>NW_026622797.1:11240329-12480658 GCF_023065955.2 Ursus arctos | reverse complement strand
TGCAAACTATAAAAAAATGTAATTAAAAAAAACAAATAATCAAAAGAGTCTGCTTAACTGTTGCTTTCTGAGCTGCAAAGATCATGACAGATGTAGGAAGCCGAATTGAAGAAAAGTTATGTTTGTCTTAACAAATGTTTTCTTCAAATATGAGGAGCTGGATATGTTGCCATTGTGCAGAGGTTGGCTGATGTATCATTCAGGTGCTTCTAGAGTCAAAGAAATATAGAAAGGCCTCATGAGAAGCAATGGATCAGAGTCACCAGGAGCCAAACTGCATCCTCAGCATCCTTGTGAGTGAGTAATCCCCACCCCCATTTCTCTCTCCAGCTCCAAGTAAGGCAAGTCCAATGGGCAAACTCTCATTTGGCCCCTTTGTCCCTGAGAATGTTGCTTATGCTCCCTAGCACACAGAAGGGGTGAACTGGGCTCACTGATGTCTACTTTTATAAAAGTAAAGGAGTCTGGGACACCTGGCTGGCTCAGTCGGTGCAGCATGTGACTCTTGATCTTGGGGTGGTGAGTTCGAGCCCCACATTGTCTGTAGAGATTACTTAAAAATAAAAATATCTTTGGAGTGCATGAGTGGCTCAGTCAGTTAAGCATCTGACCCTTGATCTCAGTTCATGTCATAATCTCAGGGTCATGAGTTGGGCTCCGCACTGGGCATGGAGCCTGCTTAAGTTTCTCTCTCTCCCTCTCCCTCTGCCTCTCCCCTGCTGCATGCTCTCTCACTTTCTCTCTCTCTCAAAAAAAAAAAAAAAATCTTTAAAAAATTTTAAAGTAAAGGTCAAGGAGTCTTATAACTAGGGTGACCAGATATCCTGCTTTACCAGCATAATCCCAGTTTCTGTCTGTGCTGTCAACCCAAATACCAACAGTGGCTTTTTTCACTCTCAAAAATGTCTGTGTTTAGATAATAAATTATACAGTCACCCTACCTCTAGCCAGTTTCAGCAGGAATTCAACGTCTGCTTCTGAGCTTCTTGCATTTACTCCACACAAGCAGCTGATCCGGTGGAATTCCAGTGAATTCTTGTGAAACATAACAATTTGAATAGTGTCTTAGAAATTAGAGGTAAGAGTTTGAGCTATAATTTATACACTCCAGGAACCTTCAGAAAAATTGCAGGACTACATTTAATAAACATAAATCCTTATTGCACTCCTCTGGAAAATAAATAATAATTTTTAAAAACATAAGGAAGGCCCACCTACAACCTCAAGGGAAGATGGTCAAGGGACTCGGAAAACCCAGGGCAAAGAGCTTCATGAGAGCAGAACTGGAAGGGGCCACCAGAAGCACCGTCCATGAGGACAGGGTATTTGGTCTGAGCAGGCAGCGTGCTCTTTATAACACTTCCCTCCTCCCCGTTGGCCACTGAACCGCACATTCCGCGGAGTTTCTGATCCCTTGGCTCTCCTGCCTTCCCTAGCTCTGAGTCTTTTACAGAGGAGTCTGAACTGTTGTTCCATTTGTTTTATTTTTAAGGAACAACTCTGTTGAAGTATTCACATAGAACAAACCGCACATGCTTGAAGTGTACAATTTAATTAGTTTTGACATACGTTTGCTCCTATCACAGTAACGAAAATACCCATGACTCCCAAAAGATCCCCCCACCCTGTCCCCCGCCCCTGATAGTTCCTCCGGTCAGCCCCTCCCGCTCCACAACTCCCATCCCTAAGCATCTTCCGTGTGGTTTAAAATAAAACAAAAGAAACAAACAAATAAAACTTTTAAAAAGTGATTCTTCTCAAATATATATTTTTAATTGCTTAAACAGTCTGAAGCTCTCAGGTTTCTTGCTAATCCATGTGAAATGTATATAGCAATCTGCTTAGTTGTCTGGCACGCTTTTCACATTAAAAAATAAATAAATAAAATACAAGAAAATTCCAAGAGAGCAAAGAACATTTTTGGCTTGTTTAACAAGCATAAGGAAAAGAAGCATTTGCTTTAGTTTAAAGCCATTAAAAGCGTTCTTTCCTATGGAAAAGTGAATGCCAGGAACAGCTAGACACTGAAATGGTCCAAGTTTTTATTAAAAAGTGAGAGATGGCATCACTAAAGAAAAGACCAACTCAGATAATAGAAATAAATCAAACTTTACCCGAGTGGAATGCCTTGTTTCCACAAAGGTGTCAATTATTGAGTAACTTCCCCATCAATACTTTATCTAACAAACTGACTGGTAACTCTAACCTTGAAAAAAATGCTCAAAGTTTATTCTTGGTTTGGATTGCATTGGCTCTGGGGGAAAAAAGCAACCAACCAACCTTTTCTTTTTAATGATGGGAAACTTTGGGAAAGCACAGCTCTTAGATTCTTCCATTAAGTAACTACATGAGCCTTCAAGTCATTTCACTTTGGCTTCTCATGGTATGATGAAGCGTCTTCAAAGCCCCTTCAAGCTCTAAATTTTATACTGTGTGACCTTTCCAGGAATATATGCATCCAACAAAGGGCCCAACTAGTTCACATTCACCCTGGCGTGGAAAGAAGAGAAAAGCCAGTTTCCCTCCCAAGGCACTCCTCTGCTGTAGCTGTTATACTGGCCAGTGTTGTAGAGCCATTATAGAACCTTGACGGACTCAACCAGAAAATAACTTCATTAAAAATCAAAAAATAGGGGCGCCTGGGTGGCTCAGTCGTTAGGCGTCTGCCTTCGGCTCAGGGCGTGATCCCAGCGTTCTGAGATTGAGCCCCACATCGGGCTCCTCCGCTGGGAGCCTGCTTCTTTCTCTCCTGCTCCCCCTGCTTGTGTTCCCACTCTCACTGGCTGTCTCTCTCTGTCAAATAAATAAAATCAAAAAATATTAACTGAAGGAATAAAGAACGATGTCACAGAGATACTCCCAGGAGAAAACGCTTAGCCCAGGGCAGCTCGTGACACAGCATCTTGCGGCCACCACTGTTATGCCGGAGAGAAAAAAGCGCCCAAGGTCTCCATCACTGTGTCACCAGCTCCCAGTTCAGTTTCCTAATCCTGTGTTTCCCAGCCTTTTGCCTGCCATGGTGCTACAGCAGATGAGGGTTTTTACACTATACTGAGGTACAGGAGGATGCTCAAGGTCAGGGGTGACATGTCCGGGAGCTTTGACTACTCCAGTCCCCACCAGGCATTTCCAGGGACTGAAGAGTGCCATATCTCGACATTCCTACGACCTAGGCGTGGTCTACTGCCATGTCGCAGCACACTGGTTGGGAAGCTCTGCCCAGGGCAGTTGTGTCTACTTGGCTGACACAGCGTAGGTTATATTCCCCAGGAATTCCTACAGGAGCCTAGGAAAACAAATATCAATTTTTACCTTCTACTTCTGTAACAAGAGGCAGGGCCCCCATAAATTGGGGAATTCCCCCAAAAAGGTGCAGGAAAGTGATGGGGGAAAGGGAAAGGGTGAGGGTTGGAAAGGGCCGCCAAAATCCAATTCATGTATACAAATTTATTTCAGTGGACCTTGCCCAGAACAATTGTGCCATATGACAGGAAGAAGACTACTTGGGCTTAGAAACATGATTTCGGTAGAGCTTGATACCTCATAACTGTGAGATCTGTCTGCCTCTCTGGAGCTACTCAAAATGGCAACACTAGCTTCAGTGAGCCCACTCTTTCACAGGAATAATTCCATGCTGCATACCATAAATAGTATCACCCAGAAGCCCAGGTACAGGTGCCTCTGCTTTTCAGGGTCCTATTCTGGCCCTGCTCTGGCCACACCTCTCCTCTTCAGGTGAGGTGACCAAAGGACCACTCAGCCTCACCTGATGTCCCCACGCTGGGTGCATACCATTCACCCCTTCTAGACTATACTCTGCGCATCCAGGACTCAGAATTACCTGCCCAAAGGACCACTTCCAGGGCCAATGCAAGTGTTTTGCTAAGGGAGCAACACTGCACCGTTGAGTGCACACACCCAGCACTGAAGGATGGCCAATGGGTGATTCTTTGTGGGGAGCACGTATGTGACTGGAACATGGGGGTTGGAGGGTGTGCACTTATTTGTGAGGCCCCTGCAGGGAAGGACAGAATCAGAGTGGGAAGAGAAGAGGAGTGGAGGTGGAGGGACTCTATCTGTGTTCATGTCCCTATCTGTCTTCTTTACCTACTCAAAAGTCGAGACAGCCAGGCCATGACCTGCCTTCAAAGCAAGATGATCTCTATCATTGTCTATATCATGTGACCTTTCAGAGCTTCCTCTACACAGAACTTGGAGATCATTACCCCATTCAGAACTGAAAAACCAGAGACTGAGCCACCCCCATGCCTCAGCTAATTGGGATAGAGTTCGAGCCTTCTGATTCCATAAGATCAACTGTATGTCCTGGCAGGCGAGGGCACACTGCTCTGGGAAGGTCGTTCACAACACTAGAGTTACCTCAGAGTATAAGGAAATGGGAAGGACACTCATCAGGACCAAAGACAGGGTGGGACAACAGGAGGGGCAACAGTGCTGCTCTTGCCTGGCATCCTGAAACCACAGATTTCCACATGAGTCCCTTCTTCATCCTACAGCTAAGATGCTGTATTTTTCTCAGTCAGACCTACCATGCTAGTACCAGCCTCTGTCACTCTGCTTCCTAGGGGGACATTCAGAATCCAAGCCTAACCCTCCACAGCATATCAGACACAGGGCTTTGGGACTACACAGTTTCACCATTGGTTCTAGCCTCTGGGAGGTTCAGCGCTACGTCTATGTCATCCCATGTATGACTGGATGGAGGCTGGACACTTGATCCCAAGCCAGCCAATTCAATGGCTTCCCAGTAGCCAAGTGATTTCTCCCTTGGAAAAATGTGAACGAATAGGTAGCCTCAGCCAGTGATGACCTGATACAGCTTTAGGGCTGGCAGCCAAGTTGGCTGATATGCAAGATGAAAAAGCAGAGAAAGTCTACTGACGAGGAGAATGCATCTGATACACAAAGAGAAACAGAAGCAAGAGACCATGCACCCCTGAGAGACTGGGGGAGTGGCTTCAGGTTCCTCGTGACTCTCCAGGCTTCAATGTGGTGGCAATAACTTTCACTGAAATTACATTTTCTTCTTGTACCAGGGTCCAATGGGATTTCCGTAAACTTAAACACACTATAAAGACAAAAACAAGTAAAAACACCTGATTTCACTGGAGCACACTTGCATGTGTCCAGCATGAAGCCCAAAGAAACCTGAGTTAGAAGTCTCCGCAGTTCAAGATCACTCTTTAAGACCGCATTCACACAAATAAATATGTCTGACATCTGTCATCCAGGTTCTACAACCATGCAGGATCGTGAACCACATATCCCTCTGAGGACCTGGGGCCCCATGCCCCTTGCTCAGAGGATGGCTGAGTCACCTACCTCCCAACCCTGACTTTCCCTGAAAGGTCATCTATACCTCTACACTGAGATTCTTACACAGAGCTCCCCTTCTTACCCATACCAGACCACCCTGAGAAAGAACAGAGTCCAATCCCAGTGGTTCCTTTGGGCCTCGCTACATCACATAACAGGCATCAAGCACCATGGCACTAGCCACTTTTTGAAGAACTGCCCATAGCCACCATGCCTCCCCCTGTACCCTGTTCTGCTTTCAATACTCAAACTTCTATCCTTTTGATATATGCCCTGTTTCAGCACTTAGACCTAACACCAGGCACTATCCTTCTGGATACATCCTTGGCTTCTCAATATCTATAATTGTGGTTCACAACAGCTACTCTCCTCTGAACACCCTTGGCAAACCCCCATCTCAGTAGAGATCTTTTCTACCCCTCCATGGTGGAAGTGTACCCTGCAGAACAGAAAGCAGGTACCAACCACCAGACTTCACACTTTCATAGGCACAAAACTGGAAATCATTTGGCTAATATATTAATCACTGCAAAACTGTAGAGAATCAAAACCCTGTAAGTCACAGCTGGACTGAACACATTTCACACCAAACTTCAAAATCCCATCGGACACACAGTTTACGTAAATTCACCTTTTAAATATAAGCTGTCACAATGGAGTTCACAGAAGCAACAGTCCAGGGAAAATGTCATTATGTGCAGTGGAAGGTCTTAATCTGACTGGGCAGCGAGTGAAATTATCCACTAAGACTCGTTCTCCAGAGAAGGCCTCAAGAGACCTGAGTAAAGCAATCAAAGAGAATTCTTTTTCCTGGAAGAGAAGCTAACCATAAAATGTCCACTCTCTAATGAAGGGCACACTTTCTCCTTAGCAGTGCAAAAACTGATTCAAGCTTTACATAGTTAAACAAACTGCCTCCAAGAACCATTATTTCTCTTTCTGCTTTTCAACTTAGGTCTTCAGAAAGCTGCCAGTCATTCTTATCTGGGAACTCAAATTTTACTGCAACACAATGACCACCTGATACAACTGAAGCTCTTTGATCTTAACCAGATGCAGGTACCTCTCACCCCTGCGTCTTTGTTCATACCATCTACCCTGCCCTGTGGCTTTGCCCCTCCTGGCTTCCTATTGAAATCCCAACTCTTCTTCAAGGCCCAGCTCAAATTCCTCCCCTTTGGGCAGTGATCTTTCTCACAGCTCTGAATTCTGACAGTGCTTACTACCCATGTCACTAATTTGGTATCTGTCCTGTATTGTGTGATGTGGTTGATTTCCTATGAAGTCAACTTTCTTACTCTATTTAGCCTCCCTGGAGCTCTGATATCTATCAGCATCCCACTGGTGAACTGCAAAGCAATACGAGAGCCTTAAGTATTAAAAAAAAAAAAAGGCAACTCAATATATTGCATATACATAAGGCTGAAATAGATACATACATTTGAGAAAGATTTTGAGAAAGAAGATTTGAAATAAATTGGGTTGTTCAAATCCTACTCTTAGATTTGGGGTGGCCCCATAAAATGGCTGTCAACTGGGGGATCCCCAGTCTTGGGTCTGGCTGAACAGGGACACTCTGGACAAGGGCAGATGAAAGAACAACTCTGACCGTGGTCCAGAAGAACCCATGGTCTGAACACCAAGTTAAAAATTCCAAGGTAATCTAAAAAATGGCAATCCAAAGGGACAAAAGAATGCAATGTATGGAATAGTTCAAGGCAACTATTTCAAAATTAAAGTTGTAAACAGCTGAAAAATTCTTTTATGTGGTGCCTAGGGCATGACTTAGGGATAAAAGTGGAAACTTTAAGCAACCATACGAGGCTGGGTAATGATTCTTAAGTGCTAACACTTAAGGAACTAGAACACCCTCTTTTACAAAACTCACATTCCCTCTGCCTGTGGATATATTTCTTCAGTCAGGTAACTCTGTGCAGCCAGGACTTTCTCATTTTCTCTTGGTATATCTCCACAGTCTAGCATAATGCCTGGAACCCAGAATGTTCTCAGTAATAATGTATTTAACTCTAAACTTAGCTAGTTTGTTGTTATATGCTTAGTACCTTAAAAAGTGACTGACACACAGTATACTCAATCAATATTGGTTGAATTAATGGGAATGAATGAATTGGTGAATGGATGCTTGCCAATGTGCCAGACCCTCTCTAAGTGTTGGAGAACATGAGCTTTCCCTCTAGTAGGGATTAAATTATTGTAATATACTTTATTCACAATAATTAAATTATTGTGATATATTTTATTCACTATCAAGGGAGTATAGGAAGGATGGGGGTACCTCATTAAAGGTGAGTATGAAATAACCATTGAATCATCTTAGACTAAATGCCCCAGCTAATCTAGATCTAGTGCAGTAAACAAATAAAAGACCAGCAGTCACCAACCCATTGTACGGATCAACAGTCTCTATTCCTACTTGATATACAAGGCAATCAAATTTTAGTCATCAAAAGGCTGGACTTGTTGTCATAGCTCACCTCCTGCAATATCTGTGAGAACCAAACACGTCTCCTAATAACAAACACATGTCATAGAATGGATTGAAAGCCACCACCCTCAAGCACCCCCAGCCCGACCATAAAAACACATGTGCCTTTGCTTATATCTGTATCACTGGTAAAAGTTAACTGTCCATCCAGCTTACACCTTGACACAGACAACAGCCTTTAACCTCTTCTTCTAAAGGTGCAATCTTCAGCACACGTGTATGTGCATGTGCACTTATGTACACATACACACACGTGTACACACACACAACCACCATGTGGCTCCTAAAGGCAAGAGTTTAATACTTCCCTGAAAAACAACAGCTTAAAGACTACCGAACTAGGGGATATTGGTTAATTACTCATTTACTAAATTATTCACTTACTCTTTCTTCATTCATTAAACACTTATTGAGTCCCTACTCCTGCAAGTATTTTTCCTAGGTATTACAGAAAATTCAAAGACAAAAATAAGACACATTCTGTATCTTCAAGGTCACTGCCATCAATTGGGGAAAAGAGACAGAATCACTGTGGAATGAAACCCATGCTAACACAGAGAAGTCAGGGAGCTGCTATGATCACAAGACCAGGCACTCACTTTTACTGAGCGCCTGCCCTGTGTAGGGAGCTTTTCAGAGGGGATCTCACTAATTCTTACAACAGTCCTACGAAGGAGGCATTACATCTATTTTCCAACTTTTAAAAAAGAAACTTGAGGAATTTAAGTATTTGTTCCAAGTCATACAGCTAGCAAGTAGCACAACCAGGATTTTAATCGAGTTGTATTTGACTCATGAGTCTGTTACCTGGAGTCAATGAAAAGATGAAACTTTCTTTAAATATTGAAAGATGAAAAGTCATTTACTATGCAGAACTAGTGAATGGGTACGAGGGCATCCTGAGGAGCAGGAATAGCGTATTCGGAGACTCCTCAGAGGAGAATATGTGAGGACCAGCAAGTAGACGAGTGCAGCCGGGCAAAGGATAAGGTAAAGATCATTTCCTGGTTTCCTTCGGAAGCTCTCATTCTGGACCAAATATACCATCTCCTCCGTGACCAGTCCGAGTTTGCAAACATGTGACCATTGCCAGCTAAAGGGATCCTGTCACCCTCCCTTTGCTGGCAGCTTAGATAATGTTTGTTTTTCATCATTGCCTCATTAACCTCACTGTGAGGAATTCAGGTTCATCAAAGCAGCATTACCAATATTTACGTCAGTTTTCAAACTTAATCTCTCAGTGTGGAAGAGAAACAAGGCAGTTGTGGAATGTTTTCATTTCATGAGCACAGGACTTCTATAATTGCTTCTCATTTTGGCTGTCATTGAAGATACCTCCCTGTTTTTCCATTCAAACAGTAAACACTTCCTTTGACTTCCTGGACTTCCTGAATAAGAAGATAAATAATAATGACTCTTACATGTTTCATTATAATGAAGTATATTTTTGAGATCGTTGTAAACACTGTGCAATACATCTCCATGAAATAAGATGTGACTGAGAGAATGACTACGTGCCTGACACTCCAATTCCATCCCCACCCCCATCCCAGGGACTGGTCTGTCTCTGGCTATTTTTGGGGAGTACAGACTGGGTATAGTTGGAGCCTGTGATAGCCTGAGTCAACTCTGCATCTTTATCAATATCTCTCGTCATGGACTCTGGGCTCTTCAAGGGCATCCCTTGCTCACCCCCGTATCCCTCACATCTGCCATCATATCTAGTACCTCCTAGGATGCTGGCATTTTTTGTTAAATAAATGATTCCAAAAAACCATCCCCAAATGGTTCTTCTACCATCTGCTGTGTTTGCCAAAAACTTATTGGTTATTAACACATTTAAGGAACCCAATAGAATAACTAATTTAAGGCGGCCTCTGACAGGAAAAAGGCCAGTTTTGATCAAGGAAGGATGAAAGAGAATTGTGCTTGGACAAAATTATAATACATGACTACTCCTGATTCTCACCTCCCTGTGTAGCATGTCGGTTCTATGCCCTTACATCAGTGTTTTTGTGCAGCTCAAAGCAGGGCTGACAGTCATACAACCTCCCAAGTACCTGACCTTCCTGAGTTGCTTTCTTCTCTTTAGTTTCCCCCTCAATACTCTGCACTGACCCACTGCCCCAATGACAGCTAGATGGTAAGGAGGATGGGATGCTAACAGAAACATGACTTGCTGGAAAAAGAGGACAAGGGCCCTGTGGGCTGGGTCTGGGATATTAGAAGACTCTGCAAGATAGTCAGTAAATGCTTCTAAGCATAGGCAAGTGAGGGAGTAAGGGTTCCAAATATCCTACTTGCTAATGAGGCTAAGCAGTGAGAAGCAGAATCAAGGCAAGCTACCCAAATGCCCCCTTGGTTATTGTTCATTCCCTCTTTTTCAAGCAGAGAGATGAAGAGATATTACAATGACAATGGGGCCGCAAACCCATGGCTAAGAGGCAATATGGTTGTGGCTTCTGAGTCAAGGAATCCCCAAACTGTCCATACACAAAGATAAACTCCAAATGGATGAAAGACCTCAATGTGAGACAGGAATCCATCAAAATCATAGAGGAGAACATAGGCAGCAACCTCTTCGACATTGGCCACACAACTTTTTTCATGACACATCTCCAAAGGCAAGAGAAACAAAAGAAAAAATGAACTTGTGGGACTTCATCAAGATAAAAAGCTTCTGCACAGCCAAGGTAACAGCCAAAAAAACTAAGAGGCAGCCCACGGAATGGGAGAAGATATTTGCAAATGACACTACAGATAAAAGATTAGTATCCAAGATCTACAAAGGACTTCTCAAACTCAATACATGTGAAACAAATAATCAAATCAAAAAATGGGCAGAAGATATGAGATGACATACAAATGGCTAACAGACACATGAAAAAATGTTCAAAATCATTAGCCATCAGGGAAATCCAAATCAAAACCACACTGAGATACCACCTTACGCCAGTTAGAATGGCAAAAATTGACAAGGCAGGAAACAACAAATGGTGGAGAGGATGTGGAGAAAGGGGATCCCTCTTACATTGTTGGTGGGAATGCAAGTTGGTAGAGCCACTGTGGAAAACAGTGTGGAGGTCCCTTAAAAAGTTAAAAAATTAGTTACCCTATGATCCAGCAATTGCACTACTAGGTATCTACCCCAAAGATACAGACATAGTGAAGAGAAGGGCCATGTGCACCCCAATGTTCATAGCAGCATTGTCCACAATAGCTAAATCGTGGAAGGAACCGAGATGCCCTTCAACAGATGACTGGATTAAGAAGATGTGGTCCATATATACAATGGAATATTATTCATCCATCAAAAGGAATGATTTCTCAACATTTGCTGTAACATGGACGGGACTGGAGGAGATAATGCTAAGCGAAATAAGTCAAGCAAAGAAAGACAATTATCATATGGTTTCACTCATTTATGGAACATAAGAAGTAGGAAGATTGGTAGAAGAAGAAAGGGAAGAAGAAAGGGGGGGTAAACAGAAGGGGGAATGAACCATGAAAGACTATGGACTCTGGGAAACAAACTGAGGGCCTCAGAGGGGAGGGGTGTGGGGGATTGGGATAGGCCAGTGATGGGTATTAAGGAGTGCACTTATTGCATGGTGCACTGGGTGTTATACGCAAGTAATGAATCATGGAACTTTACATCAAAAACTAGGGATGTACTGTATGGTGACTAACATAATATAATAGAAAATCATTATTAAAAAAAAGGAATCCCCAAACTGTAAAAAATGATACTAGCAATGAGGACTTTGCCATTCATCATATAGTTTTGGGTGAATAAAAACATCAGAAGTTTGTTCTTTCTGAGCCAGAAGCAAGCAGCTGCTCAAAAACAGAAGTGGATGCATAGCCTTGCCACATAGAGCAAAGCTAGCCAGGCTCAGGTGCCCAGACACTGCCGCAGCCCCACTTGGGCAGCGGCAAGGATGGAGTACTGGATGTGATGGTAGCCAAAGGTACCACGGACCATGGCAACATGCACAGGTACAGGAAAAATGGGGCCTGCGGTCCCAGGTACCCATCCAATGCCGGGAGGTACTTGAGGGAGGAAGTAGCATCAGTGCGTGAGCAAGAGTTGTGGGAGGAAAAAGCTACCCCGCTTTGCCCACAGGCCGACCTCCCCTCCACTCTCTAATCCTCGTATTCTCAGGGGGATAGCAGTGATCTCCTGGCTGCTGTTGCCACAGCTCCTAATTCATACACACATCAGACTCTTTCGTCCGCATTCCTAGAGGGGGATACAGTGCCTGATTTCAACTAATGGATTTTGGACACTGGGGAAGTGAAATTAAAGTGACTTTGTGGGTGAGGGCCGCTGGATCAATTCAATGTATTGCTGTGGCTTCCACATCTGAATGTATATGGGGCTGATGTGTTACACATTTGCATTCCCCTACTCCTTAAGTATCAGAGGGATTCTCCTATTCAGGCTCTGCAGCACACAGAAAGGGGCTAATGGAACATCATCCCCCCCCCCCCCCCCCCCCCCGCCGCCACAACAAACTGCCTCAGGTGGTCCAGTAGAAACACTATAAAATCCTACAAGGGGAAAGGGAAGCAAAGGCTCACTCATGCTATTTCCCAAGTGCATTATCACCATCTATACTAGGCAGCCACCTGGTACACTTCTTTTAAAAATTAAAAAAAGCATCTGAAAATTATAAAACATTGATGAAAGATATTAAAGATGATACAAACAAATGGAAAGATACTCTGTGCTCATAGATTAGAATAATCAATATTGTTAAAATGTCCATACTACCCAAAACAATCTTCAGATTCAATACAATTCCCATCAAAATAACAGCAGCATTGTTCACAGAACTAGAAAAGATAATACTAAAATATGTATAAAACTGCAAAAGAGTGAATACCCAAAGCAATATTGAGAAAGAAGAACAAAGTTGAAGGTATCATAATTTCAGATTTTAAGAATATACTAAAAAGCTATAGTAATCAAAACAGTATGGTACTGCCATCAAAAGAGACACATAGATCAACAGAACAGAACAGAGAGCCCAAAATAAACCCATGCTTATATGGTCAATTAATCTATGACAAAAGAGGCAAAAGTATACAATGAGGGAAAGACAGTCTTCAATAAATGGTGCTGGGAAAACTGGACAGCTACATGCAGAATGAAACTGGACCCTTTCTAACACCATACACAAAAATAAACCCAAAATCGACTAAAAATCTAAATTTGAGACCTGAAACCATAAAAATCCTGGAAAAGAAAACAGGCAGTAATTTCTCTGACATTGGTCATAGCAACATTTTTCTAGGTGCTTCCTACGGCAAGGGGGAAAAAAGCAAAACTGTTGGGACTATACCAAAATATAAAAGCTTTTTCATGGCAAAGGAAACCCATCACCAAAACAAAAAGACAACCTACTGAATGGGAGAAAATATTCTCAAATCATTCATCCAATAATGGGTTAATATCCAAAATGCATAAAGAACTTATCAACTCAACACCAAAAAAAAAAAAATAAAAGACACAACAACAACCTGATTAAAAATGAGTAGAGGATCTGAATAGACATTTTTCCAAAGATGGCCAACAGACACATGAAGAGATGCCCAACATCACTAATCATCAAGGAAATGCAAACCACAATGAAATACAACCTTACACCTGTCAGAATGGCTAAAACCAAAAAGATAAGACATAACAAGTGTTGGTGAGAGGGCCCCTGCGTGGCTCAGTCAGTTAAGCATCTGCCTTTGGCTCAGGCCAGGATCGAGTCCCACATCGGGCTCCCTGCTCAGTGGGTAGTCTTCTTCTCCCTCTGCCCTTCACCCTATTCTCCCTCACTCTCTCTCTCTCTCTCAAATAAATAAATAAAATCTTAAAAAAAAAAAAAAACAAGTGTTGGTGAGGATGTGGAAAAGAATGAACCCTTGTGCATTGTTGGTGAGAATGCAAATTAGTGCTCCTGGGGAGCATGGCTGGGGTGAATACTGCAAATATCAGAGTCCTGTTCACCATACCCTTAATGAAATGCTATATGAAACAAAATTAATGAATTCGGCTCTAGCATCTGTCAGTCAGATTAATCAGAATAGCCACATACGTAAGTGAAAATTTGCCAAAAGTCAAGACAGTACAGGACCAAAGGGTTGCTTATTAGGAGAATATTCAGAGGGTCTCTCACACTCTTGAAAATGCCAAGAATGCAAGCCCTGATTTCTCTTTACTCAGATCATTCTCAGAATCATGTTTGCTGTGAGCAACCTTGGGGGTGAGGTCAAGTCTACTTCCATATAAAAAAAGTAGTCTTGCTTCCTGCTCACTAAAAATGGTGGGTTCCTCAAGTTCAGTATTCCCCAGCTGTGACTCAAACCCACTGCCTGTGCAGCATCCACCCGGACCCTCCATATTGCCTCCTATGGGACTTGGGGGACAAGGGAATGGACACAAACATGCTGGTGGTCCTGCCGTTTACTGTGTCTAGTGTAGTTCAGTCCTTTGTCTCTGACCCTGGGGCTTCATGTCTTCTGCTATTATCCACAAAACCCTAACAGGCTAACATTAACTTGGAAAGAGGGTAAAACCTCAAATCATCCCAGTTCTTGAAACTAGCTAACAGCAGGGTGGGAGGAGATGGCTGATGTTCAACGAAGTGAGTAATCACATTGACATGGCATTCCTTTAGCGGATGGGCTGAAGAGAGATCATTCTTATTAACCTTAAAAAAATGAATGTCCCATAATGGAACTGCAGGTAGATAGATGGAAGAAACTCCCCCACTGCCTTCCTACTCCAGGACTCAGAGGGCTGTTTAAGCATCACTCGAATAATACAGAATAGGTCATCACAGAAGGCGATGCAGGCAACAGAAAAAGCATGGGTTATGGATTTAGACACGTCCTGCTTTTAATCCTGGCTTGTCATAACTCTGGGAACTAAGGTAAATTATTTAAGGCCTCAGAACCTCCTGTTTTTACATCAGTACAATGGGAATTTTTTTTAAAAGATTCTATTTATTTATCTGAGGGGCACCTGGGTGGCGCAGTCGTTAAGCGTCTGCCTTCAGCTCAGGGCGTGATCCCGGCATTATGGGATTGAGCCCCACATCAGTCTCCTCCGCTATGAGCCTGCTTCTTCCTCTCCCACTCCCCCTGCTTGTGTTCCCTCTCTAGCTGTCTGTCTCTATCTCTGTCAAATAAATAAATAAAATCTTAAAAAAACAAGATTCTATTTATTTATTTAAGAGAGAGAGAGAGAAAGAGAGCACAGAAAGAGAGAAAGAAAGCACAAGTGAGGGGCAGAGGGAGAAGCAGGCTCCCTGCTGAGCAGGAAGCCTGACCCTGGGATGATGACCTGAGCCAAAGGCCGACTGTTAAACCAACTGAGCCACCCAGGCTCCCCAGTACAATGGGAATATTAACATCAGTCTCATGCAAATTAAATACATTAGCTGTCGGGAAAATCACCTAGCCCTGAGCCTGATGCTTTGCCCCTTCCCCTCACCCAGTCTTCCTAAAGAGACCAGGTGCCTGGCCTCAGAGCCCTTAGCTGACAGCCTGTCTCTCTCAGTCATTCACACCCACCCTTCCCATGCAAACTCAGGAGCCAATTTACTCCTCATCAGCACAGAAGGCCTCTCCTTCACAGGCCCACAGTGGGGCACCACCCATTTGCCGACTCTGTCTGAGACACACTGACATGCTCCTGACACCGACAGACATGCCAGGGACTTTCCCTGGTCTGATGGTGGCGGCCCCTTATCTTCAGTCTTCCTCCTGCAGCTGCTGGTTCTGAGCCTGGAGGCCACGGGACAGAAAAACAAAGCTGAAAAAGGCCTATGTTAGTGTTAAGGAGTTGGAGTCACCGTTTCTGTGTCCCCAACTATTGCCAAATGGAAAAATATGCATCACTCAGCATTCCTCTCAATATCTCCTCCTCTCCCTTCCCTACCTCTATCCCTCCCTGCTTCCAGGCACAGTAGAGCAGCTGAGTCTGCAAGGGAGAGGGCAGAATCCTTCCACGGCAGCCTTCATCTAGGCTGCTTTGAATTAGACTTGTTCTAAATGTCTGCTTTCCCTACAAAACTGTTAAGTTCCTGGGGACTTGAGCTTACTTAGCTCTCCTCCGTAACGCTTAGTATAGCACTTTGCTTGTCCTAGGCACTCTGAAAACTTGACACCGGTTGCGTCACCTCAAAGCTGCCCTTAACAGCTTTGGATCCGCCACCCCAGGAAATACGGGCTTGGAAGAGACCTGGAGGGGCCATCTCTGTCATTCGGGAATAGGCAGGTAAAATGCTCCTTGTGCTCCATCAGGAGGAGCTATAGCTTGGGGACGGTAACTGGCATGTCCAAAGTGGTACAACCAGCAATAGGAAGGGAGCGTGGGGCAAGGCCTGGCCTGGGGCCTTTGGGTCTTTAAATTACATTAAACTACAATTTACCTTGACAACTATTGAATTTACAAGAATAAATCTTCCCAGAAAACACTGGAAAGAACATCCATAATTGCATTTGCAAGAAATGCATTAAAAGACATTCATCAGTGAAAAGAAAAGTTCCAGCTGCCCAGAAAAGTCTGATTAAGTTTGCAAAGGGCAGGAGTAGAAAAAAGTGACTTCCCCTTTTCCCTAAAATGAAGCCAAGAGCCAACTGGCACTCTCTACTGAGACCTCCCCCTAGAGCCTCCTTTCTTTCAGCCAAAAAGGAACATAGTTAAGAAGCAAATAATGAATGTTTATATTTATATTTTTCTCTCAAACCTAAACAGTGCTTCTCATCCTCAGGTTTCATCAGCTTTTCTCACTTTTTCTTATATATTGTATTCCCAACAGAGAATAAAGAGGAAGAGCCTACATGAGCCTTTCCTTGACTGTAACACCTCAATCTGGGATTAGAATAAATTCCAAACTCCTTTGCTTTCTTTTTATTCCATGTTACTTTTTCCATAGGCAGTGGTTTCTATTAAATCCATAAATCAGTCATTTGCTAATGGTCTGGCTTTTTTTTTTTTTTTTTTTTTGGTCATAAAATATACTACTAACAAGGTTAACTTCATCCATTTGATATTTTCATTGTATATATACATTTTTTAACTCTGAGTCATAAGAAAATAATATACCAGACAAAAGATACATTCCCTGAGGCAAGAGACAAGGAAGATTTTACACACAGATTTCATTTGAGGTGGGCCAGCCCACTGCAGATATTAATAATTCCCTTTTGTAGACAATTTGAAGCCTGTTTTTATGAATATATTATAAAATCCTACAATTTTAAACCTGGAAAAAAAATGTTCAAATTAATCCGTTTCAACCATCTAATTTTCCAAAAGAAGACACTGAGGCTTGGATGTGAAATTACTTGCATGAAGCCTCCTAGGAAGGCAATGTCAGAGGCAAAGCAGGAAATCAGATTTCTCCATTTCTAAGCAGTTGTTTCTGAGAGCCTAAGAGATAGCTACTAAATTTAATGAGGCTTTTTTTTTTTTTTAAGATTTTATTTACTTGAGAGAGAGAGCACAGGCAGGGGGAGCAGCAGGCAGAGGAAGAGGGACAAGCAGACTCCCCCCTGAGCAGGGAGCCTTGACGCAGGGCTCTATGCCAGGACCCTGGGATCATGACCCGAGCTGAAGGCAGATGCTTAACCAACTGAGCCACCCTAGGTGCCCCCTAAATTTAATGAGGCATTCTGGGTGGAATCCTGGAGCAGGAAAAAAGACATTGGGTAAAAAATAATGAGATCTGAATAAAGTAAGAACTTAAGTGAGTAATAATAGTATTGATATTAGTTCGTTAATTGTAACAAATGCACCATACTAATAATGTAAGGTGTTAATAACAGGAGAAGCTGGGTAACATTATATGAGAATTCTCTATACTCTCAATTATTCTGCAAATCTCAAACTGTTCTAACAACAACAAGGATTTTTTTTTTTTTTTTTTAATCACTGATGAGGGGGTTAGGAGTAAAAGCAAATGTGTATTGTAGCCCAGTCACCTGCTGGCTTGCCGCACTGTCTTTTTCATCCATCACCCACCTAAAAACATACCTCTCAGGAAGGAGCTCCTTAGGGAAAAGGGGAAGAGCAGTTACTGTGTTTTAACTTCACGGTCCCCTTCCCACCCAAATATGTGCATAGTGTGTTCATACAAATCCTCAAGACAGACTATGGATTACGAAAACTAGAATATGCAATGCATGAGGACAGGCATCTCTGTCTATTTTGTTCGCTGATGTTTCCCAAGTACATAGAAGAGTATCTGATACGTGATAAGAGCTCAAAAAATATTTGTAAAATAAATGAAAGCCTTAGGGTAAGAAATTACCCTTTTTAAAAACATGTATTATAAGAAATAAGATCTAAAGTGCTGTAGCTGATTTTTCCAAATAAATATACCAAAACTTAAATACTAGAAGGAGTGTGGGCCCTCCAAAGTAGTACCCTTGGCAGGCACACACTTAATTCAATCCTGCTGTTATTACTCCAAATAATTTCAGAATTCTTCACTTGGAATCCTTTAGCCTCACAGAATCAAGTCCAAACATGACAAATGAGAACTTCATGGCCAAGCTTTCAAGACTCATTGCTATTCATTCCCCTCCAACGGTTTCTTCTAAACCACTTCCCTTGAGACAAGTGTCCTCCCCCCTGAAACCTTCACCCATCCATTGAAAAAGTTCCAATTCCTTAAGACCCTAGCTTGGGGGACGCATTCTCTGAAAAACTTTTCCTTATCATCACATCATCAGCAACCCAAGAGAGAATTAATCATTTTGAGGAGGGTCCTACCTCTTTCTCTTACTATTGCCATTATCATGATGAGCGCTGTTTATGTGGTTATCTGTGTTTTCCATACTAGTCTGTGAGCATCTCAAAGGCAGGAGCCTCCTATCCTCTCCATCTGCAGCTACCTGCAGAGCTGCTAACTCAGTAAGTGCCTACTGAATGCAATGGAACAGAACTGTAATTAAGTCCAGAGTCATATGACACAATTCCTTCTAACAACCTTAGTGGTGGCAAATCTTAATGCTTGCAGGATGAATATGTGATTGAAAAAAGATCAAAGCCATTTAGAACCTAATTTGATAAAGTGAGTCATCAGACTGAGTAATGCTGTTTTAAACAAAGACATGTTTATAAATAATGAGATTAATGTCCTTCTATATCTCATAAGGTAAAGAGGTTCAAAAATAATTCTTAATAATCTTATCACTAAATCTGTGCCTACTACAAAATGCTTTCATATGCAGATAACAGAATCCAGTTATTGCAAGGATTTATCCCTTCATGATTCAACAAGGGGCTTTCAAGAAAATGTACTAAGCATCTGTGAGGACATGTCTACCCTGTCACTATACAAGTCAGACTATGATAAATGACAAAGTTGTAAACACTATACTTTGGGAACACAGATTCTGAAGCTGGTCTTTTTTTATTTGGCAATAATTTAAGATTTTATTATTTTATTTTATTGTGGTAAGAACACTTAACATGAGAGCTACCCTCTTAACAAATTTTTTAAGTGTACAGTACAAAATTGTTGACTATAGATCCAAAATTTTACAGAAGATCTCTAGGACTTATTCACCTTGCTTAACTGAAATGTTATGCCTGTTGATTAGTAACTCCCCATTTCCCTCTCCCTCTAGCCTGGGGCAAGTGCCATTTTACCCTTTGATTCCATACATTTGATTTCAGATAACTCATATAAGTGCAATCATGCAGCATTTGTCCTTCTGTAATTGGCTTATTTCATTTAGCACAATGTCCTTGAAGTTCATCCCTGTTGGGGCGCCTGGCTGGCTCAGTCGGTAGAGTGTGCAACTCTTGATCTCAGGATTGTAAGTTCAAGCCCTATGCTGGGTATAGAAATTACTTAAAAATAAAATCTTTTAAAAAAATTAACATTTTATTTATAAAAATTTCACCCATATTCTCACATATTGAAGAATTTTTCTTTTTAGGACTGAATAATATACCATTGTATTTATACCAAATTTTCCTTATCCATTCATCTGTCAATGCCCATTTAGGTTGTTGCCACATTTTGGCTATTGTGAATAGAGCTGTAATAAACAAGGAAATGGTTCATTTTGGTTGAGAAGGTATTAAAAAAGCATTCTCAGGGTGTCTAGGTGGTTCAGTCAGTTAAGTGTCTGACTCTTGATCTCGGCTCAGGTCATGATCTCAGGGTCGTGAGATTGGGCCCCACGTTGGGCTCTATGCTGGGTCTGGAGCCTGCTTAAAAAATAAAAAATAAAAAAGCACTCTCATTAAATTGTTGTCTTTAGCCATCTTTAGTGCTAAATGGCTAGGGTGCAGGTGATATGGTAAATGGTGGGAGATGGAACTGGCAAGAAAGATTTAGGCCAGATTGTGGCAGCCTTTTACTGCTAGTCTAAGGTGTCAAATGTGAAGCCTTTGGAAGTTTCTAACTTCAAGGCAAGTACAAGACCTATGTTCAGAAAGGTGACTCTATTGACTTCACGGAGGACAAAGTGAGATGCTCAGGGGAAGGGATGAGACTGGAGAAGCATGAGAAGTGGGAAGACCTGTTAGGTGAGGCATTCATCTAGGCCAGCGATTCTCACATTATTGGTCTCAAGACCCTGTTACCCTCTTAAAAATTACTGAAGACAGCAAGGAGCTTTCATTTACATGGGTTATATACACCTATTTTTACTGTGGTACAAATTAAAATTGAGGAATTCTCAAACACAAGAACACATAAGCACATATTCCGTCAGAGATGTGACATCACCGTAGTTTCTGTAGCTTCTGGAAAACACCACTTTGTACTCCTTAAAGAATGAGAGTGTATGAAGAAAATAATGTTCCACTATTGCGATGAAAATATTCTGACCTCACAGATCCCCCCAAAAGGGTTTCAGGGACCCTAGGGATCTCAAGAACATACTTTGAGAACCACTGATCTAGGTTAACAAGCCAAAGGCAGAGATAACAGGAAAGAAAACACACACACGCGCACACACACACACACACACACACACACAAATTATACTGCAGCAGCAGACTAGGTAGATCTTGGTGATGGATTGAATGAGTGGTGGGTTGAGTATGGTGGTTTGGGAGCAAATGACGGAGAGAGAAACCTAGGAATGATTCAGGTTTTTATCTTGGAATACGATGAGGATGGTGATTCTTTCCCCCAATCCCTCTCACATTTATATATGTGGTTGATAAAATAAAATGTGTATACAACCACATAATATGTAAAAGTGTCCCTTAATTTTGGGTTAAGAGATATAAACTTCCAGTTATAAAATAAGTTACAGGGATGAAAAGTACAGCCTAGGGAATCTGTATGGTGGCAGATGGTAACTATACTTATGGTGCTATTTTGTGACATATATGAATGTTGAATCACTATATTATACACCTGACACTAATATAATATTGTAGGTTACTGTACTTCAAGTAAAATCTTTCAAAGTGTCCCTTAATTTTTCTTACCTTCCTACTGAGATTCTTAAGCAAATTCATGACATTCTAGCTATGGAGATTCTATGAATCTCTTCCTCCTACCAACAGTACCTACTAAGGACTCGGTATAATTGCTTGATGAATGGATAGGCATTGACTAAATTAACTGAGTCTAGTAAATAATTTTCTGATTCCTCAGATAAACATAAAAATGCAAATGTCAACTCTTAAACAATGAATCACCTTTTAGATATTTATTGAAATTATTTTCCTAAGGGGACAGGCTTCAACCTTGACAGTCCAAGAACAATTGTACTAACCCAACTTTATTCTAAAAAACACCCATCACTTAACTGTGCCTTTCTTTACGTAGGGCATGTCCATTTAATTAGTTTTAATTTAAGTCTAATTAACAAGATTTCAACACAGAACAAGATAAAAGTCAACTTTTTATTTCCTGAACTAGTGAATCAGTCTCTGATAATTCTGACTGAACCTGAACTCATTTTTTTAAAATACAATTTTATTCCAAAGTCTTTATGAATCCTTCTGTTTTCAGCCCATTCACTTCAATAAATGAGTTCAGTTCGCCATTTGATTTCAATCGGCCACTACATTCCATTTTTTTCTGACCTCTAACTGTTCTAATAAACCCAGACACATTCCCAGAATCCCAAACTAAGTCTCAGGAGATGGTATAGTAATTAACATGTTTTTAAAATTCAGAAACTTTCTTCTCAGAACATGCGGAGCCATTATGAGACCTTATTTCACGTTCAGCTATGTTCTTCTCCAACTCTCTATGGATTGCTCCTGCCATGTCCAATGGGTCTTGTCATTCCCTGATCGACTTGTGCATATCATGCTTCTGCACCTTTCCTCATTCTATTCCCTTCATCTGGTTTGCTATTCTTCCTTCCTCTTTTTTTCTTTCAAGGTATAGTTCAACTACCCCATCCTGTAGGAAGTCTTCCATAGTCCCTCCGGCCTTGTTTAATCGCTCACTTCTCATAGCCCCACCCATGTTCATAGTGTTCTCTAAGAGTTGCATATCCCTTACTCCATGACTCATGAGGCTGTGGGCTGCTTTTATCCATAATGTCAGGTGTATAATCAGCCCTTCATAATTGTTGCTTGAATAGAACTGAACGCCCAACAAAGATAATAGGAGAGAGAAGCTCAAACCTCATAACTCAGCTCACGTGTAGGAGTTTCCCCAAATCCCTAGCACACATTTGATCTCTTGTCAATAAGAAAAGCCCTCTCTGTAGCATTTGGCATGTATTCCCAAATATGTCATTATACCTTAAGAATTATTAAATTTCCACTTCACCTTCTCAGAATCGATAATAAAGGAAGCTTTTAACTGGACAAAAAATGAGATGTGACCTAGAACAATGAGTGGGCTAAGCATGGATCTCCAAATACTTTCTACATTGGCATTTCTCTCACCTGCTGTCCAAGCACTGTGCCTTGCTTTATGAGTGACTGTGTGGGGGTCTATTACTGCCCCCAAGAATGCAGCTATCTGAACTCATCTCTGAGCTTAAATTACTCCCCTAATCTGAACTGTCCTTCCCCCATTCTATCACTTCCTCCTTCAAGACCAAGTTCATGTGATTATTCCCTCCAAATTTTCTTGACAAGAATCAGAAAATATTAATACTGGAACTTCTATTTCTATTTATCACAGCCTTAATTAACAAATGAGGGTACTGAGGCTAATTAGGTTAGGTGACTTATCTAAGACCACACAGCTGTCCCAGAATCCAAGTTGCTTGGACTTGTAATCCTACCCCTTTACACCATTCCCACTTTAATATTTACTCACCTTATTCTGCTCTCAGTCACTCTATCCGGTTAGAGTTTCTTCATGTGGGATAGAGACCTACAATTCCCACTAGCTGGTAAAGTCCTGGCACAGGACTGAGAGTGTCAGTGTGATGCAATGGAAAGCATGGCATTTGGAGCTAAACAAACCTAGACTCATAGCGCTCTACCACACTTTGTTTGACCTTGGGCGATTTATAGAACTCTGTGAGCCTCAATTTCCTCATCAGTAAAATAGGACTAAACATAAGTGGGGCCCAGTGGAGTCCAGAAGGTTGGACCAGCCACCAAGAAAATCAACACCTACCACAGCCTGCTGTGTGGAGGAGGACAAGTGCCTTATGGTGGATGGCCTGGAAAGAACAGGCCATGTCTGTATGGCCCCCTTTCTAAACAGTTCCTTCATTCTGGGATCTGGGGTAATGTCTACTAAAGTAAAACACCAGCTGGTTTTCAAGAAGGGAAACATTTATGCTGCCTCTGCATAGAGTCATAAGGAAAAACAACAGATAGCTTTCCAAAGATCTAGTCCAAAACATAAAAATTAAAAACTTTAGCTCTCTGCCAAATGACTTCAAAATATTCTTGAAGAGTTCAAAACTCTAAAGCCTGACCTTATGGTCAAGGGCATCAACCTCCCAATGCAGCTATTTTCGTCCTCTTACCCTGTCCAAAGGCCACATTTCCTTCTTGACCAGATATGATATCCTGTAACCCTTACCTCTGGGCCCCTATGCATGGAATTCAACTTTTTATCGTTCCAAAGCAAAGCTAAGCACAAAGACTGCTCACTGAACCAGGGACAGAGTATGTCATATATCTACTTTTCAGAAAAAGGACTCCCTCTTATTATAAAACAGAAAAGGACACCCTAAGTATGCTACATGTTTTCTGTGTTTATATTCACACAGTTAAATGAGTGGAATAATACTAAATCTTTCACAATGGAAACCTCAGAAGGCTGGGTTCAGCAAAGGGCAGAGGTGAAATGATTGTCTTGTTCCCTAAACACCTCCCATGTTTCCAATTGTACCAATGAGCATGTCGTTGTTTCTCCATTTTATAAAATAAAGAAAATAATTTTTTTTTAATGCATGCCTTTTAGCTTTTAATAAAATGAGTGTCGGTTGCTGTTGTTATTTTCATTCCCAAATAGCTTTTACTTCCCGAAAACAGTTTAGGAGATGGAGGCACAGTTTGAGCTCAGATTTACTAAAGGAGCAAAAAACTTCAAGTTCTCAAAAGTCTGATGGTAAGATTATTCAGTTCCCCCTTTTCTTTTGATTTATAGATATAACTATGTGCAGATTCACTTTCTCTGATCAATAGTCAATAAACGACTGAGTAAACTGAAAAATAATTCCACGTCTCAAAGGGCAGCCAAATCAAAGTTTCTCATTTTTTGAGATTACTGTTGATTATTCCCTATAGAGCTTCCTTGGAAGGCTGTGGTAGACAGCATTGTTACCTTGTCCCATCCCTTTACAAGATAGGTTTTCCCAGTGAGTGAGTGTTGGCTGCTGGTGGCTCACAGTTGCCCCCTTCTCTGGAGAACTGTCCTTACCAAGAATTGCCTAAAGGGTGAAATGCCTCCTCCCACTCCCCAGGGGCAGGGCACAGCCCCTGGCTGAGCTAAAAAAGCAAAGTCCCCTTGCTGCAAGGTGAGATAATCCTGGAGTACCATTCACACTCCAGAGCTACCCTTGGGCTCCACTGAAAGCCATGTCTTTGCCAGATTGTCTTGCTATTTTCTTACTTTCTTACAGGTTTCTCTCTCAATAAGTTATATATACTAGATAAGTAAATCATTCTTGTTTCAGGCCTAAAACAGTGAATAAGGAATATTTATATAATTATAAATACATTTATAGCCTATATATAAATTTACATAATTTATTTAATTATTTCATATAAATTTCATATAGCTTTTAGTTGGCTGAGACCTACATCTTCTAAAAACTTACAAATTATTACAAAGAAACAACCAGCTCACCACTCCCCATATTCAGGTATGGTGAAATCCAGAATGTTGTTCAGATTAACAGCAGGAGCCAATACTCTGAAGCACAGAAATTAGAATAAAATGCAATTATTATGTGTGGCATACGTGGTGGGGTTTTTCAGTTGTTGTTTTTGTTGTTGAGAGAGAGAGTATGCCTGTGCGGGGTGGGGGGGTGGACAGGAGAGGGAGAAAGAGAATCTAGAGCAGGCTCCACGTCCAGTGCAGAGTCTGTGGTGAGTGCTTAATACTAAGCTGACAACTCAAGAATTTGTTGCCAATACTTACTTGATTGGAAATAATGCCCAATTCAAGAATGAATTTGACAACTGAATGTTTATAAAAATGTTCTTGAGAATTTTATGTAATTTTTTTTTGGATCCCAGAAGACCCACTTAACATATAGGGGTAACTATACAGATTTGGCAGAATAGAAAAAGGGAGTTTGGGCCACACTCCAATGTTCAAACAGCCATTGCAAATTCCCATGTGATCCTAACTCCATTATCCCGTCCCATAGCCCAGAGGAAAGGGTAGAGCCTGTGGGTCCCAAAAGAATCCTTTGTACCTCTGAATGTCACCTGGAAGGCAGGACTAACAGCTCTATGAAATAATAATTTAAAAAACACCAAAACACGTATTAATGTTTTAATGGAGCTTTTTGAAATCTTAACTGATAGATTAATAGATTAATAAAGTAAAACAAGAAATAAAGAGAAAAAACTGGCATACTGGTCAATTATTCAAACAGAATCTATTTGTAATTCATAGGGTAAGTTGGAATTTCCCTTTTTTCACGAAAATCTGTTTTATAGCATGATCTTGATCTAGAATAACTACATGCAAACAGAATTTTAAGATATAAAAACAAATTATATCCTTACCAACGGTGGCTTCAGAGTCACAATGCTGAAGGCCAAAAGGAAACTATACTACATCACTTTCTGTGAAGAATTCAAGCAAATGACAGAAATGTAGCTTAATCGTGTCTGCAATATATAGACGCTAAAACTATTTTAAGTGCTCTATGAGCTCTAACCATAAAACAAATTGTATTTTAAAATAATTATCCATCACTTGAACAACTGAAGAGCATGTCTACATTTAAATGATCAGTACAAAAGAATATATATTTTTTCCAGTGAGGTGGTTGTTGTGTAAACGATTCAGGAGAGCTTCTTTTGGAAATACCTTCACAGAATAAAGCATATTCTTTTGAAAATTTTCAGTGGAGAAAAAAATCTTTGCCCTCTGAGGTTGGATTTGACCTTCAAAAACAGCCAGCACCTATTTTCAGACAAGCCTGAGGAAAACTGAATAATAGGGTTGGATTGTTAAGGCAGTTACAGATGTGTGGTAGTTGACAAGAACACTCAAGCATGAAAGAAGTTAAAATGAAGGCGGCTACTATATTCTGGCCTTCCACATCCTGGCCCAGGTGTCTATATCTGATTGTCAGTCACCAAGGTGTGTTTTCCAGGTGGACACTAAAATCTGTTGAGCTTTTCTTATAGTCCTGAAGTTCAGATCTTAGGACATAAACTGAATCATAGAGGAATAATATTCTCAGCAGTAATCTCTCACTGGCATTGGCTTGAAGATTGACTCCTTGTAGCCTATCTGCTTGTCAATTACATTACCATAAATCTTTCTGTGGCAGTGATGAATGCTAACGGCATGGACCTTGGAGCCAGGCTATTTGGGTTCAAGTTCAAGAGGCTAGTTAATAACCTTTCTGGGCTTCAACATCATCATCTGCTAAATAGACTACCTTCCTGGGGCGCCTGGGTGGTGCAGTCGTTAAGCGTCTGCCTTCAGCTCAGGGCATGATCCTGGCATTATGGGATCGAGCCCCACATCAGGCTCCTCCGCTGTGAGCCTGCTTCTTCCTCTCCCACTCCCCCTGCTGTGTTCCCTCTCTCGCTGACTGTCTCTATCTCTGTCAAATAAATAAATAAAATCTTTTAAAAAATGAAAAAAATAAAAAATAAATTTAAAAAAATAGACTACCTTCCTCATTCGGTTGTTCCACAGATTAAGTAATTTAACACATTTCCAGTTCTTAGAATAGTGCCTGCTGCATAGTCAGCACTAAATAAATATTAGCTATAATTATTTTGTGTGGTGACTATAATAGGCAAAGAATGAGAAGCTAGCCTTTAAAAACAAAAACAAAACAAAAAATGGCCCTGTACTGATTCAGCCACTATATTCTCCTAATCTAAGTCAAATACCTCAAAAGAATCAAAAGCCATATAGTTCACAGGGCTCTGAATATAAAGGACACAGATAATCCTTGGGAGACATTTTAGAGTACCACAACCATAGATCCCAAAGTAATTTTAGGAACCTCCGAAGACATAGTGTTATTGCTGTTACCAGAAAGTGTTGGCTGTTATGCTGTATTTTGTTGACTATAAAATACCACAGATTGAAACATGTATCTGTTTCAGAGATACTAATATGAAAATAATCTGTGCCTAAGAATCAATGAAATATGGTAACAAAAGTTTCTAAGAGGACTTCTAGCTGTCCTCTTCCAGGCAGAGTCCCAACCCTGAAAAGGGAAACCTTCCCAAGATGCTGTGTGACAAAGGTGACAAATGAGCTTTGAGTTTAGCATAGTGAGAAGGGGAAAGCCCCCGAGGGAAAGACCATGTTTTATATGGGGGGAAGAAAATGCAGAAGAATGTGGAAAGTTTTGAGTTTCTAATGCAGGTGTTAAAAAACTACCCAAGTGAATTCTGAAATTCAAAACTATTTTTCCATCTGTGGAAAGAGTACATTGTTCCCGTCAAAAGTGAAACAACCATCCAAGAGGGATGAACTCCCAAACTTCTCTTTCCATGTTGACGTTATGGGTTTCTGGTAGCTCCAGGTTTGGACTACAACCATAATTACCCTCACCTGGGCCGGCTAGTCTTCATCTAACAGTACCAGAGCCAAAATACTCTACAAATAGCATTAATAAATGAAATAGGTCAGTAGGCCTCAAAGGCCTAGATCCCCTTTGTAATTTATATTCCAATTCAACAAACATTAGTCAAGGAATCTGGACTAGGTGCAAGGTATTGTTTAAAATGGGATCAGGTATGGAGTGTTTTGCTCTAAGGGATGAGAAAGATACTCAAATTTGCATCCACCTGGAACTCCATTCTGTGCAGGGCATGAAGGGAACATGAACTGGGAGGGAGGAGTGGGAAAGAGAGAGGAAGGAGGTTTACATCTGTAAAACAGTCTAATTTTCTGAGTGTCGTGGCCTGCCCTAAAAACTTTGCACAGAAGGGTAAGGGAAGCCCACTGTAATCCATCAATCATAAACTTTAAAGACACTGAAAAAGTGGTCCTAAGTCTCCTTGCATCTCACACCCTCTCTACCCCCACCAGCCTATGGATCTAATTTGCGAATCCATACCATATTCCCTATGTAAGAATACGACTTTTGAATCCATCTCCTCAACTGTTTTGGAGGCATTGTTGCATAAAGTTTAATCATTGGAGCAAGCCTCTGAGCGAACCTACTGCTTTCTGCAGATGAATGGAGTATCATTCAAGTCTGACTCATCTCCTAGTATAAAACCTGGAAGATAAGCAGCAGCATAATTTATCCTCATATTTAAAATTAGGGCAGGAAAAAATATATCTTACTTTTATCCATTAAAAAATAACTTCTTATTAGAACAATTAACAGTCAAGTTATATTTCAGTACTTTCATAGTTATTTAATAATAATATTGCTCATACCCTATTATAAGTAATTCTAAATTGTTCAATGTCTTCCATTTATGATTTGGATCAAATGTTACTTGAATGAGATCACTGAACATCTGGGAACTGAAAATGTTACATTTATACAAGGATTTGTAGAAACTAAGATTGGCATATATTATGGCAGGTATTGGCAGGGATCTATCAGACTATCTCCAAACATCATTTACCTAACTTAGATTTTCCTTGTTTTTTCATCTTATATATATTTTTTAAAGATTTATTTATTTATTTGAGAGAGAGAGAGAAAGCACACAAGTGGGGGGAGAGAAAGAGGGAGAGAGAGAAATCTCAAGCAGACTCCCTGCTGAGTGCAGAGCCCAGCATGGGGCTCAATCTCACAACCCTGAGAACGTGACCTGAGCCAAAATCAAGAGTCAGACACCCAACCAACTGAGCCACCTAGAAGCCCCCATTTTATATATTTTTAAAAAGCAACTGTCCAAAATGTAGAAATGAATATGTTTGGTTGAACTGTCTCTAGTCTCTTACATAACTAAACCATCAATGTCATTGTTAACATTCTTGTATTGCATTTTTCTCACTTGCAAACTGAGCTGGCAAGATTTTCACAGCCGGTTGCCTCTGATTCATTGATTATCTTTCGAGCTGATGACCTCGTAGCAATGAATCTGAAGTCTTCACCACCCTCACTCTTCCTGGTATTTTTCTGAGATGCCAGAACTCCAAGGTCTATGCCATTGTCTGAGTATCTAAAAGATGGCAATGATAAAGCATATGACATCATGTAAACTATGTTATTTTGACTTCTAAGTTTTCCTTAAATACAAATCTTGGCTAAGGCTGCCAAGAGGTTTGGCAAAGGTCAGCCTGGTTTTATTCTCCCTTGGTGGGTGAAACCGGAATTCCTTGGTCTTACAAATTCTTGTGGTCTCCACAAACAGCTCCTCTTTTCTAAATCAAGTTCATCTTCCATGTTTACTCAAATGCGTTTGGCCCACTAATACTTCTTTTAATGAGAATGCAGTTCCCTGCCAGAAGTCCCATTTGGATAATTTACTTTTTCTTTGTTGATCGTATCAAGCAAATCATTACAAATAATAATACTGTAATAACATAGTTCTTTCCAGGAAATGTCTTCTTGCTGATGACATCTAAGACTGGATATTATTAAAATCTGACTTGTTTTTTTTCATCCTGACTGCACTGCAATTTAACACCTCTTGAAGAGAGACAATGTGGGGAGATTTTCTGGCTGGTGATCAGCATTTCAGGTTGGTGGTCAGATGAAAGCTCTGACAGAACTCTTTCCAAGGATTTGTTGTGCATACTCAAATTCTTTGTTCTATGTTGACTCAAGCTGTTTTATAAAATACCTCTGTAAAGACAGGTCATTGCAGCAGTTCAGAACTAAACAGAAAAATAATCATTTCATTTGTTTTTCATTTTCTGAACATATATAATCCAAATAACTTCATTATGCCTTAATCATAAATTAATGCAAACTGTACCAAACTTAATGCAAAAACCTTATCAAAAGTTCCATTTTGAAATAACAAGCATTTGCCTCCATCTTGTATTCCATCTCCTCGCATCCCATCTGTTCTGATGTTCTACGAAAGAGATTCTCCTGAATTAGAGAAGGAAACAGCGCCAGTTTTGATGAACTGTACAAAATCTTTCCAAAGTAATATTTGTTTCCAGCAGAACTTTGTACAGCACACTTAGTAAATCACTTCTCCAAAAAAGTGGCAAGAAGTACTTCTTTGGCAGTAGATGGATAACAACAACAAAAAAAGGTAGTGTCTAGGGGGAAAAAATTCAATCTTCAATGTTAGGATGTAGCTGGCTATAATTACAGAATACCAAATCAAAAACCAAAAATAACATACAAGAATTTCTATTTCACTTAAACCAGAAGCCTGTTAAAGGGCTGACAGCACAGCTCAACTATGTCAGAACTCTGAGTTGGTAACATCTTTTGAATCCTCCATTCGTTCACTCTTTTCTTCAACATGCCTTTATATATTCCATTGGCCTCCTCTGTGCCAGCACATGTGCTAGAAAGGGTGGCACATGCTGGTCCTGAGCCCAGTACCATGCAAGTCTCTATGGCTGATACAAACAAAATGCAAGGTAGGTCTTTGTAGTCAGGACACTAACTCCCTCTTTAACGAGAAAAGGCCTATACAAATGAAACCAAAGTAAAACAGTTTGACACAATAGTCAGGCAGTCACTGGATTGTCACAGACTATATCCATCTGGCTATGAACTCTTACGGGTAAAGTTAAAGCTGAAAAAGAATTTTCTGGAAAGTTATTTAGTGGCTCATAAAATTGACTCAAAGTCTGGAGGACTAAGATTAGAAATGAAAAAATCAAAGGAATCCACAACCAGGGTCACATAAAAGGAATTTCTTGACTGTGAAGCCACCACCAGACTCCAGGTATAAGACACAGTCCCTGCCAGATGAATTCTGAATTGCCATTTCATTGCACCGCTGGCCCCTTGCTCACATCTACTGTGAGTTCACTACCGGTGAGTCCTCATTCCAAGCAAGTTAACTCTATCTCATTTAATCCTCAGGCTAACACCCTAAAGAAAGTAACTGTCCCACTTTACAGGTGAAAGTACTGAGGCTCACAGAGACTGAGCCCTGGGCCTAAGGTTATAGAGCTGGTAAGTAAGGGACTGGCACTCAAACCCAAGCAACCTGGCTCTACCACACTATCCGCCTCTCAAAGTCTAGGTAGCAGCCTCTGAGTTCCTAAGCCAATGGCCTAGATCCCAACGAAAAGCATATTTTTGACATTTCTGGCTTCCCAAACTCACATATGGCCAATTCGCTAACATGGAAAGAGAGATCAAACCTGGCAAGGAAGAATTTACAAATACTACTTCAAAGACCACAAAGGGAGACAGGAAAGAAAGAAAACAAGTGTAAGATCAAAACTTGGGAAGAAACATCCTAATTATGCTCAGGGTATAACTTCCTAGATTCAGCTATTTTATGAATGTTTGTTTCGGCCTAGAAAAAAACTCAATATTTTGTTATAGTTTATGGGAAGACAAATTAAGGTCAAGTATTATATTTTCTGTTTTGCTCTCTTTACGCCAACACAACTCTGATAAAGATAGCTTGTCTAATGTCAGTCCTCAGATGAGTGGAGATAAAAATGTCCTCACTTCATCCTACTTCTCAATATCTACATGATTTCTCAGAAATCATATACTCAAGCCTGAACTCAGAGAGGGTTTTATTAAACACAAAAGAAAGAAAACCAAACCAGACCAAAACAAATTTGGATAATAGAGTGGAAGGAAAAATAGGACCATTTTATGGATGCAAAATTAAGCTAGACAAGTTGAGGCCATCTTTCTTTCTAAGGGATATAGATAAATGGTTGTGCCCAGACCCATCTTTGTATCTTCTCTTGGCACTCCGCTCTGAATATATGGTCTTATCTCAGCTTATATTCCAATAGTAGTACAGAGAAAGCCCTATTGTCAATGTTCACAATGATCCACTCTAAGGAATAGTGACTAGAATTTATTATTTTGCTCTCAAATATAGAGAAAAAGAAATTGTGCTATTGCCAAATTACCTCTTGGATTTGTGTAACCAATATTCAATAACCACTGCAATATATACAAGACTGATGTATTTTGATAGCAAGGATGCAAACAAAAGCGAGGCAAAGGGAAATTTTAAACTCCTTAGAAACAGAGCCCTATTCTATTCACTGTGGACTTCAAATCATAAGAACAAAATTTTGAAGGAAACTCTAATGTCTTCTTTGACAAAAGTATGTAACTAGGAATCTGAAGTATATAAATATTCAGTATTTTTGCTTCAGAAGGAAACTCCGGCTTGGTAGAATTCAGAATGTGAATTTTAAAGGACATGTGCCACAGGAGATGGCTCAGCTAAGTTAGGAACAAGAGAATAAAGTGAAGGACACGTCTCAGAGACAAATTCTGCTCTCGTATTTCCTTTTTCATATTTTGCGCACAATCTATCCTCAATTTCCTGAAATGTCATCAAATGATAAAGAAGGCTCAAGTAAGCTCAAGCCATGAAATCAGTGGCACAACAATCTTCATTTGGTTTGTTTTTAAAGCCCACAGTTAGCTCTAAAGGCCATTTGATTTAAGCCTAAAGTCAATGACTTCTCGAGAAGTTTCCTGTTTTCTTTCTTCATACAACCATATGAATGATAAGAATTTGTGGCTAATTCTAAACACAAACCTTTCTGCATTTAAACATTTCTACTGGTTTTAGTTCTCACATGGGACTCTGACTCTCAGAATATCATTTCTTTTATAATTCCTGAATTTGCTTCTTGACAGCTTTCCAATAGCCAAAATGGGCAATTGACTTTATTGTTTTTCTAATAGCATGGGCACTTAGGGCAAAGGAATCTCATTCATCTCTGACTGTTCCTAATACTTGTTTTTCATTTGTAAGGATAAATACTCAGAAAGGAAGTTTTTGTGACTGGGAGAGACACAATGTTATTTCTATTTAAACTGACTTTCATTAAGAAAACTTCATACAGAGTAAAACCAGCCCATTATTCTGTCCCCGACAGGGATGTATTCTGGAAAGCCACGATGGCTTTCCATGAAGCTAAACTCAAAAGATCAAAAATGTACTCACAAAAACTCTAGCTCATCTTAATAATTATAGTCATCCATAAACTCAATCTCTTTGTAGTTTAACAGACAGAACTTTCTGAAGAAATATGTTCCACGTGTACTTACTCTTCACCTAGTAAAATCATTCTTGTTTGTCCCAAAATAAGTTCGTTGAGCATTCAAGGCTGCCTCTAAATCTTTCTGATATTTGAGAACTTATTTCAAATATTTTCTTTCTAAGGAACCCCTTTTACCTTCTGTTAGGAAGAATGATAGATTAAATGATTTTAATTTTTTCTCCTTACTTTCTCTATTTTTATGTACTCCTATGAATCCATAAATACAGTTGACCCTTGAACAGCATGGGAGGGTCAGGGGTGCCAACCCCCTGTTCAGTTGAAAATTCATATCTAACTTTTAACTCCCCCAAAACTTAACTACCAATAGCCTACTGTTGACTGGAAGTGTTGTGAAAAACATAAACAGTCGATTAACATATATTTTGTATGGTAGATGTATTATATACTATTTTCCTACAATAAGAAAAACTACAGAAAAGATGTTGTTAAAGAAAATCATAAGAAAAAATACATTCACACTACTCTTTGTAAGTACTCTACATATAAGTGGATCTGTGCACTTCAAATCCGTGTTGTTCAAGGGTCAACCGATCTTCACTTCAAAGATATTCGCTAGTAATATTAAGTCTGTAGACATGCTATCAGGTCTTGTTGATCCTTGATTTCTTAATCAGCAAAATGAGAAGACTGGATAGAGATGATCTCTAAAATAACTTTCTACAGTTAAGCTGATCTTTGGATGAAATGTCACGGTATGAACTTCATTTCAGTCTTGCTCTATGCTTCAACAAAAAACACAGTCAACATCATAGTCACTTGTAAGTGGACATAAGTCCAAAATGTTTTGTTCAGTTGAATTATCTGTTTTTACTTCAAATTCCTTAATTAGGTTCAGTAAAAGTTGCCGAAAGGATAAAGTTCGTTTTCCTTCTGCCTTTGGCCCTGAAATCTGCATGTTGCGCTCCCTATCTTTCCTTTGTGGCACCCTTTCAGTGCTCTCATGCTCGTGAAGGTAAGATTTACAGAAGCTTCTGTAGGATCTGAAAGGATTTTTCACATAGAAAAAAATCCTGAAATATATCAATAAGAATTACTTTACCCAATACATTAAACACAGAGTCTTTTGCAAAAGTGTTTGTTTTTAAGAGGTGTAATTAAATTCAGACTCAAATTATGCAAAATGAGTATTTCAAGTGGCAAAATTAAGATTTCTAACTATTTATACAGTTAATAATCTCTTAGATAGTGCTTTGGGGTTTAATGTCCTTCTTAGGCACCCTGATTTAATTTGTTATTAGATGTAAGTTTCGTTCCTTTTAACAGACATTGCTGCTTCTACACACATCACTTATAGGATAAATAACTTTGTGACAATGCAGAGCAATTATCTAATACTGTAACAGATTTAAATTAAAGGATCTCACAAATTATACCAAAATAAATTCCAAGTGGATCAAAGAGTAAAAAGTAAATGAAGAGACAGAACAGGGAAAGCCTTCAAAAAAAAAAAAAACCTCACAGTAAAGAAAGCCTTTTAAAATACAACTCAAAATACAGAAACCATGAAATAAAGAATTGCTGGACTCAGCCACATAAAAGCAATATAAAACTGGTAAATACTTGCAATTCTTAACACTGACAAAGGGCTCATTTCCCTCATATGTAAAGATCTCCTACAATCAATAAGAAAAAGAACAAAATAAGTAGAAAAAATGGGTAAAGGATATTACCAGGCAGATCACAGAAAGGGAAATACAAATAGCTTTTTAACATATGAAAGGATATTCTACTCCACTTGAAATAAAGGAACCGCTAGTTCAAATTTTACCAAGATATTTTTTTCAAAGGTCAGATTTGTAAAGATGAAAAATTTAATGATGTGACATGTTTGTGCATTCTCATACATTACTGATTGGCATATAGTTGATGCCTCTAGGGAGGGAATTTGGTAATAACTACTAACATTTAAAACATGCATATCTTTAACCTAGCCAATTACTTACATGTAAGCGCACGTACACACACAAACACATCCTACATACATACTCACACCAGTGTAAAATGACATATTCTTATGTCTATTCATTAACTATGGTAAAATTCAAAATAGCAAAATAACAAGAGTAGCTTCAAAGTCATCAAGAGTTAGCTGGTTAAAAAAAAATTATGACACTCCATACATTGGAATAGAATGCTAAAGAGCTATCTAAAGAAAAGATGGGAAGCTCCTTATGGTCTGCTATGCAACAAAAATCAAGATATATTTTCAAGTTAGAAAAAGCAAAATGCAGAATATCATTTGGGTAAAAATGGGGCAGGGGAAACCATACATATAATCACTTGAATATGCAGAGATTATCTCTGGAAAGACATTCAAGAAACTAGTAACATTTACCTCTAAAGAGGATAACTGGGGGGCGCCTGGGTGGCTCAGTCAGTTGAGCATCCAATTCTTGGTTTCAGCTCAGATCATGATCTCAGGGTCATGGGATCACCCCATATAGGCTCTGTGCTCAGTGGGGAATCTGCTTGAGAGTCTCTCCCTCTCTCTTTCTGCCCTTCCCTAATCCCACTTACACAAGTGCGTGTGTGCACACACAAGTGCTCTCTCTCTCTCTAAAATAAATAGATAAATCCTTTTTAAAAATAAAATAAAAATAAAGAGGCAAACTGGGTGGATGGGGAACAACACAAGCAAAATGAAACTTCTCAAAAGTTGTAGATCAACTGAGCACTTACTGCTCACAGTACTACTACCAGGCACTGTGGCACAGGATTTCTGCCATTATGAAGATACAGTCTATCAGAAACAGAAAGCTAGCAGATATGATACATTAGAGAACCACTATGTGTTAGATTGCTTGGTCCTAATCATAAATGCAGCTAACACACAGAGGAGCTGGAGACAGAACAGAAACACAACTTCTGGGCTGGGGTGGTGAGCCAATATTCCATGCAGAGGCAAGTACAAAGGTGTGGGGGCCAGCCTGCCTGTGCCAGGAATTTGATTAGTAGGAGTCAACTCTTTTTCTTTTTTTTTTTCCCTTTCTTTCTTTCTTTCTTTCTTTCTTTCTTTTTTTTCTTTCTCTCTCTCTCTCTTTCCCTCTCCACACCGCCCCCCACCGTTTTTTCCCTTCTGCTGCTGCTGCTACTGCTGCTTTCTCCTCCTCTTCTACTTCCTCCTCCTCCTCCTTCTATTTGAAAATGGGGTTCTTACCATTCACATTTCATGACCATGGATCTTTCAAGCACTTTAATGACAGGCAATGACACCAACTTCCAGTGATCTAGCCAGCACATCCCCAGGTATAGAATGCACCCTTTTCCTTTGCTTTGGTCAAGTATCTATCCAATGAGCATGATGTCATCCTTATAGACCTAAAGCACTGGATATGGCCAACTACTGCGTGTGTATATGTGTGTATATATCTATGATGATAACAAATTGATTACAAAGCAAATATAAGGAAATGTCCATAATCAATAATACCAAAATTACTTCTATGGCATAGAAATGCAATAGGAGCTTTCTATTTATCTTCATCTCTCTCTGATAAGCTACTATAGACAATAAATTTAATTAAAATACATGTATTTTATATATGGAACACTGGAAGTGACAGAATTAAAATTTCAGCAGATTACAGCAGGAAACTTCTGGGTTTTATTTGCTTCTTTCATCAGAAAGCTTCTTCCATTTTCCCACATCAGTTCTGATTTGAAAATTCTTAATAATAGCCCAAGTTTGCGACAGAGACACACACACAGCTTGCTTCCTGCTCTGGAAGTCTTCCCTGTGCCTTTGGCTGAAAAGTACGAAGGAATCAAAGCATTTCCTTAAACAATGGAAGCCAACATAAATCCACTTATTCTAAGAAACAACAGAAATGAAATTTCTACTGGGATCAAATTCAACACAGCTGATTAGCATTTCTTTCATGCTAAATATTTGGCTTAGATGTCAGGTTTGGGGTTAGCAGAGGTGAGTCCATTAGCCATTATATTAAACATGAACATTCACTAAAGAGTCATTAACTTGTGTTCTGCTTCTTCAAATGTCCTTTCTCATTCTTAATGATCATATTAAGTATCCTATCTTTGACCATAATTTTTGTTTGGTTTTCACATTTTTCCAGTTTGACAGTAAGAGTCTTATTCTAGAACAATTAACAAACCGGACCACCCACTAGCTGCCAAATGGCAATATTTTGTTGTATTTTATGTTGTGTTCTTAATCCATCTTCAGAAGCATTTATATCCTGTTAATGAAAAGACTCTTGTAGTTGTTTCTATTCAATATGTAACCCAAGTAGACAGGGGTGGGAACCCAAGAAAATACCAAAAGATGTATGGTCTTTGGAAAAGATCAACAATCTTGTTTATACATCCACAGCAGGCAAACCTTTTATAATCTTTTCAATAAATCTGGTGCTTAAAACAGAATCTCAAACAGAATCTGCTATCACGATAAAGCTAGACCTGATCACAGGTTCTGGCGGGTTCCAGAGTTATATCACATGTATTGTGCGTGTTCTTTTCATCCTGAGTGTCTGTTCTCTCTTTTCTCCCCCTGGCCATTTAGCCCAATGCACTCAACTCAAATGCCAGCAGTCACCTGTGCTTTGCTTTACCTTCTTTACCCTTCTTTCATGATTTTAATTCACCCATTATCTTCAACTCTAGATTCTCTTCTTTTTGAAAACCAGTCCTCAAATTTCTGGCTTCAAACCTTGGCTGCAATATCTTCTACTGGCTTTCTTTACCTTTTACCAACCTCCAAATGTTTCTCAAGATGCTTAGACCTCTGCTTCTTTTTTTATTCTAACAATACAAATTCTTCATTTTTGGCGTCCATCACTGTCCCCAGTGAGATTGCCCTAGTGCAGCTCTCACCCTTGGGCAATCACAGAATCAGGAAACATGCATCTCGGAAACTTGCTTCAACAGGGGCACTCAATGCTCCACCTTACACTGGACTGTGTTCGCTAAGGTCTAGTATATATGTCATATTCATTGCTGTATCCCCAGCACCCAATGCAATGTCACACACATTAGATTCCCAATTGACAAATGCCCACTGAATGAATTTCTAAGATGGTAATGAAAGTTATTTCTGCCCATTTTCCTGCATAGTTAAACCAATGAGTTTGATTTGTTGACAAGATGCAGATTACCTTCTCTGATACTTACTTTCCTGCTTTGCAGGCATAGCTACATTGGGTAGTACAGAATACTCACATAGTGAACTCCATGGATCATCTATGTCCTAAGACATGGACCTCATGAAATGGCCCTTTAAGTGAGAAAACTGCCTGATGGAAACTACAAAGCTACTCTCTAAGACTGTGATGAAATTCTAAGATCACCAAATGTATAGAAAGATATATTAGAGAATGTTCAGAAGATTGGCTTAAAGATAACCAAGAAGTTAAAAAGTAAGAAATATAATTGGTCTGGGATGTTGTCAGAATGCCTATAACTTCGATTTTCCCTAAGCCAGCTTCCATGATTCTAAATCTTTGTCTCCCTAAGACAAAGATATATAGGTAAGTGTATTGCTATGGAAAAGGTTTATAATATATGATCCCTAGAGGAAAGACTTATCAAAACAGCATGGATAATCTGATTCTGTTTCTACAAAACTATAGAGAGAAAGAATTATCTAGAAGGTTTTTTAAACTGATATATAATATACATACAGTAGGATGCGTAAGTCTTGTACAGCTTGAATTTTTACTTTGTGTACATCCATGTGACTACCAACCACATAAATACATAAGACAGCTCTAGGACTCCAAAAGGTTCCCTCATGCCCATTCTGTGAAGAATGATTCCTAAAACATTCAGTGGGTACCCTACTGGAGAGATTTTAGGTGATTCTTCTTACTACCATTCTGTTGCTAGAGTTTTCTACATTAGTTTTACCTATATAGTCAGAAAAATAAGAATGTCATGTTCCTCGTTGACCTGCTGAGCAGCAGAGGTACTAAGGAGCCAATCTCAAGGAAAGGGACTTGAGGTACCCAAACTCCTGATTTCAGCATTTATGTAGCTTTCAATGTTTAATTCTCTTATTGTTCTTGTTTTTCTTTGTGTATTTCTTGCTTTCCTTTTTTTTCTCCTTAAAGCTTAGCAAAGCTTTCTTTTCTTTCTAACAGTTTAATCTGTTCGACTGTGCAAGACAGTATGTCTATGTTTTCTGAGCCTCATGGGAAGAACGGCATATTCCTGGGCATTGTGTGGCACTACGGACTATGTTCTCCAAAATCCGTCTGTTAAATGCTAATGCCCAGCATAACGGCATTTAGAGGTAGGGACTTTGGGAGGTAATTAGGACATGAGGGCAGAACCTTCATGAATGAAATTAGTGCCCTCATAACAGAGACCCCAGGAAGTTACCTTGCCCTTTCTCTCATGTGGAAAGACAGTCCTTACCAGACACTGAATCTGCCCCAAAACTTGACCTTGGATTTCCCAGCCTCTAGAACTGTGAGAAATAAATTTTTGTTGTTTATAAGTCACCCAGTCTATGGTATTTTATTACAGCACCCTGAACCAACTAAGACACGTAGCCAACTGAAATCAAAGTGGAATGAGCCCAATCAAGAAAGAGCCACGGAAGGGCACATGAGTGGCTCAGTAGGTTGAGTGTCTGTCTTCGGCTCAGGTCACGATCCCCAGGTCCTGAGATGGGGCACCGCATGGGGCTCCCTGCTCAGCAAGGAGTCTGCTTCTCCCTCTGCCTCTGCCCCTTCCTCTGCTCACGCTCTCTCTCACTGTCTCTCTCAAATAAAAAAAAATCTAAAAAAAAAAAAGAGACACAGAAAAGAAATCAAAATAAAAGACTGATTACTGATAAAGGCATATTGAAGAAGTCAGCTTAGATCTGTAGGTACAATCAACCTTCTATTACCTATGATCATGAGTTCAGCTTACAGACCCAAAAGCCCAACTCACTGCAGAGACAGCACCCTCTTCAAGCGCTCTACTCGACAGGGAAGGGCCTACAGCCTCAGGACCCACTGCTCTAAGAAAGACAGGAAATCAAGCCCCTGAATGCTCAGCGCTCTCTACTAATCTCATCAAGCAGGTAAGTCACCACACAGAGGCAGATGAGAGAAGGGCAGAAACTCTCCCCTAAGGAACTTGAGTGGAAGTCTTCTTTCACACAAACCCAAGGATTCTGAAATATCCCCCAACACTCTGGATATGTGGTTGACTGAATGATCCTTAAGGGCTCCATAAATCCAGATTCTGTAACTCCTACGGAAAGGAGTTCAGTCTTCCATTTCTTCTGTATCTTTCACTACAGGGTTTCTTAAAGCAAGTTAATAAATAAATAAACAAGCGAACAAGTAAGTTCGGTGAGATAAAAGGAACTTTTAAAGGACTATATGAAATCTTATACTGAGAGAACATCTTCAGTCACACACAGGGTTGAAACCCACTAAGAATATGTGCATTATTAAAAGGACAAAACACAGAAACTGGCTTACTAGTAACTGATCTCTTCTGTGCCTGAACTTCTAAACTCCTCCTAATCTCACTGTCACAACCTGAGATGATGAGTCACCAGAGTTTCTGTGTCAAGTGTAGTTGGCACTGGATGAAATGCTGAAGCTAAAATTCCCACCAAGCCTGTTTTTGTAACCTGTGAAACACATCCACACAATTAAGGACTCATTTCCTGAAAGGATATTCTCAACTTTCCAGAGACTCTGCTAACTTAAAATCGGACCCAGCCTTCAACTGGAGAGTGTGAGGATCCTGAAAAGGAAACAAATGTTTTGCAGTTAAAGACTTCAGGGTGGGGTGGGAAGGGAAAAAGTTTACAAGATAATAATTTTTCAAAGATTTCTCAAAAAGACTTCATGCACATTTATTTACTTATTTTTACTAAATTTAGCATTTGTGTAGGAAAGTGCATAAATTGTGAGTAAAGACTTTGATGAATTATTTTAGAATGAATACATCGGTGTAGCCAGCCCTAAATCAGGATACAGAACATTGCCAACACTGACAAAACTTCCCACTGCCCCCTCCTCTGTGTTATCATCCCCAAAGGGATCACTATTCTGACTTCTAACACCATGTACTAATTTTGCCTAGCTTTGAGCTTTATGTAAGTACAGTCACACTGTATGTACTTCTGTATGCCTGGATGCTTTTGCTCTGGTTACATTTGGGAGTTTCATCCATATGGATATCATTTTTCATGAAGTGCCTGTCTAGTTAAGTCTTTTGCACACTTTTAATATTACATTGTCTTCAGGGCTGGGGGTGGATTTCCTTATATCCTCTGCATTCAAGTCCTTTGTAGATAATAATTTATCATGCATTCTCCCACTCCATGGCTTATTTATCTTACTCAGTGTTATCTCTTTTTTAAAAGATTTATTTATTTGAGAGTGCACACACGTACAAGTGAGGGGAGGGGCAGAGAGAGGGGGAGAAGAAGACTCCCCGCTGAACAAAGAGCCTGATGCAGATGCCGGGCTCCATCCGAGGACCCTGGGATCATGACCTGAGCCGAAGGCAACCACTTAACTGACTGGGCCACCCAGGCACCCCAGTGCTATCTTTTGATAAAGCAAAGTTCCCAATTTTAATTATGTACAATGTATCTGTCTTTTCCTTTACAGTTGGTGCCTTTTGTGAGCTTTTGAGAACACCTTGCCTACAATGTCATGAAGACATTCTCCAAGTTATCTTCTATAAGTTTTGTTTTGACCCATTTGAAATTGATATTTGGCTATTGTGTAAAGTAGGTGTCAAGGCCTACTTTTCTTTTTTATTTGAGAGAGAGTGAATGAGAGAGAGAGAGAGCACAAGTGGTGTGGAGGAGAGAGAGAAACAGACTCCCCACCGAACAGGGAGTCCAACATGGGGCTTGATCCCAGGATCCTGGGATCATGACTGGAGCTGAAGGCAGACACCTAACTGACTGAGCCACACAGGTGTCCCTACTTTTTTCCACTTAGATAACAAAGTGATCTAGCATCATTTATTAAAAATGCCATATTTCCCCCCACTATATTGCAATGACATTTTTGTCATATATCAGATAACTATATATGTGTAGATCTACTTCTGGACTTGTTTTCTATTCTCCTGCTCTATTTATCCATCTTTGCACCTGTTCAGAAAAGAGTTAACGGGGCACCTGGGTGGTGCAGTTGTTAAGTGTCTGCCTTCAGCTCAGGGCGTAATCCTGGCGTTCCGGGATCGAGCCCCATATCAGGCTCCTCCGCTAGGAGCCTGCTTCTTCCTCTCCCACTCCCCCTGCTTGTGTTCCCTCTCTCGCTGGCTGTCTCTCTCTGTCAGATAAATAAATAAATAAATCTTTAAAAAAAAAAAAAGAAAAGAAAAGAAAAGAGTTAACAAAGCAGGCCTGAGAATGTTATCCTTTCATAGGCTTGCACATAAGGGTAGTCCAGTCCTTGGCTGGAATGCAGGAACTTAGATCTGTGGAGGGTTCCTACCATTCCCAGAACTGATAGAAATGTCTCCCTGTGCCTAAACTGTTTGTACAAACAATGTAGATTATGCTGGACACTTGTTTTCCTTCTAGAGTTTGGAAGTTGGGTGTGTACTTGACAGGATATGTGTACATGAAAAGCCCCCCAATAAAAACTCTGTGCACTCTCTAATGAGCTCCTCTGATAGAAAACATTTCACATGAGTTGTCATAACTTGCTGCGGAAACTAAATGTGTCTCCACTGGGAGACTTTTGGAGGTTCGCACTTGATTTCCTCCAGAGTTCACCTCATGTGTCTTTTCCCTTCCCTGATTTTGCTTTGTATCATTTTATTGTAATCAATCATATCCATGAATATGACCATACCCTGAGTCCTGGGAGTCCTCCTAAAGAATCATCAAGACTAAGGATGGTCTTGGGGACTCTTGATATAGCACCAATACCATACTGTCTTAACTACTCTAACTTTATAGTCATGATATCTGGTAATAGAAGTTTGCCAAATTTGTTATTCCTTAAGATGATCCTACCTATTTTTTACCCCTTAAGTTTCCATATGTCTTAAGATCAATTCAGTGTTCACAAAACTCAATCTGCAGTTGAATTTTAATTGAGATTTTATTTGATCTATAAATCTATTTGAGAAAATTGATATTTCTACAATATTTAGTACTCTAATCCACTCACATAGTAGAGTTGGGTCATCTTTCATTTCTTCCAACTTTCTAAATAATACTTTGTAGCTTTTATTTCTTTTGGTGAGAGTGTCTTGTACATCACTTATTAGATTTGTTACCAGGCATTTAGTGGTTTTGATGCTAATGTAAGTCATAATTTTCATTTTTATTTTCTAATTGTTTTTTTACTGTTTTATAGAAACATGATTTTTGTACATTGACCTTATATCTAGCAACTTAATAAATCATTTATTAATTCCAATAGTTTAGCCAAGGAGCCTTCTGATCTGCTATGTAAACAAGCACATCATCCTCAGATAACAAGAGTTTTGCTTCTTCCTTTTAAATCATTGTTATGAGCTGAATTATGTCCTTCCAAAATTCGTACGTTGAAGTCCTAACCTCAACCTCAGAATGAGACCATATCTCAAGACAGAGCCTTTAAAAAGGTAATTAAGTTAAAGTGAGGTCATTAGAGTGGACCCTAATCCAATATGACTACTTATGAGAAAAGAAGATTAGGACAGAAGCACACATAGAGGGAAAATTATGTGAAGACACAGAAAGAAGATGGCCATCTATAAGCCAAGGTAAGAAACCAATCCTACTGACACCTTGATCTTGGACTTCTAATCTCCAGAAATTTAAGGAAATAAATATCTGTTGTTTAAGCTACCTAGTCTGTGGTACTGTGCAGCCCTAGAAAGCAAATGCAAATAATGCTTCACAGCTCAGGCATATAGTTATGTAGAAGCATACACTATGTGCCAGGCACTAGGCTGATTTGTTTTCATACACCATTTCTTTTATTTTTCATAATGTCCAAAAAGACAGGTTGTATCACCTCAATTTTACAAAGGATAAAATAGACCCTAAGAAATTAAGAAATGTACCTAAGCCAGGGTACCTAACTGGCTCAGTCAGTATGGCATGTGACTCTTGATCTCAGGGTTGTAAGTTCAACCTCAGGTTGATCTCAGGTTGTAAGTTGGGTGGGGAGATTACCTAAAAATGAATAAATGGATGAAAGAGAGAGAGTGGGAGAAAGAAAACAAAACAAAACAAAAGGAGGGAAGGGAGGTGGGGAGGGAAGGGAATGGAAGGGAAGGGGGAAAGAGAGAGAAAGAAAGAGGAAGGAAGGAAAGAAGGAAAGATGGAAAGAAGGAACATACCTAAGTCAGAACTAGACATCATGAACGCTGCTGCTTTGCTCTTTTGCCTTCTTAGAGTTGTAAAACACAATTATTATGCCTTTGGTCACTTGCCCCTTACTTAATTGAAAAAAAATTTTTTTTCTCAGTAAGGGAATATATAAATACACCATAGAGACCTTTCTCTAGTCCAGACCTATCACCAGAACTGTCTCAACATATAGTCAATATCCCAGAGTGGAGTATCAAACAGGATGCAAATTTTCAAAGGATTTCACAAGTAAACAGGCAAATAACTCTTGAACCCCTCACCTCATTGAGGACATAAAAGGGTAGGAAGAGAGCAGATTAGAAGATTTTAGATGTCAGTGTTCTGTGTCCCCTCTGCCACGTGGAGGCATTGGAGATGCCTGACCCTCTCTTCAAGCCTACTAAAAGGGGCCCAGTGGAATCTCTTAGTTTGGGGTGACAGTGAACTGTTTGTTCTCTGGTTCCAAGCTGAGAAATCTCAAGTGAAAGAGAAGGGGTGGCTAGCTATCAACAGATGAGCCAAAAGAGTGATGGAAGTGTTAGGCTATCAGCAGTTGCAAAATTTATGGAGGCAGAGATGAGTTAATGTTGCCTAAGGACCAGATATGGGCTTCGTAAGAAGAGGTTAATTTAGGTCCTAACCAAAGGGGCAACCTATAGGGGCAAAAAGACCTTAGCAAAGAAAAGTAGAAGTTATCATTCAAGTTCTAGATGTTCAGGGAATAAGCAAGCAGCTATATTAAAAATGTATTCACTGCATGTGAGGGAGCAGGAGAGGTAGGGGGATCAAGTGCTCACCCAGAAAGTCAGAAGTCAGCCTTAAACACCTGCAGGTGGAGAAAATGTTAGGCCCCTTCACTACAGTACCAGAAAAGACTTTTCTGCTCCCCATCTCTCCCTTATCCTTGTTCATTGGCAACAAAATAAGGGGAAAAGCTAAAAGAATAAGAAGGCAAAAGAGGAAAGCCAACTACTGGCTTCCCCCCACCATCATCTCACCTTAGGCTTTAGCTAAGGACGGGAAGTAGGTGACTCACCTTTAAATCAGGACATTTTGACTAAATCAAGATTCTTTGTAATACCTCAGAGCAACTGGAAGAGTCATCTGGGACAGAGAAAGAACTAATTTCATTCAATAAACTTAACAGATTTAAAAGATAATTAGAAAGGACAATGAGGGGCACTTGGGTGGCTCAGTCAGTTAAGCTGCCAACTCCTGGTTTTGGCTCAGGTCGTGATCTCAGGGTCCTAGAATTCAATCTGCTTGAGGAGTCATTCTCTCTCTCCCTCTCCTTCTGTCTCTCTCCCACCCCATCAACCCCCACCCCGCCGTTCCAGCTCATGCACACACAAACACACGCGCACTCTCTCTCTCTCTCAAGTAAATACATAAAATCTTAAAAAAAAAAAAAAAAAAAAAAGGACATGGGGCGCCTGGGTGGCTCAGTCGTTAAGCGTCTGCCTTCAGCTCAGGTCACAATCCCGGAGTCCTGGGATCGAGCCCTGCGTCAGGCTCCCTGTTTAGCGGGAAGCCTGCCTCTTCCTCTCCCACTCCCCCTGTTTGTATTCCCTCTCTCGCTGTCTCTCTGTGTCAAATAAATAAATAAAATCTTAAAAAAAAAAAAAAAAAGAACAGTGAGACACCACTACGCACCCATTATAATGGCTATCATAAAAAAGACAGATAATACCAAGTGTTAGTGAGATGTGGAGAATCAGGAGCCCTCAAATTACTGGTGGGAATATAAAATGTTATAGCCATTTGGGGACCAGCTTGGCAGTTTCTTAAAAAGATAAATATTAAATAACCCAGCAATTCCACAACCCAGGAGAGATCAAAACACATATTCAAAGAATGTTACATGAATGTTCATAACAGCATTATACACAACAGCCCAAAACTAGAAACAATCTCAATGTTGATCAACTGATGAATGGCAATGAAAATTGTAATATATCCATACAATGAAATACAATTCAGCAATAAAAAGGAATGAACTACTACTACATGCTACTACATTGGTGAACATTATACCCAAAACACTCAAAGAAAGTGAGATGCAAAACATTACACATTATAAGATTCCATTCATATGAAACATCCAGAAAGTAGAAATCTATAGATCTGCAGAATAGCAGTTACCTGGGGACAAGTGTGAGCGTGAGAACTGACTGCAAACAGGTACAGGGAAACCTGAGATGAGGGAAATAGCCTAAAACTAGACTATGGTGATAGTTCCACAACTCTATAAATTAACTTAATATCACTAAATTACAATCAATGGAAGTGTGCATTCATTTACAATGGGTGACTTTTATGGCATCTAAAAATTATACCTCAATAAAACTATAAAAAAAAAAAACCAACATGGGATCAGGTGGGGATATACAGATAAAACAAGTTTGACAATATACTGATAATTATTGAAGGTGGACGATTATGGATAATGGAATTTCATTATACCATTTCTTCTACTTTTATGTATGTTTGAAATTTTTCACAATAAAAAGTTTTAATAAGGTAATAAGAGATTACATTAAAATTGTTTTATAAGGCCACACTCTACTAAATATTTGATTTAACTCAATTGTTATATCTACATTTAATTTTCAAGCCATTACATTAAATGTGTCAGTATTCAACAGAAAATTGGTCAAGGAGATGCAAATGACTGATGTGTTAGCTAGATCTGTATTTATATGTTATGTCCAACAACCTTAACAGGCCTAATACAACTCAAAAATTATGGTGTCAAGAAGTCATATAACTAAAAGAAACTTAAAGAGGTCACCAGACAACCTCTGCATCTGAAAGGGTCTCACACAATAAAGCTTTCTTTTCCTTTTCAAATATTTACAAATGTACACAGAAGATTTATTCAAAATCCCTCTGGTATTTTAGGTCAACATAATCTGTTTTAATGAACATTTTCCTTCAATATGTTGATGGCCAAATCAAACAATGAAAATTACTAAGCCAGAAATAAGTTATGCATTCATTATATGTCTACCTTTCGATAAAAAGAGGCTAAGGAAGAAAAATTACTGAGAAATTAAATGCATTTATTATTAAGAGTTTTTAGGACTTCGTCTTTATGATATTATGATACCCAACTGGCTCACGGGAAGGATGTACCTAAACCAGTAGTTGATAACTGGAGAAAGGGACTTACCTGGAGGGTTTGCTATGGAATAGCTGGCGGTAAGATAGCACCACCTGTTGGAAAGAAGAAATGTCAATCACCAATGAAACATTTTGATACACAAAAAAAATGTTTAAGTCTTTCCAAAGTGCTGGATAAAGAATCTTGTTAGAATTAGAAGCTGCAAGTTCAATAGAACAAGCACCAAATTGTGTTTATTCATCATATCCCCACAGCTTTTTTTTTTTTTTTAGGTTGGGCTGTTATACACACACACACATACACACAAGAAATTTATATTATTTTATAGATATGTTAAATACAAATACAAAAATCTGTATTAATGTTTGCAGCCCTGTAGATATCTTTGAAACGTCACCACCTTTACTTCCTTCCACTATGTTACACTCTGAAACAACTACACATAGCCACACAGAATCTGCTCTTAAGACTTCCCAGAAGTTCCTGATCTTGGTAATTATTACACTCCTACAGACCACTGCCAGGTTTGGAAGAATTGCCTATAAATTTTGTACAGTATATTAAAATCCCCTATCCAAAACAAATAAAACATAAATAAATAGACATTTCCATTGTAATACCAATCCTTGGGAAAGATGTTATATTTATTTTGTGTTCTGAATAAAATTCCTGGCCTATTACAATACATAAACATCAAATTACCAAAATATCTGGTACTCCTACTTGAGTTCAATAGGTATAAGGTATTATTCCTCAACCTCTCAAGTTTCCTAAAAACTCAATGCATCTAAAATCATTTCCTGTGCTAACACACACAGTTCGAACCATGGGCACAGAAAGTTCTCCAGTCCTTTCCTGGAAGATACCATCTACCATTCAAAACAAAGTATTTTTTTTAATTTTAATGTTTTTTTATTATATTATGTTAGTCACTATACAGTACATCCCTGGTTTCCAATGTACGGCTCGATGATTCATTAGCTGTGTAAAACACCCAGTGCACCATGCAACACATGCCTTCCTTACTACCCATCACCAGCCCATCCCATTCCCCCACCCTCCTCCCCTCTGAAGCCCTCAGTTTGTTTCTGAGTCCATAGTCTCTCATGCTTCATTCCCCCTTCTGATTACCCCCCCCTTTCTTTATCCCTTTCTTCCCCTACCGATCTTCCTAGTTCTTATGTTCCATAGATGAGAGAAATCATATAATTGTCTTTCTCTGCTTGACTTATTTCACTTAGCATTATCTCCTCCAGTGCCGTCCATGTTGCAGCAAATGTTGAGAAATCATTCTTTCTGATAGCTGAGTAATATTCCATTGTATATATGGACCACAACTTCTTAATCCAGTCATCCGTTGAAGGGCATCTCAGTTCTTTCCACGATTTGGCTATTGTGGACAATGCTGCTATGAACATTGGGGTGCATATGGCCCTTCTCTTCACTATGTCTGTATCTTTGGGGTAAATACCCAGTAGTGCAATGCCTGGGTCATAGGGTAGCTCAATTTTTAACTTTTTAAGGGACCTCCACACTGTTTTCCAGAGTGGCTCTACCAACTTGCATTCCCACCAACAATGTAGGAGGGATCCCCTTTCTCCACATCCTCTCCAACAATTGTTGTTTCTTGCCTTGTCAATTTTTGCCATTCTAACTGGCGTAAGGTGGTATCTTAGTGTGGTTTTGATTTGAATTTCCCTGATGGCTAATGATTTTGAACATTTTTTCATGTGTCTGTTAGCCATTTGTATGTCATCATTGGAAAAGTGTCTGTTCATATCTTCTGCCCATTTTATGATTTATTTGTTTCTCGCGTATTGAGTTTGAGAAGTTCTTTGTAGATTTTGGATACCAGTCTTTTATCTGTAGCATCATTTGCAAATATATTCTCCCATTCCGTGGGCTGCCTCTTAGTTTTTTTGACTGTTTCCTTGGCTGTGCAGAAGCTTTTTATCTTGATGAAGTCCCACAAGTTCATTTTATCTTTTGTTTCTCTTGCCTTTGGAGATGTGTCATGAAAAAGGTTGCTTTGGCCGATGTCGTAGAGGTTGTTGCCTATGTTCTCCTCCAGGATTTTGATGGATTCCTGTCTCACTTCAAGGTCTTTCATCCATTTGGAGTTTATCTTTGTGTATGGTGTGAGATAGTGGTCAAGTTTCATTCTTTTGCATGTAGCTGTCCAATTTTCCCAGCACCATTTATTGAAGAGACTGTCTTTTTTCCACCAGATGTTTTTTCCTGCTTTATCAAAGATTAGTTGCTCAAAGATCCGAGAGTCCATTTCTGGGTTCTCTATTCTGTTCCATTGGTCTATGTGTCTGTTTTTGTGCCAGTACCATGCTGTCTTTGTGATCACAGCTTTGTAGTACAGCTCGAAATCCGGCATTGTGATGCCCCCAGCTTTGTTTTTCCTTTTCAACAGTTCCTTGGAGATTCGGGGCCTTTTCTGTTTCCATACAAATTTAAGGACTGTTTGTTCCAGTTCTTTGAAAAATGTCCTCGGTATTTTGATCGGGATAGCATTGAAAGTGTAGATTGCTCTGGGTAGCATGGACATTTTAACTATGTTAATTCTTCCGATCCATGATACCTATTCTCCTAAAGCTATTTCAAAAAATAGAAACAGAAGGAAAGCTAAAACTCATTCTATGAGGCCAATATTACCTTGATCCCCAAACCAGGCAAAGACCCCATCAAAAAGGAGAATTACAGACCGATTTCCCTAATGAATATGGACACCACAATCCTCAACAAGATCCTGGCTAATAGAATCCAGCAGTACATTAAAAGGATTATCCATCATGACCAAGTGGGATTCATCCCTGGGATGCAAGCATTGTTCAACATTCGCAAATCGATCAGCGTGATACATCATATCAACAAGAAAAGACTCAGGAACCATATGATCCTCTCAATTGATGCAGAAAAAGCATTTGACAAAATACAGCATCCTTTCCTGATTAAAACCCTTCAGAGTGTAGGGATAGAGGGTACATTCCTCAATCTCATAAAAACCATCTATGAAAAGCCTACAGCAAATATCATTCTCAATGGGGAAAAGCTGGAAGCCTTTCCCTTAAGATCAGGAGCACGACAAGGATGCCCACTCTCGCCACTATTATTCAACATAGTACTAGAAGTCCTTGCAACGGCAATCAGACAACAAAAAGGGATAAAAGGTATCCAAATCGGCAAAGAAGAAGTCAAATGTCTCTCTTCGCAGATGACATGATACTCCATATGGAAAACCCAAAAGAATCCACGCCCAAACTCTTAGAAGTTATAGAGCAATTCAGTAATGTGGCGGGATACAAAATCAATGCTCAGAAATCAGTTGCATTTCTATACATGAATAATGAGACTGAAGAAAGAGAAATTAGGGAATCCATCCCATTTACAATAGCACCAAAAACCATACGTTACCTTGGAATTAACTTAACCGGAGACGTAAAGGATCTATATTCTAGAAACTATAAATCACTCTTGAAAGACATTGAGGAAGACACAAAACAAGTATTTTTTAAAATATGTCTAGCACATAGCATTTCTAAAACTAGTAATTCCTGTCCTTCGAATTTATGAGTACTACGTTTATAATTAGTTTTGAAAAGAAATCTTGTAGGAGAGTCAAAATTCATATACTACAAAAAAGTTCAGGCATCTTTCATATTAAAGGAACATACCATATGAAATCTTCCTAAAACACTATCCATAGTTTCTGGATCCAGCTTGCTAACCTTGCCTAATTGCTTGCAGTTGTGAACTTTCGGAGGCATTGTAGTTTCCTCTGTTCAATTATCCACTTAATTCAGCTTAGGAAGGACTCATTTAAAAGAGTTACTGGAAGATTTGTCAGGGCTGTAGCTTCCCATGATCTAAAAATGGAAACTTCGGGTAGGATGTCTTATGGCAATAGAAAAGAAGCAAAAATTGATGTAGAGTATCCCAACCCTTGCCAACTTGAGTCAGAGACTTTAACCATCTGGAACATATGACATCCTTCTCTCTTTGCTTGGCAGACATTGCTACTTACTAAGAACTGAGCCTTGACCTGACCTGAAAATCCAGTTCAACAAGTGCTCAAGGACATTTGTCTCCAAAGGGGACAAGTAAGGCAGTTCTTTGTGGGGTGGGAAGAAAATACAGACTGCTTATATGTAGTTTTAATGTCTATTTTTTGTAAAAGTTTTCTAGGATACGCAATAAATTATGATAGTAATTGATAATCAAGTAAATATATATAAATGGAGATGAAAGCAAATAAATTGTATGTCTTACCAATAGGAGAAATCAAAGAAGTTTAGAGTCCACTATTCTACAAAAAATTGGAATTGTTATAGGAAATAAAATCTGATTGCTATTACTATTCTAGAATTTCTCTAATATACTGCATCTTCCACTCAAAACAGACAAACAAAAAATACTTCATTTACTACTATACTTCCCAGTCAAAAAGAAGAGCTTCCTTATCCCTATATTCATGACCAATATAATGATTAAGTTAAAATTCTGTTTTTCTCTCACCCTTGAACCATATTTCTCATTTAGTGACTATGAATAGGCATTTTGGAATGCTTCATCTTTTAAATTATTATATTATCAACATTGCTAGGAAAAAAGATTTGATTTACAGGATTTTATTTACCAGGGACTCATCTATTTATGTATAAATTTTGATAGGCTTTACTGTAATTCACCAAATACTCCCAGTTCTCTGCCTTCTGGGTATAAGGCAGGACTGTACTTCCTAGTTAGACGGGGGGGACGTGGCATTTGACTAAGCCAGCCAGTAGATTTTGAGCAATGTCACTTCTTTTCCAGAGCATTTGATTTAGTGTGAGATCTTCCAGGGTTCTCCTTTTTCTGCCTCTAGCCTGACAGGTTCCCAGGCAGCCTGAATATCTGAATAACCACTATGAACAAAGTCTCTCTGCCAACCTGCTAGGACACAAAGCATGATTAAGAAATAAATCTTTGTTGTTTTAAGCCCCTGAGATTTGGGGGTTGGTTGTTACCGGAGCATGACCTGGTCTGCCCCAAAATGACATTTTGAGGAATAACCGAAATTCCACTCAAAACCCAACAAGTCATAACTCAAAGTTTTGGCTAATAAGTTTTTGTGTATCACAAGAAATCAAACCTTAATATAAAAACTACAGGAAGTTATCTATTAATAAATTCACCCAAAAAGACAAGTTGGTCCTACCTATTCCTGTAGTTTGAAAGGGGAATTTCAGCCTTCGAAATTTCAAAAAGGAGACTTTGTTATTAGGTGCCATGTTGGTCTGCTCAGAGGGCAAAAAGCGGACAACTGTTCTCTTCTACCTTGACTTGGAATTTTCCACCTTGAGAACTCACCTCTCAAGGTAATAGCTGGTGAGACTGGCAGAACCAGTTATTCTTCCAATTCTTCCTTAATTTCACTTTAAGTCAAAGGAGAATTAATCTGATATAATCAATTCCTCCCCCCAAAACCCATCTATATTTCATTAGGGATTAGTGTTCAAATGGTCTCATTCTGTTTTATTTTCCTTCCAAGTGACTACATTTTCACCCCAGTAGAACACAAAAGATCTACTCTGAGCTATTCCCAAAAGCCTTTCTCAGGCACAGGAGGCAGGTGGCTCAGTGCATGAGAACTGAACTTAAAACCTCTGTGTTTTAAGTCACACCTCTGTCACCAACCAGCCAGATGACTGTGCAAGTAGCCAACCTCTGTCAGTCTGTTTCCTCACCTGCAAAATGAGAATAATAGTGGCCTTGCCTCTCTGAGGCTTGTCAGTTCTAAAGAAACATGACATCTAAAAACAATTCAACAGCTGAGTTCCATTATTGGAAGGATTATCTGTTTATGGATATTTACGAAACAACACTGATTTACTGCCTTCTCATAACATTTTTAGATAAATTATTTTTGACACTGCTCTATGGTTTCTAGTTTTTATTTCCCCTTTCTAATTTTTCTTATCTCCATTTACAGAACCAGAGACTCAAGTTCATGCCACAAAATAGGAAAAACCAAGCCAAAGCAAAGTTGTAAGCATCTTCTGCTCAACCGCAGACATTTTGCTCTTCCCCTGGATGCCTTCCTTTTCTTTGATTCAATTTCAGGTGCCTGCAATCACCTGAAATTTGTTGTTTCTTCCACTACTATCTATTATCTTTACATCTTAGTATATGGCTTTCTATATTAACCAACTTGCCAGTCAACGGTGTGTGGGCACGAATTAAGGGCCTATACTGCCCCCATGGTGGCTTTCTGTCCCCACCTACATTACTAAACAGAAAAGAAATTCTATAGTACAGGTTTCCCAACAGATAAAAAGGGAAAATAGTATTTTGGGAAAAGCAAACTGGAATCACATTCTGCAAACCACTGCCTTCACTGTCCATAAACCAAGGACGAAAGCCCCTGTCCAGGAACCAGAGCTGAGATAAAATTCTGCAGCAATTACGGGTGAAAACAAAAAGAATAACCCCAATAACTCTCAGCAAAGAAAAAAAAAAGTTGTGGGGTTTTTTTTTCTATAAGGGCTGGAAAATACAGGTTTGATGTCAGCCTACCTAAGGTAACTTCTGAAATTTATGTTGGTAGGCTTGAGCTTCAACCTGTTGAAGGCAGTGAAGGGATTGCTGCAGGGGGTAGGTGCGCATGTGTGTTTGATTTTTAAACGATCATAGTGTTAGAGCATAGCTGAAGAAGGAACGAAGAAACGAGGAGTCGTTTGTAAGGATGGCACACTACCGCAAGAATCGCAAGGCAGGCGTCTACACTTACCGTGAGAAGATTCAGCAAGGCCTCAGGCTATACAGGACCCAAAACATTCAACTGAGCCAGGGATGACGTCAAGGGCTCCAACTGCTGCTGCCTGTGTCTGCAGCCCGGCCACAACCCCGTCGTCTCCACAGATGGCTATTGTATGAGTGTGAGGCAATCCTGGTTATACTTCGTGCCAGGAGGAGATGGCCCTGCAGACGAAGGCATTTGAGAAGCAGGATGGTTCCCCGGGCGTGAGTAGCAGGAAGAGCTGCCGCGGCCTCAAGAGTAGCACCAGGTGCTGGGCTTCCTGGAGGAGGCAGTCATGAGCCAGCCTCCTCCACCCCTTCTCGCCCAAGGCCACCTCAAGGCCTCGCCCAGAAGATGCCCGACCCAGGACCACTGCAGGGGCGGCAAGCAAGGGCAAGGTCAAGGCGCTGCCGGGCTCCTGGATCCTGTGGCCGACGCCCGCGGCTGAGGTCCCCAAACCTTGGAAGCCGTCGTGCACCGTGACCACCGGCACGTCGGAGACGCCACTGCGCATGTCGGACATGCCGCGCAAGCGCCTCACGCCGCTCCAGGGCTCCACACTAGGCGCTGCACGCACAGCGAGCGCTGCGTGTGCGCCATGAGCCGCTACAGCCTGAACAGCGACGTGCTCGGCTCCGTGCTGCAGCCCTCTGGAGCCGGAGTCACCTTCAAGGACCTGGAGAAGCTGTCTTTCAAGGACATGCTGGACCCCAGGAACAGGGAGAAGCTCACGGACCGCGACATCATCGTACCGCAGTGGGGCAACGCGGGCTTCGGGGCTCCAGGGCTCCAGAATGAGGTTATGGGCCAAGAAGTCGAGGCCGGTGGTGCAGACCTGCGTGCGCAGGAGAACACAATGGCTGGGCAGCACCTTCATGCTCTGTGCAGGAGCCCTGGGGACGCGGCGGTCCAGGACACAGGGCCATGCAGGCGGTGTGCAGGCGGCCTGCCAGCTGCAGTAACTCAAGCTGGAAGGCCTGGACTAAGAATATTTAAGGTGGTCTCACTTTAAGAGCAAAATCTGAATTGAACACATACAGACGCAAAGATCACTGCGGACTAGTGAAGAGTTCCTGGTTTTGTGATGGGTTGTCTTGTCATTTTTTGGTTTTGTTTTTAACTACGTGGAAAACGTGACATTTTCAGGGAGGAGAGCCCGGATAGGAGGGAGATTCACGGAAGAGGAATCAAAACAAGACTGGAAACTCCCCTAAATGTTCAAGCATCTCAAAACATACGGAGGCAGAGGAGGGATCAAGGCAGGCTTTCCCGTGAGTCATGTGTTTCTCTCTGATCACAACAGCACTTCCTGTCGGAGTCAAGAGTGCATTCAGGGTGGAGTTCATGAGAAAACCTGTCTTAGTCATGAAATACCAGTTTTCAACTCTTTAAAACAGTCAAGCAACATTCTGGAAGATTACCATGTACAGAGTTGACCAAAAGATTTTTGAGGAAGTTTTAAATTTTGATATTCAAACCGATTCGTTTTGTCAAAACAGAGCCACTTGTTAATCTGTTGTGTATCTATTATACAAATGCAGTGTGTTAGGCAAAGAAGGGGGTACAAAATTAATACAATGCGTGTCTACTGCCCTGAAAGAGCTTTTGGATGAACCTCTGGTAGGTGTGGGATCTGAGAACAGTGGTGGGCAGAGAACCATAATGAAAGGCACTGGATCTAACTTTGTCTTTGCAGCCCCCATGGAATGACAAAGTCTATCAGAAGCCGGACTCCCTGAACCAGTCCACTCTATCTGCTGATCCTCTGGTTTGCTTCCCTAGCAGAGAAGGACATGTATGTAGTTCAGTTGTCAACTACCGGAGGCCAGCCTTACATGCATTGACCTGTTTAGATGGCAAAATGGATGTCAGAGAACTCTCTATCCAAAAATATAGGCCCCTTGCATGTTACAGAATCTGAGGTTCTATAATTAGAGAATTTTTCATGTGTAGGCAGTGTGAGAAAGTAGAAAGAGCTTGGACTTGTATGTCAGGCAGACCTGAGTTCAAATCTCAGCTCTTCTGCATACTATGGACCTTAAGTAAGTCACTTGTTTTGTGAACTCCTAACTCCACATTCTTTAAATGGGAATAATGTCTGTGAAAGCAGTGAGATAATAGGAACTCAGTACGTATTATTTCCTCACTTTAATTTTAAAACCTAGTGATGTAAATACTCTAAAGTTGAGTAACATCCTAAGTTCTTATGATCTGGAAATTGAATGCCTCTCTAGGGAAATTAATTACCACCTTGAGCTGTTACCCAGAATATTGGTGCTATAACCACTCAAGGTTGCCGTGCCATTGGCAAAGATTTCTCTCTTATGATTTTTCCCCCTTATTCTCATAATCTTCTCATTTTGCTAGACCATCCTGGACAGTAAGAACTATATCTTATTCATTTTTGTATTCCTGATGCATGCCATAGAAGGTGCTCTATAGATGTCTGATGGATGAATGAAGAAATGAACAAATTTCTAGGGAGAAAAGAAGAAGGCAGTGTTGGCTAGAAGCGGAACATACCCAGGACTAAGAAGGGAAGGTGAGCGAGGCTCAGAACAAAACAAACGATTTTTTTTTAAGATTTTATTTATTTATTTATTTGAGAGAGAGAGAGAGAGAGAGAGAGATCACCAGCAGGGTGAAGCGGCAGAGGGAGAAGCAGACTCCTCACTGATGAGGGACTCAATGAGGCTGTGGGCTCAATCCCAGGACCCAGGGATCATGACCCGAGCCTATGGCAAACACTTAACTGACTGAGCCACCCAGGAGCCTGAAACAAACCGTCTCTTTGCTACTTTTTAACTTTATCTAGGACCAGAACTGCTGCTGTTTTAGAGAGTAGGTAAATTACTCCTCCCGCTCCCCTCTCTGACAAGCACATTTAAGTTACAGCTAGCTGCTGCTGCTGGTCGTAATAATGATCCTGTGGAAAAGGAGTAGAAAACCACCTTTTCTTAAAATGGCTTTGGCAATTTTTGCAGCTATTTTTCTGCTGCTTTTAGGAAGGTAGTTACACCTATTTTTCAATATCTTAACTACACTACGTATGTATCAGGTCTGACTTACTTTAATACAAATACGGCCTCCCTGGGGACGGGCATGAGTACCTGAAGGGTTCAAGAAGGGTATGCCTCAGGCTTCATGAACTTACACACTGCTCTAAATACCTGCGCTGGCTCAGGCACTGACAGAGGCTGTGTGTTGCCTGACACCGAGGGCCAACACCTCATTTTATTTGTAACAGTAATCCCACACTCAGACATTACATCCCAAAACAGAATCACTGCACCACAATACGTGAGCCTGGAGGACTTAGCACTCTCCATGCTGTGTGCTAAACACCAGCTTTCTCTCTCTGAACCTCTGGATTCTCTGTTGAGACTGGATCACCAATGCAGATCACCACTTTCCTCAAAATAATTTTATTTCAGTCACCTTCTTGCCCTACCCTGACACTGGTTTGTCCATGGTCTCCTCTTAATTTTAAAGTTTAGGGAGCAGTTTGGGTGGCTGGGGAGTCTCTGAACTCTTTATGCAAATAAGCCTAACCGCTCCCCAGAGGACTACACACCAAGAGGAAAGGCAGGTTTTGCTAAGCCCCAAGAGAGTATCTAAAGGTACCTAATTACACACTATGGTCTAACTATAGTGTTAACAGAGGCAACAATATGAGGACCTATCCAAGACCAAAGGACAAAAAAGTTCTGCTCATAAGGGCCTTTCCTTCCTGAATGTATAGAGAATAGTTGGAAGACAACAATAGTTGCTAGACAAGCACTAACTAACATATGTAATACTGCAAATATATGTGAAATATAATGCAAGCCACAAATGAAACCCTGCATGTAATTTCAAATTTTCTAGTAGCCATGTTTGAATAAGTAAAAAGAAAATGGTAGAATTGACTTTAATAATTTATTTAATACAGATTTCTAATGTATTAGTATTTCAACATATAATCAACATAAAAATTATCGAGATCTTTTACATTATTTTTTTCATACTAAGTCTTCAGAATCCAATGTATATTTTATGCTTATAGCACATCTCATTTCAGACCAGCCACATTAAATGCTCAACAGCCTCACATGGTTACTAGCTACCATATTAGAGCAGCTCTAGAGTTTTTAAAAAACCTGTACTCCATTACATAGGCCACATCCAAATTTCTGGTCAAAGTGATCTGATGAGCTCATGCACTGACATAACACCATGTGATCGAAACACATAACTATAATAAAGCAGGAAATACATGGACTATATGGATGCCTTCCTAGCATGATACTATTTCTAGCTCAACCTCAATGCCAGAATTTACCTTAATAGAAAAACACTAAAAACATTTCCATTAAAAACAGGAAAAGGACAAGAGCGTCCTTTATCACAATAATTCTTTAATACAGTACTGGAGGTACTAAACAGTCCAATTAGACAAGAGGAAAACATAATAAAACCTTGAAAGGCAAATATAAAATTATCATTATTTGAAGATTATATGATTCTTGACCCATAAAACCTGCATGAATCAACTATAAACTCTTTAAGAGAAGGCAATAGGTTGATTAGATATAAAAAATCAATATGCAGAAATCAATAGTCTTTATACATTCAAACAACCCTTTGAAGCTATAATGGAATAAATGGTTCCATTAAAATAACAAACAAAAATAAAATACTTAGGAAATGATGATGTGTGCAAGACCTATATGGAGAAATCTTAAAACACTACAAGAGATTAAAAGAAAGACTGAAAACAGAAAGGCAGACCATGTTCATGGGTAGGAAGATTCAATATCACACACACAAAAAAAACAAAAACGTAATTCTCTCTTAGATTAAAGAGATACAAGAGAAATGACAATTTTGTGAGTGTTTGGGGACACTGAGGGTTTGGAGTGCATACCTACCTGAACATGAATGACAAAAACAGGATGAATTATCTGCTTCCTTCAGTCCCATCCCTGGAGGATCTAATTCTGATTTTTAAAAAAGGAGGGGGTGATATTAGCCCTGCCATTCCTCTGATTGCCTATGTGTGATAACAAAAGTATGCACACCATTTCCCAAGTTCTATCTCTGCCCCAGCAGTGAATCCATGTAGTGAAATAAATGTAGGGAAAGAGACCGAGCTGTAGAAGCTGAGGAGGTAAACTCTAATCCCAATGCTTCCAGTTAGAAACTGTTAACTTTAAATAACTCACTTACCTCTTGGAGCTTCAGTTACCTTATCTGTAAAACAAAGATTAAAAAGTGCCTGCTACTTACTTCACAGGGTTGTTGTGAGGATGGAAACTGAAGTTTGAAAGTGCTTTGGAACATTAAAACTCCTCATTACTATTTAGTTTATTATCCAACAAGATGTAATTCATGTTCCAATTATTTATTATTTTTATTTATCTCCAATGAGATAAATAAAACAAGTGTAAGCTTATTCCTCAGGTTTATTTGTTTATTTTGTTTGTTTTAGAGAGGAAGAGTTGGGAGGGGTGGCGGGGTAGGGGCAGAGGGAGAGAGAGAATCTCAAGCAGGCTCCACACCCAGCACAGAGCCTGACGCAGGGCTCTATCTCACGACCTTGAGATCATGACCTAAGCCAAAATCGAGTCAGAGTCTTAACTGACTGAGCCACCCAGGCGCCCCTCTTTGTTTATTTTTAAGAAGCTTCAAGGAATAGACCTTCCCTGGAGCAAACCATTTCCAACCTCTTAAAAGACTGCCCGCTGTGGTTTCAAATAATTACCCAGGAACATTTGACTTGCATTTTCTTCCTCCTCTCATTTTGCCCTCTTCTCCTCCTGGAAAATATAGAATTATTTGTGGAAGGGTGAATGTGGAACACCCTGAAACCATTCATGTGTATAGAATATATACATCTGACTCACCACTTGGAAGAGAGCTGTGTGACCAACATCAGAGTAGGCCCACAAGTGAGAAATAAACTTCTGTTGCATTGAAGTCTCCAGATTTCCAGAGTTTATTTGACTCCATAGTGCAATCTATCCGGTCCTGCCTCCTACCACTTGGGTTTTATTAGTGAAGTGATGAGTGGAGAGAGGAGTTAGAGCTCAGGTCTTGCACATGGAGCAGATCCATGAGATAGCCAAGTCTAAAGTATGACCATATCTACAGATTGCTGATGGGAAGTGGGGATAAACGGTAACTCTGATGACAAGTAGGAGGCTTTTTAAAAATTTCCTAGGCGAGGGGGTGCCTGGGTGGCTCAGTCGTTAAGCGTCTGCCTTCAGCTCAGGTCATGATCCCTGGGTCCTGAAATTGAGCCCTGCATTCAGCTCCCTGCTCAGCAGGAAGCCTGCTTCTCCCTCTCCCACTCCCCCTGCTGATGTTCCCTCTCTCGCTGTCTCTCTCTCGCTGTCCAATAAATAAATAAAATCCTTTAAAAAAATTTTTTCCTAAGTGAGGCCTTTGTTAAAGGTCTATCTAAAAAAATTCTGTGTAAATGGCCATTATCACGTAAGAGGTAACTAAGGAAAAGTCAGACTAACAATGGGTGAGTGGATACACTTGTGACTCAGTATATAAAATCTTTTCTTTGGGAGATTGTCTATGGATGAGGCCTTACATTTTGGACATGGCAAAACAATAAATGTAAAATTCAGCCCACACTCATGATTGAGTGTGTAAAATTCAGCTCATACTCATGATTGAGTGAAGCTATCACTTTGAAGAGCGAGTGAGACTTAACAGAAGTCCATGCCACTCCCCCCATGTGGCTCAGGGGACATCAGCAATAAATGCTTTTATTTATAATGGGAAACAGTTGAAACATGGAAGGAAGTAACGGGATGACAGGATTTCCTGTAAAGTGCATGAACAAAGCAGTAATACACAAGGTGCCTTTATAAGCAGCTCTAGTAAATTTTACGTAACGCCTGACATGACCTTTTGTGCTTTTGAGCTACTTCAGTTACAGTAACATCAGAGATAGCAGCCAAAAGCGTTTACTATAAATTCAAATGTATTCCTATTCATGAGAATCAGTGCATGAAAATCAATGCATACCTCACATTCAGACACACTCAGAAATCATATGCTACAGGCACACACGAAGAGGAAGAATATACATGCCTTATCTCATTTTCTTTAAAAATGCTACATTTTGAGAGCACCAGCAAATGCATATAGTCTAGGGAAGGAAACAGCAGGCTTCATCAAGCAATCATGAAATTCGAGTCACCAAATTAGCCCTCCCAAATCATGAGAGTCAGAATGACTTCACTGAGATTTGTCCTAAATAATTAACAGATCAAACACTTTTTCCTTAAGAGCTGAGAACTTCACAATATTAAAGACTTATTTTATTACTTGACCATTAAAATTCATGGGCCCTTCTATTGTATATGTTGGAATTTTTAATTTTAAATTATTTAACTCTTCGAACTAGGGGAAATAATATTATTCTATCCTGTATTCTCAGAATTTTTTTCTCTTTATATTACTTTAATCACCTGATTGCTCTCAAAGAAACCAATTTGCTATAACATTTTGTTCTATAAGATGCTTTTCCTGTACTTTACCTGGAGTATACATCATAGTGTTGCCTCTATACCGAGCTAAGTAGGAATGACTGGCAGGCAAGACACTGATGAGAGAGAGTAGAAGAAAGAGAAAATATAAGACTTTAAGAACCTGAGTTTGAGGAACACACAGTAGAACAACATGAAGAGCTATTTTTAAATACGCGTGAGATTGTGTATTTAGTCCTACCCTCTGAGATTCTCATTCACTGCAAATTGTATTAGTGGGCAAATGTTTCTTTGTCACAGAGGCAATCTGAACACTTGGGCCAGGTTTGGGACCCATGTCTGTCAAGTGAACAGAAACAGGCGGCATAGCGTGTACATCACACACGGACATGGCGTGGATATCATGGGTGGACGCTCCTGGCCCTGCCTTACTTTCCTGCCCACGTTTTCCATTTGCCTCATTTTCCATGCTTATTTTTAGTTGAACTTGCTAAATTGTGCGTATCTTTAGATGTGTATTTGAATTCCTTTTACAATGTGGAGAATTTTAAGTGAGTGATAATGGAGCAGGGCAAACTTTTCAATCGGGAAATTTTATACTTCATATTACAATTCTATCCTATCCATGACCTTGTCCTCTCATTTTGGAATTTCAGCTGGTGGTATTTGCTCCTCATTCCATCAACCCCATTCTTGGGAGTGGATCTCCTATCCATCACTCACACACAGAATAAACTTAAACAATGTGCTACCCCTCCCAGGGGCATTTGCTTTTTCTCTAATTACAAAATAAGATTTATTACTTCTCAAATCAATTTCAGATATCAAGGAAATGGGAGAAAGTGAAGGAAGTAACCACAGACAGAAAGAGGTCTTCTCAATACTGCAAAAATTATACCACCCACCCAGGATTATTTCTGCTCAGGATAGTTTAAAGGAAAAATGTTAGGATTTCAGTAATGATTTTAATGTGTTGCTGTATTGATAGCCTTCTGGGCATCATGTGAAGAGCTAAATTAATCAAGATGCTGAAGAGAGAATAAAAGAGAGTAGTGTGGAAATTGAAAGACAATCTGGAGGGAGTTAAATAGCCGCTGGCTGTCCCTTTATGGGGAAGGGAGATGGAAGCAAAGGTCAAACGAAAATAATTTGATTGTTGTCAGTTCAGGATGAGAGTTTGCGGGTGGACCTTAAGTCACAGGACTATTCGTGTAAGAGGCTATGAGGGGAGTTACTCCTTGCTCTGCATTTTGGAGAGAATTTTGCCCTCGGTTTGGACTCCCCTGTGTGAACAGAGAATATCACTCTGCCTCTTATGGATTGGATTATGGTCCCTCCAAAAAGATACTTTGAAGCCCTAACCCATAGTACCTTAGTTAGAAATAGGCGACCTTAGTTAGAAATAGGGTCTTTGCAGATGTAATCAAGTTAGAATGAGGCCATGCTGGACGACTGGTGTCAGGAGGACTACTGTCTTATAAGAAAAAGGAATTCCCCCCCTTCTGGGTACATAGAAGTTCATGAAAAATTCGAACAATATGGTAGGGATCCTAATGTAGATTGTGGAGTCGGGCCACCATACTGCGCTAACACGGAAGCAAGTCACAGAGGGATTACACACTTCCAAGACTTCCAAGTTCTTCATAGCAGAGCCTATCCATGAAACTCACTACATCGATGAAACCCACGAAAAGTGGTAGTGCTTTATATTTGCGTGGGTCTAATCAACAAATCACATAGCGTATACAAAACATTTATCAAAAAAAAGAAGGATCATATATCTAGCACTAAAGCAAGTCTCTATTTCAAAAACTGAAGTCACCCAGACTCTATTCTCTGACCAAATGAAATTAAGATGAAAGTTAATAACAAACCCTACGTAAAAGTTTACCATCTATTTAAAATTAAGAAGTATGCTTCAAAATAACCTATGACTCAAGAAAGAAGTTACAAAGGAAATTAGAAAGTATTTTTAACTGTGTGATAATAAAAACGTATCAAATATATGTCAAAATGTTTCATATTTAAAGGGACACTTATGGTCTTTATTAAATTAGAAAGGAATTACGTTGAAAAGCAACAAACTAAACATCAATCTCAAAAAACTGGAAAAGAACAGAATAAAGTCTTTAAAAAATAGAAGAAAGTTAATAATAAAGATAAAAGACTAACAAATACTATATAATAGATAATCAAGAGGTTGTTCTCTGGAAAGATTAAGGAAATTGAGGAACACTTGTGGAAACTGATAAGGGAGAATACAATGAAGGCACAGATCAATGCAAAGAATGCAAGGAAGACATAACCACAGATTCTACCAACATTTAAGACCTAATCAGAGGCGCCTGGGTGGCTCAGTCGGTTAAGCATTTGCCTTCAGCTCAGGTCATGATCCCAGCGCCCTGGGATTGAGCCACACATTGTGCTCTCTGTCCAGCAGGGAGCCTGTTTCTCCCTCTCTCTCTGCCTGCTGCTTCCCCCGCTTGTACTCTCGCTCTCGCTCTCTCTGTCCAAAAAATAAATAAATCTTAAAAAAAAAAAAAAACATAATCAGAGGATGTTATGAACAACTTTATGCCCATAAAGTTGAGAATTCTGGAAAAAATGGACGAAATTCCAGCAAAATAAGCCTTACCAAAATTAGTTCATGAAAACAGGGAAAATCTGAATAATCCATTTAAAGTCTGTGTCTGGTAATTCTTACATCTGAGTCATTTGCAAGTCTATTCTCTCTCTTAATCCTATTTCTTGAAACAAGTAGTAACTTTTTAATGAATACTAGGCATTATATATGAAACACTACAGAGGCTCTGGATGATGTTATTTTCCACCAGAGAAGATTCACCCTATTCTCTGGCAGGCAACAGATACGGGTGTAGACCACCTCAGTACACTCATGCATTTAGAGTTGAGGCTGCCTTACAGTCTTTTCCGTGTCTGACTTTTCTCTTAGTTGTACCCACTCCTAGACTCTAGGTGTCCAGACAAAGCCTGGGGCGCTTACTAGAGCACCTGCTCCACGGGTCCAATTTTTATCTCCTTATTTGGCCCGGTGAAGCTGCCAAGGACTCCCACCTGGCTTTTCAACCACTTTCCTCTCAGTTTCTCTTTACAGCTTAAGAATCAGTCAATGTCCCAAGGAGAAAACTGTAGTTAAGCATTGGGCTTACTTCTCTGCACTCCCTTTCTCTTTCCAGGATTTTGTGCCCTCAAGCCTTGGCTGTCTTGGTGGTCCCCACATTCCAATATTCACCTCCTCAGCTTTGCAAGATTGCTGAAATTTCTGCCAGTTCTGATTGTTCTTAGCCTTCACCTTCTACCCAACTTCTCAGCCTCTGTCCCCATGCCCAGAACTGGTAAGTGCCCGAGGGGTCAAACTGCAGGCAAAATGGGGGCTCCTCCTCATAACGTGTCTTTCTCTCCAATATATTAGTACCTCAAGTCCATACTACCTCAGATGCCTCCAAACATGTTTTCGGTATTGAGCTTTTACAGGTTTTCTCAATGGGAGCATTGGTGTACTACAAGCTATACCCTTCTGCCTAAAATCAGAAATCTGCTTATGAAGGCATGATAAAGCATTAAAGACATACTAATGGTTTTAGAAGTTATGTGGGTTTTTTGATGAGAGAGTGTGTGTGCCCATGTGCACACACATGCACAAGCCGAGGGGGTGGGGGTGGGGAGAATCCCAAGCAGGCCCCACACTCAGTACAGAACCCCACCCTGAGATCATGACCTGAGTGGAAATCAGGAGTCGGATGCTCAACCGACTGAGCCACCCAGGCGCCCCTAAAAGTTGTTTTTAACATTGGCAACAGTTGAGAGGGTGGGAAGAGTATTGAAGAGGGATAAAGACATTAACAGCCTTATCTTATGAAGTGGTCGTGATGCTTCCAGAAATAAAGATATAAATACCAACATGCTAACCAGCACAACTCATGGGATATGATCAAAATGCAGCTTTACTTTGGTTTTCCATTGGTCCTCACAAACGTAGTCGGTGATGCTCACCTTTCCCTGCCCCTGGATAAAATCTCGCCCAGATACCATGACATTTCTGCCAACTGCCAGGTGATAGGTGTACCCTGCTACTTCAAATTGCAGTCTTAAATCAGAAATCTAAAATCCAGTCCTCAAGAAGAATCAAAATGTTCAATTGACTTCACATCAGATCTTCCTCTCTTCACCTGCCTGTCCCACTGTGGGCTGAGTGTTGCAGGAGAGGAACCTGTGGTCTTTCTCTGGCTGCTGTTCTTGCCGAAGCACGGGCTTCTTGCCTCTCCAAGGTTGGGGCACAGGAAGGAGGGGAATGGGAGCAGGGAGCCTGCTTACTTAAACAGATAACACTGTAAGTTAGGCTCACACTCTCTGTCCTAGATGTCTAGAACTGTCTCTCTCATGAACACTGGCAGAGGCTTACCTACTGGGTCACTCTGGCTGAAGTGCCTGTAACATGGGTGATCCATCCCTTTCAGTTGGCCTCTCCCTTTTCCCACCGTCGTTCCCCAGCAATCCACTGAAAAGGATGCTAGCTGGCTGCATCCCACCACCCTCTGCAGGACTTCCAATGGCTCCAGAGCATCCCACACTACCCAGATGTGGCCACATCTGGTCCATTGGAATTATTCCTGCCCCTTAGGACTGGCCACTGGACAGGAGTTCAGTTACTCCCCAGTTGTAACAGCAGCTCCTTTGTATTCTATCATCTAGGCTGCCCAGTGGTCAGCAGTCTCACGTTTTCTGTCTTCCAGATTTCCTAGAATGAGAATTAGATAGCAGTCCACTCTGTTTCCCAGGGGTACATTTTGGACACCCCATTTGATCCACATAAAGCCCCCTCATGCTTGTTTTGAGGCAGTGAGATAGGTGATCCCTGCCCCATCCCCTTGCTGGGATATGAGGATGAGGCTCATAAGCAGAATCTTCTCCAAAAATAACTTCCTCATACAATGCTCTCTCTCCATCTACACATCAGCATTTTTATATTCCTGAAGCAGTAGTAGGTAAAGAAAAGCTCAAGAGTCAATAAGCTGGTTCTTGACCACTTCCTTTATAGTTAGTTCTGCATAATGGAGTTTGTTGCACATCTATTACAGTATATATCCTCTTAGAACTTTGGTCAAAATGAAGACAAGACACATCCCATTTTCATATGCTATTTTTAGTATACTGTTTAACATTAGGATGGCAAATAGAGCGGTCAATGATCACAAATACAGGTGCATATAGGGGCAGAGAGCTAAAGCAAATGAGCAAAACGGGCCTGAGATAAGAAAGAATATCTGGCCTGCTTTGTCAATTTTTAATTGTCCCACACTGGTATGAAGACATATTTTACTACTATAGGAAAAAGATAGAGCCAAATGAGGCTAATGGCAATATCTACTCAGCATCGGTACTAAAGACCAATAAGGAGCTAGAATCTGGGCGACCCTGGAAATCTGAATGACCGACAATCATGACCCAGCTCAGGCCAACTGTTTCCATAAAAGAGTGCAAACCCATTTTATTTTTTTTTTAAGATTTTATTTATTTATTTAAGAGACAGTGAGAAAGAGAGTACAAGCAGGGGGGCGGGGCAGAGGGAGAGGGAGAAGTAGGCTCCCCACTGAGCAGGGAGCCCAGTGTTGGGCTCAATCCCAGGACCCCAGGATCCTGACCTGAGCAGAAGGCAGCTGCCTAACTGACTGAGCCACCCAGGCATCCCACGAACCCAGCTGTGAATATTTGATGGTTTTTCAAAAGAAGCAGAAAAATCTATACTTTTATGTTATAATTATACTTGATCCTTTACATTTTGGCTCAAACCTTTTTTCAAACACTGGGTAGGCCAAATACAGACTGCCAGTCTGTACACGCTTGTCAAATACTAAAAGAGTGAACCGAAAGCTTGTGGATCAGAGCAGAAAGTCAGTAAATACTTTCTTAAATGGATATACTTTATGGATAGTGATTTTAATGCATTATTTAGACCTACAAAGGTAACTAAGGGAATAAGAAAGCTAAAAGTGTTAAAACCCCCAGTTCTGGGGGTCTAAACTGTCTTTAGAACAACATAAGAAGAACCAGTTTTTATTAGTCTGTACTATTCTGGCTTTTAAATTTTTGCCTGCATTATTTTGATTAAAAATTTTTAAATAAAAAGAATTTAAAATCCCTTGACAAAATCCCAACTCTGATTTGACTTCCCTGGCTGAAAAATGTATTTCCATCAGAGAAATGAAGCAATGGACTTGTCACTACTGCTTGCTACACCAAGGCCTTAACAGCAGCTCGAGCAACTTCGCAGAAATGTTAACTCTGCAAGGGTTTATCAAGCTCTGTGTCCAACGTGTGTATCTGTACCTTCCTCTCCCCCACGGGCTTGCCTGAGATCTTATTCTCTGTGCATACACTACATAGAATTCTTGCTGGGAGAACAATGGCAATATCTGAGGAGAGCATGTGCCCAATCCAAGGACCAAGCTCATCAGCCTGAAGACCTCCCCTGCCCCCTCCAATATCCAATGACTACATGGCATCTTATCACTGAGCTTCCTACCTCCCCCACTACCTCATGGCGTTAATCCAATGCCATCCTCTCGACTGTATATCCACTCCCAAAAACGATACTCCCTGCAGTAGCCACAACCACCCCCATTCATGCCACTAGAATATATTTGTCTTCGTAGATTCTCTATTCAGATTTCATGAGGCCATGGGCACAAATTTGTATCCTCTCTTCTGTAGAATCTCTCCCCTATCCTTGGGCTGAGTCATTTGTCTACAGCTTACTACCAACAAAAAGATGGCCAAGAGACTAATCTTATCCCAGAGTGATGGAAATTACAAGGATTTTATTAATTTTCTTTTAATAAAAAGAGCTAAGTTTGTGTTTCACTTCATAACAGGTACTGGCCTACTCTCTATGATGTCGGTACAATTATCCCCCATTTTAAGCCAAGGAAACTGAGGCACAGGAAAGGTAAGTAACCTGCTCGGGACAAAAACTTTCTAAGTGGCAGAGCCTGCATTTTAATCCTGGCTCTGGATTACTCTAAACTACTAAATTAGAAAGTCTTTCAGTATAAAATGACACATGAATGCAAAATGGTAAATCCATAAAACAGCCTAACGTCATCAAAATATAATTCTGTTACATATAGACAATCTGTCTTCATAGAGAAAAGAATTGAACATCACCATCAAGTTTGAATATGCTCAATATTTATACTCTTACCTTTCATCCCCTTAATTATCGATTGTCTAGATGGCATTCTGAGCTTTTATAAATTCAAACAAAAAGAAACTTTCTAAGACTCGTTCGCTAGAGGTCACTCTCCTAGTTGTGGCGTCTGGTTGGCTTTTTCTTACCAGGCGAGAGGGCAGAATTAGACAACAAATGATGGCTGCCATTCATGTGTCCAGCAGATGTCACTAGAATCCCATGGATCCTGAGATTGATTCTTAGCTACCCAGCTATGCTTCACTAATACAAGCATCTCACTCTGTCAAGGCAAGTTATGCTAAATTTGTTATTTTAATAAAATGTAAAATATAAAACTATCTGGTTGTCAAGATAGTCTCCCTAAAACACACACGATTCACTTATCTTCTGGCGAAGGAAAACAAAATAAGATAGCTTACTTGAAATAACAAGGTAACTGAGGGGAAAATAGAGTTAATTGACAGGAATGATAACTCAGACTGGGTTCGAGGTTGTTTTCACAACAGCTTTAACCAAAAACCACACTACGCCTAAGATCAGGGATACAAATGAGCACACATAGCTTCCAGTGCCTCCACTGTTCCTTGTCGAGGCGCTCCCAGGCGTCTTAGTCTGCTCGGGCAGCCATAACCAAATGCCAAAGACCGGGGGGCTTTTTAAACAACAGAGCTGGTTTCTCAGAGTTCTGGTAGCTAGGAATCCAAGATCAAGGTGCAGGCCAATTGGCTCCCTGGTGAGGACTCTCTTCCTGGCTTACAGAGAGCCACCTTCTCAATGTTTTCTCACATGATGGAAAGAGAGGATACAAGCTCTCTGGAGTCTCTTCTTACGAGGTCAGTAATCCCGTCAAGAGAGCCCCACCCTCACGACCTCCTCTAAACCTAATTATCTCCGGAAGGCCCTATCTCCAAATACCATCACATTGGGAGATTAGGGCTTCCATATATGAACTGGGGACAGAAGAAGGCAGACACAATTCAGTCCACAGCATCAAGTTTAGTGGTCAAGAGAGGTGATCCATACAGCCTTATGTGAGGACATGGCTATGTCAGAGGAACCCAGAATACAGGTTCATGGCCTTGTATACCATGTTAGGCCTTGGAGGCCACGTCAGCCCCCGAGGATCCACCCTATTTCCTTATAATGAATTTACTGCTATACCAGTTACTTCAGAGTTCTAGTTCCTATGCTGTCAGCATACCTATAGCAACCCTACCCAGACCTTACCTCTATGATGTTGCTTGGTTTGTCAGGAAAGCTGTATTAATTTAGTGCTTCACAAACAGATGCCAGCTCTATGAGATATTCATGGAGGTCTCTCATCAACAACCCTCAGAGTCTGGTGTACATCATCCAGTTCTATTTACCGCCCATTTCATAAATGCAACATTCCCAGAGCAAAGGGCTATCTAATAAGTATGGGGAGAAACATTAACATTTTTATAAATACTTTTATCGTTATGACTCAGCTGAAATAATAGAAACTCATAGTTCCAGTTAGGAAAATACTATTTACCTATGGTAAAACCTACCCCACTTTATCGACGCTGTGCAGTGTTGAGAAATGGCACTTGCTTAGAAGAACCACACGCTGAGAACGACAGTCACGCGCTTGAATGACAGGACTTCTACTTGTACTTTATTCATGTCAGTTTAAAATGTCTAAATATATATTAAGAGCTATCTTTATATCTTTAAATATAAAATGAACGTGTTAAAAGCACGGAGGAAAAGTATGCTTTTTAGACAGGCTGGGATACTGAGGATAGATCATTCACAGACAAAGGGTTTTATTAAAAGTGACCGGAGAACTCAACTCAAAAGACAGAACACATTTCTGGAATTTTCCACACATAACTTTTGAATGCCTTTGCAGAGGACATCTCTTCTGTTTGAACTGTCTTCTCTCACTATAAATCCTATTCATCATTTAAGGTTATGTTCAAATAGTTCCTTCATTGTAAGATATTCCCCAGCTTCCAGAATCACGGTCACAATCAGCAGCTCCAAACTCTGTTCCCTCGGAACATTTTGCAAACTGCCACCATTAAAGAGCTTATCAAGTTAAATCACTCAGGCAGGGAACCCGAGGCAGTCTACATAGTGTGAGGACCACAGGCTCCAGAGCAGATTGTGACGTTGCTTCTTCCTTCTCCCACGAACCACCTGTGGCCTTAGATATGTCATTAAACTTTACCCTGGCTCGTTTCATCATCCATAAAATGGAGGTAACAGGGGGTGCCTGACTGGCTCAGCCTAAAGCATGTGACTCTTGATCTCAGGATCATGAGTTCAAGCTGCATGTTGCGCATTGCACCTTGAAAAAATAAATAAACAAATGGAGCCATTCTCTTTAAAAAAAAAATGGAGGTAACGATACCTTTATCTTATTGGATTATTAAAAGAATTAAATAATATAAAATACGAGAAAAGAGTAACACCTGGTATACGGCAGCTCTTAATAAATGTTAACTTTTATTAGCTCACCTATTACATTGGCTGTTCTTCACTGTATGTAAGGATCATCCGGGGAGATTTTTTTTTTCTTTAATTCTGATGCCCAGGACCCACCCAAGACCTATTTTAGAAGATTCTGGATGTTTCTCCCCAAGTATTAATATGTTTTAAGGCCCCCCCAGGTGAGGTGAATGCTCTAGAGTTGAGGATCATTGCATTCGATTTTTACCCATTTGACAAAGGAAATACACATCTTTGTATCCTCAGCATTTGGGCTAATGTCACACATATGGGAAAATTTAATTATATTTGTTGAACTGAACTGATGTGCGAAGATCAAGCAGGACATAAAATCAAAGTAAATCTTCAAAGCACTTCCTAAGATCTAAAGGTGGTTTTAGGTATAACTATTTCCCAAGATTACACACACATACCCAGGAGTAGAAGGCTTACCAGAGTACATCAAGGACATTTGGGGAATAAGGGATGGTAGAATAACAGTGGTCAGCAGCAAAGTTTTTCATGGAGACCCAGAATTCATAGGGATAGAATATCAACAACTGTAAGGTGAAGTTAAGCCCTCATTGGGAAGGATCGAGAAAATACCTTCAACATATTAAAGAGCACCATCCAGTCTTAAAAAACTATTTATTCATCATTTCCTGCTACTTGTGTCAGGATTGGCAGTGCTCCCAAGAGGCAGAACATATCGTACCGAGATGCACTGGGGCTAATAACACTGAACGAGTTTGACAGGATCATGCCGAACCATCAGAGATGATGGAAAGACAAAGGATGTGGATTTTAGGAGCTGAAAACAAAGTAAGCAGGAGTTTTCTCACAGGAATTTAGAGGTTTTTAGAACTCTGTAGGATCATAAGGGAATTTTTACATTGCTTCAAAAAGGTTAGGTGATAGGAATTGTGCAAACTGAAAAGACACAGATCTGGACTGTTGAAATGAGAAGCTATTATTAGGTCCTCTTTGTACGTCTGCTTTGCAGTGATTATTGTAACCACAGAGGAGACAGCATTTTCAAGCACTTTGTTATTTTTGAGTGTTCCTTCACCTGACTATCCCCAATTCAATATAGGTCAGTTTCAGGGAGTATTATAGAATTTTGCTGAAGATTTTAGTTGCAATCAATCAGAGAGCATTTATTAAGTCCCATATACGCAGAGCACTCTACTAGATACTTCAGAGATTGGATTACATACATGATACAAGTTCTCAAGTGGCTCATAATTCCAGTAATTCAAATACAAAATGGTTCAACTATTAGCTCAGAGCTTGAGGAGCCTGAGATAACATGTTCGGTACTCTGTGCTTTCACTGCAATTTCTTCGGCTTAACACTGAGTATTTTAGAACATCTCAAATCAAATACCATTTATTATGGGCCTGGAAGCACATTTCAGTACAAATACCGAAGGCCATAGTTTTTGGGGTTTTTTTCCCCTCACCTTAAAGCTCTAGTAATAGCCAGCCATATAAGCCCACCAAGTGATGTTCATGAATAAATCAGATGACTGTAAATGAACTGAGTAAAAGATTATTCCCAATAAACAGAACTAGATCTGTCACATGATAACAGCTACTGTCTGCAATGGAAGAAAAGCCAAAGCTCTTTCACCCTCCACCCTGAGCCCTGTACCAACCACCTCCCTGGCCCATTCCTATGTGTGCCTTTTTGCATACTTCTTCATTCTCTCCACGCGATCACCAGCCACAGGCAGAAACTGAGACTTCCCTTTTTGAAAGTGAAAAGCAACAAGTGAAACTCTTGATACTCTCACTCTTCAACGTCTTTCTGTTTCCTTCCCAAGAATAATCTTCTGGAATCTTTAAATCTCTGACAGCCGCAACTTCTCTTTAATTATTACGGGGAGGAATTCCACAGTTAGGATTAGAGAGAGCATAATAAATTACTCCACGATGAAGCGTTTTGTTCAAACCTAAACCACCCTCATTGCCCATTGTTGTTCTCACTTCCTTCAGTAACTTATAACTAGGGGAAGCCCCCCTCCAGTCTCCTCTAGAGACCTATGGATTCTTTGTCAGTCTCACATTTAAATTGTACTTAAATTCCTGCCGCACACCTCACCAATCTTGAGATATGGGTGTGTGCAAACTTAGAAAATTCTTCCTGCCACCATGACGTAGACTTTCATGTAGACCATATAGTCTCCTTTTTAATTTTCTGAGAACAAATCTGCGGGGGCTCTGACTCACCTCGTCATTTCTAGAATCTCCTTCTCCTCCCATTTCTGGTTTCTTTAACTTTATCTGCATCTTCTTTTTTCTTGGCATTTCCTATGAAATGGGACATATTGTAATTTACAAATAAAACTTTCAAACGTGTTTGCATCTACTTGTGACCACTAATAATGATCAAGTCTCAGAGCATCTTACGAAAAAACATTTCCACTTGTAATAGTAGTCTTTAAACACACACACAAGCACACACACACACACAGGGAGCAAAGAGGAAGCTCGGTCTTTCCAATAAATGGTGCAAGGTCACTTTGGTAGCCATACAGAAAAAAATAAAACTTTTCCATACCTCACACCATTCACAAAAATTAATTCCAGGTTGATTATAGATCTAACTATGAAAAATAAAGAAAAAAGCTTCTAGAAGATAGCACAGGAAAAGACTCTTGGGATAGGGAAATTTTTCTTTAAAAGGACACAAAAAGCAGTTCAATAAAGGAAGCGTTAGGAAAATTAAACTTCATTAACTTTCTGCTTTTCAACAAAACACCATTAAGGCTGTGAAAAGGCAAACCAAAGAATAGGAAAGGATATTTTCAATAATATAATTGAGTCAAGATTTCTATCCATTATATCTATAGAACTCCTACAAATTAGTAAAAATAGACAACTTAATAGGAAAGTGGACAAGAGACTTGAACCGACACTGTATAAGAGAATAATATAATTGGGGGTGCCTGGGTGGCTCAGTCAATTGAGCGTCTGCCTTTGGCTCAGGTCATGATCTCGGGGTCCTGGGATCGAGCCCCTCATCAGGCTCCCTGGTCGTGGGGAGCCTGCTTCCCCGTCTCCCTCGGCCCCTCTCCACTGCTCGTGTCCTTTCTCGAGCTCTTTCTCAAATGAATAAATGAAATCTTTAAAAGAGAGAGAGAGAATAATTTAATGGCCAACACACATTTGAAAAAGAGCCCAAATTCATCAATCCCCAGACCAATGCATATTATAATTGGAATGAAACAGCACAACATCCCCAGGAGATAAAATTTAAAAGACAGATCTTTGGTGAGGCTAAGAACAAATGAGAAATCTCCCACCCTGTAAGTGAGTATAAAGGAGCACAACCTGTTGGAAAACACCTGCATCGTCTAGCATCTGCAAATACTCTGTGGCCCCACCGTTTGACTTCTACATGTATACTCAACAGAAATGTGTGCTTATGTACTCCAGAAGATAAATGCAAGAATTTCCAGAACAGCATTACTCCCAGGAACAAAAATCTGGGGGGAAATGTGCAACATCAGTAGATAAGCTAAATAAATTACAGTACATTTATACAGTGAAATGTTATGCAACAGTGAAAAAGAATGAACTACTCCTATCTGTAACTTGGTTGAATCTGTGAAGAAGCCGGTCATTGAGTGAATAGCTACCGTACGATTCTCTGTGCATAAATTTCAAAACCAGGCATTCGAAGGCAGACTAGTATAAACTTTGGCAAGAGCGTAGCAGATAGTGATTGGTAGGGCACTCAGAGCTTCTGGGGTGCTGTCCATGTTCTATTTCTCACCCAGGTGGTGGTAATGGACTGTATCCACTTTGAGATAATTGAGCACTTACGGTTTGTGCACTCTTGTTCATGAATATCCTACTGCGTGTGTTATAGGAAAAAATTGTCTGAGAGAAAAGATAAATGCCTAACTATTAGAACTGGAGAAAGGTCAAAGCTGGATCATTAGCAAGATAAGGAAGGTTCTGCTAAATTCTAGACAGACTGCCAACATGCTTAATATATCCTACTTAGGGACAGCACTGTCCAAAAGATAGTGCTATGAACTTGGTGATAAGGTTCAAATAGTTATTAGCCATGATAAACTGAGGGCTGTAAAGGTGAGGGAACATGCAAAGGTTGACTTAAAATTACCCTAGAACTTCTTGCCAAATGAGCAGCCTCAAACAGCGGCTACAACTTTAAGATCAACTTTCCAAAAATGTTGACCAAAGATATTTGTGTGGCATGGCTTACTGAAAATAATTTGAATTAGTGTAATTTAATGATTTGCATCAAAATTAGGCAGAATTCTGTTTACCTCCTGTTAGGGAAGAATAATAAGTCATTAAGAAATTGCTTATATAATATTAAGTACACATTACACTTAATAAATGCAAGTTGTAGATTTATAACAATCTTTAAATTAAGGTGTCATCTGAAATACCTTTATTTTCTTCTCATGACAAGAGCTGAAGTTTTACTTAAAATGTTTCATGTTTCAAAAAGGAAGTCTAATGCATTTATGTGGCTTTATTTTTCTCAGATTTCAATCAAGAAATTTTCTTTTTAAATAATCACATTTTAATAGCCTAATAATACAATAACATTTTGAATAACCAATTCTTAATCAATCACTATAATTTTTCCACCAGTAATCATAGTGAGTGGAATTGTCAAAAAGGCCAAAAGTTTCACAAAATCTTTGTGACTTATCAGGTTGAAAATCAAGAAGTTTCCATTTCAGGACTGGACTGATTATACATAGTCTCAGAAGAATCTAAAAGCATAAAAAGAGCAGATGCTGATACAAATTGAATGATTAAAAGAGAAAGAAAACGTTAGGGAATAACTAGAGGTCAATTTATCAGAAGTCAACTGGAAAATGATAGAATGTGTAGTCAAGAGCAGTAACCAAGGAGTCAGAAGACCTGTCTTCTAGACCAAGCTTTCCTACTAACTAGCTTTGTGACCTTAACCAAACCTGCCCTCCCACCATGCTTCAATAAATTGGTGGCCTCATGCCCGATGGCCTTTGTAGAACAGAACCGACAATGATGAAATATTTACACGATGTTTAGGAGAGGGCCAGGTAAAGTTAGCACCGAGATTACAAATTAGCCAAATTCCACCTGTAGAAATGTTTAATTTGGCTCAGAAGGCATTGGATCCACAGTGTTTCGAATTTGATGTTGGTCACATTGAGAATTTGAAAAATACTACATAAAAATCCGATTTCCAGTTTTCCACTGAAAATAGATATAGCACCAATGGGCCAGCACACTCATGTTGCAAAAGTTGGTTGACGTGAGAGACGAGGCTATTCCTTAGTGACAGCACAAATATCCCATTTTACATGGTGCTCACGTTCTTGTTCTTGCCTTGATACTCAAATCAACTGATTCAATCTCTCCCAACTGAGTTCCATTGGTGCCACCACTCCCCTACCAGGGAGAACAGACATATAGGGGTGAACCAAAAGAGTGGTATCCCCAATTGACTATAACATGGGAGCCCAAACCTAGTCTGCTGAGGTGGAGTGCCCCTGGGAAAGAAATCTGGGAGAGAGTTGTCTACCACCTAGCGCCCCCATGATGGAAACAGTCACTGCCACACTTGGGGGAGGAAGAAGAATTATACAATGTTTCTTGCTGTGAAGAAAGATGGCTGAAAAACTAGACCACTGGATCTGTATTGTTTTCTTCACTTTCTTCACTCGTTTTCATTATTGTGTCCCATCCCCAAATTCATTTGTTGAAGTCCTAACCCTCCCCACTTAAGAATGTGACTGTATTTGAAGATAGGGCCTTTAAAGAGGTAATTATGTAAAATGAGGTCAAATGGGTGGGCTCTAGTCCAATATGACTAATGTCCTTATAAAAAGAAGCGATTCCCTGGACCTGGGGTGTGACTGAGAATTGACTATTGTTATGGGATATCTTTTTGAAGTGATGGAAATGTTCTAGAACTATATTTTGAGCATAGCTTCACAACTTTATAGATTTACGAAAAATCATTGATATTTTCACTTAATATGAGTGAGTTTTATGGTATGTAAATTCTACCTCAATAAAACTCAATAAAGCAAGATCATATACCTTCAGAATTTGTAATGTGTCACTCTATGTTTTCTAATATCCAATATTGCTGTTAGAAGTCTATGCCAGTCTGATTCATATTCTTTCTCTTTTTTCAAAGATTTTATTTATTATTTATTTGAGAGAAAGTAGTGAGAGAGAAGGGGAATGAGCAAGAGAGAGAGAGAGAGAGAAAGAGTGCACACACAAGCAGGGGGAGGGGCAGAGGGAGAGAGAAGCAGACTCCTTGCTGAGCGGGGAGCCCTGATGTGGGGCTCAATCCCAGAACCCTGAGATCATGACCTGAGCGAAGGCAGATGCTTAACCAACTGAGCCACCCAGGCGCCCCTGATTCACGTTCTTTCTGAATGACCTGAATTGTTTCTCTGCTTCTTTTAATCTCTGGAATTTTTTTCTATTTTCGTTATCCAAAAATATAATATCATGTTTTGGATTGTTAAATTTGCTTAAATAGTATCTCCGGAATGTATCACTTTATAACCTGCTTTTTCTTTCCTTTTTTTTTTTCTCTCAACATAATGATTTTGAGAGTTACCTACATTGATACATAGTAATTTTAACTATTATACAACAATCCATTTTTTCTATTATAAACAGTGTTGCAAAGAAAAATCTTATTTATGTTTCCTTAAGGAAAGGCCCCTGTTTCTTCAGAGAACAGATCCATAAGTGAAATTTAATCATAGTTTGTGTGCTTCAGCTTTACTAGGTATTGACAAAACACTCTTCAAAGTAATCATCCCTGTTTACACTTCCACCAACAGTGCATTGTGGTTCCCATTTCTTCACAAGCTCACTTGTATCTTTAGACTTTTACATTTGGGAGGCAAAACACATTGAACAATGGAAATGAAAATAATCTCTTTAGCCTCGGGGTTCTGGTAGTCACATCTGAAGATGCTTATCTTTCAACTCTAGAAAATTCGTATCTCCTCTTCTCTGTTATTTCTAATCTCTCTCTCCAGACCAGTCTTGTTTGGCTGTTACAAATTGTGAATTGCACAACCACATAATGACAAACAACTCACCTGTTATTAGATCCACTGAAATGAACCTCTCTGATTCTGGCCTTATTTTTCCATCTCTTTTTGCTCAACTTCCAGAGATCTCTCTTCAGCTTCCCCCAACCCCCAACCCCCAGGTATTCCATAGCACTTTGGTTAGGAAAATCTCTTCTTTTCTGAGCGTTCTCTTTCCAGGGGTCTTTCTCTTATGTTACACACATAGAGTTCTAAAGAGGCTACTATTTAGAGAAAAACAAAATTACATTCTCTTCTATTGTCTGAGTCATCTGTTTCCTCTCAGGTCAGTTTTCCTCCTTCTAGTTTGTTCTTCCTCATTGATTTCTGTGATTTTGGTTCATCATATTTATGACTGAAGAATTGGAAAGGCAGATTGGAAGTTCTGTATCCGTGGGGTGAGTTTGTCAACTAGCAGGCATTGTTTTAGGATGCATATACAGAGAGTAGCCCCCCATATGCCAGAAGGCCAAAGCTGCCCTGGTTTTGCCCAGACTTCATCATAACCCTCCAGATTTGCCACTTTATTTAATGTGTTTAGAAGAAAAAAGGGCCCTCCATGATTCCTCAATTTCTGTGTTTTTAGCATCATTCACTGTGCCTGGTGTCTGCAAATTTTGAGTGTCCCCAAGAAGCTGCATAGCAACGGGCTCTCTTTCTTTTTTAAAAGATTTATTTATTTACTTATTTACTTATTAATTAATTTATTTATTTATTTTAGAGGGGACAGAAAGAGAGGGAGTGAGAGTCTTAAGCTGAGCACAGACGCCAACGGGTAGTTTGATCTCATGACCCTAACATCATGACCTGAGCCAAATCAAAAGTCAGATGCTTTACAGACTGGGTCACCCAGGTTGTTCTGGAGGGCTCTCTCTTTAGCAGCATCCACTACACATTGTTTCTAGGCAATAGGGCATCTACTGTTCTGCTTTATTAGTTATTGTTTCCTCTATTTTCCATCTTTTCCAAACAAGTTAAAATCCTTGCCCATCTTCCGTTTCCTTGTTGTGATGATTATGTATATTTATTTTCATTATTGTAAGTTTTTGTAGGGATTCAGGAGGGAAAGGTAAAAAAACATGAGCTCAATTCCCTACTTTGAACCAGAAGTCTCACAATTAGTTGGAATATTACAAGGAAATTTGTACCCCAAACAAATGAATTAGACTACATTATTTACACAGAATTAAGGTAAAGTATTGGACCTTAATAAATTATAATCTATCTTGTAACAAGCAGAAATGAATAGTATCTAAACTTTTTCTGATTTTTTTTGTAGAGAAGAATATTTAAAATTGAAAGGAGAGTAGTGCCTTAAGGAGGAGAACCCACAAAGACACTGGGGAACTGCTCGGAAAATCAGGGTTGGAAAGAAGACAAATTGTCAAACAACTCCTTAGATTTGGCCTCCCCGGTTTTCAATCTTGTTATGAGGACACACCCATGAAAAATGAGTTTTACAAGATTTGGGAGGGATTCTTTTTAATATGAAAAATATTATAGAGGCCCTCAGTTATGAGCAGACTTATCGATCACTACTAATTGTCTAATTTCCATTCATTTGCAATATATTTATAGGTGACTTCTTACTGTAGGGCAAGAGCAACTGTTCTGGGCACTGAAAAGAATGAGGCCAAAAATCAAAACACCCCCAAACCCTCACATTCTGGACCTCAAATTGTTTACAATCTCATGGTGAAATGGAGAGGTAAATAGACACAGGGGACCCATGAGACACCATGGGACCAAGGAGGAAGGAACTTCTAAGTTTATCTTGAGACAGGGGCATTACCACGGAAGCAAAGATGTTTTAGCCCATACTTAGAAGATCAAGGTCTGCAATGTGTGAGCTGGGAAGGACATTCCAAACAGCATTTGAGAAACACAAAGTGTTCAGAGAGCATGGTACACTCGGAGACTGACAAGTGTTTTGATATTTCTGGAGCACCAAGTGTAATAAGAGAAGAATTCTAAGTTGGCACCACATACAGCAAATGCAAATCAGTGTGACATAGACCATCGCTGTCACAAAAGTATAAAGAAAGTTGTTCTCAAATGTGCAAAAATACTTTGAAAATAGTATAGAAACTGTGGCATTTCCTTTTAAGCCAAACTCATATTTCAGCTTCTTTAAAATGTCGTTAGATTATCTCTAAGCTTCTTCTAATAAACTACTCTGATCAGGTCAGGTTTTCTTCCCTCGGAAATGGCATTTTCTCCTTCCCTGAGAAAACATGCTGAAGCTAAAATGAACTCCTCATACCCATCCTTCATCAGACAGTCACGGATATGTTGCTGTAAATCACTAAACAGCCATTTATTTTAGCATTTCAATTAGATCACTGGAATAGAGAGTATTTGAACAGAAAACTTCATTTATCCTATTTCAAGTTGGAAAAAATAGGAGTTTCAAGTTGAAAAAAAAATCCTTTCACAGTTTAAGAAACCAGAAGTTGCTTCTATTTTCTCATTACCTATATGGATTTTGAAGGTTAACAAATTCACTAAAAGACACCCAATAGGAAAGACTTTCAAAACAAAATGGATTACTCACTTTAGAACTCAAATCGAAGAAGACATGTTAGTATCAAATCAATGTCCCATCCACTAACCTTTTTTAAAAAATCAAAATTGATAATGGAATTTAAGATGTTTGGTTCCGGTTTCATAGGTCTCACTTTCTCATTTCACATTTCTGGCTTACTTAAATATTCATGGAGAATTGTCTATTCTTGAATTCGTTCCAGCGTTAGTGCTTAAATATAGAATCTCTGATGAGTAAGCACTTAACCAGCTTACTCCTAAACAATCCCGTATGCCCCTTTTCCCTTTTAACATGGAAGCTGTGTAATATATTTTTCTATTCCTTCCCTAACCAAATAAAAAGGAACATTTTAAACTAGAAATGTTTGTTCTTCACAAATACTTCTACTGGGGACCAATGTTGCAAATCACATTTTTAAAAAAGGTTTGCCTAGGCAAAATTTTTAGCAGATAATCCATTTATGTAGATGGAATTTGTATTTACTCTCAGAATGACATTAGGCACAGAGTACTCTAAATATAGTCCCCACACATCAGGAGCACATTATTTTACCCAGGAGAAATACAGAGGAAAAGGTAACGATAAAAGGCTACCAATGATTACATGACCAAAAAAAGTGTGCAATATGGCGCTCTCCCCTATACTTTTCTATCAAAAGTACCCTGGAGCTTGGGGCGCCTGAGTGGCTCAGTCAGTTAGGCAATGGACTCTTGATTTCGGTTCAGATCAGGATCTCCTGGTTGTGAGATCTAGCCCCATTTGAGCTCTGCGCTCAGCAGGGAGTCTGCTTGAGATTCTCTCTCCCTCTCCCTCTGCCCCTCCCCCTTCTCACGTGCACCTCTCTCGAAAATAAATAAATCTTAAAAAGAAAAGAAAAGAAAAGAAAAGAAAAGAAAAGAAAAGAAAAGAAAAGAAAAGAAAAGAAAAGGAAGAAAGTACCCCTGGAGGAGATTCCTAGCCTCCTCCTCTAGAGTTTATTGATTAGGTCTGGGGAGAGCCAAAGAATCTGAATTTACAAGGGCCAGGTGTTGATTATTATTAGGATAAAAGCAAAATAAGCTGGTGTGCCCAACAAGTATTTCATTAAGGAAATGAGCAACCAGCTAAACCTAACAGGATGGAGAGGATTTAATTAGGTTTCAGAGGGGGAAGAAGGTTGTATGTGTGTATTTTAAGAAGTGTGCTAAATGATGTGTTTGGCTGGGGCAAGAAGACTTATTTTAGAAGTAGCAAGAATTAAAAGTAAAACAAGATTTTACTCAGGCCAAGAATGTGTTTGCTTTGTAGACAATGCAGCAGCATTTTGAGCTGAAGAATCCCATGATGAAATCAGCTTTTTAGCAATATTAATCCAGCAGAGGCATTTAGGATAAATGAATGGTGAAAGCCGGGAGCCATAGCTTACGCGTTCATTCATTCACTGAACAAGTATATATTGAACACCCAAATTATGTGAATGCCCGTGCTAAGTAGGAGAGATGCAGCTGTAAGTACCAACGGCCAAAACGACAGCACCAAGTCTGTGAGTTGTCTCTGTTTAAGCGTTTCTGTTCACTAAAATTTCTTCTTGTAGCCTGACTTAATTTAGGATCTCCTAACAGCTTTCAGTTCTGTATTTATGCTAATTTGCCTAGCTATTTGGAGTCGCTGCATTTGCAATTAAAATGTTCTCCGTGGTTGTTAGAAAACTACTCTGTGAGATGAAAAACAATTTTGTTCTGTCCAAAGTATACTTACAAGACTCTGAGAGGGGGTAAAAGATTAGAGCCATACTGATAGGTAGCCAGGGCTTGAAATATACAGGAGAGTTAAGGAAACTGGTTTAATGGGAATGCATTTATCAGAACAGAGAAAAATCGATCAGTATACATAATAATGATTACTGAAAAAGATTTAAATTTAGAAGTATGCCTTATTACATCCTGATTGGAGGCTTGGTCTCTGGGGTAGTGACTGGTATATGTCATATACTTTACTGCAGAACTTCTGAGCTCTTAGTAAGAAGAGGCACAGTCAGATTCCAAACCATTATTTGTGTTGTGAGTTATTGTGAGTATCATACATTGCAACCTGTAGGAAATCAGCAACACTTTCCATCTTCTTTAAATCAGCTGGAATCTCTTTTGACAAACCCCCTCCCACCAAATCACGGGAAATGTATTCTGAATTGTCTTCCCTGTTATGTATCAGAAGACATTAAGGCCGTGGATGTGAGAGGTCGCGAAGTGGTACCCATCGGCCTGGATTGAGCTTCTTGATGTGTCTTATTGACCCACAGAGTAGATATTACAAATAAATGAAATGTGCAACTACTAACCAGTTTCTCCTAGTTGCCAGGATTAATGTGGGAGACATTCATGTAAAATTTGCATTTTGAGCTTCTGTTATAAAATCAGCGGTATGTAGTCTACATTAATTCTTGGCAACAACTGTCTGGAGCCAAACAGCCCCTGGCGCTCTTAGAAAGGGCATCTGCTCATAGTTGCCACAGTCCCCAACCCTTTATGATCGTACACATAATGGCTTCGGTCGGTCACTTTGTGTTCGCCCCGTAGGCATTTGATCTGCCCACTGGGTCCTGAGGGGGAAATGCGAGCTGTGCTAAATAGTCCGACGGGCTAACGGAGCATGTTTGGAGGCTGCTCCGACAACAGGGCCATCAAAACATGAGACTTGGTTTTGAAATCTTTTTGTTCTTAAAACATCAAAGTGACTGTGAGAAATGCCAGATTTGTACTGGATTTTCTAACATCTATTTTATAGTTTGGGAGGTATTTGTCATTAAATGAGGTGGGCGTGCATGTGGCACATCAATAGTGTTTCAATGCCAGGACCATGGAGATCATTACATGCACCTGCGGTTGGGCCTCAAGAACTTCGCCCCTGAGGTTTCAGGTATGGCGAGTAAGAAACTGTAGCACCGATGACTGAAGTTACTTGGAATCCTTTGCCAAAGATCACAAATAAAATCAGCAGCACTGTAGCCAGTGAACTCTCCTCTTCTACAGTAAGGGTATAAAAATAGCCCAGGGCAGGCAAAGGGAAGCTCCTGATTTTGCTCTTCACTAATTGGGGTCAAAGAGAATGCACAAGAAACACAAAGCTAGAGCAAATTCCTCTTTTCACAGCCTATAGCTAGACCTGCCCTCATATTTCAATAAGGCTTAAAGTAGTTTTTTTGCTTCTTGCCCAGATGAGGCTGATTTAAGAGCTCAGTAATGAGTGGTGAGAACTGAAACAAGTTAAAATACACAAAAATACAAACTTTAACCTCATTATAAAACAAAGCAAATGTTAAAGATTGCTCTCAAAATGAGATTAGATAATCTTAAAATTAACTTAAAATGTATCTGAATTCATTTAAGATTATGTTAGAAAAAGAAAAAGAGGAGGGAGGGGTGAGGGTAGAATAACATGTTAAAACGGCTTGCCAAAAATGAGAGGAGTTAAAGATTTTGTGTCACTGTTGATGCTATTACAAGAAGTCTAGACTAAAGACAGCTTTGAAAAAATTAACAGTCAACACTAGCAAATTTCAAAACATAATACAGTAATATCTCAATAATACCTGCTAAAAATTGATCGTGAACTGTTTGCAAAGCCATATATAAAGTTCTTGACATGCATCATCTTTTTAAAATCTCCATAGTTACTTTATGAAGTAGGAACTGGTGTTATCCCATTTCACAGATGAGGAAACCACACCTTAGAGTGTGTGACAAACATGGAGTCAGTGCAGCACATCGTTCGTAGAACAGGAGTTAAAAGCCAGATCTGCCTGATTCCAAAGCATGCGCTTACTATTATTCAAGCTATAGCCTCCTGCCTCCCAAAACATTAGAGAAGATACAGCAGAGAAAGTGTAGTTTGCATGCAAAGTTACAGGGAATGGAACAGAATGACAAAAGGAAGATACGGTAAATCATTAATTTAAATAAGTATATTTGGGTAAAATGCCCATGTTAAAAAAAAGTCATATTGGGCCAAAAGATGGATTCGAACTGTATGCTATTTATGGAGCTGTTCCCACTACATTAATATCAAACAAGGTGCTCTCAAACAGGGTGTCCAAATGTGAGAATTGTTCTCTTAATTGATATATTATCAAATTATTTATTTAATATATTATGAAATATCAACTTGAAGAGAAAATGTATACCAATAAAGTTATATTTCACAATCAATTATAATTTCCATGAAGCTTTACTTAGGAGCATTGAACCGAAGGCATAGCGTCTACCTACCCAGCAAAATGGTCGGAAATACTGGAAAGACTAACACACGCAGTGGTTTCGGGAGAATTTAACTGCCTTCCTCCCCAGTATGTGATGGACGAAAAATAAACAAGGGGATCAGTGATTAAGGAGACCTAGAAAAAGCCTATAGATGAATTTGGAAGAACAAGTATCCTATAACAGTAAATTTTTAGTATCTTTGAAATATTTACAGGGGCACCTACGTGGCTCAGTCTGTGAAGCATCCGACTCTTGGGGTGCCTGGGTGCCTCAGTCAGTTAAGTGTCTGCCTTGGGCTCAGGTCATGATCCCAGAGTCCTGGGATCGATCTGGCATCTGGCTCCCTGCTCAGCAGGAAGCCTGCTTCTCCTTCTCCCTCTCCCCCTGCTTGTGTTTCCTCTCTTGCGCTCTCTCTCTGTCAAAATCCGACTCTTGATCTCAACTCAGGTCTTGATCTCAGGGGTCATGAGTTCAAGACCCTCATTGGGCTCCACACTGGGCATGGAGCCTACTTTTAAAAAAATTTAACAATAGAGAACAAACTGAGGGTTCATGGAGGGAGGTGGGTGGGAGATGGGCTAGATGGGTGATGGGCATTTAGGAGGGCACTTGTTGTGATGAGCACTGGGTGAATTCTACTTCAGAAACCAGTATTGCACTGTATGTTAACTACCTAAAATTTAAATTTTAAAAAATTTATAAAATTTTCTATATTAGGCCATAATGAGACTCTCACTGTGTAGGCCAAGGTTCCAGAGCCAGAAAACAATGGCAACCTAATTCATTTCCCCAAACCCAATCCAGAAGATGCCTTGGAAGGAGGAAAGAATTGTGTTGGTCTGAAAAACTATAGTAAAACTGGAGAAACCCTTGGGGAGGCAGGAAGCAATTGGGATACAGTTTGAGAGGAAACAGCAGTTTGGGGCAGAAATAGGCTGAAAGCTCAGAGAATAACTGGGGGAGAATTTGACCCGACCTCTGTTCTCTCCACCACGTTGCCCTAGAACTCTCCTGCCCACAGCTTCACTCTACCAGGCACACATGGAAGGAATGGAAACATTGCGCTGGCCAGGTTCGTAGGATGACGTGAGAGTGGTAGCCATTTGAGTTCAGGGAGAAGTTCAAACAGTGTTGGCCAACCTGTGAGCCTTGAGCTTCTCTCCTCTCTCCCCCCAGACCATGAGCGAGTACTCTCATGTGTATATGGCGTAGAGGGTTATGATCCAGGTGGGAATACTCCTGAAAAGAGCAGCGCCTGGGCAGAGATCAAAGGAGAGTTCCTCAGGACATGTTTGCCTTAGCTGAGGAGAGAAGAGGAGGGGCAGGAGGGAGTGGTCAGGCATAGACTATGACCCCAGGGGCTCTTCATCCTGAGATATAGTCACACACACGCACACCCACATACACAGACACACACACACACACACACACACACACACACACACACACCCTTATACCTTAAACTAACCTAGATGAGTAGGAAGCAAAACTTGGGCTTCTGCTCATTACACTGGACCACATTCCCAGTCAAAGTAGCTGATGTCCTCAGGACCACACCAAACATAGGAGAGGAAGACACAATAGCAATTTAAGAAAACCTTATCGCTTAAAGTAGATTTCATGGAGTATATAGTTTACTATTTCAAAATAAGCCTCTCTCAGAGAAAGAACAAAGGATTTTAGCAACATGAAGTGAGAACAGTACTAAAGAAGAACCAAATAGAAATATAGGATATGAAAAATAATAGTTGAAAAAAGGAACTCAATATGCGTCATTAAGTCACAAAAATGGGTTCAGCCCATCTTATCTGGAAGCAGAGTGACCAACCATCCTGGTTTTTTTTTTTAATTTTTTAAAGATTTTATTTATTTATTTGACAGAGATAGAGACAGCCAGTGAGAGAGGGAACACAAGCAGGGGGAGTGGGAGAGGAAGAAGCAGGCTCATAGCAGAGGAGCCTGATGTGGGGCTCGATCCCATAACACCAGGATCACGCCCTGAGCCGAAGGCAGACGCTTAACCGCTGTGCCACCCAGGTGCCCCACCAACCATCCTGTTTTACCAAGCACTGAAGAGTTTCACTGTCAGTACTAAAACCAGAAAGGCCTGAGCCAACTAGGACTTGGTCCCCTCTTTAGAAGACCAGAGTGCTTTAGAAGACTTCGGGTAGAAATAAGTCAGAAAATTTTTTAAACGTTATCAAGTAAAACTGTCAACATTCATGTAATAGGAGATCCAGAAGGAGGAATTAATTTCTTTAATTATAAAGAAATAACAACTGAGAAATTTTCCAGAATGAAAGCTGAAAAATCTAAGATCCGAAGGGTCCTACACTGTCCAACGGGATGACATGTTTATTTTAAACACCAAAGAGAGAAAATTATAAAAGTACACAGGGAAGGAGCAAAATACCCACAAAAGAACAAGCATCAGATTAATGCGAAACTTCTCAAAAGCAACACCGGATATAGAAAAGACGATGGCAAACATTTTGAAAGCAGCAGAAGAGATGAACTTCAAACACAGAATTTTGCATTCAGCTAAACTGTCAAGGGTCTATAAGCATGTGTGGGATACAGAAGGTCTCTCTGAAAGCACTCTTGTAGGAAATATTTCAGTGAGAAAAAAGAAAACGAGAATAACATAGGATATACGCAAGTGACCTAGTGACATATTCTACGGTCCAAAAGAGAAAGAAGCAAAAAAGTGCATCTATAATAATCCAGAACATAAATTGTGAATATCAAAGTAGTGAGGGCAGGGGTGGTGCGATGTGGGAAGAACTGGGATGATGAAAGAGAGATGAAAGTATGCTAGAAGACAGAGATGTTAAGTCCAGGAAGTGGACAGAGTCCTCCAGTTGGGGCTGGGCGCCCAGGCTATTTCTGGCGCAGGTGCTACCACCAGCCAAGGCCTGTCCGGCGCCCGCATCCCAGCCGTCATTCCTCCACCTGCTCCAGAGAGAGGGGAGGATGAGCGAGCCGAGCTGGAAGTCCAGCCAGCCCTTGGCCTCCGAGCACAGAGAAGCAGGGGCGGGGCGGGCCGCTCAAGCAGCCCGGGTCCCCGGATGGCGCTGGTAGGGGCCGGGGAACCCAGCGAAGTGCCAACACCAAAGACACCTCGTGCCCGCCAAAGGGGAGCAAAACACAAGAGTGCTGCCAAGACCCGGAACACTGCCACGGCTCCGGGGAGGAAACCCAGGAGCAAACCCCCCAAAAAACTGGAGAAGGAGGAAGAAGAGGGGATCTTGCAGGAGTCCCCTCTTGCAGTGACTAGCCGGCCGCCTGCTTCTTCAAAGGAGCAGTTTCCTGCTGGGACTGCACCGCTCCGACTGGGCTCGCACCACCACCGCCCCTTCCCCCCCCCCGCCCCGCCCCCGGTCCATGCACCACCGCCGCCCTCCTGCTGCAGGGCCCTGAGGCCCAGTGCGGAGCAATTTTCCTTCAGTCTGAGTTTCCAGCCACCCCTGTCACCCACGCGCTTGGCCTCCCAGGCAAAGCTGACTTCCCACCTCGCCGCACCCTGCTCCTGCCTCGACCGCACACTTAGCGGTGGGGACATAGCTGACAGTGTTTAGGGGTCCCTTCTGCTTCCCCACTCTTCCCTCTGGCTTCGCACTAAGGGGCCTTGCGGGGCGGGGGTGGGGGCTCCCCGGCCTTACAAGGGGCCCAAGCCTCATCTCACTCCACAGCGCTGGCAGCCGCAGGTGCAGGTGTGGGGCCAATGGGGAGGGACACTGGCCCCGAGATGCCCCCAACCCACCTGTGCCTCACCGGACACGGCTCACACCCACTTTTCCCCCTTCCCACCTTGTCTAGTCCTTGCTCTAGGTTGGACAGCCGCCTGGAGGGCACAGGAAGGAAGGCAGGGGGGGGGCCGAGCCCACTACCCTCTCTAAATGGGCTCCAGCCCACCCATCCCACCCTGGAATCTATCGCAGTAATGAATATGCAGTCCAGCGTTTATACAGGCGAGATCCAGGAGGGCCAGGCTCCTTGTGGAGCCACCTGGGGTGGGCTGGAGTCACTGCCCAAACCCATACTCTTCCACCCTATGCCTCAATTTCGCCTTTCCTCACAAGCGGCACTAATAGCAAGGAGCTAGCCTTGCCCACTCCCACACCCACACCTCTTCTCCTCTCCACCCCCAAGGTTCTGGTTCCATCTTGTTTCTGTTCACACACTACCTCTGGACAGTTGTGTTGCTTTTGCTCAATGTTTCCATTCTTAGACATCTGTTACTGCTGCTGTGACCAGCTCCAAATGTTCATCCTCATTGCCTCCTTCGGTTCTGCCCACGTTCCCCTCCTCCAGGATGCCCAAGGCAAGGTAGTCTGGGTTACCGACCACCCCAGTCCCTGCCCCTAGGATGCTGCAGCATGGGAAGGGGGCCTGTGTTGACCATGGAGGGTGTAGGGGCCACCTTCTCCCCCTTTTCTGCTGGGGGGGAGGTAGCTATTATTTGTCCCAGCCTGCCCCCTTCCCCCATCTGGTTTCCTATTTGCAGTTACTTGAATTAAAAAAAAAAAAACCTTAAAAAAAAAGTTGATAGAGAAAAATAAACAAGTATTGATCTTAATAATTTAGTGGCAACCACCTTAAAAATTAGAATATCATAAATATCTCTCAATCTGCTGTCCCCTCTCAAAATCTGGATCTATTCAATAAAAAGCAGAAAAGAGAAATAAATAGAAAATATGAAATAAGATAGTATAAAGTCCTAATATGTTATTACATTTAATGAATGTAAATAATTTAAAAACACAAAGATTCCCAAAACTGGATAAAAAAGGAAAGTACAACAAACTGTCCATAAGAAAAAATATGCAAAAAGCTTGCAGATAAAGGGACGGATACAGATATATAGTGGACACTAATGGAACAAAATAAAGCCAGGAGATTAATTTTAATATGAAAAATATAATTTTTTTTAAAGCTTTTATTTATTTATTTGACAGAGATAGAGACAGCCAGCGAGAGAGGGAACACAAGCAGGGGGGAGTGGGAGAGGAAGAAGCAGGCTCCCAGCAGAGGAGCCTGATGTGGGGCTCGATCCCGGAACGCCGGGATCACGCCCTGAGCCGAAGGCAGACGCTTAACCGCTGTGCCACCCAGGCGCCCTGAAAAATATAATTTTTTGAACAATAAACACTGTTATTACATGACTGAAGATAGATGGGAGGAAGATTTGTTTGCCTTTCCAGGCTTTGATTTTTCTCAGATAAAACTCCAGCTCCTTGCCCTCTGGCACATAGCCATCTGCTCAGCCACACTGATGACATTTTTTTGTCTTCAACTCTAAAGAGAAATGGAGCATTAAAACCAACAAAATAATCAAGATAAAATTTCTAATGCCTTAAGAGAGAGAAATAGCAACTAGTAGAATTCCAGAAGGATCAGATAGGTAAGTGGACAGATACAGCTTTTAAAAGATGGTCATTGAAATTTATTGATAAAGCATACCAAAAACAGTGAATTACAGATGCTGTGAGTAACACGATTAATAAACTCACATAAATAGCTACATAACCAACAAACAAAAATATTTTTGAAACATACATGGAACCCGGGCAAAAATTCCGCAAAACACCCTCTGCAGACTTTTGCCTGCCTCTTGCTCTCTAGACCTATGACTCATGGCCACAGCTAGCTGCACAGAGCCTTGTAAGCAAGTATTGGGATTCAGCAGCCTCTATTGGAGAGGCAGGCAGGGAAGAAGGGTGTTGGGAATGGAAATGGGTCAGCCAACCTTCAGTATCTACCATACCTTGGTTATATCATTATTCTGCCCTAACTTGAATGATCAAGAGCAACTGGATCTGAAAAATTCAAATCCTAAGTTTTTATGCTCGGAAAGTCAAAGGCATTGCCTGCTGATATCCAACGCATCTAAGACAAGTTTTATACCTGACTCTTCCAAGTTTCTTTGTAGTTCTAATTATTATTCTCTGGAGGTTTTTAGGATCTTTATATTTATTTCTATTATAATGTTTTAAAATTATGTGTGAAATGAGCCTAGGAGAGGGTCTTTTTTTTCTTTTTTTTTTTTAACTCACAACCCTGAGATCAAGACTGAGCAGAGATCAAGAGTTAGATGCCTAACCAACTGAGCCATCCAGGTGCCCCTAGAAGTGGATCTTTTAAAAATTCATCCCCCTCAGCACTCAGTGAGCCCTTTTAATCCGAGACTTGGATAACCCCTTTCCAATTCTAGAAGTTTTCTTCTATTATTTCTTTGACAATATTTTCTCTTATTGAGACTCCAATTAGTTTGTATACAGTGGCTCTGCTTTTCTTTCTCTCTTATTTTCTGTTGTATAATTTGAGACTCTCTTTTTTCCCTTCTTTTTTTCTGGTTTTTCTACTCAAAGTGTGTGCATAACTCAGCAGCACTGGCCTCACCTGGGAGCTCATTAGAAATGTAGAACTTCAGGTCTCACCTCGAAACCCCTGAATTAGTCTCTGCAGTTTAATGAGATCCCTAGGTGTTACACATGCACATTTAAGTGTGAGCGGTATTGCGGGTTTGTTTCTTTCACTGTTACCCTCCATTTCTATTGAAATATTTTAGCATTCATTTTGTTTGTTTGTTTCTGGGAGCCCTTTCTTGTACCATTTCTTTTTCAAGGTATTTTATTTTGTCTTATGTATGTGATATTTTCTTGAAACTAAACTACCCTTTTTCCCCTGGGTATTTTTGTGGGGGTGGTATCTTGGTCTAGCTCTTTCATGTTGCCTTTTTTTTCTCATATGTCTGTTGATCCTTGATAGTTTCTTCATATTTAAGAATAAAAGATGTGATGGGCTGTTTCATGTAGTTGCTACGGGTTTTCCTTCTGCTACATAAGAATGATAAGCTGGGGGCGCCTGGGTGGTTCAGTCGGTTGAGCGTCCCACTCTTGGTTTTGGTTCAGGTCGTGATCTTGGGGTCATGGGATCCAGCTCCCCCCACCAGCTCCAGGGTCAGTGCGGTGTCTGCTCGAGATTCTCTCTCCTGCTCCCTCTGCCCGTTCCCGTGCTCATACTCTCATAGATAGATAGATAGATAGATAGATAGATAGATAGATAGATAGATAAAATCTTTTTTAAAAAGGGTAAGCCTTTTCCCTAAATGGGAAGTCATTTTATGTTGGAGGGACGGTTACAGAGCATGCTGTTGTTCATCATTACCAACCGAAGAGTCACACTCATCACTCCCCTTGGAAAACTTATATCTTTGAATATCTTCCTTAGGAATCGGATTTGTGTGTGTGTGTGTGTGTGTGTGTGTGTGTGTGTGTGTGTTTGTGAGATGCAGCCTCTCCAGGGGGTGAGGGAAGAAAGTAGGGAGTCGACTGGCGCAGCTCTGCGGTATTTTCAGTCCCACTCTGCACGCCACTCCTGATTTGGAGGTTCTGCTGGTCCCCCAACTATACTGCTACCCCGCTGAACTGTAGGTTGAGCTCCATGGCGCCCAGTTTATCTTCCAGAATTTGTTTGAACTTTCTTACCTGCTGATAAGTCCCCTGATCTTCCCTCTTAGAGTGTTTCTATAACTTTGTACATTTCCACAGTGTCGTATCAGTGGAGTCCTGGAAAGGACCTGAGGCAGGGCTGTGCTCGGTCCGTTATCTTGCACCAGAGGCCTCTAAGGCATTTTGTGGTGCTGTATTTAAATGACAACGGGTGGTCTTTAGCTGAAGTCTTAAAGCAGTGACACCACCATAAAGTCCCACTTAAAGATGATTCATGAAAGGAATACTAGCATTTCGAAGGAATGTATCAGCACGGCGTGATGCTTTTATAGACAAGATGATGCGACGTGGGTGGATTTGTATTCAATGAGTAATCAGAAAAGACTGAAATAGTGCTGTTTGATTCAAGCTGGGAGAGGGAAAGAACAGAGTCCTTAGTAATCAGACTGTTTTTATAGCAATTGATATAATAACAAATTTTACCTCTTCAAATGAGGCAAAACTAGAAGACTAATAGATTTGACAGAGATAGAATTTTTAAAAAGGTAGTAGGTTGGAATGATGGAGTTAATCTAAACAAACGAAGTTTAATATGGGCAAGTGTCGGGGCTCCTGGGTGGCTCAGCCGGTTAAGCGTCTGTCTTCTGCTCAGGTCGTGATCCCAGGGTCCTGTGTTGGGCTCCATGCTCAGCAGGGAGCCTGCTTCTTCCTCTCTGTCTGCCTCTCTCTCTCTCTCTCTTTCTCTCTCAACTAAATGTTTTTAAAAAATACATGGGCAAGTGTAACAGCCAGGACTTTGTCCAAGAAACCAAGCACACAGGAGCATAGCTTACAAGCACAAATGTGATGGGATAGAGATGCTAAAAATAGCAAACGGAATTTTAAGTCATCCAAATAGACATAAAGTAGTAGTCTTCAGAGGTCTGATCCTCTCTGCACTGGGCAGTCCTTATTCGTAGCATTGTGTTCAGTTTGGGGTTTGGGGAGCCACTATTTAGCGGGAAAATCATCCTTTGAAGCAGATCTGAAGACAGTGGTTTGGTTGGTGAGATGATCATAGGAAGAATACCTAAAAGAAGTGGTGGAAAGTATGGTTGTTCATGTTGAGAAAAAATATGATAGTTTTTAAAACTGTTCTTTAAAGATTATACTGTGCAAGAGAAGCCAAACCTACACAGAGCGACTCTGGGCTACAGGACTGAGATAAGCTGGTGAAAGTAATATAGAGACAGATTAGGGCTCAGTTTGAGATGGAACTTAATGGCGAACAGAGCTGAAATAAATTGAATAATAAATTGGACTTCCCCATCACTGGCATCCCCAAAACAGAAAGCTAAATGACCCCTTGTCAAAAATTCACATAGGAATTAAACATTGGCATATGCTTAGACAGTCTTTTCAACTTTGAGATTTTATGAAATATGAGTGAGGAGGAAGGAAATATGGGTTTGATGTTTTATTAAGTTATAAATGAAAAAAGTCAACTTGCTATTTCCAGAGAACTAATCAGTGCTCTACAAATTGTGGCTTTGATTTCAGCAAGGCCTGGGATATGTCCTGTAGCCTACCATTTTATTTCTCATATCCTTTGCAAGGGAAGAAAGAGAATATAAAATGGTGATTATCAGATTTGCTATTCTGGAATAACAAAAACTGAAGATGCTTGTGCTTCTGATGGAACAATTACCTTAACCGTTAGCTAAACTTTCTCCAATTTCTGTGAATTTCAATTATTCATGCCATTCCTGTCATTAATCTCACAGATTATCAAGAATTATTTGAATGCTACAAGAATTGAACTTCTTTTATGATTGATGCTGAAATTAATAAGAGAGGAAAGACTCTCTTTAACCATTGTTACATTCTTGGCTACATGATAACTTCTAAAGATATAAAAATGTTCGGGTTTGTAAGAATACTAATAATTAGTTTCTTATAATTTATTAAAATAATTAAGTGGTTTCTTTGCTGTTTGATGGTTTGAAGGGTAATCTCTAGAAAGCGAAACTTTACAAAATAATTCTGATATCCTAGTTTAAAAGACCCAAGGATACATTTCACAAGAAATGTTAAATGTTTCTCTTTTTTGTTAAGTGAGTTAATTTTTTTATTAATACTTTCACCTTCATTTCTTTTGATATACTCAAGATATAGACATTTCATCCTTAACAGACTTAAGTGACTTGTGCGTGTTTTATGGAAGCTGGAGGTGCAACCAGCCCCCTCCTATCCACCTTTCTCTCCATATCCAGCTGAAATTTCATGGTCACCATCATCATCCCTGAATATAACATCCTCAATTGCCTTGTCCTTCTCTTTCTTTGCGGTTCCTGCTTGGTTAAGTCACAACCCAAGTAAATCCAACTCTTGCTCCTACTGTGCCTCTACCCATACAGCTGAATGTGTTTAGGGAAAGATGCACAACCATGTTGCCAGTTCTCCCTTGGAATTCGCAGTCACTATTCTTGAATAGTCCCTTAATGCTTTCTGCCCTTAATACCATAGTCCCCTTCTCCTCTTACACTGCCTTCCAAATCCTCACTCTACACAGCTTCCTATTTCACTAAGAAAACAGGAGCCTTCCTGCACCAGCCAACCACCACATCTACCCATCAAACTGCATCTGGGCTTGGAGGCTCTGCATGTTCTCCCGTTACTGTGGTTGAGCTATTTGTGCTCCTAGCAAAGGTCAACCCTTGAGGGCCTTTGAGCTTGCCACTCCCTCTGTCTGGAGCAGGATTCCCTCTTCGTCTTATCGGGGTCTATACCAAAATTATCAGTGAGTCTCTGTTCAAAATAGTAACCTCTACCCCCACCTTCCAGCCTCCTTCCCTGCTCTATAGAGCACTTATCATCAAACAACATGTCATATATTTAGCTTGTTTGATTGTTGTCTATCTTTCCGCAGAAGACTCAACTTCAAGAAGATATCAGTTCTCCCTAATTCATCTGTAAATTAGTAGGATTCCCAATAAAAATATCTATGGAAATGTATGGTAGTAGGCAAATGGATTCTAAAGTTTCATATGGGAAAAGAATCAAGGAATGATAGACAGGAAATCTCTGAAATAAAAGAGCAATAAGGAGGAACCAAACATACCAGGTAATAAAATATATGATAAAAGGCTAAAATATTAAACCAGTATTAGATAGGCATATTAATGAACAAAATATAGAAAAGAATAGGACAATATATGGAAACTTCACATACGAGAAAGATTGTTTCTCAAATCATTGGGAAAATCATGAACTGTTTGGTAAATGATTTGGGACAAGTTAGTAGCCATCTGGGAAAAAATAAAGTCAAATCCAAAGCAATATGTAAATTTAATAATTCCTAAAAGCAATTTTGTTGGTGACAACTATATATTATGTTTCTAAATTCCAAATAGGAATTTAGATGAGTTAGAATTGTTAACAAATTTGGAAAAATAAGACTCTTAATTAGGGGAACTGACATTATCAGATATGAAAACTACATAAATCTATGGTAACTAAAAACTACGACACATGAACAAACAAGTGTATCTACATTCATGTTCGTCCCCTCCAAGAAAGTAATGGATTCTCTGCATGTTTGCTGAAGATAAAATACAGTGTTCAATTGAGTCAAGTAATGTCTTTAAATTAACTTAATCAGCCATTACCTTATTAATGGAATTTGAGTTTCTATTCATATAAATAATACACCAATAAGCAAATTTGAAAATGATGCTTTATCAAGTTGAAAATTGTATTCTACCTTCAACAAATGTATACATGTATATATACACAAACACACGGGATACATTGGTATAATAAAGTTTAAACAAAGTATACACACATACGCACACTAGATACACCAGTATGAGCACGGGTGAGCCTCACAAGCATTATATTAATGAAAACTTGAAGAGTGCATTATTCCACTTTAATGAAGTTCAAAACATTTCAAAATCGAAAACAAATTGTACAGGTATGTGTACATATTTAATAAATCTGTAGAAAAAAGCAAGAGAATAAATACACATTTGATGTGGTGGTTACTTGGTGAGCGGGGGTGGGGGTGTTTGGGATGAAGGGTGGAAGGATTTGGGATGGGGATAAACAGGAAATGGGTGGCAGAATACATTAACAGGTCTGAGACTACTACCCTTAGAAAAATCTGCTTGCAAGTTTAGACCTTGGCTGCCGTCTGGGAGCTTGTATTCCATCTTGGGAGAGTTCCCACAATTGCCTGATAAGAGTGGCTCACTGTGCCTAACTACCAACAATGTGATTTATACCAAACACCTGCTTTTCTTTCACAAGCCTGAGAGTCTACGTGTCCAGCCTCCAGTAAAAACCCTGGGCGCTGAGTATCTAATGAGCTTCCCTGATAAGCAATATTTCATGATAGGCAACAACACATGTTATCACTACTCTTTGCTGGAAGAATTAAACACATCTCATGTGACTCCCCTGGGAGAGGACTCTTGGAAGCTGGCACCCGGTCTCCTGTGCCTTTTCCCTTTACTGATTTTGCTTTGTATCCTTTCATTGTAATAAATCATACTGTGAACTTGACTAGACTCTGAGTCTGTGAGTACTCCTAGCTGATATCAAACCTTGAGTTCATTGACCTTAGGAATCCCTTTCCAGAGTGGGTTATACAGGTGTTCATTTTTAAATTTCTATATCTTTGATGTATTATATCTATTGTATTTACCAGTTCATCAAAAGGAAAAGGAAAGGAAAAATGAATAGGAGTTACCCAGATAAAGATGAGATTATAACTGTATAGAAGGCATACCAGTAAAACGAAATGGCACGGTGATGTCTAGCATCAAACCAAAGAATATTGCATTCGAGGAACCGAAGCTGTGGACAGGGACATCAGAGGAAACAGTGGAACTGGAGAATTAATCAGAAGTAGCCATGGTTGTGATCCCCGTGGTCTTCATTACCCCCAATCCCATCTGCCTCCGTGTACTGCTCCTTCTCCTCTTAATTTTCCTCTAGAGTGTGCCGCAAGGATTGAGGCACGTGCCTATTTTTCTGTACAGATTGCCCTTTTTTATTACCATTTATTGAAAGACTATGAGTTACCTTGGCACCTTTGTTGAAAGTTAATAAACTATATCTGTGTGGAAATAGGTATGAAGGTACGTATGGATGGAAGGATGATTTGTGGATTTTCTATTCTCCTTTTTTTTATCTATGGCCTTATTGATACTCCACTACCATATTGTCCTCAAGTTGTAGTTTTATAACAATTTTTTAGATCAGTCAGTGTAAGTCCTCTCGATTTTGTTTAAAATTATTTTAGGTATTCTAAATCTTTTTCGTCTTCATAGAAAATGTGGAATCAGTCTGTAGATCTCCAGGGAAATCTGCTTTTTAAAAATTGCATTGAACCTTTAACTCATTTTGAGAAGAACTGTCATCTTAACAAAGATTCAATAATCTTCATTCCATGAATGTGCTTATCATTCTTGTTTGGATTATATATAATTCAATACTACTTTATTTTCTTCACGTCGTTTCTGCTTTGGCCACTGGGAACTCTTTCAGTTGGTTCTGGTGTTGTTTTGACATACACATCAGTGTGTGTGCATGTGTGCATGTGTGCGAATGTGTAGCACTTTCCAGGTCGTCGTCAGGAAGCTTTCTCCGCTCTGGCTGATGATAATCACTCTGGCTGACGAGAATTCAAATACCGCTGTTCTGCGAATTGTTCAGTTTTCAGCTCCCAAGTGCTTGCTTGCTTTCTTTCTTTCTTTCTTTCTTTCTTTCTTTCTCTTTTTTTAAAGATTTTTAAAAAATGTATTTATTTGACAGAGAAAGAGAGAGAGAGAACAAGCAGGAACAAGCAGGGGAAGCGGGAGAAGCAGGGAGCCCGATGCTGGCTCCATTCCATGACCTGAGGCTCAACCAACTGAGCCACCCAGGCGCCGCCTCCCAAGAGCTTTTCTTTGCCTGGCCTTGTGTTGTTTTACTCTGCATATATGCTGCTCTGTATTTAGCCAAAACTTAAGGTGACCTCTCTGCCAATTTCTAGAGTCCTTTCTTCATATAGATTACTCCTCTCTACATAATACCCTGTTCTGCAAATTCCGCCATCTTTCTAAAATCTGATCTCTGTCACTTCAACTCAGCAAGATTTCCATGCTCTGGTTCTCTCCCTGAATTGTGGTCCTGAAAGAGCTGCCAGGCAGAAAGTAGAGGTACCATTGGGAGAACATTTTAAAGATTTACTTATTTATTTGAGAGAGAGAGAGCGCATGTGCACCCATGAGCAGGGGGGAGGGGCAGAGGGCGAGAGAGAGAGAGAGAGAGAGAGAGAGAGAGAGAGAGAAAGCAGATTCCCCATTGAGCAGAGTGCAACGAAGGGCTCCATCTCACCACCGCAAGATCACAACCTGAGCTGAAATCAAGAGTTGGAAGCTCAACCGACCGAGGCACCCTTGTGCCCCAGGAAAACATTTTTATATCCTCTGTGTCTGTCGTCCAATGTCTGAAAGCAGTTGTTGCATATGATTTGCATTTTTTTCTGGTTCTTAATATAAAAGGTCAAGTGTGGTACCTGTATTTCATCACAGCAGGAAGTGTAATACCCTCTACTGTTTTGGTTGCTATTTTCTGTGGTATATTTTTATAGTTGATTATATTTTCTAATATAATTTTCATATGTGGGAATATAGAAACAATCATTTTGAACTGTTATTAATTCCATAATTTATATCTGATGTTCTTTAAGTTTTCTAAATAGATAATTATGTCAATTAAAATAATATTTTCTGCATTTTTCTTTTCAATTCTTGAAATTTTTCTTTCTTTCTTTTGCTGCATTGGTTTGAGCTTCCAAGATAATGTAGAATAGAAGTGGTAATTGCGGACATCCTTTCTTACTCCTGATTTTGAAAGGAATGTTTGATATTTTTTATAGCTGTTTTTTATTTTTTTATTTATCTATTGAGATATAATTGACATATAACATATTACTTTCGGGTATACAACATGATTCAATATTTGTGTACTGTGTATTTGTGAAATGATCACTATATTAGGTCTAGTTAACATTTGTTTTTTAGAGCCTGATTGAAATACAAGTTAAGGGGTGGGGAGCGCCAGGGTGGCTCAGTCAGTTAAGCATCTGACTCTTGATTTTGGCTCAGGTCACAATCTCAGGGTCGTGAGATAGAGTCTTCCGTGGGGCTCTGCACTCAGTGGGGAGTCGGCTTGAGGATTCTCTCTCTCCCTCTGCCTCCTCCACCCTCCGCTCACGAGTGTGCACTCATGTGCACGCCCTCTCTCTCTCAAACAAACAAATAAGGAGTGCCTAGATGGTTCAGTCGGTTAAGTTTCTGCCTTTGGCTCAGTTCATGGTCCCAGGGGCCTGGGATGGAGCCCCACGTGGGGCTCTCTACTCAGTGGGGAGCCTGCTTCTCCCTCTCCCTCTGCCTACTGCTTCCCCTGCTTGTGTGTTCTCTCTCTCTGTCAAATAAATAAATAAAATCTTAAAAATAAATAAATAAATCTGAAAAAAAAAAAAGAAATACAAGTTAGGGAAGTTGTCTTTTATACTTTGTGGATTGCTTTTATGGTAAATTGAAAAAAGTGTCCACTCCCAAAAGTTGAATTTACTTCCTAATCCCTGGAACTGGTACCTATTACCGTACACAATCCAAGAGTGAAAATTAGTTTAGATGGTAAAAGATGTGATTATGTTAAGGACCTCGAGAGGAGTCTATCCTACTCAGGGTGGGCTCTAAGAACAATTACATGGTTTCTTTTAAGAGAGGCAGAGGGAGATTTCACACAGACACATAGGGGATGGCCATGTGAAGACGGGGACAGAGACTGGAGGGATGTAGCTGCCAGAGTTCCGTGACTGGCAGAAGCTGGGAGAGGCTCTAGTGCCTCTGAGATGATCCTGGCCCTACCAAGGCCTTGGTTTTTTTTTTTTTACTTCTAGCCTTCAGAACTGTAAGAGAATAAATTTCTGTTGTTACAAGCCACCAAATTTATGGTAAATTGTTACAGCAACCACTGGAAGTTAATATTGTTTCTATTTTTTAAAATGATACTAAATTACATCAGATGCGTTTTTCCTATTTCCTGAAATAATCATATTTTCTCTTTTGATCTCTTAATACGTGGATTGTATTAATGAATTTTTTAATGTTACAGTAACCCTACATTTCCAAGACGAACCCAGCTTGTTCCTGATGTGTATGTATGTTTTATCTGCCCTTCCTGCTGACTCTCACTCATGGTATATTATTTCCTTGTGACTTTAACTATTTTTGACTATGGGACACTTATTTTGGGAGGCCGAATAATGTCCCCTCCCAAAGATGTCCACACCCTAATCTGCATGGATATATAACCTTCCGTGGCAAAAGGGACTTTGCAGATACAGTTAAAATAAGGGTCTTGAGAGAGGGAGATTATCCTGCAGTATCTGGATGCGCCCCATGTGATCACTGGGGGCCTTAGCCGTGAGGGAAGGAGGCAGGAGATGCAAGGGAAAGTGTGCCTAGGGAAGCAGTGTTAGTGGTTTGATGTGAGAAGAACTAGACTTGCCCTTGCTGGCTTTGGAGATGGAAGAAGGAGCCATCAGCCAAAGGATGGGGGCAACACCTAGAAACTGGAGAAGGGCAACGAAATGGATGCTGCCCTAGAGTCTCCTGCCAGAAGAAATGCAGCCCTGCTGACATCTTGATTTTAGCCCAGGGAGACCCATTGTCAACTCCTGACACTCAGAACTGTAAGGTAATAAATTTGTGTTGTTTTAAGCCACCAAGTTGTGGTAACTTGTCACAGCAGCAATAGAAAACGAATACTCTCATTATCCTTGAGAATTTAGTTGTAGGACCTCCTTAAAGCCTCAGATGAGGGAGCAATCTTCCAGAGAGAAATCACATTTACTTCTCCTAGTTGTCTAGGGGTGCAGTTAGCCTAGGGATACTTTAAACTACATTAAGGGCTTCAGGTAAGATACCCTTGAAGTACACATGCATATAAAGGCTAGGGTATGTGTGCTTTTTACTGCTCGCCCCCTTTTTGCTCTGTTAAACAAGGACAATTTTCTCATAGCCCCCTGAGTGAGGAAGAGAAATGAGGTTACTTCTATCTCCCCCTAATCCTGGCTCCCCCTAACCATTTGGGGATCCACCTTAACGTGAAGAGACCCTCCTGTTAGACTTCCCAGGCTGGGTGGCCCTAGGTTTTGACTTCTGTCCCCTTATCCCAGGAGGCTGTAAAAACCCAAAGCTCAAGTTTGTCTGGAATAGAAAATGTCCTCAGGCAAAAGCAATTTCAGGGTTCTGTCTGGCTCTCACTTTATTTTGGTTTTGCCTTGTTTTCAGTGCTTTAAATCTTCTTTTATTTATTTATTTATTTATTTATTTATTTATTTATTTTAGACAGTACTTGTTGTGATTTTTAGTAATGGGGCTGGTCTGAATAATCTAGTCCATCATATTCTAGGAAACCTATTAAAAGGTTTGCATTCCAAATCTGTCCATTCCACCATCTAAACTTCATGTCGGTCTGACCCTGCTGTCTTGTGTTTCTGTTGGCTCCCACTCTTGATGCTTTGTTTTCCTGTTTTGTTCATTTGTTCAATTACAATTTTATTTTCAACAGACCTTTATTTGTCAAACTTCTTTGTTGTTTAGGTTGAAGTTGCTTTCCTCCAGAAAGAATTTGCAGTGACTTTCTCTGTTGCCTGGGAGAATGTCACCCTAGAACTCATTTAAAATAATTTGCTTGAAGTTTTGTACACCACCCGGGTATTATGAATTGGACCACAAACATGCATGAAGTCTGACATATGGCTGTAACTTCTCTGGGAAAATTTTCCTTCTCTTCCCTCTGCTCCAATGTTGATCTGGGCAAATTTCCCTGCTGCTCCCTCCTCCCCCACTCCACCCGCATCCTTGGAAAAGTTTGTGTTTGTGTTTTTTCCTCCCATTTCATCTTCAACCATGTCACTGATGATGTTGCCCTTGACATGTAGCATTATTCAAGGGTTCTCTTATAAGACTCCATAACGTGGTCATCTGGTGTCCTGTGTACATATCTTGTGTGGCTGCCGAAGTCAAAGCTTAGTAAAATAAGGGACAGGCATTTCAGTGCTATCTTACTTCTTGGCATTCTTTTTTCTCTTTGTTTTGGCTTCTGAGGGCTGCTTATTTTCTATCAACTGCTTTACTTTATATCATCTCAGCAATGCACTTGCAAAGAAAATTTAAGTATTTAACCATCATTAGCAGCTGTTATGCAATAAAAATGTTTAGGGAATCTCGTCTGCTGTTCTATTGAAATACATCATTTTAAAGTGTCAACTGTCTGAAGGAATTTAAGGGGCTAAAGGGCAAAGGGTCTAAGGCTGGAGTTCCAAAACTATGCACTAGTGTGTCCTGCCTCCAGGAAGCCCTCCCTGACCCCACAGTTAAGATTAAATTCCATTTAAATTCAAAATGGATTAAAGACTTAAATGTAAGACCTGAAACCGTCAAACTCCTAGAAGAAAACGTAGACATTGGTTTTAGCAATATTTTTTTGTACCGGTCTTCTCAAGCAAGGTCAGCAAAAGCAAAATAAACAACTGGGATTACATAGAACTAAAAAGCTTTTGCACAGTGAAGGAAACCATCAACAAAACCAAAACGCAACCCACTGAATGGAAGAAGATATTTGCAAATCATGCATCTGATAAAGGGTTAATATCGAATATATGTAAAGAGTTTACATAACAATATAAAAAAACCCAAATAATTTGATTTAAAAATGGGCAGAGGGGGCGCCTGGGTGGCACAGCAGTTAAGCGTCTGCCTTCGGCTCAGGGCGTGATCCCGGCGTTGTGGGATCGAGCCCCACATCAGGCTCCTCCACTAGGAGCCTGCTTCTTCCTCTCCCACTCCCCCTGCTTGTGTTCCCTCTCTCGTTGGCTGTCTCTATCTCTGTCGAATAAATAAATAAAAAATCTTAAAAAAAAATAAAAATAAAAATGGGCAGAGGACTTGAGTAGACCTTTTTTCCAAAGAAGACATATAGCTGGCCAACAAGCACATGAGAAGATGCTCGATGTCATTAATCGTCCGGAAAATGCAAATCAAAACCACAGTGAGATACCACTTCACACTGGTCAGATTGGCTACTGTCAAAAAGATAAAAAATAAGAAGTGTTGGTGAGGATGTGGAAAAGAAGGAGGCCTCATGCATTGTTGGTGGGAATGTAAATTTGTTTAGCCACTATGGAAGACAGTATGGAGCTTCCTCAAAAAACTAAAAAAGAACTACCATACGATCTAGGAATTCTACTTCTGGGTATATATCCGAAGGAAAGAAAATCACTGTCTAGAAGAAATTTCTGTACTCCTATCTTCTTTACAGCATTATTCACAGTAGCCAATATAGGGAAACCACCTAAGTAGTGACAGAAAATGGATAAAGAAAATGAGATATATATAATGAAATTTATTCAGCCAGGAGAAAGAAGGAACTCTTGCCCTTTGTAACAACATGGATGAACCTAGAGGACATTAGGCTGAGTGAAATAAGCCAGACACAGAAAGACAAATATGGCATGATCTCACTTACATGAGGAATCAAAAAAAAAAAGTCGAACTCATAGCAGGGGCACCTGGCTGGCTCAGTTGGAAGAGTGTGCAACTCTTGATCTCGGGGTCGTGAGCTCGGGCCCCATGTGAGGTGTAGAGATTACTTAAATAAATCAAACCTTAAAAATAAATAAATAAAAGAAAGTTGAACTCATAGTACAGAGAGAATGGTGGTTACCAGAGGTTGGGGACCAAGGGGGTGGGTATTGATCAAAGGGTATAAACTTTCAGTTATAAGATGAATAAGTTCTAGAGATCTAAGTACAGCATGATGATTACAGTTAACGATAATATAAAGTATACTTGCAATTTGCTGAGAGGGGCACCTGGCTGGCTCGGTCAGAAGACCACGTGATTCTTGGTCTTAGGGTTATGAGTTCGAGTCCCATGTTGGGTGTAGAGATTACTTAAACAAACTTAAAAAAAAAAAAAAAGAAATTTGTTAAGGGAGTAAATCTCAAGTGTTCTTACCACACACACACACGCAAAAGTGGTAACTATGTGAGGGAATGGACATGTTAATTAGCTTGATTGGGGTAATCATTTCACAACGTATACACATATTTAAACACCAAATTGTAATACTTATTCAACTTTTATTAGTCAATCATGCCTCAGTAGAGCTGCCAGGGGGAAATACCCTATCTCCAAACACAGTCACATTCTGAAGTACCTCAGCATTTGGACTTCAACATACACATTTTGGGAGATACAATTTCATCCCATAGCATCACTCAAAACTGGTTAAAAAGAACACCTTGAGAACTTTCACATTTAGATTAAAATCCATACAAATTAAGATATGATGGTCTCAGTATCAAGTTTGGTGAATTACAGCAGCCCATTTAAAAAAATGAGACTGGCGCCTGGGTGGTGCAGTTGGTTGGGCATCTGACTCTTGATTTTGGCTCAGCTCATGCTCTTGGGGTCGTGGGATCCTCCCTGCGTGGGGCTCCGTGTTGTGTGGAGTCGGCTTGAAATTTTCTCCCTCTCCCTCTGCCCCTCCCCTCCCACATGCGTGCACACATAATAAATAGTATTATGAAAGAAGGGATTTGAAATAAATATTTAAAAAATGTAAAAATGAGATATAAAAATACTAACTTATTGAAAAGGGGCCAAATTGTTATTACAAACAACCTTACAAGGGTGCCTGGCTGGATCAGTTGGTAGAGCATGCGACACTCATTTCAGGGTTTTTGAGTTCAAGCCCCATGGTGGGTTTAGAGATTGGTTAAAAATAAAATCTTAAACAAAAAACAACTCACAATCCTAGCACACTTGTATTTTTCAAGTGCAATTTTTCACTTTTTGCATATATACTTTAAGAGCTAAAATACATTGTTTGTCTTACTCCAGTGTACTTAATAGCCTATCAAACACATTTCCCATATTTCTAGTCTTATTCTCACTATCAAAAAATTATTGTGGTTAAATATACCTGACATAAATTTACCAATCTATTTTTAAATGTACATTTCTGTGGCATTAAGAACATTCACATTGTTGTGAAACTACCATCACCATCCATCTCCAGACATTTTCATCTTCCCCAAATGAGCTCTATACTCATTAAACACTAACTCCCCCCATTCCTACTCTCCCCTGGTAACCACCATCTACTCTCTGTCTCTATGAATCCAAGTATTCTAGGTAATATCTTATGTCATGGAATCATATAATATTTGTCTTTTTCTGTCTGGTTTATTTCACTTAGCATAATGTCTTTAGGGTTCAGGCATTGTGGTATGTGTCAGAATTTCCTTCCATTTTAAAGCTGAATAATATTCCATTATATGTGAATATACCACATTTTGCTTATCTATTCATCAATCAATGGATACTTGGGCTATTGCCACCTTTTAGTTATTGTGAATAGTGCTGCTATGAACATGGGTATACAAATGTCTGTTCAAGTCCTTTCTTTCAGTTCTTTTGGTCATATACCCAGAAGTAGAATCACTGGATCATACGGTAATTCTGCATTTAATTTTTGAGGAACCGCTACACCATTTCCCACAGTCTAATCATTTTTACTGGCTGTATAATATTCCATTTGGCTCTATACCCTAATTTCCTAAACCATTCCAGAATGTTTTCTAAGGATTCTCAAGTTTTCTTTTTTTTTTTCCATTGGATTGGAATTAGTTTTGGGTTAGGCAATGCTCCAGGTTTTTGCCCGTTTAAAGAAACTCATATACATATGTTATTACTTTTGATAGTTAATAATCAAGTTGATTTTTGGTTAGTATCAACTTATAACTACTTCCCCATACCGAGGAAGTGCCCCATCCATGGGAATAGGTCCTCTAGCTAGACCTCTGCTTTCCAATTGGGCTGTCACTAGCACATATTCAAACCTGAGTCAATTAGAGTGAAGTAAAAATAAAAATTCATTCCCTCTGTTGCACTAGCCATATTTTGAGAACATAATAACCACACAGAGCTAGTGCTACTGAATTGGGTGGCACAGATAGAGAACATTTCCATGATCCCAGAAGGTTCTATGGTGAATGCTGCTCCGGACTCTGTTTTTGACTCTGACCTTTTGGCTGTGGCTGAATTAGAGCTTATGAGTTATTTCCAGAAATGATTTAGTCCTAGGGGACAGGCCAATGATAACCACATTCAGAAGAGAATGTCCTAAACTCTACAATATGAGTTTCATAATTTATAAATGGGCACCTCTCTTCCAGGGACAGGAATATTTCTGCATGCTATTTCCCATATAATTCTTCCTCAGAATATGAATTAGTGTTCTTAAGTTCTTTGGTGATGCTACCTAATTCAAGCTGGGTCAATCAAATTCCTTCTCTTTCCCTTAGGAATTTAAAAGCAGGAAGGTGGGGCGCCTGGGTGGCACAGCGGTTAAGCGCCTGCCTTCGGCTCAGGGCGTGATCCCGGCGTTCTGGGATCGACCCCACATCAGGCTCCTCTGCTATGAGCCTGCTTCTTCCTCTCCCACTCCCCCTGCTTGTGTTCCCTCTCTCGCTGGCTGTCTCTATCTCTGTCAAATAAATAAATAAAATCTTAAAAATAAATAAATAAAAATAAAAGCGGGAAGGTAAAGTTTTCAGTCAAGTCCTCTAGGTATCTAGGATTATGAAACCAGGAGCACAAGTCATATCTCACTAGCAAAACAGAGTTGGATAAAGCAAAAGAAAGAAAACTGAAACAGGTAAGCAGAGATTAGGCTGCCTTTTGGGCTTTCTGTACTCTAGTTCCTTAGGCCCATCGGCATTCCTGACTTGGGAATCAGGACAAAACCTACCCACATCCTAATTAATAGTGAATTCTTGTATGCTTAAGCTAGCTTGAATTGGGTATATTGGGAATTGGAATCCTAATACACGTACATACACATACTATAGATACGGGTACTGACATTTTCACATTGTGGTATGTGTGGTTGTTCATCCACTTTGTACTTAGTCATTGCACTGGGCCTCCAGACGCCCTGTAGCCCCTCTGATCTGTCTCTACTTTTCCTCTTGCTTTACTTCCTTCTCGCCTTGAGTGCTTAGGCTGTCTTCTTTTTTTTTTTCCTTTCCCTCTCTTTTCCTTCCCTTGATGTAAGTATGCCGCTGCTATCTTTCTGGGTGTGGAAGCTTTATAAAATCAAGTCACGTAACATAGTAACAACCGATTTTACTCTTTAGCTTGTATTGCATTTTACTCTCTCAGGCCTAAGTAATTTGGTCACATTCATTAATGAATGACTGAATAAATAATCCCTGACAGGCTAAAGCAGTGAGCTTTACAATCTGGCATGAATTGTACTGAGTGGGGTACTTATGCAAGTCATGGCATGCTCCTGTAGATGGACTGATTGGAAGAGACCTCTTGCAGGAGGAGGACAGGATGAAGTGTCAGCTATGAAAAAAACACAAGCATCAGCATCGCAGAGGGAAGGGGCACATACAAGTGTTCTAGGTGGGAAAATGCTTTGTGTTGCCAAGGAACAGAAAGGAGCCCAGTGTGACCCAAATGAAGAGACTAAAGCAGAGTAAAGCCTGAGTTATTGTAGGCAGAGCCTTCAGCCCTAGTAAGAGGTTATGACAATATCTGAAGAGCAATGGGAAAATTCTAAAAGGATTTAAGTCAGACCTCATCTGACTTGTGTCTTAAAAACAACAACAACAACAACAACAACAACAACAACAACAACAAAGCCCCTCTGGCTAGTCTGGAGAATGAATTATAGGAAGACAAGCAGGAGAACCGTTAGGAGGTTACAGCAATCGTTGGCCAGAGATCATAACAGTTAGGCCTATGAGGATTGGAGGCCAATGGTGATGGAGAACTTTGTGACCACATTTGAGATTTTGAAGGTGGAAATATAAGCTCTTACTGATGAAGAAGTTATCCTTTTTACCTTTTAAGTAGTCAGCCTCTGTATTAAAGTTGTTAATGAAGTAGACCTGGACCGTAGGAAGTCAGGAAGGGTCAGTCTGCCTTTCTCAGTTTCACAGGCTCTGGGCTCAGTTCTTACCAAAATACCTTGGGTCCAACAATCCCCCAGCATAAAATTCTGCCATTTTCCTCCCTTCCCCTTGAGTAAACGGCTGAAAAAGACTCTCAGCAACAGGACAGCGGCCTTTGGGGGTTCAGTGGTACACCCTTTTAATTTCAATTAATGCTCGCTTTTAATTTGGTATTGGTTATTTTACGTTGCACAAAGTGAGAGAAGGCATTTTGCTAGCAGCATCTCTTATTTCATCTAGGACTACTGTATTCACCGTTTTAACCCAGGACAAAATTCCTTTAGAATAATTCATCTTCCATTAAACATGAGTTCCCTTCCACCTATCCAAATCTTGTGGGTCTGGGACCCGCTTCCCGCCGCACAGAAAAATGCACTCATTGTCTGTGCACCAGTCCCCCTGGATTTTATGCAGCGTGCATTTCCTGCTCGGAGCTGCTTGCAGGCTGTGTGCGTGCTTCCCTTGTCCCCCTGCCCCCACCCGGATCCGCAGCTTTTGTTTCTCACATTTCCTCCCGACGCTATTAAAATGCATGGACACATCGTTACTAAATAGATGAATGACTAGGAACTTTTCTTTCGGCTGTTAACCTTTAGGCCACTGTCCAGTAAAGTTCTGAAAGGCAACTGAACCCAATAGCTCACGTAAAGGAACCAATCTACTTGGAAACAACGGAAACGTGGATTACTTCCTAAACTTGTCGCGTTACGGGAACACTTAGGCATTCCTCAGAGTAACGCTTTGCAAGGGGCCTCCAAGGGCCGGCCGAGGCGACCCACGAGGCCGCAGCGCTCGCTCCCGCGTCTGCAAGGCGCGGGGAGGGGGCGAGGCGCGGGCTGCTCCCGGGCCGAGCGGAGCGGGACCTCCGGGCGGCGACGCTCTGGCCCGCGCTCGCTCGATGGTTTATGCGCGGCCTCTCGGGCCCGCGCGGTCCAGTCACCAGGGGGCGCGCTGGCCGGCGCCGCGGATCTGCGAGTTGCGCGGCCCGACTCGCGTCCGCCATATTGGATGCCGCAGCCGCTGCTGCCAGCGCTTCCTCCTCCGTCTTCGCTGTGCGCTGCTGGTTCCTGCGGCCCGAGCGGCGGGGAGGTGAAACAGGAGTCTGACGAAGGAAGAAGAAGGAGGGGGTGGAGAGTGTAGGGGACGGGGCTAGAGGGCGGAGGACCGAGACCGAGCGGGGCGGAGAAGAGAAGGCGCCGCGGCCCAGCCCCTCCCCCGCCCGCTGCCGACCCGCCCCGGCAGCGCCAGTGTTCCCCAGACCGGCGCTCCGCCCGCCCTAGCGGCCATGCCGGGGCCTCGTTGCCCCTGAGGGAATCCTTCCCTGCCAGTGCTTGCCCTTCCACTCCCGTCCCGGGGTCGCAGCGGCCGGGTCTCCCACCGGCGCCCCTCCTCGCGGCCGCGCCGCCGCCCCCATCTCGCTCTCCCCACCCAGTGCAGTGGCCGCCGCCTCTTCCGCCGCCGGGCTCGGGGCCTCCGCACCGACAACATGGAGGCTGTGAAAACCTTCAATAGCGAGGTTGGTATTGCAGTCTAGCCTCCCCTCCTACCCACACTTCCCACCGGGACGAGGCCCGCGCGAGCGGGGTGGGTGCGGGCCTGCAGGGTTTCCCAGGGTGGGGCGAGTGGCGGCCTAGCTGTGTCGGGGGGGGGAGGGGGAGGGGTGTTTCTCTGCCCCGCGCCCCTCCCCCGAGTCCGAGGGGAGGGCTGGGGGAGGGCCGCCCGGGGCGGAGGGAGGTTCCGGTGTCTCCAAGCGTCCTATTGAGTGGCTGAGGGTTTGGAGGGAAGGCCCCTTTGGGCCCTCCCCCGGAGGCTCCAGGCAGGTCTCTCGGGGTCAGTTCCGCCGAGGCTTGGCCCGCCCACCTCTTTCCTGGGCCTGCGGGATTTTAACTGCTCGCTGGACATCACTGCCCAGACCTCCCCTTGGCCCTTAATGAGGCAGGGACCGATGGGGGTAGTACAGGAAGGGAACCTACAGAGGTGATGATCTATGGTCACGTTGTACGTACTGTTTATATTTGAGACACTGTTGGCTAGGTAACGTGCCAACTAGGGACTTAAGCTAAGAGAATGGCTGATCGGGAGGCAAGGTTTTTCTGCGATTTATTATACCTTCCCCCTTCTCTCATCATCAGACGTAAAGACAAAGAGTAGGGAGAGAGGTCTATGCTTCGAGAGGGGAATATGCTGGGGAAGCGTTTCCCACGGGCTCATTCATATGTAAAAATCTAACACTAGAAAAGCAGGTGTCCAGTTTTCACTGTTTAATTGAATTTACTAGTCTAAAAGACAGGTTTCGATAAAGTATATAAATTTTTTTAAAACTCCGACTTAAGTAGACCTTAGTGCAAACATTAAACATAACAAGTACCCATCTACGCAACCAGAATTATCCTTGTCTGTATGCCTTGGAAAAATTTTTTTAATGTGATGTTAACTAAAGTCGCATAAATTTTCCGAACTTTTGGTGTGAAGTGCTAATACTCTATTCGATAGTATGATGAACAAAATCTTAAATATTCACCTCTTAAAATACCAGACAGTGCTGTAGTAATCCGAACAGGACAATACTTTTAAAAGCTGTTTCACAGTTTCATTTCTTTTATTTCTTCTTTCTTTAAGAATTGACATTTGGGAAGCTTAGCAAAGGGCTGAAAGTTAAATAACATTCATGTGAGTTGGACTGTCCATGTTAGAGTACATAGTAGTGACACAGTTATATGAAAGCAGACACTTTTTTTGTAAAGGATTTTCTTTTTTGGTATTGGGTTTTCTTTCTCTTTTTAAGCCACTTCTTAGTATGTAGAACAATAGACTTGGAAATCTTTTTTTCATTTTGTTTTTGAATTTATAGCTGATAATTAGAAAATTTGGTTCTCCCAGCAATACTTTACAGAGCTTAAATTCTAGAAGAAAACGTATTTAATGGTACTATATGTTCCAATTTATTTGTTAATAGTTTCACAACTGTGCAGGAAAGAAAACAGCTCTATGTAGCCTTTTTATTTGCTACATATAGTGGTACAGCTCTATAGAATGTTAAACTTTTAAAAATTCTATATAAAAAAATCCTTTCATTTCCACTGCAGTTATTTGATTTTACTGCCCCACTCCCCCGTTTTTTTAAAGTTTACTTTTTTTAGTAATCTCTGCACCCACCATGGGCCTGGAACTCATGACCTGGAGATCAAGAGTTTCACGCTCTTCCCGCTGAGCCAGCCAGGTGCTTCTACCCCACACCCTTTTGATTATCTTTTCTGTTTGTCTAGGGGCTTCCTAATATGTACCATCCCTTACTCCCAGCACCCCCCCCCCCCAAATTTTGATTAGGCTTTCGTTGATAGAAAAAGGTGTTACTACCCTATGGTTGTCACAATAGAGCACAGTGGAGTAGAAATGGTATATTGGTTTTCATTTTAGTATTTCCATTAAGGATAGGGGGCCTAACATTTACATGGCTAGCTAGATATTTCATCTTTTTTCTCATCTAACCTTTACAGGAATTTGAGATTGGCAGTAGCATTCCCATTTTAGTGTATGTAGCACTCTCTCCTTTCTCCCTGTGGATTTCAGGGGACCTTAGAAAATCTTTTAACTCCTTTATTTACTAACATGCTCACACTTCACCATGTTTGAATGTGGAGTTAGCTTAGTAATAGCAATACAGTCACAGAATTTGGGAAAGGAATTACATTCAAAGAAGATTCAGAAGAATATACTTTTTATTTTAAACACAAAAGACAATTTTTTTTCTTATTTTGAATATAGTTTCTGTGTCTAATGCTTGCTGATGTAAAAATGGTGTTGCAAATAAGCATATAATAAGGAATAATTCAGTAGTGAATATTTTCCATTAAATTATGTATTGCAGAGTGCAAAAATAAAGGAATTTTGAGTTATAGTATTAGGAGAAAAGGTTGTTTTAGAATGTTTACTTAGAGTGAATTTGGCTTTTAAAGGCCTATATAAAATATGAAATGCTTAGGTTTTATGGCTTGCTAATTCTCAGGTTTTTAAAGACCATCCCCCCTTCTAGCATTGGCTTGAAAATAGGAACATGCCAGAAATATTAAAGTTAAGAATATGGTTTTTTGTTTGTTTATTTTGGTTTTGTTTTTTTAAGATTTTATTTTTAAGTTATCTTTACACCCAACATGGGCCTCGAACTCAAAACCCTGAGATCTGGAGTTGCATGCTCTACCAGCTGAGCCAGCCAAGCACCCCAGGTTAATATAGATTTTTAATTTACAAAGCGCAGATGAGTTACAGTCTGAAAATCCACGACCTTATGTAGGATATTTATGAGTCATGGTCAACGTGTGCAGCTGCCCCCACTCCCACCTATCATAATCTCTCAAAGTGGTCTGTGGCTTCTCCTTTCCTGTGTTCAGAGTCACTGTCAGAAGATCCTTTACGTGGTAAATTCCTCTTATCATGAGTTCAGTGAGATTGAGGCCCGAGAATTGATATTTAAGTGCCCACTGTGCTAGTTTTGTGAGAAAGCTATAATTTACAGTTAAGCATCATCCTTGTGATGAGTTATTCCCGTGAGTAGTAATGTCAGTTCTGAAATGATGAAAGAAAGTTTGTCCAGATTGGAATATAAGACTCCCTAAGAGTCTATGCTTAACCTGAGCAGTTAACTCTTTAAAAGAGTTTTTATCATTACAAGTGCCATAGCTGTAGCTGCTCTAAGATGGTGGCATATCCTTGTTGCAATGGTTTAGAGTTCTCCCTTCAGTGAAAAGAGTCTCATACTGGTTTGCTTAAATTCCGTTTTTAGGACCACATTGATTACTCGAATAAAGCAGTTTTATGTGAGCTGTGTATCTGTACTCTGTCCTTAAGAATGCCACTGTATGGTGGTCATTATGGTACGGTTATTGTTTTTTGTTTTTGAAAAGAGGGAAAAGAATAGAAATGCATGACTCTTTCCTTAGGAAATTATAACTTAATTGGAGAGGGCATTTTCATAACGTAGGAACTCTTAAAACAATACATGGCAAATCGAAGAATCAGTTATGCATTGGTTACATTTAGGCAAAATAACTGGAGGAGATGAATTTTACTTGTATATTGGATTCTTTTAATTTTTAAGGGCTTAAAAAAATAGTGTCAGTACCGTTACTATACTTCAACAAGTTAACACTTTCAGATAATCAAGTATTAGTGATCAGATTTCCCCCCCCCTAAGTTCTTTGTATAGCTTATTGCATTACTGTGGTTGTTTTTTCCATCATGATCCATTTGTCTTGCTGCTCAGAAAAGGCTGAGTGGTAGCTAAAGGACCGGATATGTAGGTGTGAGATGTGTCAGGAAAATTACCACAATTTAAATTTTGGGTTTACCTTGGTTCATAAATTCTGAGATGATTCTAGGACCTTTTATTATCTTTAGGATGCCTAAATTTTTAGTGTTTTTTGTCGTTAGGACTCCTCAGTTAGTCAGATAGCTTACTCTTTAAACTGGAGGATGCAGACTTTTCAGAGTCCCGTTAACATCCAGGACATTTTCCTCTTCCATGCCTTGTCTTTCACATCAGAAGTGAAATCCCATCTCTGCTTTACTCCATTTCCACTTTTGTTTCCAGAGTGTACATTTATCTAACTATAGGACTTTGGATAATCTCAGCAGTATCTAGTAGTAGACATGGGATGGTGAACAGTGGAAAAGGTAGAGGGAATGATAAAAGCCTATGAAATTTGTTTTTTATTTGTATGTTTTCTGTTTGTGATTCAAGAAAGGGATTTTATGTGAAGCAGCTAGAAAACATTGCATTTTTTTGTTTCATTTTCACCTATCAGGAAATCTGTCTCCTTTTCCTTTCCTCTTTCCTGTCTTAACTTTCCAGTGGGTGTTTTGGTTAATTGTATCAATCAAACCATCTTTTTTTGTTTCTGTCTTGTGGAACTCCCTTAAAGATACAACATAATTAGTGTTGTAAAGGAAGGAACTCTTCACTCAGCCCTCCCTGCCCCAGTGGTTTAAGATGAGAATTTCTCAACCTCAGTACTATTGATATTTTGGGCTGGATAATTGTTTGCCGTGAGGAGCTGTCCTGTGCATTATATGATGTTTAGCAGTAATCCTGGCCTCTACCCACAAGGTGCCACTATTGTGACAACCAGAAATGTTTCCAGACATTATCAGGTGCCCCTTGGAGAATAAAATAGACCTTGGTTGAGAATCACTGATTTAGTTCCCATTACACAGTCTTAAAGAAATTGTACTTTCCCTTCTAGTGATTACTGGAAGTAATATAGTAATAGTCTTTCCCACCAGACTATAAGTTTCATGAGGATAGTGACCATATCTTTTCATTGCTTTATATCCTCAGTACATAGTTCAGTACCTTAATATATACTATGTGTCAAGTAAAGATTTCTTGAATGAATGAATGAATGAATGATGTACTTGGAATTGAATGACTTGGACCAAGGTCGTTAACATTTCTGGACATTTGGTTTCCTCTATGTAAAGTAAATGATTGATTAGAGTTTATATTAGAAGATTCTTTGATTAAATATAAAATTAATTTTGGGGAGGACTTAGTACATATTAAGGATTTTTTTGAAGGTCGTTTTACAGCACTGTAGGAATCTAGGAGATGAGGTGGAAAATTCTAAACCAAAACTCTGATATTTTTGTTATTTTCACTTATTAAGGAGGGAGCTTTGGGAGGGAACTATTGCATTTGAAGGTTCCAGTTAGATTAAATCCATCCTAAGCTTTGTTCTGTAATTATGCTATTTTCAAACCTTTTTTTTTTTTTTGCTTTGGTAAAAGTTGTGGGGTTTTTCCTTGCAATATTTTAAACATTTAGAAAACAAGGGTAATTGAGATTGATGATAATGATTTTTGAGACTCTGCTTTGAGAGTGTTATAGTCTTAATCATTCAAGATAAATTTAAAAAAATTTTTTGACAAGACTGAAATAGCTCTATCATTTTATTCTAAGCTAGCATTGAGTTTGTTACAGTAATTTTGATTGATATTAGGGGACATCTGTATTCCCTAGTTTCCTAAATAGTCATATTTTATGATCACGATCACTTGCTTCTTTTTTTAGAAGTTTAGTCGGCTTAGAATTAGTGATGATATTACTACTTGTACATGGAATTTCAGATATCTCTTTCTAGGGCCAGTTTTCCTGTTATTGGACAACTTCTAACTCAAAATGGTATGAGAGAATGTAATCAACCTTGACCTTGAACACTGGCTGAGCTCCTGAACTCGAGTGAGCTCATTTTATCTGGTTTTGTTTTCTCAACATCTTTCTCTACTCCTCTCTCTCAGGATTGTGCCTCTACTCCTGCTTGTACAGACTGCTTTTCCAGCAGCATGGACACAAGAAGCATAGTAAGATGATTATAACGCACATAAGGCAGGCCCTTTGGAAAATATTAGGTTTAAATTGGTAGTGAAATGATGTCTTGATTATATGGGCAGTAATTGGGAAGCAGAATAAAGTTTGTCACTTCTAATATATTAGTAATCTTAAAGAGAACATGTAGGGAATAGTTGAATTTCTTCACAAAAAAGAGGTTAACTGAAAAAAAGTTACTGTGCTTAATAGTGAACATAAATCATATATACTCTTGTTGCATTTACTTGCATTCTGCTCCACATAATTCTACTGTATTGTAAAAGGAATATAACATTACCTGTTTAACATGAATAAATTATAAGACTTTTAATTTGATGGTTGGAAATACATCTTATATTTTGAGGAAGTTCTTCAAACTATAAGATGACAGATCATTGACAGATATGCTGTAGGGATGGAGAAACAAAAAAAGACAAATTTTTGGTTTTCTAATTATAGAGGAGCAGATTTTGGTAGTGCTACTATTATGAGAAATAAATGCTGATGAGAAATGTTTCTATAGCCCGTAATTTCTTATCTGAATTAATGCTATCTCAAGTTTGATGGTAAACGATGCATTTGTGCTTTGATTTTAATTTTATGCATTTATTTGGTCTTCTAATTCTGCTTTACAAGAATTTCTGATACACCATATTTGAAACTTAGGGAAGGATATGTAAATGCATTCTGATATCTGCTGTAGGTCAGGAAGTATCTTAGTAACCTTGACATCACTACATTTAGTCAGAATGGGGGAATATAGGATATTAATGTTTTTTAAAGATAGTTATGGCTATTAAGTTAATGTATGCCAAATTTGTTTTTAAAATACTTCTGCAACTTAATATAATTTTATATAGGTTGATTTGCAAGACCTAGGATTTCATTCTTTCATTCATTTGTTAATTCATTTAACCGATACTGAAGTGCTTACCATGTACCAGGCATTTTTCTTTCTGCTGGTATACAGTGGTAAACAAGACAAGCAGGAAGCATACCCTCTTGGAGCTGATATTCTTGTAATCTTTTTTTTTTTTTTTTTTTTAGTTCCACTTCATTAGCTTTGTGTGCAGTGAGTGACCTTGCTGCGGAGCTAGTGAGGCTGTGCAGGCATTACTGACTGGGGTTGCTTTGCTGGGGATTGGGCTGGTTGCAGCCCTTCTCTGCAGGCACAGTTCTGCCTATTCTTCTACCAGCATTTTTGCCTTAGAGTCAAGAAAGCTCATCTACTATTCAAAATAGAGATTGAGCAAGTGGACTTAATAAACAAGAATATCATCTTATGTTTTCAACAATGGCAGAATAAGATAAGCTACATTAAGTTTTATTTTATACCAAATTTTTTGTCATGTATTTTTTAAAAAATTGTTTTGGAGTCATAACTGTTGCTGAAAGATAACAGCTTTAAGAATGTTTCCTTTTGTCAATGAGATATGAATTAGCCTCCAGGTGCAAATAATTTTTTAAAAAAGCTTTTTTTAAGTGGTGACCAAGCCTTTATGAATTTGAAAGAATATAAATATTTTTATTTTTAAAATGAACTTTTGCTTAAGTACATGATAAAATTTGGTCTCTTTCTTGTAAAAATTTTTAGAGTTTGATTGGACTCCTCAGGGCTAATTTGAGTAGCTTGTGAGTGAAAGATGAAACACTTTGGATCATGCATCTTATATCTTAGTGTGTAGAACTTGGGAAATGTTTAAAGATCTTTTTATACTGGGTCACAGCACCTAAAAGGTTTACTGGTACACCTGAAACTGATACAGTGTTCTGTCAGTTATATTTTAATTAAAAAAATAAGTTGACCAAGCCCTAGTTAATGGTTTTTTAAAATTTAGTAAGAGTCTTACAATATAAAATTTTATGGTAAAAAAAATAGGGGTATTTGGATTTATTGAAATATTTGAAGTATATGGGTAAAAATAATGTTGAGTAAGTTAAAATTTTTATAAGCCAAAACCATACAGGGAATGTCTACTTTCTGTGATGAAAAATGTCTGGCTTATGTATTTTTGAAAAATTTTTTGTTTACCAAACACTGTTAAAAGTGAGCCATTTTATAACGTAGTGTTTTATATTTTGACCCTCTTTTCCCCAACCATCATGTTTCAGTGGAATTTTAGGATAAGCTCGTGAGAAAAGTAGGATTAGGTGCTACCCTCCTTTTACTGACTAGAAAATGGACCACCATTGTGATTTTACCAATAAAATGCTACTTTTACATATTAGAGCTGAGACTGAAAGGGACCCCAGGTCTCAACCTCTAGTTGTTTTTCTTACGCTTAAAGGAGAACTCTCACTCAGTTTTTCACAATTCATTTTTACTGGCATAGTGTCTAACTATAAATTAGCTTTATTTTTTCACACTTCTGAACTTTATTTTAAAACTTCAGATTTATAGAGAAGTTAAAGAATAATAAAGAATTTTATGTACACTTCATCCTGGTTTCTCTGCCTAATTATGTTAACCATTTTTGCTTTTTTTGTTCACTATCCACACAAACATGAACACGTGCGAACTTTTTTTTCTGGCATTATGATGGGAAATGCAATTCATGATGCCTTTTACTTTTAAATGACTATTTTCTGCAGTGATATTCTTTTACATAGCCACAGTACAGTGATCAGAATCAGGACATTAACGATGGTATAATGTAATTTGTGGCTCTTATTCAGATTTCGTTAATTATATCATTAATGTCCTTAGTAGAGTAATCCTACACCACATCTTGCATTCATTCATCTTGTCTCTTTAGTATCCTTTAATCTGAAATAGTTGGTTATAACTCTTTCTTTACCATTTATGACCTTTGGTGATATTTAATGATAATAGGCCAGTTATTTTTAGAATTCTCTCAGTATGGATTTGTCTGCAGTTGCTTCATGATTAGATTCAGGTTATACGTTTTTGGCAGGAATACACCAGAAGTGATACTGTGTTCCTGGGAAGCGCATGATGTCTATTTATCCCACTAATTAGGGATGTTAACTTTTTTTGCAAGGTTTCTCCATTGTAAGGTTACTGTTCTTCCCTTTTAACAAGTATCATTTGGGGAGGTATTTTGAAACTAAGCATATACTTTGTTGCTTATCAAACTTTTACCCACGGAAGCATCCATTTAGTTCTTGCCTGAATCAGTCCTAGGATGATTGGCAAAAGGTGATGTTCTTTGTCTATCATTTCTTTATTATTGGCCTTCTGTAAGAGCTTTTTCCTTCTCCCCATTTATGTATGTATGTATGTATGTCCAGTATGAACTCATGGATTCTTTTTTATTCATTGGGGGTTTTTTTGATGAAGATTGTCTCAGTTTTGACCAGTCAGAGCTACTTTAAGCTGTCTCTTGTGTCCTTTTGATGTGTGCACTTTATCTTTTGAGTACTCTCTTTCTTTCCTATGTAGTAAGATATCCTCACCCTAGCCTTGGAATCAGTCATTTCTCCAAGGAGCTCTGATCTGGTTTCTTCCTGTGGATATTTATTAATGAATTGAACTAGAATTTAAGTATATATACATATATATGTATACACATAAAATTTTTTTTTTTTTTTAACTCTCTGCCTATCTAAAAAGCCATGGGTTCACCCTGATGTCTCCAGTTCTATTCCAACAACTGTATGGTTCATTCTAGCCTTTCCCCTTTCCAATTCGGTATGTAATTCCTTTCTCTGAAAGTGAGAAAACTAGTTTCTGTTATCCGCAGTGTATTTACATATTATTTGGCCAAACCTGAAACACACAGAAAGTAGTTTCAGTATTGCTAAACGATATGTCTCTGAAAACAAGCCTATTAACTAGAATTTAATACTTGTTTATAGTTCATTTTTTGTTTAACCTGACAGTATATAGTCAAAATGCTGTGTTCACACATGGCTTGGTTAGTTTTTTCCACTTAATGTAGTTCTGCTATTTATTTGAAATATAATTAGATTCGGTTTTTTTCCTGTTTGTATTCCATTTTGTTTTTTTCTTCATTTTTGTTATTTCTTTAGTCTGGAAAGCATTAAACATAATTAACTTTAATCTTCCCTTTTTATTAGCTTCAGCATTCATAACCACTTATGCTATAGTTAAATCTTTTTTCTTAACATTCTTCAAATCAAATAACAAGCCAAAATTCAGGAATTTAGTTAGGGAGAAGGTCTTAGGTGAAAGATCTGTTTCTAATAGTGCAGATTCAATTCATAAGGGAAAGGAAGTGTGCAAAACTTTCATTCTCTTGTGAATGGAATCTCCATTTACAGGGGGCAGTAGTCTATTTCTGTAGAGGACCAGATAGTAAGTATTTTTATTAGGTTTTGTTAGCCACTTAAGGTCTCTATTCACGAATATTCTTTTTGGTCTTTCACAGTTCTTTTAAAATATAAAAAGTGTCTTTGGCTTGAGAACCTACGAAAATAGGCCATGGGCCATTTTTTGCTGGCTCCTGTTGCAAACTTTGAAACCTGAGAACTTGATTAATAACATGCTGCTTATAAGTCAGAATTATAATTGAGCAAGAAAATATATTCCTTATAGGCTCTATAATAAGCTTACTTGAATGTCAAAAACAGAATTTAAAAAGCTGCCTTAGTGAAAATAATTTATTCAAAATTTTGAGCACTTACAACCAAGTACAGACACTCTCCTAGGTTCTAGAGATTTAACAGTGTACAAAACAGATTCCAAAAGAAAACACAACCCCACCCAAAAACAACCCCTGCGCTCATGGAGTTTACATTCAGGTTTTGTGTATGGATGTGTACTGGAAATTCATATTGTTTTTCCTCAGTGACATTTTATCTATTAAAAATTGTTCTCATATTAATTGCAAAGCAAACATTTTCTTGAAAACTTGATAAAAAATGCAGCAAAGGGGCAAATTTTAAAAAGTTTGACTCTGCTTTCACCTCTTTTTTGTGAAGTGTGATTTTTAATTTGAAAGTGATTCTTAATCATCATGCTTTCAGTGTATAGCTACATTAACTCACTAGAAAATGACAACTTCATTAATTGGGACAGAAAACCTAGACTTAATTTAGTGGTAAATACATGTATTTTATAGATTCTTCAAAAAATGTTATTCAAATACATAATAGTGATTCAGCTAGTCTTTTTTAAAGCTTTAATGAGTAATATAATGGGAATGATTCTTAGGTAATCTCCAAAGTTGAGGACCATGGTGAAAGCAGTTGCTTATGTAGTTATCCTGAAATAGGGGAAATGTTGGGGTACCTGGGTGGCTCAGTTGGTTGTGTCTGCCTTCAGGTCAGGTCATGATCCCAGGGTTCTGGGATCGAGTCCCACGTCAGGCTCCCTGTTCAGTGGGGAGTCTGCTTTTCCCTCTCCCTTGCCTGCAGCTCCCCCTACTTGTGCGCACGTGCTCTCTCTCTGTCAAATAAACAAATAAAATCAAAAAAAAAAAAATAAGGAAAAAGTCTCTTGATTGGGCTACTGCTTATTCATCTAATAAAAGCTCCAGAACTGTGTGCAGGTTATCTATTTTGATTTTTATTCAGTATTGTTCTTGGCTAAATACTGAATAAAAATAATCAGAATGAGTTTTTATCATGTTACATGTTTGTTGCAGAAAGGACTTCTGTCTTTGAGTAGTTTTTCTACAAGCTTTTAATAAACCAGTAAGTGCCTTTTTAAAAAAAGTTTATCGAGATACGACTGCTTTTGTAAGTATTCACATCTTTGAATTTTTTTACACCAAGAAATGTGGTGTAAGTATTCACATCTTTGAATTTTTTTACACCAAGAAATGTGGTTTTTATTTATACAGCAGTTCCTCTTACTGAGCAGAATTTTTCAAATTCTTGTCTCTATTCTGTCAGAGAACTCAGAACTTTTTTTTAGAGGCCTGTCTCTGCTTTGGTGACAAGAACAAGGCTTGTAACCAACGTAACTGAAGGGTATTGAAATTTTAAAGGAGTTGGCCAGAGGCTAGCATATCATTCCTTGTACAAAATTCCCCAGTCAGTACTTTGATTCATTTGCAAAATCGGAGGATTAAGATGTCTTAGGCCTCTTAGAGCTGTAATAGTTAATGATTCCAAATAATTCTGTGGGGGGGGGGGCTTCCTTTATTTTGCTAGTCCTTCAAAATTATTAGATAACTTATTTATTCCGTTTTAATTACAATTTTCCAATTGCTAGAATGTAATGATATACATGAAGGTTTTCATGTAATAGCAACTAGCGTTTGAAAAGAATGCTGCTGGGAAGTAGTTGCTGGTTGTTTGAGCTTTATTTTTCATGCGTATTTGCCATCTATCAGGCATTATATTCTGCAGAGTGGTTACCAGCGTTAATTAGATACCCGTGTTCATTTTCTCAGCTCATCGTCTAATAGGGGTGGGAATGGGAACATTTTACCACAAAGAGTTTGAAGGTAGGGTAATGAATAGTATGATACAAGAAGTAGTGATATAGCCTGTGTATACTGTGTGTAAGCTCTTCATATATATCATGATGTACACAGAATGAGGAAGGAGATGTTACATGAGGCAGAGGGTAAATATCATTTTCAAGGAAATGGTAACTTTGGGAAGGGGATGGGGTTGAGAGGAATGATGGAGAATTGGCCATCATTTTTTGATAAAGAGCCTTTGTACACTATGTGTAAGACCTCATTTTTAGTCAAAAGGGAATGGAGATTCTGATGGGTTTTAAAATTTTAGAAAAATAAGTAGTATCTTTGGAGCAGGACAGGGCAATGGGGGGATGAGATTAGGGGATGGGAGAATAAATTAGCATAGAGAAGATGAGGGGCTCAACTAGAGTAATAATAGGAAGAAGAAGAAGGGATGAATGCAAGAGAAATTTAGTAGTAATAGGGAGCTGGATATGAGGTTGAGGGTGGTGCCAGTGCTTTGGTTAAGTGACGAGGTAAATAAGATGGTATAATATTAATTACTAAGGTGGGCAAATCTGGAGGAGCTAAAAACTTGAGAAAGATAATTTGGTGGGTTGGGTTTGAGTGGGATCATTTTTAATAACCTGGAATAAAAGAAAGATCGTTAGTATGGAAGAACTGAAGTACCTGTATCTCAACCACCCAAAGATACTTACTTTTACTATTTTGCCGAATACAGTAGTAATTTTGTACATCTTGAAGATTTGGTGTCTATGGAACATGAAGGGTGGGAGATACCCAGCCGGATATATAGGCATCTAAGGAGAATAGATAAAAGATGAAGATTTGGGATAGGGTGTAGTTGTCTAGGGAGATGATACAGAGAAAGAAGAGAAGCAGGCGTAGGGGAAAATCTCATAGAATCTTTATGTTCTTCAGGTTTTTTTGTTTATTTTTTTAAGTTAAGGTTTTGATGCTTTCCATTATATCGTATTTGTGAATATGAGGACATTTAAAAGTAACTCTGCATAGAATGTTCTTGGTTTTAAATTCTGCTTGTACAAATGCTGTTCTTCTATGCAATTAAAATTTAAGTTGTAAATGGAATGATTTATGAATAAAATTAAAGATTTAAATTTTGTTTGAGATTTTAGTAGAATTTAACATTAAGCCTACTCATATCATTCAACATTTTATTAGCTCCTCCTAGTCACATAATTTTTTACCTTAATTTTGTCTATAATAAACAAGTTATTGTAAACATGGAATTGTGAATGTAATTGTGACTGTAAAGACTATATCATTTAAAAATAGAACCTGCATTTATTTGAGAAATTTCAGCTAATGTGGTTTATGGGGATTTGTTATGGAGAGGATTTACAAATGAATTTTTCTTTATTTTCATTTTGGCCAATTCATTATTAATAGTACTTCTAAAGTTAAAAGTATGTAAAATTCATATCATTTAATTTTAATGTTTTACAGAAGACAGAGGGAAGAACTGAAATGAAAGGAAGTTGGATTGTTTAGGTCCCAGGGAAAATTTAAACTGAAGAGTTATTGTGTGTGTGTGTGTGTGTGTGTGTGTGTGTGTGTATGTATGTGTGTATATGTTTGGTTATACTTACAGATTTTGTTTTCTTGCTTGGAGAATCATTTCTGTTCTCTTTAACTTTAGAATAGGGTAGCTAAGGACCATTACAGTCATGTTACACATTTGTAGCTATAGGCATAACTAAAGTGTGTGATTCTATGATTGGGTTTCTTGGTTACTTCCATACTTAAACTCGATTTCCAGAAATTACAAATTTTAGACCTGCAAGACCTGTGATAGTATATCATTTAACAGACTAATTTTATGGATGAGGAATTAAGACTGAGAGATGATGAAACTTGTTTAGTATCAGAGGCACATAGCAAACAAATTAAAAGAAATGTCTGCTCTTTGTGTCTCAGTTTAATGTCGTTTTAATGTTTTCAGTATGTTTTTAGTGTGATGTTGGTAGTATTTGTGTGTTGGAGGTAGAGGAGGAGTGGGAATAGGTGATTCTTAGTTGATTATCATTTCATGCTACACTTGGGTTAGGATAAGGAATAGACTACTATACTCCTGCTCTCCTGCCCACAAAATAAGGTACCATGGGAAAATGTGCATGCCTTGGCAAAGAAGTATTGTGTAGTAACACTCCCGCCACCCCTTAGCTGGCAGTTTTCTAGCAATTCCTCAGAATTTCTAGCCCTGTGCAGAAAAGTGAAAAAAGCCAGTAAGTACAAAGCTCACATATCCTGTACCTTCTTTGTGGGAGAGGATTGCCGTTACTCTATTAGCCTGTATCTTTAGCATGTTTCTAATTTTCACATTTTAGTAATAGTGGCTACTTTGTAACTACTTCCTTTAGATTGTCCCAGACTGCTGTTTACAAGGCTCCTGGTTCAGGTATTTTAAAGCATGGAAAATCTGCAAAGTCAAAACGATTGCTGTCAAAATAAGATGTGAAAGATTATAGGTGACAAGGAGATAGTTGTTTTATCGTTTATAAAATGGGATTACACAAGGTAAACTTCAGGCTGTCTTAAATATTAATCTTAATGAGCAAGTTTCTAATGAATTTTTTTTTAAAGATTTTATTTGAGAGCATGAGAAGGGGGAGGGGCAGAGGGAGAGGGAGAAGCAGACTCCCCGTGGAGCAGGGAGCCCAACTCCGGGCTTGATCCCAGGACCCTGGGATCATGACCTGACCTGAAGGCAGACTCTTAACTAATTGAGCCACCCAAGCACCCCAAGAAAGGTAGTTTAAAAGAAAAAAAGCTGCAGCTGAGAACATTTAGTGTCAACGTGGATATTTCGGTCCCCCTGGAAAAGTATATTCATATTACATACTTTAATAATAGATAAAAATTACAGAGATGATGAGTTATAAAGAAAGTACTAGATATATTCCCCATATTTTCTAAGCTGGAGAAATTGTTGAACAAAACTTTCGAACGCATGGTAACAAAATACCATGATATATTTGAAAGATTTTGGACCACTATCATTACCAGTCAACATTTATAAGAATTTCAGTGTTTTACTGAATCCAGGAAGAAAATCAGTTTTAAACAGTTACTAGGAGTATAATTTTGCACTGGAATGTGTATTTATTTTTCATAAATACATATACTTATTTACAATACTTACATATGTACGCATAGGTGGGTGTAGAAAATTCTGGAAGGCAGCCTCCCAGTCTAACAGTGGTCATTTCTTAAGAGAGCAGTAGGTGGATAGTGTGCAGTGAATGAGAGCTTTCAATATTTGGAATTTTTCACAACATTTATTACCATGTTACTTTTGTAGTAATTTCCCTCAGACTGAAAATACTACATTTCTTAGCTTCGGGAGAAAGATGGATTTAGTCTATTTTAATTAAATTCTTTAGAGAAAGTGAGCTTCCTTGTTAAAGTTTGGAAGGCTCTTAAACCTTATTGAGGATTGCTTAAAATTCATTTTTGAAAGAATTTGTTTAGCTGTTATTTGGTCAGTGGATGTATAAGCTTCATACTGTTTTGTCTTTTGAGTAAAGTCTTCTTGGTTATTGTTTAGGTTGATGCTATTAAATGGTTTGTCTCCACAGTCATCTACCATCTTACTCAGTGGCTCAGTTGTATATGTTTAGTTGGTTGCTAGCTGGTGGGCTTTTTTGTTTTGTTTTTGGAAATAGTGTCTGGGTAGGCAGAAGGACTGGGTTTGAGACATGGTTCTGTAGTGTATTATCAATTTGAATTTAGGTCACTTACCCAAAGTTTATACATCTATAAAATGAGTACAATAAATTTTAATCTCATTGGGCCCTTCTGAAGGTAAAAGTGATATAGCATTTATGATAGTACTTAATAATTGACAAAGTAGATGAAAGTAATATTTTTTTCTTTCTCCTTTATCATGCCACTCTTTCTCTCTTTTTTTAGTCTCTATTTGTTGCTCTTATTTCTGGAATGATTTTACTCTGAGGTGTAGTAGGCATTTGTTCTACTTTCTCTCTCTGATACTTAGTCTTCAGTGTTCCTTATCTCTTCAGCTGTCTCTTAAGGAATGATGTGTATTTTTGCTTTTCTCTTCTGGGACTCAGTCTCGTAAGTTTTTAGGTATTTTGTGTCCATATGCACATGAAATTGTATTGTTACCACCTGAATCTAAACTTACCGTTCTTCCACGAACTTCTTTTAGACTTCTCTTTTTTTTTTCTCATTTTATATAAAAGGATATTTTAATTCTTGTCCTTAGGAACTATAAAGACTGTACATGATTTGGAAATGAGACTGTGCCCAGTAATGGCCAAAGAAGAATCATCCACTCTGTCTTGTCTTTGGTGTGGTCACTCAGAAATATAATTATCAGCTATGATTCTTGTTGCTTGTTGCCTCACATTATTTTTTATCTGTGTATTCACCACAGTCTACTTTCCTTTCCATAGAAATTCAGGGCCCCTTTTTCACTTACTGATATGCCACATCTCTGAGGCCTGGTCAGAGTACTGATATTCTGTGCCATGTTGTCTTTCGACTGACATCACCCATTTGGTACATTTTCACTTTCATTCATTGCTGGAGAAAATACTGTGACAGGGTTTTCCCCTTCCCCGTATCTCATGATGGGGGTCCTGACCCACTCACACGATTCAGAGACCTCTCAACAGCCAAGCTCCGAGCTGTTTCAGACTCACGTCTTACAAACTGACGAAATCCCTGTAATTCAGGTCTTCGAAACGTGCCTTTTGTTTGCTTTTTCTCTGGTCTAGTCTTTGGTCTTCCCTGTATGCTCTAGCCTGAACCTAGACTTCCTGTTTATGTCAGCAGTAAAATCATATTCCCAGACACTCAGACTTGAAAACTTTGAATTTTCCTAGGTGCCTCTTTCATTTACATCTTTTCGGTCATGAAATCCAGTGAGTTTTTTTTAATGTGTTTTGCATCCTTCCCTTCCTTTTTATTTTCAGTATTAAATAATAAAAATAAAGTATTGATACTTTAGTCCAGGTCCTCATCACTTCTCCCTTGGTTTGTTATAGTTAGTTTTGAATTGGCTTTTAATTTATTATTCTCTGTTCTCTACAGTAGAACTGAGTTCTTTTAGATTACTAAATTAATTTTTACTCAGGCTCTTCAAACAACTGTTTTGCTTGAATCATTTTATACTTTTTAAGAACATTTCAGATTACCTTTACCTTCAGCTGTGCAGATTTCTTAGTTACGGATTTAAGCCTTTTAATACAAGACTATTTTAGAAATAAAGAAGTTATTTATATTTATAAGTAAATATAAAAGTGTGCTTATCATATACATTGTGTATGTACAACAGTATGAATGGGAACGTTTACCAAATACGTGAAGCTCTGCATTATATATTCTCATCTATCTGTCTTGTTTTTTTGATACTCAGTGATTCTCCAGTAGGAAAGCACAGCATTCTGTTGAGATTCTAATTCTGTTTCCATTAGGAAATAGTCCTCTTCTCTAGTCCGTCCTCAAAAATTGCTAGTTTTGTAAAGAGATTTATTGACAAGTGTGTTACGAATGTAAATAGTGTGGAAGCGAAATCACGGCTGTAACAGGAATGCTCTCTTTTTCCAGTCAGCCCATTTCACTTCCATTTTTTTTTTAATTAAACCTTTTCTCTATTAGCAACTGGATGTATGTTTCATTTGTTTGAATGTAGCATTTTTTATTCTGGCACTACATTATGCCTTGTGTTTTTGTTTTCATGAGGCAAAATCTTCAGGTTCTTCTGGATCCCCCAAATTTTAAGTACCACTTTAGTATATTATTCCTCTGTTAAATGCAAAGGAGAATATGAGAGAAGAGAAACAAATACACACCTCAAATTAGTGTCTCTGCAGAATTACCTGTGATTACAGTTTAGAGACCTTTGGATCATTAGTGAATTGTCAAAGCTAACAATGATAAATCTTAGAATGCTAAGAATCTGCTGTATTATAGTAATGGTAGGTCACTACCCTCCCATTCTACATCAGTAGATTGTTAGATATCTGAAGTGAAGTTCTTCAAGATTTTTGTTTGTTTTCTGAAGGGCTTAATATTGTGCATATCTGCTGTAGGTGGTCAGTGAATGTTGGTTTGATTAGATTTAATGATTGTTTAGCTTTGACCTATTAATAGGTTGAATTTGGCTTTGGATTTTTCTCAGTTCCTTGTTTTCAGTTGATTATACCTTGATAATAAGACTTTATTGATCTGAGTAAGAATATTATTAGTGCTTATGATTAACCCTAAGAGTTAAAGGAAATTTGAAAATTGTATACAAGAATGATTATTATACAATATTATAAATGATATTGGGGATTATTTCAGAGTGAAGCATTCTGCTACTTTGAAATAGTTCCTTATTTTCATGAATATTGGCATAGAATTATAGGTACAGGGGCTCCTGGGTGGCACAGCGGTTAGGCGTCTGCCTTCGGCTCAGGGCGTGATCCCGGCGTTATGGGATCGAGCCCCACATCGGGCTCCTACGCTGTGAGCCTGCTTCTTCCTCTCCCACTCCCCCTGCTTGTGTTCCCTTTCTCGCTGGCTGTCTCTATCTCTATAAATAAATAAAATCTTTAAAAAAAGAAAGAATTATAGGTACAAGGCTGTAAAGATTATTACAAGTAAAGTTCAAGGGGGAAAAATAAAAGAAATGTATATCATTATCCGTGGCTTTCATATTCCACTTCTTTGAGGAAAAAAGTCTGAATTCATCATTCATCATTCGATGAATTCAGATATGAAGAAGTCTGAGAAATTTATTTTGGCAGCTTGTATTTGGTTACCTGATTACTTTTAGAACCCAGTAACCTACTTTATCAAAGTTTGAATCAGCATTTATTTGAATACCTAATATGTGCAAGGAACTGGTTTGGGCATTGTGGAGGACATGAAGAAAAGGATACTGATATTGGTACCTGTTTACTGAGGGTTTACAATATATGAGGTCAGTATTTTCCAAAGTGGGTGGCTGAATGGAGAAATGGATAGCTAGGTAGGTAGGTAGATAGAGAAATAAACTACACAGAAAACAAATTATGACCAAATAATTTTGCCTTGTGATAAGATTGCTATGAAGGTAATAAGCAGGCTGTATAACAGTTGCAGGAGGATGTATACATCACTAATGGCGGGATGTGATTTCAAATGTGAAAGTTAATTCCCTTTTCCCATTTTTCTGATTACAGCTAGGAAAAAAAATCTGTTTTGTACCACTATGTCTTGTGTATTTCTAGATATTTGCTAATGGTCTTAAAAAAAAATGAACAGAGATTGCACTTTAGACCCAGCCTTTGGCAAGAATTATCCAGAGATAATTTAATCATGTCTTATTATTTTTCTTATAATTTATTTTAGTATTATTTTCTATTTATGACTGTGGGCTAGAGCAGTGCCTCAGAAAAACCTCTTACAACCCACAGTAAGAAATATAATTTGTGGGTGGGGGGCGCCTGGGTGGCTCAGTCGTCGGACATCTGCCTTCAGCTCGGGGCATGAACCTGGAGTTCTGGGATTGAGCCCCACATCAGGCTCCTCCACTGGGAGCCTGCTTCTTCCTCTCCCACTCCCCCTGCCTGTGTTCCCTCTCTCGCTGTCTGTCTCTCTCTCTAAAGGATAAATAAAATCTTAAAAAAAAAAAAAAGAAATATAATTTGTGGGGACACCTGGGTGGCTCAGTTGGTTAAGTGTCTGCCTTCAGCTCTGGTCATGATCCCAGTGAGTCCCATATTGGGGGGGGGGGTGGTCCTTGCACAGCGGGGAGCCTGCTTCTCCCTCTGCCTGCTGCTCCCCCTGCTTGTGTTCTCTCTCTCTTACAAATAAATAAATAAAATCTTTAAAAAATATATAATTTGTATCATGATCTATAGTTACCTATGTAAATATAACAGGAACAAAAGTTTCACCCAAGATTAGTCAGTGTGTGCTTTGGTATTTTCTATTTTGTTCTGTTTTAATTGGGCTAGGATTACCTTGAAAAAGTTTTCATAGTTGATTAATTAGATTATGGTTTGAAAAAAAAAAGTAAAAGAAAAAAATTGCATGAAAGACAGAAATTGCATGAAAGACAGAAATGTGGGGAGAACTTTTTTTTAATTGTAAGAAAATTATCTATGGCTAATAAATTACATTAAGTTGTTATAGCAGATATTTTTCTGAACATTTTTCTTGGTCTTATTTTTACATTTAATTCTTATTTAAAAAGTTGTAATTGCAAATATTTTATATTTGTCATGTAACATATTAGAGATTTCCATAGTCTACATTAATAATGTGTATATCTGATTAACTTTTTCTTAGTATATCTTACTAAATCTCTCTTTTTGGGCATTTTTTAAACTGTTATTTGAAATGTTGATGTGAAAATTCCATGATTATCGCCTTTTGCTTCTTAAAATATATAAAGGTCACTCATAATAATTTTATAGCTCTTATATTGAGTACCATACTACTTTTTCCTTCCAGATATTGTATTTTTCAGTTCTAAAATTTCTAGTTGGTTCTTTTTTTTGTAGTTTTCCTTTCTCTGATGAAAACTTCTATTTTTTGCATTAATTGCAAGAATTTGCTTCTTTATCTTATTGAGAATCATTATGATTTCTTTAGAAGTTTGTGATAATTTCAATATCAGCATCATCTTGGGATTGGCATCTGTTGATTCTCCTTTCACTTGAGCATTGTGGACAGATCTTCCTGGTTAGGGTGTGTGTGTGTGTGTGTGTGTGTGTGTGTGTGTGTGTGTGTGTGTGTTGGTATGTTAAGTTTGACTTATATACTGGACATTTTCAGTATTAAATTGTAGGACTTCATTAAAATCCTCTTAAGAATGTTGATTTGTTTTATTTAGCAGACATTCATCTTGGTTAGTTTCAGGATGCAAGTTCTGTCTTGCCTTTTTGTGGTGGTTCCAGTGTCAGTTCAATTTTTAAAAGCTTTTGTTTTGCTGTTTTAGGTGTACTCAGCACATGTGCCAACCAGGAATTAGTGGTTTACATAAATTTTAGTTCTCAAAGCCTTTGCCGGATTTCTTTGGGTCTGTTTCACACAGGCACAATTCAAGAATGAGCCGAATACTTAAGTTAGTTCTTACACAGAATTAGGAAATCCTCTTCTCAGCTCTCTGTGGGATTCCCATACTTTTCCTAGATCCCATGCCATCCTTTTCTCTGTTCCCCTGGCCAAAAAGCCAGGTTTCTCTTCATTTTTAACCTTTAGAGTTGAAGTGGTGAGGAAAAAATGGGGATTCCTCACCATACTTTTTGGCTAACAGGAGCCCCTTTTCCTAGTTCTTCTGTCCGGAAATCGCTATTCTTTGGGGTTTTTTAGGTGCTGGCAGTGGTGGTTGCCCTCCAACCGTAGGCAGTGGGAGAGGAGGAAGAAAAGGAGCTTCCTCCTGATGCCCACCTCAATAGCATGGAGGAGTCCTTTTACTTAGTCTTCTGGCTAAGCAAAAGGGGTTTCCTCTAATGTTTTTGCTTCTAGCACTGGCTGCACGGTTTGATTCTGCACTCTTTAGAATCAAAACCTAGAGATAATAGAGAAGCACAAAACACTATGAAATTTACCTCAGCCACCTACACACAGCGCCCCCGCCCCCCATCACTGGTTGCTATTCGACTTGTTTCCCGTCGGCTTCTGTTTTACTTTTCACAATCTGCAGGTAGTTGCATTTTGTGTTTAGTCTGGGATTTTTAGTTGTAATCAGTGGGAGAGAGAGAGGCTGTAGTGGGCCTACTCCATCTTGGCTCACTGTAACTCCTGTATACTATTTTAAGGATATTTTTTATCCACTTTATTCCAAGAATTTGGAAAGGATACATAAATTTTTGTATTGAATTAAAGACCATGCAAATAAGTTTTTGTGGCCTAAATTTAGTTCTTTAGTAGTTTTTGAGGGAAAGTTGATCATAGTTTTTCTTTGTTACTAACAGTTTTAAACTATAAGTTAGATTTCTAAAGTAAATGGCTTCCTTTTTATAACAGTTTTCAAGAGTGTTATATTAACGTTAGACAACTGTCATGGTTGAGAAATAAGAGTGTTTTGCTTAGTAATGCAGAAGGTTAGTTATTTATGTGAAAATACTTTAGCCCATAGGGAAGAATAGCTAATGAAGCATATAAATATTTATATTTGCCATAACAATGTTGTTAGCACTTTCATATATCAAATTCTGGCTTTCTTTTCTTTTTCTTTTTTTTTTAAACTAGAGGATCCTACCCCACCTGCCCCACCAAAAGTTTAGTATATAGGTTTGATCTTACTAGACAGATGTTTGCATACTTCAGATTTATAATTTTAAGAAAATAGGCATCATTTCCCTGGTAATATCTATACTTTTTTTTTTTTTAAGATTTTATTTAATAATTAGAGAGCGCACAAGCGGGGGTTGGGGAGAGAGGGAGAAGAAGACTCCTTCCTGAGCAGAGAGCCCAACTTGGGGCTGGATCCCAGGACCCTGAGATCAGAGCTGAGCTGGAGGCAAATACTTAATAACTAAGCCACCCAGGTGCCCAACTTTTTTTTTTTTTTTTTTAAAGGGTTCTGGATTTGAGATCCGGAGAAAGATGTACAGTTTTGCATACCCTTCACCAAGTAATTACTTTCATTGTATACTTAACTATACTCTGCAGACTGTTTATTAGAATATTGCCTGTCTGCAAAAGCACATTCAGTTCCATGAGGACAATGATGTCTGCCTCTTCTATTGGATCCATAGTGCCTGGCACTAATGAGTATATTTGGAATGAGTGATGAATTGTTGGATTATAGATAATTTGCATTTTCTGTCATCTTTGTGCTTTTTTTTATGTTTTCGAATTTTTCTATAGTATTTTATAACCACAGATAAAGGTTATAAGAATATTTTAAAAAGGCAAAACAATTATTAATTTTGCTCACAGATTTTTAGATGTTAACAACATTTCAGATTTTATGTGCTTTGGTGTTCGCAATAATATATGGTTTATTTCAAAGATGCATTTGAAACTTTGTTTTCAAGTTTTTATACTCTCACGTTATTTAGTGTAAAGTCAGGAGCTGTGCCTTTGTTAAAAGTGTGATCTGGGAGTCCTGGCAGAGTATCTGTAACATATCTTTTCGGCTTTTGCTCTTCAAAAAATTCTGCATGTTCAAGAACACTGCTACTTCAATAGAAGTAACCCAAGCTTATATATTTAGAGTTTCGATTCAAACATTTTTTTACAAAGAATTTTACTTTGGTCACATTATTCCTTCAGAACATGCTTTTTCTTAATGTTGCTTTTAGTGTTGCATCTGCTACTCTTAATTCTGTTATTGTTCTCTGGTCACATTTTGTTAATGTCAAGTGCATTTGATTTTATGTTATAATATCTAATATTTTATGTTGTCTCCCAACCCAAAGATAATATGGAAGGTCCTGCTATGTAGGAGAGGAGAACTTGTATATTAGGGAGTGACAAATTTTAGATATAGGGAATACTTAGGTTTTGATTTGTTGAAGTAAAATTTGTAATAAAGTATATTGGTTTTCCCGTATAACAGTTGGAGAATAATCTCTTTAAAATGACTTTTATCAGTGAAACAAGTATCTTACATTTTATTCCTATGTGCAAAATACCGAGTTTCTATTTCTTTTTAAGTTATTTAGGAAAAATAGAAATTTAAAAAAATTTTAATTTTGACTTTGAATTATAAAAATAATTTTCAAAAAATATGTGCAAAAATTAAAAAATTTATAGTGTCAAGGTAAAGTGAAGAAAAAATCATTTACAGTTTTTTCTGTTGTATTAGTTTTCTGTTGCTTTGCAACGCATTGCCACAAACTTAGCTTATAGCTTAAAGCACCACAGATTTATTTTATAAATTCCATGGGTCACAGCCCAAGCACTAGTTGGCTGCCTTTGCAGATGGGCTCACCAGGCTGAAATCGAGGTGTCAGCCAGGCCGTGTGCTCTCATTTGAGACATGGATTTCTCTTCTAAGCTCATTTAGGTTGATGACTGAATAAAGTTCTTTGCTGTTATAGGGCTGAGGTCCCTGTTTAGTTTGCAGACTCTGGGCTGGAGGTTGCTCTCAGTTCCTAGAGGCCACCTTCAGGTCTTAGTAGTCCTGTGAACCCCTCACATGGCAGTGAGAGAGAGCTAGCTCTTTGGTGTCTCTTGTAATAAGGACACTAATCCTTTTGAGTCAGAACTGCATTCTTAACAATCTCATTTAACTTTAAATACCTCCATGAGGTCTCTCTTTCCAAATACAGTCGCATTAGGGTTTGGGGATTCAGTGTATGAATTTTGGAGGGAGAGATACTGTGGAGGACCATTGCAGCAAGTAGAGTTAGAACAAGATTGTATTAAAATATAATTATTATATTTTTCAAAGTAATCTCTGCGTGTAGTTTTCTTTAAGTACAGAAGAGATTTTATTGGAAGCTCTTCCTTCTCACACCATGCTCGATCCCCTCAAAGAGGAAAATGTTTGAGTTCTTAACACTTTAGTTTTTCTGATGATTAATTTCATGAATCTAAGCAGTATTTTAAAACATTGTTTCTTGAATGGTTAGTTTTAGGTATTTATTGACTTTTTGCAAGAATTGATGAAGCATTAGTTCACTTCCGCTGCCCTTGCTCTCCTTAATACCTTAATTTTGAATGGTAGGACTCTGGAATTAGGTAGGACAAATTATTTTCCTCTGGCTATATCTTCTGTGCTTACTGTGGCTTGTGGTTTCCTCTTTGTGTCATCAGTTACTAATCCTATTTCTGTTTTTTTGGAAATTTGTGACGTCTTGTCTGCTGATTTACTCCGTTCCCTATTCAGCTTTCATTGTGAGTTCTTTTTACCTTTTTAAAATTTTACTCCTTTATTGTTCTACCAATAGGAGGAAGAGAAGAAAAATGCCTGTAGTCAGCATGCTATCTTGAATTGAAAGTATCAAGATTGTGTTTGTTCCAGGGTCTTTTGTGATTTCTGATTTTGTGATTTTGGAGATTTGAAGGATCCTAACTAGTTCGTTCGTTCGTTCTTTTTTTTTTTTTTTAAGATTTTATTTATTATTTATTAGAGAGCACAAGCAGAGGGAGGGGCAGAGGGAGAGGGAGAAGCAGGCTCCCCTCTGAGGAGGGAGCCAGATGCAGGGCTCCAGGCTCAATCCCAGGACCCTGGGATCTTGACCTGAGCTGAAGGCAGCCACTTAACCAACTGAGCCCCCCAGGTGCCCCCTAATTAGTACTTTCAAGCCAGTAGAGGATCATTGTTAGGAAGGATGGATTGGGTTGATGACTGTTCTGGTTATATTAGGTTTACATAATGGGTTAATTCCATTGATCATAGAACCACAAACTTGGGGCGCCCGGGTGGCACAGCGGTTGGGCATCTGCCTTCGGCTCAGGGCGTAATCCCTGCATTCTGGGATCGAGCCCCACATCAGGCTCTTCCGCTATGAGCCTGCTTCTTCCTCTCCCACTCCCCCTGCTTGTGTTCCTCTCTCTCTGGCTGTCTCTATCTCTGTCAAATAAATAAATAAAGTCTTTAAAAAAAAAAAAAAAAAGAACCACAAACTTGAAGGCATAGCATTAACCTGTAAATGAGCAAGATGTTACCAAAATTTGGTTGTTCTCTGAGGTATGTCAGATAATGAGTTCTTTATTGGGCTCTTCCAAGGTAATGATAGAATTCATGTAATATTTATGCTCAAATTGGGAAACACATTAACATTTTTGAAGTGAGTTTGCTTAAAATAACAACATGAAGCACAACGTTTTGTTAAGTTTTGGGTAATGAGTTAACAGTATGTGGAAGAGGGCAGATGAGGGAGGTCATGAATATACTTTCCAGGAACATGAGATTACAGTGTTTATCCAAGAGCAAAAAAGAAGTGTGCATTTCTAGAACTGAGAAATATTGCACAAATTCAGGGTTGGCTTGCTTTTGTAAATAAGTTCTGTTGGAATATACCCTGCCCATTCATGTGTGAATTGATCCTTGGCCCTGACTGCTTTCGAGCTACAGGGGTAGAGCTAAGTAATGTGATAGAGACTGTGTGGCTTTTAGAACTTAAAGTACTTGCTGTGCTGATTGACCCTTAGCCCAGTCAATAGCTGACAACTGACAGCTTTAAAAATCTTTATTCAAAATAAGTTTTTTATTGCAGTAGCCAGCAGCAACTAAGATATCTCAGTTTAGGTTAAAAAAAAAATCCTCAAACCTTGATTAAAGTCACTAGAAACTGATTTGATTAGAAGTTGTTTTCAGATCTAAAAAGAATACATTTGATGTGGTGCCTGCAACTTCCTGACGGAAGTTGGAACGTAAAGGAGTTAGACTGAAATCCAGGCTATTGTTTACTGCCTTTGTTTTAAATTGATAAATCTTGAGTAGCCATAGGAAGGGACAGGTCAAGACTGGGACTTCATTTCAGTCACTGAGGTCAGAGGGACACCAAGAGTTTGTATAAGTAAAGGGTAAAGGGTTGTCAGGTGAGATTAGATAACATTAGAACAAAGCATTTGAGGGGAAGAAGCTTAGGTTTGGAAAGCAGAGTTCAGACACAGCAGCTTATTAGTAGACCTAGAAGAGTGAAAATAGTCTTAACTGAGGGAGTAATTTGATGGAACAAACTAATAGGAATCAGCAGCCATTTAGACTTTAGAAAACAAGGTAGGAGGGAGCCAGGCCCAAGAAATAGATTGGTGGGATTAAAACCTATATATGAGGGGCGCCTGGGTGGCTCAGTTGGACAAGCACCCAACTCTTGATTTTGGCTCAGGTTGTGATTTCAGGGTCATGGGATCAGGCTCCATGTTGACTCCACCCTCAGTGACTCCACGCTTAGCGTGAGTCCACACACACACAAAGAGAGCAAACAAAGCTTTGGTCTGCTAGAGTAGTTAACTAATGCTTGATCGAAAGGGGGTGTCTGCTTGAGATTCTCTCTCCCTCTGCCCCTCCCTGCACATGCTCACGGGCTCTCTCGCTCTCTCAAATAAATAAATACAATCTTTAAAAAAAAAAAAAAAAAAGCCTGTACATGAGAAAACTGGGTATCTAGAGAGCCCAAGCTTAGAGGATATGCAACCCTGATCTTCTGATCCAGGCATAGAGATGGGAATTATCAGGGAAATGGAAAAGAAGGTCCCAGAATAAACTTTCATTCTTCTCCAGTATTTTCCAGTGTAAAACCAGATCAAATGTTGAGAATACAGGGAGAATTACATTCCCAATTTTTGGTGAGAAGTTGATATTCATCTAATGAAAATGAGGGTTGGAATGAAGCTTGACACTTCCTAATGGCAGTGTTATCGCAGAATTAGGTTACCAGCTGGGTAAGACAGGTTTTACTACTGTGTATCAGGCATTCTGTCATATCCTGTAGATCTAAAGATTAACCATTCTTGATATGCACTGGATTACTTCTAGAAGTTTTAAAAAAGCTTTGAATGGTCTGGCTGCGTATTTCAGCACTATTTTCTTTTTCTAAAATAGTGAATGTTATAGTGATGTCCCGCAATTCTCAGCAAATGGTCTTTGAGAGAGGTCCTAGAGGACTGAGTTTGTGTTGAGGATTGACAACAGGATAATGTATAGAACACTTAAATTTGGAGACAGAAGTTGAAAAGAAGGGAAACAAAAGAAAAGGGGCATCTAGGTTAAGGGTCTGACTCTGATTTCTGCTGGAGTCATGATTTCAGGGTCATGAGGGGTGTGGGGCCTGCTTGGGATTTTCCCTCTCCCTCTGTCCCCTCCCCTCCTGAAAGAAAGAAAGGAAGAGAGAGAGAGAAAGAAAACGGAAGCATGATGGCAGGCTGTCTCTGCAGTCATGTGCTCAGTTCACAGTACTTCATTAAATGTATAAATTTATACTCCACCTACTTCAAAAAGAACTTTGAAACAGCTTATCAAAATTAGACACTGGTGAAAATATGTTTTCTATTTGGTTACAATAAAAGTAATAGTTAAATATAGCAGAGAAGTAGATGTCAATAGACATTTGAGATCTTGTTCAGACAAGTAAAATAAACTTGAGCTAGCTCATTTAGAAGCCAAGCACAAGATGGGAGAAACATGTTAAATCATCCTTTTTTGATTAAAAAAGCACATGGAAACTAGCTGAATCATTCTCCTCTTCCTGCATTCAAGGAGAATATACTTCGGAAATTCTTGCATAAGGGATTTTTTTTGGTTAAAGATAATTATTTCTTTAACAGATGGTTAAAACAACGTTGTAGAGCAGGTCTTTCATCAGTCTTCGTAAGTTGAGAACTTAATACTAAATTTTAGTTAAGGCATTCATTGAGGAGTTAGATAAAATTATCTGTGCCTATTTTCTGATGATCAGATTTAATTTAAAAAATGAGATTTTAGAGAATCTAGAGTAATGGTTAGTTGGAAGCATATGTATTAAGTGAGCCTTGGAAAAGCACTTAATTACTCGGTATTTCTCTGAGTACTACTTTAAATTTCTGCAGTACGTGCATTTAAAAAGGCAGGGGATCTCAGGTGAAAGCTGACTTTTCAGACTGTTGACAATGTTGTATAAATCTAAATTATATTTCCCCTACCTCATCCCCCATCCCACACACACACAAAGAGAGCAAACAAAGCTTTGGTCTGCTAGAGTAGTTAACTAATGCTTGATCGAAACTTCAGGGCTTTCCTACATAAAATGAAAGTATATGTAGTCAGCTGTGGGGAAAAGCTGATGCATCTTCATTGACCTAATAATATAAATTACTATAGAATGGACTTTCAAGTAGCGGAGTGAATAAGCGTTTGATGGATCCTTTAATATTATTCATTTAAATGGAGAACGCCTACAGAGAAGGATTTTAATTTTAAGAGAAAGCTTTATTTTTATGTGATGTTTCTTTGAAATGAGTTTCTATTTTGTGAATGAGAAACCTAAGCTTCAGAGGTTTAGCAGCTTCTAATAAGGTAACATAGTTGGAATTCATATCCATGTCTTTCTGTGCAAAGCTTGTGCAATGCTATGTCTTGTACGTGTTCCTTTTCATTTATTCTTAACAAATACCTGTTTTCTCGGAGACACTGAAGATACAGTTTGGAGAAAAGGAAAAAATCTAAACAAAAAAGACGTGTCTATCCTTAGAGCTTATTCTCTTGTAGGAGAGGGCAGGAGCAGATCTCAGATGTGTAGCAGCCAGGGCCTACTGAGAAATTCTGGGAAATTGACCTTTACTTTACACATACAGCTTGTTGTAAGCATTATAGAATGTGTTGATGTTATTTTGTACCTGGTGAGTAAACTGGCGTACAAGTAGGAATTGAAGCCACAAGTATATTGAAATTCCCTTTGAGTTTAGCAGAGAGAGCTTCTTAAATGTTCTGATGGGATCTTGACCTAGTGGTTGGCAGTTATCAACAGGTGGGCACTTCTGTGGGAACCTAAAGGGAAGGACATTTGTACTCCCACAAATGATTTCAGCTTGAACAGCTCTTGTACAGTTAACATTTTAACTGTATTAAAGAAACTTAAATCCTTTGAGCTTTGGTGTTACTGTCACTCTTTTTAACAGTCCTTTTAAAAAATCAAGTATTAGTTAAATGATCAGATATCAAATATCAAAGTACTACGATGAGTGCTTCAAAGGTGAATGACAGTATAGTGAGAGTATAAAAGAGGAGTTATTGATCTGGCTGGGAAGGTAGGGAAGGCTTTCCTCATTAGGTGTTGCTCAAACTGAGATGGATGACTACACATTAGCTAGTGAGGAGATCCTTGTAAAAAGTATTCCAAATAGAGGGAACAAGCCCATTTTCAATGCTCTGTGGCAGGAAACTGAAAAAAAGATCATTGTGCCTGGAGCAAAGGGCTCAGGAGGAGAGCATGGAATGAGATGAGACTGGAAAGGTGGACAGGAGTTCCACCTGTGTGTTTATCCGAAGCATGGGAAGACATTGACCTTTTTAAGGGGGTGTTAGTCACCTGATCAGATTAGTTTTTGAAAAGATAGACATGCACATCCATTTAGAGGTGTCCTTTGGGTGAGAGATGAAAGTGTGTGGGGCTGTGGTTGTGGTGGTGGTGGGAGGAGGATGAAGAGAAAATATGGGGAAAACTGTGTAGAAATCAGTAGAATTTATTGATAGATAGGTTATAAGGGGTGTTGGAGCAAAAGCTGTAGAGGACTCCCTAAATTGCTAGTTGACTAACCAACACATTCTGTTTTAGTTACTTTTAAAGTCTGTTCAGGTTGTTTTTGCAGTGTTGTAATGGCCAAAGCTTAGTTTCCAGACTTGAAGTTAGTATCTTACAGCATTATAGTTAAAATCTTGTCATTGCTGAGTACAGTGCAAATTTTAATCAGTATTCATTTAAGCTTAGTTATTTGTTCATTGCCTGATTTTCCCCCCTTTAACTGTTTTCTGTTGAAGCAGTTTTATTATCCTTTGCTTATATGAGAAATTTCAGAACAAAATTAGTTTTGGTGGAGATTACTGCTAAACCTTAAATCCCTTGATTTCTAAATGGTTTTGAGATATAATTCATATACCATATGATTAACCAATTTGAAGTGTATAAATCAGTGGCATTTAGTATGGTTGTACAGCATTGCCGTAATCAATTTTAGAATATTTTTATCATCCCCAAAAAGAAATGTTGTACTCATTAGTAGTTATTTATTTCTTCCAATTCCCCCAATTGTAGGCAGTCACAAATAGATTTGCCTTTTCTGACCATATCATATAAATGGCATATAAATGGAATCGTATAATATCTTGTCTTTTTAATATGGCTTTTTAAATTGAGCATAATGCTCTCAAGGTTCATCTATTTTGTAGCATGTATTAGTACTTCATTCCTTTTTTATGGCTAATATTTTGAATGGATACAACACATTTTGTTTATCCATTCATCATTGGATGGACGTTTGAGTGGTTTTTACTTTTTAAATGACTTTTAAAAATAATGTTGCAGTAACCATTTGTGTACAGGTTTTAATGTGAATATATATTTTCAACTCTTTTGGGTATATACCTGGCAGTGGAATTGTTGGGTCATAGTACATATTACTGTGTGTCACTTTCTGAGGAACAGCCAAGCCGTTTTCCAAAGCTGCTGTACCATTTTACATTCCCACTAGCAATGTAAAAGGGTTCCAGTTTCTCCACATCCTGTTCACACTTGTTAATTATCTGTCTTTGATTATAAACAAGTAAGTGTGAAATTGTAACTCGAGGTTTTGATTTGGTTTTCCCTGAGGGCTAATGTTGTTGAACTTGATTTTTAAAAGAAAGCAGCACTTTGATTTTATTGAGAATATAAAAATGGAAATGTTTGGTAATTTCATGTAATTGCTTAGAGACCATTAGTTTTGCTGTATTTAAAATTTGTTCTTCTTTTTATCAGTTGTATTCCCTGAATGACTACAAACCACCCATTTCTAAAGCGAAAATGACCCAAATTACTAAGGCAGCCATCAAAGCTATTAAGGTGAGTAAAAAATTTTACACTTTTGTTTTCAGAAGAAAATACTATACTAATATTTTAGAGGAAGGATAATTATTACAGATGATACAGTTGACCATTGAACATCACAGATTTGATCTGCACGGGTCCACTTACACGTGGATTTCTTTTGATAAATTCAGTGCATTACTGTGTATTTTCTCTTCCTTATGGTTTTCTTAATGTATTTTCTCCAGCTTACTTTATTATAAGAATATAGTATATAACATATATATGATATAGAAAATATGTATTAATTAACTATTATCAGTAAGGTTTCCAGTCAACAGTAGTTAATTTTGGGGGTTGTCAGACGTTATATGTGGATTTTCGACTGTGCAGGGGATTGGTTGTTTAAGGGTCAACTGTGTATTTCCTTCCTCTTTACAGAGTTATATGTTCAAGGGGAAAAACACAAAAATGAAAATTTATTATCACCTGTGAATTCTCCCATCTAGAGATAAACATCTAACACCTTGAGAAATATTCTTCCTTAATCTTTGAAGCTATCATTTTTCTTTACTTTTCTTAGGCAAGATTTTAAATAGAGCCACATCGTGGAGAATGCGTTTGTTATTTGTCACAACTAACTTTACAGAATCTTGGTAAAAGGTTTCTAAATAAAAATTAATGTTTTTTTTTTCCTTATTGATTCTGTTACAGATTTGAAAATGAGCCATTATGAAAAATAATTGAACCTCATTGTATATAGGATGTTTAAGCTGTGGGAGAGGCCACAGGCCTTTAGCCATTTCTTTGATACAGAGGTTTTGAACTATCTATCTTGACTCGTTGATACTTAGGAAAATGTCAGAGAAAGGTTGTGCTTTTCTGTAGAGAAATATACATATGCACAAAGTTCTGCATAAAATTTCTTGACTTTAGGACCTTTTGAAGTTCAGCCATAGATACCTCTTTCTAAGAGGTTCTTGTCCGCAAAGCTAAGGCTCCCTGCTTTAGTAGGGCTGTTAAAATTGAGAATGAATGAATGCTTATATTTAATTAAGTAGGTTGTAACCTGTGGATATTTGGTGATATGTTTCCCTATTGTAAATAAGAACATCAGCCATAACCAGAAGCACCAATGATTTAAATAAATGGTCTTTGAATAATAGCATTATCTGTTAGATTTAACAAATTCCTATTTACAGAGAGAATAGCTGCTAGGAGAAAATTCAGATAGTTAGTTGATTTTTCAGTGTTCTGGTGGCCAAAGCTTTATTTTCAGACATGCAGTTAATTTCTTAACAGCATTATAGTTAAAATCTCTGTATTTATATGCAGAAAATCAAAGAGGTGGTAAGTGCTAAGGACAGTGACCACTAAGCATTTAAGCAGGAGACTTCTTCAACACAGTAAATTCTCAGGGTGTCTGATAGGCTTAGTATAGAATGTTGACTCTCTTTTGCTTTCTTTATCCTATTTTACACTGTGATCTGATTTTTATGATCATGATTCTGAGGGTGTGCAAACATGTATATTACCATTTTTAGTCTGTGAAAATAATTGATGCATTTTATATAACTTGAGCAGAACACTTAAAAAAATTTTTTTTTCATTATAGTTGATATACCGTGTTCTAGATTTAGGTGTACAGCATTAGTAATTCAACATCTCTTTGTTATGCTCTGCCCAGTGCAAGGGTAGCTATTATCTGTCACCATACATTGCTGTTACAGTATCATTGGTTATATTCCCTATTCCCTATGCTGTACCTTTTGTTCCCATGACCTATTATTCATCTCTCCACCTCCCTTCCCTCTGAGCAGAATATTTTTTAATTAAATTACTCTGTAAGGTATTGGCAGCATTTTTTCCTATTTTTTCAGATGTGGGAAGGGTCTAAGAGAAAATAAGTAATTTGCAATAGTCAGAATAAATATAGCTAGATTTGAATCCAAGTTTCTCTCGATCAGGAACCTAAACATGATATACTGTACTATTTTGATTTATTGTTACTGCTTTAAATTTTTAAATTTTGAAAATTCAAACATTTGCAAAATATTATAATGAGCAACACATAGTCTTCCCTTAGATTTGCCAGTTAACATTTTCTACATTTGGTTTATTTCTACGCACACAAACACATTTTTTGGCTGACTCATTTGAGAGTTAGTTTCAGATTTGATTTCATAATAGCACTTAATCTCCTAAGAGCAAAGACATTTACTAAGTAACTATATTGTACACTGATCACATGCAAGAAATTTCAGGATCCAATAAGATCATATATTACATTTATTTGTCCTGTCACCCAGCCTTACCCAGCCTTTGTTTGGTTTTTCATGCCATTGATATTTTTGAAGAGTTCATACCAGTTGTTTTGCAGTACTGTATTATTTTCAGGTGCATTTAGTACATACGTAAATTGAGATTTGAGCTGCCTTTTAAAATTGGATTTAAATGATACTGTGTTTTATATTGAGGTAAGTCATTGATTTTTTTTTTTTTTAAATCAGTATTTGAGACATTATTTTAATGGGTATTTGTTAACATTGCACAGTCAGCAAAATCTCACAAAATACCTGTTGGGGAAGAAGGCCTGTGTGAATTGGTAAACTTTGAATTAGAGTTTGGTAAGCAGTTTTAGTCAGAATTACAGGTAGTAAAGTAGCTAGAAGCGAAAAGTACTGTCAAGATATTTTCCAGAAGAATTATTATTTAATAAAATTACTCAGTGTGTAATTAATATTTTGTATGTTGCTTTTAAATGTTTAAGCAGTGCTTGCTTTTAAGTAGCTGTTATGGCTTTTTTATTTAAGTGACTTACACTGTTCAGTAAACTGTTCCTTTATAGTATGAAAATTTTAGCCAAACTTAAACTTGTACATTTTGATTTGATACTATGAGTAATGAGATTTTTCTTTCTTTTTGATTTTTGGATTTCATGATACAGTTCAGAGGAATGTTCATGTGTCTCTTCAGCTAAGGGGATATCCCTTAAAAGTATAATTCCTGAGATCAAAAGTATAAATAGAAGCACAGTTCTGGTTCTTTAAACAAATATGCTAATTATGCAGTTGCCATCGAGGTATTCAGATTTATTAAGCACAAATTTTAGATGTCTTTTGTTAAATCTATAATTTTTTTAATCTGTAATTTCTAATTTGTTCCTTTTTAGGTTTATTCATAGTGTTGTTTCTAAAACGTACATGTTTTCTTATAATTGATAGCAGCCCATTACTTATTTTTAATCTGTATGTTCATTTCACTTCTGCTGATTTGTTTTGGCTGATCCATGAGAACTTTATACATCTCTGTATCTTATTAAATGTACTTGTGGTTCCATTTTCCAGGAGAAGCAAGAGATAATGAAGTTGAAAACAACTCCCTTGCATGTTTTTATTAATGCTATTTGTTGAGTTGATATTTCTAGTATTACCCTAATTTAATGATACCATAGGAAATCTTTTCCTTTCATGAAAGTAAGAATATACACCTGCCAGTGTGCTTATTACAAGTACTTTGCTATCAGCCTAACAGTTTGTGAAAGTACGGTTTTATAAGGAATGTGATCAAATTGTTTCGTATCTCGTAACACATTTTGAATATATATTTGGCTGTCAGACATCATGGGGGTTGGGGTGCTGATCCCCCATGCAGTCAAAAATCTATGTATATCTTTGGACTCCCCCAGAACTTAACTGCTGATAGCCTACTGTTGCCCAGAAACCTTACCGATGATAAACAGTTGATTAACATCTAGTTTGTATGTTATATGTTTTATATACTGTATGCTTACAATCGAGTGAGCTAGAGAAAATGATGTTATTAAGAAAATCATAAGAAAGAAAAAATACATTTATAGTACTGTACTGTGTTTATTGAAAAAAATCAGCATGTAAGTGAACCCACACAAGAGTCAGTTAGTTGTACTGACCATGTATGCACCTCAAGAATCCTTTACTAATTAGATATCATAGTTAATTGCTTATGAAGGTGAGTGACACGTTTGTCTCAAAATTCATGATTAAAATTTGTTGTTTTGATAGACCTTTGTAACGATGTTAAACCTATATTTAACAGAAAAATTCAGATCTCATTGAACAGATTTTAAAACCACACTTCATGTTTTTTTCTTTTAGTTCTATAAACATGTGGTACAGAGTGTTGAGAAATTCATTCAGAAAGTAAGTATTTAACTTTGAATATACACGCTAAATGTACTATAATTATAGACTAATTCCTTGTGCTTTATTCTTTTACATCAAACACTCAAGTTTAAATTGTTTTGATGGACTGTTCAGGAGTGATTCCATTTATTTTCTAATTAAGGGGCGCCTGGGTGGCACAGCGGTTAAGCGTCTGCCTTCGGCTCAGGGCGTGATCCCAGCGATCTGGGATCGAGCCCCACATCAGGCTCTTCTGCTATGAGCCTGTTTCTTCCTCTCCCACTCCCCCTGCTTGTGTTCCCTCTCTCGCTGGCTGTCTCTATCTCTGTTGAATAAATAAATAAAATCTTTAAAAAAAAAAAAAAAATAAGGGTGCATCGGTCGCTCAGTCGGTTAAGGGTCTGACTCTTGATCTTAGTTCAGGTCTTAATCTCAGGGTTGTAAATTCAAGCCCCCCTCATTGGGCTCCACCAGCGTGGAGCCTGCTTAAAAAAAAAAAAAGAAATTAAATGATAGTGCTTTTTGGATAATTCTGAAAACAATAGCTTTCATTCAGGTAGATGGTCTTGTTAATTTGCATTGCCGTAGTGAGCTGCTGTCCCTTGAAAAAAATGGTGTACGTATGATTGATTTTAAATAAAATTATAAATGTGTTAATTCTCACTTGTCATTTGAAGTAGAATGCCTAGAGAGCAGCTCTTCTTTTAGATAAGGTGTGGGTAAGACATTTCCTACCAGCTACTTCTCTTCTGCTGATTCATTTTGTCTCATCCATTAAGACATTATACATCTCAACATCTTATTTTATAGACCTGAAGTTCCATTTTCTAGGGTAAGCAGAGGGTGATGATGTTGAAAACAGCTGCTTATACACAAGCAGAGTCCAAGGTGACTGGATTATAGGTTTTTGCCCTCTTGGTAATCAGTGCCCTATTCATGCCACAATTTTTGGCAGGAGTACATAGGGCTTAAAGCTTATGAAATGATACTATATTTGTTCTTTACTGTAATTGAATTTAGGTTTTGTACTCTGCCCGTGTTCATGTGCCTCGATGTAACCAGCATCAGTTTGAGAATCGTGGTATATGGCATTAAGAATTCAGGAAGGTTGCAGTGTTTCTTAAAAATAGTTGACTAGGAGAAGGGTATGTGAATCAAAGTGAGGTGACTGTCATGTAGGTAACCTTGAGTTAAATCAGTTAACCTTTATGTGATTCAGCTTTTTTCTAAAGTCTTGGTTTCTCAGTAGAGTATTAGTAAAACATATTTTGCGGTGAACAACTAGTGAATTGAGGCTGAGATGCAAAGTAAAATAAAATAATAAGTATGCTGTGTGTTTTAGGTAAATCACAGTATAAAATGGAAATGTTAATGATTGGAAAATTTCATTGTTCTAAAGCTTTTAAAAGTTGTTTTAAAAGGTTTCGAATGTCTAAAGCAGTGCATCTTAAACTTTTTTGTGCATAGGAGTTACCTAGGGATCTTGTTAAAATTCAGATTCTGAATTCAGTAAGTGTGGCAAGAGGCTGGGAGTCTGCATTTCTACCTGTTCCTAGATGATATGTTTGCTGTTAGTTCGGAAACCACAATTTGAATAGTAGTAAGGGTTTAAAGAATAAACATGAATTTATGGGTAGATGTTTTTTGACTGATTTGATTTAGAACAGGGGTACTTTTAATAAGATATTTCAGAATCTTAGACCTTGGGTGAGCAAAATTATCTCCATTGTGAGATAATTGTAGAATCAGTCTGGAAAAGCAAGTCAATATGGGGGGGTGGTTATTGAAGTAAAGAAAAGGGTGGAATTTAATCTCTATTTACAGGACATTGCAAGGTATAACATTCCACATAGAAATAAGAAACCTGTTGAGAGGAGAAGCCTCATACAGTATGTACAGTTTGGAACTGTTCAAATATAGTTTCGTTATACAAAGTGCTCCAATAGCCACATTTTAAAAAGAGTTCTTAATAGAGTAATAGTAGGACAAGCTTATACCAAACATAGTACAAACAACTTTATGCCTCAGCCGTGCAGTCTAAAAGAATGCCATCCTCCGTTTAGAATGTGTAACCTTCAGAGGTAATTTCTGGCACAATATTTTGATCTTTCTCTTAAGAGAAATACTTCTCAATCAAGTTTAGTGAAGCTTTGTATACAGACTCATTTTCATGGTGTTATAGAGCTTCAGTTTTGTCCAGCCCTCCACATTCTTTAGTCATTATACTGAGTTTCTAAGTTTCACTTAGTTTCTCAACAGCCTGAAAGACATTTGAAATGGTATCTTTAATAATTAAGAGGTTCATCAACAGTTCTGTTATGTCATAGTGAATGAGATACACATACAGTCTGTTCAAGTCTTCCATCACTTGTACAGTTGGTCACAGCCCAGACAACTTAACTTTTGTATCTTAAAGTCTGCCTTTAGAGGGATACCCGGCTGGCTTAGTCAGTAGAGCATGAGACTTTTGATCTTAAAGTCTGACTTAGAACACCAAAGGGGAATGATATTGCCAGTCAGTGTCTGGGCAGAAATTTAAATGCTTTTACCCCTTCCTCTTCTAAGGCAGAAATTCGGCAGCGGGTTAGTGTAATGGTAAATTGAGTTGTGTGTGTACATTTTTAAGTTACTTTGTGGTAATTATAGATTCATGTGTCATTTAATCAATAGATTATAGATTAATAATTATAGATTATAGATTATAATTGTAGATTCATGTGTCATTTAATCAATAGATTATAATGATACTTGCATTAAAGATCCCATAGACTCTTCACTCTTCACTCAGTTTCCCCCAATGGTAATGTCTTGATAACATAAGTATTACAACCAGGACAGTCATACAGTCCAACAAACTTAGATTTTACCAGTTTTACATGCACTCATTTGTGTGTATGTATATTTAGTTCTATGCAGTTTAATCACATGTATTGATTCATACGACCGCCACCATAGTCAACATATAGAATAGTTCCATCACCCCAAGGAGCGATCATGTTCCTTCCCCTTTTTATAGAGCCACATACTACTCTCCTCTGACCCCCATGCCTAACTCCTGGGGGGCATTAGTCTGTTCTCTTTCTCTAATTTTGCCATTTTAAGAATGTTATATAAATGTAGCCTTTTGAAATTGGCTTGTTTTGCTCAGTGTAATTTTATTTAGATCCATCCAAATTGTGCATGTGTCTAATGGCTCCTCCATTTTTGAGTAACATTCCATGATATGGATGTACAACAGTTTGTCTAACCATTCACCCATTGAAGGTCATCTGAGTCATTTCCATTTGGGGGGGATATTATTAATAAAGCTGCTAGGAACATTTGTGGATTTTGGCGTGAATGTAAGTTTTCATTTCTCTGGGAAAGTAAGTGCGTGTTTTATTTTATAAGAAACTGCCACTCTTTCCTAGAATGGCTGTACCATTTTACATTCCCACTAACAGTGTAATGATCGATCCAGCTTCCACGTTCTTGCCATCATTTGGTGTTACCACTATTTTAGCTATTCTGATAAAGGTATAGTAGTGTCTCATTGTGGTTTAATTTGCATTTACCTAATGGTTGATGAATATATTTTCACATGCTTATGTGGCATTTTCAGTGAAATATCTCTTCATGTTTTTGTCCATTTTCTAATTGGATGGTTTTTTACTGTCAAGTTTTCAGAGTTCTGAGTAATATTCTAGATGTAAGTCCTTTGTCAGTTATATGGTTTGTAAATATTTTTTTCTTGGTTGGTAACTTGTCTTTTCATCCTCTTAACACAAGATCCAAGGTCTTTTGCAGAACAAAGATTTTTTTAGTTTTGATGAGGTTCCAGATTGTATGTGATTTTTTTTAATACCAGAGGAAATCTCTTTTTTCCCTCTTTCCTATTCTTAGTGGAACTTTAATATGGGGGAGGAGGGGAGACAGATAAAACACAAGTAAAAATGTTGCGGTAGTGGTTATGGTAGGGAACCAGAAGCCCAGTCCACCTATTTTGTTTTCTGTCCCATAGCCCTTGACACCCTTGCATAGTTGCTTTGTTTCTGTGGAACCCAATTTGTAAAACTACTGAATTAGAGTATTGTTTATAGTAGGAAATACTGTTTTAACAAATTTATGAAAACGTCCATTTGTCATGTACATCATATATAATCAGTTGAGAGATCTAAGAAAAATGTGAGGTATTATTTAATGATGTTGACTTGTAATTTTGGGTATTCTCTAGCTCCAGAATCCCACATATTAGCTTGTCTGTACTTTTCCTTCACCCATCATAGACAAATAGTGCAAGGAGAGGAGAAATATGGCAGCAGTTTAATAATGTGTTATTTGTGAATCTCTGTTTAGCATGAAAGATTTATAGAAGAATGAATGATAGTAATAAATGAAAAGATAAATTAATAATGTAAGATGATTTCCCATAGGCCAGGAAAATTGCTTGAAAGGTTACTCTGGCTTCTTGCCTCTGGTGTGGGGTACACAAAGGTTTGGGCAGTTGGCCACAGATAGTTTGAAAACAGTAGATTTTCAGATTCTCACTTTCTTTATGTACTTTTTACTAAATTCCTCTGCTCTGGGATATTTTAGATCAGTTCTTTGTCCCATACACCTTAAATTTACATTTTCAATATATCTTCAGCTTATCAGTCATTGTTAGTCACTAAGAGAAGCTTTTGCCACTTGTGTTTTATTTAAGAACTCAAGGATGCTTATATAAATGTTTCTTTTTATATGAAACATTTGTACACATATACAGAAAAGTGCAGAAAACATAATATGCATAGCTAAAATTTTTAAAGTAACCTGTAACTACCATTCAGTGCAAGACGGGAAACTTTTACTGAAGTTCCCAGGTACCTCTTCCTGATCATATCCCTCCGCAAGTAACACACAGTCTTGACTTTTATGTTAGTCACGTTCTTGTTTGGCATTATAGTATTACTCTTTAAGTCTGAATTCTTAAACAAAGCTGTTTAACCTGCTTTTCAGTTTTGCATAAATGGAATCCTGTATTGTATATTCTCTAGTGTACAGTTGTTTTTACTCAGTATTATATGTTTAGGATTCATCCCTGTGTATAACAGTATTTATTTCTTTTCATTGCTGTATGTATTCCATTATGTGAATAACTGCTGGTTATCTTTTATTCTGTTGACAGACATTGAGTGTGTGTATGTCTGTGTTTGTATGTTTTCCTGTTTTTGTAGTTATGAACAATATACTGCTGAGAACACACTTTCATACTTATCCTGGTGTGATTTATATTTCTGTGGAGAGGAATTGCTGGGTAGTACGATATGCATTTCTTCCACTTGGCTGGATAATACCAAATCAATTTCATAATGGTTGTACTAATTCATACTCCCACTCATTCAGTGTGTGAGTTTGTGTTGCTTCCATCTTTACCCACACTTAATATTGTTGGACTTAAATTCTTCTAATCTAATGAGTCTTAAAGATTATTTTTAAAAGATACTACCCTCATATCATCTTTACTTAAAGAGTTAAATTCCAGCCAGCATTAAATCTTGTTTGTCAAAATGTTTTTAGACTCTTAAGGACTTATCGAATAGAATGAATTTCTATAGTCAAAGAGCAAAATGTCCTTTTATCAAACCAAAAAATACTAGTTTAAAAATAATAGTTTATAGCTAATTATAAACTATTATTGTTTTTCTTCAGGCTCAGGATTAATCTGAAATATTTTACTAAGCTGTATATTAAATTTGGATTTGTTTAGATTTGTTTCATCAGGAACTGGGATAATACCCTTTTTTCTTGCTTGTCATCTCCCTTCTCCTGTAGTTATGCAGTGATACTCTATGTCAGTGAGGTATCAAAGCCCTGTCCATCTTTTGCTTCCTTGCTTGGGTGACCACGGCCCTCTATAAGTGTAAAGAGGAAAGGATTTAGTGATCCCCTATTATCCCTTCCAGCTTTGGTGTTGTCAAATAGAATTGCTGTTGTGGAATTTCTGAGGTGTTCTACACTTTCAGGAAAACTTGAATCATCAGAAGTCTCGAAAACGACACAAAAGTAGTGTGTTTGCCATCTTAAAAGAAAATACCACTTAGTCTTTCCACTTATTTTGTATCTCTAAGTTTTGTAGTTAAATGTTATTTCCTTAAATAACATATAGATCAGTTCAGAGTTAGCAGTGAAGATCTCGTAGGCTCAGTTAAGAGTATTATATATGTTTAGTTCTTGTTGAACCTTCCTTTCCAATCTGTCTATCTTTTATTTCCTTTTCTTGTTGCATTAGCTAGGACTTCCAGTACGATGTTGAAAAGCAGTGGTGAGAGGGGGCATCCATTCCTTGTCGTCATTCATACTTAGTCTTAGTGGGAAAACTTTCAGTTTGTCACCAATGAGTATGATGTTAGGTTTTTTTATAGAGTTGTACCTCTGGACCATAGACTTAACACATGCTTCTCAGTTTTTCTTAATCCTCCTTAGGCAGGACAGGATGGCTGTATTTTCCTTACCCCAGGTCAGTGAGGCTCTGGTTAAACCCCAGCAGATTTGGCTCTGGTTAAATAGTTTCTCCTAAGGTCATACCTTGTTAAGAACAGAATACTGCTGGGTATCTCAAAATGGTTCCTTTTCTCTACCTCCTCTCAGAAACAGGAGAGGATTTTTCTCCAGTATTCACTTTGAGAACTCATATAGTATTAGATATGACTTGTCCTGGGAACAGCCCTTACTTAAATGCTATTGTCAGTATCATTCAGTGCTTTGCAAGTACAGCCACGTGCTCCTCTATTTACTCTTCTAGCTTTGCTTCCTTTGATGTTAACTTTTATTTTTTTATTTTTGAGTGAGAGAGAATAAGCATTCAAGAATTTGAGAGTGGGGGGGAGGGGCAGACGGAGAGGGAGAAAGAGAATCTAAAGCAGGCTCCATGCCCAGTGCCGAGGCCCTGTGGAGCTCGATCTCACAACCCTGAAGCCATGACCTGAGCTGAAATCAAGAGTTGGACGCCCAACCAACTGAGCCACCCAGGTGTCCCTAATGTTAACTTTTAGAGCTGAAAGTGGCCGCACAAATTCTAATAATAGAATCATTATATAAGGTATGTTTATATATTGCAAAGTATGTGGTCCAAGTCAGCTAAAGAGTGTTTTTTTTTGCCAAAAAACTCTGACTTCTAATGATACTCACATTATAGCTTGAATAATGTTAGAACGAAAATCACATTATATATTTAAAGGTGCATTCTCCCTGTGTTATTTCCTTTCTCTCTCCAAAAAGGCTATTTCTGCAGAAGAAATTAGAAATTACTAGAATGTAGTTTGAAGTGATATAACTGAGTACTTAATCTGACATGACTTTATTATTATTATTTAAAGAGTAAGAATTCCTCATACCAGTGGAAAGTCTTAGGAATTCTTGTGTTTTCAGTACTGATAGAACTTGAAAAGGAAATTGAAAAAACATTTCAGATTTTTGGTCTTAATTTTTCCTTAGGTTTCTAGTTGAGTCTTAGCTAAGTTTACCAATTGTTAAGTTATTTTAAAACATTAAGTCATACTTAAGATTTTTTATTTTGCCATTTTATGTGACAAAAATGCCTAGTCTACAAGTGAGGGAAAATCTTTTCTACAACATCTTAATATAGATGTATCTAAAGATACTGCGGATAAAGAAATGTTTTTTCCTTTAGGCCTTACAGTTTACCACTAAACTTCTAATATATGTTTGAGGCTTTGGGATCTTCACAGTAGGCCCCAAAGGTCCATTTATTATCTTGTGCATTCACGATTCTTCAGTGTGGTGAGTTTGTAACCCGAGTTTTTGTTATAAATCAGCGAAAAAGATGTATTTTTTTAATTTAACATATTACTTACCATTCAGTATTAATTTTTTTAAAGATTTATTTGAGAGAGAGAGAAAGCATGAGCAGGGGGAGGGCCAGACAGAAAGGGAGAGAGAATCTCAAGCAGACTTGCTGCTGAGTGCCAAGCCTGACATGGGGCTTGATCTCAGGACCCTGAGATCACAACCTGAGCTGAAATCAAGAGTTGGACACTTAACTGACTGCGCCACCCAGGTGCGCCTCAGTATTCATTTTTAAAGCATGTAAAGCAACTTATAAATTCTGTTGAATCTCACTCTCAAGATAATCATATCAGATTTTTCTGTGTTTAGCGAAATTAAGATGCCAATAAATCAGGTTAATAATTATTAATCACTTATCTGTGTTTGTAGCATTAGGGAGTAGATAAGTTTTAACAAAGTGGATGTCCTGCTTTTCATTAAATTTTAAGTTTTCTGTACCGAGGTACATTATTTGCTCAGCTAGGTTGATATTTCTTTGAATGTAGGGTAGTCAAAGGAAAATAGCCTTGGCCAGATACATGAACTGAAGATGAATATGCTGGATGTTTTGGGAACATGAGGGAAGACTATTTCAGGCTTTCAAAAACCATAACTTAAACAGAGCAGGTATTTTTAACCTTTAAGGTAGGTTAAACTTAAAACTTCAGTATCCAAACACCAACATTATTGCCCTCTTAGGAAATATTTCAATTTCTTACAGTCATAATGTTGCAGTAGATACTTGTGAATTGATGCTAAAGGTCTCTCTATTTTCTTGACAAAGAATCTAAGGATAAGGTTCTTAAAAAGTATTTGAAGGAACAGTTGAAGCATTGTAGATGAAGCATCATCTTGCCTTTTTGCAGAATGAAATCACTCATTGTCTTAGCTGAAAATGCCATTAGAAACATGTATGTGTGTGTTAGGGGTGGATTGAGGATCCTTTTCTTGCTGGTACTCGGGATTCCAGGGATTTTTCAAGAATATAATTGTGCTTTAGTGCCATATGTGATTTCCAGGAAATTACTTTGGGTGAGATACTTACCTAATTACAACTAAAAATTGAAACTGCTTCTTGCAGCCATAATTCCACGTTAATTAACATAAGCTTAGAAAGCAGATTTTCTTATACTTCTGTTTATGGTAACAAACCAGGAGCAGTAACCTTGATACTAAAAGGATTCTTAGTTGTGTTCACCTAACCAGATAGGCTAGAAGAAAAGCTTGTGGCAAGAAAGTAGGAGACATATTCCTCAATTTGGGTGGTTGGTAAGAAGGTTGAGAAACATTTATCAGTGGAGTAGCTAAAAATGGGGTAGATTCCTGGAATCTTAATGGTTGTGTCTTTCTTACAGGTGTGATATTTGAAAAAACTTTTGAAACTTTGGGCTCAGTGTATTTACAGTGTTACAGTGTTCCTTCATTAGTACAGAAATCCTTTTGTTATACAGATTTCAGATGAAGTCTAGTGTATGTTGGCAATGCTTTTTCTAGAGCTCTTCCCTGCTCTAGATACATGCTGCTTCCTTCCAGGTGGCTTTTCAAAGTCATTAAACAAATTTGCTTTGTTTTGTTATAACAGTACCTTATTTATTCTTTTGACTTTTGTCATTGAAGCCAGTTATGCAGTACTATTTTGGAACTTAGGTGATTGGCAGTTGAAACGGGTGAATGGAGTAGCCAAAGTAGATTAAAATGCCATTCCAGAGACAGATGGTGTGGAATAGTCAATGTTTGAACATTCATTACCTCTACATAAGCATTGTTTTTGTATTTGTATAGGATTTATAATGAATGCTACCTTCTCATTCCTTCTCTTCCTATTCTTTTTTCCATTAGTGTAAACCGGAATACAAGGTACCTGGACTTTATGTTATTGACTCCATCGTACGACAATCTCGACATCAGTTTGGTCAAGAAAAGGACGTGTTTGCACCCAGATTTAGCAATAACATCATTAGTACTTTCCAGAATTTATATCGTTGCCCTGGGGATGACAAGGTATGCTGCCTTTTTTTTTTTTTTTTTTTAAGTCGATACATTACCCTTTGGTCTTAATGAGACTCTAGTTTATCTTAACTATGATTTTATGTTACCTTTTACTCCTAGTCATTCTGAATTTGAATATTTAGTTATTACACTATCTGCATTCGGAGATTCTTAGCATCTTAAACAAAAGTGGAGAGATATAGTTTTGATTTGGCTATTTTTTACCTTATTGAAGCAATTGGTGTTAAAGAAACTGGCTATAATAAGCTTTCGGAATTACACTGAAGCTTATTTATTCTTACCCACAGCTAATTTAGTGTTTTGATTATTTGACCTGAACTCACATTTATCTATTTAGGGTCTATGAAAAATGGATTTGCTAAGTAGTTAATAGAAAGTAACTGCATTTTAAAATTCTTTTATTGTGGTAGAGTTTTATTAGTGCTGGAAACCCACTACCAAATCTTCTAGATCTGAATGAATAAATATTCTGTACCACATATAAAGAAGGCTTTGCCCTGAGAGAGAATAAAAAAGGGTTCTTTATATTTGCTCAAAGGTATTAGAAGTTTACATATTTTGGGATACTGGATACTGATTTGGAAATTTAGTTTACTCTTCTGATAGGGTTGGTTGCAATTTTTTTTTTAAAGTCACTTAAGCTAAGGACTTTGTCTTGAAGTTTGTTATTTGTTTAAAAGATGAAGTTAAAATCACCTGTAAATACAGCTTTGGTGCTGAGATGAATCCTGATCACCTCAACAGCCTTAATACAGTCTCCAGGCAACCATAACCATCGATCTCATTAGACTTCACATAGAAGCTGAAACCTAGTTGCCATTCCTGCCTTCTACTAAATGTAGCTTTCTCGGGGTGCCTGGGTGGCTCAGTCGTTAAGCATCTGCGTTCGGTTCAGGTCTTGGGATCAAGCCCCACATCGGGCTCCCTGCTCAGCGGGAAGCCTCCTTCTCCCTCTCCCACTCCCCCTGCTTGTGTTCCCTCTCTCGCTGTCTCTCTCTCTGTCAAATAAATAAAATCTTAAAAAAAAATTAAAAATAAAATAAATGTAGCTTTCTCATTTATCTTGTACATCTACCAAAATGAACATTTTTTTTCAAGTGTGTTAAGATTAGCAAATCACAATTACAGAAACATGATTTCAGGGGTAGAAAGTACTACAGAAGAAGTATTTTAATTCATCCTTCCCATCCACTGTTGGAATAGCCTCTGAGAAATGACTGTGCTAAGTTTTAAAAGCAAAAAAAATCAAAATGTCATTTTTCTTTTTTTCTTCTAGAGTAAAATAGTGAGAGTATTAAACTTATGGCAGAAGAATAATGTGTTTAAGAGTGAGATTATTCAGCCTCTTTTGGATATGGCAGCAGGGATTCCTCCCCCAGTTGTCACACCTGTTTTAGCCAGTACTACTGCTGCTATGAGCAACACCCCAGGTATGTTACTTTGATAGAGATTTGTTTTCTAAATATTCTACTTTTTTTCCAAGCGATTATTCATTTATAAAGTAACAGTTTGACAGTGCAGGAGAATTTATCTAGCATTAAGTAATTGAAAGGAAATGTAATTTGAAGGAAAATAGACTGAGAATTTATATTTGTGTGTAATTCTTTTCCAAAAATTAAAAAGCTGAATTTTTTAAATCCCTAGAAGCATAAATACAGTGAACTTTGGGAAATTGGTATGTCACTTAAGTTTTTTCCTGGTTTAGGCTGCCCATAAACTTGCATGTAAATCAAGTTATAGTATTGTAGGAGAACTTAATATTTATAAGGATCCCTGAAAAATTATCTAATGGAGCCAAGAGTGCTTTAGTAATAATCTCAAAATCTTGTTTTTTGAAGTATATTCAAATGACACTTAAAATTTGTTATCATAGTTCAGGAATTAACATTTGGTATATATATTGTTTTTGTTGTGTGTGTCTGTGGCTATACACATACACATCCGTTTTTAAATAAAAATAGTTATATATTATACATACTGTTTTCTAATTTTTCGATTATATTTTGAATATTGTGTCATTGAATTTTCTTCTGTAGTGAGATTTTTAATGATTTGTAAGTATTGTAGGCTCCTTTAAAGGAGTAGCTTAGTTAATAGGGACAAGTATGGACAGATCTTTTTGGTATTTTTTTTTTTCAGTCTACCTAATTCTGTAATTAGACAATAAAATAAAAACGTTTATTTAAGTTCGTATATATTTTATAAAAGTGACAAAGCAAATCTCTCTACCTTTCCAAGTCTTATTCATTTACTTACATATTTATTTCGGTGGGTGTGATGTCTTTTTTAAAAGGAACTCCTGTGACACCTGTTACTCCAGCCAATGTGGTCCAAGGTCTGCCGGATCCGTGGGTATCTCAGATAACAAACACAGATACACTTGCAGCAGTAGCTCAAATCTTACAAAGTCCTCAGGGCCAACAGGTGAGCAGTTTTTTTGTTAAAACGTCAACAATGATTTATTTTCCTAATGATTATTTTATAATGTACCACATAAAAGAGTATGTGTTATTTCTGTAAAAATGAGATCACACTATAGATACTACTGTGTAACTTGCTTTTTCATTTAGTAAGGCATCATTTTATGCACTGTTTTATGAAAACTTCATTTCATACCAAAATACTGACGTAGCACATAGTTTGTGCCAAACGTTATTAGGTGCTATTGTTACTCCAGTAACAAGACAGGGATGTCTTCTCTCTTAGGAAAGATGTCTTTCTATGTTAGGGGAGACAAATAATAAAAAAGTATAAAACTTTATTTAGATAGTGATACATGACTTAAAACAGGATAAATTTTTAGTGACTGGGTTTGAGGGGAAGGGGTCAGAATTAGGGTCGCCAAGAGAAGGTTTTTTTGAGGAAGCGCCATTTGAAGTGAGACTTGAAATGGGACTGCTCTTGGTAGGGTTTGAGGATAGCCCATTCTTCACATCTCCTTTTTTTACCTGTCCTTTAAAAAACCAGATTAATTGTAATCTGTGCAATAAGGCGCCCCCTCCCCCTGAACTCTTTTTCCAAATATTCATGAGGTTTCAGCTACCTATGAGTTTTTGTTTAAATGTCACCTCAGTAAGGCCTTCAAAAAGTTATTTAAAGCTGCACATTCTTTCATCCCCTATGCTCCTTTTTCCTATCACCTGCTTTATTTCTATTACATTAAATAATTTATTTACTTTATTTATTCTCTGTCTCTTCCCACCAGAATGTATGCTCTACAAGGATGAGAATTTTTTTCAACTGTTTTGTTCACTGCTGTATTTCTAGTGTTTAGGTTGTAGCAGATGTTCGGTACATTTTTGTAGAATGAATGAGTAGTGTATAGAGGCATAACAGTGTTGGGTATGCAAAGATCTTTCAGAATTGAGATGTCTGGAGGGTCAGATGACCTGTGCATGTATGTTAATAATGACAAAGTTGACATGGTAGACCTAAGTGTGGACCTGGTTTCAAAAGACAGAAATGGTGGGCTGAGAAACAAAGAGTTCATATGCTAAGCAGTGGGGAATTGCCAGAGATTTTCATGTTGCTGTCAGTGACCTGAACAGTACTTCAGTGGTTGGGAGAGGCGAGAAGCCTAGAGATAGGAAGTATCTTCGTTTTGATAATAATGATAAAAGAAGGGAAGTAATAAATATGTGAAAAATAGTAGGGTTGCAGACTCTCTAAAAGGACAATCTCCAAAAGGAAGGGACCGTTCTTGAGTTTTAAAAATGTAAAACCCATTTCAGTTATAGTCTTAGATTAGATCTAGTTTCTCCATTTTGGGGGGCAATTGGGAAACTGAATTGGATGTTAGATAAAATTACCAAATTATTAATTTTATCTTGTGATAATATTTTGAATGTAATTCACAAAGCAAATGTTCTCATTTTAAAAGATACTTATTAAAATAAATACTTTTGTCAGAAGTGATTTTTTCCAGAAGAAATAGTGCAAGGAGAGTTAAGAAGACTTAGTAATTGTATTAAATCAAGAGTAGAAGGAAAAGTAGGGTGTTGCACTGGTTTGAACCTGACTGAAACAGTAACAGTGCTGTCTAGAAAAATGCGGGTGTCAAAAGGAGTAGTTAAAATGTGTAAAAGAAAAAATATGGTATTAACCCTCTTCTCTCTTTTCCCCTCTGCGCCTTCTTTCTCTCCCTTTTTCCTCCTTTTCCTCCTTCCTTCCCCTCCCTCCATCTTATCTGTTCTGAAGCTTCCTCAGTGCAATAACTAAGCTATCATATATTTTGGTATTGTCTTTGCTATCACATTAGTAGTTTGTAGTTACTCTTTACTTGATAGCCAAATGACTGTAGTTTGTTTCTTAATGTAGCTGTTTTAGATAAGCATGAAATTACTTACTCTCATCTTGGATGGCTTTTGTACCTTCTCCCACTATAAGTTAATCTTAAACAGTACACATGTCTTGTTTCTATTGTAAATTGATAATTTTCAGATTCAGCTCAGGTTTAGGTCTTGATTAGGAAAGAATTATTAATTCTAAGATGTATGTAGGGTTTACTTAAACTATGAAACATTTTCAGGATCTTACTGTTTCTGCTTTTTAAGAGGATGGATGAATAGAGGGAACAGGGATTTGATTTCAACTCTTGTTGGCCCTATTCACCTTTAATTTCATTAGTTTCAGACTGCTCTAAGAGACAAATTGCTTACTTGCTTTCCTGCTTTCAGGAAATGTGTTATCTGATGGTAAATCTGAAAGATAGCAGAAGCAGTTGTTGTCAGTGCTTGTTTTTTTGTTTTTTTTTTTTTTAACAGAGATTAAGGAGTTAATTGAAGAAGGAATGAAAAGCTTAGTGAAGGGGTGTCTGGGTGGCTCAGTCAGTTGAGCTTCCACCTCTTGATTTTGGCTCAGGTTGTGATCTCAAGGTCATGGGATCAAGCTTCATGTGGAACCCCTGTTCAGTAGCCCCGCTTCGGATTCCACACTCAGTGCGCATTCTGCTTGGGATTCTGTCTCTCTCTCTCTGCCCCTCTCCCCATTCGCACCCGCACTCTCTAAAGAAATTAATAAAATCTTTAAAAGAAAAGCTTAGTGAAAAAAATCAGTCTGTATGTGATGAGGTCTGTATCTGTCATGGTATGACCACTTTATTTGGCTTGAAGTTCTCTGACTTTCCAGAAGCTAGACAGACTTACTAAGGACTGTTATTACATATATGGCACACACAACAAAATATTTTTTTAATTACCTTGTTTTGAGTTAGTATTTATTTTCTCTTGTCTCCAAAGACTGTATAACTGAATTTTATTGACTAAAAGATGGGCATTCTTACAGATAAAACCAGCATCTGTTTGTAATAATTTTCCTTTTTTCTCCTCTAGCTTCAGCAGTTAATACAAACTTTACAACTACAACAGCAGAAGCCTCAGCCTTCTATTCTGCAGGCCCTGGACGCTGGTCTCGTTGTACAGTTGCAGGCTCTCACAGCACAGCTTACTGCTGCAGCTGCAGCGGCCAACACCCTGAACCCCTTGGAACAGGGAGTGGCTTTCAACAAGGTAGAAATTAAGTTATCAGATTTGTTCTATAAGAAGTGTTAAAGTCTATATGCTGTCATGTGGATTCTAATTCTATAAATTATATTTTATTATTGAACTATTACAATATGCACTGTACTGTATAATATATTATGAATTTTACTAGAGGTTTACATATTTCTGAAGGAACTTAAGTAATTTTAAAATTCCACTTGAAATATGTAGAATATTCTCTTTAAACTGGTCGCTAAAATTGTGTATTCAAAATTGAGGCAAACGATAATTTTCTGAATTTTCTAATTTCTTTTATGGATGTTACAAATACACTAATTTGATGTTCTGTGTTCTGAAATTTTATTTTTTTTAAAGATTGTATTTATTTATTTGACAGAGATAGAGACAGCCAGCGAGAGAGGGAGCACAAGCAGGGGGAGTGGGAGAGGAAGAAGCAGGCTCATAGCGGAAGAGCCTGATGTGGGGCTCGATCCCATAACGCTGGGATCATGCCCTGAGCCGAAGGCAGACGCTTAACTGCTGTGCCACCCAGGCGCCCCTATGTTCTGAAATTTTAACCTGCTAAAATTATAATTGTTCAAAATATGAAAGTTCATAGGAAAACTTCTCTATAGTTGTCATTATACTGTAATATGATAAATTGAGGTCTAACTATAAAGGATAGTAGTTTTAAAGTTGAAAATCTCATGTATAATTTATTGTGTGATTGCCTCAATGTTCTTATTAATTATGAGAATATTAAAAGATCTTGGAAGTGTTATCCATATTTTTGTTTCTGCTACTGTATTTTTTTTAGGAAAATAAATATTGATTTTTGTATTACTTAGACTTTCTTAGCTGTCAGCTTAATTTAGTCTGAAAATTTAATAGCTAAACCACATAGGGGGCACCTGGGTGACTCAGTCAGTTGAGCATACTACTTTTGATCTCAGCTCAGGTCTTGATCCCAGGGTTGTGAGTTCAAGCCTGGAGTTGGGCTCCCCACTGGGCATGGAGCCTACTAAAAAAAAAAAAAAAAAAAAAGCTAAACCACATAAAAAAAACCTTTAAATTGATCATTTGGAAGATAGTAGAGCATCCTAAGAAGAGAAATGTACTACGAATAGATCCATTGATTACAGTCCTAGATGTTTTTTAATCAAGCTTTATTACTGTTGGCAAGCCACTTAATTATTTTAATCCCAGTCTTCTCTTCTATAGAGCATTAGTATTTTTCCTGTGTTATGATTTGTTTTGTTACATAAGGCAATGTATGTCAAAGTACTTTAAAATACTCAAATTGAATGCTTTATTATAGCATAACATAAAATTATATAAAACATTTATGTATTAATGTGATAAAGGGAAATTAATGGGATGTCATTGGCATTCAGAATAGCATTTGTACCTTATTTTTGTGTGAAGCATCTTTTAATTTGTCTTTTTCTCCCTCCCCCTCCCCCTTAGAAGTTGATGGATAGGTTTGATTTTGGGGAAGATTCTGAGCATAGTGAAGAACCCAAAAAGGAAATTTCAGCTTCTCAACTGTAAGAATTGTTGTTTTTCTTCATAATCATAAGTTTTTCCCATTACTATTATATACATTGGATAGGACATTGCCTTCTGAACTACCAAGTATACTTTGAATAAGTTGGGATATGATTTCAGGCTGTTGAGCTCTAACATTACAGAAAGATGGTAGAGTTGCTGTCTTGTTGCCTCCCTATTTATCTCAGATCTTTGCAAATATTTGGGGTATATTAAAATTCTTTATAGGAGAATTGATAGATGTTGATATAGTGGTGTTATTTTCTATATCTGTATTAGGCGTTAAGTTATTTTATTCAGTTATAAGAATATTTGAAATAATAGGAGAGAAGCTTGCTTCTAGTGTCAGTGGCTACTTCTAGGCATTCTACCAAATTCTCAGGGTGTGTATGACTAATCAGAAGTAAAGATTGGGATTATAGGGCTTTTGTTTTTTTAAAGATGTGGATTGTAAATTTTTATAATAGATTAGTGATTTTCTTTTCGTAAGTTCTGTGCAGCCCTAGGTTCTTGCAGGTTTGAGAAAGGACCAGTGGGGAAGAGAATGTTAGAGAGTGGGGCATGGAAGGTGGGAGGGTGGAGGTTGATGAATGGAGGGAATGCCTCTGGGAATCTTGTTTCAAGCAGAGGTTATTAATTTTATATATTGGGATAATAGCTCTTAAAATATATTTATATAATACATAAAAATACATATATCCTTTTGGTAAAGAGACTTTACTTGAAAAATTGAAATCTAATATTTTAGATTATGAATTATAAAGTTAGAGGAGAAACATTTGAGATCATGTAGATCAGTGTCCTGAACAACGTAAGAATCTCCTTTAATGGTGTTCTGATAGGGTATTTTTGTAATGTTTTAATGCCTTCTATGATGAGAAGTTAAATAATCTTTGTTACTGGATCCTGTTTGATTTTCTTTATACACATTGATCCGTTTTGCATTCTGAAGCAAGGAAACAAATTTGCTCCATTATCTTTTGAGACATAGCCTTTCAATATTTGAAGTTAGGTATCATTCTTCCCCTTAGGTTTATTTGCTCCAGATGAAGTACACTTTTTTTCAACTGTTTCAAGACTTCTCACCATCCTGATTGCCCCTTTTGGGATGCCCTCTTTTTTGTTCATGTCTTACCTTGTGGCACCCAGAATTCCAGGTGTATTCCAGGTGTGAATTTCCCAGAGTATAGTTAAATTATTATTTCCTCTTATCTAAGTACTGTTTCTGTTAACATACCTAATAATGTGAATGCTTTTCTAAAGAAAGCAGATTAGTTTTATAAAGTTTATGGTCAATTACAATTGTAGATTTCACATGTACTGATTGATAGACCATTTCTCCCGCTATCTTAGAGAAGGAGTTAAGTGACAATGTTTAAATACTTTTAACTTTTACGTTTCATTGAGATTTTCTTAAAGTGCTCTAATGTAAAAAATACTAATTTATATGTATTTAATACTCAGATCTTCCATCAGAGTATCTTTAACATGTTATCCATCTATTGAAAGACTGTTGGAGAGTATCTTTCTATTTTAACATATTAATGTTCTGAGGTATTCCATTTTCTGTTAATATTTCAAAAGTAAACATTGTAGTAGAGTATGTTTCATTTAATTGGCATGGGGGGGTTGAAAAATCAGTTATTTATGTATTATCTTCATTGGGTTTTGAAATATATTTCTACTTGTTTTTCCTTCTAGTTCTCATGTTTCAGAATCTGTGAACAATTCCATTTTTCATCAGATAGCTGAACAACTACAGCAGCAAAACCTTGAACATCTCAGACAGCAACTCCTAGAACAGCAACAGCCTCAAAAGGTTTATAACTCCATCTTGTGGTCTTTAGAGTTATTGCTTTCTACATTCTTTAAAACAGTGTTTCTCAAGCATGGTGATTTTCTTCAGTTTTATTACTAGGAAGATCAACCTTTTTGGAAGATTCATAGTCTTTTCTGTTACCAGAATGTGTTCTGGATATATACATGTGCTTGGTATATTAGCAGTGGAGAACAGAAGATAGAGGCGGTGTTTCAGTATTACTACTTCATGTGCTTTTCTCCACTCAGTTCCTTGTCAAGCAAAGTCATGATGATTTTGCTTTTGTTGATTGTGATGATGGCAAAATAGATTTGCTACCTTTAATTAGGCTGTTACTGTGTGGCAGGAAGTTTATGAGGCATGATTACGTTTAATGCTATGGAAAGCATTTTGACTCCAATTGTACCTTAGTGAAATTAAACATCCATTGCAAAACTATATAGCTAATATCATGTATCATTTGTCTTAAGACACTCTGTTATTTTATGTACAGCTACGAATTTTTAATCACTTCAAAAGTACAACATCCTATGGCGTTAAAAAAAACCCTAATAAATTATAGGGATGATAATATGTGAAGAAGAATCATACCTAGAATTGATAGAATAAGTCAAGTTGCAAAGGTGGGGTCAATCCATTGCAAAGCCTGTTTTTGCTCCATGTGAGAAATATTTATAGATACAAACTGTTTAGAATATGAGTGTTTTCAAATTCCCCCCAATCATACTTCTTTCTAATATCTGAAACTTTTTGGCAATAAAACAATACTACAAACGTTTTTAAAGTATGAGCAACGTGGTGTTAGATGATATATACACAGATGAACAAAAAAGCATCTCGCCTCAAGTAATCTCTTCTCTAATGGAGCATGTACATCTGTATGAACACAGGGCAGAATTCTAGTTTCTGTAATAGAGGTACAGTGAAGGACAGTGGAAATAAAGAAGAGAGAAGAGTTCCTTTAAATTAAAGGGATAGCAAACCTTGGACACTGCTGGGGCCTGAACTTATCCTTTTAAATCAAATAGTAAACGTAAAATGGATATTCATGGTATTTGCTAGGTTGGAACTTACACCTGGAATTATGAGAATGGAATGCTGTACCTTGTTTTGAAGGAATGATAGAAGTGTTGGAGTAGGTGTAGTGTTTTATGTCAGGCAGATTTATCTGCCTGAGAATTTGGGAACTTTAAAGATAGAGCACAATGTAGAACATTTGGATGTTGTTTAAAGAAAAACACAAGTTACAAATCAATGAAAAGAAACAGGTTGTCCGTGATGTAATAAAAAAATCTTATAGAGGCAACGGGTAGTCACGATGGAAGAGTTCATCCAAACAGCAGATTTGTCTGTCTATAAATGTGGCAGTTTTGATTGTCTTAGTGCCAGTTTCCTTTCAGAAAGTTTAGAAGAAGCAGTAAAATCAAGGTAGTACTCTTAAAATTAACACCAAATTATTGAAGTGAAAATTCCTAAAAGCTTGAGAGAACGTTATTCTTTTTTGTTATTTAAATTCAGTTAGCCAACATATAGTGCATCATTAGTTTCAGGTGTAGAGTTCAGTAATTCATCGATTGTGTATAACACCCAGTGCTTATCACATCACGTGCTCTCCTTAATGCCTGTCACCCAGTTACTCCATCCCCCCCACCTCCCCTCCAGCAATCCTCAGTTTCTTTCCCATAATTAAGAGTTTCATGGTTTGTCTCCCTCTCTGATTTCTTCCCATTCCATTTTTCAGGGTTATTCTGTCTTAAGAATCTCACCAACCAAAGAAAAATAGAGCTCCGGGCTTAGTTAATACATTATCTCCAAAATTTTAAAGGATACAGTAATTAGATCCTTTCGAAAGAATTAAATGTTGTTAAAAGCTTTCATTGTTCAGAAATAAGTGTTGAAGAAAGGGGGAGTGGTGAAAGAAAAGCAGCTTTTCTAATACATCAGGTAGATGGTGTTCAAAACCTATGACAAATTTCAAATTAGAAAGTATATCAGCAGGGTAACCATTAAAATTTAATAAATTGTGTAATTGGCTCTACCAAACCAGTTGCTTTCATATGATGAAGATAGGGTGAAATAAGCAGAAAAATGAAGCATTTTTGTTTACCTGTGAGCTCATTATGGCCGCCTAAAAGTTCTTACGGGGTCTTAGAGAAAGGAATCAGATTGCTCGTGCCACCCTACTCATTGCAGCTCTGACCACACCTGCATGTGAATTGATATCTAGTATCCCAAACAATAGAAAACCACTGAAAACAGAGCACTTCCAAGGAGTGGCTGAATTGTGAAGGGAGTAATAGTCATGTTGGAAGGAGAATGATTGCCGTTGTCGGACTTAAGTTCTAGTTCATGATATTAGTCATTGTTTTATCAGGATAGTCAAGAGATGTCAGGAAAGCTATAGCTCAGAGTGAAATACTGATAATGAAAATGGTAGGACTGATGAAAAGGGCTTCTAAAAGAATGTTATGAATAGAAAGGTTATGGAAGATTTGGCCACTTAATAATGAAGAGCTATCATATGTAACTTACTTTGATTCAGTATTTTTTTAATATAGGAGAATATAATAGAGTAGAATTGAACATGATAAAACCTAAGATGGGTGATAATATTTAGAGCCCTGAGTTACTGTAAGTGATTTGCCGTCTCAGCTCACATAAATTGCATTTCATGGTACTGCAGTTGTAGGATTATAGCACAGCATGTGTGGATTTCAGTAAGGCTTTTGACAAAGTCTTTCCTGTCACTTAGACAGGAAAAAGTGGAGGAACATGGATCTATAACTGATCAAAATGTGACATGAGTGTTAATCCACCTTTGAAAGAAGTCTCTGCTAGCTGCTGTTATCCTTGTCTTCTGTTTCTTCAGTATTAATGCTTTACCTGAGGACACCATTGAAGGAACTAGAGGTGTATACCAGGACGTATACTAAGGATATATACCAGTGTATCAGAAAAGCAGTCATTTGCCACCTGGGTCCAATGGATCCTTTTAAAATATATTTGAAGTCATCTTAGATAAGTTTACAGAAGTGAGACTAAAAGGGATGGGGGAAAGTACTTTACGAGCAATTTTAATATACATAATTGAAATGTAGCAAAACCATTTTGTGTCAAATTCAGATGTCACACGTTCTTTTAGCAGAATAGAACAGTCGAGGTTCTTGTTGCAAAATACTGCAAGATAAAGTCCTTCCTGCTAACTAAGTGTATGAAAAGACCCTGTTTTTGTCCTTAGAGACACATTTTTCTGCCATCAGTTTTGGAGTGTGAGAAATACATTTAGGATATGGTCATCTGAAAACCCATAGTCTGATATTTCACTTAGATATTAAACTTCAAGATCATCATTAGAGTCTAGAATGCTGCTTTTTCTTTGTATTCATGTTCTATTTTGTTTAATAATTGTGAAATATGTTCCTCTGTCAGTTATCTTCTCTTTGCCATTACATACAGAAATGGAAAAATCTAAATATTCAACTATGTTCCAGGGAAAGCTTAAAACCAGACTACAGAGATAGTGTCTCCGATACTTCTTGAAATATACAGTATTTTTGGTAATGCAGTAAAACTGGATGATGATGATTCTATTTCACCATTGACCCTTCTTAACAATTATATTGTTTTTTCTTTTTTGTATTATTTTAGTCTTTCTTGAAATAATTGAGAATAATTGATGGATAATAGCAGAATAATTCTTAGAATGATGAAATTCTTAGAATGATGAAACATTCTTAGCAAAATGTTTCAATATATAGGATAATACGACCTCTTAAAATCCCATAACGTGTCTTAGATACAGGAAAGGGTACAATGGACCTAATGCTAATTGCAAGATAATAGGATAATTTTTAGTTGAATTTTTATTTTTATTTTTTAAATAATTATTTTTTTGAGAGAGAGCCCATGCACGCGACTGCGCACGATGGTGGGGATAGGGGAGGAGCAGAGGGGAGAGGGAGAGAAAGTCCTAAGCAGACTCTGCGCTTGCGTGGAGCCCAAAGTGGGGCTCATCTCATCACCCTGAGATCATGACCTAAGCAGAAACTAAGAGTTGGTTGCTTAACCAGCTGCGGCACCCCAGCATCCCTTAGTTGAAATTTTAAAGTAGATTTTCTCTTTGTTCTTCATAAGACCTCTAAGAAAGAATAAAGGTCATGAAATTATAGTCTTCTCAAATGGGTAAAACTCAAACAAGAAACTCAGAAACTAAAATTAGTTGCAGTGGATCTTGGTGGTTATACCAAGAGTTAACCATTAAATAGAAAAATTAGGGTAAAAAACAAGGGTGGGGGGGAATGTGAAGCTTAAGATAAATGGAGAAGTAAGAAAAATACGATGTGAAGAATATATGCATACTGAACTCAGGACCAAATAGATTCAGGATGGAGCTGAAAATTCCCTTTCTGTGATAAGAATTCTGTTGTTATATACTTTTAAAGACATAAGCCAGGACTTTGCTTAAAATGTGTTTGATTTGTTCGGAAAGAGTGCTTGCTCACTGATGTTTCGGCCAGTACTGTGGCATGTGTTTCACAGAAGTCTTTTCTACTTTAACTTTGTTTCTAAACCTTGAAAATGTTACTTATTCTTAGAGAACCGGTTCCTTCATAAAGTTAGAAGCTTGGAACGGTTCTTTAAATGTTCTTTTTGGCTCTTAATTTTTATGCTTTTTCTTTCAGATTAGATGTCATTAGAATAAGAATTTTTTTTAAAAAAATGTTACTGAGATAGAATATATAACTAAGGTGTACAACATTGTGATTTGATACGTTAATATATTGCAGTAAGCTTAACACCTCTATCATGTCACAAAACTCATTTTTTTGTGGTGGGAACAGTTAGATCTAGTCTCTTAACAACTTTGAAGTTTATAATACAATATTGTCTGTAGTCACTATGCTGGTATTCCTTACACAGATAGGGAGACCAAGTTTCACAATTCAAGTAACTTGTTCTCAATCAGAGTTTGTAGCAAGGGCATAGTATTTTTGAGTTACTCTTCTCTGTTAATTATTACAGTAGCTCCCAACTTGTCTACTACCAGGAACTACTTTTGTTAATCTTTAACACCTGCAAAGATGTTTAAGGAAAGTTTATGTAGGGATACTTTTTCATAATTAGTTTTCTCATTTTTAGTTAACACCATAATATATGCAATTGCTAAATCAGATTCAGACTAATAAGTGTCATGTAAGTAGTGTCACTACAGCAAGTTGCTGTAAATCTAGTCCCAGCAAAACAAAAAGGGGGGGATTCAGATTTTAAATGTTCCTTTAATTAGTCTTCATTGCCTAACTTCTGTTAGTACTTCCTAATACTATTTTGCAAATTCCTAGAGGTGGAGGTTGAGAAAGGCCCAAATTGAGAACTCTTTCGCTAGATCAGTTAATTTGGTAATATTTGAGCTTTGTTTTGCCTATACAATAATGTATGACTTAGTTCTTTAATATAAAATACTTCTACATTAAAAGTAACATAGCATTTTAATTTATAGCATTTTATAAAAATGGTAATTGCCATTGAAATTCTAGATTCATTTAATTTAGTGCCATTATATATCTTTCATGATGTAATCCCTTCATTCTTTAAAGTATAATGTCTGTATTTTCCACAATTTAAAATTTGTTTGAAGACCTACTTGATCTTAGCATTCTAATACAGTCTTCTTCCTCTTTTGTGGAGGTGTCCCGTGCTCTTAAGTAAACTTGGATTTGTACAAAAGTGTAATTTTAGGTTGATTATAAATGATTTAACATGGGACTTCTATATGTGTTGTGCTCCTTTTTAAAACTTTGTGAAGTTTGCATGTTTAAATTCTGTTGTAATAATATGCATGGTTTCTTAATGTTTGTGTGTTTGTATACGTTCTCAATAGGCAACCCCTCAGGATAGTCAAGAGGGAACATTTGGATCAGAGCATTCAGCCTCACCATCACAGGGTAGCAGTCAACAGCATTTCCTTGAACCTGAAGTGAATTTGGATGATTCTATAGATATTCAGCAACAGGTAAAAAGTAAATGTTTTTCTGGGTCATAAATTTCTAAAATTACTTAGAGGAGAATATTATAAAATATGGTAAATGTTTTTTTGTGTAAAATATTTTGTTTTTATGTAAAGTAATGGTAATGTCCTAAATATTTTTTCCTCACAATTAAGCTATATATTAATCATTTTATGTAAATATTAGGCATTAAAGCTATTATGGTGAATATTTTGTTAAGGCAGAATTGTCAGTATATACTGCATCTCAATCAGGCATTTTGTTTGCTGTTCTTTTGATTTTCAAGGATATGGATATAGATGAAGGGCAAGATGGAGTAGAAGAGGAGATCTTTGAACAAGAAGCAAAGAAAGTGGCTGTTCGCTCAAGATCAAGAACACATTCACGATCTCGCTCAAGGTTCTACAATAATATTTAAGAGTAGCTGTGTGCGAACCTTTAAAAGTTGGCTTTGTTTCTTTGTATCAAGGTTAAAGGAAGTGTTTTTCTTAAAATAACATCTTATATTCTCCAGAAAGAAGTAATTCAGAATTTCAAAAATGGAAAAATTTTTTGTTCTCTTTTAATTGGATATATTTGTGGCCATTTATTTGAATAATATACATTAATTGCAGACATATCATAAGACTTGGATTCAGGATTATACCTGATTTTAGTTAATAATATTATGATTATACCGAACTTAGGATATTATTGCCTCTGAAAACTGTTCAGTCAAGCTGTAGAGGAACAGTGTTAGAAATTCCATTGTATTTCTTAGGTTTTATGTCATTTTGTAATAATACCAAAAGTGATCATAAAAATAAAACTACAGGAATTATTTTTATAAACATTAAGCATAGCATCCGATTATTATAAAGTATATCCTATGGTTTTCTTTGTTAGCTTTTCAACATGGCTAAATCTCACTAATGTACACGCTTACTCAGTTTGAGTTGAAGTTTCCTTAACCTGGTAATTCTTCTGTAGTTATATACGTATATTTGTAGTTTTTGCTACAAATTCTCTTAAAATTTTAAGTCATTAGTCTTTAATATTAATATACTTTATTTTCTGCACATGAATACCCCTGAAAATCTGAACAGTGTATGCTGGAAGAGGGATAGTATCTTTGATGATTTTTCAGTCATTTCTTACTTGTTTCAAGAAGTTATTTGTATTTACCTCTTACAAACGAGAGCCTGTGAGTTCCACTCTCCCTAAACCCATCTCATGTCAGTGAGTAATCTTGCTAAAGCAATTACAGTGTTAGGGCTGAAATCTTTGCAGCTTCTTTGTCTTAACAACACCTCCTTATTCAGCATTTAGAAGCAGTGCAGGGGCATATGGTCGACGGTAAAAAAAAAAAAAAGAAAAGAAACAGTGTTTCCGGATCACCGTATATTTAAAGTCAAGCACCTTGAAATTTTAGAAGTTGGAAACTTATAAGCAGAATTCTTTAGTGGCCTCATTCTCTGTTGGAAACATTCTCTGTTTCGTAATTTTAAGAATATAATGTTTTTATCACCTAGGGTTCTATTTTCTTTAATCTTTCATTCCTATTCTTGACTCTTGTTTGAAAAATGAGTTGGAGGACACTAAGGAAAGTAAGGCCCTTATTGGATAGAATCTCATTTTCTTCTTCCTGGTCTCAGTAAGAATCATTGCAAACAAACATCTATTACAGTATGAGCCTGAGCAGTACATAGATTTGAGAAATGCATGTTTGATACTTCATTCTACTTACACATTTTTTAAGAGGTAGCTAGATATAAGACAACCTTTTGTGTGTGTGTGTGTGTGTGTGTGTGTGTGTGTGTGTGTTCCCCCCCCACCTAGAAGTGAGAAATTTGACAGAAGAATAATACTTTTGTTAGAAGTAAAATAATATTTTTTTTGTAGATCACCAAGAAAACGAAGGTCTCGGTCACGATCTGGTTCCCGAAAGCGTAAACACAGAAAGCGATCACGCTCACGCTCAAGAGAAAGAAAGAGGAAATCATCACGTTCATACTCAAGTGAAAGGAGAGCTAGAGAGAGGGAGAAAGAACGACAGAAGAAGGGATTACCTCCAATTAGATCTAAAACATTAAGTGGTAAGTGACATACTTTACAAAGCTTTGGTTTCAACAAATATTAAGAAAATCATTACCTGCTAAAGACAATTGTATTTTTAGACTAAGAAATTGAAAAGTTGATTGGTAGATGAATAATTTTATCCTTGGTTTTTGTAAAGTGAGAGAGGAGAAAAGAAGAAGGAAGAACAGGTTCTACTGAAACACTTAAGATCCATTGAGAGTTGATTTTTTAAAATGCAAATTAGAAAATATAGACCTCGACTAATAATATATAAAGTGGACCAGGCCTACTGTCTCTTACATAGACACTGTGATTTCTATTCAAAGTGTCGAACCAAGTTTGACCACCAGGTCTGGGGAATAATTAGTGAAGGGAGCCTGTAAATTTTAAAGCTATTTGTAAACTTATTGGATCAGCACCAAGGGAGAGATTCCCATTGTACAGACTTTCCCTCCTTTATATGTTAATCTGTAATGTATAATTAGAACAAATTTGGTAGTAGTGGGAGTTTAAAGGAGAGTTCACTTGGTAGGAATGGGAGTTGTAATTAGTACCAGATTATTCCTGAAAGATTCCTAGGGAGTTAGGATTTCTAAGGTGAACAGACAGACTGCAGATGGGCAAAGTACATAAAATGGAGCAAATTGTCATTCTTTGCCAAGAGCTGAATACCGATCAGGTTGTTTAATTTCTGAAGGTCTCCAAATTCTCTCTGCCATGAAGATAGATAAATAATTGGTATAACTTATACTGCTGAATCATCCTGGAAATCCAGGCTTATAATTAAAGGCAACATCCAGCCTCTTACTAGGTTCTGGCATTTTCAGCAAGCTGTGGCTATCTTGCCAGAATCTTACCTGATAATCGGAGCCAGTGTTAATTTAATAATGTGATACTCCTAACTCTGAAAATTTGTTTATCCCCTTAGGGTGAGAGACCAAATTCAAACATTTTAGTGCTGTCTAATAAAGAAATAACATCAAAGGTCTGACCATAAAACCTCTGCTGTGCCCCCTTTCTCATAATTACCATTAGGACATTCAGAATCACCAGTTTTAGTAGGGCTATTATATGGAGTCTTTTCCATTTAGTTCTTCGCTTTCCTTGTCATATTATAGCTACCACCATTTACATAGTTACTGACCATGGAATTTATTTCCTATTGCTATGGTTTTTTTCATGAATAAAAAAATTCAGAAAGCACATAAGAAAATACACTGAAAAGTATATCCCTCATTATTTACCTCAAAATTCTCCTTATTCCAAAGCAATATCAATTTCATGTGGCCCCAGCACATTTTAAACACATATGGTAGTATTTCCCTATCATTGGTCCTTTGAACACAAGAGTATTCATGAATAGTGCAGTGGATATGAAACATCAACAAGCAGTAATATTCTAGGAATCAGTGTCCTCTCGTGGGATGGGGGAGATTCATTTTTGCTTTCTGGGTTTAAAAAAAAACTTGTCTGTGGGAAAAATTTGTGAAGAGATTACCTTGAAACAGTTCGGGAAACATGGAACATATTTCAGAGAGATTAAAGCAGCTGTGATGTGGTAGAGTAATGAAGCGGTGGGAACTATTCAGTGAAAGAGGTCTAAAAATTTGCTGAGGGTTTGTGATAGGTTGAATAGTGGTCGTCCAAAGATGTTCATAGCCAAATTATTGGAACTTACAAATATGTTACATTATATGGTATGATTAATCAGGATCTTGGCATGGGAAGATTAACTTGGGTTATCCAGAAGGGCTCTGTATAATCCAGAGGTCCTTATAAGAGCGAAACAAGAGGGTCAGAGAGAAAAGGTGATGTGAAGGAGAAAGACGAAGATAGGTAAATGCCCCACTGTTGGCTTTGAAGATGAAAGTTGGGGTCATGAGCCAAGGAATGCAGGCAGTTTGTCAAGGAAACAAATTCTCCCCTAGAGTGTCCAGAAAGAATGCAGACTTGATGATCCATTTTAGACCTCCACAACTGTAAGAGAATACATTTTTGTGTTTTAAGCTACTAAGTTTGTGGTATTTTGTTATAGAGTAGAGTAAAACATACATTGCTTCTTGAGACTTTGGTTAAATATTAAATTATATGTACATACGGTGAGACTGTGAGGCGAAGAACAAATAGGATAAGAACATTACCAGGGAATCTGTTAGCTGAATGATTCTTAAAGCTAACACGTGTCTGGAAGACTTGAGTTCAAACCAGCTGGAGTAGAGAGAGCTGGTTGAAAACCTTCGTTCAGGGGCGCCTGGGTGGCACAGCGGTTAAAGCGTCTGCCTTCGGCTCAGGGCGTGATCCCGGAGTCCTGGGATCGAGCCCCACATCAGGCTTCTCCGCTGGGAGCCTGCTTCTTCCTCTCCCACTCCCCCTGCTTGTGTTCCCTCTCTCGCTGGCTGTCTCTCTCTCTGTGTCGAATAAATAAATAAAATCTTTAAAAAAAAAAAAAAAAGAAAAGAAAACCTTCGTTCAGTAGAAATCTTGCAGTAGTCACTAGTGTGGGGCTAAATTAGCTCTACAGTAAAACCTGCTGGAGTCCTGTCCCATAATAGATAAAAAGATCATCAAAAGGCTGGAAACTTTGTCTTTAAAAATGATATTGATGTAAATCTAGATTTATTAAAATTCCGCAAATGTATCATCTGTTGTAAATATTTTCCAATTACGTGTTTTCAGGAAAGGAAATGTTTATGGAGGCATGAACAGTACAGCTTAAAGTAGGTGAGATACCTCATGTGTAGGTCTGTTTCTTAAAGAGAAGTGCTTCCCGCAAAGTATCTTTTAAGTTTTTCATGATAACAAGTTAAGGAGTTCCAATTCAGCCTTTTCCCCCTTGTATCTCCGTGCAAATTATTTCCTTAAGGATAAGGTGCTGTTTTCAGATTTAACTGTTGATTAGGAAGAAATAATCCACTTAATCATTCCAGCACAGAAAGATTAAAGGTGCAGAGATAGGATTTGCAGTAAGAAAAGCGTTTTTGTGACTTTGTTGCATATTAGAATTACCTACAGGATTTTAAAACTCCCGATTCCCAGTCCGTCGTACCCTGTAACCCTTCATCTTTTAGGTTAAGACCCGGGTATCCATAGGTGATTAAAGTGTGCAGCCAAGCTTGCGAACAGAGGTTGATCTGCAGTAGATGTAGATGGATATCTGGGACTTTAGTTCATTTTAAGCCTAACAGATAAAAATGTCACTGAAGTGTTTTAAATATCCATCTTAAATCTTGTTGTTATTAGTGCTTTTTCTTCAGCTGCTCAAAAGAAATAGCTGTGTCTGTGTGATTTAAGTCATTTGTCTCTTTTATGTCTTGACAGTATGTAGTACTACTTTGTGGGTTGGCCAGGTGGATAAGAAGGCGACCCAGCAAGATTTAACCAATCTGTTTGAAGAGTTTGGACAAATTGAATCCATTAATGTAAGTATCACTTCTTATACAATAGTTTAAGATTAAAAATACATATACAGAGGATTTTCAGTCAAACAGTCACTTTGGTTCCTAATGAGCCCAGTAGAGTATCTGTCTTTAATAATGCACATCTTTATAGGGATTATTTTACTTTAATCATTTCTGTGTTTATTTATGCTGCTGTTTATCTCGTTAATTAATTTTTCTTTTTTTAGTGAAATTCTAACGAAATGTTCTTAGAGGTTTTATAGCAGTATAGCTAGCACTTGGTTCCTAAAATCATCCAGTGTTTGGGTTAGCAGGAACCCTATCTGTGACCTAGTTTAATTCCACACCCTCCCTTTTTTTGGTAATGAAAATGAGGAAACTGAGTCCCACAGAATTTTAATCACCTACACATGAGCACATAGGTGGTAGTGGAGACATAATTGGATTTGGGGTCCCAGTCTTTTTACCAGTCCCCTTCCTCTTCTCCCCACCTCTCCCTCTCAAAGCAAACCTGAGGCAAGAAAACTTGTGTGGTCACAGCACCTCAGTAACTTGACTGCAACTCTCACTCCTCAGCTCGCTTTCTTTCAGTACTTTTGCTCCATCCAGTCTCCTTCTTTGAGTATATTCTTCGTCCTCAAGCTCTGTTTTTTTCCCCTGGAAAAAGTCATGGAATGTTTTATAGAAATTTATTTGTTTGAGAAGCCTTCTAATTCATTAACCCTCTGATTTTATTCACTGTTATATTTTTATGTCTCTTGAACTTTTATCATTTGCCACGAAATTGGTTGCCTTTCCTTTCTAGTCTTAGATCCTTATGTGACCAAACTTGACTTTTCCTTGTTAATAACAGCACTCTTCATTGAATTGTTTGACCATTTCGTATACTACTTTCAACCGTATATGATCTCATTGGAAGCTCACAAGAAGCTGGTTAAGTAATTCCCATTATTGTTTTACCAGTGAGGAAACTAAGTGATTTGCCTGAGTTGCGCAGACAATAAATAGATGATTGGTTGAGTGTTTCAACTTAATGAGTTTCATATGCCTCTCTCTACACCATGGCTGTGCTGTAGGCTTTTCTTACTCTTTTGTCTTTTCAAATTTCACCTGTCAAAACATAAACTATCTGCTGGAGTCCTTGATCCTATAACCTCTGAATTTTTTTTCTGCTTTCCCCCTACCTGAGATGTCAGAAATGTGTTGACAGTTGAAAAAATAGGGATGCCCAAAATCAGTGTCTTTAAATTCTTATTAGAGTGCCACAGTATACACAGGTGATTCTAATGCAGAGTCAGAAATCACTACTCAGAATGGATCCTGAATCCAAGCAGCATTTGGATTGTCCTATTACTTGTGTCATTTTTGGCCTTTCTTGTTCCATAGTCATTTGGACATTAGTTTGCCTTGTCCGCCCCCCCCCCCCCCCCCCGCCTTCTGTATTACCTTTTTAGAGCATAGTACTTAGAAATAATAGGTACTGAGTTATTTTGTGAACTGAAGTGTATTGAATGGCTAGTGATAAAATCCAGGATTTGAAAATCTGATGGAAAATTTATAAACATTTCACTTGGTTTTGGGGGAGCTTGAGAACTGAGTAAAAAGTCTGTTCGATTTAGCACTTAGTGGGTCATTCCTGAGCTTGAAAATTTTTCAGTCCATTGATACAGAGTTGGGTCTATATTGCAAAAGAGGAAGAAGTATATAAGGTGTTAGACTTCTTTTTTGAGAAGTTTGTTATTAAAGTTTGGAAAGTAGCTTGAAGTGAACTCTGAGTCAAAGTGAAAACACTAAGGCTGTTTTCTTATTCGTGTTAAAACCTTTGTCCAGAAGCACTTGGGCAAAATTAAGTTTTATACAGTTGAAGACCTTTAGTGTTATCATTTGTTGTAGATTATAGATTTTATATTAAGAATAAGATACTTCCCCAAACAAAAATCCTTCTCACATTACTCCGTATGACACTTGTTGAATAAATTGCATGTTTCAAGTATGTTGGCCATGCAATATTGTTTTCTTTTTATCTGGTGGTATTACATACATGTCTTTTTACATTTTTTGTTTTAGTATTTCTTTATTGTGTATTAGGAAGACTTTGATTGACATGTGATATTCAAGATTTTGCTTATGTTATGACTCAGAGTGAGACCCAACTAGGTTTTGAATTCTTTTTAAACTAAGTCGTTAGCTGTACATGGATTGTACCAATAAATAGCCAAAGGAAGAAAAGGGAAAAACCATTCAGTCTTAGTAGTCAGTGATCTGTTTCATTAAAACCATACAGTAATGTCAGAATGAATGCCTTATGTTTACCCTTTCTAAAGAAAAAAATTTTTTTAATAGATGATTCCTCCCAGGGGCTGTGCTTACGTCTGCATGGTTCATCGACAAGATGCTTTTCGGGCTCTTCAGAAACTTAGTTCCGGATCATATAAAATTGGGTCCAAGGTCATTAAGGTGAGATTGGAGGGGAGGGACCCATGTTCTTCTTTTATTGGATTATTAGAATGTTCCTGTATTTGATTCATCTTCTTTTTTAATGTTATGGGAAAACCTCTAGAAAAGTTTATTATTTCAGTATTGTTGAGTTATAGAATTAGAAATAGGTAAAGTAAAACTTCAGCCAAATGATTCTTTGAAATCACACTTACAGTTCAACATTTTATGAGCAGAACTTTCTCATTTTTACAAGTTCTTTCTTTTCTTTCCTTTTCCTTTCTTTCCTTCCTTTTCCTTTCTTCCTTTCCTTTCTTTCCTTTCTTTCCTTCCTTTTCTTCCTTCCTTCCTTTCTTTTTTTCCTTTCTTTCCTTCATTTTTAAGTAATCTCCACACCCAGTGTGGGCTCAAACCTGTAACCCTGAGATCAGGTGTTGCACGCTCCACCAGCTGAGCCAGCCATACACCCCAACAAGCTTATCTTTCATTCACTACTTCCTCGTAATGCTTCCTAATCATACCTTTTTAATTATATTATTATTTCCTCCTTTTTAACATTGTGTGTTCTACAACCCAGGCCACTGTGAAGGGTTTATTAAGCATATTTTTGTTTTCCTTTTAGTCTTTAAAACCGAGTGTTTATTGTGTATTTTTCCATTTTTACTTCTTGCGACTAATTTAAATTTTATTTCTGCTACTTGAAGATAATTTATTACATCAATTTCTGCAACTGAATTAGAAACTTTCAAGGTTAATATGCCATGTGATTTGTCATTTCATGGCAGAGAGTTTCCTCTGTGTAAAGTGTCTCCTTTCTTAGACTACCAAGATTTTGTTTAAATTATGATAACTATTCTAATTACTGCTAATGTAGGTTGACATTTTTATGGTGAAAAGTAGATTTGGATTGTTCTGGAAATGTGTTTTTCAGTTTTAGTAAGAAGTGGAAATACATCCCATGTTATAAATGCCATTGCTGTCTAATGCACGCTTTATTTTAAAAACAAACAAAAAGAGGAAATACATGGAAAAACTACTTGGTTACTCTTATTTTTCTAGCATCCAGTGATGCTTTACTTGTCCAACTGATTTCATTTATATTTACATTGTTTACATATAATTTTGAACATTTTACCTGGTTTTCACAGTATATCCGAGCTTTCTTTTTTCTTCTCTTCATTCCTGATAGATTGCTTGGGCTTTAAACAAAGGTGTAAAAACAGAATATAAACAATTCTGGGATGTGGATCTTGGAGTTACATATATACCATGGGAAAAAGTTAAAGTGGATGACTTGGAAGGTTTTGCAGAAGGAGGCATGATTGACCAGGAAACTGTAAATCCTGGTAAGTACACTAAGGGTGGTTTTATTGTTTAAAAAAATATATGCTTAAATGGTCGTAGTTGATAAGAGTGTCGTGCATGATAAGGTGAATTGTGCTTATTTTATTTCCTGGATTCTACCCCCCAAAAAGGGAAAAAATCTGAAACACTGCCATTTGCACTGTATATGCTTAATAGGTCTTATTTCCTAAGTCAAGAGGATAGTGTTTTAGAAGTCTATAAATGTAGCATTTTTCCTGTATGTCTTTTAAAAAGTTTTGCTCTTTTAGAGAAAGAGTTGTGTATGAGGAGACTTTTTTAAACTAAATATTTCAGTTACTCGAATTTAAATAAGAAATGGGGATGTAAGAAATTTCTTTGAAGAACTTCCTAGATTTTGATTAGTGTCCATGTTGAGAATGGCAGGAATAGAATCTTAGTTTAGAGAGCTGTGGTTCTGATTCATGCAGTTCTAGAGTGCTTATAACCAAATGATCATTTGGCCTATTTTTTTGTGTTTTTATTTTTAAAAATACCAGTTATAAATCCACAAAATAGCATTTGTAAACAGTAAGAAATCTTAAAATGGATGCTTAGAAATAATTAAAATGTGGTATATAGCTTATTTCTTCACATTTTAGCTCTTTTACCAAAGTAAGCTAGCTAATTTTCAGGATATTTTCATTCTTAGGCCAGTATAAATATTTTCAAACACTTTTTCAGTGTTTTCTTCTTGGCGTTTTTTTTCCCCCCCTTTTCTTGATGGATATTTCTCCTAAACACTTATTCACTCAGTAAATATTTTAGTTTCTTTTGTGTGCCAGCCATGATTTTAGGAATTGGGATTATAGCAGTGAGACAAATAGACAAAAATCCTTCCTCTCATGGAGTACACATTGTAGTACAGGGGTTGACAGCCTATATATAGCCCATGGGCCAGATCCTGCCGGCAAGCTCTTCTGTAGAGTTTTATTGAAATACAACCATACTCAGTTGTGGTTAACCTATTTTACATGACTTTTTTTTTTTCAACAGCAGTTGAGTAGTTGCAACAGAGAACAACATATGGCCAGTAAGGTCTAAAATAGTTAGTATAGGAAAAGTTGGCCAACCCATGTTTCTAGTGGAAAGAAACAGATAATAAACAAAATTGATAAACTATATAGTGTTTTTAGGTTGATAAGTTCTCAGAAGAAAAAGCAGGGAAAAGAGGGGGTTGACAGTATGGGTGTGGAGCTGTTGCAGTTTTACGTGAAGAGGATCTGATGGAAAGAATGATATTTGAAGGAGTGAGACGTGCAGCTCTCTGGAGAAAGAGCATTCAATACAGAGGGAATAGTATGTGCAAAGTCTGTTCAAAAATTATGAGACCAGTATGGTTTGAGCAGAGTTAGTGAGGAACGAGTAGTAGGGGATAAAGTCAGAGAGGTGTACAGAGAGACGGAGTCATAGAAAGTCTGACTAGTCATTATAATGATTTTGATCTTTACATTGAAGGAGATGGAGAACCATTGGAAGAACCATGCGAGCTTCTCTGTTTTATTTTTGCATAGCTGTGTTTTCAGAAAGGTTTTTCTTTATTGAGTTAATACTTTTCCTTGTTGGTCTCCCTTTGTACCTTGTGACACAAAATAAGATTGGATCCTCTTGTATCAGACAGCCTTTGAGATATATATCTAGGATATCCTCTGAATATTTTAGTATCTTTTCATTTGTGCCTTGTGTCATGCTTCTTTGGACTCCTTGGTATTCTCATCAGACTTACCTGGGCAAAACGTGGGTTGGCAGCTGTAGTTGTGGACACATCTTAAAGATGTGCTAAGGTAGATGAGGGACGTAGAGATGAAATAAATAGATACATGGAAATAAAATGAAAATTTTGTACCTATCCAGAGGAAATCAATTTCAAATATTTTGTTTAGAGTGGGAAACTGTGAAAAGCTCAGAACCCGTTAAAGAGACGGTCCAGACAACTCAGAGCCCAACTCCAGTTGAAAAGGAGACAGTGGTCACCACCCAGGCAGAGGTTTTTCCTCCACCTGTTGCTATGTTACAGGTTAGTGCTGGGTGTTTTGTTATGTTAACGTGTTGTCTTACATTTCTGTTTTTACTCGTGTATTTACTTTATAAAACTTAAAGTTGTCCAAAATAGAATAAATACAAGTTTAGTCAAGTAATTTTGGGGAAAATTATGTTTTTTTTTTAGAAATGGTGTCATTTATGTATAAATGTTTATTTGTTGTATAAGTATTTATCCGTGGTCTGCTTCTATGACATTCACTGTTCTAGGCACCTGGGATAAGGATACATCAGTGGAAAGAAAACCACACAAACCCCTGCCTTTATGCAGCTTTTGTTTTCAATAGGGGAGACAGAAAATGCAAAATAAGTAAGTTTATGAGATACTGTGGAAGGACAAGGGAGTATGAGGGTTGTAAGGAGTACCTGGATAAGGGCTTATGATTGTACATAAAATGGTCAGAGCAGGCTTGAGAATGTGACATTTGAACAACAACTTAAAGTTGCTGAGGGAATTAACCATGTGGCTACCTGAGGAAGAGCACTCACTGTAGGCAGAGGGAGCAGCCAGTCCAAAGGCCCTAGGCCAGGAGTGTATTTGGTGTGTTCCGGAATAACAAGTGGGCTAGGAGTGAAGTCAATGAGAGCCAGCTTAGTGGAAGGGAGAGTTTTAGAAGGACTTTGGTTTTCACTCTGAGATGGAGCATTATTGGAGGAATTTGAAGAAAGGAGTGACTTGATCTGGTTTTAAAGGTTTTAAAAGATCTGGTTTTAAAGGATTTCACTGGCTACTATTTTGAAAATAGACCAGTGGGCATTAATAAAAGCAGGGAGACCAGTGAAGAGACCGTTGCAGCAATCCAGATGAGAGCTGATGGTGGCTCAGACTAGACTGATGGCAGTAGAGAAAATGCGAGATGGTCAGATCATTAGGGGTTATGTGCTGGTGTGTCCAGTGGGATTTGTCCATGTGGCATGATGAAACTTGACTTGTGAGAAAGAGAAGAGGTAAGGTTTTTGGTTTGAAAAATTGGAAAGCTGAAGCTATCCTTATCTGAGAACAGGAAAGACATTTGGGAGTTCAGTTTTGCACAAGTGAAGTTTGGAGTGTCTTTCAGACAACGAAGTTGAATAGACCATTGATAATATGAAATTTATGAAAGAGGTACACTCATAGTACAAGTAAATATTTGGGAATTATTGTGCCTAGGATGAGTAGAAAATACCTATGCTAGGAGTAGAAAATTAACTTTGGAGAAATTCACGCCATTTTGAAATTGTTATTGGCATGCTTCCTAATGGTCAGGTTGCATACCATAGCTGGGTACTATAAACTTAGTGGGAGGGTGGCAGTTTAAAACTGATCATGATATTCAGTATTCAGGCAGGTGCCCATTACTTACATCACTTGAATGTAAGATAGATTTCAGTCTCCATGTGTGCTGTCCTTTGAATAATACCGCCTTGCTTTTACAAGTTAAAGTCAATTTTAAGTATGCGAGAAGGAAAATAACAGAACAACTTAATAGAGTGGTATTTGCTTTCTCCCTTAGAAAGAAATAGAAATTATTTACCTTTAGTTGTTCCAAGATGTAATCATTGCCAATGGATAAAGTGATTTATGGACTTTTTATTTTCTGTCCACAAAAGATTCCAGTAGCGCCAGCCGTGCCTGCAGTTAGTTTAGTCCCACCAGCATTTCCTGTCTCAATGCCAGTTCCTCCTCCTGGATTCAGTCCAATCCCTCCACCTCCTTTTCTGCGAGCGAGTTTTAACCCTTCACAACCACCTCCTGGTAAGGAATTTTCATCTTGTTTTAAATTATATATATATATTTTTAAGATTTTATTTACTTGAGAGAAAGAGCACGAGTGGTGGGAAGGGGCAGTGGGGAAGGAGAGAAGCAGACTCCCCACTGAGCAGGGAGCCCAACACGGACTCAGTCCCAGGACCCTGAGATCATGGCCTGAGCCGAAGGCAGATGCTTAGCTGACTCCACCCAGGCACCCCAGGAATTTTCATCTTATGTGTACTCTACTTTAGAATACCATTCATTCATTCATTTAAAAACTTTTTTTAAAATTTATTTTCCTTAAGTAAACACTACACCCACATGACCGCAAGGTCAAGTCGTCACATGCTCTACCGACTGAGCCAGCCAGGCGTCCCACAACATCATTCAAGTTATTATTTTTCCAGGTTAAAATGCTATAGAGCATCAGTTCTCAAACCTTAGCATATGTAGGGATTACTTTTACTTCACTAAGACTGAGGTGGGGCAAGACAATTGTATTTCTAACAAGTTCCCAGGTGATGCAGATGGTTGAAAGACCAGCATGGAGGAGAAAAAATGGAATTCTTTAAAAACAGTGAAATATTCTTAAAATAATTTAAAATTTGTGTTGAATTTTTTGTATCAGAATTCTCTGTAGTTATCACCCATTCATCAGGAAGTATGCATTAAATTATATAGATTATTCCTCCTAAAAATCATGGTTTTCACTTTTGAGATAAGAATTATAATCTGTCTAAAAATGCTAATCGAATTTGTAATACTTTTTTTGACGTTATAAATTTTTGATGAAAGTTCCTTGAGTCAGCATTTCTAGTTTAGAAACTATAGATTACTTAACACACATCAATTAAATATAAATGATAGCTTATGTAGCTTAAAGATAGAACTTTTAGTATTAGACCATGGGAGGATAGAAGAATGAGGGAGAGGCACAAGGGATCAAATGATGCATGTTGTTTTTCAAAGCAATTTTTATCTTTCTTTGAACTTCATGAACTCTTTGCATATTGTAAGAAAAGAAGTACTTTGATTTCTATAATTTAAGTTCTTACCAATTGAACAGAATTCCTAAAAACTAAACATTATCTGACATTGGTTGTAATTTATTTGTCATAACATAAAATTTTACATCGTAATTAAATATATAATTTGAAATTGATGCAGATCTTATAAGAATTTTATCTTATATGTTAAAGATTAGAAAATTACTCTTGTCAAATATTTTCTGTATTTGGATTCTGAATTAAAATTTTTTTCAGAAGATGTATTTTTTTAAAGATATATTTAGAAAGAGCAGGGGGAGGGGCAGAGGGAGAGGAGAAGAGAGACTCAAGGAGACTCCATGGAGTGCGGAGCTGGACATGGGGCTTGATCTCACAACCTTGAGATCATGATCTGAGCCAAAACCAGGGGTCGGGTGCTTAACTTAACAGCACTACCCAGGCCCCCCTTGAGAAGATAATTTTAAAGGATTATTTCAAAAATCATACTACATAGACTTTGTAAAGTCATTGTCTAGCATTCGTTTGTTGAAAATCACATATCCTTATTTTTCCCTCTTTTTTAGCCACTGCTTTTTTTTTTTTTAAGATTTTATGGCGGGGGAGGAGCAAGTGAGCCTGGGGGAGGGGCCAAGAGAGAGAATTTTCAAGCATACACCCCGAGGAGCTTGGAGTCTGACATGGCGCTCAGTCTCATGACCCATGAGAACGTGACTTGTGCCGAAACCAAAAGTTAGATGCTTAACTGACTGAACCACCCAGTTGCCCCTTTAGCCACTGTTTTTAAATTGAATTTAATGGTGGCTCTACATCTTAAAAATTCAAGGAAACAGGTCTATAGTTTGATCATTTGACATTTAAAATTATTAAACAGTTAATATTAAGTGGAGGTTTATTTCAGTGCTCAAAACATAATATAGTAACACCCAAGGTTAATGAAAATATTTTGATCTAGTAGATAAACAGCATATAAATCAAAGAAATATAGCACATTTTACACATGACATTATTGCATATAGTGTTATCAGCAGCTTAAAATACAGTATTTAACTCCCCATGCAGTCATTGTGCTAACATACAAAACAAGTTGCCTGGCTTGTATTAATCTTTGACTTTGTAGCATTGTAGAGAGTGCCACAGGACTTAAAAAATTAGCAAGTAAATAGGACATGATCATGATAAGAATCTCTGTGCTTCACTTAGCTTACTAAGGATCAAATATAAGGTAGTGTTTATATAAAAGTGATTTTTTTAAAAAGATTTATTTATTTTAGAGAAGTGTGCACGTGAGTGTGGGGCAGGGAGGGACAGGAGGAGAGGGAGAGAGAATCTTAAGCAGACTCCCTGCTGAGCGCGGAGCTTAAGGCTTGATCCCCCCACCCCAAGATCATGACCCCAGCCAAAATCAAGAGTCGGCCTTCCAACCAGCTGAGCCACCCCGGTGCCCCTAGAAGTGATTTTTTTAAATGAAAAAATATATTCACAAATACAAGGTCATAGTATTGGAAGACTGTTCTAAGAATGTACAATTTCATTTATAGCTATTGAAATCTTTGAGTTAAAAGAAGTAACTCTTACGCTATTTTATTTTTGGTCTTTTTTTTTCCCCTGTGTAGGTTTCATGCCACCTCCAGTTCCACCACCTGTTGTACCACCACCCAGCATTCCACCAGTGGTACCAACATGTGAGTTTTCTACTTGGGGAATTTTCTTTATTCATGGCAGTGTTAACCTGTTGATTCTCATTCTTATGAATCATTGTTAATTTTTTTATTATGAATGTTTTAGACAAGTACCTTTTTTGGTTAAATTATTTCTAAAAAATTATTATTATATGATAGTCATTCGATATTCAGATTTGCTGTAGTCTCAAAATGTCATTTATAATTGGTTTTAGTCAAAAGTCAAAGAAGAGTCCCCAGATCATATTTGGGTGTTTTTTTTGTTTTGTGTATTTAATGTCTTAATATAGGGCAGTCCTGTGGAGACCTCCCTTTCTTTTTTAAGCCTTTATATCTTTGATTTGTTGAAGAAACAATCCACTTCTATATGCAAGATTCCAAACAGTGGATTTGGTTGTACTTCTTTGTGGCATCAAATTTGTTCCTCTATCTTCTGATTTTTCTGTACATAGGAAGTTTTTTAGCTCCAAAGGTTTGCTTAGAATCTGTTTCAACATTTTTAGCAACAATATTTAAGTGGTTGGGTGCTGTAGACTTGATATTACATCACATCAGGAGCCATGCAGTTTCTTCTCACCCCACTTTCAGTGGTGTTAAGATGGATCAGAGCATGCAGATAATGGAGCCTGGTCATTAAAAAAGTCTCCCTTCGTATTTTCAACTGATGTTTTCATCTACTGATCATTATTGCTTTTTAATCTACTTTCCATTAGTTGCAAAGTGCTAATCTTTTGTATTTTATAATTTTTCCACATTTCTTACCTAGAATTTTTCTATTAAAAAAACCTTTCTTACCAACTAGTAGTATTTAGTTATCTTGAGGTACATTTGTACAGGAGAACCATGGTAGATGATAAGTTCTCGTTTCTAAGTGCCCCTTTTTCAGCTAACGAGTTTAGTTCTACGGGTATTTCTAGTAATATCTAGTGACTGCAGGGGAAGAGGCTTTTTCTTATTTCTCCTTCTCTTTCTCTCCCTTTCCTCTTCATCTCTTTCTCCTTTATTTTCTTTAGTGTTTATGGAGTAATAGAATTTTATTTTAGAGCAGTTGCATTCAGTTTTCTTTTTGAAGTTCAATTTGTTTTATCTTTAGACAGCAAGACCTTTCATAGTTGCTTCTCTATTCTTTTGAGATGACTACATCAGTTTTTGGAGAGCTTCATAGCTTTCTGTCCCAATATTGGTTCAGAGGACTTTTTTGTAAGGACAGTATATGTGACAGAGAACTTACCTATTGATAATATAATCCATTTTCCTTATATTTATAAACTCTTTACTTTCGTGTTCAGACAGGATTAGGATCCTTCTTTTTTGTTATTTTTGGTTATTTAGGAAGAATTCTTTATTCTTCCTAAAAATTAGGAAAGTGCAGCATTCACAGAGATTCATCCTAGAATTTACCTCCCAATGACATCTTTAGTTTATTCATTTTAGAAAACCTGGGATCAGTTGAATGGAGAAAGAGAAATACAGCCATGTGTCAGGTACTCTCCTAGTTGCCGACACTGTCTTGTTTAATTCTCATAATTCCCATACATGATGGCAGGTGGTTTTATTCCTATTTTATAGCTCCATTATGTGCTAACAGTGTGTCCAGGTAAATTGGAGTTAAATGTGAGGATAAAACAGTTCTTAAAATTCCCAAGTAAATGATGTAACTGTATTGTGACATAAACTGAACTAAAAATTCTGATGGTTTAATTGTGATTTTTATTTTCCTCTAGTTCTGTTTTTTAACATATGAATGACATACACTTAGGGGGTTTTTCTACTCATTCTTTAAAATGGAATGTTTATACCTTTTTATTTGTAGTCTACCTCCTCTTCTTAATGTGATGGGTTTCTAACCTCATTTGATAAGAAGTAGTGAATATAAGGACCCTAGTACATTATAATTAAGCACATTTGTATCATTATATGTATTTGTCAGTCTGAATGAATCATTTCTGTATATTCAGAAATTCATGTACTGACATTCTTGGAAATTATGGTTTTTTTTTTTTGTATTGGAATTTTCATTGTCAGTACTGGTCCTTATTTTACTAAACATTTTTTATGAAAATATTTCTAAAAATTATTGTTTTCCCTTACTAAAAAAAATAAAGCTTTCTAAATGTAATTTAGCCTTTTCTTGATGACTTGTCATTTTGAGCATCAATTATTGTATAATGTGTGCTAGGTAGTGATGTCAATAAATGAAGCAGTCAAACTGTAAGAAGTTAGTTTTCATTATAAATAAAAGAGAGGGACCAGAAGAGAATTCATGTATGTCATTGGTAACTGAGTAGTCTTACCAGACAATTGGGGAGAGAGGACAGGAAGCCATTTAAAACTTCAGCAGAGCCAGTGTTGGTCATGGTTAATATTTTTAACTTAGCACATGAATTGCTTGCCTGAGTAAATCTGAAATATATTTTCTCCCTCTTTAAACAGCTTTAGTGCAGCCACCATTATCCATGACTCCAGAAACTGTCAAAGATGTTGGATTTGGTGGTCTTGTTTTGCCGGGTGGTTCTGTTGCCAGCAGTCTTGCTACTTCCACTCTTCCAGCTGGAAATGTTTTTAATCCTCCAACTAAACAAGCAGACCCTGAAGAAAAAGTACCTCATCTTATAGACCACCAGATTTCTTCTGGTGAAAATACCAGAGCAGGTAAAACAAATGAATAGATTCCCTAGAAATACATAGTTAAATCAAGCACTACTTCTCTATATTGGTGTTTGATTCTGAGATGCCACGCATTTGTAACCAGTTTGAATATTGAAGTGTTACAGTGTTTAAAAAGAGAATGCTGTCTCCTAGAATTTCTCTTTGAAAAAAGTGGGCATTCTATTCAGGATAGTAATAGATTTTGGCACCTTTCTTTTTGGACCACTACCCCTCCTTTTTTGGGCCTGTTGGGACTGCTTTAATGTGTTGGTATCAGAATACAGTTGCACAAAATATGTATACTTAAAGATAAGAATGAGCAAGTATTAGGTGTGAATAACTTCTATCCGGTATTCTCCAACTAGGTCTAAAAGATAAATATATTTGAAAGTAGCAAGTTCTCTTTTATGGCACTGCTGTTAGTATATTAAAACTTGTTTGTACTTTAGAAACATTTTTGTTAAAGGTGGAGAGTTACTATAATACTTGTCATTTTTAAGTGTTCTATGTAAAGATTTTTAGGTAACACCCCACTTAGGTTTTAATATTTAAATTTTACTATGCATGGTATTAATAATTTTAATTTTTGTTTAATATCTAGTGTATCTTGATCCTTCTGGGATACAAGTAGTTGATTACCTCTAGGCTCAGTAATTATAGCATTAGTAATTACAACAGTTTCCTTTTTATATCAGAATGATTTTTTTTGTGTTATTTTTCCTCTTTCTGTTTTAGTGATTCCAAATGATATTCCAAGTAGCCCTGCAATTTTAGGAGGACAGCCATCAAATGTGACAAGCAATTCTGGAATTCTGGGAGTCCAAAGACCAAATGTATCGAGTAATTCTGAAATTATTGGAATCCGGCCATCTAATGTTTCCAGTAGTTCTGGGATTATTGGAGCCCAGCCACCAAATATTCTAAATAACTCTGGAATTTTGGGACTACAGCCACCAACTGTGTCAAGTAGTTCTGGACTTCTGGGAGTGCTACCCCCAAATATCCCTAATAATTCCGGACTTATAGGAGTACAGCCACCAAATGTTCCAAATGCCCCCGGACTTTTGGGAACACAACCACCAGCTGGGCCTCAAAATTTACCCCCTTTAAATCTCTCTAGTCAAAGGATGCCCACAATGCCAATGTTAGACATTCGTCCAGGACTAATACCACAGACGCCTGGACCAAGATTTCCTTTAATACAGCCTGGAATTCCACCCCAACGGGGAATCCCTCCCCCATCGGTACTTGATTCAGCTCTTCATCCGCCTCCCCGTGGTCCTTTTCCTCCAGGAGATATTTTTAGTCAACCAGAAAGACCTTTTCTAGTTCCTGGAAGACAAAGTGTAGACAATGTTGCTAATCCAGAAAAAAGGATACCACTTGGGAATGATAACATTCAACAGGAAGGAGATAGAGATTACCGGTTTCCTCCCATTGAAGCCAGGGAAAGCATTAGTAGACCTCCCCCGGTGGATGTTAGGGATGTGGTTGGACGGCCTATAGATCCAAGAGAAGGTCCTGGAAGGCCTCCATTAGATGGTAGGGATCATTTTGGAAGACCTCCTGTCGATATTAGAGAGAATCTTGTGAGGCCAGGCATAGATCATCTTGGTCGAAGAGACCACTTTGGCTTTAATCCAGAGAAGCCCTGGGGGCATAGAGATTTTGATGAGAGAGAACATCGGGTTCTACCTGTCTATGGTGGTCCAAAAGGCTTACATGAAGAAAGAGGTAGATTTCGGTCTGGAAACTATCGATTTGATCCTAGAAGTGGTCCTTGGAACAGAGGATTTGGACAAGAAGTTCACAGAGATTTTGATGACCGCAGAAGACCCTGGGAGAGGCAAAGGGATAGGGATGACAGAGATTTTGATTTCTGCAGAGAAATTAATGGAAACCGTCTTGGACGAGATAGAATTCAAAACACCTGGGTCCCCCCTCCTCATCCTCGGGTTTTTGATTTTTTTGAAGGGGCCACTTCTCAACGAAAAGGTGATAACGTGCCTCAGGTTAATGGTGAAAATACCGAGAGACATGCCCAGCCACCACCTTTACCAGTACAGAATGATCCTGAACTTTATGAAAAACTGACATCTTCAAGTGAAATAAACAAGGAGAAGAGTGACACAGTTGCTGATATAGAAAGTGAACCAGTGGTAGAAAGCACAGAAACTGAGGGGACATAATCATCACTCAGTAGGTAAAAGATACCTTTTGTAAAGTTGTCATCTCTCTGTAATAGATTAATGGCTGACTGGACCATAGTTGTTCACTTTTGTCTGCCAGAATTAAGTTAATCTGATGTTCATGTTCACCTTTCTCTTAAAATAATTGTACAACTGACTTGTATAGACATTGTTCTTAATATGAACATGGTAGGTAAACATTTTTTTATTTTTCTGATAAAATATAAATGTTGCCCCCAGATTCTTTTAACTTCAAGGAAATGAATAACAGCTTGTCAGAGACTTCCTATGGAAGAAAGAATTTTTTAGATACTACCATTAGGTTGGATATGGTAATAGATATATTTCAAAATAGCAAGTGGTGGTATATCTTATCCATATCTTTAGGCTGCTGCAGAATTTTAAGGTAATAGACAAAGCTGTGATATTTTATGCAAAGACTGGCTCTAGATATTTGAGGAGCACAATACAGAGATTTTAAAAAGTGATTTTGTAAAATCTACACTATGGTCTCTGTTTCTCCAAAGTAAGTGTTTGTGATTTGTTCCTCATACTGCAGTGAGTAAAAAAGAAAAAAGAAAAAAAAAAGAGAAAACATAAATATTAAAGTACGTTTCAATGTTGGGTGAATTTTGTTTTTAGATGCCAATAAAACTTATTTGTTTGATAACAGTGTTCTAGGAATTGTATTTTTTTAATCTACAAATTCTTAAAACCCTGGATCATTAGCAGCATGTGCTTAGTTGTTGCAGAAGTTTTTTATTACTCTTAATAACAACAATGAAGAACTGTGTGGTGGAAAAACATGTACTCTTTGATATAAAAATCATGCAGTCTCATTAGTATGTATGTAATATATGTATATATTTATTGTGTAAGTCATACGTAGATTTTTCTGTTTCTCTGTATGTCTGTCTTCATGTACATACAGAGAAAAATAGTTGATAGTTTAGATAATAAAATATTCAAAATCAGATAGAAAATTAGAGAAATTTGGCTAGTCGACAGTGCTTGTAGTCAAAACTCTTCTTAGCCTTTATGAAGGTAAAATAAGAACTATTGTAAAGAAATGTATTGGCCGTTTGGCAATTCTTTTAATGTAGTTAGGCATGAAGCCAGAGTTAGCATGGAGCCAAAATTCACATGAATGCTTGCCTTGCTTTGTTTCACATTATATTTGCTATTCTGCATAGATAGTGCTAGTACTAAAGTACTTACTGGTCACTTGCCTGAAGTGAATTTCTTAATTGCACAGAATGTATAGAGGTGTTGGTGGATTTAAAAACATTATATATATCAGGAACAAAGCATCCACCATGTGTTTTGTAGGCACTGTTCAGATTAACCTCCAAGGTAAACTGAGTAGCAGAAAAATTGGGGATTGGTTTTCTATTTATTTATTTATTTTTGCTTTTAATTTTCATTTATTTGCTGTTTGTTTTTCCTTTGGGTTTTACATATGTATATACATATATATAAAACCATTGGTGTTTTTTTTGTTCCTAATGAAGGCTTTTATTTGGTCCTATGAATAGACATTTTTGTTCCCTGTGCATTCCCAACTATTCATCTTATTCATCATTTGCTCTGTTTCTCTAAAATTCTTAAGCTACGTTTGTCAAGCCTGCCCAAAGTAACGATAGAACACACCATCTGTTTAGAATTGGATTGTTTTTGCTTACCTCTTGATGATCTAATGGGCTATAAGAGTTTTATGGATGGTTCCTGGCCAAAAAATCAAGTCATTTCTTCTTATAGGTTCTCAACAGGAATAGTACATTATTTGTTTTGTTATGTGAAAAAGTGTCTACGAGTGGAAATTGGGTGTTTATTTCTACGGTAATTCAGTCCGGTAATTTGAATTGATTTCAGTCTTTTCCTTAGGAAAACAAGAGAAACAGTGACATTGGTACAAAGTATTAATGTGCAGGAATGATTAGCCTTGTTCTTAAGGAACTTCTATTGACTGGGATTTCAAACTCCTTTAGTTGCATTTACCATTATTAAAATTAAGTGACATTCACTTGGATTAAGTAGCAATACAAATGTAAGACTTTTTTAGTGACCTTTGATCCCAAGTTTTTTATCACTGTTGGGCCTTCATGTGCAAACTTGAAAACAAAATATATAAAAGTATTGCAGTGCTTCGAAGATTCTGGTGGTGAAAGTTAACCTAATCAGTTGTCAGTGCTGTATCTAGAATCCCATTTTGGGAGTGTGGGACACTCTGAAAATAGTTGAAAAAAATTATGTGTACTTGTTCTCACTTTGTTCTTACTTTGTAGTATAGTATTTAAGTGAAAGGATGTTACTCATCCTCATACTGAATTTCCAAAGTTGATATTTACGTTCGCCATTTTTTTAAATAATGGAGAGAAGTTAATGATCTTACTTTAAGTTCGACACAAGACCTATCACGTTTTTGATGCATTTGATCCCAGTACTGTCCCTAGAATGCTAGCCATTAGAAATATGCAAGGAGTAACCTAACCACTTTAATAAAATTGTTCAAAGTGCTATAGGCAGTATCTACATTAGCCACCAAATCAATAATGCTTTGATTTGTGATATATTAGAGAATGATATGACTCTCTGAGGTATTCGTAGACTATAGTTTAAGTAGATACTACTTTTTAAATGTTTTTTTTTGTCTTTAAATATCTCATTAAACATTGGCTTCTATTTGTAGCATAAATACATATAATGCACTTTGATCATTTATATTGCAGTTAGAAATTTATTTTACAGCAAAGTAATCATTATTTGTAGCATATTGTACGTGGAATGCTAAATTTATTTCAATACATAGGATGGACAAATGCTTAGCATTGGGAGACAGAATAGTATAAAATTATTCACTTTAAACTCTGAAAATGACTTCGTATATTTGATAAATTTTTTCATTATTGAAGCTCTTATATTCTTACTAGAGTTTCTTTTGTCCTGATAATTTAGTTGTTTCATTAAATTTATTGGCCATTTTCACTCGTATAAAAGATTATAGTTTATGGAGCTACACATTTAAAGTTGTTTTGGGGGGTGGGTCAGTTTTGTTACATTTAAAAAGTAAAAGTTACCTCTTTTAATTTGAAAAAGTGTTTTTTTTATAAACACCATAGTTCATCAGATCTAGGGTGCCATTGATTGTGAGAAGTAACATTCAGGAATAAAAAATGTTTCCAGTATGACATGCCAGTGATTATAAGACCCATCCTAATTCAGAAATGTTAAAATGTAAAGTGTCTTAGAATTAAAGAAATATGGTCTCCATTATGAATTATATATATATAATCCCTTATTCATTAAGTGATTTAAAGAACATTTTGATGTTTGTCATTGTATATATTTTAGATGGGCACAACTTTAAAGAAAAAGAAAATTTTAATATTCGATTAAAAATGATTTTGTTATACCTTATGTGCCTTTATTATCATTACTTTATCGGGTGCTATATTAATAAAATGTCTTAAGGGCTTTTAACTCAGAGAAAGAAAACATTAACATTTTTCTCTTTAAATATTTTACATAATGTAGAAGAAGAGAAGCAAGTACCTTTATATTCATTTTTTAAGATAGGCAAAATTAAAAACTAAATATTTGTAAATAGTCATAAATACTGCAGTGTGGCAGAGAACTATAAATGTTTCCTTAATTGAGGATGCTGTGGTTTTATATAAAACATCTTTTAAACTATAAGTTTTAGGCACTAAATTTTTTGTTTTCCACCTCTGAAGAAGAAAAGATTACTTTTTAATGGGAGATTTCAAAACAAGATACTTTGGTTTAGAAAAACTTTCTGAAACTAGAATTCAAAATTAATGGCCCAGATTGTTTTCTTTGTGTGTGGGGGGGGGGGTTACTTTAAATAGGGGCATACATATTGAAAGCAATTTGAAATACACCCGAGTCTGTGATTCTCAGCCAAGAAATGTATAACAGAATCACCTGTTGGAGCTATTTGGAAATGTCAGGAGGTTGAGGGGATGTCACCACAGACTAATACAGAATCCCCTGGGGAGATACATATTTTTATACACATATACACAGACACACACCCCTCCCTGGGTGTATATATACTTTTTAGATCCCCACATACCACCACTTCAGATAATTTAGAGCATGTAAATATTTAATATACCATGCACTTGAGATTCTTTAAAAAATAATTTAAGTAAAATACTTTGGTGATCTAAAAATAACTTCTAGTGTTTCAGTAAAGTTTATACTTAATTTGTGGCAGTTGGTGTTGGAGTAAGAATAAAAAATAGGGAAGTCATTATCACATGGTTTAAACTCATTAAAGCATTAAGCATTAATCTAAAAATGAATGAAAGCAAAGGGATGGAAGGAAGCATATGAAATGGTTTTATAGGAAGTATTTTTGACTCAAGTAAAACTTTGTTATAGGATACCTCAAAGAAAAATTTACTCGGATCATGGTATTAAATGCTTTGATTATAGAAAGGGCCCTTTGGGACAAAATTGGCGAGCATTAAATTTATCAAGGACTAGCAGTGTTACTAGTAGGACTGCTTAGACGTGGGTTGCACATCAAAAACCAATGCAGATCAGTGGTTTATTTTGCAGGAGCTTTGCTCAGACATTTTTCTTCCACTCGATTTAATTCTCCGCTCTTTTCAGGGTGGTCTTTTCATTCTGTATGTACACTTAGAATTACTTGGCCTTGTTCTAGTCACGATATAGAACGAATATTCTAAGTAATTTGTAAACTGTACATAGTAGGTCAATGGGTAGAATTGTGCTAACGGGCTAACTTTATATTGTAGAAGTGATAGGTGCTTCGGATAGTAGGATGACTTACAGTGATGGAAGCAGAGGGAGCTCTTATGCACAGAGCTCACTAGTAGAGAGTAAACTTGGAGCTTGTGACTTTGAGCCCAGGATTAATGAGAACTAGATGAGTTTAATGAGTCTATTACACTTGTGTGGCAATGGCAGATATATAGCACTTGGTTGACCTATGTTGTTTGTCCCTCTCGAACCTCCATGGGCAGCTATCACTATTTTGTCTTATTTTTCTGCCATTCTCAGAATTCTCAAATCCTTCTCATCATAGCACTCCAGCCTCCTTTTTGACCCTTCATTTCAGGCAAGGACTGTCAATTGGACAGAACTGTGTTGGAAGCAGTTTGCTTCCCCTTGGCTTAGTGATTTCTGAGGTCATTTCTAGCATTTAAACACCTGGAGTCTGTGAAATAAATTTTCTCTTCTGTAAAAGACCAGTTGAGGAAGCAGGAAGAACAAAGGGAGTGACTAACAACATTGGAACTTTTTAAAGAGACCACAGATTTCATTGTCATTAGGTTTTCAAAACCATCTTTAACATTTGCTAGATATATGTCTCTAGACAAGTTACTGTATTTCTAAGCATTTTTTCTTATAACTGTTATAATTTGCAGGGTTACACTTTTTAAATTATTTGATAATAATATTAGCTGATATTTAATGACATGTACTGTGTGACAAGAACTGGGATGATTTTATTACCTGTATAAACCTCATGACAATCTTGTAGTATTAATATTTTAATACCTATTTTACTAACGAGAAACCTGTCACAGATTTAAGCTATTTCCCAAGGTCACACAACTTGTAAATACTTGAGCAAAGATTGAAACCCAGGTTTATTACTTTGAAAAATTAGTGTGTACCACCTACTAAAGTGCCAGACATACATGGCAGAGGCTCACAAACGATTAATTCCTCTTCTGTTTAAAAAGCAAATAAGTTTGTCCAGAAAACCATACACTTGAACAGCGAATCAGTCTTATCCTTGTAGGGTAAGGCTGCATTTAAACACTAAACTGAACTTGTGTTTTCACTGTTACAAGTATATGTGGGCTATCTTCTTTTCCTATAGCTAAACTATCACTTCAGCTTCATTTTCTTAGATTCTGTTTTCGGGATTTGGGTTTTTCTTAAGATTATACCATGTTATAATATTGTTAACTTTCTTAATAACATGCTATTCTGGAGGCAAGTTTCTGTTGCACTATTAAATAAGATTTCTTTTTGATGACAGCTTTCCTCACAAATAAAATATCAAAACTTATTTATTTTTTAAAATGTTTTCATACATATAAAAACAGAGCCAGTGATTGCTTGCAAATTTATATTTTAGGTTGTGGCTTTGGCAGCTCATTTCTAAAATTTGGCATTTATACACTGTATGTATAGCCCAAACTTAGTATTCAGTTTTCTCGTGTATAAAACTCCTATATTAGGAATGTTCCATGGCTTGAATGAAGTTAAATATGTAAAATTGTCTTTACACATAGTAAGCATTCAGTGTTAGTCTTTATTCACCACTTGAATTCAAGTAGTTCAAGAGCCTAGCTCTGTTGTCTTTGGTGGCAGTGGATAATTTGCAGTGATTTTTACTTTACTTGAATATATAATCTGATTCAAGGTTTTCTTTCTCTTCAAGTCTTCTGTTCATATCACTAAACTTAGGTTCTTATAAGGTTTAATCTGTAGCCTGTCATGGTGCTGGCCTCTGATCACCTTTTCCAGAGTCTTTGGAAAGGTGACTCTAAACATTGTGGCCATATTACTGGCTAATTCACATGTCAGGGGAACATGCTTTGTGAGTTATACTTCTATTTCTACTAATCTTGTCAAAGGTCATTATTATTTTGCTTATGTTATTATTACATGAAATAAAAAATTCCTGCATTTGAACAATGACTTTTTAATAACAGGAGTCTTGTGTTTATTACTGAACTTGGGTCAGTTTGCATATTAATAAGAATATTAGTAAATCAGAAGACTTGTGTTGAATAAAATTAACCTTTGAAAGTATAAAGGATAAACTGTTGTTTAAGAATTGATCTTTCTTTCTGTGATAATTGAAATTACTTTGAACCTTTTTAAAAAGGAGAAGGTACCATTTACAGTATCAGGAAGTTCTGAAAAGCATCACATCTTAGATACTGTGGTCATACCCAGGATAAGGATTTAGAGATTTCTAAGTAGTTAAACCATTAGGGCTTAATTTAGGACAGTGATTTTTATAAATTTACTTAATGATATTTTAATTATAGCCCTGTGTTATTATTTTCTGAATTGTTAGCCAAATGACCACAGGTTAAAATGCATTCTCATTACATGGAGAGAAAGGCTTGTGGGTGGAGAGACTTAACATTTTTTACCTCTGTGTTGTGGACATTGTACATGATTTATGTTCAGAAATACACTGGTAGGATTTGTTATCTCTCTTTCTTTTTTTTTTTTTTCAACGAATGAAGACGCAAACTCAAGTCCATGGTTACACAGGTTTTATTTGCACAGGTGTTTGACCCCAGGTTTTGCTGACTATGAATCTATGCTTTTACTTTAAAAGATGCTGTTTTGGAAAGGTAGATTTTAGTTCATGATCTGTGTAATTAGTTTCCTGCTGTAACAACATTACCAAAAATCAGGGAGCCTAGGAGAGCAGAAACCTACTCTCTCACAGTTCCGGAGGCTAGAAGTCCAAATCAAGGTGTTGGCAGAGCCCCGGTGTCTCTCTGAAGGCCCTAGAGGAGAATCCTTCCTTTCCTCTTCCAAATTTCTGTCAGTTCTCAGCAGTCCTTGGTGTTCTTGACTTGTAGATGCGTCACTTCAATCTCTGCCTCTGTCGCCAAATGACGGGTGGTCTTCCATCATGTGTCTTTATAACATCTCTCTGTGTATGTCTGTGTCTTGATTTTCCTCTTACAAGGACATTGGTTATGTTGGATTAGGAACCTAGTCAGTATGATGTCATCTTAACTAATTACATCTGCAGTGACCCTATTTCCAAATAAGGTCACATTCTGAGGTACTGGGAGTTAGGACTTCAACATATATTTTTGGAGGACACAATTCATACAACAGCCTGTGACTGAATTCTCTAACTATTTAAGATCTAAGTAAACAGATCTTGAAAATTTTAGAATACACACAGTAGGAAAGGTAGTCGCGTTTTAGAGTGACAAAACACATCTTTACAGAATTCCACTTTTATTTTGGTTGTTAAAACAAGCATTTAAATCCCTAATACAAATATTGTAAGCCATTAAACACAGTAGCACTGCCTAGCTTTTTATATGAATTTGTAATGCCTGTAACACAAAAGTTAATTTCTTCAGTAATAGAACTAAAAGAATTTGCAAAGAAAATCCAATACTATTAGTATTATATAGCAAAGAACCTATTGCGAATTATTCTTGCATTAAAGAAATTGACTTTAAAAAATGGAGGTTTTTAAAACTTTATTAAATACAGCTACCGTGAAAATTGCTGTGTGTCTTTCCATTTCGCTTCTACTGTTTGTATCTTTTAAATAGTATTAGCATTTTCTGTTTTGTCTTCTCACTAACTTTTCCCCTAAAGTGACATGACTATCACTTTGCCATTTCAGTGGGTTTTTTAGAAATTAGTTGGTTTTTTTTTTCTTTTAAAGAATTTATTTATTTATTTGACAGAGATAGAGACAGCCAGTGAGAGAGGGAACACAAGCAGGGGGAGTGGGAGAGGAAGAAGCAGGCTCATAGCGGAGGAGCCTGATGTGGGGCTCGATCCCATAACGCCGGGATCACGCCCTGAGCCGAAGGCAGAAGCTTAACCGCTGTGCCACCCAGGCGCCCCTAGAAATTAGTTTTTTATTTCCCAAATAAATGACTGGTTTGTTCACTATTTTTATTTATCTAGTGTTACAACCTTAATACATTTTCTATTTTTTCATAAAATTAGCAGAATTTGTATTTGATCAAGTACAAACAACTTTGTATTGGTTGAAATCTAAATTATATTGAATATATGGGTCTTTACCAAATAGGTGTCTTAAAGGCCCCTGTAACTTTACAGAAATTTGGACAATTCTCTTGTTTTTTATTTGAAGAACACCAAAGCACTTACAACACTGCCTGGCATGTCATACTACATAGGTGTTCACTGTTGTAATTGTCAGTAATGGCCAATGGAGACTTTGGGACATGTAAATCAGTGTTGTGTTAGTTGCAAATAATTAAGAGACTATTTGTACAGATCTGAATATTCAAAATGGGGGAGGAGAGGATAGGACAGGGAATGGAGTTTTGTGTGGTTTTGGAGCTTTATAGGTCGTCTCAGGCTTTTTCTTTTTCTTTTTTAAATAACTTCCTCGACCTATGTTTGATGTATTAGGCTAGTGGCAAGCGTCTTACTGGCCCAAGTGGCTTGCCTGTCATGGAGAGATGGCTGTGATCTAATTTCAGAAAGAACTATTAGAAAGCTTCCTATCTTTGATTAATTGTTTAAATATGTCCGGGTAGTAATAATTTAATGGTTAAAAATAGTATTCCTGGTTTTTTTTTTAATTCAATAAAGTAGGAATTCAAGTTTTAAGAGTAGATTTTCTTCCCCATGGAACTTGAGAAGGGCTGACTCGTTTGAAATGAAAAAAAGATCTACACTTTCCCATGAATACATTCATGCTAAAAAATGTTGTTAATCACTGAAAATAAACTAAATACTTCCTTAAATTGTGTCTGACTCAATCCATTGTATGGGAAACCACATTTAGAAAAATGATTTTCAAATTTGTTATTAGATCTCCTTATATGATAGAGAATTTGAAAAACATTTTATCCCAAAGTAAGTCTGTCAGATAAAATTTGAGATCCAGGAGATTATCTATTTGGGGAGAGAAGTAAAGTTACTTAACTTTTGCTAATTCTGGAATCTCTAGTCACCCATAGTAGCCAGTTTAAGAAGATACAGTAAGGATCTTGATTCCATTGGCAATCACAAAATACCACAGTAACTGCAGTTATCTCTACTTTCAAATGTGAAGCAGTAATTTTTTAAATTAGAGCTTTATAAAAATAACAGCTAGACTCCTTAGGGGATAATATAAAATTTAATTGTTACCTTGATATAGAAAGCTAATTTTGGAATGAGGCAATCCCTTAAAATGTCACAGCTCTAATCTTTCTTTGCCACCTTGGTTATTTTATTTGTTGGACCAAAGCTATAGATGTAGGACTTTACATGGAAGGGTCTGAGTACATAATATACCTGCCCCCAAATTCACAATTCAGAGCCTTTGCTTTATTAAGCTGTGTATTTAAACTTTTCTTCATAATACAGCTTTTATACTCTGGGCAAGTGAAATCAGTAGTTCGCATTTTAATGAGTGGTAGACTAAGGTTGATTTCCAAATTAGTATTAGTTTTTAAAGGGTGAAAAAAATGGCTTCCCTCACTCCAAAACCAATTCTGTTTGATAGTAAAAGTAGGGAATCTCTGGAAATGGTCGTGCATGAAGGAAGAATTTTGATGGAGGGTTCACCTGAGAAGCTCTGGGGATAAAGGCACTAGCCTTTAGAGCTCATGAACCTCTAGCTATCTAAGGGTTATAGACAAGGTTATGGCCTTGATTCTTTCTAAACCACTAAACATCAGATGGAAAGGATTTGAAGAGTTACAGGAATAGTAGTGTAACCAGATCCTGAAAACAGTCGTGATATCTAGGTTCAGAGAATTAAATGAGGCTGACACTTTGTGATCAGTCATTAAGTCCTTTGAGGTATAATTTTCTCAGTTTTTCCAAAGGAATACTTTGCTACTTTTCCCTTCATTCTTGGCAGTTTAAATAGCTCTCCATTTCTTTATGTAGCTCTAAGTGTCTTTTTGTCTGATGAGAAAAAGTGATCATAGGGCACTGCCTTTTGTTGGGTTTGGCATCGAGTATCTCCTCAGGCACCTTAAACAGAGTACTTACCCTGGCAGGAAGTGGTTGAGCTAGGTTGACTTTTCTTGGTAAATATTTTTGTTGTTGTTCAGTGAGTAATCTGCCTTTACTTTTGTTTCTCTCTTGGCTGTTGACCTTTTTAATTTGACATTTCGAATAGTTTCTAACCTAATACAGCTCATAATTGGAAATGCATGTGTGAATATGCACTCATATTCACACACACAAATACACACATGTCACATACCTTCTCAAAGAACCTTCAGCAAATGTAGATTTTCTTTTGATCTTTTTGTGATGGCACTTGAGTATTCTGTCAGGAATCAGACAACTTTGACCAGTATCTTTTCTTCCTCTGCTTTGAGTGTCACATCTGCTTACCAAACATGTATTTCTTTAGGAATTAGATCTTTAAAGTCTGGTGTTTTCTTATCAGGGCCTACTCAGTCTTCATTAGGAATATGACTCCTTTAACTGCTCCAGTAACCAGAAACTAATACTAAATGTATACTCAGTACTAAATACATTCTCGGAATGAGGACAAGCAACAGAGCCACCCATATATAGTTCCAAAGCAATAATATTAGGGCACCTGGCTGGCTCAGAAGAGCATGTGACTCTTGATCTTGGGGTTATCAGTTTGAGCCCTATTGTTGGGTGTAGAGATTACTTTAAAAAAAATCAGTAATACTTCGGACAGCTGGCTAAAAAAAAAAAAAAGTACTAGCACTAGATCATTTTTGATTCATCTTCTGACTATTACAGCCTAACAATACTCATTTACTATCCAATGCTCTTAATGTCATCAGTACTATGGTTCACCTTGTGAATTAGCTTCAGCTTCTTTCTTGGACCAGGTGAGTCCAGAGCTGCGAAATCAGTTGAGGCTGAACAGGACTTGAGCTTTTTTTTTTTTTTTTAAGATTTTATTTATTTGACAGACAGTACGAGAGGGAACACAAGCAAGGGGAGTATGAGAGGGGGAAGCAGGTTTCCTGCTGAGCAGAGAGCCCGACGTGGGTCTCGATTCCAGGACCCTGGAATCATGACCTGAACTGAAGGCAGATGCTTAATGGCTGAGCCACCCAGGCGCCCCTGAACAGGACTTGAGAGAGGAGCCAGAGGTGTGCAGCAGTGACAGTGACTGCAGTAGGGCGGGCGTGCGGCCCTGTTGGCCTTTGACCAGATGCTTTATGTTCAAGTTCAAACAGAGACTTTTCTTCTTCTGTTTTCTCTTTTTCCTTTATGGGCACACTCTTGGTGGTTCTAATTTATGAAAAGTTTATTCTAAATTTTTTATCAAATTGATAAATTCAAAGCGAAGTACTTTATTTCGTTGAGCCAAGGTGCCTAGGATTGATTCATGGAAATAAAGATGGAATGTTTGGCTCATCATGTATTAAGAGTACATATTTGAAATGCCAAGCAGTAGACCTCTTGGGATGATGTTTAAAAAACAAACAAAAACCCAGACATTTATCTGGTTTTGGAATTTAGCCCAGGAAAGAAAACCCCTTGGGTCCTTCTGCTGAGACAGCCTGATGTACACCCTTGAGCCCTCTAGTAAATGAGAATTAACAGCATTCCCAATGCCTCTGTGCCACTATAATTATTCCTACAGCTTTCTGCTTGCTAAGCATAATAAAATTTGGAATTTACTTTGTAGCAGAACTGCTAAAGCCCTAGCACCGTTGCTTCTAACTTTCTCATATCTTTCTGATCTTACAGCTTTCATCTGCAATTAAAAATCTTGTAAGCCATAGGAGAGGGACTCACATATTTTAGGAGCCTTTTTAACTATAACTTGCACGATAGGAAGAACCTGGAGCCTAAGGAGAGTTAACATTGTAATACTCATCAGTAATGGAATTTGTTATCTTCTTGTGCTACAGTACTCTAGTTTTTTGTTTGTTTTTTACCTAGAGCAAGGTTAAAAAAGAAGGTATACCAACATTTCCCTCCCCCGGTAGACACATACACTTTTACACAGCTATGATAGATACCATTAATTAAGCTATCCCAGACTCTTTCTTGCTAAGTCCCAGATTTTCCACATTTCTCCAGGCAGCCAGTTAACATTAGACCTGAAACCTCTTCATCCTGGTCCTGAAGGATTTGACCACTTAAAATTGTATGCCTTTCTTCAGCAGTGGTTCCAGTGTCTTCCTTTTACTTGGCAGTGAACAGTTTTTCACTTCTTAAGGTGATGTTCTGTGATGTTATTTTACATGAACTGTAAGATTATTATCCTGTCTTTATCTTCACTGGCCTTGAGATGCAGTCTAATCTTGCATAAGTTAATGAATTAAATGTTTTGTTCTGAATTCTTCAAGTATTTTTAAAAATAGGAGTATAGATAAAATGATTTATTCGCTTTTAATTTTATAGCTGTCATAATGCCCTCATTATATTTTGGCCTTATTTCAACTCTTTATAGGGAAAAAAATCCTCAATGAAGATGTTAAATGGGATAATTCTATCTTTTGCCATTTGTTTTAGGTTGACTTTAACCTTGTCGATAAAATTGTTTTCCGTTATTATTAGAAACATGCTAATGACATTTGAACCCAGTTAATTTTTGTTTCATAAAATTAAGTTTTATCTTTAGAAAATGTTAAGGGGACAGTTACTGAATTTTCACATTAGAGGAGGAGGTTTTATAAGGAAACAGAATTGAAAAGAACTCAGAGAATGGAATTGGGATTAGTACATTTGCATTATTTCTCAGAGAAAGTAAAGCTAGTGAGAGGCCAATACAAAGGTTGTTTAAGAAAGGAGCAGGAATTGTTTAGCACCTGAATAACCCAGATTTCTTTCTGAAATGAAAAGGTGAAGTTTTACATCAACCTTTCATGTTTGTGTAATCCAAGTACGTTAGAATAAAATATTTTAAGATGATGGGTGATCATGTAAATCAATGCCTACGGCCTTGTTGACTTTTTAATACTGAGCACCCTCAAAAATTGGATCCATTTTGTTTATATCAAGAAAAATAAAAGCAGTTTCAGAAATTTGTCCACTTTGGAACTTGACTGAACTCTGTCTCTGAATTGATTGAAGTGTCTAATAATCATATTTGCCTAATGTTAGCTTTGAAGTAATTTGATTTAGTAACATGCAACCATAAAGAGTTGTTTCTTTATGAGTCGCTTAAGACATGAGCCAGATACTGAAATCCTTAGATTTGTTGACTGTAATTGAATTATATTATGTCTAGACTGCTCTTCAACTATACTTATATTGTCTTTCTTAATTCTTATGCTTCTTAGCATGTTTCCAAAGCACATGGAATTTCCATTTCTTTTGGGAGGAATAGACATAATCTCACAGCCTTTGGATTAACCCTGATTGCTGTATGAACAAGTTTTCCCTAAGTAAACTCTTTTACTTGCTTGGTTGTAATCCTAGATACCATTTTGTAGTGAGGTTTTGGATAAAGTGCATAGGATTTTCCTGATATCCCCACTATCAGAAATCATATCAGAGGCCTCAAGTGTATAGATCAAATTGCAATTAGAGATACACTTAAATGATGTTCACATTGGTCTTTAGAATATGGAATTTCAGCTTCTTTCATCCTTTGATCAGTCTATATCACAGATCCAAAAGTGAATCCAACTTGAATTTTCTTTCAAGAAATGGGTAACAGATCCAAAAGCACTTATTCAATATTAATATCGGTTTCGGATGGTTGCAAAACCTAAAGGAGTTCTGTTTAGCTAGATAATCATAGCACGATTATAACCAACACTGTGGTTTCTCTCTAGTGGTTTCTCTCATACTCTTGAACATGTGCTTTTGTTGAGGTTTATTTAGTACAGACAAAAATCTTTGCCTGTTATATCTGGGATTATTGTTTTAACATATTCTAATGTGAGATACTTGTGTTGAGACGCATTTGGTCTCTTGAGGAAGATCTTGCTTAACGCCAGTCTAGTTCTGTTAGCTACACAGGAAGGTGCTTCAGTAAGTTTATGGATCCATGAAAAAGAAAAAAAAATTCTGGGGCAAGTTCCCTATTTTTTAAAGGATATTTTTAGGAGTTTTTAAATTATTATTATTTTTGTATTGTATTGTATTTTAGAGAGGGAGGGGGAGAGACAATCTTAAGCAGTCTCCACATCAAGCCCATCTTGGGGCTTGATCTCCTGACCCTGAGATCATGACCTGAGTCGAAATCAAGAGTTGACGCTTAATTGACAAGCCACCCAGGCACCCTGTTAGGAGATTTAAAAATGAGATAAATTTCTTTGCAGATCACTTTCCTTGGTAATGTTGACAAACACTGGCGTTATTCTTGTACATGTGGTCTCTTTTCCTTGGTATGAGGGCAACTGCTTAATCTGTAATGTGAACAAGTACACTTTTGACATTTTCAGGAAATTACAAGGTTATTAAAACAACCAGATTTGCAAGTTGTGAAGACTGTATTTAGAAGATAAAATTTAAGTGAGATGGCTAGTTCCAGTGTCTTCTGACCAGTCATTTGTGACAGTATCCAGCAATGAAGCTTTTGGGACCCAGATATAAATATTAATTTTTCTTTACACAGAGCATAAATATAGTGTAGATTAATAATCCAGAAGCATATGAAAATTAGTATGACGGTTTTTCAAATGTGATGACTAATTTAAAATCCCAGATTATATTACTTTACTTTTGCATCTTACAACAAAAATGTGTTGATTTTAATGGGTTGGATTTGGGACAAATATAGAAACTTTCCTACTAAAGACTTTACAAAATTGTTATAAAATTGCATATTGAGGGGCCACCTGGCTGGCTCAGTTGGTGGAGGATACAACTCTTGATCTTAGGGTTGTGGGTTCGAGCTCCACGTTGGGTGTAAAGATTACTTAATAATAAAATCTTTTTAAAAATTGCATATTCAGGGGGAAAAAAGATAAGTTTTACCCCTAAATTTTTGTTCTGGCAAACAAGAAGATGGTTCTTTTAAGAGTCAGAACACTTTTTTAAGCTGATCCAATTCCTTAAATTGTTAAGGTATTTTAGTAAAGATCCTTCAGTGTAATCCTCAAGCTCGGGTTCCTTTCTTGTACTACCTTCTGGAGAACTCAGGGAAATACACTGCTTTTCAAGCCTGGGAGAACAGAAACATTTCTTAAGACAGTTTGCTTTCCCTGGTTGCATGCCTCTCCCACTCTCCACAGAATCATCCCACAACTTTTCCACTCCCCAGAAAACGTGCCTGTTTCCCCTCAGCAGAGGATCTTCCTCTTTGCTACTGGTACAGCTGGTAGGTGGGAGCCACTTTGTTTCAGCCAGCCTTCTCTAAGCGTACTAAAAGTCATCTGGTCTCTGCCTCTAGACCATTCGTTCTCAACGAGGAAGATTTTGCCCCCCTCTTTTCCCCAGGAGACATTTGGCAATGTCTGGAGACATTTTTGGTTGTCATAACTGGGGTGGGGTTGGGAATACTACTGGTATCCAGTGAGTATTAGGAGCAGGGATGCTATTAAACATCCTACAATGAATAGGGCACACCCCCCGCCCCCTGCCATGACAAAGAATTCTCTCTCCAAATGGCAAAAGTGCTGGGGCTGAGAAACCGTACTGTAGTCTTAGGAGCAAGTGTCACTCCTTACCTCTTTCCTGTATTCTTAACCTTTCCTTCTTAAGATTTTCCTATTAATGTGCTCGTCTCTCACACTTAGAAAAAGGAGGGTGCTCTTGACCTTTTGTTCTTTTTAGTTGCTGGTCTCCTTATTCCTTTATAGGAAGATTTTTGGGAAGAGCGTTTCATTTGTCTCAATTTCTCTCTCTTTTTTTTTTTTAGATTTTATTTATGAGAGAGAGCATGCGCATGTGTCGGGGGGAGGGGCAGAGGAAGAGAGAGACTCTCAAGCAGACTCCCACTGAGCAGGGAGCCAGACACGGGCTCGAGCTCATAACCCTGAGATCATGACCTGAGCTGTAACCAAGAATTGGATGCTCCGCTGACAGCTACCCAGGCGCCCCATTTGTCTCAATCTCTTCTTCCTTTTATTCCTCAGTGCACTGTAGTTTGCTTTTGACCCCACCAATCCGCTGAAGTTGTTCTTTCTAAAGTCCTCACTGACAGGCTGGACCCTGATCTGTTCACCTTTTCCTGGTGTCCTACCAATCTCTACCATAAACAGCGTGTTTCAGCAATTTGCCATAATCTGCAGCTCCTCCGGAGCGTGTCACTGCTTGTCTTGCTGTTTCTTCTGCCTGAGGTGGGATCTTCCTCTTCTCTGCTGTGCGGACTCCTGTTCGTCTTCAAGACTCAGGGCAAGAGCTGCGTCTTTAACCTTTTCTGCTCTCCCCTGGAAAAGTAGCCATTCTCTTCTTACTGCCTATCTTTATTACAGTACTTTGTGGTTATAATGCAATTACTTGTTGACATGTTTGCTCTTCAGAGGCCGAGATCAGATCTTATTTACGCTCCTGGTGAAGTGCCTGAATCAATACACACTAAGTAAAAATTTGTTGAAAGAATAAAAAAAGATTTTTTAAAGATTTATTTATCTGAGAGACATTATGTGTGTGCAGGCACGTCCCAGGGGGAGGGGCAGAGGGAGAGAGAGAGAGAATGGGAGAGAGAGAGAGAATCCCAAGCAGAGTCCATTCTGGGCTCAGAGCCCAACTCGGGGCTCAGTCTCATGACCCTGAGATCATGACCCGAGCTGAAACCAAGATTCGGTCGCCCAACCAACTGCACCACCCAGGTGCCCCAGTTTTTAATTTTTTTTTTTTGGGGGGGAGAGAGAGAAAAATTTTTTTATTAAAATTATTTTTTGGGGGGCGCCTGGGTGGCACAGTGGTTAAGCGTCTGCCTTCGGCTCAGGGCGTGATCCGGGTGTCATGGGATCGAGCCCCACATCAGGCTCCTCTGCTATGAGCCTGCTTCTTCCTCTCCCACTCCTCCTGCTTGTGTTCCCTCTCTCGCTGGCTGTCTCTATCTCTGTCAAATAAATAAATAAAATCTTTAAAAAAAATTATTTTTTTGGTGAGAGAGTATGTGTGAGCGGGGGCAGAGGGAGAGAGAGAGAAAATCTTAAGCAGGCTCTACACCCAGCATGGAGCCCAATACAGGGCTTGAACTCAGTGACCTGACATCAAGACCTGAGCTGAAACCAAGAGTCAGATGCTTAACCAACTGAGCCACCCAGGCGCCCTAAGAATTTTTTAAAAAATTTGAAGAGTAAATAAACATTAAAAAGAAATCAGAAGAGTCCAGAAATATCACTGAGATCTGAAAAATCTGTCCTTGGCAACACAAAGCCTTAGTTAGACCACACAGAATTTCAGCATCGCACTTGGAAGCTTGTTAGAAATTCAGTCTCAGACTACTGAATCAAGATCTGCATTTTTTAAAAGCTCCTCTGGTTATTTGTAGGAATGATAAAATTCAAGAACAAGGCTCCAGTTCATTTCTCTTTTCCCCCCAAAATGTGGGTTTTCCATATGTTCAAATGGAATACATAAATATTTTTGATGTTTGTAAAGCTTAGAATAAGTACTTTCATAATTCTATTTCTCGTGGGACAGCAGTTAGCAGAGGCCCTATGGGATACTTATTTCTAACAAGAAGGGGGAGATCATTTTTTAACTAGAGTGCTTTTTGGTATATTTAAGAGTTTTATTTGATACCACCTCTGATGATGTTTGTAAGAAGAGCTTTGAGTGCATTTTTCATATGAATATTATTTTGTCTGTAGATTAAATTTCATTAAATCTTGGAATAGGTGCTCTGAATTTGGATTAGAGAGATAAATTTGTGTAGACTTCTTTTAGTCCTTTCTGATTTGGAGGCAGAGGTCCTACTTTACTGGGAGATACTGGCATTGTGCCTGTATGGAGTGAATATAATTTTAATGAAGTATGAAAGGCTTAAAAAAAGTCATTGAAAAATGAGGTGTAAAAATTGGAAACTATCAAGGCTTTGTTATTTAAAAGTTACTGTAAGCAGTATAATACAGCTGTGCTTTTATTTTTTTTTATTTTAATGTTTTGTTATTATGTTAGTCACCATACAGTACATCCCCGGTTTCCGATGTAAAGTTCAATGATTCATTAGTTGCGTATAACACCCAGTGCACCATGCAATACGTGCCCTCCTTACTACCCATCACCAGTCTATCCCATTGCCCCACTCCCCTCCCCTCTGAAGCCCTCAGTTTGTTTCTCATAGTCCATAGTCTCTCATGCTTCATTCCCCCTTCTGATTACCCCCCCTTCTTTATCCCTTTCTTCCCCTACTGATCATCCTAGTTCTTATGTTCCATAGATGAGAGAAATCATATGATAATTGTCTTTCTCTGCTTGACTTATTTCACTTAGCATTATCTCCTCCAGTGCCATCCATGTTGCAGCAAATGTTGAGAACTCGTTCTTTCTGATAGCTGAGTAATATTCCATTGTATATATGGACCACAGCTTCTTAATCCAGTCATCTGTTGAAGGGCATCTCGGTTCTTTCCACGATTTGGCTATTGTGGACAATGCTGCTATGAACATTGGGGTGCATATGGCCCTTCTCTTCACTACGTCTGTATCTTTGGGGTAAACACCCAGTAGTGCAATGGCTGGGTCATAGGGTAGCTCAATTTTTAACTTTTTAAGGGACCTCCACACTGTTTTCCAGAGTGGCTGTACCAACTTGCATTCCCACCAACAATGTAGGAGGGATCCCCTTTCTCCACATCCTCTCCAACAATTGTTTCTTGCCTTGTCAATTTTTGCCATTCTAACTGGCGTAAGGTGGTATCTTAGTGTGGTTTTGATTTGAATTTCCCTGATGGCTAATGATTTTGAACATTTTTTCATGTGTCTGTTAGCCATTTGTATGTCTTCATTGGAAAAGTGTCCATATCTTCTGCCCATTTTTTGATTTGTTTCTCGTGTGTTGAGTTTGAGAAGACAGCTGTGCTTTTAAGATGAACATATAATGGTGAATGCTATTCTGTGGCACAACATTTGTGTAATAAATACAGGGTTTCAATTGTACTGTTAAAATCTATAGGATAATTTCTAAAGATACAGGAAATCTGATTTTTTTTGGTTAATGGGTCTGAAAAAAATGACAGCTCAAAGTGAAATGTTTTGATCAGACATTTCATGTTCCAAGTTTCTTGGCAAATTCTTTGAAACAGTTTAAAGAAGTGCTTTTGTTTGTTTGTTTGTTTGTTTGTTTGTTTGTTTAAAGTAGGCTCAGCTCCCAGTGTGGAGCCCAACATGGGGCCTGAACTCATGACCCTGAGATCAAGACCTGGGCTGAGAGCAAGAGTCGGATGCTTAACCAACCATGCCCAGTCAGGCGCCCCTAAGTTTTTTTTTTCTAAGTACTCTCTACACACAACGTGGGACTCAAACTCACAACCCCGAGATCAGGAGTCGCATGCTTTATTTACTGCTTTACTGACTGAGCCAGCCTGGTGCCCCAAAGAAGGTTTGTTTTATTTTATTTTATTTTTTTTATTATTATTATTTTTTGAAGATTTTATTTATTTATTTGACAGAGAGAGACAGCCAGCGAGAGAGGGAACATAAGCAGGGGGAGTGGGAGAGGAAGAAGCAGGCTCACAGCGGAGGAGCCTGATGTGGGGGCTCGATCCCATAACGCCGGGATCACGCCCTGAGCTGAAGGCAGACGCTTAACCGCTGTGCCACCCAGGCGCCCCTATTTTATTTTATTATTATTTTTTAAGATTTTATTTTATTTTTTAAGATTTTGTTTATTTATTTGACAGAGGGAGAGGGAGAGAGCACAAGCAGGATGAGGGGCAGAGGCAGAAGCAGGCTCCCCACTGAACAGGGAGCCTGACGTGGGGCCCGATCCCAGGACCCTGAGATCATGACCTGAGCCGAAGGCAGATGCTTAACCGACTGAGCCACCCAGGTGCCCCAAGCTTATTGTAAATGCTAAACTTTAAACTTGATTCTAAAGCTCAAATATAAATGCTTCAGGGGTGAGAGTTGGAGAAAGCATGTTACCCCATGGGTTTATCATTGGGATGGAGAAACAGATTCACGGTATATTCAGCAAGTACTTACTGAAGATTATGTATGTTCAGTACTTTGATAGGTAAAAGTTGGTAGTGGTAGGTGATTGGCAAAGCTAGTAGGGGACTGACAATACAGTCCTTGACTTCAAGGAGTTTACCTTTCAAATGGGAGCCAAACCATACGTCAGTATTACGTGTGAGCGGCTGCAGCAGAAGGGTAGACAGGATGCACTGGAATGTAGAGAAAGGGCGCTGGTTGTTAGATTTCAGTTAGAATTTGCTTTTTCTTTTCTTTTTTTTTTTAGAGAGAGAATGGGGTGTGGGGAAGGGGCCGAAGGAGAGAGAGAATCTCAATCAGGCTGCACGCCCAGTGCTGAGCTCAGCTCGGGACTTGATCCCACGACCCTGAGATCATGACCTGAGCTAAAATCAAGAGCCAGACATTTAACCGACTGAGCCACGCAGGCGCCCCAAGTTGTATTTTTATTTCAGCAAAATTAATTCCCCAAGTCTCAGTATCCTTATCTATAAAATGAAGATAAATACATCTCTGTGGAAGGCTTGTTTTGAGGATTCAATGGAAAAGCGTGTACAGTGCTGTGTATAATACCCAGACTGATTAAAACATGTTAGCTGCTGCTCGGACTCAGTGGCTGTTGCCGTGTAACTGTACAGAATCCTTCCTTCTAGCTTAGTGCTTCCTGCCTCCCGTCCTTCTTTTTTTCATCCTATATTCACAGACCTAGTGCATGGATTTGAAGGAGGCGCTCTCAAATCTTGGAGGTCAAATCTAGATTTCTTTGGAAGTTTATTTTCTCTTATTGCTCCCCTCTCAGTGTGAATAACCCAAGTCTCTTTCTTTTTTTGGAAGTCTCCAGGACCTTATGGTGTGGCCCTGTTATAGGATGTTACCTCTCATCATTCAACCCCTGCATCGTCCTGTAAGGACCTCTCTAGTCGCATATGACTGTTTAACTCTATTAAAAATTAAAAATTCAAGGGGTGCCTGGCTGGCTCAGTCGGAAGAGCATGTGACTCTTGATCTCAGGGTTGTGAGAGTTCGAGTCCCATGTAGGGTATAGAGATTACTTAAATAAGTAAAACTTTTAAAAAAATCAAAAATTCGTTTTCTTGGGGTGCCTGGCTGGCTCGGTCAGGAGAGCATTCAGCTCCTGATCTCAGGGTTGTGAGTTCAAGCCCCACGTTAGGCATAGAGTTTACTTAAATAAAAAATTCAGTTTTTCAGTCACACTACTTAACATGTAGATGCTCAGTAGCCGCCTGTGGCTTGTGGCTACCAAATTGCACGGCATAGATGTGGGACCTTTCCACAAAGTTCTACTTTCTAGTGCTGTTGTAGAACCACGATTGCTGATAGTGTAAGACCCAGGAAGTGGGCTGTTTACCTTATTAGCAGTTTTATGATTCAAAATGGGTGACTCCGTTGGTTGTGTGTCTGCCTTCGGCTCAGGTCATGATCTCGGGGTCCTGGGATCGAGTCCTGTGTCGGGCTCCCTGCTCAGCAGAGAGTCTGCTTCTGTTTCTCCCTCTACCTCTCCCTCTGCAGCTCCCCCTGCTTGTGCACTTGCTCTCTCAAATAAATAAATAAATCTTTTTTAAAAAATCCTCTCTCCCTTACTATTTAAATTTTTTTTAAAAAGCCTATCACCTTTGGTTATTTTTCCATTAAAGAATTAAAATGCAGGGGCGCCTGGGTGGCACAGTCGTTAAGCATCTGCCTTCGGTTCAGGGTGTGATCCCGGCGTTCCGGGATCGAGCCCCACATCAGGCTCCTCCACTAGGAGCCTGCTTCTTCCTCTCCCACTCCCCCTGTTTGTGTTCCCTCTCTCGCTGGCTGTCTCTGTCAAATAAATAAATAAAATCTTAAAAAAAAAAAAAAAAAAAGAATTAAAGTGCAGGTTCCTGGCTGGCTCAGTCATAGAACAAGGGATTCTTGATCTTGGGGTCATGAGTTCAAGCCTCACACTGGGCATAGAGCTTACTTAAAAGAGTTAAAATACTTGAACAATTTTAATTCTTATTTTTATAAGTATAAACTTTGGATTGATAATTTCATTATCATTTTAAGAGTTTTCTTAAAATATCTTGAGCTCTCAAATAAAATTCAGTAGTTTTAAAACATTTTTAGCCAGACATCTTTAAATGTTATTTATGATGAAAGATAACAGTGTTTGATGAGGTTAAACATATTCCACAGACTGCTTTAATCCCTTCTTTCTTCTTCAGTCTTTCATGTCTTCTATTTGCCATTTGTTTTTTCTGAGCAACGCAGCCTGTGTTTTCCAAATACAGACTGTTCGTTTGGGGAGCTCCGTGCTGCAGCTGCCATTTACATCTACTTTATTACTTATGGCCAAAAAAACAAACATGCTGACAGATAATTTTGAATGAATCAGCAAAAGTAAAAAAGACCAAAAACATTCTGCTCAGACTGCTGCTGGCAAATTTATAGTGAGTGGGAGTGTTCAGTTATTCCAGATGAGTTTGCCAAGAGCCTATCTGTAATTCATCCCTGATGTGTCCTCAGGCGTGTGTATCAGGATCTTCCTTCCCAAAGACACCTTTTATGATTATTTTTAAAAATTCTATAGCCCTAAAAATGATGTTATTTTCTGACTTGTTGCAATAAAAAGAAATCACATTTACAGATATATAAGTAAATACTAAATTTATTTTCATAATAGGAAGATTCTTACCATGGTGCCCTGTTCAGTTACTGCATACTTTATGATATGAAGCCATATTCTCTATAATATATAGAAATTATAGTTAGTAATTATTCTTAAAGATTGGGAATCAGAGCAGAGTTGAATAGAAAGGGAATAATCCTCTCATGTTTTTAAAAACAACTTGTATTTACAGTTTGAAAACACCATAAAGATCATTGGCTATATTTTTGCACAAGACAAACCTTAGACTATGACTTTCACTCATGGTGGTGGACCTAGGTAGCAGTTGTTAAAATTATATATATTCTTCATTTAATATGTTTGTATATATTTTACATAGTATTTATAGTTGTATATACATCTCCACAGAAATTCAATGAACAGCGGCACCAGGGTGGCTCATTTGGTTAAACGTCTGACTTTGGCTCAGGTCATGATCCCAGGGTCCTGGAATCGAGCACCACATCAGGCTCCCTGCTCAGTGGGGCCTCTGCTTCTCCCTCTCCCTCTGCACCCCGCCCCGTCCCCCTGCTCGTGCATGCGCTTCCTCTCTCTCGAATAAATAAAATCTTAAAAAAAAAAAAAGTAACGCAAGGTACTCAGATATGCTACAGTATGGTCGAACCTAGAAAGTATTGCGCTTAAGGAAATAAGCCAGACACAAAAGAGCACATATTGTATGCCTTATTTATGTGAAATGTCCAGAATAGGCAAATCAATAGAGACAGAAAGCAGATGAGTGGTTGCCAGGAGCTGAGGGGCAGGGGAGATGGAGGGTGGCTGCTGATGGGGACACGGTTTCTTTTCGGGCGATGAAAATGTTCTGAAATTAGTGGTGATGATTGTGCAACTTTGTGAAAATGCTTAAAACTACTGAATTGTACACTTGGAAAGGTGAAGTTATGGTATGTGAATTAATCCTCAATGAGAAAACAAAAACCAATAATGCATATCAACCGCTTAGCAGTTACCTACCACATAATTAGCTTTCCATAAAGATTAGCTGCTACTGCAATTAGGGCCCACTTGTGAATTTTAAGAAAATAATGCCTAAAATCTAGGAAATGTGATATTTCGTATTTTATTTCACTGCCTGAAATACTAATAGCTTATTTTTTTTTTTTTGTCATCTGTGGCAGTGTTAATGATGTAAAAAAGATATTTGCCAACACTAGTTTCCAAATTCAGATGTTAACTGTAGTAGTCTTTTTACAGGAAAGAATCCCACGTTTTAGTCAGTATTGCAATATCCTTTCAACAGTTTTCTTAATATAAAAATAAATGCCATTAAAATGGTAAATTTTATGCTCTATATATTTTACCACAATTTAAAAAATAATGATTAAACACTAAAGAAAGTTGTTCATCCTCAGGTAGTCTCTGTTTGCCGTGTTATACTCTTGTCTTTTTTTATTAATCCAGATAATCACAGAGATAAAAATGTTTAATGATGGCAGATTATATGTATATTTAGTTCGTAGCTTTCAAGTCATTAACAGCTAATAATTCATGCTCGTATATACCAGGTGCTGAGTAGGGCACAGAGGAAATAAATTCCGTACCTGAAATTTATCTCAAAATGTTAGTATAATAAAAGATACAGTGATTTTTGTCTTGGAGGGAAAGTGATGCATCAGCTTCTCATCTCAGCTATAATATCAGTGTCAGTAACTTACACAAATAGAAAACTCTAAGTTTCAGAATCTGTAATAAAGAGGTACTATAGAGCTTCATGTAATGCTGGTAGCAGAAAAAAAAAATCAGTAGTTTCAAGGACACTTAAGACATGAGAAATAGTTGAGGACAAAGACAGTTACTAAGTGTAGCCCGAATGCCTAGGAATAGCACTCGATGTATAATGTAAAATGTGTACTCAAGATCTTTGCTCAGTACATTAATTTATAGATATTCGTTGGGATATGATTTGTTAATAAATAAATAACATAAATTGTGGTAGCAGTTGTCAAGCCAATTCAGTGTGACTAGCATTTGGTTTGAGTGTGAGTCTAGGTTGGGATGGAGATACCAAGAAATTCTCTAAATGTTATTGCCTTCAAGGAATTTGGGGAGTCACGGAGGGCGGGGAGGGTGTGGAACAGTATGACGAACGGTGTGATAAAACACAAGGTAGAGTATAGTCCCATGCTTCAGTATTTGGTGAAGATATGAATGCAATGTTCCGGATAATCAGAAAGTGGTGATGGCAGTTATGGTGGAAATGATATTTAGGGTAGGCCTTGGAGGACGGCCATAAGATGAAGAGAGGGTGAAAGGTATTCCAGGCAGGAATATTGACGTAGCTAGGACAAAGGGATAAGCCTAAGAGTCAACCGTTCAGAGGCTGGTGGGATCTAAGACCCATCTGGTGGGAGCTGTCAAGGTCCCGTTAGGAGTAAGGTGACGTGTGGTTGGGTTGGTTAGGTTGAGACTGGATTACGCAGAACCTGGAGCATCAGGAGCTGAGAAGTTCACACTTTGCCAGTTAGGCAGTGAGGGAGCCAGTGATTTGATGGATTGGTGTTTCTAGAGAGATTAATTTGGTAGTTCTATGTGGGTAGGAGAGTGCGAGTGGAGAGACCAGTGGGTTTGCTCATGGTGCCCTTGTGGGTAGTCTGTGCTTTTTGTGACATATAAGACTAGCCCTGGCAGAGTTGTTCTAAGTAAGTTGTTACCTTCCTTTTGCTTTTTTTTTTTTTCACTTTTTTCCTCTCCTGTTTGTCTTCATTGCCTCATAGTAGATGCTAGACAATTACCTCTTTCTCATTGAATTTGTGATTTTAGATGTAATCTCTTTTTTAAAAAAACTCATTTTAATAAGTGATTTTTATAAACAGCTTTTCTTGTTGGTTTTTCATTAGAGATTAATGATGAAATGGCAGAGATTTCAAAGTTGTGGCAGGGCATACCACTCAGTGGGCTCATGCTGTGGGCAGGGCCACCTCTAAGGCCATATCCCTTGGTAAGATTAAGTGTCTCAGAGTGTGGGCCATGGGTAACCTGAATTAGAATACCCAAAAGTTTTGTTCAAAATGCCAACTGAGCTCTTCTCAAGACCAAGTGATGCTAAAAGCTGTGAGAGTAGGTGAGGAAACCTGCATCTTTAACTAGCCATCAGGTCACTTACACGCATCCTGAATTTTGAGAACCAGTGATTAAAGCATTGTCATTTTCTATGGAATTATTCTAGCAAGTGGTCTTCTTAGATTCCGTTCCTGTATATTAGGTCTTTTCCTTGTGGGATATTTCCCCGTAGACCATATTAGAGGGAGCGTCTTATTCTCAGTTGGAAGCCAGATGAACACTACATAATCTACGGATATTTTTGTTTTTGGCCCAATGTGGCCTGCTTGTTTGCTTGCTTGATTCTTTCCTTCCTCCCTCCCTCCTTCCTTCCTTCCTTCCTTCCTTCCTTCCTTCCTTCCTTCCTTCCTTCCTTCCTTCCTTTTTTCCCTCCCTCCTTCCCTCCCTCCCTCCCTTCCTTCTTTCTTTTCTTTTTCTTTCTTTTCCTTTTCTTTTTCTTTCCTTTCTTCCTTTCTCTCTTTCTCTCCCTCCCTCCCTCTCTCTCTCCCTCTTTCTTTCTTTCTTTCTTTCTTTCTTTCTTTCTTTCTTTCTTTCTTTCTTTCTTTCTTTCTTCTTCCTTCCTTCCTTCCTTCCTTCCTTCCTTCCTTCCTTCCTTCCTTCCTTCTTTCTTTTTAAGATTTTATTTATTTGAGAGAGAGACAGAGTGAATACGAGCGGGGTGGGGGAAGGGGCTCAGGGAGAGGGAGAAGCAGACTCCCCACCAAGCAAGGAGCCCGATGTGGGACTCCATCCAGGACACTGGGATCCTGACCTGGGCTGAAGGCAGACGCTTAACCAGCTAAGCCACCCAGGCACTCCTGCCCTTTTTCTTATAGTGCAGTTGACTTCTTGTTGTGTAGTAAAGCCAGCAGTTACCCCCTTAAAGCATTGGATACCGTCACCATAAGCAGCCCATCCTGTGTTGTTTATGTTTAATCCATCAAATCTAATTAAATCAAATTCTGTTTCTATAAAAATGTCAGTGTTACCAATGTCTGGAGTTGAATGATTCTTGTTCTGCTGTTGGACTGCTTATTTCAAACTCCTTGTAATTATTAGGCTTGTCCTTAGAGTATGTTGTAATAATCACTGAACCTCTGTTTTTTAATTCTGGTAACTAGGCTTTAAAAAAAAGTTAAAAGAGGAATTCTAGAACACTCAGAAGCTAGACAAATAAGTGAAAGTAACCTATTGGGGGGCAGGGAGTAAGGGGTGTATTATTGTGTATAGTTTCCTTCTTGCTGGGTGAAAACACTTGACCTTGTAGTTTCCCTTTCTTGTACTGCATCTGGCTCCCCTTTAGCTTTACTGACGTTTGGTTAATATTACCATTTTATTACTCACTTGACTGATAAGCATATTAAATACTTAACAGATAAAGGATTTCTTTATATTCATATAAGGTGGAGTTAAGATTGGAGCTCGGAGATATTTATTCTCCGTGACTATAGCATATAGCACGCTACTTTTCATTCTAGTTTCCTGGTTAACATTGAAATATTTCTTTCCCTCCCTTCCTCCCTCTCTCTTTCTCTCTCTCTCTCTTTCTTTTTTAAAGATGAAGGGGGGGGAGAGGAAGGGCAGAGGGAGAGGGAGAGAGAGAATGTCAAGCAGGCCCCACACCCAGCACAGAGCCTGATGCGGGGCTCGATCTCACGACCCTGAGATCATGACCTGAGTCGAAATCAAGAGCCAGACGCTCGACCCACTGAGCCACCCAGGCGCCCCTGAAATATCCCTTTCTAACGTACCCATGCTGATCGTCATACTAAAACTAGAACCTCTTGTTTGTAATAGGAGAAGAGCAACAGTAGGAAGGCAGCAACTTACTTATCCACATTCTTATTGACCTGTAAAACCCAAGAGTTGTATTTGTTTAAGAAGATACATACAAGCCGCAGTAATGCACTTCGGTTTTTGGGTGGATTTGTTCTCCATGTAAGATGCAAATGTGCATTCTGTCTTCTTTCCTAAGAAAAGCAAGGCAGATTTGTTTCTGACTTTTACCTTTTTTTTCTATACATGTAGTTTTTAATTTGGATTGTTTTCTATTGACCTAAAAACATATGTCTTTTTAAAAGGAAAATAATTTTGTAGTTCATGGTGTTTCAAGCCTGCATCGTAACGCAGACTCATTATTCAACAGACGCTGTAGCATAGTTTGATGTGGACCATATAGCGTTTCAGTGTGCAATTTAGTTGTATATTTAAATGGGGGAATTGAGTAGCTCATTAGATCCCACCTAGGTGGGTGTTAGAGCCTCTCTGTAAAGGCCCACTTGGTAGGTTTCCAAGTAGAAAGTAAGATTTTGAAATTTTGATTGTCACAAATAAAATACTCATGATACAGCATTACTACAAAGTTTAAAAAGTCATTAGCCATAGCAAAAAGTAACACTCAGTTTTTCTAGTTAGAGATCATCAGTCTCTTCACTGCAGTGTCTGCTGTGAAGCTTGGGAAAGATGTCACCCTTTAAATCTGGCCCTAGTAGTATGAAAGCTTTTTGCCAAATGTAAAACATTTTAACTCTTTTAGAGGCTAATCCTCATGTCTCCAGGATTGTCAGTTCATTTTCCTGCTTATCTGGTGCTACATGCGTCCCCTTTGGAGTATGCTATAATTTTTCATTTAAAGTTTTTCAAAAAATTACATTTTAAAGGACTTAGTTTGGAGAGTTATTGACATTCCTCTCACTTGATGATCTCCAGCAGGATTTTGCCATTGCTAGGTGATCTCCCTGGTGCAGGGTTTTGATTCTGATGAATAGTCATGAGGAGCAAATTCTTTACTAATCATTGGATGAAGATGGAGGAACGTTATTGTTTCGGTCTCCTAAAATGATAAATCTTTGAAAATGGACGAATGAATGGAGTCCATCATAATTACAACCACAAAGACATCTGCGTTGTAAAATTATTCTCACGGCTAATTACATATTTCTAAGGTCAGTCAGGACTCAGTGAAAGGTTTGTTTTTGCTTTCTTTACATGCATAGATTTTTATATGATTTATAAGGTACACACCCACACAGGTACTTTGGGAACTCAATCCGAATCTGAAAATACATGGTCAGCTCAAGTGATATTGTAAAATAAGTGTTTGCCTTTTCCTAGCTTTCTTTTCTTCCTTTCTCTGTCCATTTTAAAATTTCTCTACCCCGGCGCCTTTGAGGGATTCAGAGTTAACCCCCACCCCAGGCACTATCATTCTCCAGCACTCGCATTTTTATGCAGAACAAAATCTACCCTTAACTGAAATGCATGACTAAGAAATGATCAGTTCACAAGTCCAAACTGAATTCCTGATCGGTTCCCTCTCAGACTTCACTCTCTGTCTTCCCCCTTCAGACAGGTGAGCAGTAAGTAGTTTTCAGCCACAACTCCACCTTGGTTTTGTTTTCTCCCCCCGATCGCTCTGTTCCCGTTAATCTCTACCTATACTAGTTATTAAATTGAAATTTTATATTGCAGAATTTCATATTAGATCCTATAGTTGCTTTTACTGTTTTGTTTTGTTTTTTTTTTCTATAATACTTTCGAGAAGTAAAAAAAGAAAAGCCGGGGTGCCTGGCTGGCTCAGTTGGTAGAGCATACGAATCTTGATCTCAGGGTCGTGAATTCGTGCCCCACATTAGCTGTGGAGATTATTACAAACAAACAAAAAAAATCTCTCAGAGCATTGTGGGGCCTTAAAACTCGATCCACTTTTAAAAGCAGTGTTTCTGAACTGAGGTTGTTTCCAAAATTGTTTTTCCCGCATTCTTAGTCCCCATGGGGAATTCTGTCCTAAGCACAGAATTTGTCATCTGAGTGTCTGGAGGACTTGAATAGATCGTTCATCCTGTGTTACCACGTCGTTTATGCAACAAAAGATTCCACGGGTGAAGGAGAACAGAGTGTTGCTCAGAAATAATTCTTGGAGTGCTAACATTTATTTATTTATTTATTTATTTATTTATTTATTAAAGATTTTATTTATTCATTTGACAGACAGCCAGTGAGAGAGGGAACACAAGCAGGGAGAGTGGGAGAGGAAGCAGAGGGAACCCGATGCGGGGCTCGATCCCAGGACCCTGGGATCACACCCTGAGCTGAAGGCAGACGCTTAACGACTGAGCCACCCAGGTGCCCCAGAGTGCCGACATTTAGAGCAAAGCAAACAAATAGGAAAATTTGTGAGGATAACTGTGGAGATAGAAAATATTTTGTAAAATGTTGTAACACTCCCACAGTGAATAACTCTCATGTAAAGGTTTATTTCCTTTTAGGAATACTGTCACTTAACCCAATTCAGTCATTGTTTAATTTTTTAGAATTGATTAAGTTTATTCTGACAAATTTGTCAGAATATTCATTTGGCAAAAAGAGAAAAAAAAAGGTACTGTATCCTGTTTACTTTTTTGTTGTGAAAAACTCTCACACTGACCTAGCGATACCCCTGTTTTCTTTCTATTCTCCACAGAGCAGCTGGGGTTTTTTTTGTCATTCAAAACAGTATTTATTTCGGGGCGCCTGGGTGGCTCAGTCTGTTAAGCATCTGACTCTTGATTTTGGCTCAGGTCATGATCTCGGGGTCCTGGGATCGAACCCCTCATTGGGCTCTGCCCAGCATGGAGTCTGCTTGAGATTCTCTCTCTCCCTCTCCCTCTGCCCCTCCCCATCGCTCATATGCACGTGTGCGCTCTCTCTCTCTCTCTCAATCTTTTAAAAAATAGTATTTATTTTATGATGATTTTTGTTTTATTTTTTAAATAGTACATGTTCATCATGAAAAATTCAAGAAGCACCAAAGTTATAAAGTAAAAAATTCATGGGGCGCCTGGGTGGCACAGCGGTTAAGCGTCTGCCTTCGGCTCAGGGCGTGATCCCGGCGTTATGGGATCGAGCCCCACATCAGGCTCCTCCGCTATGAGCCTGCTTCTTCCTCTCCCACTCCCCCTGCTTGTGTTCCCTCTCTCACTGGCTGTCTCTATCTCTGTCAAATAAATAAATAAAATCTTAAAAAAAAAAAAAAGTAAAAAATTCAAAATTAGCCAACCAGCCAGTTCTTCTGTAGAGGCGACCCCTCATATGTCCCCCTGTACCCTCCTAGAGACTCCCAGCGTGTATAAGCATATCATTCTTTTTCATGCTTGCATAATATCCCAATGTTTAGTAAATGACAATTTAGTTAACTAATCTTCTACCGAGGAATTTTTCAGTTGTTTCCTGTTTCTCTTACACGCAGTCCTGGTAGTGTTTTAAATGATGTTATGGCCTTTTGGGACATGTTATTTTAGAGTACTGTCAAGGCTTCAGTATTTACACAGAATTTCTTGACTTAATCTTTATCATTTTAAAAGCTATTAATTCTTGCAGGGAATTAGAGTTAATTTTTAGAAAATTGCTTTTGCAATGTCATGTTATCCTGATGTGAGTAAAGCCTCATCCTGTAGTCTGAAACATGCAGGCAGGACTGTGTTGGGCTCAGTGGGTTTTCACTTTTTACTTAGTCTTTCCTTATTAAAAGCTGTGTGTCCGTTCAGTATGCGATTGTGGGTATGATTGGTTGGATAGGAGGAGGGCTATGTGGTGGTAATTGCTTTAACAACTGTTAATATGGATAGGCCCTGAGCCAGACGTGTCACTCTCCCAGCTCCAGCCCCCCCCCCCAAAAAAGGGGGGAGAGAGAAGAAATGGACAGGTCTGCAGACGCAAGGCCCTCCCAGTGGCTGCAGATACGGTTGTAGGGGTAAGAGTAGGGAGGTAGCTTTTTAGTGAAAACTCTGTGTATTAGAGTTAAGTTATTAAAATATGCCCTTATAATTATTTGTATAGCAAATCATTTGTGTTTTCCCTATACCAGCTGTTTAACTCCTCAGGAACAAGGTTATCATGCCTTATTCACCCTTTTATTCCTGGTGGTGTGTACATGTAGTGCAACGTACATTGACTGACAAATTAATAAACGAAAATAACGGAAAGAAAGTGTAGAAACATTTAAATCCTAGTTGTCAAAGTTAAATAGAAATGTCTTCATTTTTCCTAATCCATTACTCTTTTTTTTTTTTTTTTAAAGAGGAAGTGAGGGGAGGGGCAGAGGGAGAGGGAGAGAGAATCTCCAGCAGGCTGCACACCCAGCACGGAACCTGACATAGGGCTCGATCTCACGACCCTCGGGTCTCAGGACCTAAGCCAAAATCGGTGGCTTAATCGACTGAGCCACCCAGGTGCCCCCCCCCAATCCATTACTCTTATTTAGGCAATAAAATATTTCTTGAACTCTGCATTTAATCTGTGTATATATTCTGTGCAAAACTCAACTAACTCACTAATCCTCAACTAATTTTATTGTGCTTGTTTAGAAAGAAAGAATATGGGGGTGCCTGGTCAAGTGTCTGCCTTCAGCTCAGGTCATGATTGCAGGGTCCTGGGATCAAGCCCTGCATCGGGCTCCCTGCTCAGTGGGGGGCCTGCTTCTCCCTCTCCCCACTCATGGTCTCTTGCTGTCTCTCTCTCTCTCTCAAATAAATAAAATCTCTAAAAAATAAAAAATAAAAAGAAAGAATATGAGCATAAGGAGAGAGGTTCTATTATTCCCCCATAGTTGTAATAAAATTTGAGTTATCATTTTGAGTTCTTTCTTATTTCATTTTCTGCAGTGGAAAGTTATGAAAATGAAATTTCAAAGAAATTATTTCAGCTTACAAGAATCAAGAATATTCCTCTTGGTTTTTTTAAACTCATGCTTTCCTTTGAAGTCATGTTCAGTATTCCAGTCCTACCTGAGTGTGCATGGCTGTTATATAATGAAGCATGTGAGGCTGTCTTTGCCGTTTCTTCACATGTAGGCAAAGTTCATCCACTGAAAGTTTAAAAAACGTAATAAACCTATCTGCAACTAATTTTATTTCTCATAACCTTTGAGACTTAAAAGGAAAAAAAACAAAGCTTTAAGTATTATTTTGGAAACAAGAAAGCAAAGTATTCATGAGAAAATGGGCCATGTGATATTTGACAACTGAAAGTTTCAAAGCATTTGAGAATTTTAAATATAAAATTATTGTTCTATAATTGGTGCCTTTGGTAACTTTTCGGGCATATTAGAGGTAGTCCCAGAAAGGTTTTTTTTGTTTTGTTTTGTTTTGTTTTGCTTTGCTTTTCATAACAGCTTTTGATGCCATGATGCTTTTATTGTTGCTGTCACTAGGATTAATTTTTTTAATTAAAGTACTGTTTAGTTCTTTCCGTTCCATGACATTATATATGTGGACCATTTTAATTGGAATATTTAATACTAGCAGAGGAAGGATTTTTTTCAATTAAAGATTTTTTTAAGGTTCCAAAAGAATAGATATTCTTAGTTGTGCCTCTGAAAATTCACTTACAGAGAAAATTGCGTTTGGGATGCTACATTTATACCAGTAGAGGTCGCTGTACACCTACGAAAGGAAAGCTAGTGTTGCTTTGTGATGAGCCGGTTGTCCTAGAACTAGTATTCATCATTGGTGGTTCTGGGAATCGAACCACTTTCCTTCCCCCACCTTAACGAAGTTGCTTGCCTGTCATCATCCAAGAGACAGTCACAGTCACTTGCCGTTTTTGCACTAATGGAGGCATATCCCAGTGCTTAGTGGTGTCAGCTGAAGCTCCAGAAATTGTTTCCACCAAAAAACAAACAAACAAACAAACAAAAAACCAACCACAGACTCTCAGTGTTTGAAGGAACTTTAACATTCATTAGATTCAACATCTATTATTTTAACGTTTAATTTACTAACCCAAAATAGTCCCAAAGAATGGTTTTCAGTAGAGCCATCTGCTACTTAATAGTATGGAGTTTAACTTATTAAAACCACGTCTGCCTTTACACCGTGATGTCCGTGTTTCATTCTCGGAGCAGATCAGCAACGTATTTCGTAAGAGAACGTTGTTTTACGAAGCGACCCCCGTAGCTGCGTCTGCTAACAATCACAGGAAGGTATTCAAGGGCAAACGCACGTTTGTCATAAAACTGTCACGGCGCCCCGAGGAGAGTCAGAGCGCATCTGTAAACCTTGAACTCGCCTCGGACAAGATGCAGGGTACTTTTCAGGCAGTTGTAAACGGTGATAAGGAATGTTGTGAGGGGAGGAAGCAGTTGAAAATCAAGGAACTCTTCCACAGATAGCAGGCCTGGGCCTCTGTTTGTAGAAGGAGGATGCTGCGCTCCGTGCGTTTGCAGATCCCCGCAGTACTAGCGTTCTTAGTCCTCGGCGCTCCGTGTGGACCGCAGTGCTAACAACACGGATCCCGTGGGCAGATGGCCTGCATTTGAGTCCTGGCTCTGCCGCTTGCTAACTCCGAGGTTATCTTACAGTTACCTCCTCTGTACTTCCGTTTCTTCTGGAGGCTGGGGTTGAGAGTAGCAGGATGCAGTAGTTAAGTTAGATGTAAAGTACTTGGAATAGTACCTAGAACATAGTAAATACTCAGGTTGCTCTTATTACACACGCTCATTTCTCTAGAAACCATGTTGGGATATGGTAGTGAATTCTTAGACTTTATTCTGTTATTGACTGTTCTCAGAGGATCAAAATGGTTTATTCTGTGTTTTCTCTAACCCTCTGTTAAGGGCATCTATATCAAGAAACCAGATGTGTATATCATTTTTAATGATCTAAGCTTTCTTCATTTTTTTCTTTAAAGTTGTTCTCATATAAATTTAATGAGTTTCCTTCTTTTGATGTAATACTTTGCCCTGGAATTTTTTTCTGTGGAGTATATAATCACATTTCAGTTGGTGTTTTTAATGACTCATATCGACACCTTTTTGTGCATTTAAATGCCCTAGTTTCAGTGAAAATCACAAGACACAAGGTGTTGTTTCTTTTTTTTTAAACAGAATTTCTCTATAACATTCTAATTTATTACAGCATTTCAAATAAAAAATCTTTTAGGTCATTTATAAGGCATTTGAATTAAAATTTTAAACAATCACCTGGCCATTTATAAAAGATCTATTAACTTTCAAATTCTATATAACAAAAATTTATTACCCACATACCAATTCTGAGTGAGAGAAACAATATCTGGCATATAAATATGTAGACATATTTTTATAGGTATGGATTTGGTCTTGAAAGGAAAACCAGTAAATATTTTAAAATTTTATTTTCACGATATACTTTTAAATTCTGTGCCCCTAAGCAATTATTTATATAATCATTGCCTCCTAGTAGGTGGGATAAATCAATTATAAGACATTTTGGTTCCAGCTTGCCACAATGTATTCCAGATATATGAACTTGGAGGGGTGGGGATTATTATCCAATGTGTTGTCTCATTAACATCTGGCATTTCTTTAGGGGAGGGGTTGGAGACATTCCCTAGAATAGATAAAAGGCCATAAACCAGAATGTCTTCTCCATTAACTAAAGAGCCATGTATTTCTTTTTTTTTTTTTTTTTTTTTTAAAGATTTTATTTATTTATTCGACAGAGATAGAGACAGCCAGCGAGAGAGGGAACACAAGCAGGGGGAGTGGGAGAGGAAGAAGCAGGCCCACAGCAGAGGAGCCTGACGTGGGGCTCGATCCCATAACGCCGGGATCACGCCCTGAGCCGAAGGCAGACGCCCAACCGCTGTGCCACCCAGGCGCCCCTAAAGAGCCATGTATTTCTTAGGCAAAAAATGTTAAATGCAGTGTCTACGGAGATAATCTTGAAAGAACATACTTTATTAATACCCAGATATCTGCACTCACAGTTTTAAACTAGTCCTGTATGTGAATACCCTTCCCCCCCCACACCCCCCCCCATCCTGCTGTAGAACGGCACGTGGTACAGTATGATGCTGGGAATCTCTGCCATGCGACTGTATCGTAGCCGTTCGGTGAGCCAGCCGTCAGAGGAGGCAGGCCTCCGTTCTGTGCATTTCTCTCAGTTACACTAGCATCTGTTATGAGTGCTGAATTCAGAACACTGAATCAAATCACATTCGTCAGGATGCCTGGGTGGCTCAGTCAGTTAAGCGTCTGCCTTCAGCTCAGGTCCTGATCCCAGGGTCCTGGGATCGAGCCTCGCGTCAGGCTCCCTGCTCCGGGGGGAGCCTGCTTCTTCCTCTGCCTTCTGCTCCCCCTGCTTGTGCTCTCTCTCTCTCTCAGACTGGCACATGGTAGCAATTATTATTTTCATTATTATCTCGATTCTAGAGAAAAACATGTTAGGACCACAGACATTAGGAGCACCAGGTCCTGCTTGTTAATATTCATTCTTCAGAGCAAGTGTCCTAAAAATACTGAGAGAAATGGAATGGGGAGGTATCTTTAGATTTAAAGGCTCTCTTTTTAGCAGTACTTGACTTTCAGAAAAGCATACATTTTACAAGATCTGTATAAGATAATGTGCTGGATAGGAGTTAAAGCCAAGAACAGCCACAGCCTCTGCAGTCGTAATTGTTTATTTGAGTGTAACTGACCCACCGTGTTAGGTTAGTTTCAGGTACGTAACTTAGTGATTTGGCTGCTTACCCATTATGCTGCGTTCACCACAGGCATAGCTACCATCTGTCCCACTGCATGGCTATTACAATGTTGTATTCCTCAGCCTCTGCTTTTTATTCCCATGACTTACTTATTCCGTAACTGGAGGCCTGTGCCTCTCTTTTCTCTTCACCCATTTTGCCCAACCCCCCCCTTCTGCCATCTTATTTTTGTACATAAACATTTAGGAAAGTACAGAGCAAAAAGGCAGCCGTTCAAGAAATAATGCAGCAAGGACTGGAAGGACATAGCAGTGAGAATATTCTCTGAGAGCGGCTCATGGTTCATGCATTCTCAGTCTGTCTGGAAAGGCCGAGGTAGAGACACGTCTCTGGTGGAGAGGGAGGCTGCTTTGTGCAGAGGAAGCCAAAATGGCCTTCAAAGAACTGGCTCTAGTGAGGTGGGTGACCGGGGAGCCGATGAGCGGAGCCAGCTCTCCGCCATCCCCAGGTCACCTGGAGTCTGATGCGGAACGCACTACGGCATTGGCAGGTGACAAGCAACGTGGTTGTTGTGGCATCCCTGAGAAGCCGCGTGGGGCTCCGTGGCCTTGAGTGCGGTAGAGTTCGTCTTGCATGATGGAGTGTGAGGGAGAGCAGGCCGGGAGGCTGAGTTTGGAGGGACGGACTCTGTCGGAGATTCTTGAAAAAAGTGGCCTTGGGACTTAGCAACTTTATGGGTCAGCCATCAAAGAAAATTGGAGCTGGAAGGCACTTGGCAGATTATCTAGTCCAAGAATAAGAGCGCCAATGTGTCACATTGAGGAGAAGAAGGGAATTTGAAAAGCATGTTTAATGTGCTTTGTTTCATAATGCACAATAAAACGTTTTCTCTTGAAGTGTAATTGACATACAATATCCTGTTAGTTTCAGGTCTACACCATAGCAATTCTATGTTTTCATTATATGAAATGATCCCCACAGTTAAGTCTAGTTACCGTCTGTCACCCCACAGTTATTACAAAGTTATTGGTATTCCTTGTGCTGTCCATTACACCCCATGGCTTACGTATTTTATTACTGGAAATTTGTACCTCTTAATCCCCTTCAGCCTGTTTTGCCTACACCCCCCGTACACCCTGCCCCCTCTGATAACCAGCAATTTGTTTCCTGTACCTTTGAGTCTGTTTCTATTTTCTTTTGTTTGTTTGGATTCCACATCCAAATGAAATCATAAGGTATTTGTCTTTCTCTGACTTATTTCACTTAGCGTAACACCCTCTAGGTCCACCCATGTTGTCGCGAATGGGAAGGTTTCTTTTTTTTTCCTATGGCTGAGTGATATCCCATTGTGTGTATATACCACACCCCCTTTCCCCATTCACGTGTGGCTGGGCTCTTAGGTTGCCAGATTAAAACTTTTTCACGTCGTCTGGGTAGAGGGAAGGTACGTGGCAGCTGATTATGTGCAGAGGAGTAGAGTAGGTTCGGGTTAGCAGCACTTGCCAGGCGAAGACCACCCGCCTCTGCCTTGGTTTCTTTGTCTGTAGGGCAGGAGTGCAGATCCCAGCTGTTTAGAATGAGCATCAGGTGACATCATGGTAGAAATTCCCTGGAAGTTTGGGGAAGCGTAAAAAACTTCTGTAAATGAACAATGCTGTTTGTCGCACTTCTAGAAACCCCATTCTCCGTCTCTGGGGATTGAAGATAAAATAGAATTGCCTTGGGCCCCCTGTAAGTGAATTAAGTAAAGGGAAAGGAGGCAGTAGAAATGGACTTGCCAGGTTTTTCAAAGAAAAATATGAGACACCTGGTTGGATTTGAACTTCAGATAAACAGCGAAGGATTGTTTAGTGTAAGTATGTCTGAAATTCAAACTTACCTGCGCATCCTGTGTTTTATCTCGCATCCCTAATGGATTAGAAACATAGAATCATGGTAAAGCCAGGACATGGGTTGACGGCTTGTGTTCCTAGAATGTGTAGGGGTTTCACCAGTGGCCTTGGTCTCCTGGGACTATTCTAGATAACCTGGAAATGTTGTCTCACTTTTCCTTCTCCTTCCTCCTCATTCCCAGAATGGTGGAGTGTTGGCATCATGGAGCATTGTGTGGTTGTCACTGTAATTGTCGAATAACAGCGATGGTTATTCTGTTGACTCCCTGATACACTAGACCCTTTACATCAATTATTTATCCTATGGTTTCTTTCCTTTCACAGACAAAGCAGGCACTCTAGCCCAAGTTGTACAGCTAATTTGGGTAAAAGATGGTTTCTGACTCAAGGGTGTCTGATGATAAATCCTGTGTTCTTAACTTCCGCTCTCCGTGTTTTGGGTGTAGGTGACCTGTAGCCAGCTCCATGCCAGAAAATGACTGAGAGCTCGTCTCCTCTCCTCCACTTTCCGTGATGGGAACTGCCCTTCAGAACTCTGGGCTGTGTGTTCAGAATCCATGCTCTGTCACTTTCCTTTTTGGATTTAGCCTCTGTTCACTTTGTTTGCCTAAAGCAGTATTTGATCTCGCTAATTAAAATAGGGCACTTTGATCCCTTCAGAAATCTTCAGGGGCGCCTGGGTGGCTAAGCCTCGTCGGTTAAGCATCTGCCTTCGGCTCAGGTCATGATCTCAGGGTCCTGGGATCGAGTCTCACATTGGGCTCCTTGCTTGGTGGGGAGTCTGCTTCTCCCTCTCCCTCTGCCTCTCTGCCCTGCTTGTGCTGTCTCTCCCTCTCTCTCACTCTATCTCAAATAATAAAATCTTAGAAAAATAAAAAAGTAGAATCTCCCTTTAAAAAAAAAAGAAAGAAATCTTCAGACCCTCTTCACATCTGTAGATCTCAGCATGAGATAAATGAGCTCATGTCCGCCTCACACGTGTGACAACTTGGAGAAAGACATGCGGGGGGCCCCAGAAGTTGCTCAGCATTGATCTATTCATGACACACAGCTTTTAAAATGAGCTACATCAAGAAAGAATGGACTCCATTGTTGAAAAATATTTTATCAACCAAATTATGTTTGAAGTTATTTTTATTTTCTTTCAGCCCCATCACACACAACCGTCTTCTCCATCTGATTTCACTTCTGCTGTGTTCCTAGCAGCAAAGATTTTAGAAAGATGACAGTTGGTCGACTATGAAATGTAGGATCTATTTTTATTTAAGATCGTTGACTTAAGTTTGACAAACTGAAGGAATGTCATGTTCTAGTTGCTTATGGGATTAGTACCTACCCAGTGAGTTCCTCCAGTCTAGAAAATGTTCCAGTTCTCTAGTGATTAAAGATTAAGTTTTGGCCTAACTGAATTTGTAGGGAGGTTTTAGCAACAGGAATTTAAAATTCATGTGCACCCTGACCAGCTTCCTCTGTGTGCCCACTTCTTCCCAGATCATTTTGTCCCTCCAACCCAGTTAAAAGCTGCCGAGAGCTTCCATGCGTGCTGTGTCCTGCAAAGCCTTGTCTGTGTCGTCTTTCTCGTTTTCTTAAGCCGCATTTGACAGCCGCATGTGACATTTGGGAAATTGCTTTCAAAATTGCATTTGGATTTTAGTAGCCGATTTAAATATATAAGAAAAACCACATCTTTTTAAAAATTTTAAGCTAAAGGCATTTGCATTCGGTATCTTTTAAATAAGGAAAAAAGTGAACGAACAACGGCAAAACAGCTCCAGTTTTAAGTATCTTTCGAGAATATTTTGGGCTAAGGGGCATAGGAAATCCTCAACTGTGGTTCTGTACTCTACTCCAGTATAAGCTGATACCACAGCCGTGCATAGCTGTACGTTTGAATTCGCTGCATTTTGAAATTGAGTTAAGATATATATTTGATATTCATTTTTGAAGAACTCAAGTATATGTGGGTTCTTAAGTAGAATTAATAATCATTCAAGGCAGAAATGATCAGGAGAGAGACTTTGTGCATTAATGCTAGTAGGACAAGCGTGGGAATTCCACACACGCATATGTCAACAATGATAATGCATGTGGCTGTCAATATCCATGAGCTAATTTTTAGATATTGCTGGTATGCAACTTTTTATCTCTGGTGCTTAGCAAAGTGCCAGGCCATGCCTAGTTCTCAGGAAATATTTGTTGAATTGAAGTTACATGTCCTGGTTGGAGGGTTTATATTTATTATCTTTAACAGAGAAATAAAAAGATCTCATCTCCATTTCACTTGACATGCTCCCCTGATTGTCAAGGAATGTAGGAATAGAAAATTTGAGGTTCTAAAATATTTCAGTGAACAACCATGATAGATAACATTTTAGCAATACGAATAAAATCATTTATAAGAGGCTTTTTCTCAAGAAGCACATAACTATACTTACCTCGTCATACACAGACACCTAGAAAAACGAGAAAACAATGCAAGAGACGCTGATGAAATAGACATATGAAGGTACGATGTATTGTACTTTTCATTCCTAAAATTTCTATGTGTATTTGTATCAGCATCTTTTATATCATTTACCTATTTTTTTCCCGATGCTCTGGTTTTCCAAACCAAGTATGGTAGAATTCTGTAGGTAGTTTTGTACGGTAGAAGGATAAATATTCTCCCCAGAAGTCAGAACTTCCTATCATTAAAAATTTGCTCTTAAAAGTAGGAGTTATAGGGGCGCCTGGGTGGCACAGCGGTTAAGCGTCTGCCTTCGGCTCAGGGCGTGATCCCGGCGTTATGGGATCGAGCCCCACATCAGGCTCCTCTGCTATGAGCCTGCTTCTTCCTCTCCCACTCCCCCTGCTTGTGTTCCCTCTCTCGCTGGCTGTCTCTCTCTGTCGAATAAATAAAATCTTTAAAAGGAGTTATAGACTAGCACTGACTTCGTATTCAAACTTCCCTTCAGGTGTTATTATTGAATATGGTGACAGTAAACATCTCTGTCCTGGGGCACAGACGTAAGTTACGTTGTATGCCCAGTGACATAACGATGGATAAACTTTGTTCATCCAAATAAATCATAGATAAAAATCATCCAGCAAAGTCATCCACCAGATTCCACTTGTTCCATGAGGAGAACCATATTTTTCCAGGAGGAGAAATCCCACCTTTATCATTGAAATCAGTGAGGAAAAGTAAATAAATAAAAATTTGAGGTGTAATGGGTTTTGCTAGAATTTATTCCCTTAAGTAAGAGTCCTGCCCATAGAGCAATGCGACTGAAAGAATAGACCCACCGAGTAGAAATAGAAAAGCAGTTTGGAAAATGTGTTTCTACTCCAAAGTTTTAAATTGTAATTAACAATGTTGAGTCCAGTTCTTCGGCCTTTTTAACCTTCCTGTTAATTTAACTATAATGAAGGTACCGTACAGGGAATTTTGTGGCTGAAAGGGTCTGGCCCAGGAATCTTGCCTGGTTACTGAGAGAAGTCTAAAGTTACACGTTAGGGGAGGAGGGGATCTTGTAACTTAATTTTCTAAAATCTCTATTATACTTCCAATTAATGCAAACTGTCTTAATTTTTAAGCAGTCTTGTTGCAGTTCCCTTAGACTCTGCCAGTCTTGCTACCTTTAGCATTTGTGCCTCTGGTGGTATTACCAAAATAGAACAGGGCCCTGCTGTGCCCTTGTCGCATTTAACTTCTCCTCAAAATTGCTGCGGCCTTCTTAGTTTTGGGTCTGGAATATGTAATTGGAAGTCACTTTGGCTAAGCTGAGATCCTTTATCACCCTACTTAAAATGAGCCTGACCGTGCATCCCCGTTTGCCCCCAGAGATCCCCAGTTTACGCCTGTTGTCCCAGTGTGATGATTAATAGTTCTTCTTTTCCATCTTGAAATGTTCTTCCGTGGGCAATATAGTATATGGTCCTCGTACTTTGAACTGTGAAATCAGAGAACTCCAATAGTCACAAGTCATACAACAACACATGAAATTTGAATGACTTAGAAAGAAAGGTGGAAGTTGTCGGAACGCGGCAGGTTAATCTCCCGACTTGGAGGGAGACACCTGCTTGTGTCTTGGAGGACGATTGACGGCAGATAGCTGATGCCCCGGAATGGCTTTGAACCTGGAGGTAGAGATTTATCTCAACAAATGTTTGTTGAGCGCCTGCTCTATGCCCGGTGCCGGGGTGGGCGGGTGGGGGGCGATGGTGATACAGCAGTGAGCTCGACGGAGCTGGCGCTGGAATTGTCAGTCTGGCTCTGCCCAGCCTGCATTCAGAAGTCACGGTAAAGCGAAGACGTCGGCTGGATGGTTGTGGTTTGCACACTAAGTTAGAGTCTCTCAACCTCATACCCTTAGCATGCTGCTTTACTGGATCATAAACTCAGTGAGGAAACCCCTGGAAGAACTTGAACCTCACGGAATCGGTGACACGTCTGGCGTGCCCAGTACCTGCTGTACGGGCGCCACACGACACCCGGGGGCTGTCGGAATGTCCACTGTGAGGAACACCTGAGAACAGAAACAAACTAGTGATTTACGTCCCAAACCATTCAAATGGTCAAGTACTTGTAAGAAATCCGGACTGATTTACAGGTTCTATAGAAAAAGCTGGAAGTGCTTAGCACTCCCTTTTACCCCAGAATCAAGCCCAAGGAAATATTTGCATAAGTGCAAGCAAATGCATCTGTCATTTATCTTATTTGCATTTTATATATAAAACCTGAATAGGGATGAGCTGCCCAGCCACTAAACATGGGTTAGGTCTGTATACGCTGAACCGGAAGGTGTTCGTAATGTTCCACCGGGTGGAAACAAGCAAATTACAGGACAGTATTACCCTGTACGTAGATTTTTGAAAAACCAACAGAGAGGGTATGTTTGTACGTGTATATGAGAAAGTCTCAGAAGTTAAATGGCAGGAGGGAACAGAGGGACTTTCACTCGTTTGTGGTAGCATTTGCACAATCGTAACATATTATTTGTGTCATTTTAAAAAGGTTTTCATTTAAGATTTGTTTTAATTAAAAAAAAAGAAAAGAAGTCCTGACGGATTTAAAGGTAGCGCTCCAGGACTTCCCACTGTTCTGAAGCCTGCCAGTAAAAAACCAGGACTTGCGTACCAGGGGCTCCTGAACGGCCAGGTCTGTTTTGGAGGAGTGCATGGGACTGGGGGGCCTAGGCCGAGTACGACAGGTTTGGGCCAGCCGGGAGGTCATGGCCAGGACGATTGGTCAAGGTGGATGTGGTCCGGGGTCTTGCTGTTAGGGGTCTCTTCTGACCCGTGTGTGCATCAGAGAATGAATTCAGGTTCATATGAGACACTGCTCTGAGATTCTTGATCCTTCTAGTCCACAGTTAGTACAGAGGTGAAGCTGGTAAGCTATCCTGGTGGAGCGGAAAGTCCCCACGATCTAGGCCAGCAGCTAGGCTAGCCAGCGTCCAATGTGTGCTGGTGACGGCAGCGAGCCGTAGCCGCTGGCAGCTGCGTTGCGACGTAGCACGGAAACCGTCACAACGCGCCAAAACCAGGCGAGGGCGCTGCATCACGTAGACCGAGCTGGATTTATGTTCCGCGTGCAGATTTGTAGTTCTGAGCAATTCTCTTACGTGGAATGTCCCATTTCTCAACACTGTAGATAATTGAGATTTAACGTTTGTTGTAGACTAGAAGTCATCTGTTTTCTTTCCAAGGTAGTTCACACAACCAGAAATTCAGATTTAACTCTGAAGCCTGGTTTTCTTTTCTTTTTTCCCCTGGTTGATTTTCAAGAGACAACTTTTTAAGTTTAGGCAGAAGAGGGATGTTGGCTACGGCCTTGGCTTTTTCTTGCATGCGTAGAACATAGAGTACCATTATTTTCCCTCTCAACCCCAAATGGCTTTCTGAATGTGCACTGCTTAATTGTCTTTTTCATTTGAAAACACTTTGAAGTTCTTCCAGTGTAATTAAGAAAGTTTATTTTTGTTGAATAAAAACAGCAGCAAGTCTATTTTCCTGGAAACTAAGTGCATAGATTGTTTCGTGTCACACGGGGGGTATTAAGTCCCATGAGAAGCATGAGCCTTTGAGGTTGATGGGATTCAAATCCAGAGTCTCCCACAGAATAGCGCTGAGGTGGCAGGGAAGACGCCTGCATTGTCTGTGCCCAGATCCCCTCGTGTGAAACAGCAATTGCAGGAATAATGCCTTCCGCAGCCATTTGGGGATGGCATGAGCGCACGTATGCGGAGTCTTAGCACAGGGCCTTATTTGCACTTGAGTACGCAGGACTGTTGTTTTATCCAGACTGTGTCTTCGGAGTCTTCTCCGTGCTACAGGCTTCAGGCTCTCTAAGTAGCATTTAAGGAGCCCCCCTTGCTCCCTTCCCAGGACCCTGCTCACAGTGTGCCTGCCCCAATCCACCATGTTGCCGAGCCACAGGCTGGGCCTGACTTGAGGGAGCACAGGAGGAAGAGAATCACTCAGATGCCCTTGGGCCCATAGGGAAAGCCATGGAATATTCCGGAGAGGTCAATGGCTAACAGGGAAAGTGTACATTTGACATTACCTATTAAAGGGAAGGAGCTTGGTTTTCACTTTGAAAGGTGAAAAATACCATTGCAAACTTGAATTTTCCCTTAAAAGATCACTGCGGACCTTCAGTAACCCTGTCTGGATTGCTCTGCATTGCTCTAGACGACAATTACTTGGGTGGCTATTTCATTTCTTATTTCATGTCAGCCTTATCGTTCGTGTGTTTATGTTTATATATTCCTATCCGAGGAGCACACAGAAGGCATCTTGTGTGTATTGGATTTGATGGCTCTTGAGGAATCTAAATGGGAACTGGATTGCATTCTAAGTGGGTCGCAGTCTGACTTGGTGCCGCGGCCCCGCAGGCCCTGCATGATGTCCAGTGCTCTCCAGCACAGCGGAGCGGCATTCCCTGCGCCGGGGACACACTTGGCCGCAAGCACTTGATGAAACACACCTTTTTGGAAAGCCCTGAACATTCCTTCTACTCCCCAAGGAGATTCTATTTAAAATGACCACTCTTTATTATACTTAGCTAAAAATATTCATCACATAGCCTCGTAAGTGCTCAAGGAGGTTGAATATTTATATATACATTAAAACTTAGCCGTAGCTGTATTTATGAAGTGTAAGGGAGCACTAAGTCAATGTCCCCCTCCCCTCACAGGAAGAACCACTCGGCTGTGGAAACAGTGGTAGGATTGTGCGGGTTTGTGTTTGCGGTGGAAATTTTTCTTTTCTTTTCTTTTCTTTTTTTTTTAAATGCTGTTGCGCCTTCCTTGTGGAATGCAGAACCAGGGCCCAGAGGGGCAGGGAGCAAGGCTGGCGGTAACAAAGGAGCAGAACAAGGGGCAGGTGATGGTGGGAGAGGCCAGGAAGTCTCTGCCAGGAGCTGGGCTCGGTAACGCCCCGTCCCCCCAGGGGGCAGGCGGGGGCTGGCCAAGAGCACGGCGTGGACGTGGCCGTGGACGGGGCGGTCCTCCGGAGGGCTCACTGGTGGAGCGTAAGCACACAGTGGGATAAGGCCCTGATGCTGGGGGCCGGAGGGGTGAGCGCGGCGCAGGCTACGGATTTAATGTCGGCTGTCAGATGTGATGTGGCGGTCTCCTCTCCGTATTCTTCTAGAGGGAAACAGCCACTCCGGAGGGAAGGAGGTGGTGAGTTGTCTGTGGGAATTCTTATTACTCTCTCTCCCTGCTTTCCAAATAATAGTATTTTAGCTACGCTATCTCTAGTTTGGGGCAAGGAAGTAGGTGTCACTTTCATTAATGATTTCCTAAAGACCAAGGGCACCTGGGTGGCTCGGTCGGTGAAGCGTCTGCCTTCAGCTCAGGTCATGATCCCGGGGTCCTGGGATCGAGCCCCCACCGGGCTCCTTGCTCAGCAGGGAGCCTGCTTCTCCCTCTCCCTCTGCCTGCTCCCCCTGCTTGTGCGCACGCGCGCGCTCTCTCGGTGAAATAGATAAATAAAATCTTTAAAAAAAATAGTTTCCCAAAAACCAAGGTGGGTAGTGGCATTCTCCTATAATAGACATCACACCCAGGGCCTGGATTTTCCCAGGTAGCTGGGGTAGAGGGGGAAGAGCATTGGAAGACTGGGGTTCAAGTCCCGGCCCCAACACCTGAGCCCATTTCTCATTCACGAGGCTGCCTTAACACCTGTCTTGCCGCACGTTGGGCCCCGCACTCAGCAGAGTCTGCTTCCCTCCCTCTGCCCCTCCCCCCACTCGTGCTTTCTCTCTTTCTCAATAGAATAAATAAAATCTTTAAAAAAAAGGAACAGTACAGGAAAAGAGCAAGTTGTAACTATGAAGAATGAGCACATATTGGTCATCGGTTTGGCTTTAGGTTTTGTTTTATTTGTTCACCCAACAGATAAGTGAGTGGCACTGATAAGCACTGTGTTGGGTGCTAGAGAAATTACATGCCGTCATCCTTAGAAGCTCGGAACGTAATAGTAACAGGAGGCAGGAAAGCCTGAAAACCGAATAGGCCCCCAGTGTGTTGCATGTGACTCCATGGGACCCGGGTCTGGCGGCTAAGAGGAAGTCATCTGAAAGGCTCCATAAGGAAGGTTAGTCTCACGATTTTTGAAGACGGTAGGGGGTGTGATTTCACAGAAAGAAGCCTGTGGGGGGCGGGGAAGCAAGCCTCAGAAAACCAAATGAAGCTCTTTGGGAGGGTGAACCCTTGTGAAGTCTGATTCCAAGTTTGCAAAGGGGGAAAAAAACAACACAAGGGAAATTGCATAATTCTGAGAAGGGAATGGTGTGAATACAATGTGGGGGCGGCTCTACGTGTTTTTTTGACTTTATCCATTAGGTTAGGGAAGATGAAAGAGTCTCAGTTAAGCTTTCTGGGAATTCAAAACATTTTTCAAGACGTACTGCTTATTAACCCTTCGATATGAAGGATTTAGAAAAGGCAAAAACTACAATGATATCCCAGAAAATCTTGGCTCTGGTTCTGAAAATCTTGAAATAAAATGTTTTCTGGAACATTAATTGGAAGACAGCTTGCTATCACCAAATTGTTAGTCTGTGGTAGAAATTCAAAACTGCTAACAGATGCCTCCTACAGATTTTTAAAATATGGAATTATTGCAGCCAGCTACCAAACCATTGATCTATGTAACTTTTTAAAACTATGAAATATGCATGTGAGTCTGCATAACTGTTCGACTGAGAAAAAGTGTTCCTCTTTATACTATCTACCGTAAACATCTGATTTCCAGACTGAGCCTGCCTTGGACTAGAATTTAGCTGTTTAAATTAACTCAGGAGTTTATCTAAAAGCAATTGACAGAAGGTTTTTTTAAAAAAATAACGTTTAAATTTCAGTTCTTGACTTTTTTAGTCATTAACTGCCTGTGTGACCTTGGGCAGTTTCCTTAGTGAGCCTTAAGAAATGCCCAGTTTCCTTTAGGAGCGTGTTTCCAGCCTGAGCACTTGAGATTTGTACAATGCACGTATAATCTAGATATGTTATTAGAATGTTTAGGGGCGCGCCTGGGTGGCACAGCAGTTGAGGGTCTGCCTTCGGCTCAGGGCGCGATCCCGGCGTTATGGGATCGAGCCCCACATCAGGCTCCTCCGCTATGAGCCTGCTTCTTCCTCTCCCACTCCCCCTGCTTGTGTTCCCTCTCTCACTGGCTGTCTCTCTCTCTGTCGAATAAATAAATAAAATCTTTAAAAAAAAAAAAAAAAAAGAATGTTTAGGAAAACGCCCCAATTATTCACATTAGTTAGTTCATGAATTTACTAAGGCATATGGGGCCAGACCCACTCTATGCCCATTTATATTAATCATATTTGCTCCCATGTAGAGTTAAATAGGATGGGGGGACGGATAAAGAGAAGGTCTTGAGGAGTTCGACTCCGCTTCTGGACATAGCTGCCTTTCAAGTCCAAATAGGAGCTCAGGGGGGACTGGAGCATTTACTCCCTGTACCGGTGGTGGTGGAGGGGGGGTGACCTAAATTAATACACACCTGCCACCACCACCACCCCCACACACACCCAATCCAGCTGACCTGGTGCCTCTTTAAAAACTAAACAAATGTATCTTTCTCCTATTTTTATAATAAAACTTTTATAATAAATTCTAATCACGAACCTCTTAATTTTGCAAAACTTCCCTTTTGTAATTTTTTTTAACTTTGGCTAAATATTAAAGAGTATCTGTTCCATTGTGTAGATAAAGTATAGATACAGTTGGTTCTCAGAATATGCAGATTCTATTTCTATTATTATTTCTACTGTAAAAATCATACAAGTAATGCATACGGTAGAAAAAAGTGTAAGATAGAGGTAAGTATAGAAAAAATAAAATCACCTATAGCCCTGAATCTGAGCATATTTTTTTATTCCTGAAAGTATAGATGTTTGTTTGCCATATAGAACACATGAATGTGTAGAATCAAGCACTGCAAAAAGGAAAAGGTTTTCACCTGAAACTAATATAATCTTATGTCAACTATACCTCAAAAATATAGAGAGAGGGAGAGAGATCAAAATTAAAAATGTAATTGGAGAAAAGGATGGAATAATACGTATAAATATTGGAAAAGCAGTTGTTAAATCATCCACAACAACAACAAAATGGAAAGGGGCACCTGAGTGGCGCAAATGGTTAGGTGTCCAACTCTTGGTTTCAGCTGGGCTCGTGGTCTCGGGGTGGTGGGATCGAGCCCCACATCCAGCCCCACCTTGGGCAGAGTCCACTTGAGATTCTCTCCCTCTCCCTCGGCCCCTCCCACTCGTGCTCTCTCTCTGAAAATAAATAGATCTTTTTTAAAAAATAAAATAAATTTAAAATATTTTTTAAAAAAGTAAAGCTTTTAGAGAGTATAAGACGGCATAGGCTAGAGGAAGCATCTGAGTTCTGCGTCCCCCTGAGCTGCGCTCTTCCCGATCTTGCCACGCACCCACTGGGTTTCTTTGGGCTGCAGGCTTCATCTGTCTGAGTCTCACTGCAAAGTGGGGACACTGGTGTCTGTGTGTCCAGAGCGCCGATGGCCATTTATGGGGGAGGCACCGCGGGAAGTCAGTGGGCAGCTGTCATCGTTCCGAAGTGCGCGGGCACGACACTGGCACCGAGCCCGCGTGGCTGGCCTGCTGCTCGTACCGTGATAGTTTGGGGAGGACAGCTTTCAAGGGTGCAGAGGTAAATTCGGTGGCTAGACTCTCAAAAGGGAAGCTGACACAGGAGGGATTATAAAGTTAACAATGGAACCCTGCTCGTGTGCAAAGTGAGCCTCCTCCTCTCTGTGCAGAGGACACTTGGTAGGAGAAGATGCTCGGTCCCAGGCGACCGTGAAAGGGTAGGACAGCACTCTGGAAAGCCAGGCAGGAGGCTACAGGTTGGCTTGAGATGCGGCTTCTGTCAAATACTGCAGACGGCTTCGGTGTCTCGTAAGTGTGGCTCAGCGTGAAAACAGTGAGGAAGGGAGAGGCCCCTGCTCCGGGCAGCTGGCGGTATCTTAACACAAAGCTCAGTCTCTGCCTAAGAAGGAAAGTGTAAGGAAGGTCAGAGGCCAACGAGAAGGCCCTAGTTCTTCTCAGAGTCGCCCTGGCCTTGAAAAATTGCATCCCTGGGAACTAGCAGAATTTATAGGTTGACCTCAAAATTGCTGCAAGACCCAGAAATTGTGGAGAGCAGGAAGGGATGCCTGTGTTTGGAACGAGGCAAATGTTTTGATTTTCAAGCAAAGAGAAAGGTAGTTTCCTAGAACTACAGGCCAGTGAACTTGTCATCATTCCCAGCGTGAGGCTGAAAAGAATTCATTAAAAGGTTTGTCAGCTGTTAAAAAAAAGTGAGGGGGGAGGATTCTGTGTCCCAAAGGACCTGGCGTAGGTTCAGTAAGAACAATTCCTGCCAGAAATAAGAGTGCGGCTTTTAAAGAGGGTCGTTTGATTGGCAGATGACAAGTGTTCTAGGTGCTCTGTCAGCACGTGAGTGAGGTGGCTGAGAAAGTTGCTAAAAATGTATTTATGGAAAGGGTGGAGACACAGGGCCTGGAAGGTCGTGCAGCCTGGCTGGCTCGTACGCTGACTCAGAGCGCTGGCTCGTGGACCAGTGTCAGCCCTAGAGGTGGGCCTGCTTGAGGGTGGCCCCCGATCTCCTGGTGGAGCCCTGGGGGGAGACCCCCTCTACCTGCCGTTGCCGGACCGTGTGGCGCAGAGGGAGGAAGACAAACCCAGCTGGATGCAGAAAGAAGCGCCAGGACAAAAATGAGGGGGCAAGGGGCAAGGACACCTGGGAACGAGGAGGAGGAGGGCTGCCATAGAGGGCCAGGGTGCACGCGTCTCCGAGAGGACGTGTCCTTGCTGTGACAGCGGTGTCTTCCTTCGCTGGGCGCTCTTGCAGACTGGCGCTGGCCCGTGTGAAGAGTCCAAGACGGGAGATAGATGTCTTTCTTTCTTTCTTTTTTTTTTTTTAAGATTTTATTCATTTATTTGAGAGAGAAAGAGAGAGAGCACAAGCAGGGGGAGGGGCAGGCAGAGGGAGAAGCAGGTTCCCTGCTGAGCACGGTGCCTGACGCGGGGTTTGATCCCAGGACCCTGAGATCATGACCTGAGTCGAAGGTGGACACTTAACCAACGGAGCCACCAGGTTTCCCTGGGAGACAGATTTCTAACCTCAGCTTTGCCCCGTGAACTATTTATTAGTAATTTGAATGAGGAAATGGCTATCATGCGTGCTCATTTACTTAAACCAATAAGTTATAAGTTAAGGTGGAAGAGAGAACTAAAATGTTGTATGAGTTCTGTACCTGCTTCCAGAAAACTCAGCTATCGGCAAGTGTGAGATAAAGCGATCCTGCTTAATAGATCCTGCTTAATAGGGTCCTGGGACCGAGGCCCCCATCGGGCTCCCTGCTCAGCAGGGAGTCTGCTTCTCCCTCCCCCTCTGCCCCTTCCCCCTGCTCGTGCGCTCATGTGCGCACGCGCTCTCTCTCTCTCTCTCTCTGTCTGACAAATAAATAAAATCTTAAAAAAAAAAAAAAAGTAATCCCTGAGGAGGGGTCGCATGGCTGGCTCGGTCAGTGGAGCGTGCGACTCTCGATCTTGGGGTCATGAGTTCAAGCCCCACGTTGGGTGTAGAGATTACTAAAAAAATATAAATAAAACTTAAGAAAACAAAAAGAAAGTAACGCGTGGGGAGGAGGCAGAGGGAGGCTCAGACGTCTGCAGCAGCAGAACACGGTTCAAGCCGGGTTAGTGGTAATCCTGGACGGTGCTGACCTGTTCCACACAGATCAGACCGCAGCTGAAGTTTTAAATTCAGTCCCAGTCTGCGTACATTAAAAGGACCTGTTTCGAATATGTCCTTAGGAGAATGATCCAGATTTGGGGGAGTCTGTATCAGTCAGATGCTCACCCTGGAGATGTTTCTGCAGGTTTTCTGGCCCCTGGCTGATAATCAGTGAGGTGCAGGAGAAAGGTTGCACTTATCTTTGGTGACCCCAGAGGGTAGAGTCAGGCTGCCTAGCCCTCGAAGATGCCCAAAAAGAAACGGAAGCCTCAGCAGAGAGGCCCAGCCCCTGGAGAGGCTGCCTGGACAAAGGCCACTTTCAGGGACGAGAGACAAGTTGGGGATCCAAGGAGGCATCCGTCTGGTGACGTGTAAGCCCCTCTGGACTGAGATTCTGTGGTTCTAATTCCGCGTCTGTACCGCCGTGTGGTCGTGGTTACGCGGGGCATCAGGCGCAGGTTCCGAATCGTTGCTGTCGAAGATGTGCTATTTGAGATTGTCCCCTTCTTTTTTAGGTGTATGATTCAAAAATGAGAAAGTTTGGGTTATCTTGTAGGAAAAAGGCATCAGTTTCAACCTAGTCCATTCCATGACATTCATTACTATCCTGCAGGGGGAACTTGACTGAAATGGAAGGTGGAGGGAGGACCTGATTTGCATTTCTGCCCTTCTCGGTGCCAGAGAGCCCCGCACATTCTTACCCATCAAAGTGAGCTGTGGCTTTTTTCTGAATTGTAAACAAAACAAAACAAAACAAAACCCAACAACAAAGAAACAAAAAAACCCAACCACTTTTTTTCCAGATAGGCAGATTGTTAGGGATAGACATTTTAATATATTTTAAATTTTTAAAAATGTGTTTATTTATCATTGTAAATATGAAAGCAAACCCTTCCTTAGAACGTTGGGTGCCAGCCAAAGGCGCAGTGTCATTAACTGTAACTGACAAGCGATGGCGAGTTTCCTGGTTCCTGTCACTGCTACCGTGACCACGACCTACCGTCAGATACTTGCCCTTGTCCTTCTGAACAGGCGGAAGGATTCAAGAGCCTGGGAACTTTATTTCCACTGTGTTCCCATGTGGTGACAACAGTCCCCTCTCTGCTCCGAGGGGGAGTGCAGTCGGGGGTCACACATTCCTCCTGACTCTTTGGGCTCGCTGGCAGGGACTGAGGGAGCGGTTTTGCTGGTCACAGGTGTACCTTCTAAACACAGTGTGTAAACGGTGTTGACTGTGGGCTTCCCCCAAATATGCTGTAGTTGGCCAGAGTTCTTACATGAGACACTGTCTTCATTACTGAGGAGACTGGTTTCCTGTGCTACGGGGTTGGCCCGAAGGCTCGCTGTCGTCGAGCCTTAGTGGCTCCCAAGGCTTTGCTTTGAGAATGTCAGGTGACCAGTCCTCCCCTCTCCCTAGTCTCTTTTCCTTTCTCTCTGTCTCTCTGTCTCTCTTAACCTCTCTCTCTGTCACAGACACACATACCCTCTCACCGTTCCACACTCTTCACACTCCCACACGTTCTCTCTGTCTGTATTTAGAGAAAGCTTTGAAGAGCTTGTCTAAAACAGTGCCCATCCCCAGCCTCCATGACGGTCTCTCACGTACTCCACACTTCTGTCCTCTCACTCTCATTCTGTCTCTTTGGGCATGTCAGCTGCCCGAGGACAGAGGTCATGCTTTAGTCACCTCTTTGTCTCCAGCTCCCAGAACATCCAGGCACGTGGTAAGCTCACAGTAATTCTCTGGAGGAAAAAAAGGAGGGAACTTGTAAAGGGAGCATTCTAGTCAGGAGTAAGTAGTAAAGGGTACGCATCCTGAGAAACCTCTTCAGTTCTAGATAAACCATGTTGCTGTGGAAACGAACACCACCTGTTATGTTAGCTCCGTGTCCCTGCGGTACCCACACATCTGACTCCCTAGTAGGGTGCTCAATAACATGCAGGATGGCCAATTAAATTAAATTTCAGATACATAACAAATAATTTTTAGTATAAGTATGTCCCATACAATTTTGGGGACATACTTATACTAAAAACTATTTCTTATGTATTTTCATTTGCTGTGCTTGGCAACCCTACCTCACGTTCCCTGATATATATTGATTTGCCCTATTTTAGGATGTTTCAGTGTTCTTTACAGTGTTCCCAAAAGAAATCAGTGCCAGTGTCAGCCTTGCTCCCCAAATATGGTACCACTGAGGAGAGCCGTGCTTCATTCAGAACCTTTCTTGAACTGAAATACATAAGATGAGTGACGTTCATGCATGAATCTCCCTTAACTCCTTCTCCATTTCTCCTACTCAAGAAAACATTGACTATAAATGATAGCAACTGTTTTAGGAATAACCTTGAAGCCTTCTGACTTATTATTTAAAATAAATAACTTTCAGATTTGTACTTTATTATTGTCACTAAACCTAGAAATGACCTGAGAGTCACCTCTCTCAGCTAACTGCAGATTGACTTTGAGATCGAGGGCGAGTAGCTAGAATTTAGTGGTAAAAAAGGAGGGTGATGGGTTTTATTTCACTTCGGAAATGTATTGCTTTGTTACCAAGAGAAAAAGTATCTTGGGCCCAAGAAGACCTTTCTAAAGAGAGAGAGAGAGAGAGAATAAAAAGCTTACCTCACTACTAGAAACACACCCCAAGCATGGATATCATTAATAGACAGTTCACAGTTTCATTTTTACATTTAACAAAACAAAATTGGAATCCATCGAACCCCACTGAGAGGTTCTTTTAAATAGTTGTAGTTAGAAGCTTTTTGAGAATACAAAGAACTGTGTTAGTGAGAAATGAGTACAGGCGTATCTCAGAGATATTGTGGGTTCGCCTCTAAACCACCCCAGTAAAGCGAATATCACGATAAAGTGAGTCAAATTCGGGTTTTTATCTCCCAGTGCATATGAAAGTTATGTTTACACTGTCTTGCAGTGTTTGAAGTATGCAAACTAGCATTCTGTTTTTAAAAAAACAGTGTATACCTTGATTTAAAAATGCTTTATTGCTGAAAAATGCTAACCATCATCCAGGCTTTCAGCAAGTCAGAATCACTGATCATAGGTCATAATAACGAATATAATAATAATGAAAAAATTTGAAATATTGTGAGAATCACCAAAATATGATGCAAAGACATGAAGTGAGCAGCTGCTGTTGGAAAATTTGCACGGATAGAATGGCTTGACGTGGGGTGCTCACAGGCCTCTATTTTGTACAGAACGCAGTGTCTTCGAAGAGCCATAGGTGAGGTATGCCAGGGTATCTTTTCTGATTTTCTCTCCACCGCCATATGTTTAGTTACTTAACTGTAAACATTGCCTAGGCAGTGTAAGAAGTATCAGAGTGACGTCAATGGACTAAAGCACCATTGCAATAAACCAAATATAAAGAATATACTATATGTCCACTGAGATCATTTATTTTTTACAAAATTTTTAAAGTAATCTCTATGCCTAACATGGGGCTCAAACTCACGACCCTGAGATCAAGAGTCATATGCTCTACCGACTGAAATAGCTGAGGGCCCCTCTACCGAGATAATTTTTAAATTATTACTTTGAAATGTAATTGAGGATTGATATAATTTTTTTTTTGAAAGAGAAAGATGGGGCGCCTGGGTGGCTCAGAGGTTAATCATCTGCCCTCAGCTCAGGGCGTGATCCCAGCGTTCTGGGATCGAGCCCCGCATCAGGCTCCTCAGCTGTGAGCCTGCTTCTTCCTCTCCCACTCCCCCTGCTTGTGTTCCCTCTCTCGCTGGCTGTCTTTCTGTCAAATAAATAAATAAAAATCTTTTAAATAAATAAATAAAATAAGAGAGAGAATCCCAAGCAGTCTCCACACCCAGTGCAGAGCCTGACACGGGGCTCAATCTCATGACCCTGAGATCATGACCTGAGCCAAAATCAAGAGTCAGTCGCTCAACGACCGAGCCACCCAGCGCACCCTGATATAAATTTTTTTAAAAAGATAAACCGTAACGTACTACCACATCTAAATTATAGCTTGAGTTTTCATTTCTTTTTCCTACTTAAATAAATAAAGAGACGTAGGATTTCTTTGGCTCCTTTGGCTGTAGTAAGTATGTATTGTCCACACTTCCGACGTCCCCGAAGCATGGTTATGAGTGGCGTATGATGCAAACGGAAGAGGGACGTGCACACCCGTCTTGCTGTCACCCGGGACCTCCTGGTTGAATGTATCAAAACTGGCAGCAGTGGGTCGCCTTCTTGCCTGTGTCAGGACTGCGCGCCTGGGCCCTCGCTGCCGTGGGGCGTGTTGGTGTAAGTCCAGAGGCTGCCACGTCAACCTCGGACGGCTTCCCCCGAGTGGCATTCTGTTAAGCACCTGGGAGATGTTCCAAAGAGGGAGCTATAGCAAGCGAAGAGATGTGCAGCTTGTCAGCATTCCAGAGAGAAAGCAAGCCAGAGATTCTGACAACATTTTTGGCAACTAGATCTCCGGAGATGGTTTACTCACGTGCGCTTGGCCCGCAGCTTAAACCCAACGGTGGGTTCCTGAGGCAGAAGGGTACTTGTCAGGCTGCGTTTCTCTTACAGCCTCGCAGACGTTTCCTGTCCCCTGGCCTGCCCCAACCCGGAGACCCCTGTTGGGGGATGAACTGTTTCCTTCATTGAGGAAACGTCACCAAAACGAGGACAGACCTGGGGTTCAAATGCAGGCCCTACCTTGCAGGAGTGGTACGAGCCGAGAGGGTCTTAGCCTCTAGGAGCTGGTGCGCTCATCTGTGACGTGGGCTCCATGGCGGCTGCTCGAAGGTCACGAATGGGAGTGAGGTCCTCATTTCCCCCCCTCCACGCTGCAGTGATAAGTCTGCAGTCCCACTGTGGGCCCCTCGGCAGGATTTGCAAAGGCTGGCTGAGCTCAAGCAGTCATTTAAGGAAAAGGACAAATAGTTAAGGGCAAGGTTGTCCAAAGAGGCAGGAGTATTTTCTCTGAAATGGCCAGAGAGGACACAGGCTTCCGATTGTGTTCAGTGGCAGGTGGTTGGAAAAGTAAGGAGCAGCTTCTTTTGAAGATATAAAAAGACAACTGAGAGGCCTCTGGTGGGCCCAGCCCAAACAACATGCGACTGCTGGTGTTGGGGTCATGAGTTCGAGTCCCATGTTGGGCATAGAGGTTCCTTAAAAAAAACTTTCTTGAAAAGACAACTGAATTGCAAGCTTTTAACCAGTTGTCCGTGTCTCAAAATGGATATATTTTTCTTGTTGCGTAATACTTGTATCATAAATAGTTTACAGGCAGGGCCTATGCTCAACTTCTCCTGAGACCTGTTGGAATTTTGTTTCCTTAGCTCTCCCTGTCTCCCAGCCAAGCCACTTATGCCAAGAATGCCTAGCCCTGTCCTTGCCTTCAATCCCAATTTACCCTGCTTCCTAGTCTTTGGTGTAGACTCTGCTGGCCCATCCTTCTGCTGGACCCCAAGGAGTTTGTTTACTTGAACAGCTAACTTAATCCTATACAAATGATCGATGTACTAACACCCAAGAGGGTTTGGGGACCCTGCTTCTCAGTGTATATATGATGGGGGGCAAAGAGAGAGAGACTTAAACAAGAAACTATTTAGAATCATCTTTATTCCTGACATTTTTTAGAACACTTACCACCGGATGGAAGAGGTGATTTCCTCTTGAATTATGATTTGTAAATCGGATCAAGCTTTCCTTTCATATGCATTATAATTTCAGGGAGGGATTCGATTTTCCAAAATACGATGCTGAATGAAGAGCATTAGGTATCAGTGAAGAGAATAGCCCCTGGTTTCATAAGCAGAGAGTTTCGTCGTAGGGAACCCCCAGGAGTTCTGCGTAGATCAGAGGGAGGCTGCATTGGTAGTGGCCCCTCGTTGGACCTGACGCACTGATACTGCTTAAAATTGCTGTAGCATGAGTCTTTCCAAACAGAAGTTGTAGATGTCAGATCAGTGGCTTTCCAACTCTATCCCAGGGCCTGTGAGGCGGGAGCCTGCAGGAGCCTACAAGGGCCTGGGCAGACCAGCTTCTGCCCCCCTGCTCGGCATTCATGTGTCTGAAACGTTGGACGCTCACAGCTTGGAGCCAGGAAACTAATTACGAACTGATGTTTGCGTCCCTTAGCGTTCCTGGCTCTAACATGTATGATGTCAGCTAGTCCAAGCTGACTCATGGCATGTAATCACCTAGAGTCCTGCTAAGGCACAGATGTGAGTTAACCTTCACCGCAAGGCACGCGGGCAGCAGCATGTCACTTTGCAGGGGAGCTGTGGCCCAGTTGACACTGCCATCCGGGTCTCCACCTGGCCTTTTTCTACTCATTATTGCATGCCTGTTTTAGGGGAAATTGCATACTATCATGGAATTTGTAATTTGGGGGTCTGGTAACATCTGAGCAGTAACCTTCTCTGATGTCGAAGGTCTTCTGTGAAAAGGCAGAGGACCCTGGGCAGCTGGATGGAATGCCAGTGTCAGAGGCCAGGGAGTTAAGAGATGTGTTCGGGGATGTTCCGTGAGCACACAAGGGAATTCTGTGTGGGAAACAGACGCGGTACACATCAGCTCTCAAACAGTGCAGCTGAAGAGATTTTCTCATCCCGAATCCTGGTCGACGCTTCTGAGAAATATGACTATAGAAAGCAATCGCAATCCATATTTTTTTAAAAAGTCGTGTCCCATTCTACTCTGTGCTTTCACATTTGCCAAGATAGAGGTGTGTGAAACTGTGCTGCTTGTAGAAAAAGAGTATCTCCTGGTGGTTCATTAACTTGGGTCATGTTTGGAGTTTTCGGTGAGCTTGTTGAAGAAGACACTGTGCCTTCCTGGAAACTATTATTCTGGTTAAAAAAATAAAAAGACATGCAATTCAAGTCGAGCGTTTCTGGCTGACGTCAGAGTTCCTACTCAGTTACAGCCCAGGCTGGGGGCTGCTTGCGGTGCGGTAGCTGGTCCCAGTGCTCACGCCACGGTTTAGGGGTGAAGGCGACCCCGCTTGCTGCATTTGCTGCTGCCCCGTCGTGCTCACTATGTGAAGCTGGAGCCCTACTGCCCATCTTAGTTTGGTTTTTAAGATTTTATTTATTTATTTGAGGGGGGGGAGCACAAGCGGGGAGAGGCAGAGGGGAAAGGAGAAAGAATCTCAAGCAGACTCCATACTGAGCGCAGCACCCCACACGGGGCTCGATCCCACGACCGCGAGATCGTGACCCGGGCTGAAACCGACTGAGCCACCCAGGCGCCCCAGTGCACGTGAGAGAACGACTGGGCTATGAAGCCAAATGCATGCAGCTCAGCTAACTTACTAAACAGGCATGCACGCGTTTCCTGGTCACGCTCTTCCAACCGCACATGCAGGGTAATAGTCTCTCTCCCTTTTTTTTTTCTTTTAATTTCACTCCCTTAACCTTCTGGTGGTTCTTTTAAACAGAAAATTCCCAATTTTAACTCTTTATTCTAGATAAGGAGATAAAGTGTAGACACAGAAAGGAAAGATCTGATGCAGGCATAGCTGAGTCCACTCCAGGGGCAGCCTGTGGATGTGGCGGGCTGGGTCCTGCCGCCTGTCCCTCCAGCCCTGGGGCCTTGCTCCTTCAGGGCTCGCCATCCTGAGAAACTCCAATGATCATCTTTCCTGGGGTTGCATTTTCTGGCATCCAAGAAAAGTGAGTGGCTTGTCATTTCCTTGACTAAGTCATATCAATTCTTTGCCACTAATTCAGTTTGCAAATTAGTTTCTGCAGCTATTAAAAAAAAAAAAAGAAAAGAAAAGCATCTGCTCAACTGGGTGGCCATATAGTCTCTCCAATTCAGTTGTGATGACAGCTGAGGACACCAGATTGAATTTGCTTTAAGCAAACTGGATATATGAAAATTGAAATTAAAAAAAAAATGGATGATTGTTCACTTTTCAGAAGATTCCTTTGAGTTATGAAAAAGATTACAATAGGATTTCTTTTTAAAAAAAAAAAGAAAAGATTTTATTTATTTATTTGAAAGAGAGATAATGAGCAGTGGGGAAGGACAGAAGGAGACAGAAAAAGAGAAGCAGACTCCTTACTGAGCAGGGAGCCCGATGCAGGGCTCGATCCCAGGACCCTAGGATCATGACCTGAGCTGAAGGCAGATGCTTAACCGACCCAGGCGTCCCTTTCTTTTAAAATTATTAAAAATTTGTTATCTGATGGGTTCAAGTTTTCTAAATAAATATTAATAGTTTTTTCTCCAGCCTGCGAGGGAGGACGAATACACCCTACTAGTGACCATTGGAACATGCCAAATTAAAACCGAGGGCAGTTCATCCTGCGACCTGCCCGTCATTAATCTTACAGTGTCTGTTCTTGGAAACCCAAAGTCAAACCTCTTAACCTTTAAGCTAGAAGAGCTGCCTAAAGCAAGCTCCCGTGTAAAATTCATTCGCATTTAGCATCCGCCCCGAGCCTAGAGCCTGCGTGTAGTTGAGGTGCTTCTGCTGCCAAGGGGACACGTGTCACAGGGCTGTTTCTTATTCCGGAAGGTCTAGGTGAGTGGAGGTGTAGCACGTAGTCTGTTAGACTTGCAGGATGGCACTCAGTTTATCTCATCAACGTTCCTTCTGCCCTTCACTGAGGAGCCGTTGAGAAGCCCTGTGCCAAGGAGTGGGGCTCTGACAACAGCAGAGACGGACCTTGCCGTGGCTCGCGTGGAGCCTGAGTCTGCTTTCCCTTCCTGCAAACATGGCGGTCTGTCTTAAGGCTATAGAATGGTGCCTTGGATAACGCGCTTTTCTTCTTTCTCTTTCTGCTTCTGGTCTTCTCCCCCTGCCCCCACCCAAGTTCAAAGCTGGGTGTCAGAGTGAAGACGTATCAGGTCATCTGTGAGTTGTTAACAGAGATCCTTGTTTTCTTTTTATCTCAACAAGGGCATATACTTTGAATTTTTAAAAAAATATAGGTGTACTCAGTGTCGTGAGTTCGAGCCTTGTGTTGGGCTCCATGCTGGGTGTGGAGTTTATTTAAATACACACACACACACACACACTCTGATTGCTAGTTACTTGTGGTGACTGTCTCCTCCAAGTAGGAATGGCCCAGAGAGAGAATGCCGAGAAGAGGAAGGAGGGGGTAGTAGGCTGGTTGTTGGGGGTGGGGTGGAGGAGGGAAGGATCCTGACTCCATAACAGCCAGAGCGTGTGGCCGGTGGAATCACTGATACCCTGATCCATGAGAAAGGTCAGGGGCTCAGTCTGTCACAGAGGAGCTCAGAGTCAAGGATAGGAGGGAGAAGATGATGATGGGAGCAGAGCTCTCCCAGGCGTATGGACCAAGGGAGGCCGGTGACTGGGCCCTGGCCACTTGAGAAGGCCTCGTAGAGGAGGCAGCTGTCGCGTGTCTTCAGTGGCTGGCAAGCAGTCTCAAGGTAGAAAAGAAAGGAACAGCATACCAGGCAGAGGGACTGAAAACCTTCAGCCTCGCTCCTGTAATGTAAGAACGGGTGAGCATCTGTGCTCTGCCATCTGTCGCCAGGGCTCCCTGAGAACATGGGTGGCAGAAGGGAGAATCCATATCCTTCCTGCCTCCTCTCTGATAGACACTTTGCACGCAGTGCCTCACTTAGTCCCTACAGTTGCCTCAGTGGTGGGTATGAATCCCCATGTACAGTCGTGGAAACTCACAGTAGCCCGAGAGTTGCCCACCCCGTAAAAAGCAGAATCAGAGACACAAGCCTGCTGGGTCAGTTCCGGAGCACACCCTTTCACCGGTATGCTCAACTGCTTCTCCTGTAGACGGGCTCACGGGGAGGGTTTGGCCACGTCCGTGTCTACACCCTTTCACTGGTTCACAGGACATTGGACTTCACCACCTATGGGAACAGCTCAGTCTGTGATGGTCTAGAAGTCTGTTATATTTGGGTCATTCAAAAGTCTATATTATATTTGGAACATTCATGCCAAATGGCATCATTTTCCAGGATATAATATCTGAGATATTTGAATTAAATGAGTAAGGGACATTATAGGACATACAGTGTTTTGTAGGACAAGAGACCAGAATGTCATCTAGATGCCCAATCTTTGTGTGGCCCTTGAGTAAATGGGAGACCTCTGAGCTTCAGTTTTTTAATGTTTAGAATGAGAATTTTGTGCCCTGCAATTCCTAAGGTCTGTTTTAGCACTAATATGATGGTTCTGTTATGTCGGAATTAAGTATGCACAAAGGTTATGCACAAGTACGCACAATACGTGTGGGGATATGATGTAGGAAAGAAAACATGATCTCAGTTTAATAAAGGAGCCCTGGGTATCCCCCATCATAGAGATAAACTTCCCGAATAGGGAATAATTGCTTTTATTTTATTTTAATTATTCTTACACTTGGTACTTGGAAAGACTCGACCTCGTACTGTTCTAATCTAATGGGACATCACTCCACACATTTTAAGTAGGTTTTTAACTACAGAACAATGAAACATTAGCAAATGATGTTAGAACATGTCTGCACACACTGATGCTTTCAGATCTGTGCCAGCCGTCCTGCTCCCATATGGGCTGACCAGACGGATCAGCTGGACGAGGCAGATTGGGGTCTGGCATCCATGAATAACTCTGGCACTTTCCGTTGGACGTGGCAGGACAGGCTGGCTGAGGCTTGGATCTGGGAGTCTGTTTGCAGGGGCCTAGTTTTCTTGGTATTTCTCCATCACCTCCTTAGTTAGCCCACTGGTGATGAGTCCAATGTATTCACGCTGGAACAGACCACACTCTGGGTAGGTTTTCTGTGGCTGGCTTCGAAATCTCACGCCTCCTCCTTTTGGGGACGTGACAAGGGCACTGAATTCTGGTTGGTCAGCTTGGCTGATCACTGGCAGCTCTGAGGAGAGTTTTGCTGAGGAAGAATGAAGGAGATTAATTAAAAAGGGGTCAGAGCCTCTCTATAGATTCTTTTTCTCAATTGTAATTTGGAAACGATCCTTCAGGCCTTAGGCAGTTTGCAGCCTGCTAATGGGTCATTTGGAAATCAGAACACATTTACTTTGAGGGGGTAAAATGTGAAATAGACCACAAAGCCTTTACGTTGTAATTGAAGTGAAGTGAATTTCTGTTTGTCCATGCAGCTGGCCTGCCTGTGGTGGGTTTTCTGAGGAGACACCCTGCCTGGTCCTTACTCCTTCCCTCTTCTGCCACCCCTATAAGTGACCTGGAGACCTGGCCACTGTTTCTAGAACGGGTTTACTTTCTTACTGTTTCTGCAAGTAAGAAAGGATATGGCTGTTCTGGAAACAGGTGGGCATCCCCTGCTGTCCTGGTCACCAGTAGCCCCTCATCAGCAGTCCGGCATGTGGGTCACAATACAGGGTGGCCATTCGCATGTCTGGTAGCCCGGATGTATCTGGGGGTGAAGCAACCTGTCAGAGGAAAGGTGTAAGATAAATTGGGATCAGGCACATTTCGCTTGAAGTCCATCTCTGACATCTTATGTCACCTTGGCTAGGTCACTTAACCTCTTTGAACCTCAGTTTTTTGGTTTGCAACGTGGGATTAATGAAACTCTCTGCTTTGCAGGGCTGTTTGCGTCGATTAAGTGAGGCGTGTATGTAAGTTACCAGGAACCAGCAGACCCCGCCCCCCACCAGGCTGGAGAAGGACACCTCCATGCGCATTTGCCTTCATTATGCCCATTTTCTAAAGGAATGACTGCATTTCAAAATTAAGTTGCAGCAAATACATCATTAATGGCAACTTGAGCTGGAGGAAACTGGTTCTAGAACTTGTACAATTGCCTTCAACTATTACTCACCTCCAGGCACTGCTGTGTCTCAGTTTATTTAAAAAAAAAAAAAAAAGGTCATCTTTGGTGCCATGTTCTCATTGACAAGTGGGGGTTTTGGCCTTCTACTCTTCACTGTGAAATTATAGCCGTTCTTAAGGGGGAGAGTGAAGCCCCCTGGTAACTGTGAACAGACTGAGGGTCTGCTCAGCCACAGATCTGCGGAGCCACTGGGGGTCCTTTTTTTGTGACAAGGCTTTAGATAGAGCAGTTTGTGTTGGTTTCGACACTTCAAGACGGATCTCCACGGCACGTACAGACACTTGGGCTTAGTGGTCCAGAACACACCAGAACGGCACACGCGGTGAAGGTTAAGAGCAGGAGCTGTGGAATTAAAGCCCTCATGGCTTGAAACCCCGCTCTGCTCTTTGCCATGTGACACGGGGCCAGACACGTGTCCAAACCTCAGTTTCGTCCTGGAGACAGTTAGATCTGTCGTGCGAGGCAGGCTTCACAAGGCACTTAATGGGCGAGGGGTAATGGTAGTAACAAAACCAGGTAGAAGAGATGAATCATACTCATAAATAATGAATTCGCTGATATTCAGTGTCACTAGCCAGAGACACCGCATGGAGAAGTGCCAGCACTGGCCAGGGAATCGGGACCTGGTTCTCACTCCCGCTCGGTGGCTCGGCCACTCGTATTCCCAGGTGACACTGGGCAAGGCACCTAAGCCCGCAGATCACGGCTGCTCCCTGTGTAGGCTGGGTCGCCTGTTAAAATAAGAGCCAGAGAGTCCATAGACGTGAAGGCGCTTTGCTAACGAAAGCAGTCTCGGGGCTCTGGGACCATTTTCTCCACCTCTGAATTGTTACTTGCACGAGTACCTGATGGTTACTTGTTAATACTTACCTTTTTCAGTGATGGCTCATTTCCCATGCTCTGATAGCAAGTCCATCGGTACTTCGGTATCTCCCTCCCCGAAATGCACAGGCATAGAAATACTTGCCAGAATCCCATGAAAAATGTACTGTTGGCTTATTTCAAGTTGATTTGTCAAGACACAGCTATTTACTTCTCTTACTCGGCAACAAAAGCCACAGAAATTGAGTCCGTGCTGGTGCGTATGTGCATGTGTTAGATCCCTTTCAGATGTCCCCACAATTTGAGTAAACTGGTGTCTTTTTCGTTTTGTTCCCCAGTGTGGTCTTGGTGCCTTGTACCACACAGACGCTGATTTCCTCTGGACAACAACCCTATCCTGTTACAACCTGGCACATCTCACCCAGATTTAGGGAGACGGCTCTGTTACTTTAGGGTTGTAGCTACTGATGGTCAAGAGGAGCTGATTTTCATTGTCGTTTTCTCTTGAGTAGCATTTAAGTCAGCATTTGAAGGATAAACGCATTAGCGAAACACCTAGAATAATCCCGCGTCATCGATGATATTTTGGTGCCTGTTTTGTTTTGTGTCTCCCCTTGTGCCAAACACACAGCAGAAGGATGAAAACTTATTCCGCATTTTTCTTACCACGCATCACAGCCGGGATGCCCTCAAAAAGCAATATTGTAATATGATACAGTAATATGATAGAATACTAATAAACGGTTGTTTTGGCACCAAGTTTTGCCAGCCACAGAGGCATAAAGATCAAGTCCAAATGACTAAAAATAGTTTTTCAATTGCTGAAACTTACCATTTTGTTATTAATGGGAACTAACTGCCCAAAATTTCCAAATATTTAACCTAATTCCTGGTTGTACCTACAGCATCGATGAAAGTTCTATGAAACTTTTCAGCCCCAATTCATTCTCGTTTTAACAAGGGAAGGTGAGGTCATTTGGGATCGTGGTTGAAAGCATCAGTTTTAGGGTCAGACCACCTGAGTCCTGACTCTCACCCCTGCAGCGTGTGCCGCGGCAAAGTTACTAGTTGCAAGTACTTCAGCGCACCCAGCTGGTTGGATCGTGTGGCTATGTAGTCTGATCTTACAGAAGGCTTCCGTGTTACTCTACTTTTTTAATGTGTTCTTCAGTTATATATAATTGTTTCTTAATTTAAGAACACCAGCAGTTACCTCCCCCTGCACCAAAGACACTTCCTAGATCTTAAGACAGCAAAAGACATGGAAATGTGTATTTTCAGAAGTTTACACCCCTATGGCTTAATCACATCCTCACTTAAGATTTTAATTGACTTCATACACTAACAGATATTTTGCAACTTCTCTGATCGTTCAGCTGGTTCAAAACTCCAAGCAGAACGTTAGGACCTCCCTAGCATCCCAGGTTTAGGTATTTTGTAAGCCTAACCATTGCCAAGGACTGGAATGGTTATACTTGGCTATGCTCTGTATGGAGCTATGGAGGCAGGACCCCACGGAGCCATGAATGAGGTTGGATTGGCCTTCTTTTTAGAACTCATCCACTGAGGTCATCTTAGTCTATACGTGAAGGAGTGAAGGCCCAGCAAGGCTGGGTGACGTTGTTAGTTACTGGCGGAATCACGCCTGGAGTCTGGGCTTGCTGACTTCCAGGACAGGGGTCTCTCCTGAGTAATTCCAGCGCGAGGAAAGAGATGAACACTGCATACCCTGGTTCGTCCCGCTGTCGAAGAAGAAGACATGGGACTTTAGAGCACAGAAATTCATCAAACATTGAAACATTTGCTGTTGTATTGACACCATCTCTTCTTTAGGAATTATTTTGGGGAAAGAAAACAAACTAGGAAAAGTTATTCCGTTGACCAGTGATGACCAGTTATTGTTCCTTTTGTCAACAGGCAAGATGATGAATGAAGTTCTGGCAGCTTCCTGTGTCCCAGGCCTTGTAGAAATAAATGAGACGTGCTTCAGAGTTCTAATGTGCATCACATCGGATCTTGTTTAAGGAAGCGTTAAAAGGAGCCCGCCGTTCCCTATTGAGAAGGCTCTGTGCTCTCAGGCATTGTTTCTGATTGAATCCAGAGGTTGCAAGCGTGCCTCCCTGTATTACCTGTTGGAGCAGGTTTAATTTTATAAATTGTAAACACAAACTCTATGAGTTTCCAGTTCATAATTGTTCTTTTTGAGGATGCACTCAGATGAACAGTGTCGCATCTGTAAGAGATATGCACTTCCACAGGACCCGAACGGACTGGAGTATAAATGGCAACAAACCCATCGGTAGCATCATCCAGTACGAGTGATGGAAAGGGCAGATGGCAAGGAGACCCTTCGGAGGGGGGGAAAGTCAGACTTGGAGTTTGGAGCTACAGATTATTAGAACCATAGCTTTGGTAAACCACAGCTTTTTTCTTGAACACAACGTGCATAGACTGTAGTTCTTGGCTGGTGACTTAAATCTATTAGGAGTCATCTCCTTGGACCTCTCAAGCATCGAAAGTCTTGAGCTTTCATGGAAAAAAAATCCGTGCAGCTTTGAGGAAATCCAGGGTTCAAGATAGTCTTCCGGGTATTCCGTTCCAGTCTTCAGTGTCCTGTTATTACAAACAGCAAGTACCCAGGTGGCAGATGAGAAGTCTAGTGGGAGAGGAAGGAAATGACATTGAATGGGCATATTACATTGTATTGTACACATACTTTATAAGTACATTTCTTATTAGCTTCTTATTCAGGCAGAGATTATAAAAGTTTGCTGCAAATGTCCAGACCAGGATTTTGTGTTTTGGAAATTATCAGTGTTCACAAGACCTGCAGGGAAAAAAAAAAAAAGAAACAATGACAAAAACTCAGATAAGAGCACTCTTTACACCTAAAAGAATATTTTTTATCATTCTTTTCTTTGTTTTGGCTCTGTCACAAATTAAAGTACTTGGAATGCGATAGTCTGTGGTCTCTTGAAATGGAATCAATGAGAACCTGACACTTTCACAGGATGTTGTCACTTTGGACATTCATAATAAAATTTGAAACTAATTTTGGTTGTTAGTCATTTACTTGGTCTTGGAGCTCAGCGTATCTTCCATGCTATGTCTTTGCCTCGCGGCCGAGCCATTTCTATGGCCCTGTATCTAGACAGAGAGCTGCATACATGGTTTGGGTCTTTCAGTCTCTTGCCCTGAATTGCTGTTGATTTCTCGATTTGTACAACCAGCCTTTGTGATTTGTCGAAAGGCTGAGCTATTTACCAGTGCCAAGGTCGTTTCGATTGTGCATTCTACAACATGGATCAAGGATGATTTCCTCCTCAGATATATTATACCTTCGCTTTCTTCAGTTTCTGACTATCCTGTATTTTCTGTTAAATGGATTATAATATAATCATAACATATTTTGATCCTATTTTCTAGTAAATAAGTCGAAAATTGGAGAAGGCCGTGGGTCACATAGCCACAGCTACAGGCCTTCTTGTTTGACTCTCTGCCCAGTATTTTAGAGTATTTTTGTGTGTTCCACAATATTCTAGTAAGAAACTGCAAAACTCCAAAGAAATCCAAACCTGTGAGCCTATTCAGAAAACTCAGACCTTGCTCGGCCCTGAATTTGATAGGGAAATAAGGAAAGGTCCCTTTCCTTTTAGTCTTTTATAAGTAAAGCTGCAACGGGCAGATACCGTGCTCAGCTAGCTCCCTGCTCCCAGCCTCCCCCCCCCCCCCCCCGCAAAAGGAACAGCCTGGATTTGGGGATTCTTTGGCCATTCTAGTGTATCTATAAGCAAATGATTTTGGAATTCTCAAGTTAGAGAAAAAAGACAAGCAGAAGATTCTGGGGGTCTTTTCTGTGGATGGGGTAGGAGAGGAAAAAGTAGAAGAGTGAACAAGCCTAAGAGTAGGGTCATTCCTTCAGAACGGAGTTATGCGCAATCCTCGTTCACGGGAGGTGGCGGACCAAGGCCATCCCTCTAAACTCCCGGGGTGGGGGGGGCACCGTAGTAGAGGGCAGAGGTTGAGCTTTTGTTCCCCGGATGAATTCCCGTTTCCAAAGTCTCTGTCACCCTCTGCCTGAGCACTTGGGCAAAGCTCTCTTTGTGCGTCAGCATGAATATTGAACAGTCCTCCCTCCCTCCCTTCTGTCTGCAGCAAAGGAACGCTTTCAAAAAAAAAAATCTTGAGCTAGATTTTAAAATCGTATTAGGTGACTGTGACAAACTGAAGCTATTCGGTGTTTACACAATTAGAAAGAATCGTCGATGTGGGTTGTTTGGTTTATAAGTAAACGCTGGCCTCTCCCTCGAATTCTAATACTGAGATCTCATGCAAATGAGATGGTCTCAAGCAATTCCTTCCCGGTTAATAAATTCTTCAGAGAGGAAGAAAACCTGAAGCATCTGCTTCAGGACGGTCTCTGCTCAGGAACTGCACATAGATGATTCCTTTTATCAAAAGCAATTTGTGTTTTACATGATTTTAGGATACGAGCAGTTAAGAAAGTGGTTAAGTTTGATACTTTAGAAGAAAGCCCCTTTTCATTCCTTATTAGTAATTTCCCTAAATCCACTATTACCTAATCCAATTTTTTAAATTGGAGAATATTCCACACGATTGTGGCTGGCATCCAATCGCATCCTTTTTCCGGCTTGCCTTTCAGAGGGCTGCTTGAGGATCTCCAGGAGACGAGCTCCTGCGGTGTTGACACGGGGCCATATGTATTATTTTATAGATACTTTACCTTTTAGTATCTGTGAGAAGCTTATGTTTACTTCTCTTATTTCTTCTCTGAGACACATGTCTCTTTAAGCATTTTTTAAAGTTTTATTTATTTATAGAGAGAGAGAGGGAGAGAGAGTGAGCTCCAGAGAGCGTGGGGGGGAGGGGCAGAGGGAGACAGAGTCTGAAGGAGACCTCCCCCCCCCCAAGCGCAGAGCCCGACACACAGGGCTCCCTCTCATGACCCTGAGATCACGATCTGAGCCTAACAGTCCGACTCTTAAACTGACTGCGCCACCCAGGCGTCCCCTCAAAGCATTTTTAAAAATCTCGTAGAAAAAGACTTTACCTGTGGACTACAAGGAAATAAACCAAAGCTCATTTTCACACATTCTTGTGTTATTGCAAAAGTAAATTATGTTTTAATCCAAAAATATACAAACATCATATGACTCCTCTTAGAAACAACTTAGGAAAGATGATAAACTAGAAGAAAATACATGTACGTGATATTATCTAAACTTTTTTTATATACAAGCTCAAACACTGCTCAAATCAACTTTCTAAAGAGCTATTATATACAATATTAATACGAATTTTAAAGTCCACCAAAGGATCCATATTTCTAGAAATAAACATGGCTTTCAGATGGCTTAGACCATCAGTATACACAGTTGGGAAGGACCTTGAAGGCACCTTTTGTAAATTTTGCCTGAGTGATCATGGCTGAGGGCAAGACTGTTCGTGAATGGAAGTAATTGCTATTCAGAAGATTTTTTAAAACAATTTCTAATGAAGACGGGGCCAAATTCTTATTTATATGATCCTAAAGGATGCTTCATGAAGAGTTGCATTCATATTTAAAGGTCCTCACCCCTCCCCCCCCACCCCATGTCAGGTGTCAAGCAAGTTGAGTAAAGAGCCCCAGCTAACAGATACCCACGGGCTCCTCCCTCACTCTCATTACATTGTTCCCATCCCTTTATTACTGACAAAAAAAAGGAAAAAGGCTGATGAAGAAAAGGAAGACATTTTTGCCAGAAATGTCCATGTTATAAGAGTTTTGTTTTCCCGTGTAGACATAAGCACACAGGCTTGCGCACACCTCATGGGACTGGAGGCCCTAGCAGGGTGACCAGAATCAACTCAGGTCATGAAGAAACATAACTTCCAAAGACATGGCCAGGTGGGGAGACAGCAGGGAAGGAGAGACCAGCCTGGGCTTCTGCCACAAGACCTGGGAATCTCCCGCCCAGAAAGGGATCAGCAGCCCCAGGTCAAGACCCTCATCTCTGTGTGGGAGGCCTGGCCACAAGCGAGGCCCCGTCCCTTTCATACCCTCTGACTCCAGCCCCCGAGTCTGGCTTTTTATTAGAATGTTGTGCTTTTGTCTTCAAATACCAGTATTCCTTTGTGCACCCAACACATACTTATTTAGTACTTACTGAATGCCAGGTGCTGTGTGGGGATCAGGGGTGGGGCAAGGAGTTAAATAATGCCTGTGCATGTCATCGGGATCTGCGTGTTGAAAAGGAGGACAGACGTGTGTCATGTATTAAACAGCCGATGAATGCAGAAGAGCTCACATAAGCAAATAGAAGCCACATGTTTTCCTAAAAATGACTAGTTTATTAGCTCAACTTTCCACTACAGAAAAAAGAAAACAGTGCTCTTTCTCTTTTTTTGCTATTTTCTAGCCAGTAACAAGTTTATCGTTTATCTGGTTTTCGGAATCTTAGGATTATATCTACATGTATTAGTGAACCACTCCTATGCAAAAGTATAGTATTTCCAAGGACTTCCCCGATTTTCAGCGGCCTAGCAGCAATATTCCTTGGGGCCAGATTTCACAAATATGTTCTCAGTGGGCATTCCTCGCAGCAGATCCTAAACAGGACCCCCTCTTTTTCTAAATCCGTAAACCTTAGTGAGGAAGCAAGTTCCACCGTCCATGAATGCTGCAGTGAACGCAGCATGAGAAATGACAAACTTCAAATGTAAGTGGATTGAAAGAAAAGCTCACACTATTCTCAAGCACAATGACCTTGACTTTACAGTCTTAGGAAAATAATAAATGGAACACCAGACGCTATTTCTACTATCAAAGCAGTAGAATTCAGAGTTTCTTGAGAGATCTCTCTTATATTAAAAAAAACAACACTGAAACAAGGCTAGACTATAATGAGACAGTGGGAAGGAACACACAGAAAGTTCTGTTATTCTTGGCCCATATTTTTTCTGCAGTGAGTTTGAATTCCTGAGTTCATCTTAGCAGTTCACAAACAACAAGTCCCTAGATCCTTGTAACAGAAAACTGATGAACCCTAGAAGGAGGGTTGACTCAGTGTTTCGGTCTAGTTAGATCATGCTTAGATATATTACCATGAAATATAAAAGAGGAAAACAAAACCAATAGAAAACCAGTGAGTTGCGGATGTCATTCATCATCGGCTCGAATGTTTATGTGAAGCAGAAAGATCCATCAGCCCTAAGTACAGGAATTTACGTAACTGGAATATAAGACTTGGGATATGTAGATTTGCCTTGGAAACTCAAGCGTTTACATTCAGTGATGAACACCGGGCCTACGCGGACAACGCGTGTTACTTAAAATAAAGCGAAGTATTAACTAGAGTAAGTGTTGGGTCACCACTAAGTCATTTGCTAATCATCCTTTCTTGGACGTCAGCCAAGACATTGCAGTAATGTTCCATTCAGCCAAAATTTACCTACGCTCCAACCAAAAGCAGTAATTCTCAGTATTCTTGACCATCAAAATTTTCAAATTACGTTTCCACAAGATAACGTCCCAATAAACTCTTATCGCTAGCATAGTAGACGATCGAGCCTTCTTCCACCAACTTCCAGTTCCTACGGAATTTGAGTATATTTCTAAAAGGCACAAAAACAAGTGTTCTACTGACTATAACCGCCCCCCCCCCAGTCTTTGCTGTGGCAAAAGGGCCTCGGAAGTCTCCCTGTGCTGGTCTGGAGGCAGCGGGCAGCGCCAGCCACGGAGCTCAGGCCTAAAGAACCAGCTTCTAACTACCTTAGACACGAAGGAACAGCCACTGTCTCGCCACGAGCAAGGCAGAGAGGAACCCACTTAACAGAAGCGCTGTGCTCGGTGGATTTCAGTTCACCCCTTGAACACCCCGTCGCTTAAGACCAGCACCCCGTTTGAGTTGTCTACTCTCGCGTCAGGGAAGCGTCTTATCAGATTTCTTCCCTTGCCCGCAGAGAAAGCAGAATCTTTTATCACGCGCATCTCTGCCGCTACTCTTAGCTCCTTCTTCAACTTGCTTCTTTTTCATTCCTCTCTCTTGATTTGCACTTGGGTTATTGGCTAGGTGCTTGCAGTTGGAGATGCTTCCAAGCCCTTCACGGTGGTTCCCAAATTGGTCTGCACATTTGAATCACCTGGCCAGCTTAAAAAAAAAAATACTGACTCTAATGTCCCTTCCCTAAAGATTGTGATTTCTGGGTGTGTCCTGGGCGGTGGGAGTTTTAAGATCCCTGGGGGGATCCTGGGGCAGATGGCTTTGGGACCTGCTGGGCTAGAGGAAAGAAAGGAAAGGCTTGGTAAGCCCAGTCCTGCGTCCTATCTCTGCCTCCTGTTAGCTGTGTGACGGGGGCAAGTTACTTAACCTCGCGGAGCCCTGGTTTCCTCATCTGTAGAATAGAGATAATCATGAGGGCAGTTTTCTCATCTGTGCAGGGAAAATACCGTTTACATGAACTGATTAGTGACAGCGCGTGTAATGCACTCGGCACAGGAAATGGTGGCTGGCATTATTTATCCCCAGCGTAGAGTCAAGTTTAATCCATTCCTAAGACTTGGACACACAGCACGGATGATGAAGTGATGTCAGCTTAATGAAAGTGAAAACGAGTAGCATGGCGGCCAGGCTCGCTGCCACATGGGAGGCTCCCCTCCCACCCCCCGACCCTCTGACAATTGCATTTTTCATCTATTGTTAGACTGTTGGAAAGAATGATAGAACCTTATACTCAGAGATAAGGCTATTGTGTTCATCTGTTTTCCCAGGATGGGGTGACTCTGCCCAGGGCTTTGGGAACAGATCTGCCAGGCAGATCAATCAGAGAAAATCTGGGAAGTGGACACTTTTGAAAGGCCGGCTTGACTCCATGAGTGGTGGCGCATTTGCTGATGGCTCCTGGCCACAGCCCGAGGCACATCCATAAGGACAGATGTGAAGGGAAGTAGGGGTGGGGCTGTCAGGGGCTCCCCACCCCTCACCTGTCCTAGGCCCTCGTCCATTAGAGTCTGCCACTGATTGTATTTTTAACCTAATAAGTCTCTCTTCTCTCTTCCAATCGTTCTTATTTATTGCTTTGTATTCATGTGAACTAAGCAAAAATTAACTTCATTTACTTTATTTTTTTAAAGATTTTTAAAATTTATTTATTTATTTATTTATTTATTTATTTGAGAGAGAGTATGAAGGGGGCACAGAGGGAGAGGGAAAGGGAGAAGCAGGCTTCCCACTGAGCAGGGATCCCAGTGGGGTTGATCCGAAGACCCCGAGATCATGACCTGAGCTGAAGGCAGACCCTTAACCGACTGAGGCACCCAGGCGCCCAGCAAAAATTAACTTCATTTAAAAAAAGAACCACAAACAGCATGCCTGTTGGGATGAAGGTGGTACCTGCAGACTTTGGGGAGGAGAGAGAGTCTATCTCATCTTGCCTTGGGGGACCCTGGGGAGGTGTCTCTTGTGGCGGAGGAGAGGGAGGTTAGTGGTATGCATTCCCTGAGGATAGAACCCTAGAAAGGTGGGGTCGGGGTGCCTGGGTGGCTCAGTCGTTAAGCATCTGCCTTCGGCTCAGGGCGTGATCCCAGAGTCCTGGGATCAAGCCCCGCATCGGGCTCCCTGCTCTGCTGGGAGCCTGCTTCTTCCTCTCCCACTTCCCCTGCTTGTGTTCCCTCTCTCGCTGGCTGGCTGTCTCTGTCAAATAACTAAATTAAAAAAAAAAAAAACCTAGAAAGGTGTGGTGTCAGAGCTGAAAGGAACCTGAACGATCACCTGAACCCCAGAGGTTCCTAACTGTGAGCATGTGGAAATTATATGCAAGGTTGTAGGCGTATTGAAATGTCTCTTTGACGCGGGCCGTGGCTTTGCTTCCGATTTGCAAAGAGCTTGGTAATTGTCCCATACTTAAAGACTGAATTTACTAGAAAGGAAACTGGGTCGAAGGAAGCTTGGAAGCCACGCAGGCAGTTAGGAGCCCAGTGGGGATAGAGTTCAGGCGGCCACACCGGGCTGCGCACCCCCAGCCCCAGCTCCATGGCGGGGCTGAAGCAGCAACGGCGGGTACGGGCTGTTGAAACCACAGGCTCAACTAATCCACCCTAGATCCCAGCCCAAGGGCGACCGTGTGGACCGGGAGCAGAAAGCGGTTCCCTCTCCCTTTAACTGAGGAGGTCACGTCCCCTGAAGGCACTGGGAAAAAGGGAGAACTGTTGTAGCCGCAGAAAATTCTCGTTATTTTGCTCTGCAAGGAAGAATCAGTCTGGCTAAGAGTCCGAGCAGGGATCTGGCCTGGTCTAAAAGCATTCCGGCCACTCACTGTGGAGAGCAGGTGTCTTAGTTCTGCTCCACAGAATCCCATCGACTGGGTGGCTTATAAACCATAGACATGGATTTCTCTCGTTCTGGAGCCTGGGAAGTCCAAGATCAAGGCGCTGGCAGACTTGGGGTCTGGTAAGGGCCAACTTGTCGCTGGGTCCTCCTCCCTTGGGGGAAGGGGACGGCAGGCAGCTCTCTGGGGTCTCTGGTATAAAGGCGTTAATCTCATTCCTGAGGGCTCTGCCCTCCCTCCCATCCTAACCGCTTCCCAAAGGCCTCCAGATACTATCACACTGGGGATTAGGTTTTCAATTTACGAATTTGGTGGGGGAAGCGGGGGGGACACAAACGTTGTCTAGAGCATTAGGCAAAGGCCTAGAGGAAGCAGGATGGTTTTTCTTTTTCTTTCTTTTATGTGATTTAGTTTTCACATGGGCTCATTGGCCGAAGAGAGGCCTGGCAGGATGAGAGAATTTGACAACCGTCTCTCTCCAACCATGACAGCAACAGGACCACCTTAACAATGAGTGAGAAAACATAACCACGCAGGGCTCGCTTGTTGTGGTTAAGCTGGAGGTGGGGGGAATATGTGGGGTCCACTGAGAGCACTTTATGGGAAAGGCTTAGAGGGACAGCCACCCTCCCCAGAGAGGGTACGATCCAGGGCCGAGCAGCTCAGGCCCTGAACCGTGTCTGTTCCTCTGCATGCTGGTATCTCACCTTGGCCTCCTTGAGCCTTAGTTTCCCCCTCCATAAAATGGGGACAGCTGTGCCTACTTAGTGGGATTGTTTGAGGAGAAAATGATTGAAAGTACTTTCCAGATTTCGCGGATCCCACCTGCGCTGTGTTGAATGTATTCTGCGTTGTGAAATCACGTCACTTTAAATTACAGTTAATGTCATTAGGAAGGAGGGCATCAGGCCTAATCATTCAAGTCCTGAGTCTCAGATGAAAATGAAAGATCTTGAATGATCGCCTTCTGTTTACCTTTCACATCGGCTGCTGTGTCATATGACTGACCTCCAACTTTTCTTGATTTGTGTGTTTTTTAATTACTCAAGTAAGGAAGGGATACGTTCTTGTTCTAAATGACCCTAACAAGCACAGAAGTCTATAGTCAGAGGTGACTTGTCCATGTGTTTCTGAAACAGCTACTAATCAACCTTCTAGGTAAACTGCTCTGGCCGAGCCCCGCATGTGGTAAAGCCTAGAAAGTGTCTTTGATATGCGCTTGGAGTTCTTACATGCCTGTTGACCTAGCCTAATAGCACGGTTTTCTTGTGACAAGGGTTTGAGGAATTTTGCACTCCAGGAGATAGCATTTCGACAGAGGCATTTTCTCCTTCAGAAAGTGTCCCTCTAGCAACGTGGGGCACAAGAGGCTGACTTTGGCAGGAAAAGACATGGAAGGAAGCAGAGGGGAGATAGAGACCATTCTGGGGGATGGAGTTTCATGCGGGCAGAGAATTTGGTACTGCTATTGCCGGACACCAATAGACCGTTGAGAGTGTGGTACTGGGGACCAAGGCCAGGCTGACCCCAGGCCTGCTGCTAGCACAGCCTGTGCCTCTCTGCAAATTACAGAAGGGGGCCTCTTTGCTCTAGGGTATGCAGCATGGCAAGAGGAGCAGCACAGGTGGGTTCCAGCTCCTGCTCACCCCCTCATAGGTGCACTTGTACAGTGTGCAACTTGTACAACTGTGCTCAGCAGCCCCAGGACAGATCCAGGAGTTCAGCCATTCCACCCCAGCCAGGAAGAACAAGAATAATACTGAAAATCCAGGACCCTGTTCACTTATGAACAGGTTTTAGATGCATGGTGAGATAGAGAAGAAGGTACTAGGGAGACAGAGAGGTTAAGGACATTCCTTTTCAGGTCCTGGAAAGCGTCTCCTTCAAACTTATCCTTTGTGGGTGTTCTCAACTTCAATCCCTCTCTCCCCTCCCTACTGCTGTTCTTTCAAATTCTTCCCCAAGACAGGATCTGTTCACTTCCTCATTCAAAGGCCTTGCCCTTCCTACCCTTATCCCTAGAAGTGTGACACTGCTTCCAAGGGCCACAGAGTGACCTCTCCATGGGTGGGGTTGGAAGGGGCTCGTCTAGAGCCTGGCACAGGGAAACAGCAGATCTCAGGTCATGGGCGCCTCAGGTCATGAGCGCCCAGGCTCATGTTGGGGGGCCTCTGATATGTGAGGAATAAATGCAGATGGGGGAGTGTGGGCACCTCTCAGAGCACCCCCTCTCCATGTCTTGCTCTATATGCACCAGGTGTCAGGTTCCCAGGGCTGCCTCTGCGCTCACATGCCACCCCCTCTTCCCTCTGCATCTTCTCGCCTTCTGTCTCTTACAAGGACACTTGCTGTTAGATTTGGAGCCCACCCAGATAATCCAGGATGATCCTATCTAGAAATCATAAAGTACACCTGCAAAGACCCTTTTTCCAAATAAGGTCACATTCACAGGTTTCAGAGGTGAGGACACGAACATAGGTTTTGGGGGCCACCATTCAACCCACTAACACCATAGTCCCAAGGCTGAATTACCTCCTAATGTAATTTTCTCTTTTTCCCTTGGGGTCCGCCAGTGGGCAGCACTAAGTAGAATATGAAGTATTCTGGAATATTACTTGAACGATGCTGGGACACCACTGACTATGAAAACAGAAATCCATGTAAGGGTCCAAGCTCATGCCCAAGATGTGTACTTAGGAAAGACCCAAAGATCCTTAAATCTGTGCCTTCCTCTTTACCTGCATCATACTTCTTAATCCAAACGACCATCCTCTCTTCCCTGAATTAGTACAATACTTTCCTCACAGGCCGCCTTCGGTTTCCTTTCCAAAGGGACTGTTCCAGAATGTAACTCTCATTGTGCAAATGCACATCACACATGGAGATACCCACACACCTGTTTCCATTGCTCTTGAGAATAAAACCCAGATCCCCAAGGAGACCCGCACAGGCCCACGGTGATGTGCCTCTGTCCACCTCTCCAGCCTTCCCTGCCACACAACCCCTGGCTCGCAGACCTCAGGCCACACCGGGGTGCCCTGGGCCCAGTAGCAATGCCCCAGCCTGAGGGCTGTTTCCAGGCTTTGGAAGCCTGTAGTTTTATTTTGAAGGCTCTCAGTTCCTATCATATCAAACATAGTAGAATGAATCCACCTGCCTCGTTAAATATTTTTTGGTGCAAAGATATTTTAAAGGTTTTCGTATTTCAGCTTTTGAAATTACTTGACTGTGAGCGACTCCTTTAAGGGGACAACCTCTGCGTGCTTGAGAAGTCTTCTGAAGGGAGAGTGTATTTTGTTTTGTTTGCATTTTATTAAACAGTAATTTCAACTTTGTAGAGTTCTTTTTTTTTTTTTTTGTATCTTGAGGACAATACAATGTTTTCAGATCTCATAGCTGTCAGGCAGTTAGAACTGAGATCATGGGACTATTGGTTTAGTCAGAAATTTCCTGATATGTAGTCCCAAATATACTCATTACTCATGTCACTTGGTACCTCAGGGTCTGTGTGGCTCAAATAAATGATGGGAGCCTCAGAATGCCTGTTCAGCTTTTGATTTGTAATCTGGACTCTAGCCCCATAAAAAAATAATGTTCAATCAGAGACCAAATTGATCATTTCGACTGTTTCTAGGAAAAAGGCAAGACGTAAAAAGGATTTGGTCAGGTAATCATCTTATCAAACTTTGAATGTCCCACTAAGAACATTCTGCTCGTTGCTCTAAGTTTGGCCTGCCGGTCCTCCCCTGCGGAAGCTGGTATCATGTGCTCTCTGCGTCGCGTTCATTCTAGAAACATTTGTTAAGCTCCTACTAAGCAAAGAACTCTTCTTGCTATGGAAGAAAATGAAAAGCTGAATGAGGCACAGAGGCCTGGAGATGGTTGGGGGGACCAATGTCACACTTCTACAAGGGATGATGAAGTCCGTGGTTTAATAGGGAACAAGAAAGTGCTGGACCACGGAGAGAGGAGCCGGCATTTCAGAGGTGGAGGAGAGGGATGGAGATGGTTTCGTGGAAGAGCTGTCATTCCAGCTGAGCTTTGAGCTTTGCCCATAGGGGTAGGATGGGATCCCCAGGTAAGGAAACACCAGAGCAAAAGCAGGGGGAGGGGGACAGGCAGAGCGGGAGCAGTAAGGAGCTCTGGGTGAGAGGAGTCGTAGGACTTGTGGTCTGATCACATGCTAAGGAGCGTGACACTCTATACCTTCTGTCTTCTCCGCCCACCTGGAGGGCAGCATTTTGTTCATTTTAAGATTTCAACAAAAGTATGGATTCATTTAAAAGATCATATCTAGGGGTGCCTGGGTGGCTCAGTCGGTTAAGCATCCCCCTCTTGGTTTCGGCTCAGGTCACGATCTCAGGGTGGTGAGATGGGGCCCTGAGTGGGGCTCTGCGCTCAGTGTGGAGTCTGCTTCAGACTCTCTCCCTCTGGCCAGCTCCCTGACCCCTGCAAACTCTCGCTCTCTCTCAAATAAATACATCTTAAAAAGAAAAAGATCATATCTGATAAAGGGCAGGCACTGGTACCAGAAATGCAACAATGTGCAGAACAAAGTCTCTGACGTCATAGAGCTTTTAATCTAGTGGGAAGAGACACATTGCTATGATCTCCTGGGCGGCTACCCGTGCTGCACGGAGAATGGAGTAGGGTAAGGAGGGAATGGAAAAGGGGCGGGGAGGCCATGGCTCATGCTTTACGTGTCAGGGAGGATGTCACTGATGAGGTGACATTGGTTTGATTAGAAATCAGAAAGCTGTAGGAGGTAAGCCAGGGTTGATGAATTGAAAAAAGTTAGAGGGGCGCCTGGCTGGCTCAGTCGATTGGAGAATGCAACTCTTGATCTTAGGGTTGTGGGTTTGAGTCCTATGTTGGGTGTAGAGATTACTTAAAAATAAAATCTTAAAAAGGGAAGGAAAGGAAGAAAAGTAAGGAAAGGAAGGAAGAAAGGAAGGGGGGGGAAAGAAGGAAAGAGTTAAAAGAAAATGAGTGCCGTTTGCTGTTCGACAGCATTGTGTCTGTTCCCGTGGTTTCCGGTGTGCGGGCCTTCCTTCCCCACCCGGAGAATGTCATGCATACACCCGGGTTCAGCTCTGCCTGCAGGCTGTTCTGAGCTGGCCAGAGCGGCCGGTCCTGCCACAGGCATCTCCGGGAAGGCTGAGTACGCGGCTGGGATCCTGACTGCAGCGTCATCCAGATGGGGGCTCCACTCCTTCTGCGCCCGGGACGAGCTCTGGGACGCCGGGCGCGGCAGTGAACCCGGCTGAGCGGATGTGCCCGCGGCTGACGTGGACATCAGTCACGGGGAAGCGTGGGAGGCCCTCGGCGCCGCGCCTCGCACAGACCGCGCGGGCCATGCGTGTGGCCCGCAGTCACCGCGGTAGCGCAGGGAGAGCCGGGCCCAAGGGTGGGCGGCCCTGGTTCGGGCCCCGGCCCCGCGTTACTCGTCCCCCCAACGCCCACTCCCCGGCGGTCTCGGGCTTCTTTCCTGGAAGAGCCTGAGCTACTTAGATGGACAGTAGGAGCCTGATCCGGGATTTCCCTCCGCAGTCAGGCTCCATAATAAGTATTTGATGAGAAGCGAATCATCGGCTGTAATTCAGCTGGAAGGGGCCCCAGCGCAGCAAGTTGTCCAGTAGAGGGAAATGGCTTATCATGTCTCAGGAAATGAATTTCTTTTTGTCAGATCTGCTTCGGGAAATTCTTCATCATTGCTTTCAAATCCCATTTTTATAATAATCAGAGTAGCATTAAAGAGATCAAGGATAATCTTTTTATTTATTTATTTATTCATTTATTTTAACAGTAGCTCTGGGTTTTGGTAGTGAAATGTGCCTCGCTTTTGGGGTCTAGCGTATTTAGCCAAAATACACAACGTGGCAGAAGTGCGGAGGCAAGTGACAAAGTGCCTCTTTCCAACCAACAGCCTTCAGTCCCCCGAGCCCCGCCACTGGCTGAGTGGGGAGCTGCGAGGCAGAACCATCGAGCTCAGTCTCCCCTTGGAGGGTTCTCAAATTTCCCCTTACATGCGAGGAACCCTGAGATGGGGGGCGGGGGGGCGTGGCAGCTCAAGGTACCCCGGAGCCGAGCTCGGGGGCAGAGTCCACGAGGGGACAGAGGCTCCCTCAGGGTCCGCAGACGCCGGCTGGCAACAGTGGGAGGGGACCTGACTGCGCAGACACGCCAGGCCCCAGGGGCGCCCCTGGAGGGCAGCCTCTAGGGGATCCGAGGGGCTGTTTCAAGCCGGCGACTGAATGTCTTAGGGTCTCACAGCCCACAGGCCGCCGTGATCCTTTCATCCGAGCCAGACTGATCACAGTCGCATGGGAACCCCAGCTCTGGCGAGGCTCGGACTTACCGTGAGAGAGCCGTCGCTCGCTGCTGAGCCAGTCATCAGCATGTTGGCACAAGATGTTGAGCGAAGGCGGCGTGCTCCAGTTCGCCATCCTTCCCGCGGCGCGCTTCCGTTTGCCCGCCTCAGTGAGCCGCTGAGCGTGCGCCTGGAATGTTCGCGCCGCAGCTCCTCTTTCCCAGAAGGGCCATGGTTCTTCTCCCCTTTCACCGAGCAGAGCCCGTGAGGGTGTCGGGATCTGAGAAAGAACACGGGGATTTAGAACCCTTCCAGAAGGTTGCAAAGCTGGCTTCTAGTCAACATCAAGAAAAAAAGTGCTGATTGAATTTCACATTTTCTTTTTGTATCGAGTCATCCTGGTTTGCAGAGATGTTGGGAAATCGGGAAGTGGGAGGAGAGGGGATATAAATGGGCCTTAGTCGGGGCTACTGGAATCATCAGAGTCAGCCATGTATGTGGCAGCAGGAATGCGGTGTTTTCTTTTCATGCATTGGCCTCCTGACAACTGTGATTAAGAAGTTCCACCATCTTGGGGGCACCCGGGTGGCTCAGTCTGTTGAGCCTCTGACTCTTGAATTCGGCTCAGGTCCTTATCTCAGGGTGGTGAGATTGAGCCCCACATCCGGCTCCATGCTCAGTGCAGAGTTGGCTTGTCCCTCTCCCTCTGCTCCTCCCACAAACCCCCTTCAAATGAATAAACAAAAGTTAAAAAAAAAAAAAAAAAAGTTCCACCATCTTGAGAGAACCAGCATGCTGGTTGGTGTGGTTTCCAGAGCACAGACACACACACCAATTTAATGCTATTATTCTGTCAGAGCCAAACAGTCCAGAGAGGTCACCCTAGTCAAGCCTGCTTTCATCCATTTCCTTTCCCGTGTCTATACCAGAGACCTCTGGAGATGGCAAGTGAGGTGTGCTCCTCCAGTTCACAGGACGCCCAACTCAGTGAGACCGCTGATCCTCAGTACTCAAGACCTTAGTAAAAATCTAAATGGCCTCAACAAGTTTATAAAATGTTCCCGCAAAACCAGAATGAAATTCCTTGGGCCACATGCCGGGTGGTCAGTCACTTTGAAACAACCCCTCACCCCACCCTAGGGAGAGAACAGAGCAGGTAGCCAGCTAGAGGGGGCTATGGGACCACTTAGGGCAAGTGGCCTCAATAGAGACCAGCCCCTTGGAGAAGTAGATTCGTTAGGACTGGGAATTTCCTATGAAAGGATGCACCCCTCTGCCCCCTCATCCATCCCTCACGCACACCCAGTTAGGGACACACACACAAGGAACAGACCTTCTTTGTGGGGTACTTTCTATGGGCTGGGGGCCCCAGGTGCTTTATATACATCTCCTCACTTAATCCTCACAACAGATCTACCAAGTGTTTTCTCTCATCTGCATGGTGGAATTCAGAAAGGTCGGGCCCTTACCTACCTACCTACCTAGCCACCTAGCAGGACCCCCCAGACAGAGACTGAGAGAAGGACAGGTAAACACGTAAAAGTTTCAGGTTCCCTGCTCAGAACCAGGAGCTGGGTGAAAATGAGCAGGGCTTCCATGTGCTCGGGCAAGCTCCCAGCCAGGATTAACTCCTCTTTCTTTCCTGAGATGCCATATATGTTGGCAGTCTGGTAAAGGAAATGATGAATGTGTTGTTGGTTAAAAAAAGAAAGAAAGAAAAGGTCCAATCCAATGAATCACTGGAAGCCCTTTATCACTCTGGGGCCTCTAGCTTCAGGACTGCTGATACGTTGTCTTGCATCTCGAAGCTGACTTTGGAGACAGAATGGAGCCCAGGAACTCCAGCTTAAGCTCCCGATGCTGCAGTTCTCTAGGGAAGGGCTCTGGAAGGAAGGAACCAGGAACTAAAGTCTCCAGTGGGGTGTCTGATCTCACTCCTCTAACAGGCAGGCCATGGGTGGGAGTATATGCCCCTAAAACCAAGAGGCCTGAAAAGTTGAGAGCTGAACGAGGTAGGTAGGATGGAATGAAGAGGCAGGAAAAAAAATCTGAGCACCAGATGGGTCATTTATTCAGCCTTTGACAAATACTTACTGCGGCTCTGGGATGCAAACAGCTGCCCGCATAGGACGTATGTTTCAGTGCACCGGTGACATGCGTGATCTGTGTGTTCTAAGACAGAAAGCCACGGAGAAATGGCCAACAGCATTTCAGTTGTAATTAATGTAAGACGAGGCCAAGAGTCTGAAGGAGAGAATTTGTGGGGGGTGAGAGAGAATGAAACGTGTCGCCAAGGGAAAACTCTCCCTAGAGAGGTGACATTCCAGCTGAGACCGAAGGCTATATGCCCCTTGGGTGTGACGGCAGCCCCTGAGGAGTGGTAGGTGGGAGAATGTTATCATTCTATCACACGACTTCTGGAAGGATGGAAGTGGACTGTGTGTGGTAGCAGGGAACCCAGCTCAGAGGCTCTCCCTCCTAGCTTAGGGGAGCTATGCAAAGATGAGAGAAGTGGAAATGAGAGAGGAGAGAGCCTTAGCAGGACTTTGTAGGGGGCTGGGTATGAGAAGGTGGGCAGGGCAGAGTCAGGGACCACTCGGGGATTTCTGACTGGGCCCTGTGATGCTTGTATGGGGTCCTAAGGAACCAGGGGAAGAGAGCTGGGAACACTGGCGCATCCACAGGTCAGGGGTGACGTGGGGAAAAAAAGAGGTGGGAGTTCTTGAAGGATTAACCAAACGAGGCTGTTAGATAAAGCCCTTGGTGCAGAGCTGGGAGCTGTTACTGCGTTAGGAACTGGCCAGATCCCTTCTAAGAGCCAGGAGAAAACAGATCAGGAAAGGACAGGTGAGGCCTGCAGGGCAAGGCGGGGGGACCCTAGAAATGCTGTATGTCCTCTTAGGGTCACCAAGGGGAAGCTCGAAAGCGGTGTAAGGAGGGAGTGGGTTTCCATCCCTGAAAACCGGCAGGTGAGACATAGACAAGCCATCAGTCTGTCCTCGGAGGTTCACGTTGTCCTCCAGGCTCCCAGCATGGGCTGGAAGGTTCTAGATAGATCTCTGACTCTTGACTGCAGCAGCATTCGAACACTAGCCTGGCTCCCATGCCCTCAGGCACGTGACTCCTGGCCTTGGCGAGCCAGGAGCAGTTGCTTTCAGGATGCTCTGTGTCTGCTCTCCGGCCCCTGGAGGAGAGGCGTCCCACCAGCCCCTGGGGGCTCCTGCTGCTTTCTGTTCCGCCGGCCCCCCACCCCAGCCCACTGCGCTGTCCAGTTCAGCCAGTCCACAGAGACAGAATGTGGTGAGGACACAACAGTGAGGCGATAAGCAAATGAGAGCTGGGGCCCAGATGTTTCTCTGTGATCCCAGATTCTTTCTGTACCAAAATACACAATCAGTTTAAAACATTTGCTTTTTAGAGCTTCTAAACTGAGTATGGAACTTGAGCTGAAATCTTTACACTCGAAGTAGATTTCCACTGACTTTAAACAGGTATCTGACCTGAATGAGCTCAGCGCAGTCAGACGTCATCATGAGGACTAATATTAGTCATCGGGAACACCTGTCTTCTTATCAGAAAATGGGGATAATCACATTTATTCATTTCATAGGGCAGGTGACCTGTAATTATTGAAAGCTAACATTTTTAAAACACAGAACTTGAGTTTTTCCTATGGGTGTTTTTTATTTTCTATTTTCATTTTTTATTTAAATTTTAGTTAACATAGTGCAATATTGGTTTCAGTGAATTCATCACTTCCGTATAACTCCCAGCGCTCATCACAAGTGCCCTCCCTAATCCCCATCCCCCATCTAGCCCATCCCCCACCCACTTCCCTCCATCAAGCCTGAGCTTGTTCTCTATTGTTTAGAGTCTCCTATGGTTTGTTCCCTCTCTTCTTTTATCCCCCTTCCCATTTGTTCATCTGTTTTGTTTCTTAAATTCCACGTATGAGTGAAATCATATGGGATTTGTCTTTCTCTGACTGACTTATTTCACTTAACATAATATATTCTAACTCCATCCGTGGCATTGCAAATGGCAAGATGCCATGTTTTAATGGCTGAGTAATATTCCATTGTATACATACACCACGTCTTCTTCATCCATTCATCTGTCGAAGGACTTTTGGGCTCTTTCCATAATTTGGCTATTGTTGATAATGCTGCTGTAAACATCGGGGTGCATGTGTCCCTTCGAATCAGCATTTTTGTGTCCTTTGGGTAAAGACCTAGTAGTGCAATTGCTGGGTCATAGGGTAGTTCAAATATAAGATTCTGAGGAACTTCCATAGTGTTCTCCAGAGTGGCTGCACCAGTTTGCATTTCTGTGGGTGCTTTTTAGCTACAATTTACCGCTTCTAACACACACAGACACACACGTGCATATGCACGCCCTCAGCCCTTCTCACGAGACCACAAATATTTCCGCAAGGTTCCCTCGCAGTCCTAATGAAAATGGCTCACGGTGGCCGCGATGTCACAGAAACAAAGGCCAGTGTCGCAAGCTTTAAGTAATGTGTTCCGTTTATCACCTTCCCTTTTAAGTTGGTCATCTAGGGCATATCAAGATCAGAAAAGATGTCATAGAGAAGCCGCTGGGAAATGCAATGCGTGGCTTCTGTTTTCACGTTTGGGGCCTTCCCAGGCCTTCCTAGGCCCCAAGACAAAGGTGGGAAAGTACACAGCTTGCCCCCTTTCACCGCTCATCCTTACCAGGAAAGCAAGAGCAGCCTGTGCCTGAGTCTGCTGCCTCTCCACCTCCCCTGCTTCCCTGCCCTCCCCCACCCTGCATTCTTCCCCCTTTAACGCATGGGGAGCCAGGCTGGGCAAGAGGGACATCAGGGAAGTCACGACCCCCACCAGGGGGCAACATCTGGGGGCTTCCTGAAGGTTCTGCGCATCCTTCCTGTACACCCATTTCCCATATCAAGACTTGTGCTTCAGAAGCACACTCTGAGTGGCCAACAGAGTGAGCCTGAGAGAGGTGTCACAAAGTCATCCCTGGGCTGGGGGGCCTTTTCCTAATGCTCTTAGGGCAGGAGTCTCACTGGTTCCCATCCACCTGCCCTCCATGGCAAAGAAGAAAAGTAAACTGCCGTCCTCTAGGTGCTGAGGGCACAGCAGGGGTCAGTCACAAGCACTGAAATACGCTATTTTATCACAAAACTCCTGTGTGATGATCAAAACATGGGCAAACTTTGCACTCGATTCCGACAGACAGGTCTGTTTCCATCCAGCAGGCGTGGTTCGTGCTATAGCGAGCCACGGAACTCCCTGCCTGCAGCTCCTGTCGTGGGCTCTACGAGCATGTTCAGTGTTTGTCGGACGGCTCCTCGGTGTGCCCCGGTGGCCCCGAGCCCTCTATGGCTGGGGGACCCCCCCAAGGAAGTGCCCTGGCAGCTTGCAGAGTTGTTTCCACACTGTAACCCTGGGCCTTCCAGACCCTACTCGCTCTTGTTCCGCCCGTCCGTCTTCCTCTCACCTTATCATTATATCATTATCTCGCCTCTCCTACCTGGGTGTTTCCCCAGCTCCCACTGTTGAGTCTGTGGGAAAGTGAGATCCTTATCTCTCTACCCCTTTTTCCTTCTTGTTTCTCCAAGACCGGTCCGATCTTGCAGACTTTCCTGCCAGTTTCCCAGCTTTGTCTGCTGTTTGAATGTGTGGGCAGAGCTGGGACCTAAAACAAACAAGTCAACAAACAAACACAAACAAATAGGGCATTTCCAAGCTGACCGAGAAGTTCCCACCATATCCCCTCCCGTTGGTGGCTACGTTTATAAAAGAGTAGACATCACGTCCGTTCTGAGGCCAGGCTGAAGTTAGGGGGAATTTGGGACAACAGCACAAATCCCGCATGGAGATTGTTCCTCCCAGCTCTCCAGCACTGAGTCAGGAAGGCAGCTCCCCATGCACGTGGAGATCAGCCCCATACCTATGACTGAACGGACTCCTCCAAAACTCAGTTTGGTCAAGCCTCATAGGCACAGAATCGTAAAGAAGTTTGTGGTTGCTAATGTCGTGATTTAGCAGGTGGTGGCTTAAATGATGGTGAAAAAGGTAGGGAAAAAATTCTTCTTAGCTAAAGTAAAAAATGTGCAGTAATCAGGGATGGAAGAAGCATCCTGGTGATTTTTTTTTTTTTTTTAAATGGTGTCCTGCCCCTCGTCTAAGAGTCTTACAAATGTAGACAGCAGTGGGAGTACTAAGCACTCACAAGTACTTCCTGTGCATTAGGCCCTGTGCGAACGGCCCACCTGCATCCCACTACTTAGTACTCTTCACACCCTCTGAAGTAAATTCTTATGACCCCCCATTTTGCAGATGGCTTCAGGGGACTTCCAAACGTCCCCGAAGTCACTTTGCTTCAAAGCAGCAGAGTCAATATCCTAATCCTGGTCCCTCTGACTCAGAAGCCCCACTGGGCGACACACCCAGACCCACACCCCCTTCTTTCTCTGCAGAAAGCTGGCTTTTCTTCCTGGTCAGAAACAATATCTAAAACTAACAAGGGCACCAGAACTCTGGAATTGCATTTACCTTTGTGGTTGGTAGTGTATTTCCTGCGTTTTGTTATTTTAAATTTAGGGAATCCATTGATGGAGGCACTGTGTTTATTTTTCTGCTAGAGGTTATCTTGTCTCTTTGCAGTTAGAATGATTTCTGATAAGGAAATATTTACGCTTATAATTTAGCCAGGATATCTTCTGGATTAATTTGATCAGTTCCTGAAAGCTCCAAGGGCTACCACCAAGTCCTATGAAGGCAGTTTTCAACATCTTTATAAAGGCTACCTCAAGAGGGAGCTCCTTGCAAGCCTTTGATGTATTTGGTTCTCTCAGGCCTGAAACTTGGTTTTAAACATACGAGACTTAGAGTGAGAACAGGGTGGTGATTGCCAGAAGGACTGAGAGGTGGTTGCCAAAATGCGTGAAGAGGATCAAGAGATACAAGCTCCCAGTTATAAAGTAGATAAGCCACGGGGCTGTGATGTCCACACGGGCGACCCGGTCAGTAACGCTGTACTAACTTTGTATGGTGACAGACGGTGACCAGACTATTGCTGCCATCAGTTCACGATGTATGTAAATATTGATTCATTATGGTATACACGTGAAACAGAATATTGTGTGTCAGTTAGACGTCAATAAAAAAAAATTTTTTAAGAGAACGGATTGCAATCCTATTGGAAGGAAACAAAATAGGAAACAAAATATAAATGCAGGAATTTGAATTCTTAGGATGGAGGCCATGAAGATCCAGGGATTTAGAGTCTATAAAAATTACTATAAAGAAAACTTGAAGACAAAACGTCTATAATTCTTTTAGTATGTAGAATCACAGTACTAGACAGGCTCCCCGGAAGGCAGGGTGAATTGCCTTTCTCTATTGTTAAGTACCTCGGGGAAGACACAGTAGGGAGGTGGGAGGCAGGATTCTCGGTTCCCCTCAGTAACCATTGTACATAGTTTAATGTACTGATTTGGTATCCAGGCAGGGGGTGTGAAGGCATTTGTTTTGGTGCTTTATAAAAATCATATTAGCTCTTCTGAAGAAAATGCAGAGGCACAGCTAAAACGGCAGGAGAGGAATGAGAATGGAATTCTAAAAAAAAAAAAATTAATTATTCCAGAAAAATGTATGAAAGGAGGAGTAGAGGAATTAAAAAAACAACAATAACAGTTGGAACAAATAGAAAACAAATCAGAGTAGCAGATTTAAATCCAATCACATCAATAATTAACATTAAATGTAAGTGGACTAAAAACTCCAATTTAAAGGCAAAGATTGTTAGACCGGGAAAAAAGACCCAAAGATACGCTGCCTTTAAATATAAATATGGGTAGGTTGAAGGTAAAAAGAGGGAGTAAGTGTGTCCTACAAACAGTATGCTTTAGAAAACTGGAGAGGCCATACTAATACAAGATAATAGACTTCAGAATGATAAATATTATCAGGGATAAAAGGGACAATTTTCCAGGAACACATCGCAATCATAAGTCTGTATATACCTAGTAACAGAGCTTAAAATACATGAAGAAAACATGGACAGAATTTAAGGGCATGATAAGCCTACAATCGTAATTGGGGATTTTAACATCTTTCTGACAGTAATTGATAGAATAACTGGACAAAAAAGTGTTTCCATTCATCTAAATGGGCCATCCACTGGGGGACTGAACTGGTATCAGCCAGTGGATGCTCTACTCACAAGAGGTTTCTATTTAATCTTCCCGACTAATGAAGAAGCAGCTGTCTCAGCATCCTCTGTTACACAAAGGACGTCTTGAGATTGATTATAATTGCTGTGAGAGTGAACCTGAGGCCTTTACCTTGGCAAGCGAGCTGCAGAAGAGTTCCTCTTCATCCCCACCCTTGAGATCAACCCCATAGTCTAGACAGGGTGAGTTTCTAGTGAACAGAGTAAATTGCTTCTGCCCAAATAAGGCAAGACCCCTTTCTCCAAGGACCATTCTGTAACTACGAGAACCCAGGCTGTCGGGAAGTGGGCTCCTTGGAGGGCCCTCCATGCTCAATGTTTGATTATGCTGATGAGTCCTTGAGTTTAGCCTGGAGTTTTACCTATGTAGTTAAGTGACACTTAAGATCACAGACCTGTTACCTTTCAGCCACTCACTTCAAGACCAGGCTGTTGTTGGAGGAGCTGCTTAATAGGATTATCACGCCAGGAGCAGCCTGAAGCTCCCAGCTTCAGGCAGAGCCCACCACCCCTCCCCCATCACCTAGTGATTCTCAGCTTAGCCATCTCCTGTAGTGATCAGCTGAACAGGTTGCCCAGCCGGGGGAAATGATAAATTCGAAAACTGTGGATACTCTATCAAGATAATACAGAGTAGTTATTTAGGTTAAAGCATCTCATGCTTCTGTTTCGGTGAAGGCATGTGTGGTCGTGGAGACTGGACCCTCTGGACTGGTCTGGAAGTAATTCTTATTTCTGAATTGATGTTTTCTTAGTTCAGTTTAAGCCTATTCCCTTATGTTCTAACTTAAGAGGAGCTGGAAAATACAAGATCTCCTATTATCCAACTCTGTGGAATAGACGGAAATAAGGGCACACAAGCTCAAGTTGAACCAAGAAACCAATTAAGGAAATTGCACCTATTTGGTGATTTGGGAGGAAATATTCAAAATCAAAATATTGTATTTTGTTAGGCAAGGGGAAGAAGTCCTAAAATGTATTGAATTAACAGGGAGCTGATTTGCAATGGGCTTTCATCTGTAGGCCAGTAACACACGTTACAAGATTCCACCCAGAGCAGGAGAAAGTCAGAAAAACATTAGGGACTAATCCATGGAAAAGAGATAAGACTAAAGTACTCAGGCTAATCTAAGCATCACTCAACCTACCCTGCCCTGAGACACTCGGGTGCCCAAGTCAATGCTTTTATTTTTAGAATCGAGATTGTGATAAATGCAGTGTTTGTTTCTTTTGTACAGTACGTTTGGCATCCACTGTTCTTTCCATCTGGTTTCCTCAGATAGGTTCGTAACTCTACCTGATGCCAAAGAAAGCCTTTGTGTGTCCCTTAAATCCTTACTGGTCCCAGCGGTGGGTCCCCAGACGGAATATGGCATTTCCCCATTCTGCCTTCAGTGAAAGAAATAGAACATGAAAGAAAGACTTTTCACTCTAGCCTCCCGAAAGGCCCTACCATTTCCCCCAAACTTTCAGTACTACCTAGATAATAAATGAGGGACGAGGGGGGGAGATGATGGTATCATTTCAGAAAGAATCTGATCAATCACCTAAGTTAGTTAGTTCTCCTCTAGTGATTGAATTACATCTTCCAAAGAGGAGAAAGATGTTTGGAGCCCATTTGTTTTTCTGTAATAGATGTAAGAAAGGAGAAAATGTTGGGAGAAAAAAAATTTTTTTTACCTTTTTTCTTCAAATTGTTTAATGTGTCAAGAATCATGGCACTTGGGGCACCTGGGTGGCTCAGTTGATTAGGTGTCCGACTCTTGGTTTGGGCTCAGATCATGATCTCAGGGTCATGAGATGGAGCCCCACATTGGGCTCTGGGCTCGGTGGGGAGTCTGCTTGAGATTCTCTCTCTCCTTCTCCATCTCCTCTGCCCCCCACTCATGCTCTCTCTCTCAAAAAAAAAAAAAAAATCGGGGCGCCTGGGTGGTGCAGTCGTTAAGCGTCTACCTTCAGCTCAGGGCATGATCCCGGCGTTCTGGGATCGAGCCCCACATCAGGCTCCTCCACTGGGAGCCTGCTTCTTCCTCTCCCACTCCCCCTGCTTGTGTTCCCTCTCTCACTGGCTGTCTCTCTCTCTGTCAAATAAACAAATAAAAAAAAACTTAAAAAAAAAAGATCAAGGCATGTTACTGGAAAAAGATCACAGGACTCAAGTCAAAGAGGTCACTTATTAATTTTGTGACTTTGGGGCTCTTCTGAGCCTCAGTGTCCTCGTCTGTAGACCGAGAAGTTCAGTCCTTTCCTCCCTGCGTCTGGAAGGTGTGTGAGGGGGCCATGCTGCAGGTGACAGGCTCACGCAGGCCAGGGGCTTGGCGGACCCAGCGGAGTTGTCAGACAGCCCAGTTCACCTGTCTTCGTTACAATCTGGAGCTCCTCTCTCCCCCTGGTTAGGTCTTCTCCTTACATGTTTTTCCTTTCCCTGAGTTCAGGCCGTTAGTGCCACTATCACAGCTTCCTCTTTTTCTTTTTTCTCTTTGCTCTTTCACTCGGCTGGTCAACGCTCATGTTTTTCATCATTTACCATGAGCCCAAGCTGCAAATGTGACATTTCTGTCTCCCAAACGATCTTTAAACACTTCACAATATTTTCCTGTTTTAAGGGATGAATTCTTTAGGTTCGTTTTTCTAATCTTAGGGGTCTGTACTTTCGTATTCCACGCTGAGCACCAGGATCTGAGTTCTGGTTTGGAAAGGTGATCTGATGAGGGAATTGAGGTCATTGCTCTCCGTGACTCGGTTTCCCAGCAGATGCTCGGTGCCTCGGCCTTAGCCCATCCCCCCCCCCAGCTTGGCAGGACTCCTGCCTCTAGCAACAAACTGATGTTTTCCAAAGCTCCTTTCTTTTTCTTTTTTTCTTTTTTCTTTCCTCTTTTTTTTTTTAGCTCCAGAAAGTCCTTTTTTAAAGATTTTTAACAACTAACTTGTAAGACATTCAGCTGGAAAGTTGTTTTATCCTACATTGCTTTTTGTTTGTTTTTAGTTCATCTAATTGACTTTATTAAATGATTCACCAATTGGGCGGCATTTCATCTAGCAAGCAGAGGAGAGCTCTGAGAATGGTACAAAATGGAAAGTTTTTATAGGAAGAAGGGTGGGGCAAGGAAGTTATTAGTAAAAGAAAAGATTAGTCTCAGGCAAGGTCACCTTCCCTGAGGGGGAAGAGCAGCGGGTCTTATCATGCAGATGACCTCATCTTCCTTTGAGGAATGGAGAGGGCCCAGGCGACAAATGACCTCACTGGTACTGACCAGAAACTTCCTGACTGGCCAGTGAAGTCTTCATTTCTGGGGGAGGCTGAAACCGCAATGCAGTTAGGTATGAAGCCCCAGTTTGGTGACGGAGCCTAAGCGACACCGTTTTAGCCTGTGGTGTTGTTTGTAACACTTACACATCCCGATATTACAGTCCACTCCCGGTCTTTGAACTTGGGTCCCTCGTAGCAGAGCGGTCTTAAAAGTCACAAGATCCTGGCACATGACTAGAATCTCATCCAGTCATCAATCACTATCCAGTCCATCACTGTATCTTATGAAAATATCTCCCAGGGTGAGGCCACTCGGGTTTGCAGGCTTCTCCTACTCCATCTGCTCAGGTTCCCAAAGCAGGAGTGGTCTCAGGAATAGAGGCTTCCCTCTTGCAGGCACGGGCCCCAGCCAGAGGGAGGAGGCACAAGGCGAGGTGTGGGGAGAGGGTGCCGAGCTTCCTGGCCACGCCACTCTCCCTGCATCTCCGCGTGGTCGCCAACCTGGGAGATCTTCTTCTGTGTTATTCTTAGAGTCTCACATTGGAGGATTGGTGACCTGACTCTTCTTATGAGGATATGTTTCACTGATGTAATTCTAAAACAATTTTAAATCCACGGATTAAGAACATGTGTCTCGGGGCGCCTGGGTGGCTCAGTTGTTAAGCGTCTGCCTTCGGCTCAGGGCGTGATCCCAGCGTCCTGGGATCGAGCCCCGCATCGGGCTCCCTGCTTGGCTGGGAAGCCTGCTTCTTCCTCTCCCACTCCCCCTGCTTGTGTTCCCTCTCTCGTTGGCTGTGTCTCTCTCTCTGTCAAATAAATAAATAAAATCTTTAAAAAAAAAAAAAGAACATGTGTCTCTTCACGTCACATGTTAGACTTCAGCTCATTCTGAAATCTATATTGAAGAAAGGCTTAAAGCAAAATTGCAGCCGTGTAGCCATATGAACTGTACAGTCTATCAAGTCTCAGTAGAGTGACCTATGAAGTCAGATTGGAGGCCCATCTAACCTAGAATTCTTCCTCTGACAAAGGCGTCCAGGCTGCTTTGTTGGGCAGGGAAGAGGGGGGCGGGGGGCGTATGATCAGTTTGGGAAGATATGGTTTTCCTCCCTCATGTCAGTCTCAGAATGTCAAGAATGTTCCTCAAAGGTGGATCTGTCAGCATGACCTTTGCTAACTCCTGCTTCAATCCTTTTATATTGTATCTGCTACCTCTTGGGACATAAGTTTCATATTTTTATTATCTACGGTAGCCCAGCACTTCCTCTTTTTGTCCTAAAATTACTTCTTTCAAGTTTCAAGGAGTGTGCCTTTAGGATTTGGAAGCAATGATTCCATCTGCAATTTCTCTGTTCGGTTCCACTTGGTCCTGGAGGCTTTGATGGTATCTGCCCCGCCTTTGTCTGTCAAGACCGAGAAAGCTAATTTTGCTTCTGAAAATGGAAAGTTTTCAAAGGAGCCTTCCTCCAACGAGGCAAATCATCTAAGAGCTAGGGTGCAGCGATCCTCATGGTGGAGAGGCAGGAACATAACCTGGGGACTGCTGACAAAGGGTTAAGCGTCACAGGCAGCATGAGTAGAAGCGAACAACAGAACTCCTCCAAAACATATAACATATACTCCAAAATAAGCCAGGCTCGCCCCACTTAATGGGATCACTGCAGACATGCCAAATTCTACAGCTAGTCAATTGTATACATATGGTAAAACTTTTCATACCGTTCAACGTTTGCTGCCATATGATTTTAATTACATACAGATTGGGTAGCTGGAAGAAAGCACTGGAATTAAATAAAATAAAGTTAAACACAAGCCCTTTTATAAGTGGCCCTGGTTTAGGTTAGGATGTATGCAAATGCCTGCGGAGGACAGGAGAGGAATGTGTGGTTTGGGGGGACTCCGGGGATGGGCATGACTCATCTTCAATCTGGGGACCCAGTTGTTTATCTGGAAGGGGAGTGTTTACAGAAACAGGGACTATTCTCCTTTTGAAGTTGAATTTATGCTGATCCTTGCACCTTGTTACTCACATTCTTCCGCCCGACTTCAGGGTTTTCTCTGCAAGACTAAATTGATCTCTGGGCAAACATTGCCTTGAATTTTTTGAAAGGCTGTGGGTTTTAGATAGGGCAGATTGGTAGATTGGAAACTTCTTTCCTCCCAACCAGACTTTATTAGTCTGTGCTCCTTGTTACTCTGGAGCTAATTTTACATAATGAATTTAAAAGCGAGGCTGTTTACTTCATTCAAGAAAAGAAAGGAAAAGCAAATTTTGCTTCAGATGGGCCTCAGCTGGGCAGAGGGGAAACCACTGCTCTGGAATGTGCTTTTCTCAAACTTGAACAGCGTCTCTTTGGTTTTCGCCATAACTTACCATTATGGCTTTTACTTACCGGGCATCTTTTGGGTAAGCCACTCTGAATCCCAGTTTTCTCATTTCTGAGATGAAGATGCTGACTTGCTGAGCTCACTTACTGAAGTTTCCCTGGATTCGTAGGACTCTGAACCTGGCCAGTCACAGGCCCTGCAGACAGAGGCTGCTGTGACCACCCCCCCCCCATGTCCCCCGGAGGAGCAGAGATGGAGCTGGGGTAGTAAGGAGGAGAATGACACCCGGGTCTCCAAAGCCTGTCTTATGAGCACATCAGATTGTCTCGAGGAAGGGGCAGGCTCATAACCTTGCCTTTGCCGGGAAGATGGGGGTGCCAGGGAGTACACTGCGAAAGGAGCAGGCAGAGGCTGGGTCGGGCACATCAGGTCTTCAGTCCCCATTCCATGGAAAGGCAGCAGAACAAGGTGGGGACTTTCACAGTCACAGGGTGATCATGAGCTGGGGGAATCCCAGCTGTTGGGCAAGAAATCATATCCCCCGCTGCTGGCCCCTGTGGCTAGGGCACACACCCGTGATGGCCACCTCTGCGCCCCCCCCCCCCACGCTGATCTGAAGGGCAAACATCTCCATCCACATTCACCCACCTCTCTTTGTATTTGTAAATATTTATGAACAGATGCTCTTCTGCAGACATATACACTCCAGTCTATCTTTCTATCATTTGGGCTTTGGCCCATTTTTCTTGGGGCAAGTCACCACTTTTAGCCTAGAGGGAGTTGTGTTCCCCCCAAAATAAATGTCTATGGATTGAAATGTCTTAGTTTGGGGGAAATGGCAGAACTATCAATGAACTAAACGTTGCCACTCGATGATGAATTTCTTAAGGGCAGCTTCCACATCTTACCCTCTTTAAGACTTACCCTCTGTAAGACTAAATGGATGACAAATTAATTTCACTTAGTTGAAATGGATTTTTTAAATGGACTGTTTAATAATATATTCAGGTATATAAAAATGACAACTATCGATCATGCAAGTTAATTTCTCCACCTTTAAGAAGGAAGGAAGGAGGGAGGGAAGGAAGAAAGGAAGGAAGGAGGGAGGGAAGGAAGTCATTTGTCCTTAAATTCAGGTATGATTCCTCATTTCTTCTTTCATATTTATTCCAGTAGCCTTAACATATTGGCCTCAGGCGAAGATAACCACTTCCAGAAACCACATCCATGGAACCCAGACTCTTAGTTACCGAGCTCAAGAAGTAAGAGATTCTAGAGTTAGCTGCAGGGGATCTTTGCTGTGCAGGGCAGCCCAATGAACCAACCTCGTTATGAGTTTGCAGTCCCTTCCTGGTGCTTCCTCCCACGTCCACCTCATTGAGACTGCAGCCCTCTGGGGCCCCAGAGAACATCTTCCCGCACCCTGGGAAGGAAACAGGCTTACAGGAGTGAAACAGGGGCTGAGGCAGGACCAAAGGAGTGACTGCTTTGGATGGGAAGTGGCTCCAGCCCCTTGCCCTGGGCGCCTGGTTTTCTCTTGCTGAACTTGACCATTCTGCATTGTGTGCCAAGTGGTAGGAGAGGAGCTGGAGAAGTCACAGCTCCTTAAACTATAGGAGCTGCCCTTAGAGTAGCAGCGAGCAGAGACGCTTAAATGATTGTGGCACAACATAAGAATTTGCTAGAGTAGGGGTAGAAACCAAGAACAGGCAGCCCTAGAAAAGAAGCAAATACTGTGCCTGGGAGCATCGCTGGATATGAGGCTGGCATGGCAGCGTGGGGCCAATTGCACTCACCATGATCGATTATAATTGCTTATTTGCATGTTGGTATCTCCTGCCAAAGTATTTACACCCCTATGTCTGGGAATGGGTCTTATTACTTTCTTCAGTCCTCCTGAGTCCCACTGTGTGTGTGTGTGTGTGTTTAAGACATCTTTATTTGTAACTTTATTTTTTCCCAACTTTATTGAGATATAATTGACACATAACATTGTGTAAATTTAAGGTGTATCGCTTTGATACCTTCGTATATTGCAAAATGATCCAGTGTCACATTAGATAACATCTCCATCCTGCTGTGCTTTTAAGAGGACACAGTGGATTTTCATTGAATGAATGCATGAATGGATGTTTGTTGGTATTGGAAGTCATTTTAACCCAGACTGATGAGCTGATTGGACTGTAGACTGGTCAGATACTACAGAGACTTGTTTGGACTTCATCTCTTGGGGAATATAGAGCCTTTAAATGTTCTAAAACAGAGTGATCTAAACCTATCTGTGTTCGAAAAAGTAATTCTTGCTATAATGTGACAGATTGATTTGGAAGGCGAGACTTGGAAGTTGGAAGGCCAGGTGAAAAACTACTGTAATGGTCTGGAGGAGATATCAGAAGGCTTGAGAGGGTGGAGACTTGAGAGAGATTTATAAGGTAGAATAAGAATCCAGCTCCAATTTGGGTGACCAATGGAATGGGGGAACGAGGGAAAATCAATGATCACAGTGAACTCTGGTGAAACTAAGTGTGAATTTCAAGTAGATTTATAACTCAAAGATTAAAAAGAGAAAGAACCTCACACTTAAGCACTAAACATAATTAGCTTATTAATGTTGGTTTAGAATGACAAAACTTACTGAATAAGAGTTGACGAACCAATAGGATTTACATGGGTATGGAATATGTAATATAAATATTACTTTTATAGTATATATAACATGCACATATACAAATAAAGAGTATATTCTGATGCTATAAGAATAATCAGGGCTGCCATATGTCGTCTCACAGGTTGTGCACTGCACAACTCTAGGGACAACATTAATAATAACAACAGGTCACCCTGCAAAGCTATCGTATGTCCCTCTTAAGCTTCAGCACAACATATTCATAGACTGTTGCTTTGAACAACAACTAAATAAGCTGTCTAAGATGGGAATTTGATAGACTTGCAAAGTTTAATCATTGGATGGGAGCCTTTCCATGGCCAGGTCATTAGTTGTTAGACGTGTGGTGGGGGGGTGGGGAGGGTGTCTTTTCATGTTGAAAAGGAGAGAAGCTTTTCTCATTTATGGGACTTGAGAGCTTATGCTCTTACACTCCGTCCCGACAGCAACGGGAAATTCAGCTTCTTGTTGGTGATTGCGTTTTAAGGCTTCACAGTGTGTAATGTGCCCTGTGCCACGGTGCTCAGCGTTGCTGAACGTCGTTCAAAGTGAGTCATGCAGCACGACACGTGGACTTAGCCACTCAGGGGAGAAATTCATAGAAGCAGATGAAGGAAATATAATCCCTTATAGTCTTTCACAACAATTATATGTTACTTAAAATTTGTGTGGATTTTGCTCACGTGTTTCAGGGGAAATAGTTTCAAAAGGTCATTACGGACCAGAATGTAGGTTTGGCTGGCTCCCAGCTGTGGCCTGTCGTGGCCGGGGTGTCTAAACTGTCACAGCATTGCTCCGTGGTCCGCGCCTGTGTTGGGAGATGCGGGAGGCTTTGCAGAATGTGTCAGCGAGGAGTATCTCCCCTGATGTTAGCTGCCAAGGGCCAATGGAAGAGACAGGAGCCTTGTGAATTTCCAAGCAGTGAAGGGGACTTGGCATCGTAGTCGGGTTCCAGATACTCAGGCTCTTGGGAGCCAGTTGCCAGACTGGGTCTGGAATGGGGCCGGGGCGTGGCGCAGGTAGCGTGCAAAGCTTTGTGCTTCTCCGCACCTACTCATCTCGTGGAAACATGTCAGGCTGCCTCCTCCAGGGCCCTGCATTTATTTTAAAGAATGTTAGAAAGGAAATATATCACTTGCCATCTTCCTCCCTCTTTGGGCGTGTTTATTGTGATTGGAAATCATTCTGGCCCACATGGTTGTGGCTTTCCCCCACCCTTTGTGCCCCTATGTTAAACAGCCCCCTGTGCAAATAAACAGAAGAGGGCGAAGCATTTTATTCAGCTACAGGAACAGGAGCGAAGTTAGACTCTAGAGAGCGAGATCGCATAACCATGGCTTGTGTCCTCTGCAATGTGCTCTCTTTTCTCGTCGCTGGAGCCAGGCCAGGAGGTATAGCAGAGGCCTTTGCCATGCTGGCTGGGATCCCAGACCCAGGTATTCCGCCGTAAACGAGACTGCTGGCCTTGGTTTGTTGTTCAGTAGAATTTGCCTAGGGTGTATCTTGACCATGCCTGCTGGGAGAGGAAATTCTGAGCTGCTCCCAGCTGGTTTAAAAGCTAAAAGGGAACTTGTGCTTTCATTTTCTCTTTGTCCTACCAGACCTGAAAACAAGTAATTGATCAATGTATTGTTAGTTTCCAATTTTAAACAAATGATTTATTTGTGTAAATCCTTTTAGTCTAAAAAGAAAAAAAAAACCAAAAAACCCAAACCCTGCCAGTACAGAAAGCCCCACAAATCAAGTGCATGGGTTTGTGAGTTACCGTAAGGCGACATCATCCAAGTCAAGGAATAGAACTTTGCTACTAGCCCCACAAGCCCCTTCCGTGTGCCCCACCCCAATCACAGACCCCCCTCTTCTCCCACAAGAAACCACTCCTTGGCTGAACTTCTGTGGTGATCAGTTCCTTGTGTTTAACTTGTGGTCGTTTTACCATCCAAATGTGCGTCTCTAGATTAGAAAGTTTAATCTCGCTCATTTAAAACTATTGACTGTACCTTTTACTACTTTTTAAAACTGTAGATACTTCCTCCATCCCCATATAACTTATCTGTTGAACAACCTTTAAGTGGAACTTAACGTATTTAAGTTAAATTCTACCAGCAACACACCCACTTTAGTTACCTTTCTTGTGTGAAATATTATTTCGAGACTTTTTTCCCCTAAACACAAGGTGATAACACCTAATTTTAATTGAAACATAGTAAAACCAAATAATAATAATAATACTAATTTTAAAAAGCTAAGGAGCCCAAAATCTTTTGAATCTAGACTTAGCAGTAGAAAAGATGATGTTGTCTTGCTGCTGTTCAGGGAGAGCTTTTCATTCTATGATCCTGTTGATTTTGTGATGTGTGTGATTATGATATATAATCATTATATTATATGCAATCATCTGTATTCTGGACAAAGACTAGAAAACAGCTCATAGCTCCGTATGAGAAAGCAAACCAACCACCAAGATCATGAGCAAGGTTAGAAGTTAAAATGCGAGGACTCTGGCGTTACGGGGGTCTGACTTTCTGTTCTGGTTCTGTCACTGTGTGAGGCCAGACAAACCACTCCGCTTCTGTATCTGTATGATGCAGGTCATTTTTACTAATCAAAGTCAATCTGTACTTCTCTTATGAAGAACAATTATTTATTAAACTTTCCGCCTGATTATTGTTAACCCTTGAAAATGTTAGTGACACCTGAGTCCTTGGTTTAAAACTAAAGATGTGTGAAAAACCACATAGTCGGGAAGCATGAAATACAATCTTATTTACTTGTCAGCACTCATGCTTTTAACTTTTTTCTTGGTAATAATTTATTAGCATTGATGATAACTAAAAAATGGTCCATACTTACAGAATACCACGTAGTTCATGAAGCATTTTAACATCAACTATTTAATTTGTTTTTACTGGAATAAACACTCATACCCTCATTATGTCTCCTGCTTTCGACGTACGTTCGTATTCTTTCTTTAGCCTTCACCCGTAGTGAGGGGGAGCTTATGAAAGACTCTGTGCTTGTATGGTTCTGTCACACATGATAGGGGAGGAAACATAAACATCGAGTTGTTATTTTTCTTTATATTTTGCGGGCTGTTTATTTTGCGGAGTACCCAGTTCTTGTCATAAGTCTGGGGACAGCTGGCTGGCTCAGTCGGTAGAGCGTATGACTCTTGATCTCAGGGTTGTAAGTTTGAGCCCCACGTTGGGTGAAGAGATTACTAGAAAAAAAAAAGCCACTTTGTTATCATAAGTCTGTACAAGGGAAATGTGGATTAAATAACACACATGATAATTCATCTTGACATCATCTCATGTCTTTGCTTGTTAAATGATAAAAAACCAAGTCACCAAAATAATGCATTTGACTGCCCCCTGAGGGACTTCTTGCTGCAGTCACTTAACTCCCATGTCAGAGAGTCTTACAACATGAGTGACTCATCTTATTCTATACGAAGGTCTTTATTTCTCTTGCCCTGAGTCCTCCCTCAGAAACTGGAGAAGAAATCTCTGCATGGCCATCTGGCTGATTGCCACCGATCCTCAGATAATGAACATGGTATCTAGAATATCTGGAGGTAGCGATATTAAAAGAAAAGGAGATTTAGTAATAACTCTATCCTGATAAGGGAGACTGCAGTAACCTGCCATCCCAAGGGGGCGCTGATCTCGAGATTAAGATCGTGTAAAGGGCCCCACCTCTGACTTCCCATCTCCTGGCTTTCCAAACCCCAGAGGCTCTCTCCTGCCCTCTGGGAATTCATTCCAGAGCTAGCTGGTGCTGGTGGAGCTTCCAGCCGCTCCCACACATCTAGCAATCAGGGCTAGATCTGGGTTCCATCTTCTTGAGGTTTAATTCCCTCTTCTTGAGCCTGGCTTGGCTTTGGAGGTGCCCACCTTCTTTCCAACATTGCGGGAGAAGGGACCCCCAACCTTGTTTTCCTCTCTAGTCCCTGAAACTTCATACCGGTCCTTGTTGAGCTTGTCCTAACGCTGAGCATTATTAGGTTTGGACATCCCATCCTTAAGAGAACGTCTCTTTGGTGAGAACCAAGATTGTCCCCAGCTCCCTCTGGGGCCAGGTGCTAATGGATCCGCAGACAGGTGCTCTCTGACTCCTCTTTGCCCTCACCATTTTGTGTGGACTTCTAATAGAGCACTTGTCACTTTGTCCTATAACTGGAGAGCTTTCCTGCTTTTTTCCACCATGACCCACAAAAGGAAATGTATCTTACGATTGTATACATGATTGAAACCGATATACAGACATAAATCCCTGTGAGTTTCCTTACCTTTACCTCATGCATGCTGATAGTTCCTATTCTGTGCTGTGCTGTTCTATTTATTTGTTCACTCATTTATTTTTAATGCTGATCAAGACCCACTGAATTAATTTCATGATCATCTAACAAGTCACAAGTGGCTGTTTGAACAACACAGGGCTAGCGAACGCGGCTGTCTCTGCCCCATCCCTGTTAGACTGTGACCTCACTGCAGGCAGGAAACAAAGTATGTCTATTTCTCCTTTGTATACTTTGTACACTTTGGTGCCTAGCAGGTAGCGGACGCTCAGGTAAATGTTGGTTGGAGGGAAGAGCTCCGTCTGAGCAATTTTAAGAACTGAGTGAGATGTATTTAGGGGAGAGAACACAGGGCTTAGCACCAACAGATGCTCAGTTAACATATGTTTCTTTAGGGTTTTCTGGACTAGCTCTCCCTTAATTCACCATCTGATAGCACTACAGGTTTTTTTTTGTTGTTGTTGTCTTTTTAAGTGTGATGAGGGTTTGAACTCCATTAGCCTAAAGCCTCAGCCAGCTCAAGTACTTGAGAATTTTCTGAGTTGCTATGGAGCCAGGGGCAAATTGCCCTTCAGGAAAAGGCTGAAAATATGGGAAGGTCACAGGGGAGAGTCCTCTTTGTCCTACCCTGGCCTGGGGCTCATTTCTCCATGAAAAGTAAAGACTTGAGCTTATTAGAATTTCGAAAATGAAAATTACTTCCACATTTTAAAAGATTCTAAAGTAAGTTTAAATTTAAGATGAACTATGGCGCGTTTCGTGACTCGAAAGTCTTCACGAGAGCCCTCACTTTAGAGGCTCGACACCTAAATTATGTCTGTTGTGGCAGAAAGAGCCCTGGTTGGTGAACCTCTGATTCCAGCTGTAACTGGTGGCGCAGCCCCTGTGGGTATCATTTCTTCATCTGTGAGAAGGAGAATCTCCCCCATCCTCAAAATTCTGTGATTCCAAACACGAACTTTGGAATCCTTCATTTTACCCTCGCTGGAATGTGTTGACCGTTGGGGAGATAACATTCCAATGAAAACCCTTCTCAGTTGCAGAGTCTGAATCAAGTATGTGCCTAGAACCTTCTCTCTCTCAGTTTCTTGCTCCTGTCAGGTAGAAGCTCTAGACGGGTGTTTTACTGACCCGAGGGCCAAAGAGGCGGGTTATCTGTGAGCTGTATCAATTAAGGCTCAGAAATCAAGCTTCGGCATGAAGCGTCACAGTCATTTGTTGGAATTGTACTTCATCTTGCCCGTGAAGTGTGAGCGTTTCGTTTCATGTGGTGTGAATTGATAATTGACATGCGGGTGGTTTAACGAACCAACCTGTTTTCTTCTAGGACAGAATGGCTCAGAGGATCGTGGAGCTTCTAAGTCTAGCAGAATATGCAGTCTTCCATGTTCGGCTGTCTGGATTCAATGTAAGCAGGTCAGTAATGAATTCTGTCTGCCACCAGCTGGTCCGCGCACACCCAGCTTCTGAATGCGCAGGCCGTCCTGAAGTTAGCGCGGTCACTGGGGACGTCTGACCGGCCCTGGCATTAAATTCACAATTTTTTCAGATGTCTAGGAAAAGTAAAATGCTTGGTGTGGCGAAGTTATCAGAAACTTCTCATGTGCCCTGTCTAGGCTTTGCCCCCTACAGAGATTCTGATGGAGAAGAAAATCGGATAATAAGTGGTTCAATTGGAAAATTAAGCTCCCCCCTCCCCCAAAATGTCAAAAACGACTCCCTTACCTTTGTTGTTTTCAAAATGAACATGTACCCAGCTTCCATTCAATTCAGGGGCTGGCACATGGGTGCTTGTGTAGAGAGCAAAAGAAGCTGATGTCAGCAGCGGTCTTCTCTTAGCGCATTTCTCCCGGGCTCATCTCTCCCCTTGCTTTGACCTTCTGATCGGTTTCCATGGCCCGCTCTACCTAACCCGTGAAACAGGATGCTTGTGCCACCGTGTCCCTCCCCTGAGAATGGCCCTGAATGCCTCCGTCTCCCTCCAGATTAAACCCAGCCTCCTAACCTGGCTTTCAAGGGCTCTGTGACCCTATCCTCGCCCCCTCCTCAGCCTCATCTCTCATATCCCTTCCTCACCCTTGGACCCGTCATGTCCCTCTGTGTCTTTGCTCTTACTCTTCTTTATCTGGCGTGATCTCCAGCCTCTTCTTCCCCTACCCACCTTGCAAGACTCCCTCATGTGACTGAGCCTCTGGGCAGCCTTTCTGGGACCCACTGTATCAGGCTGTAGCCACCCCATGTGCCCACAGCCCCTGCACACACCTCCGTCCTACACTTACCGCGTCATGGCCATATTACACTTTTACTTTTCTCTCCCTCCTGCTGGACTGGGTGCCCTTGTAGTTAAGGACTCCCTCACTCTTGAGGCGGGATAGCACAGTGGTCAAGGGCACAGTCCCTGGAGCCTCACTCCCCAGGTTCTAATCCCAGTTCTGTCACTTACTGATTGTGTTAGACTCCACCTCCCGTCTTACTTCCCTCCTCTACAAATTGGGGGTCATAAAATTTCCTACATTGCAGGGTTTGCGTGCGTCAATTGCAACAACGCACATGAAATACCAGAGACAGCCCCAGGTACGTGGTAAGAGCTATATATGTGCTGTCTATTATGAGTGCTCACTGAAGACTAAGTTCAATGAAACTGTGTGTCTTCCCTTGAAGACTAGTGCCATGCAAATTACAACAGTGATTTGTAGGTAATGGATCTTTTCTGGAAATTTCAGAACGTTTGGCTGAAGGAAGCTGAATGGAAATATAATATTTCATGAAATAGTAGAATGGCCAGGCTAGGGAGGCATCACCACTGCTCTGATTCCAGATGCTTCTAAGCATATAGGCCTTTTAGAGGTCTCTGAAGCCCATTTTAGATTCCTTTAAAGCCTGTCTTAGTTTGTTTGGAATCTCTAGCCCTGACTCCTTCTGAGTTAAAAATTGTTGTCTGACCATTTCATCTTGGGGGTCTCTTTAGTTTCAATGTGACCAACCAACCTTCTAGCCCCCACATCCGCATCCCAGTGTCTGTTAGGAGCGATTTCTTTCAGCCATCTGATCTCGTAACTACAGCCAACACGGACACGTTCCTGTCCTCCATCCCCTCAAAATTGTCACCAAGTTCTCCTCTTTCAGAACACTCTCGATTTGCATTTATTCCCTATGCTTGTCGCCTCTGGCGACAGCTTCTGCTAGATTCCCGCTCTGGTGCCCCGCTGCAGAACTGAAGTACGATTTTCCTATCACCCGCTGCTCAAAAACCGGAAACGGCTCCTTCTGGCGAGTGATGGGTCAGGTCCAGTTTCTTCTGCCTGGATTCCAAAGTGCCATGTAACCTGATCCCAGCCTACCACATCTAACATATTTCCCACACCCTCTCCAGGCATTTATGGAACACTTGCTTTCTTTGAGGCACTCACCTGGGTTCCAGAGGAATCGAAGGAGGATGGAAGCAGGCGCTCTCCTCCAAGACCATCACAGTGAGGTGGAAGGTGAGAGGTAGGGAGTGTTGCCAGGCACAAAAACTCTAATTATAACATAGGTGCATGGTCTAAACAGAGTAAGTGCTATGAGGACCCAGGGAAGAGAGTCATCAGTGTAGACACATCCTACGCTGTAGCTTGGGTAGTCCCTTTCTGTTGACTTGGAACATATCGATATTTCTTGAGCCATTTTGTCAGCAACAGATCCAAACAATTCTTGGTAAACCAGATTATTCAACAGTTTTTTAATAGAAAATTTCTATTTTTGAGTGAGTTCTTTTCAAATGTATTGCTATCGAATTTTTATATGAATATCAAAGTCAAATACTGGGCTAAAATGAAAATGGTCTTCTTGGAGATTAGCTTTTTTTTTGTCAAATGCATAAAAAAGGACTTATTTCACGTAAGGTGAGATTGATAGTCAATTTTGCACTCTTTCTGTGAAGTGCTCTAATTTTAAGAGGTGAAAACCTCTGTGAACTGAAGTTCCAGTACGAGGATCTCACATAAAAAAAATTCCATTTCTGTGGAATTTCCCAGCCTGTGCTCATGGTCTGACATTTATGAGATTCTGTTGTGTTTGGATGAGAAGAAAAATTCTCTGTGACCTTGAAACTTTTGTTTTGGATGGCTTCTTCTATTACTTCCTCATTGCAGTAATGGCTGCCCATGGATCCAAGATAAACCATTTTCCCATGCCTGCTGAGAGACCATAGCTTAAACATTTTGACATTCTCTGTTGCCATGCTATTAGGACTAGCCTCCTCTTTTGCACCGTAAAATTCTAGAAGGTAAACAGTTGGGTGTATATTTTCACGTGTGTCAAACTCACGCTGGGCACACATGCCTTTTGTTACCTCTTTGAACTCTTCGAAAGAGATTCCAAGAGGGTGCACGTAGGGGTAGATCCCTGTCTTTGCTTCGAGTCCATTCCCCATTCCAGCCCCACCTGCACTTTTCCCCTCACCTGAACATCTGAGCCAGTGGAGAATAAACAGACAAGTGCCACCCCACCCAGCCCTATGGGCAGCCCTACCTTATAAACACGCACACATGCCCGCACACATACAAGCACACGTGGACACACTTGCCTGCAACCATCCACCCCCAAGCATGCACACGCATACTTCAGGGTTGATGAAAGGTTCTCTTCAAACATACGCCGGATGTCTGCATGGAGAGGCCAAGTATGGGAAGAGACCGTCTTGAGGAACGACTTGAATAATTTCTGAATGTTTCTCTCTTTTCTCTTTGCACTTCACCCTTCACCCTTTCCTAAGCCAAGACATATTTCCATAAGGCCTTCTTTCTCATGGCTCCTGTCTTTCCTTCTGTCACTGTCTTCTGTCCCTGGTAGAGCTCCCGCCCGACGTATCCCTCATGTAGATGCTACTGAGATCTGTTTTTCCAGTGATTACTCTGAGCCTTCTACACTCTGCCCCTCCCTCTTATAACCAAAGGTACTGGCAAGTTCCCCGGACCATCTGGGCAAGAGACAGCTAAGCCCAGGACAGGGAGCCATCCCTGAGCCCCATCGCTAGTTTGTTCTAACCAGTTGTGCTCTGATACTAGCAGCTCAGGAATGGCCTCAGGCAGGGACTGATACTCTAACCTCAGAGCTCAAGGATCTAAAGAGGACCTCATCACCTAACACTCGGTGACCAGCTAAACCACTTTCTGAGGATATATATGAGCCATTTGACCCTAGGGTCACGTCAGGTTTTATTTGTCAAATTCAGGCAAGTCACTGTGTGCAAAAACCATTATTGCAGAAAATCTGGGGCCCTGCCAGTGGGATTTGATTTTAAAAGGATGTGCAAGGATACAGAAAGAGAAGAGTGAATAAGCAGGGATGAACATGACGAGAGATTTAGGACCGCAGATGCCTTAAAGGAGCCTTGTCTTGCGAGGATACAAAGGATGGTTAAAGGACTTCTAAACTATCTTTAGATGGAAGAAAGTGCAAATGGGGATCACGGAGGGGATTAAATGAGCAAAGGGGTGGCTGGACTAGGAGACCCCTCCAGCCCTGGAAATCAATGATTCTACCAGACAGATGTCAATGTTCTGTGTGAGTCCACCAATGTCCAAGGATGTGACTGGGAAGATAATTTTAGAGGTGGAAAGACTGGCTACTGAAGCATTATCAGCTAGGATTGCTTTGCATCTAAAATGTTCAATGTGCGTTCCAGAATTACTGAATTTATTCCCAGGACATGGTTTATTGTTTATTTTCTGGGAGAATCTGATTTGTTCAGGATGCTCCGTCATTAGCTGATAATACTTACGCTGTACTTAAATGGCGCCTTTCTTCTGTGGATCTCAAAGAATTTTATAAATATCATTTAGTTCTCATGTGTGACTTTGAATTCATTTGCACACTCATGAAATAGGTGGTCAATACTTTTCCATCCAGGCAAAGCCAGAATATAGAAATGGATGGTCTCTTGGGTGCTGGTGGATGAGACCCTGATACTAATGGCCAAATGAACTCCAACCTCTTCCCACCACTTAGTCCCACCATTTATGTCAGACCTGCCTCCGACATTAAACTTTCAAGGAAGATGTGAAGTTTGGGAAAATTTTTCAGATTTCTAATCAGTGTGTAGATCTGAGAGTTGTGTATCTCTTCTGGCTTTACAAAATTAGACCTGCACACACAAAACCAGAGCTGTCTGGAAGGTTCTGGAACAGGATGGAACAATTTATTGTTGCCTCGCCACCCTGACCCCCTGTCCCACCTCCCTAGCTCGTTACCACTGTTTCACTAGTCATGGGGAATTCCTCTGGGGTCCAAGATAAAGGAGAAAGCTCACACATTAGAACCTCCCACCCCACACAGTTCTGACTCTGATACTGACATTCTCATGGTTGAAATCCAAACGCTACCTGCTGCCTTAATTTCCTCTCCATTTGTCCCTTCTTAACCCCTACCGTCCGATGTCCACTCTCTCCCCTCCAATGAATTCACTTTCTAAAAGTCTTCCGTGACCTCCTACAATTCCAAAAGGTATTTCTCAGGCCCTTCCACTTAACCTCCCTGCTGCTGTTGCCCAAACTATCCTCCTCCTTGAAAGTCTCTCTTCATTTGACCTCTGTGGCCCTGAAATTCCCATTTTCCTTTCACACCTCTTTCTCATTCTGAGGGCATTCCACAAGGAATTCCACCAGTCCTTGTGGTCCTTGGGCTTCTCTGAGCCTCCTGTGGGATCAAGTCTTGCCATCCCCTCTTAATAGGGAAACAGATAGCTCTCCCTGTCTCCTGGACTGAACAACTAAGAGCTTATATTATATTTATTTATATATATTAATATATATTATTTATATAATAAATATATAATATATTTATATATTATATGAATAATATATATTATTTATATATAAAATATATAATATATATAAAATACATACAAAATATATATATAATATATATAATATATACAATACATTTATATATATTAAATAAATAAATAAATCCTATATCCAGTGGCTCACCAAGTTTCTATCTTCCCTCTGCAGTAGCTCTTAACACTCACTGCCATATCAACTCAGGCCCCAGCACCTAGAGCATTTTCCCCCAAACTCTTTTGATCATGCACATTAACAAAATATATTAATATATGGACCTTGAATTTTAAAAGTTTTTTTTTTTTTTAAAGATTTTATTTATTTATTCGACAGGATAGAGACAGTCAGCGAGAGAGGGAACACAAGCAGGGGGAGTGGGAGAGGAAGAAGCAGGCTCACAGAGGAGGAGCCTGATGTGGGGCTCGATCCGACAACGCCGGGATCACGCCCTGAGCCGAAGGCAGACGCTTAACCGCTGTGCCACCCAGGCGCCCCCTTTAAAAGTTTTTTTTTTAATTGAGATATAATTCACTCTTCCAGTTTTAGATTGTTTACGTGTTATATATTATATTATACTATATTAGTCTGCTTGTGTTGTCAGACGGGGTGGCTTAAAGAACAGACATTTTTTTGGGCACAATTCTAGAGGCCAGAAGTCTAAGATCAAAGCATCATCAGGGTTGGTTTCTGGTGAGAGCTCTCTTCCTGGCTTGTAGACTGCCACCTTCTCACTGTGTCCTCACATGGGCTCTTCTCTGTGCGTGCATGGGGTGCACGGGGAGCTGGGGGTGCAGAGGGAGAGTGGAGAGAGAGATCTGGTGTCTCTTTCTCTTTTCATTAGGACACCAGTCCTGCCAAAATAAGGCTCCACCCTTATGAGCCTGCTTAGCTTTATCACCTTCTGTCTTCAAATACAGCCATGTTAGAGGTCGTAGCTGTAGCACATGAATTTGGCAGGGACACATGTCAGTTGGTAACATATGCAGTTCTATTAAACTATTTAAAATACATAAAATAGACACTAAAAAATATGGGAATTTTAAAAGTAAATGCAAATAAGAATTCCGATATTTTCTTCCCACTGTCTCGGTGGATCACCTTGAGCACACGTGGGAGTACACACCTGTCACTCGGATCCATGGGCCTAGGTGATGACGACAATGTCCTAATGGCTCTGCCGTTGCCAGGCTTCCAGTATAGCACAGCCTCTGTATCAATCTTTATAAAATGCTGGTTTCTTCTTCTCCCTTTTTCAGAAAACTCTGGTGCTCCGGGGTGCCCAGAGGACAGACCCATTCCCTGCTTGACCTTCAGGGCACTCTGTGTCCCACCATGACCTCTGCTTTAAGTCGTTGTCCTTCCCGATGACCCACTTGGGCCCTTTGCTCCTCCCCTGCAGGTCCTGGGCCTCTAGCTTGCCTCAGTACCACCTTGCCTGTCCCTCCAACATGTTCTCCCTCCCTCCTTGAAGTTCTGTCCCATCTTTTGGTGCATGGTCACCTACCTGCTGCTCAGCAGTGTTGCTCATACTCTCACTGGCGCCATCTTGTTTTTCAGCTGGATTTTGAGCTCCAAGAGCTCATGGTCCAGGAATTCCTTCTTCATTTCATATCCTTCTCTCAGCACAGACTCCAAACCTGTCCTCTGTCACTGTAGTGCTTCTTGGTCCTGCTCCCAGACTGACACAATCCCCAGGGCAGCCTGAGCCGTCCCAGGGGTTGTGGTTCGGCAGAGACGACCTTGGAGGCCTTGTAGGCAACGGCATCATCTGACTTGCTGGTCACACGTGGACCCATAGCCTGAAGATTTATGCTACCAATTCCTCGGCCCACTCCAGCTCAACTTCTAGTAAATGGTATTTCCCAGAAGTTGGTAATATATTCTCCTAAAGATTTAATAGAAGAAAAGTTGGCTGCTTATTTGAAAAGTATGCTCTCGACTGCCAACTCGGAGTGCCTTAAATTAATGTTGACAAATGTGAGATTTATTAGCGAGGCATCCATCTCTTTAGTGCCTGACGGGGCTCAAGACGTGTGTGTAAATCATTCAGATGACAGTTTTCTGGGCCGAGCGCTCGCGTGTACCCACCGCAGCTCAGCGTACCTGCTCCCAGATGGCAGCGCTGGATGCAGAGGGTGATTTGAGGCGATGGCCACTCCGGAGCAAAATGACTTCGAAACACTGAAACGCAAGCCTGGAGCTGTCTCCAAATCTTCTTGAATTCCCCTTTAAAACACATCAGCAAATGCTGAGCTGGCCCAACATGAAGATATCAGTTTACCTCCTGGACTTGAACTTCATGGCCGTCCGGCTGCGCTGCTGCCATCCAGTTTCCGGTGCATCCCCTGGGGACTGTCAATCCCGGGTTGGATGGCCTTGGAGACCTGGTGGCTGAAACCGCCCCCCCTTCTCTTGAAATGAATTTGTGCTGTGCAAACGGGAAATTGGTTTCTGGGCCCATTTTAGAAGGGATTGTCCCAAAACCTGAAGTATTTAATATTTAAACTACCTATTTTTCCTTATTTACCTGGTAAAGTTGGCAGAGTTGGTGACTGTCATAATTGTGTTCAGAGTCCAAAAATCATTTCTCAGAGTATATTTCAGGTATAATGTGGTTCAATGTCCTGAATCAAGATTATCTTGCCAACGCCTTTGGGTGCTATGCAGCGGCCAAGGATGCTACCCGGTACTGGGGTGTCCCGTGCGTGACTTGCATGGAGCATGCAAGTTCCCATCAGGTGACGTTTTGCAGATTAGAGCGTACATGCAGCCATCCTGTAAGGGTTAGTTAATGAATTTTCTCTTTGTTTCTCCATACTTTTTCTTAGTAGCCACCTGTGTCTCTCACGTTGACAGCAAAGGGCTGAGTTGGTGAGAGTGACAGATTTGGGGAAAGGCCAGATTTGTTCACAGAAATCTCTGCCAGTTGAATTTTATTTTATTTTTTTGCCAGTTGAATATTTCTTTGAGACTTTTTATCCTTCTATTTTCATAAGAGACCCAAAGAGAAAGAAAGGAAGGAAAGAAGGAGGGCTGGCAGAAGGAAGGATCAAGGCGAAAAGAAAAGAAAGGAAAAAGAAGGAAAAGAAGGAAGAAAGGAAGGCAGGATGGGAAGGTGGGAGAGAGGGGGGAAGGAGGGAGGGAGGAAGACAGAGAGAAACAGGGAGAGAGTAAGAGGAAGGAAGGAAGGGAGAGAGGAAAGAAAAAGAAAGAAAGAAAGAAAGAAAGAAAGAAAGAAAGAAAGAAAGAAAGAAAGAAAGAAGAAAAGAAAGGAAGGAAGGGAGAGAGAGAGGAAAGGAAGGAAGGAAGGAAGGAAGGGGGGAGGGTGGGAAGGAGGAAGAAGGAAGGAAAGAAAGGAAAAAAGAAGAGAAAAAAGAAAAGGAAAGAAGAAAAAAGAAAAGAAAAAAAGAGAGACTGTCTCGCAGTCAAGCCCACCCACTTTTAAAATGCTGCCTCTCTGAGAAGAGTTTAGCTCAGGTCACACTTTCCCTTCCAGCCTCCACCTTCCACTGCGGCCGTTGGCACAGGCCACGGGGACCATTACAGATGGCAGCAGGGGAGGGTGGCTGTGCTGGCCTTCTTATTTCTCCCGGACTTGTGCTGAGGCCCGAGTGGGGAATACCCACGTTGGCTGCCAAGTGAAGCATTTTCGTAGCCTGAGTCACACAGACAGACCTTTCGTTTGTGAACACAAAACAGGCAAATAAAGAACAGAACGCTGACCCTGGAAGGCAGGGGAAGGATTACTGTTCAGGACCATTATACCCGCTCAGGGTAATTCCGAACCCCATTATTCTGTGATTCTGCTTTGTGGGAGGGTCGTGCAAATTCCTAATGAGTGGGCAAGTGGGATCCCCTCCTCACTGTTTTCTCTAGGCTCTGCTTTGAAGCCCAGTGGGACAAACCAGCATGAAGTTTGGCAAGTCTGTGTTCATCACTGGGGTTTAATTAAAATACACTGAGCCTTCCAGAAACTTGTGGTTTAGAGTAATGGAAAGTTTAGGGAATCAGAAACATAGACAGATCCCAGGAAGAAAGGTCAGATTTCCCCTCCAGCCCTGGATTGCTCTCCTTCCGTTGCCTCCCAGACTTACAGTTCATTCCTTCTCCAACGTATCAATTATTTTTCTAAGAAAGGATGAATCAATTTTATAATTACAAGTATTTGGTATTTACTTATACAGAGGCGTTATCCAAGTGTTCATACTATTTCATATTCCTTTGTATTGATTAATTTATAAACATATTTTTTCATGTACCTACTATGTGCATAGCAAATAGGGGTGCTAGGGATGCACTTAGCAGAACTAGACCGGCTTGGCTGCTTTCCTCAAGGATCTTCTGAAGTCGTGGTGGTGCCTCTCAGTCTCTCCATCATGTTAAGAGCACAGCATTTAGCTCGGTCTTGGGAAGCGAACTCCACTTTGACAAGTATCCAATAGTGAAGAAAAATAAATGGTTTTGAATACAGCACTTGCTACTAGCATATGATTACATACCGTTGAATACGTCTCTCTAACAGTGGTGATACAGCAGTAGCCTTCAAAGCCTGATGTACCCACGTTACTCGCACACGTCATGATTCGTTGGACAAGCTCCGTGAATCAGTCAGTGGAACTTCCCGCAAGCGTTGCTTTAGATGTTGGCTGAGCTAAGGCACTTCGGGGCAGTGTCCCAGCGTACAGCTTCTACAGCCATATCAACTGCATGTGTTTGTAAAAATTCCCATTTTTTAGCCTCAATGCAGGTCTGCAGAATTAGAATCTCAGGAGTTGGGATCAGACATATGCATTTCCAGCAAGGACTCCCCTGGTCCTTTGTGTTCAGAGTAAAATTTTAGAGTGTTATTTTTGAGGGGCATCGGGGGGTCTCAGTCGGTTAAATGTCCCCCCCCCCTTGATTTTGGCTCAGGTCATGATCTCAGGGTTGTGAGAGGGAGCCCCGCATCTGGCTCTGTGCCAGGCATGGAGCCTGCTTGGAATTCTCATTCTCTCTCTTTCTCTCTCCGCCCCTCCCCTGCTTGTGCACACGCATGCACACAAACACTCTCTCTCTAAAAAAAAAAAAAAAGAGAGAGAGTGTGTTATTTTTGAGCTTTTCTCATTAAAATCAGTGCAAAAGCAATCAATCAATTGGGTTGAACTACACAAACCCAACCCAGAGTTTGGGCTGGGGAGCTGATATCAGATCAATCTATGATAAGTTTCTTTTGGCATCACATAGCCCTTGCCCTCCCAAAGCAATAAATACTGATATGATATTGCTTATGTTCAGCTGATTGGGCCAAGGACCTTCGTCAGGTCATTTGATTTCTCACTTTCTTTATCTGCAGGGTGAGGGCTTGGGCTTAATGATGTTCAGGCACCTTTGTTGTTCACGTGAACACACCAAGCAGGCGCCTGCAATGGTGGCCAGTACTTATATCCCTTCCTGTCCACACCACTTTCCCGCATACAGCACAAACACTGGCCACCAGGAGATTAAGGCAGAGAGAAAGAAGAAACAGGATGAGCACAGCAGAAGCATGTCTTAAGTAAATTATGCCTTCAGACTCTAATTCTAATTATTTTTTCTTATCTTCTTTCTCGTGAACAACGTTCTTTGTTGTGTTAGTGACTGAGTTCATCCTTTTAAGTGATTCATTCATGAATTCAATAATAATGAATTCATTCATTCATTTATTGGACACTTAAGAGTGTCCAGTATATTCCAGGACAGGGCCATGTGTTGAGGATGTAGAAATGCACAAATAGTTTGACTTCATACGGTCCTCTCCCTACTAAAATGGGTATATTTTAGCCATAGTCCATTGGCACCCTTTTCAATTCTAGGTTCCTCCTCCTGAAAGAGTGATGTAGAAAATACTTTTAAAACATAAAGACAAAAAAAAAAAAAAAAAAAAAAGAAGTTGGAGAGGGGCAGGGGGAGAGGGAAAGAGAGAATCTCAAGCAGGCTCCATGCCCAGCGTGGAGCCAACTTGGGGCTCAATCTCATGATCCTGAGATCATGACCTGAGCTGAAATCAAGAGTTGGACACTTAACCAACTGAGCCACCCAGGCACCCCTAAGAACCATCCTTTAAAAACATTTTGGGGCCCTGGGTGGCTCAGTCAGTTAAACACCTGGCTCTGGATTTTGGCTCAGGTCATGATCTCATGGCCCTGAGATCAAGCTCCACATAGGGATGGGGGATGGGTGTGGAGCCTGCCTAAAATTCTCTCCCTTTGCTCCTCCCCTACCCTCACAAGTGCGCTCTTGCGCACTCTCTCAGAAAAACATTTTTTTTCAAACTAATTTTCCCTTGATTATATTGAGAATGTTTTTAATGACAAAATTCATGAAAGGATTAGTGTGTTTCAAAATTTTTTCTTGCTCAGTTGATATGACTTAAATGTTTTAAACTAAGGGGTTGCCTAGACTTGTGAGTTTCTGCATGTATCTTGGATTCAAGTGGGGAAAGAAAGTATTTGGATTTATCTTCCTGATCAATTTTATATTCAGGAGAGAACTCTACCATGAAGCTGTTTTACTCAGCTCTTGTTCATTTCACACAACTTGAGCAGATTTTTAATTCAGGCTTACATGTGAGTCACCATAAAAATTAGGCAAACTCTTCCCCCCACAGAAAGACATGGACAGACTCTGCCCTTGTTTTGTATGGAGAGCCCATGAGTGAGCACTAGAAGGCTCCCTCCCTATCCTCAGATGTGAGACAAACATTCTGTGCCATTCCTCTGCCTTAGTTTAGAAAGATTCCTCTGCACTTCCACGGACATTTCCCTATCACAGGGAACCTCCTCTGTCACGATTACTAAGTTAAAACAACTCAAAAAATTGTTTTTCTTTCATTGCGTGTGTCAAGTAATACCCAAAGTTCCGCAGTCCAAGTTCAATGGCGAGCTGACCCTCCCATGTGACCATGAGAGGGAGGAAAGGGTCCTGTCCGGGGGCAGCCAGAAGCATTTTCTCCAGAAGGTTGGCAGAAATGGGAACTCATACTTTCTTCATCAGGCAAAGTGTCATGTGGGTGAGGAAGAAATGGCCCTGCGGGTATCAGAGCTGGCGGTGGGCAGCCCTGGGCTGGAAACACGGTGCGGGCGGCTCTGAGTCCGCTCGGGGCGCTCCGGGTGCGCTTGCTGTGACACACAGTTCCTGCTTCTGAGACCAGACCTTTCCAGACATTTCTTGTGAAATGGAAATCCTGAATGCTCTTTTCTGGTCCCTTCTACTACACGGTAAATGACTAATTTCATATAATTGGGGAAGCTTTTTCCAAAGACTAAAACTAGAGACTCATACTGCTGGAGAAAGTAGAAAAACATATGTGCTGTGTGGGAGGTGGGGCGGTGTTGGCTTTTTACGAACGCTTCTCATTTCCGCGGAGAAACGCAGCAAGTCCAACACGCAGCGCCGTGCAGTGTGGTTTTTAAAAGTGAGTACCGCTCAGCTTGTTTTATTTTTTAATTTTTTTTTTTCTAGAGAGAGAGAGGTGGAGGGAGAGAGAGAGAGAGAGAGAGCGCAAGCCAGGTGGGAGGGGCCAAGAGAGAATCTTAAACAGTATCCATGCCTAGCACTGAGCCGTCTGGGGGCTCGATCTCACAACGCTGAGATCATGACCTGAGCCAAAATAGAGTCTGAGGCTTAACCCACTGAGCCACCCAGGCGCCCAGCTTTTTTAATTTTTATATTGAAAAATCACCTCCTTCAAAACCTTGAGAATTCTCAAAATTCCATATATATAATAAATTACATATAACACCAATTATAATTTTGGAAAATTTGATATTTAAATACAAATGATGTTAATGTATTAAAATATACAGATAAACCTGTCCCTGGCGGGGCCACGCACCAAACATCACACCTGTAACTCTTCATAACAACCCAGTGAGGTAGGACTGTCCCCACTAGACACATGGGGAAACTGAGGAAGCCAGAGGAAAATGAAGGGATTTATCTGAAGTCAAACAGCTAGAAACTAATGGAAGCAGGATTAGAGCCCGTGTATTTATTTAGACTGTCACTTTTATGCTACCATATCCAATGCTCCCGCATTTCCTCAGCAAGGACATGAGCAGAGAAGTGATGCGGGCTGTTTGCTTATCCTCTTATTATCTGGAATATTTTCTACTCCTTATGTCTAATGTTTTTGTCACCATTTTTCACGGCCACTGAATCAATAGTCACATTGGTCCCTTTCATTTTAATAACGTCTAGGGGCACCTGGGTGGCTCAGTTGGTTCAATGTCCGACTCTTGATTTCAGCTCAGGTCATGATCTCAGGGTCCTGAGATCGAACCCCTCATCAAGCTCCATGCTCAGTGGGGAGTCGGCTTAAGATTCTCCCTCTCCCCACCCCCCACTTGTGCACGCTCTCTCCCTCAAATACATAAATAAATCTAAAAAAAAAATGTCTATATATTTTTGGGAGTAATCAGGAAACAAAACTGCAGGAAGAACACAAGAAGATCATATTACCTTGGAGACTGTGTTGCAGAATTAAGCTTTGAAATGCACATGATTTTGTGTTTTTCCCTTTGATTCAGGCTCTGATGTAAGACTTCCATATTTTACAGAGTATCCCCATGTCCTTTCTCGTGGCAACTCAAACAGGCCTTCAGATACAGATGTGACACGTGGGCATCAAGCTAAAGCCATAACTGTCTGAAAGCCACCAGGCTGATGATGGACAGGTGACTCCCAATCCCCCAGGCTGGGCTTCTTTGCTTCCCTCTTGTAGGACAGCATGCTAGGTATTAGGTGTAGCTGCCCCCACTTCCTTGGCCCCCAAAATGTCCTAGAGTGGGATAAGCATTCTAGGGATAAGCACTCACTGTGCTCTGGAACTTCCTCTAAAGTGTGAACCATGTCTTTTTATTTTCAGAGCCTTGTGCTGTGCCTGGCACAGAGTACATCCTTAGCTGATGAATAAGGAATAAATAAATAAAGGTGCACCGTTTGAGCAAATGGGGGATGCAATGGGTTCTGCTTCTCGCTATCACACTATTTTTGTGAAAACGTTACCATAGAGGAATGTTTCAGCTCACAAGTTGGGAATCCATAGGCCAGACTTTCAAATAAAGCCTCAATAAAAGAACTGGAAACTTAGAAGACTTCTAAGAAAAAAGTGCTCTGCCAAAATAAGTTGTAAATATTGCTTGAATAGGAGTCTTCCTCGTGTCTACCCCATTACCAAATTTTGGTACTTTAGGCTGGCCCTCAATCTGTAGGCTTTCCTCTAAAATTTGAAGCCCCAGACAAGAGCCATGCTGGGGAAAACCACAGTGCCTAAATAGAAATATAAATGGCTGAATGTAAATCTTGAAGTTTTGGGGGGCAACTTGTAGCAACTTCCACAAATGGTCTATTATAGTAAACATATGGCAATGACAATGAAGTCATTTCTTTGTTTAAAAAGAAAATTACTATTTTCTATAGATGATAATATACCCTGCAATCATTTATGAAAGCAGTGTTTCCCATTTTGCTTTTCTTTCAAAGAGATAAGTGGTTGTCTATCCTGCAATAAAAATTCACGAACATTCCATGGCCGGAAAGGCATTTGGAGAGTGCACACAGTACTGAGGCCCCCACGGTCTTTTCAGGGTCTTACCCGTGGTGCTGGGAGGGACCTGACAGGGGTGTGGCTGGGCATCCTCGGGATAGCTCTAGCTTTTCAATTATATTCCACTGATATTTAAATCCAGAATCTTTCCGCTGCAAGGAGGAATTCTAAAAGTGTCTGCTCAGCTCAGCCCCACTGTGTCATTATAGAAAAGGCCTCCAATCTGAAAAGTCAGATTTTCATAATATTGTAACATGGAGAGTAAATGTCCCCGCTCACCTCAGCACTACTGATGGAGTCCCCTGCAGCCAAAAATGATCACGACGCTTGCCCGTTCTCTTCCCGTGGCGCTTCTCGGTCTGTCTGGTAGATAGTGACTGTGTGCACGTCTTATCACATCTTGGGCAGCTTTCACTACTTACTAGTCCCATATGTTCATGTTTTCCTTAGCCCTTGGTTTGGAGGACAGGAACCTTGGATTTGAACCCTGGCTTTACTACTTCTACTAGCCACGAAAACTTGGACAAGCTATTTCTTCTGTCTTGGCTTTAGTTGTCTCATCTGCAAAATAAACCATTTCTACCCCTTTGGGTTGATTTGAAGATGAACTAAGAGAGCCTGATGCCTGGCACACCGTAACAACCGATGAGTACCCTCAGTCATTAGTAACGGTACTCTTGAGTAGGACCAAGATTTGACCCTGGCTCTTTCCTCATCAGGAAGGTGCTCTGAGGGTCTGCTCCCAGCTCTGCCCGTGCTGCTGAAGCCTAAGGCCCTTCTCCAGGTGCCCCGTCTGCTTCTGAATGGCAGCTTCGCCATGGCCTCACCCCACTCTGCCACTTCACCACCTGGGACCTGCAGACACATTTGCATCACAAAACCTTGAGTCACGTGAATGTGGCAGGTTCTGGTATCAAAATGATTAAACTAAGCCCAGGGTGTTCCTATACTTCCTTCCCCCAATGTCACCCCTCAGGAGGCCAGGATGGAAAAAAGCAAATACTTCTGAGCAGTGGCTCAGAAAATACTTTTGAGCTTTTGCTCAAAGCTGTGGCACAAAGGAAGATAAGGGAAAATCAAGGGGGCTAGAGAGGCCAGGCCTGGGAGTGGTGGTCCTTGATCTCAAGGATACCCCTGAAGAGGAGCTTGCTGTCTTTGTGCTCTCCGTGCTGGAGGCAGGAACACGGAGAGCGAGTTTGCTTTTCGGGGCAGAAGGAGTCTTTGGGTTGAAGGACTGTAGCGGGACTTCAAGAAGATTCATAGCAAATTAAAACAAGCAAACTCTGGAGGTGAGCTCATGAAGGTGGGGTGCTGGTTCATCTCAAGAACTTCAGTTTGAAGGTGAGGAACACGAGTAGGCCTCGCCAACAGGCAAATGCGATCAGGTCTAATGATGAGATCCAAAAAGCCATGCCAGTCCTAATGATGCTTATATCCTATTTTGCACAAAGACCAAGTGCATGAAAAGCTATAGCTCTGATGTGCGATGTCAAGAGTCTGCGTGATGAATGCTTGTCTTACTAACATTTTAATTAAAATTACATCAGTACAGAAAAAGGCACTGATTCTAAGATACAGCTTTGTGGATTTACGCCAATGAACATATCTGTAACTACAGTCCAGTTCAACAAATAGAACACTACCAGCACACCTCCCTTCCCTGGTCCCTTCACGGTCAGCAGAGGTGACCGCTATCCCGACGCCTACACCAGAGAGTAGTTTCACCTGTTTCTAACTTTCTAGAAAGGGAACTACCTAGTACCAATTAATTTATGTCTGGCTCCTTTCTCTCAACATTATGTTTGTAAGATTCATGCCAGAGTTGATTTCTTTACTCTGCTGTACGGTGTTCCATCATATGAATATATCACACTCCCATCTATTCTGTTGTTGAGGGACACTTGGATTGTGTCTTGTTTGGACTATCACATACAAGTAATGTTGCTGTAAACGCTCTTATACCTACACTGAGCACGTTTAAGTGCATTTCTGTTGGGTATACACATGGGATTAGAATTTCAAAATTATAGATTCTGCATTGATTCAATTTTTGGAGTCACCGTCATAAAGTTTTTCCAAAGTGATTATATGAATTTATACTCACACCAGCAATTATGAGACTTATACACAGCTTCGCTCACACTTGAGATGATCGTCTTTTTATTTTTAGCTATTTGGAGGGTATGCTGTAGGGTCTCTTTGTTGTCTTAGTTTTTGGTTCCCTGATGACTGAGGTAGAATATCTTTTTGCATGTTTATGAGCTATTTGGTTATCTTTTTTTTCTTTTTTGTATAGTAACTGTTCCAACCTTTTGCCCATTTTTAATTGCAATGACTGTTTTTTTTTTGTTTTGTTTTTGTTTTTTTTAGTTAATTGATTTGTCTAAATTCTTTGCATAGTCTGGATGCCAGACTTTTATGGGGCCCAATTCTTGCAGATACCTTCTCTCTGGCTGTCTTGGTAGCTTAGTGATGGGAAAACATCTCTAGGAGAAAAGGACACTGAATATTGGGCTCCTCTCTCCAGAATTCCCTTTTCTCAGAGATTTTGGTCCTAGACCATGCTGTCTGGGCAGCTCTTTAATGACTCTAGACATGAGTTTGTGTGCCTGATGGTTTATCCAGATTTACTGCTAGTTTTTCGGATCAGAAGGGTTGGTCTAATATAAGCTCTTCTTCTATCTCTAGAAGCATGAAGTTAAGAACCAGATTGTTCATTTTGGGCATTTCAAAGGAAAACTGTACAACAGAGAAGCATGTGTGATATCCTAAGGACAATGACCCCCTGACCCCATGCACAAACTTACTCTGAGACTGGAGATAAACACCTGTCCTGGGCTGGGGCACAGGGCCAAGGGAGCTGGGGTACAGAAAGGATCAGAGAGTTTAGCTGGTTGCTGTGTGAGGCTGTGCCCCTGTCCCTGGAGATGGGGATAAAATAACCCAGAAAATATTTGGAGATCCCAAAGTGGTGTTCCTGGGGGTCAGCCCCAGGGAATTGGGGCCCCTTGAGAAGCCCCTATCTAGTGGAGCAATGAATTGAAAAGAAAAAAAAAAAAAGCCAGCTTTAGACTGAGAGCCAGAGGACAGCTTTTAGGTCCTGTGTACCCCAAGGGCCCCAGGTGCTGTGGGATGCTGGTGTACTGAGTTGAGTTCAATAATGGAAAAGCAAAGATAATTAGATTTCTGTTCCCGTCCCCACATTTTATATTCAACTCGGGATCTGAGCCTACGTTTTCCCTGCACGGGGGATTCATGGTCCCCTGCATCCTCAGTGTGCAGATATGCCTCTCTCCACGTAGTTGTTCTCAAGTTTATATCTACCCTGGTATCCATTGCCTTAAGTACACCGATGTGGCAAGGGTCGGGGGCTTTTGCTTTTCTGGTTCTTGTTTCATGACTAGCCTAAACTGGCTTGAGTCAGGATTGACACTGATTGAGGAAATAGTCGGAGTTTACAACCATGTGTACTTTGCAGTAGAGGATAACTCAGGCCAAGGTCTCACCAGGAAGGGAATTACGGAAATTACTCAGTGCAGCACAACATTTCCTCATATAAATGTGTACCATCAGGGTCGATCTGTCGGAGTGATTGACGGGCTGCGGGGAGGCCTCCACAATTAAATCACCCTCATCGCTCATATGAATGTCTGAGATTCCATTCACAGTGTCTCATCATCCCTTTTGTTCTCAAAGGCATTGTTGGTTTTTCAATTAAATACAAATGTCCCCTGAGAAAGTTCATGGCTTAAGCTCTTAGCAACAGCCAGTGGTTTATTGTGTGATTTCTGTCCTGGGACCTAGAGGAGATATTGGGGAAGGAACCCAGAAGGCCATGGCCAGCTTCCCAATGTGGTCTAGGGTTCGGTCATTGTAATCAACAGCCAATATTTAATAAACATCCATGTGGTAACAATGATAATTAACTTGGAAATCTGGAACTATATTTTCCAAACGGAAAGGAATTCATTAATAAAATGAAGAGTCCCGTCTTCCCCGTACAATTGGTGATCAGACCCGTCCACTCTGGGTCAGCTGGGAAGCAGCTCTATGACCATGGGCAAGTTGCTTACCCTTTTTATGACCCAGGTGACTCCTCATCTGTGAAATGGGACAATAATGTTACCTATCTCGTGAGGCAGTTGCAAGAATAATGAAATAAATTATCTGAATCACTGAGCTCAGTGCTTGGCCCAGAGCAAACGCTCAATAAATGTGAGTGTATCATCAGTCTCTGAATTTCCTCTCCCTGGGCTAGTATACAGTTGAGTTTCTTTACCCAATGCTGGTTCTGTGCTAAAATCATCTGTGTTGTTCCACAGAGTGGTCCAGGGTTGTGTTGTTCATATGAATTCAGATAGCAGTCCATCAAAGAGCAATAAAGACCCCCTACGTCGGACACAGCCCATGCTGTGGCACATATTACGTATTTTTCGTGTTTGAAAATATGTTGAAAAGGAAGCGTCAAGATAAAAGAATTCTGTAATTGTTTTTAGCTTGTATAACACATGGTGCTTACTGTGTGCTTTACAAGATATGAACTCATTTAATCCCCATTTGATCCCATCTGGTGCGCTCTATTATTATCCCCCTTTCCACATGAGGAAACAGGCTTGGAGGGGTAAGTCATTTCCTAAGGTCACAAAACTGGCGTAAGACGTGGAGCCAGGATTTAAACCAGACATTCTGACTGCAGCGGGGGCCGTTAGCTGTGACACTGTGCCGTGAGAGTGCATGCACACACACGCGGGCGCATATGTACACACGAGCACATGCAGACACACGCGTGCACGCACACATCCACTTTCCTTGAAAATGTAGGACGGTCAGTGCTTTACATCACATCTGGGATGATGCAGCGTGATATGGCCAGAGAAGGAAGGGCACTGGATTTTCATTAAAGGGGAACCTCTGCTAACCATGTAATTTCGGTGCAGAGAGGGTTAGGTCACCTCGAAAGAGCTCTGACAGCGTTTCTTATCTGCACCCTCAGATGAAGGTGAACTCGAGCCTGCAGGGAACAGTGATCCACGAGCAGCTCCCAGATGAAAGGGGAAAAGGGAAAAAGGAATTTTTTCCGAACCTAGTTAATGTTAACAAATAGAGGAAGTTAATGTGACAGACGGGAAAGAAATAAGAGACTCCCGCCCGTGGGGGCTAAGCATCCAGTTGCCACGTCACTGAGCAGGGCTTTGCAACATGTGTGTGCCCAGCAAGAGACAGACGCGGCTCCACTGAGGAAACTCGTGTGGCAAGTGGCCCTGAAGTGCCTATGATGTTCGGAGTCCTGGACCAGGCACAGCGACACCCTCACTGTCTACTAGCCGAGGGAGAGGAGATGACATGTTAACATTTATCGAGCGTTTGCTCTGCCAAGCGCTGAGCTCAGTGCTTCAGATAAGTTATTTCATATGCATCTTGTAAGCACCTGATGAGACAGGTGATAGTACTGTCCCATTTCCCAGATGAGGAGTATACCCCCACCCTAGGGTCCACTGTCCAGTTAGGGAGGGGGACAAATAGTCGTAAGGCAGTGGAAGCACAGAGTTGGTAGGTGTTCACAGACAGACGCCACTTTCCCCGGTTCCGAAGCGTCCGAGAGTTACCGGGAACTTGCGGTGATTGTTGGGCGCCTGCGCATTCCCGTTCTGGTGGGAATGCTGGAGAGGAGGAGAGGTTTGGATGCTCTCTAGGAGGTGACAAGGAGAAGGCTGGAGACCAAATGGTTGTGGGCATGAAGGTCAGAGGCAGCTCCAAGCCGTGTGGGAAGCAGGGAAGGTCCTGAGTGAGGTAGGGAGCAAGACCGAGGAGGGGGGCATCTGGGAGGTGGCAGAATGGCAGAGTGAGTGTGCACAGGGCAGGGTAGCGGGCATCATTCTCTGGAAATTTGTTTTTTGTCTTCCTCCACTAGTCAGCCTTTGTATTGCTGAAATTGTGTTGGACGGGAATGAAATGGGAGCAAAATGTAGCTTTCCAGGAGGAATAGGTGGGGTGGTGGTCCTGGGGGCTGTGGATGGCCGGGGTGACCCTATGACACACTGCTTGTTCATTTACTCTTCGCAGGAACTGGAAGCGTGTGGGGTCACGGTCTGCAGCACTGCAGTCAGTCACCCCGCTGCTCCCCTTGCCGTCGGGACAGTGCTGCTGAGACAAGAGAGTGCTCCTCTCAGGAGGGCTTGTTTCTCATGACCTCATTGTGATGACAAAAGGCAGATTCTGAGCCACTTCCTTCTCCAGTAAGTAAACCGACCGCCTTCAGGTTTCTGTGTGAGCAGGTAGCAGCAGGAGCGCTGCTGGCTCCTAGTAATAGTGGGGGGGGGGGGGGTGTGGATTTCTCAGTCAAATTTCAGGTTGAGGTAGGACGCCACAGAAATTAACAAGATCCTCTCGTGATAGAAAACGGTGCTTTAACAAAACATTTTCTAAAACGGGTGATAAATTGGGTCTACCTCGTCACAAGGAACTGAAATTGCTTTATAAATTCTCTGTGGCATTGCTGGCAGGGAGTATATATTCGCAGAGGATAGAGACAGCCAGGCTGTGAGTTGAGAGGACCAAGGCCGGCAGCCCCCTGCACTGAGCTTCTGGGTCGTCTCCTGATCACCGGGCTGCTTGTTTAAAACAGGCTGTCTGTTATGAGGGAATTCCACGAGGGAAAGTGTGTTTGCAGGGACTCTCATTCCATTGACAGAATAATAAAATATGCAAATGTATGTAGTTCCCCATACCTTCTTGGGAGAGGGCGATAAAGGGTGGGGTTAAGGAAGGAAGCAAACTATTCCAGAGGCATAAAGAATAGACAACAGCCATATTTTCTTTCTTTCTTTTCTTTTTGGAAAAATGGTAAAATGTCAGTGTTTTTAAAATTCAGTAACAGAGAAAAATTCATGGCAGAAAGATTTCATCAATCCTATACCTTTGGGGGGGTCACTGCAGATACTGATGGTAATTTCATAATAATTCAGAAGAGAAAATTTCAATATCAAACTTATTTTTTATTTTTTAATGGAAACCTATTCGTGGTAGTGTAATGATACAAGTCTAATCTCTTATAGAAAGGTTATAAATGGTCCTATAGAAAACTATATCTAATTTAAAAATCTGAAGTTTGTATTTTAAAGCTCATGGCTTATTTAAAGCTTATAGTTAGAAAGTTTGGATTAAAAAAGAAAGAATAGCTACAAATTCAAGATATTATTGCTGTAATTTAAGACAATAAAGATTCATGAATTCTATGTCTGTTAATTCAGTATTTATGTTATATGCTAGACACAAGTTTAAAAAGCAGATTTTTTTCTGTATGACATCATTTCTCTGTTCTAACACTAATGTTTGTAAATTCCTTTTTAAGAATGCAATAGGATAAGGCTGTTAAGAGAATCAGGTAAGACTATATGTACTGACACAAAAATATGTATATTCCGTATATACATAAATAGATGATATATATATGACACATTTGATGAATGTCCACTATTATAGTTATAGAGTACCCTGAGACTTTTTCTTTCTTTTGAGATATGCTGGATTTAAAAAAAAAAAAATTGAGAAGCATATAAATCTGAGCTCAAGGTCAGGTTTTAGCTGATTTAATACCCTAGTTTTGAATACCCTAGTTTGTACCCAAACCCCAAAGTGGTATATCCTCACCGAAGTATAACTTTCTTTTTTTATTTTTTTTTTTTATTTTTTAAAGATTTTATTTATTTATTTGACAGAGATAGAGGCAGCCAGTGAGAGAGGGAACACAAGCAGGGGGAATGGGAGAGGAAGAAGCAGGCTCAAGTGGAGAAGCCTGATGTGGGGCTGGATCCCATAACGCCGGGATCACGCCCTGAGCCGAAGGCAGACGCTTAACCGTTGTGCCACCCAGGCGCCCCCGAAGTATAACTTTCTGAGGAGGTACAAAATAAGTTCGTGGGCGTCTCTTCAACTATACACTGGTACACCTGAACAGATGTCATAGCTCAGCTTAAAGGAGAAAGCTGCTAGTCTAATATCTTGACCATGTCCATTCTCTAGGTAGTTTAATTTCAAAAAATCACTTCACTTCTAAAGATCCTGCCCAGATATCAGATGACTCCACACCAACAACCCTCCACTTCAGATGTGGAGTAAGCTCTCTTTGTCAGCCAGCGGAAGTGTATCTGTTACTCCTTTCTTCTGGCCCACTTAGCACCGTGGCATCCAAACCCCACATGCTAATGCTTTTGATAAGAAGCACCAGCAGCAGCAGCAGCAGCAGCACGTACCTAACTGAAGCTTAGGAAGACAATGCTGCTCAGGGGAGAGTGGAAATGTCTGAACGTAATGAATGGGGTTGGGAGGAAGTAAAAGGAATTCAGGAAGAGTCCAACCAGAGTGATAAAGTCCAAGAGCAAGTGTCGCGGGATAAGGGAACTGAGAAAGAGAGTCTTCTCCAGGAGCAAAGGACCTTGCTGGCACCACGAGCCCAGCCACTGTGGTCTCCTGTGGACCCACTCCCTCAATACACACTTGGCTGGAGCCCATCCAAAGCAGTGCCACAGGCCTGGCAGTGTGCAAGCAGCCCTGACAGGGGCCAGCACCACTGTGACGTGACTCCTACCCTGAGAAAGGGAAAGATGACCATATACACCAGTCCCATTTGTGGGTTGGGAGCAGACATCTGGTCTGATCGCAGGCCCTACCCAGCAATGAAAGCTTCTCAAGACAACACGGAGAAAGTGCCCGGCAGTTCGGTGCTAACACATCTCTGGCAAATGTCTAGTCTGACTCAACTCAAACCGAAGACAGCCCTAGACTGGCCCTCTAACAACCACAGGGACCTACGCCTGCCCGCAACAGGCAAAGAGAGCCATTGCAGACAACTGCAGCTTAGGCCCAACAGTAGGGCACACAAAACACACAGGAGATTCCCCTGAAGTGCCAAGTACTGGTGAACAGGGGACACAGCACCACAGGGCACTACAGAAGCTCTTCTACAAAACTACTTTCAAGAACGGGAGATGTAGCTGACTTTCCTAACACATAGCAACAGGCAAAGAGAGTTAGACAAAATGAGATAGAGGAATATGTCCCAAATGAAAGAACAGGACAAAATCACAGCAAGAGACCTAAATGAAATGGAGATAAGTAATGTGCCTGATAGAGAATATAAAGTAATGGTCACAAAGATACTCACTGGACTTGAGAAAACAGTGGAAAACCTCAGTGAGACCCTTAACAAAGAGACAAAAAACATAAAAAAGAACCAATCAGAGATGAAGAACTCAATAACTGAAATTAAAAATACACTGGATGCGGGGGGGGGGGGGGGGCGCCTGGGTGGGTCAGTTGGTTGATTGGCCAGCTCTTGATTTTGGCTCAAGTCATGAGCTCAGGGTCCTGAGATCGAGCCCCATGTCAGGCTCTGCACTCAGCAGGGAGTCTGCTTGAGGATTCTTTCTCTCTTCCCCCCTGATTTGACACAGAGGGCACCAGCAGGGGGAGCAGGGAGCCCAATGTGGGGCTCCATCCCAGGACCCTGGGATCAAGACCAGAGCTGAAGGGAGACACTTAACCAACTGAGCCACCCAGGCACCCCTAAATAAATCTTTTTAAAAAATACACTGGATGGAATAAATAGTAGACAAGAGGAAGTAGAAGAATGAATCAGTGACCTGGAGGACAGGGTAATGGAAAGTAATCAAGCTGAACAGGAGATAGGGAAAAAAAATGAAAAGAGGCTTAGAGAACTCAGTGACACCATCAAGCATAATGACATTTGCATTACAGAGATCCTAGAAAGAGAAGAGAGAAAAGGGGGCAGAAAATTTATTTGAAGTAATAATAGCTAAACACTTCCCAAATCTGGGAAATGAAACAAAAATCCAGATGCAGGAGGTACAGAGAGTCCCAAACAATATCAACCCAAGGAGGTCCACATCAAGACACATAATTAAAATGGCAAAAAGTAGTGGTAAGGAGAGAATTATTAAAACAGCAAGAGAAAAGAAAACAGTTACATACAAGGGAAACTCCATAAGGCTATTAGCAGATTTTTCAGCAGAAACTTTGCAGGCCAGGGGTGCCTGGGTAGCTCAGTTGGTTAAGTGTCTGTTTTTGGCTCAGGTCATGATCTCAGTGTCCTGGGATCGAGCCCCACATCTGGCTCCCTGCTCAGCAGAGAGCCTGCTTCTCCCTCTCCCTCAGCCACTCCCCCCACTCATGTTCTCACCCTAAACATAAATAAATAAATCTTAAAAAAAAGAAAGCCAGTGAAACATGAGAGAAGATAGCAAGAGAAGAAAGGAACAGAGGAGAACTACAAAACCAACCATAAAACAAGTAATAAAACGGCAACAAGTACATACCTATCAATAATTACCTTGAATGTAAATGGACTAAATGCTCTAATCAAAAGACATAGGGTGATGGAATGGATAAAAAAGGAAGGCCCATCTATAGGCTGCCTACAAGAGACTCAGTTTAGACCTAAAGACACATGCAGATTGAAAGTGAAGGGATAGAAGAGCATTTACTATGCAAATTGAAGTGCAAAGAAAGCCAGAGTAACAATACTTATATCAGACAAAACAGACTTTAAAACAGACTGTAACAAGAGACAAAGAAGGACACTATATAATCATAAAGGGAACAATCCAACAAGAAGATATAATAATTATAAATGTCTATGCACCAACATGTGAGCACACAAATCCAAAAAGGTGCTGATAACAAACATAAAGGAACTAATTGATAGTAATATAATAATATGGGCTGTTAACGCCCCACTCTTATCCATAGATAGAGCATCCAAACAGAAAATCAAGGAAACAGTGGCTTTGAATGACACATTGAACCAGATGGATCTAACAGGTAATTCAGAACATTCCATCCTAAAACAGGAAAATACACATTCTTTTCAAGTGCACATGGAACAGTCTCCAGAATAGATCACATTTTAGGCTACAAAACATATCTCAGCCAATTAAAAAAAAACTGAAGTCATACCATGCATCTTTTCTCATCACAGCACTATGAAACTAGAAATCAATCACAAGAAAAAATTTGGAAAGAACACAAATACATGGAGGTTAAATAACATACTACTAAACAGTGAATGTGTCAACCAAGAAATCAAAGAGGAAATTAAAAATACATGGAGACAAATGAAATTGAAAACACAGTGGTCCAAAAATCTTTGGGATGCAGCAAAAGTTGTTATAAGAGGGTAGTTTATAGCAATACAAGCCTACCTCAAGAAGCAAGAAACATCGCAAACAACCTAATCTTACACCTAAAGGAGCTAGAAAAAGAAGAATACACCTAAAACCTAAAACCAGTAGGAAACCAGAAGGAAATAATAAAGACTAGAGGAGAAATAAATGAAATAGAAACTAAAAAAAAAAAAACAAAAAACCCCACAAAAAACCAGTAGAACACATCACTGAAACCACCAGCTGGTTCTTTGAAAAGATCAACAAAATTGATAAATCTTTAGCTAGACTCATAAAAAAAAAAAAAAGAAAGAAAGAAAGAGAGAGAGAAGACTCATACAAAATCAGAAATCAAAGAGGAGAAATAACAACCAACACCACAGAAGTACAAAGGATTGTAAGAAAATATTATGAAAAAGTTTCGTGCCAACAAATTGGACAACCTAGAAGAAAAGAATAAATTCCTAGAAATGTATAATCTCCCAAAACTGAATCATGAAGAAATAGAAAATTTGAACAGACCAATTACCATCAAAGAAATTGAATCAGTAATTAAAAAAACTCCCCAACGGGGCGCCCGGGTGGCTCAGTCATTACGCGTCTGCCTTTGGCGTGATCCCAGTGTTCTGGGATCGAGCCCCACATCAGGCTCCTCCACTGGGAGCCTGCTTTTTCCTCTCCCACTCCCCCTGCTTGTGTTCCCTTGCTTGCTGGCTGCCTCTCTTGCTGTCAAATAAATAAATACAATCTTTAAAAAATAAAAATAAAAAATAAAAAAACTAAAAAAACTCCCCAACAAACAAAAGTCCAGGATGAGATGGCTTCACAGGTGATTCTACCAAATGTTTAAAGTAGACTTAATACCTATTCTTCTCAAACTATTCCAAAAAATAGAAGAGGAAGGAAAGCTTCCAAATTTATTCCATGGGTCAGTATTACCCTGATACCAAAACCAGATAAATATCCAACCAAAAAGAGAACTACAGGCCAATATCTCAGATGAACATAGATGTAAAAATCCTCAACAACTCAACAACAAAAAAAGGCACCCAAATTGATAAGGAAGAAGTAAAACTTGCACTATTTGCAGATGACATGGTACCATATATAGAAAACCTGAAAGACTCTACCAAAAATTGACTAGAACTGATAAATGAATTCAATAAGGTTGCAGTATACAAAAATCAATGTACAGAAATCCATCTCATTTCTATACACTAAGAATGAAATGGCAGAAGGGGAAACTAAGAAAACAATCCCATTTACAATTATACCAAATATAATAAAATACCTAGGAATAAACCTAATCAAAGAGATAAAAGACCTGTACTCTGACAACTATAAAACAGTGATGAAAGAAAGTGAAGATGACACAAATGGAAAGATATTCCATGCTCATGGATTAGAAGGACAAATATTATTAAAATGTCCATACTACCGATAGCAATCTATAGCAGTCCCTAAAATACCAATAGCACCTTTCACAGAACCAGCACTAACAATCCTAAAATTTGTATGGAACCACAAAAGACCCGGCATAGCCAAAACAATCTTGAAAAGGAAGAACAAAATTGGAAGTATCACAATGCCAGATTTCAAGATATAATGTAAAGCTGTAGTAATCAAAATAGTATGGCACCGGCACAAAAACAGACACATAGATCAATGGAACAGAATAGAAAACCCAGAAATAAACCTGTAATTATATGGTCAATTAATCTTGGACAAAGGCAGAAAGAATACGCAATGGGAAAAAGACAGTCTTTTCAACAAATGGTACTGGGGAAACTGGACAGCTATATGCAAAAGAATGAAACTGAACCACCTTCTTACACCATAAACAAAAATAAATTTAAAATGGATTAAAGACCTAAATGTGAGACCTGAAACCATAAAAATCCTAGGAGAGAGCACAGGTAGTAATGTCTCTGGCATCAGCCGTAGCAACTTCTTCCTGTATATGTCTCCTGAGGCAAGGGAAGCAGAGGCAAAAAAAAATAAACTAGTGGGACTACATCATAATACAATTTTCTGCCCAGCAAAGGAAATAATCAACAAAACTAAAAAGTACCCACAGCTATATGGTCAACTAATCTTCAACAAAGCAGGAAAGAATATCCAGTGGAAAAAAGACAGTCTCTTTGGGGCACTTGGGTGGCTCAGTCGGTTAAGCATCTGCCTTTGGCTCAGGTCATGATTTCAGGGTCCTGGGATCCAGCCCTGAGTGGGGCCTCCGTGCTCAGTAGGGAGTCTGCTTCTCCCTCTCCCTCTGCTCTTCCCCCACCTCCATTCATGTAGTCACTTGCTCTCTCAAATAAATAAAGTCTTTTTTAAAAAATGTCTCTTCAACAAAAGGTATTGGGAAAACTGGACCACTTTCTTACACCATACCCAAAATAAGTTCAAAATGGATGAAAGACCTTAATGTGAGACAAGAAACCATCAAAATCCTAGAGAACACAGGCAGAAACCTCTCTGACCTCGGCCTTAACAACTTCTTACTAGACACGTCACCACAGGCAAGGGAAACAAAAGCAAAAATGAATTATTGGCATTTTAAAAAGAAAAATCTTCTGCACTGTGAAGGACACAATCAATAAACTAAACTACGAGATACAACCTCACACCTGTCAGAATGGCCAAAATTAACAACACAAGGAGAAACAGGTGTTGGTGAGGCTGTGGAGAAAGGGGAGCCCTCTCATACTCTTGGTGGGAATGCAAACTCGTATAGCCACTCTGGAGAACAGTACGGATGTTCCTCAAAAATAGAGCTACCCTATGATCTAGCAATTGCACTACTATGTATTTACCCAAAGGATACAAAAATACTGATTCAAAGGGTTACATGCCCCCCTGATGTCTATAACAGCATTATCTACAACAGCTGAAATATGGAGAGAGCCCAAATGTCCATCAACAGGTGAATGGATAAAGAAGATGTGGTATATGTATGCAATGGAATCTCTCAGCCATCAAAAAGAATGAAATCTTGCCATTTGCAACGACATGGAAGGAGCTAGAGTTTATTATGCTAAGTGAAATAAGTCAGAGAAGGACAAATACTATATGATTTCACTCATATGTGGAACTTAAGAAAACAGATGAACATGTGGGAAAGGGGAAAATTAAAAAAGGAGAGGGAGAAACAAGTCATAAGAGACTCTTAATAATAGAGACCAAACTGAGGGTTGATGGAGGAGGTGGGTGGGGGATGGGCGAGATGGGGGATGGGAATTAAGGAGAGCACTTGTTATGATGAGCACTGGTGTTGTATGTAAGTGATGAATCACTGAATTCTACTCCAGAAACCAATACTGCACTGTATGTTAACTACCTAAAATTTAAATACATTTAAAAAAGAAAAAAAATTTAAAAAAGAATAAAAAGGGCTGTTAAGCTTGGCTCAGTATGATATTTAGGGTTTTTTGTAACTTTCTTGTTTACAAAAGTAATCCATGTTCATTGTAGAAATTTTAGAAAACAAAATCTAAAAAAAATTTTAAAAACTAAAAGGCAACCTACTGAATGGGAGAATATATTTATAAATGTCATATCTGATAAAAGGTTAGTATCCAAAATACATAAAGAATTTATACAACTCAACCCCAAAAAACAAATAATCCAATTAAAAAATGGGCAGAAGACATGAACAGAATTTCTCCAAAGAAGACATCCAGATGGCCAACAGACACATGAAAAGATGTTCCACATCACTCGGCATCAGGGAAATACAAATCAAAACCACAATGAGATACCACCTCCCACTTGTCAGATTGGCTAAAATAAAAAACACAAGAAATGACAGGTGTTACTGAAGATGTGGGAAAAACAATCCTTATGCATTGTTCATGAGAATGTAAACTGGTGCAGCCACTGTGGAAAACAGTATGGAGGTTCCTCAAAATTAAAAATAGAATTAACATATGATCCAGTAATTCCACTACTGGGTATGTACCCAAAGAAAATGAAAACACTAATTCAAAAAGATATATGTATCCCTGTTTATTGCAGCATTATTTATAACAGCCAAGATATAAAAGCAGCCCAAGTGTCCATCGATTGGTGAATGGATAAAGAAGATGTGGTATATGTATACAATGGAATATTACTCAGCCCCGAAAAAGGACGTGACCTTGCCATTTGCAACAGCGTGGATGGAGCTAGAGGGTATAATAGTGAATTAAGTTAGAGAAAAACAAATACCATATGATTTCACTCATATGTGGAGTATAAGAAACAAAACAATAATAGAGACTCACACAAAATACAGACTCTTAACTACAGAGAACAAACTGATGGTTACCAGAGGGGAGGTGGGTAGGATGGTGGGTGAAATTGGTGAAGGGGATTAAGAGCACACTTACCATGATGAGCACTGAGTAACGTACAGAATTGTTGAATCACTGTGTTGTATACCTGAAACTAAGATAACAGTATGTTAGGTACACTGGATTAAAATTAAATAAAAAGAAAAAAAAAGATTTTTAAAAAAGTTAGATCCTATGAACTTGGTAGTGGGAAGTAAAACTGGTCAAAGGAATCCAGGAGACAGACGATCCATCACGCACGTGTGCAGGCGTGCACACACACTGCACGAGCCTACCTCTCAGCCACATGCATATGCACGTGCAAATGGTTTTAAGGCAATGGATGGCTCTAGAGGGTGGATCTAAAGTTCTGGGTTAAACACAGATTTTTGGAATTGTAATCAAGCCTACTGCTTTCTGTCTTTCAGCAGTTTGAAAAAATGCAGTGAAGTAAATTGTGCAAGTTCCCGAGCAGCCAGAGGAAAGACCCATTTATGTGACCAAGCGATCTTCAGAAAGGAGAGATGTAGCCTTCCTCGAAAAGGCTATCTTCTAGAACTCTCGACTTTTCCAAAAGTAGCCTGACACAGGGCAGAGTGGCCTGCCTCTTCTGGGGAGATGGCTGGACTGGAGGCACGGTGGTCTTCGGCTCTCTCCTAGATCCCGGGGTTGCTGGGAGGGAGAGCAGGAGAAGCCTGTTCCTGGGAAGGGTGTGAAGAATAGAATAGAATAGAAGCGCACTTAGTGCAAGTGCCTGTTGACCGGAATCCTCTTTCTTGCCCATGAACAGGCTGTGCTACTGCTTTTCAGCTCCGTGGAGATGGGTATTAAACATGGCCGTTCTTGAGTGGTGTTGGGTGTGTGTGTGTGCGCGTGCGCGGTGCTGTTTCTATGGTGCTGGGTGTGTGTGTGACGTCGTTTCTATGGCCCGCGGGGTCTGGGCTGTAGCAGAGAATTTACGTGGCAGGAAGACTGTCTTTCCTCAGGTGCCGGGAAAGAGAGAAAAAGGAGCCAAAAGCCACGACTTAGAAAAAAAAAAAAAAAAGAATCTTCCCAAAGTGAAGGTGTTTTAAGAAAACTTGTGTTGACACTGAATGCCAGTGGGATGATTTGCTGGTTGAAGCTGTGAGCTCAGTGTCCTTCTACTAGAAATACTGCTCAGCACTGGAGAGAGTTTGGAGACAAAATTCAATTCTGTAAACACAGCTAGGCACCTTCTATGTGCCAGAAAATGCAGAGAAAAAGGGGCACCTGGGTGGCTCAGTCGTTAAGCGTCTGCCTTTGGCTCAGGGCAGGATCCCGGCGTTCTGGGATCGAGCCCCACATCAGCTCCTCCGCTATGAGCCGGCTTCTTCCTCTCCCACTCCCCCAGCTTGTGTTCCCTCTCTCGCTGGCTGTCTCTCTGTCACATAAATAAATAAAAAATCTTAAAAAAAAAAAAGAAAATGCAGAGAAAAAGATGAATTGGGGATGCTCCTTTACTTTGAGTTTAGATTTGGGTAATTTAAGTAAAGATTCTGCCAGAGAATATAACAACATGGGTATTTCTAGGAAGTGGGGTTACAACTAATATTGTTTTCAACTTTTTAGAAAAGAATGGGGAACCGTGGCTGATTAGTTTTGATGGCTATGAAGTGAGTGGGTGGGGAGGAGATTGGGGCTGCCTTTTTTAAACCTTCATGCTGTTCTTTGCCAAGCGTGGAAGTTTGAATTTATCTTTAGGAGTAGATTTGCCTTGATTGGGCCGTTGGTTCTTCTCCAGGGAAGCTGATCTTGCTCTATGATGAAGATGATCCAGCATAACTTCCTGATTGTCCGCCGTCCCCCTGGCTCTCCCTTCTCAGCTCTCTTTGCTCACCCCACCCAACCTGGAGAGAGTTCTGTCGCTTCTGTCCGCAATCTTTACCAGCTCTTCAGCCAAACCTGGGGCTATGCTCTCTTTCTACAGACGAGTTACTTCTCAATCTCTATCTCCAGGCCCAATCTCTGCTCTGAACACGAGTCTCATGTATTCTCCCCAGACCCTTCCCTGTTGCACTTTCCAGTCTGTTCTCCACCCCTCGCTAGACTGGTGCTTAAAACCCTCCAGTGGGTTCTCATTGTTGGAAGGATAAAATCCAAAATTCTTAACATGCCTACACGAGCACGCATGACTGCCTCTTATTTGCCCCTTTGGCCTCATCTCCTGTTGCTCTGTCCTTAAATTCTTTCTTCAGATGGGCCTGGCTCTTTCCCACCCAGAGCCTCAGATTCAGCATCCCCCTTTTCTGGAATGTTCCAACTCAGTCCTTCAGAGCTCAGCTAAATGTTGCTTTCTCCAGGGGTCCCTCTCTAATTCCTTAGTGCTAGGTTAACTCATTATTATATGCTTTGCATCTTTAGCAGAGATATGAAAAAGAACTATTTGTAAAATGATTTGTTTACTATCTATCTCCCTCATACTGTAACGATTACCCAGATTATATCCCTACTGCCCAGGACGGTGCCCGGTGCTGAGTAGATGCTCCGTAAGAGGCTTAATTAGTGAGTTTAGGTACTGGGGGACTAAGTTTCTCTTCCTAACAACATGTATGTTCATCTTAGAGCTGCATCTCTGCAGATTATTCTGTATTTAATGGAGCGGGACTAGGTGAAAGTGAAGAGAAGCTTGTCTGTCTCTCGCTAGGCCCTCACGGTGCTGCAGCCTGGACTCTGGTGGGGGGAGGGCACATGCTGTTTGCCCTATGTGGGATTCTGGCTAAGGAGAGAGACACACTGTAGGGAGCTCTGTGGATGGTTTCACATTCTGGGGTCCATTATTAGGTTTTAACTTTTTCTTTTCCTTTCTGTAATCCCATTCGGTTTCCCCTATTAAATTTTGTTGAGCCTGACAACAGCTGTGCTCGAGGAACTCGGGGAGGAGGCATCGCTGCCTCCAGGTGGGGCAAAGCTGTAGCGGGGAAAGGCTGAGACATGATGCGAGAGAGGGCACGGTAGTCAGGAACACAATGGCCAGCTGGGGGACAAGATTCATAGACATAACAGTGTGCCTCTGGGATGTGCCCGTGTATTTTGGGGAGGAAGTGACTACGCCTGGACTTTTTGAGGTTGCATAGTGTGCTGGTTACCAAGTCATTACCCGTCAGTTCCAAACTCATCCTTTTTGCCTTCTCCATACAAATGGATCTGGGCCTTTTGTATAATTTCCTCGGCTAGCTGGCTTGTTACGCGTCAGTACAGGGTGTGGGGGAGATACTGCAGGACTAACAGAGCTCTGCCCACTGGCTGCCATGCCCTCGCTTGGCTGGCTTCTGCATTTTGGGCAGTGTCTCTGGCACCAGGATCCTGCAGTGCAGGGCAGCCAACAGCTTCTCCCAGCACCTTGCTCTCAGGGTGATATTGCACTGAAATGCTTCCATGAGACACTGCTCTGTGAACAGCGTTCCTCACAACCTCAGAGGCAGATTCTCAGCAAATTGCAGAAGGTGGATTTCCAGCAAGTTCCCCGGCATGACACCATAGTGACTTCTCTGCCGTTCAGTGAGCCATGGCCATGCTCTCCCCAGCAGGGTGTGGGTCTCAGTCTGGGGGAGCAGGAAGCTTGTCCTTTGGAGCTCTGTCTCAGCCCTATGGGTCATGGCTTCTCCTGAATTCTTTCACCTGCTATACCTATTTTCTTTTTTCTATTTACTTCTTACTTGCCAATCCCTCATTGCTCCAAATCCTGTTGTAGTTAAATATTTTTTATATTAAACTTTCACTGTTTAATTGCTGTGTGGTTTCTCTCTCCTGACTGGACCTAGACTGATAGACATGGAAAGGGGGCTCAGACTCTAATTGGCTATCAAGGAAAGCTGTCCCTTGAAGACTGGGGGAGTTGGAGACATTTGGTTTGGGCGTATTTTTCCAAGTTTGTGCAATGAACATATTACTTGTATAATTGGGGGAAAACAAATTTTAGAATATAGTGGGGGAAAACTATGCCAAAAACAAAACCACAAACTACCAAAAAACCAAACCGCTGTGTGGTAGGTCTGTGGCAGAAACAAGTCATGTGCTAAGTGGGAAAAGCTCCTGAGAGGAGGTGATGTTTGAACTGAGTATTGAGGGGTGAGTGGACTGAGGAGGCATTTTCCTAGGTAGAGCCACGTGTGCAGGTGCAAAGACAGGGCCAGGAAAAGCCTTTGCAGGTTGAAGGGGTGAGTTACCAGTTCAGTGAGCAGAGACCGTGTCAGTGGAAGGTGGAGAGCCAGGTCCATCTGATTCCAGCAAACCCTTGGGGCTTTATTTAAAATTTGTAGCTGTGTGTGGGAGAGTTGATTCCATTTGTCCTCTAGATTGTGGGCAGCTGTGAGGATCTTCCCCCAGCGGTCTTGGAGCTTCATTGGCCAAAGGCCCTGGCTTTTGTACTCTGAAATTCATCTCTGGGTTTGTGCTCAAGGCCACACCTCGCAGCCAATGACTGGTAGAGACATGGATACGAGGCAGGTGGGTCCCAGGGGGAACTGGGAACGTAGGACTCACGACGATCCTCCTTAGACTGCAGGCAGGGAAGCTAGGGTGACTGCTTCCCTCTTTCCTTCACTGGAGTGCATAAAGCAAGCCTCTCCTTTTTCCATTTAATCCCACAGCCATTTCCCCTAAGAAATCCATCTACAGCTTGTCTTGTCTCGGCGCCTGCTTCTTGGAGGACCCCACTTGGACTACATCTTCCTTCCCTTCCCAGTCCTCTTCAAGGGAGAGCCTCTGCAAAGGCAAGGACAGCGATCAGAGGAACCCAGCCTTCACTCCCGCCTCTCCTGAGCGCCCGCCCCCCACCATCCCGGCCCTCGGGATCACTCAGGTTTCTCTCATAAACCCCGCAGCTTCTCCAACTCAAACATCCCAATTCTCCTGCACCCTCGGGTCTCCATTCCGGCTTCACCTCCATCTCTCTCTCGCCTGCCCAACGAGACTTGGGATTCTGCCTGCTACTGTTCTCGGTGGTACCCGAGGAACCGTCTTCTCCACTCAGCTCTGCTGGGGAAGGAGCTGGAGCTTACTCGAGCCTCGAAGGCAGGCAGAGCCCCTAGCCCCGGGTAGGCGCCCGCTCAGTTTGCGAGTTCTGGGTGTTCGTTAGTCGGCAAGTCCCGAAGAAAGCCCGGGAGGCGACGGTCGGGGCTGGACGGCAGGGGATCGGCGCGCGCCGGGGTGAGCGGAGGAAGGGGGCTGGGGAGGGGCCGGGGTGGAGACGAGGGCTGGGCGGCGGGCGGGGAGGGAGGCGGGCCGAGCGGCCCGGGAGGAGGTGAGGCCGCCCTCGCCGCCACAGGCGCTGCGCGCAGGGCGAGGGCCGGCCGTGGCCGCGTCCGCCCGGGAGGACCGAGGGAGCCCAGCAACTTCTCGCCCCCCGCGCAGTCGGCGTCCCCGCGGGGCCCCACGGTGGGGGCGCGGCGGAAACAGCGGTGTGGCCGGCAGGGCGGCGGGCGCGCAGGTCCGGGCGCTCGAGCTAAGGTAAGGGGCGGCGGGCGGGCGGAGCGGCCGGCGGCGGGCGCGCCCCGGGCCCCCTTCCCCTCGCGCGGCTCCCGGCGGCCGCCTCCCCTGCGGGCGGGACTGGCGCCCGGCCCGCCGTCCCACCTCCCCTCCGCTTTGTTTCCCGGCGCCGGCCTCCCTCTTCCCCGGGAGAGAGCTGGGTGGGGGTCGTGGAGCGCAGAGCCAGTCTAGGACCCCGCGGACGGCGGCAGCGCGCTGCGCGCTTCTACTTTCCCTGCGCAGCCGGACCCGGCGGCGGCAACACTCGCCAGAACTCTCTTCCACGAAGTGCCCGGGGCGGCGCGAGCACGCCGGGCTCACTCCCCGGGCCTCGCGTGTCAGCGTGTCGCCGGGCCGAGCCGTCGTGGGGACCGGGAGCGGAGCCCGGGCAGGGGTCTGGAGAGCAGATCGCAGCGGGCGGCGGCTCAGCTTTCAGAGGCGTGCGGCCCCCGCGAAGCCCTTGGGCCCTGCGGGCGGTGGGAGCCCCGGCGTGTCGGGGAGGACTGGGGGTAGGGTGAGGGGAGACAAGTCCCGCCCCGCCCGCGCCGCCGACAGTCCCTGACGGGCCCTGCTCCTAGGGGGGCCGAGGTGCCAAGTTTCTGGGAAAGCCGACACACACGTTGTGTCCCAAATGGATCATATTTACCAAAACCAGTTAAGGAAGAAAAGAGTCCTTTCTTCCCACAATTGACTGCTGACAGCCACCGTAAAGGTATGGAGTAAGATTGCACAGGGTAGTTTATCATTAAGAAACGGTGAAACAATATTGACAGGCTTCTGCCCCTTATTTTTAAAATAGCAAAATGGGGTAACTTTATTGGGGAGAGGGGCAGAGAGGAGGCTGCTTCGCTCTGAAGATAATTCTGTTCATGGGGAGGTTTTTCTGCGTCGCCTCTGCCGCCGTGGCCCCGTTAAAAGGCAGGCTGGTTTCCCTTGAAATCTTCCAGGCAGCCTTGGGTCCTGATAAGACGTTTATTTCTACGTGGTGAAGGTCTTGGGGTTCTCATCTTATGGTTGTTCACCCATTCTACCTCCTGTTTCTCAAATGTTGCTGACATAATTATTTTAATGGATAGCACCTGGCTATCTCCAGTTCCCTCTCCAATAGTTTAAGCTGGGTGTCTCTAGAAGTTTTCCAAATAAGTTTAACAAGTTTCTTACAGGTGCAGACCATATGCTAGAAGTATTTCAGACCTAGGCTGTGAATAAAAAGTGTCAATTACTGGGCTTATAATTTGAGCATAACCAATAGAACTTGTGTATATACACATTTAAAGATGTTTCTTGATACTCTTTAAGGTTTTCAGATTCTAAAAACGAAATATCAAACAAAATGGGTGCAGCTCTAAAAGTAAATTTCTTTTCCATTGGATTTTGCCTGCTTGGCTTATAAGACTTGTTGCTTTAGGATATCAGAGATTTTCGTGATTAGCAAATGTAAAAAAAAATATGGCAAAGTATAATTGAGGAAGAGTTTATTTTCAGTGGTAAAACAAGCCGCTAGTGATCTCAGAATCAGGTTTCCACACCTTAACATGTCATGGCATATAAGATGCTTCATAATCTGGCTCCTTTTCAGTCTTGTCTAGGGACTGTTCCCTGAGTCTCCCCTCCCTCTCCTCCTTACACACATGTACTATACACTGCCAGACACATCATACTACTTCCAAGTTGTCATTTCTGGACCACTATCTGGAATGAATGAACATTCCGCTTACACTATTCTTATTCCAATTTCCATCTGCTGTTTACCCACACATCCTTCATGTGTCAGTCAAATACCTTCTCCAGGAGCCTTTTCTTTCCATAATCCCTAGGCATTTAAGTTCCTTCTCTTATAGTAGGCAGTGCCCCTACTAGAACATGATTTTTTAAAAACATATCTAGCTATGCTACCTTGTACAGTTGTGCAGGTTGTTCACTGCTCAAGGTTATCCTGTCCAGTGGACAAGTAGAGGTAGAAATCCTGTTTGCACCCCACTTACCAAACCCCTGGTGCACTTGTCTCCACTGGGATGAGGCATCTCTTGTAATTCATCCAAAAACAGTGTGGGCTAGTGATGACCCTGCTTCAGCCTCTCTGCACTGTTGTACTCAGCACCCATCCCAGAGGCTGACAGAGCAGAAGCCCAATTAAGTTTCCTGGAATGAGTGAGAAAAGAAAGGATCACTTCTGTAGGACTCTAGAAAATTCTGAAGCAAGTGTTTGGGGTAAGATTTCTCATGTAAGTCAGCATATAGGAATGTGCTTCGGTTCGCTCCATCTTTTGTCTGGCTGTTCAGGGTGATTCTTAAACAGATGTCTTCTACTTGATTATAGGGAAGAATCTGGGAGTATGAATTTATAGGTGGGCATCAGAGATGTGTGCCAACATGTAATAGGCCTCCTTAGCTACTTTTTAAGGCGCTAAGGTTTACACGTTTAATCATGATTTGCTGAGAGAAGGGTGCAAGAATCTTGAAAGTAAGGCCATAAAGAGCTTTGCTTACATTAACATGTGTTAATAAATTGAACCGAAGTGCCATTTGATATCAGAACAGATGTCATCCTAAAAATTACAGAATTTTATAAAATTGTGGTATAAAATAATACTTGTAAATGTGTTAAGGACTTGCTGAATGGAATCCTGGAATCTCTAGAATTCATAGCACAGAATAACTTTAAAGATAATGTGGACCAATTTTTCGATTTTTTAGATAAGGAACTCTAGTACTGGGGACTTGGCTCAGGTCACAGAGCTTATGCAGGAGCATAGCATGTGTTCCCAGATTTTCTGGCTCTTCGCTCGTTGGTCTGTGATTCAGGTACTGGCATTCTGTACCTTTCATCGCTGGCTTCAGTCGGAAAACCTTGTATAATTATAATTTCTCAGGGAAGGGAAGATTCCCAGCAGCACACACAGTGCCTGGTGTCAAATTGGCGTGTGATAAATATTTGCTGAATGAAGGCGTGAATGAATAAGCCAGTTGAGAGTTTACTCGAATTATTCGGTATAGCACAAACCAGAGTCCTTTAAATCCGTTATGGTGACATTTGGCCTATGTGTTTGTATTCCATAAGTGCAATAAAATAACACTTTTTGTTGGATAAACTTCTTGGAAGAGATGGGTAGGAATGGTTTTCTATAAACAATGCCAGAACTCCTGACAAGGCATCATTGAAAAACTCAGGATTTGGAATCACTAGGTCTTGCCAAAGGCTAGCCTTGATTCCGGGGCCTTAAACCTCAGTAGCCTGAGTTTCTTCATGTAACCTCGTAAGTCTCAGAGTATTAGAAGAGTCGAATGAGCTCATGTGTGTGAAAGTACTTCGTACACTTCGGACCACTGAACAGTAACAGGAGGAGAGAATCTGTGGCAGGACGTGCCTACGAGGCACTGTACTAGGCTCTGTGTACCCATGGTCCGGTTTATTCCTCTGAAGAGAGGCTGTCCGTTTGTGGAATCAGGAGGGAACTGAAGTCTACACTGCCTTTCAATATGGAATAGGTATTTAGTGAGCCCCTAAATTGTATTAAGTACTCTAAATCTTTGACAGAGAGAACTTCAAGTAGAGAAGAAAGGCAGTTGACTTTGCGATGGAGCAAATCACTTTAGCGAATCCCCTTGTAGGTGGAGGAGATTTGCATATTAGACCACGCCCCTCGGAGACTGGCGCCTGGTGGATGTAGAAAGGCTGGGCTGAAGGGAGGAGGAGCAGTTGTAATAGGGCCGAGGCTGAAAGGCAGTGGCTTAGAGGTTTGGGGACGGACCAGGAGGTTTCCCTAACTAGATGGTGAAATGGGCTTGGTGAGCGACAGCGTGTGGAAGGCATGCCGGAGGATTGTGTCCGGTTACGGATGTTCACTGATCTCGGCAGCACCGAAGGAGGAGGTTGGGGACTTGCGGGAGGGGCCCCCTCACCCAAGTTCATCTAGAAATGCAGTCACAGCTGAGATCGGACCCACCTCTGTGTGCTTCCACGTTCCCCTTTCATCCTGTCAGCCGTTGGCATGTCTGTAATTGTAAGCGAATCAAGGATTTTAATAACAACCTAGAATTTGAAAGCTTTTATTTTTATGACTGGGTTCAGAATTTTAAGGAAGAACAAGAAGTTCCCATTCCGAAGCCCTCCCACAGACTAGGGGCGGTAGATACAGGCTGGTGGCCCGACAGGGTTCCCGGCCAGGGGTGTGTGGTACGTTTCCTGTCTTGGATTCCGCCCGCCCTGGGATCCAGCCCGATCCTTTCCAGGCATTCCATCCAGCTGGAAGTGGGTCTGCTTTGTTTCCATTTACGAGGTTTGTAGATGGAGTAATAGAATCTGGACTGCTGCTTTCATTGTGTTTTCATGGTGTTGGGTTACAAGGTTTCTTTTAAATTCATGGTTAGATTTCTGACTGTGTCTCTTGGACATAGTTCTTCAGGAGTTCCCATTACTGATCCCTTTGCATTGGGAACAAGATGCAGAAGTGGAATTTTGAAGGTTCTCTTGTCATTAGTGGTTTGGGAAACGGCATACTGGATAAGCTTGCAAATCGTCCCTTAAGCTGGTAAAAGGTACGCATTCCCATCGCCTTTAAAGTGTGCTGATGGGTTTTAGTGCAGTATTTTGTTATTTTAAAATTTAAGTGGTTTTTAAAAAATTTTTAAATTCTGGTGTGGTTAACATACAGTGTTGCTAGTTTCAGGTGTGATTCCAGAATTCTGTGCGGGACTCGGAGCTCGTGGCGATGAGGGTACTTTTAATGCCCTCCATCTATTTCACCCACCCACCCCTCCACTTCCCCTCTGGTGACCATCGGTTTTCAAAGTGGTTTTTGTCTAGTAAAGAGGTTTTTCTGCCTCAGGATTTTTCGTCTCTAAAAGGAGGGTGACAGCAGTGCATTCCTCATAGAAGATTGTTTTGAGAATTGAGAAATTAATGAATTAATTTACATAATGTGCTTAGAACCTTGCCTGCCACAGTGAAAGAGTTCTGGAAGTGTGCATTCCCTGCTCCTGGTATGTGCCACGTGGCTGTCTCAAATTGTGTAAAACAAGGATGTTCGCAGGACCGAGCTGTGGGGTGGTGTGGCGAAGTACAGGCCCGACTCCTTCGGTTTTCCTTTCCTTTCACTCCATTCCCTCTGACGCTTCTTCCCTATTTGGCGAACTCGTCGTCGCCTTCATCCGTTCAGACTCTGCCGAGCCTGCCTTCCGAGTCTCAGCCTCTCTCGGGTTTCCAGGCACTTTGTTAGCACGTGGTCTCTATCGGCCGTTGATTCATCGTGGGATAGTTGTTGGCCGTTTCTCCATCACACAGGGATCGCTGGGCTTACTCTGTACTCCTTCCAGGTTCAGCATGGTATTCAGTGGACACTCTGAAGTGGTGTTGATAGTGTATGAAGTGGTCATTGAAATTGTTTTGAAAGGTGATATCATGATTATAAAGTCAAGTGACCCTTTGCCAGATAGTTGACTCTTTACATGGACTTTATCAATAACAAAGTGCTAAAAATGTTGCACCATCTTTCCTAAGTGGGGGGTGGTAGCAATGTCCTTATACTGGGTATTAATGGATCTAGGTTTTGGTCTGGAATACACCTTTTACTCATTTGGCAACTCCCCTGAACGTAGGAGGGCCTTAGATCTCTCAGGAAGAAAATGAAATCGTGTTCGAGTGGTTCATGTAATGTCTTCCAGGAGCTGAGGCATCGAGTCCTTCTCATCAGTTTTCCTCTTCAGGCCTCACACGAGGGTGGTACTTGGTGGGGTAATAGTCATATCTACCCTTACCACTCTGGATAACCATGAAGCTGGTTTAGAGTAGATATTTTTGTACTTTCAAAAGAAGGCATTTGTACATAGGAACAGAAACTGAGGAAGAATGCATTTGGAATACATTAAAGTGAATTAAGTTATCATTTGCATTGGTGGCGTTTGAGATGTCTGGGATTAATACTTACTGTATGTAGACATGAAACCTTGATGAATGTTTGCCAAATCAAAAACTGAAATATTTTCCCATATAACCGTTCCATTTTGAGCTTTTCCTCTGGAAAAACATAATGACTCCGTGAAACCATAGTTCTCTGTAATAACTCTCCCTTCACAGCTGTCCGCTGACCCGCTTTCTTGTTGAGAACGGCACTGCATGTCATGGGGGCAAATAACCTCGCTTTACCTAAGACTTGAAATCCAGAAACACCTCTGACTGGATCCACTCATTAGATGCACATCCAGCCCCGCTAGTGACTCACTTCTTTTCATTTTCTCCTGCATCAGAATTTTGTTGTTTTATCTGGAGAGCACGTAGCCCTCTGCACTCATCTCACATGGCCTCCTTCTGAAGCTCTCCCTCATACTTTCCTACCCCCTTATTTTCTCTTGAGAGGTGTACCCTGTCTGAGCTTAGGGTCCTTTTGCCTCATGGCGGTATTGCCCACACAGAGGTGGTATGTATGCCGGTGTCCTTCCCCTCTCTCCGTTGGATTCCTTATTGACTATTTAGAAGTGATCATCTGCTCTTTGTGATGTTTTGGGACCTATATGACTTTTATCAGTACCTTCATTTTTCTGCGTTCTGATGGGCAGCAGAGGAGGAACTATGTGAAAGATACTCGTATGTGTTCAGTCGAATTGTTCTTGTATTTGTTCAGGCAGTCACCATACCCGATTAACAAAAGACTGGATCTGCGGGTTTTGGATAGATTTAAGAGCCTGGGTTTTGGGTAGTTTCACCAAAAATAGGTGTGTGATCTTGAACAAAACACGACCTCCTCCCTACGTTTCCATTTCTTAATTTGCAACGTTGGTGGCCGGGGGAATCACATTGGACTAAATGACTTCTCAGCTATAAAACTCAATGATTCCATGCAGTATTGAGTACAAGAAAACAGAAGGAAAAATGTTATGAGAATTCAAAAGTAGCAGATTTATTCTCTGTTACGCTCACTGGCATTTGAACATTGCTGGAGGACTGGTAGCCATCACCCAACACTAGTAAGGAGGGCAGGGCTGGCAGCATGTTGGGTCTTCGTAAATCCAGAATGAGTATGTAGACGTTGCTAGGAGGTAGTTATCTGTGGTCTTGGGGGCTGTGGGTAATATGAACGTCAAGGCTTCTGGAACCGGGTGTAGGGGAGTTCCGCGTTGAACTAGAAGAAGGGCTGGGGAAGAACCTGAGATGAGATCAGTGCCCTAGTGGAGGTGGTGACCGTGGCTTTCTGAAGCGCAGGGCGGGTATAGACTACGTATGAACACTGTAGCCGTGTGGAGTGTGTGTAGAACAGAGTAGCCACAATGGGCCCCAGCTGGAGCTACTGTGAAAATGTAAAATGATGGCATTGCTGAGCCTTAATGTGATGGATTGTGAGGGTGACCAGAGGAGGATTTAGGTAGCGGTCAGGTCTTGTTATCTTCTCTCATAAGTGGAGACGCTGAGGTCAGTGATGGCAGTTCTTAAACTTGAATTTGCCTATCAGTTTGGAAGGTAAAGTTGACTATTTTTTTTAATTACTTTTATTTTTTTTAATTCAACTAGCTAACATACAGTACATCATTAATTTCAGATATTCAGTAACTTCCCAGTTGCGTGTAACACCCAGTGCTCCTCATGTCACCCAGTACTCTAACCGCAGAGGACCGTGCAGGTTCCTGGAACTTACCCGGAGATGGTGACTCTGGAGATCTGGGGTGCATTTTATCAAGCACATCACGTGTTGCTGGTGGCTGTAGTTTGAGAAACTCTGCCCTTTGGGTGACATTTGCCTTGTAGGACACTTAGCCTGGAGAGGAGGTGGGGGTGTGCCCGTGGAATTCAGACGCCCTCTCCTGTGTCTGCGCCCTGCATGGTGCCTGTCCTCAGTGGCTTGTCTGGTTTGGGAGGACCTAACCGTGTTAGTTAATTTGCTAGAGAGGCGCAAGAGCCTTGGCGGTTATCCACCTACGGATGCAGTTGTTGTTCTTATTTTTCTGACTGATCTGTGATTTGTGGTGTGATGGGCGCTATTTTTTTTAAAAAGAAACCTTTGGTGGGGGGCGGGTGCCTGAGATAGAGATCAAGCCCCTCTTTGGCCCGTGCTCAGCAGGGAGTCTCCTTCGGATTCCCCCCCCCCACGTGCGCATGTGCTCTCTCTCTCAATAAAAATCTTAAAAGAAACATTTGGTCTTTAAAGAAAAGATTTGTTAAGTATATTAACTGTAAGCATATTAATAGCAAAAACTAGTAGAGAAAATTTCAGTGTATTTAGGAACATCTATTTTGTAATAACTGTTAGTGAAAAAGCATTTCTATCTTTACAATAAAGATCATTTCCTAAGAAACACCGACAGGCAGCATTTTGCTTAGTTCTATTTCAGGTTTCCATATAATTGAGATTTTAAAATCACCTGTCTAAAAACTGGGGGGATGTCACTAAATCTATAATAAGTTCCACCTTGACCATTAGTCTAAATGTGTGAGGAAATTGAGTCCAGAAGGATGGTTGACATCTCTGGAGCCTTGGCGTGTGTTGAGAATGTCATTGCAATATGGCATTTCCTGAAAAGCTGCCTGTTACAGAAACTAAATTTTGATGGCTTGATAAATCTCATTAGGTAGAGAATTGACTAAAACTTGAATGGTGTATACACAGTTGGCAGCGAATGCTTGGAATTTTCAGCAGATCAGTAAATGAATAGTCCTGAAAATGGATGGGCACATACCCATTTTATTGTCAATGTTAAATAACACCTCAGAATTTTTGTGTTGTCTAAAGGAAAATCTTTAAACATTTATAGAATGCATTAGAAATTCTTGAATAATTTCAGTACATTTATATTTCTGTCTGCAGAAGATACGACAAACTTTTAAAAATAGTAATACAGATGTGAGGATTTATATTCACATACACATTAAAGATGTCTCAAATCACAAACCTTGTGGTATTACTTTGCGTTGTCATGTATCAGCAATTAATTTATTTATAGAGAGTGGAGGGAGAGAGGTGGGAGCAAAGGGAGAGGGAGAGAGAGAATCCCAAGCAGGCTCCACACCTAGCCTGGATTTGGGACTTGATCCCACATCTGAGATTATGACCAGAGCTGAAATCAAGAGTCAGATGCGTTAAGCATTATTATTATTATTATTATTATTATTTATTATTATTATGACTGAGCCACCTAGACACTAGGCATTTTAGAACAGAATAACCTTTACAAATCTTGTAATTCAACCCATTTCTCAGAAGAGAAGCTTGATGTTTGAGGGAAGTTAAATGACCTTTATTTTTTTTTTTTTTTTTTTTTTTTTTTTTTATTAATAATGATTTTTTATTATATTATGTTAGTCACCATACAGTACATCCCCGGTTTTCGATGTAAGGCTCGATGATTCATTAGTTGTGTATAACACCCAGTGCACCATGCAATATGTGCCCTCCTTACTACCCATCACCAAATGACCTGCTTTAATCCTCTATCGTAAGAAGTTAGTGGTGAGCAGAGATAGGCCTGGATCCCAGGATTGTCTACTCGGGACGTTTTTTTTTTTTTTTTTTTCTCTACTTAACAATTAGGAGGACCTGTTACAAGGACTGCATCAAAGAACCAGGAAATGTCTTAGATTTTCTACAGGAATGAAAGTGAAACCTACGACTTTTTGGAATCAGTGAAGGCAATAACATCTTAGCTTGTGTACTTTAGAGATTGCCCAAAGGAATGCACAACTTTACATAGGATGGCCTACAACTGCAGCTTATTGTGTTGTTTAAAGCAGATTGTGTCATCTGCACAAAGATAAATAGACTTTTTCTAATAATTTGTGAGTAGGGGATTTGAGGATACTATATACATTATTTGAGCTGAAAGGAATTTTAGAAGCAATCTAGTTTAATTCCACCCCCTCCCCCTTTTAAAAGATTTTATTTTTTAAAGTAATCTCTACACACAAAGTGGGGTTTGAACTTGCAACCCTGAGATTAAAAGTTGTATGCTGTCCTGACAGAGCCAGCTGGATGCCTGTAGTTCATGTTCACCCCCTTTATTTTGTGTAAGAAGATACATGACTTTGTCTTGGCTTTATGTTTATAAATAGCTGTGCTGTTTTTGATAATTGTTTTAAAAAGCAACAACTGATGCTTTAAATTCTGTCCACCTGTACTAGTTATTGTGGTCTGAAGTCTGGTTTTCACGTTTTGTGTCTTTGCTATTCAAGTATTCTGTAGGTTTTTGCAGGTAAGCAAACAGTAGGAGTTTGTGTGGGGAGGGCATGGGGGAACGTTGCTAAGAGATGAGGAGGGCTTTTCCTGTTAGATCTTCATTATTGCGGTGCATCCCTTTATCCTAATTAATCTGAAGTGAATAAATGAGCAGAGGCCATGGCAATATTAATGTTCTTTGTAAGCCAATTATACTACTCACATTAGTCAATTCAGGAAATTAGCTAAAAGCTTCTCCCTGTTGTCACTCCTCCCCCAAGCCTCTCCACTTTGGTATATACTGTATTTACTTTTCAAGGTGAAAGTTCACCTACCGAGTGCTTAATAGGAACTAGTTTGAAAGATTTTATTTCATAAAGGAAAAAATGATTAAGGGTTTGAATAGTATGATTCTTATGGTGTTTCTTAAATTTAGACGTTCAAGCTTCCTGTGGTAATTTCTCATGTGGCACTCTTGAAATTTGTTAAAATAGCATGAAATTGACATGCGCTCAGGGCAGCTAGGCTGCATAGTGCCTCTTGTATGTTTATTTTGCAGAAGGTCAGCACAGTCACCTGTGTAGGTGACGGATTTCTACCTCAAACCTTGCAGACTGTGAGGCCTGGTGGAATTAAGCACCTCAGGCTGGGGATGAGAAATAGTTGTGTTTCTCCTTATTTTCAGGTACCTGAACTAGGTTTTTCAGGAAGGAGCCATCTCATAGTTTAATAATCTTCCCATAGTTTATTAACATTTTAGCTGTCTTTTTGGTGCTATTCTTAGGTATTATTGGTTACGACAGTCTAGGGTACCATGATTCTGGTTTCCTGAAAATAAGCGTCTTAGAGCACTGCTCAGCCCTTTCGAGGTTTAATTCCTTCCTTCCTTCCTTCCTTCCTTCCTTCCTTCCTTCCTTCCTTCCTTTTTTTCTTTCTTAGATTTATTTATTTATTTGAAAGAGAGTGTGCGCGTGAGAGGGAGCGCACAAGGCGTGAGGGGGAGAGGGAGAGAATCTCAAGCAGATTCCCTGCTGAGCATGGAGCCCAACGTGGGACTCGATCCTACAACCCCGAGATCATGACCTGAGCCGAAACCAAAAGTCAGACGCTTAACCAGCTGAGCCACCCAGTTGCCCTATCGAGCTTTAATTTCTGAAATATTAGTGAAAACTGCCCTCTCGAATTATTCTCTGAAAACTCTGATACTTTTATTTGACCCTTTGGGATGTGGATGTTCCTGTTGTGAGAAAGGAAAAAATTCGTGGACTGCGTGGTAACTTGTGTTTGAATACCTCCTCGTGATGTCTTCACTTTTTCAGTGGGTGACTCTGCAGTTAGGTTCAGTATTTTGGGGGCAGTTGCTTCAGGTGTGCTTCTGGCGGAGATGTGGGATCAGAAGAGGAAAAGGGCAGAGAATAATGGCAAGAATGGGCTCTGCTCCAGAACAGAGGCTCTCAAACTTCAGGGCATGTAAATCACCTTGAGCAACTGTGAAACACAAATGGCTGGGCCGCACCCTCCCACCCTAACCCTTTCTCATGAGGATCTGGGATTGGCCTGAGAATTTTCATTTCTAAAAAGTTTCCAAGAGATGCTGCTTCTCTCGATCCCAGCCACACTTGGGGGACTGCTGCTCTGGAGATCCAGTGCTGCTCGGCACTGAATGGGATTGTAGACCCATAAACCGCCTTCAGCTGCTCCGGGTTTCTGTTTTCCTGTTCGTGAACTGTACAGTATTACTGGTTTTTCACACCTTTGAAATCAGAGGAATCTTTTGTTCCGAACTACATCTTTTGTGAATCTCCAAAACACAAAAGAGATAAACTGGAATTGTGTGAGTTACAGCAGGGGCAGAGGACAAAAGGATTCATGTGTCCTTTTGGCTTTATTACTCCCCTGAGATGGGGATGGGGAAAGTCCCTGGAGCCCCTCTGCAGAACTGAATGTAGTTGTGAATCCCGTGGAAGAGCATTTCTAAGGCCCCAAGTGTCGGTACCTTTTGCTTTGATTCTGTATGTTCTTGACACTGTAGACTGCTACTTAAAAAGTTGGAAGAATCTGATGGTGATTTTAACATAAGAAACCGTGTTTGGGATATGTAAATAGGTAGGAAGTAAATGAGTTTGAGACCGTCATGGTAACAGAAGATTTCCAGTTCATTTCAGGTAGAAATGGGGAAATTACTAGAAAGGAAATGGGGGGAAGGGTGAGGGGATCATTGGGTAACAGGGATGTGCCTTCCTGTCTTTGTATTTAGCCAGTATGTGTAATTGAATTCATATCATTTAACCTGTTCTTGTAAGTCTGATGGTCAAGCCTGCAATTGAATTTCCTACTCTTGACTGGAATCTTTGCTGGAAAATAGATGAGACGGAGAGCAGCAGTACTAATGTTTCAATAATTAGAATGAAAGATCTCATAAGTTACAAGTGTCCAAAGAGGATGTCTGCCTACTGCTCTTGGTTCCCTTTGTTATCCACTTTATGGAAACCCTAAAATCAACCTTAGGGTACATTTTGACTTAGTTTAAACTTGGTTTTGGTATTCAGTGATTCTGTTTGGGGCTTTTGGAAACCATTATTTTCACTCTTTTTCCTTATCTCACTATCATTATAAGAAAAGATCTACAAAATAAGTATCCATAAATACAGAATAATTTCTGTGATACATGAAGACATTTGGGACAGAACACTATATGGTATGCAGCCTTTTGAATAAAACAGTGTTTTTCACACTGTCACGGGCAGTGACATCAGTTTAGTGGGTCAGGTTGTTTTCTTAAAAAATTTTTTTTTTTTTAAATTCTAGGGGTAGAATTTTATTCCAGTGGCTTTCTGACTTTTCTTTTTTGACTAGTACCCATATTAAGACACATGAGATAGAATAGCAAAGCATAATATGGAATAGAAAGTATCTAAGTGTATTGCATGTAGTAAGGATAACTAATGCTTGAAACTTTTTAGTTTAATATAAATATATACGTATGTGTGTCTACGCATATGTGTGTATTGGATATGGTATATTAGGGTTCTGTAGGGTATATTAGGATATATACAGCCATGCAAGAATTTTATTTTTTTGTGGATTTTCACAATTTTTTTTTCAAATTTTTATTTGTATTTTAGTTAATATACGATGTAATACTGGTTTCAGGAGTGGAATTCAGTGATTCATCACTTTCTTACAACACCCAGTGCTCACCACAGCAAGTGCCCTCAATACGCATCACTCATCCAGCCCATCCCTGGCCCACCTCCCTCAGTCAACCCTTAGTTTGTTCTCTGTTGTTAAGGGTCTCTTACGGTTTGCTTCCCTCTCTTCTTTTTTCCTTCCCTTTCCCTATGTTCACCTTTTGTTTTTTAAATTCCAGATATGAGTGAAATATGGTATTTGTCTTTCTCTGACTTATTTCGCTTAGCATAGTACACTCTAGCTCCATCCATGTTGTTGCAAATTGCAAGATTTCATTCCTTGGTGACTAATCCTCCATTGTATTTATGTACCACATCTTTTTTTTTTTTTTTTAAGGTTTTATTTATTTGACAGCATGAGTAGGCGGGGCAGCCCGCAGAGGGGGAGCCTGATGAGGGACTCGACCCCAGGACCCTGGGATCATGACCTGAGCCAAAGGCAGATGCTTAACCAACTGAGCCACCCAGGCGCCCCATGTACCGCATCTTCTTTATCCATTCATCAGTTGATGGACATTTGGGCTCTTTCCATGATTTGGCTACTGTTGATCATACTGCTGTATCAGAAGGGTTTTATTATGAGGAAGTGACTCACATCATCTCAGAGGCTGGTGAATCCAAAATCTGCAGTGTGGGCAGACAGCCTGGAGACCCAGGAGAGCTGATGGTGCAGATAAAGTCTGATCAAGTCTTGTTCAGGCAGGTCTTTTAAAAAAATTTTTTTGAAGTTTTTAATCGCTGGGTGCTCATCACAAGTGCCTTTCTGAATTCCCATCACCTGTGTCCCCCGTCCCCCCACCCACTTTCCCTTGTAACCATTTGTTTGTTCTCTCTAGTTAAGAGTCTTTCTTAGTTTGTCTCTTTTTCTTTTTTTCCCTTTTGCTCATTTGTTTCTTAAATTCTACATATGAGTGAAATCATATGGTATTTGTCTTTCTCTGATTGACTTATTTCTCTTAGCACGATACTTTCTAACTCCATGTCATTGCAAATGGCAAGATTTCGTTCTTTTTTATGGGTGAGTAATATTCCATTGTATATCTCTACCACATCCTCTTTATCCGTTCATCAGTTGATGGATAGTTGGGCTGCTTCTGTATCTTGGCTATTGTAAATAATGCCGCTGTAAACGTAGTGGTGCACGTATCCCTTTGAATTAGTGTTTCTGCATTCTTTGGGTAAATACCCAGTAGTGCGATTGCTGGATTGTAGGGTAGTTCTATTTTTAACTTTTTTGGGGGAACCTCCCTACTGTTTTCCACAGTAGCTGCACCAGTTTACCAGAGGGTTCCTTTTTCTCCACATCCTCACCAACAACTGTTGTTTCTCACGTTGTTGATTTTAGCCACTGAAAGGTGTGAGGTGATCTCTCATCATGGTTTTGATTTGCATTTCTTTGATAAGTGGGATGATGAGCTTCTTGTCACATGTCTGTATGTCTCTGGAGGAAAGTCTATTCATGTCTTCTGCCCATTTTTAAATTGGATTATTTTTTTTTTGGGTGTTGAGTTTTACAAGTTCTTTATATATTTTGGTTACTTAACCCTTTGTCGGATACATCATTTGCAAATATCTCCTCCCATTCCATAAGTTGCCTTTTAGTTTTGTTGATTGTTTCCTTCACTGTGCAGAAGCCTTTTATTTTGATGTGGTCCCAACAGTTTATTTTTGCTTTTGTTTCCCTTGCCTCAGGAGATCTGTCTAGAAAAAAGTTGCTGTGGCCGATGTCAAAGAAATTACTGTCTGTGCTCTTCTCTAGGATTTTTATGGTTTCAGGTCTCACATTTAGGTCTTTAATCCATTTTGAATTTATTTTTGTGAATGGTGTAAGAAAGTGGTCCACTTTCATTCTTCTCATGGTGCTGTCCAGTTTTCCCAATACCATATGTTGAAAGAGACATTTTTTTCCCATTGGATATTCTTTCCTGCTTTGTCAAAGATTAATTGACCATATAATTGTGGGTTGGTTTCTGGGTTTTCTATTCTATTCCATTGATCAAGGTCTGTTTTTGTGCCAGTACCATACTGTTTTGATCAGTACGCCTGTTTTTTAAAGATTTTATTTATTTGTTTGAGAGAGAGATGGACCAAGGGAGGGTGGGGAGAGGGGGAAGCAGACTCCCCACTGACCAGGGAGCCCAATGTGGGGCTTGATCCCAGGACTCTAAGATCATGACCTGAGCCTAGGGCAGACACATAACCAACTGAGCCACCCAAGCAGGCACCCCAGATTAGTACAGCTTTGTAATATAACTTGAAGTCTGGAATTGTGATGCCTCTGGCTTTTTCTTTCTCAAGATTGCTTTGGCTGTTTGGGGTCTTTTGTAGATCTATACTTATTTTAGAATTGTTCTAGCTCGGTGAAAAATGTTGTTGGTTTTTAGTGGGAATTGCTACAGATTGCTATGGGAGTATGGACTTTTTAACAATATCTGACCTTCTAATCCATGAGCGTGGAATATCTTTCCATTTGTGTCATCTTCACTTTCTCTCATCAGTGTTTTATAATTGTCAGAGTACAGATCTTTCACTTCCTTGGTTAGGTTGATTCCTAGGTATCTTAGTATTTTTGGTGCAACTGTAAATGGGATTGTTTTCTTAATTTGTCTTTCTGCGGCTTGATTATTGGTATATAGAAATGCAACAGATATCTGTACATTGATTTTGTATTCTGTAACTACTCAATTCATTTGTCAGTTTCAGCAGTTTTTTGGTGGAGTCTTTCAGGTTTTCTCTATATAATACCATGTCATCTGCAAATAGTGAAAGTTTTACTTCTTCCTTAACAATTTGGATACCGTTTATTTCTTTTTCTTGTCTGACTGCTGTGGCTAGGACTTCCAGTACTATGTTGAATAAAAGTGTTGAGAGTGGACATCCGTGTCTTGTTCCTGACCTTAAGGAAGAGCTCTCGTTTTCACGATTAAGGATGATTTTTAGCTGTGGGTTTTTCATGAATGGCCTTTATTATGTTGAGGTAAGTTCCCTCTAAACCTACTTTGTTGAGGGTTTTTATCATGAATGGATGTTGTATTTGTCAAATCCTTTTTCTGACTCTATTGAAGCGATCATATGGTTCTTATCCTTTCTCTTATTGATGTGATGTACAGTATTGATTTGCCAATATTGAACCACCCTTGCAACCCAGAAACAAATCCCACTTGATTGTGGTGAATGATTTTTTAAAGTATATTGTTGGATTTGCTTTGCTAGCATTTTGTTGAGTATTTTTGCGTCTCTGTTCATCAGAGATATTGGCTTGTAGTTCTCTTTTTTTGTGGTGCCTTTATCAGGTTTTGGTATCAGGGTAATTCTGGCCTCATGGAATGAATTTGGAAGTTTTTCTTCCTCTATTTTTCAGGCAAGTCTCTTTGTTCTATTCAGGCCTTCAGCTGATTGGATGAGGCCTACTCACGTGAAGGGCAACATGTTTTATTCAAAGTTCATGGATTTAAATGCTAATCCAATCTCCAGAACATCCTTTAAGTTGACAAAGTAACCATCACATGTAGGTATATTAAGTTATAAGGCAAAATGTGTCTTATATGTATACAGATATGTATATATTGGATATACCTATATATAAAGGTTATATACGGCTGTATATTTACATAGGGCTATATGTATCTATCTGTACATATAAATGTTTGTGTATACATATGAATGAATGCTATAGGTAGGTAGATACCTATCAGTCTGGGGAAAGGGTTCTTAATCACCTTGGGAGCTTTTCTAAGATATGTGTGTCTGTGTCAGGCCTTCCTTACACTTCTGTGCCTTTCCTTCAAGAATGACTTCGAAAATGGGGGACAGGGCATGGATAGAAAGTAGCAAAATATTTTCTGAAAAAGCTTGGCAGGACTGAAGTGAAGAGAAGACTGCAGCTCTGAGGGTGGGCTTTAGGCGTCAGTCAGCGGGCAGGTGGTGATGGGCCCTGGGGGACAGCGGGTCTTGCTGATGTCCCTAGGAGTTCCCCTCGCTCCTATAGTGGGCACAGCACCTGAGGCTCCTGGAAGCTGCCAGACACTCACTGATGTTTGCTGGTCCTTAACCATGTGGAAACCACTGCTGCTTTACCTACCGTCTGCACTCTGCCCAGGCACTGATATTCGTGCTGAGACTGAAAATACATGTGGTAATAATGCTTAGAGTTTGTGTTAGCCCGTGCCGTATACTCGCGGCTTGGAGCATCTTTAAAGTTTTATAATTATGTCATTACAGCAGGTCTTTTATTTTTTTATTTTTTATTTAAAAAATTTTTTAATATTTATTTTGTTATATTAGTCACCATACAGTACATCCCCAGTTCTTGCTGCAGTGTTCCATGATTACAGCAGGTCTTTTAAAACGTTACAGACCTACCCTTTGAGTCACAGGTTACCATTTTTATTCTGGCCGGTTTCTCTGGAGGTGAGGAGCTTGGGAAGGCCTGGGAGCTCTTGCTGTGTATATACATGAACTAGTAGGCTACTCCTCTTCTTGAGCCTGGGAAGGGGATAAAAAACAAAATGAAGGAGCCGTTCTTTTCAGGCCTTATTAACGTTGGGTGAGCACGCTGACACAGAGTGATTTTAAAAAATGACTCCTTAGATATGTTAGGTGGCCACTCAATTTGTAAGATGTAATTGTCCATTTAAGGGGCAGGGATGCTGTTCTGGAATCGACCATAGTTAGGCAACTTTGGGACAGGCAACTGTTTGGTCTGTGCTTGAACTTTTTTTTTTTTTTTTTAAGATTATATTTATTTATTTAACAGAGAGAGAGACAGCCAGCGAGAGAGGGAACACAAGCAGGGGGAGTGGGAGAGGAAGAAGCAGGCTTCCAGTGGAGGAGCCGGATGTGGGGCTCGATCCGGGAACGCCAGGATCCCGCCAGGATCCCACCCTGAGCCGAAGGCAGACGCTTAACGACTGCGCCACCCAGGCGCCCCTGTGCTTGAACTTTTGAATTAGATGCTCTCGCCCTTGGACTTGACCTCATGGTGCCGTTTTCATGAGTATCTTCTTTTATTCAAATGAACTGAATTGAGATTGTGTGGCTTCTCAGATTTTTAAAATTTTTTTTTTACCATATTAAGATAATTGGGTATGAAATATTTATTTTGAACAGCACAGTTACGTCAGCCATCTCAGTACTGAACTGTGAAATGGCTTGTCTCAGGGCATACTTCCTTCAGTCATATTGATCTGTTTTTCTCAGAGGTGTGTCTGACAGTGACCTTTTGACTAGTATATAATTTAAACATGCACTAGCATAATTTTAGTTCCTTTGGGATGGTCCTCCGTTTTTATACCTTATCTGTCTCTCAGAAATCCATTTAATTACAGCTATTTTAATATTTGTCCAAGTCACTAAAACCAGTGAACGCTCCCGGGGGAGACAGTAAACTTTTGATGGGCATAGCAGTCAAAATGGAATTCTTCTGCAAACACACACTTCTTTGGGATTATTCTTATAAATGCATAGAGAATTTGGCAGCCTTTTGATACTTTTGGAGGGATTCTGGTGGGTACCAAATGGTGCATAGCTACTGTCTGCTTGAGAAATGTTAACAAGAGGCTCGGCTTTTCTGAATGTGTGTTTTGGCTTTTTGAGATAACTTCTATGCAGGAAGAACCTTCTTTTAAAACCAAATGTAGACTCTGGACTTTCTCCCAGAGAAGTATTATAAATATATCAAAGCTGATACTGTGCTGAATTTCTTTGTAGAAAGAAAAAAAGGAGTGGTTAATAAAATGTAGTGTTTGAGTAGAGCTCAAATTCAAAGAGAGTATCTTCTGTTCTCTCCAGTTTATTACAAACCTTTTATGACGGAGTCCTGATTCCCTCTACCCCCTCCCTCCATTGCTCTGTTCCATTTTATACTGTATATCTCTTCACATTTGTCATCCTTTTTTTTTTCCTGTGACAGTTTACTAAGGAAAAAAAGGAGTTCACAGAGTAGGAAGAGAAAGATAATCCTTACATATTTTGTTTTATCCTCCTTTTGAGCTTTTGATCGAATGTGGTTTTGCAAAAAACCCTATTTTTTCCTACCTGTATGCTGAGTGGGTGGTTGGGGTTGTTAAAAGCAAAAGCAAACCCACCAACTGAATCCTTTAAGTCATGACTCTATCATATATGTTTCATAGAATTAGCCACAGGACAGTTCGCAATGCTATTACAGAAATACCTATTATATCCACCCACCCCCCCTTAAAATCTTACACTGCACCCTTTGGAGCTCCTGAACTATTCGAATCTTAAAATACCAGGAAGACCTTAGAGTTATTCCAGATTCACTTTAGAGGACAGGTGGGAGAACTGACTTGCCCACCTTCTCCTCCCACGTAAGTGTGGGCGTCATGCTGTGGTTCCTGAGTTTGCTCCCTCCTTTCTTGCTCTTCACCCCTTGGTGGGCTGGAGGCCCCCGGCTTTTTCAGCCATAATGAGAAGGCTCTCGTGGCGCCTGAAGTGCAGCTGGGGTTCGGATGCAGCAGCTAGTTGAGCAGGTAATCTGGCAAGCGAGTGTAAAGTAACCTCTCTGCCTGATACGTGTTTGACGTTCTGTAAATCCCCACATTCAGAGTTTGGCATAGAATTTTGTCTCTGTTGCTTTGAAATTTTGCTTTAAAGAACTGCACTTTGGAAATGACATGCTGTGAAAGGTTGAGGGGCTCAAGGGAAGAGGCGAAAGGCGGGGTTACTGACTGAGTCTCTCTTGTGCATCAGGCACTGTGCTAGGTCCTCTCATGTGGCTTTTAAATGAATGCTCCCCTCCACGACGTGAAAAGGATTTTGGGAATCCATATTGTAGCTGAGAATATTGTGAGGCATACAGCTGGGACTGGATCCCAGTTTGTCTGACTTCATATCCTTCCTCCTGGTTCTTTCTTGAGCGGGGGCTGGGTGGAGAGCATCTGTGTGTTTTACAAGCCAGATGGAATTCTGAAGAGCTGCTCAGCTCTGACAGCTGTTTAAATTATCTGTGACACCGCATCCCGCCATTAGAATGGGTGATGGATTGTTGACAGTTCCCATCAGAAGAGGCTGGAGCCCCGGTTGGTGGAGCGGCGCTCACAGTCTTTCCAAAGTGTGAAGCATGATTGAAATTTGGATTTTAATCATTACTGTGAGGCTAGAAAACATTTAAGATACTGTTAGGGGGGCTTTTTTTTTTTTTTTCTAAACAACTTAGGTGGAGCAGATCATTCTGTTTGCTTTGACAAAAAAATGCAGAGATCTTTTCCACATAGTAGAGTTCCGAAAATGTATTTTGATTTATCTCATGTTATTCATATTCATTTTCCTTGCGTATTGACTTTTTGCCCTTGAAAATCTATTTCTTCCTCCCTTATCTCCCTTTGTGGGTGTAGGCTTCATCTCCCTAGCCATATGTATACCTTTTTTTTTTTTTTGATAGCTCAGGCTCCTGTGCTCCTGAGAGCAGGGGGAGGGGGCAGAGAGACAGAAGGAGAGAGCAGAAATCAAGAGTCCAAGAGTAGGAAGCTCAATGGGCTGAGCCATCCAGGTGCCCCTGGTGTGTATACTCTTTAAGGTCGCTGAGCTTATCTCTTATTTATTGTCCTTCCTCAATTACTCAGGACGAAGTTTAACTCAGGCATCAAGTAAATGCTTATTAAGTCATTTTCGTTGTTTTCCAAATGACTAGTTTGAATTATTATGCCAAATAGTTTTCGAGCTTTGTCTCTTCAAGTTTTATATAGGAAGTTTTGTTCAATTCACGCTAGTGATTTTTTTTTTCTATTGTAATGTGATAGGGCTCTCTTGCTGAGTTTTAATGCCAGCCAGTTATGCCTGTCTGATTCATGAAGCTCTATCAGGAGACAGATGTGATTGTGAAGCTCTTTGCTGCCATTTGTAAAAATGGAGGAATATTTTGAGTAGGGCGGTTTTTCTCTTCATCCATCTTCAGATTTTGGTCATTTTGGAGTATACACTACACCCTATTGTAGTTTCTTGTCAGTTTATTTTATATGATTCATTTACTTACCCAGTTTCTTTTATCTGACAGTTTTCCTCTTTGAAGCTAAGAAAGACAGACATGTCCTTGGCAGGGCCAGAGTGGCAGAGGGAATTCCAGGAAGCATCCGTTTACCTTCTCTGTCCTTCTTGCAGTTTTCTCTCCTATTAGAGAAGAATCTCCTCGCGGCTCCAGCAACCAGACATGCCTGTGTGGAGTTTGGGGTCTGAGGGAGTTGCCCACCGAAAGGCTGGATAGTAGACTGGAACAGAGCTTGGAAGATCTTACAAGTGTGGTTGAGGGTGTTTGGGTTCAACGTCACCTGCCACTGGGGAGGGGTTGCAGGGTCGCACTGACAGGGTCGGGGTGTGTGCTGGAGCTGGGGGTGCAAGCAGGCTGTTGCAGGGGCCCTGGTGATGTAGGAGGGACCTGCACCCGATGGACAAGAGAAGGGGCGGAGAACTGCCCAGACCCGGAGGCTTGCTGCATGTGGGCAGAGCGTAGGGAAGAGTAGAACAGGACACTGGCTGCTCAGGCCTGGGTGCCCGTGTTACAGACATGGCGACGGAGGAGATTCAGAGCTAGTCAAGGGGAACTTGGATTTGGGCCTGCCGATGTCTGAGGTGTCAGCAGTGTCTGTGAGAAATGTCCCACCAGCAGTTAGAAGTCTGGAGCTCCCAAGAGAGGTCTTGGCTGGATATGCAGGTTTGGATCCTGCCCCTAGAAATGACGACTAAAACCCTGTGAAGGAATGGTCTTGTCAGAGAAGAGCAAGGGAAGAGAGGAGAAAGGGACTGGGACACAACCGTGTTGTCTGCTTACTTTCTGGAGGTAAAATAAGACTAGGAAACAGGAGAGAGTTCATCTCTTGAATGCCACAGAGCAGGGTGGGACGTGAGGGTGAGTTTTTAAACCTTGTTCCTCAGATTGTCAGACTGGTAGGAGTTTAAGAAGGGATGCTCTCTCCTGCTGGTAGGAATGTTGGGAAAAGGCAGTCTTCCAGCAGTGCTGGTGGGAATAGCCCCGGCGGGAAGAGTGCTGGCAGAGTCTATTACATTTAAAATGCACATAACCTTTGACCCAGTGGTTCCTCTCCTGGGACTTTATCCCATAGAAATAAAAGCAGCTGTATGTAATTTGTTTGTACAAGAATATTTATTGCAGCATTGTTTGTAGTAGCAAAGAACTGGGAAGAAAGTGGATGCTTTCTGCAGGGGAACGGGTGGGTAGAACGTGGCACAGCCATGCCTCGGATTTCCGTCCCTCCTGACCTGGAAGGGTTCCCACGAGAAATGAAGAGGCAAAGAACCATGTAGAATATGATCTCGTTTTTGTGGAATATGAGATCCCAAACGGCAATCTTGTATGCATGCTCATACTGCCTGGAAGGAGGGAGGTTAGCACTGTGGAAGGAGGTGGGTGGCAGATAAACCATAAAAAAGACTGCCTACAGAATGGGAAAGGACTTGTGTGTATGTCCGTGTAGACAGATGGCGGAAGAGTGTTACAGGTGAGGGTCTCAGGGTGTGGAGATGTAGCGAGTTTTTCCTTTTTTTCCTCATGACTTTTCTGCGTTGGTTGCCAATCAGCGAGCAGAGGCCATTGGATTTAGAGTTTAGAAATCATTGGAAACCATTCCAAGAGCGTTTGGGAATGGAAGCCCCATTTGTCACGGTCAGGAATAGCGACAGCACAGATAGTTGAAAAGTAAGTAAAGAAGTAAAGCAAAAGTAAAGAAGAGGTTTTGTAGGAGTATCTGGCGGCAAAAGAGAGAAACAGAAGACAGGACAGAGGTAAGACTTATTCGGTGCAGGGCTAAAAAGACAAGTGTGGACGTGTGGGAAGGAAATGGGCGTGTTGGAGGTGGAGAGGCTGAACTGCAGATGCTCTGGGGTGGGGGTGGGCTGGACGCGGGGCTCAGCCAGGTCTGGAGCCCCAGTGGGTGGCCTGGGAGGTGACAGCCTCCTGTCTTGTGAGCACGTGGGCCAGGGAAGAGACAGAAAGATTTTGAGGTCTGGACAGAAGTTGAAGGAATGTGCTTTTAAAATGGGATGGGGGGCAGGATTATAGGCTGACCGTTGGGGGCTTTCGGGTGGCAGGAGCTACTTGGGTAAGTGCAACAAGTTTGGAAGAGCCTCCGTGTAGATGATGGAGAATTGAGAAAACATCAGGAAAAAGTAGGAAGCAGCAGAGGTTCAGGTTAGAGAACTGGAAGGCCTGGTGGCCACCCCCACAATTCAGTGACACTTGAAGGCAAACTGCAGGGGGACTGGCTAGTTCAGGAGTGCGGGGTGGAAAGATGGAACCCCCAGAATTGACTTCCAGCAGGGACAGGTTTATCCAAGAGAACGAGGGGGGCAAGAGGCTTCAGATGGGTAACGACATCATTGTGGAACTGATAGAGGGAGATAGGTCAGAGGGCCCCTCAGAAAGGGCCTGAGGGGGGCCAGGACCCGTTGAGGGACATGGACAGGCAGATGGAATGGAATCCAGAGGGTTGCCGTCCCTGGGGGTCAGAGGTCTTGGGGGTAGAGCAGTAGCTTGTTGGATCATCCTTTGATACCTCATGTTACCTGTCCTAGAACATTACCGACTTCCTTTGGTACAAATTGAGGTGAACTTTAAGCTCTCTCTTCAGGATTTCTCATGAAGTCGTTGCTTTGGCTTAGCTGGTTTAGTCACTGCCCTTCAAAAACAACAACCCCCTCCATCTTCTATGGTTTTCCTGTAGACCTGTACGTCCACATCGGTAGCCACGAGCCACGTGTGCCTGTTGAGCAGGTGAAATGTGGCCAGTGCCGCTAAAGGATGCGGGAAGTGCAAAACACACACTGGGTTCTGAAAACTTAGCGTGAAAAAACCAACGTAAACTACCTCATGAATGATTATTTACATGGTAAAATAATAACTTGGATACATGGGTTAAAGAATATTAAAATTAATCTCACCTGTTTCTTTTTATCTTTTTATTTAAAAAAAAAATTTATTAGCACACGAGTGGGGTGAGGGACAGAGGGAGAAGCAGGCTCTTTGCTGAGCAGGGAGCCCGATGTGGGGCTTGATCTCGGGACTCCGGGATCATGACCTGAGCTGAAGGCAGATATTTAACCGACTGAGCCACCAAGCACCTCACTTTTTACCTTTTTAAGTATACTTACTAGAAAATTTAAATTACATGGCTCCCATTTTATTTCAGTCGGGTAGCACTGTTCTAGACCTTTGGCGCACTTTCTCTCTGCTGGATGTCTTCCTAGTATCTATTCACTTAGCCATGTCTTATCCATGCTGCAGGGGCGACATGCCTCTCTTCTCCTGTCTGTGACACTGTCTTGTCTCTTATCACTTATTCCCAGCTCCTGTTGGGAAACCCCTAGAGTTTCTGGTTTGTATTTTTATTTGAAATCCGCTTGCATCCATTTCTTATCGCCCAGAATCCATGATTGGCATTGCCTTTACTAGATTGTAACCCCCTTGAAAGCGGGACTGATAACATAGGTGTAGTTCTGTCTCAGCTTCTGGCAACATCTCTAGCACTGGGCTCTGTCCCTAAGAGGAACTCCAAAGTTTTTGAATGAATAAATAATGTATTTGCGTGTCCACTGGTCTCTTAACTTTAAAATCCAAATCAGTACTATAATGCTACCTGTATTTTTGGTAATTTCTTAGACATCCCTGAATTTTAGGGTAAGTATAGTATTTGGAATTGGACAGGACTGGCCTCGAATGGCACACAAATTATCCCTCTATATACCTGATTTTACAATAAAAATATTTTCAAAACTTACCCTGATATGTTGCCAGGTCCTTTTTAGTTCGTTTAGGATGTTGAGACTCTGCATGGAAGCCAACGGTGAATGTACATGGAATTTTTTCTCCTCTTGACTGCTAGAAACCCCATTGGTGGTACCATGCATTTTTGGCCCTTGGTTATGTTCTGACGGTATTTTCGTTAGATTGCTTTGTGATAATTCTAAATAGCGGCAGTGTTTGCCACTATTCAGTAGTTAATTAGTAATAATAGTTCCCTCCATCTCTTCTCGAAGAGTCCTTGAAGAAACACATTGTTACTGGCGTGTTAGTAAATATCTGCTGATTGAATAATGAATGGTAGCTGTAAGGGAGAACATGTGCCTAGAGGACATTTTTAAGAAAGATTAAGTTCTTAGTAAGGATTCATTGAGTGAATGGTAAAGTGAGAAATGAATGAAATTAAAAATTAGGTGAATGAAAATAAATGAAGAAATGAATGATGCAGTGAAGGCTGTTCATGGGGGGAAGGTTGAAAATGGTGGGGATGGACTGCCGTGGAGATTCCAGTGGGACCCCGGAGGTACCTTTTCTCCCCAAATACGTTTTCCTGTGATACATGGAAAGAACACGAGACTGATAACTGGTTGACCTGACTTCTTGCCCACAGCCTACCATCCAGTTGTGGGATCTTGGGGAAGTCACCTAAGCTTTCTGAGCCTCTGCTTCATTGTTGCAGAGCAGGGGGGATAGATCAGAAAAGGCAGCAAGGTGGTAGCACGTGGCCTGGGAGTCAGGTTGGCTTCTCCATGCTGGCTTTCCCACTTCCCAGCTCTGCAGCCATTCTTGCGTTCCCCAACGTCTTTGACACTTTGCAAGAGTGAGAGTGAAAGGGTCTCTCCTATTCCTGACAGAGGAGCTCCTAAATCAGCTGCATACCAGTGGGTGATTGAACATTTGTTGAAGAATGAGAGGCTAACTATCAGGGGAAGTTTTGAAAATATTTTTATTGTAAAATCAGGTATATTGAGGGATAATTTGTGTACCATAAATATCTTTTTTACCTTAATTTTTTTAAGAGAGAAAGTGCACGCATGCGCAAGCCAGGAGTGGGGTGGGGTGGGGTGAGGGGAGGGAGAGAATCTGAAGCAGGCTCCAAACCCAGCACGGAGCCTGATGCGGGGTTCAGTCTCACCACCCTGTGATCATGACCTGAGCCAAAGTCAAGAGACAGACACTTAACTGACTGAGCCACCCACGTGCGCTCTGATTTCATTTTGAACTGAAACTCTGTGCCCATTAGATGATGATGCCCCATTCCCCTCCCCCAGCCCCTGGCAGCCACCCTTCTGTGTCTGAATCCGAGGGCTCTAGGTACCTCATATAAACAGAATCCTACAGTTTTTGTCCTTTTGTGACTTGTTCTTTTCACTTAGTGTAATGTCCTCAAGATTCGTCTGTGTCGTATAGCATGGGTCAGAATTTTCTTCCTTTTTAGGGCTGGATAATATTCTGTTGTGTGGGTGTACCACATCTTGGGTGTCCACTCACGCATACACAGACACTTGAATTTTTCTGCCTTTTGGCTATTGTGAATAGTGCTGCTATGGACATGAGTGTACATAGGTCTTTGATATACTGCTTTTAGTTCTTCTGGGTCTGTGCTCAGAAGGGGAATTGCTGCATCGTATGGTAATTCTGTTTTTAAGTTTTTGAGGAATTGCCATATTGTTTTCCGTAATGGCTGCGCCATTTTGCATTCCCACCAGCAGTGCACAGGTGTTCCAGTTTCTTTACAACCTCACCGATATTTGTTCTTTTTTTTTTTTTTTAATAGTGGCTATCCTGATAGGTGTGAGGTCGTTGTATAACCAGACTTTAGATAGTAAAAATTTATGGGTTCTAAGAAGTGTAATTGGATACCATCCTTTCAGTTAATCTCATTTAAATAGATAGTGAAGCATTTCCTGCTAGGTTAAGTGACTTGACCATATATCTTGTCATAGAACTTGTCCTGGTCAAAGGTAGGACTGAAATTCAAGTCTCTCCATTCCCATTGTTGCATGAATGGTGCAGTCTGGTCATTCACTTATTCCCGTATCTAACACACACCACACACCTCAGTACTGTGTGAGGTACAGGAGTTGACAAAGACGGTTCACCTGAAGACACATCCCTCGCCACCTGTCCCTGGCTGCTGCTTCACCCAAAGCTGCTCAGTACTGTTCAGCTGTCAGTTTAATGACCAGCTAATAGAATCTGCAGAATCATGCTTGGTAACTCTTGCTTTTGCTTTCCTCCCCTATTGTGTTATCAGTCCAGAGGAGCTTGTGAGAATGACCTCCCTAGTCCTGTTTTCTTTTTTTTTTTTAATTCTACCATTTATTTTTATTTTTTTAATTTAAGTTCAGTTTAGTTAACATGTAGTGTATTCATTTCAGATGTAGAGGTCAGTGATTGATCAGTCTTATACAACACCCAGTGCTCATTACATCACGTGCCCTCCTTAATGCCCATCATCCTGTTACCCCGTCTCCCCACCTCCCCTCCAGCGACCCTCAGTTTGTTTCCTGTGGTTAAGAGTCTCTTATGGTTTGCCTCCTCTGTTTTTCTCAGTGTAGCTCTCAAAACTCGGTAATTTTCCACAAAATCATTTGAGAAGAAAATAAGATAAAGGGGAAAGGAACAGAGATGGTGAGCTCTCTAGCCACTGTTGTAGAAAGTTGGCCATATTTAAACATCGTTGGCATGCTGTGCGTCCGCGGGTGCCTGTGTAGCTCTCAGCCCCTTGACGTCATCTCTGACACATTCAATGCTAATGAGAGACTCATAAACAACCAGGACTCCCAAGTTGTGTTAGTACAGCTCAGACCTTGGAGAGAACATTGCTTGGGCCATTGCAGAAGCCATACCACGTCTGTTGTTGCCAAATCCCTTGAGTTACAAGAGGTTAAAGTTTACTGAAGTGAAGAGTATGGTTACTGCTTAAATACAGGCTCTCCTTAGAGAATGTTCAACTGATGATGGTGTTGAGTAAAGCGTCGCCGGGCTTGCTTGTGTCCTGTTCTGGGTTTGGTTTTGGCTTTGCAGCTGTGGATGTGAATACAGTGAATTTGTTTTCATATCTGTCTTAGGTTTCCTCATTTCTGGCTTCTGTTTCGACGAAGTGGTTTTTCAAACTAGGGCACCAGGAGAGAAGGAGGAACCCGGTTCTGTTCTATGTTTTTTCCTGGCAAATGAATTCACTTCATCTTGAAATCTGTAATCCTTCCTCTTTGTTCGAGGTGTCTGGATTTGACTTGCATTTACTTCTGGCCACTTCAGGAAGTGGACTGTGGAGGCCGGTCTGCACCTCGGGGGCATGTCAGCGATGGGGGCTGCCCGTACCCGGCCCCGGACTCTTGAAGCCACGGCTCCCCCTGGAGTGAAATCTGAGGTGCGAAGTCTGCCCAGATGCAGATTGGTGAGGGGCCGATGGGAGGGGCGCCTTTGATTCGAAGCAAATGAGTTTTTCTGAGGATTTGCCTTTGGACAGCCGGGAGTCCGTCATTCCGTGGTGCCCCTGTGTCCTGTTAGGGTGCTCCTGCGTGTTTTGTGAGTGGGTCTCGCGCGGGCTGGGTGTGCGCGCTTCTGGGTGTTCTCTGCGGCTCTTGCAGCCGGGGGGAGGTGGCATCCCGGCCCAAGGGCAGCCGTTGCCGGGAATGGTGTCAGGTGGCCAAGCAAAGATGAGGACATGCTGGAAAGCTGCGTGAAGCATGTGACCCGTCATCCCTCGGAGGCCTTCTCTTGGGGGGAAAGTTCTCATTTCTGCACACACTCAACAATCATGAGACGTAGCCTGCCATCCTTGGAGGTCGAGTCCCTTGTGGACCCGAATGTTTTTGTGCTTTGGTTCCTCATGCTTAGACGTCCTCATCAAACCAGAAGCCTCGATTGTCTGCTCGCTACACCCCTTCCTGAGCTGCAGATTTGGTTTGGACATAATGTCTCTGGCCCTCCCTTTTCTTGCTCTGAGAAATGAAGAGATGGAACAGTATTCTCAAACCTGAGTGGGCGTCGGGGACATCGTCACCTAGTGGGCTTTGCAGGAGCCCATCCATACCAGGGCCTGTAGCGCGTCCTTCTCAAGCGGTGTCCTTGAACTCTGAGCGCTGCGGGAGGGATTCCCTCCCTGGCTGCAGACAAGGACATGGGCTCCCAGTCTGCCCACAAGGACATGGGCTCGGGGAGCTGAGCACGTAGGCCCTAGAGCTGGGTTTTGACCTGCTCTGATTCCAAAGCCCTTGGTTTTTTTTGTTTTGTTTTGTTTTGTTTTTTTTGTTTTTTTTTTTTTTTTGGACTCTACCATGTTGTTACCTGCGGCTTCACGATTTGGGGTAAAGTACTTGTCGCTTCCATAGGATATAAGTAATTGAAGAACGGAAGTGAATTCTGAGAATTCTAAGCAATCTAGAATAACTGCTTTTCGAACCGTAAGGTTCAAGTACCAATATTTGAACCAGAGATCATAACAACTAACAGAAACGAAACATGATGTATTTTTTTTTTTTTTTTTAAATCTTACAGAATTCGCAGGCCACAAATTTCCTGGAAGAAATCGTGCATTTTTTTCTGAGGATGTCATAACAACTGGGTTTAGGAATTGTCTTTTGGTGGCAGTTGGGCAAGTTATCTTTGATGATTTTAATATTTTTACTTTATAGGAAAAGAAGGCCCCTATTCCTAAATTGTTATATTTAGGTCTTCAAGGGTGGATCTTGTGAGGTTGCTATTATAGTAGACTGAAACCTATATATAGGGACACTCAAATGTGGTGTAAATCCATGTCTTTAAAAAAAGAAAGCAATTACCGTGTTGGAAAGCCAAGCTCTACAAAGTGAATGAAATCGTAGGAGAGCCGGGATGGGATTTCATTGTACTAAGCAAATGGCCCTGACTTTCTTTGTGCTTTTGTGTCCTGTGGTAGCAGAGTGGGGAGTGCAGGTGTCTCAGAGTTAGGACCGTAGACCCTTACAGGTCTCAGCACTTGTCATACATGGATTGGGAGACAGATGTGAAAGGACGAAGTGCTCATTCATGTTATACTTTCAGTGTCCTCTTAGTTATCTAGCATCCCTTAGAACCTGTGGGTTGTTTTAAAGTTTACTTTTTATTTAATGTGTTCTCGTGCCCATCATGTTTTTTCATCAGAGTTAAAATGAATTTACTTGAAATTATGTCTTTGACCACCGAAGTCAGTACCTGCCAGTGTTGCTAGTCACATAAAAAAATGTATTTTCAGCACACATACACAAATGCTGTGAGCACCTTCCCTCCCCTCTGCCTCTTCCCACCCTCCCCATTCCCCGAGACCGGAAGCAAGGGAGGAAGACGTTTGGAGCCGCCTGAAAAGGACTTGGCTCTTTCGGTATTGAGCGGCTGATGCAAGCCTCTTCTGGCCTTTCTGAGAGCTCAGAACGCCGAACATTAATTGGTCTCTATATATGTCTCAGGAATCCCATCTCAGAAGTGCAATAGGCTTCTTTAACTGTTCTTTCTTGCTCAGAGGTGCCTTGTCACTCTGCTGGAGCTCTGATAATGATAGGCTGGATTTCTCTGCGGAAACACAAAACAGCTTCTATCCAGGCATTTTGTTTTGCCTTCTGAAGTGCTACATGGCTTTGGCTAGATACTGGACAAAAAAGGCCTAATGAGAGGACTATTTAAGACCTGGGTACGCTGTCACATCATAAAATGCTAAACAGTATTCCCTTCAGGAACATGTTCAGAATTTCACATAAAAATCTTTATTTCCTCCTCAGGAAATACAAATGATCTCGGCATCATTTCTAACATGCTTTCCCCAAGTTCTTCCCAAGGTTCTCATTCAGGATCATCCTTTTGCAACAGAAATTGAGAGTTTCTCACCCCCCCCCCCCCAATATCACTGGGGGGGTAGAACGTTTTGATGCTATGCAGTTACTTTTCTTTGCAGAATTTCACTGTGGTCACTCGTCACGTTCTGAAGGGAATAGACCATTCCAGAACACAGAGTGGGGATTGGAAATGTTTTTGTAACCAAGAGGCCACTGGCTAGAGGTGGATGGATTCAAGCAGGGGCTGGCAGGCTGGGAGGGGCTGACTCATCCATGACTCACATGACAGCCTGGGTGGCCCCTTGGCCCTGGTGCCAGCCTCTGGACGTAGAGAGGCGGTGTCTCGGCTCTCCCATGAGAACTTGGAAGTCGAAATAGCCGACTCTGATTCTGGCTTGGTTCAAGTGTGGGCTCACCCTTCGTTAGGGACTTGGGGAGACGCTCTAGGAAGCTCACGCACGCGTTTTGGCTTTGGCAGCCTGGGTGACGTAGAAGACACTGTCGTACTGCTGGTTTTGTGCACTGGGAAACCCTACGATGGAGCAGTGGGTTGGGAACAGAAAACTTGCTCAAACGTCAGTTGCCACAGCCCTGATCTTTCCTCTACTTCCTTGAAATGCCACCTTTATCGTATTCTAAATCTCCACGTAACTTGTATCTTTGTCTGGACTTGACTATTTCTGTTCAGTAGCAAACTATTAAAATTACTGTTCCTTGACCGAATATTTTGCTCTCTGATGGGGCAAATACTCCGTTGTCTTTCCCCTCAGAGTGCTTCCTCTTGGCTACTCCACAATGTCATTCTTCTTGATGCACTTTAGAATCAGCCTATCACAGCGTTCTAAAAACCTACCTGGGATTGCGCTGAACCTGTAGCAGTTTAAGGAGAATTGACCTGTTGATTTAGGTCTTCCTACCAGGGAATATAGAATATCTCAGAGTTGTTTAGATCTTTTTATGCCTTTTAGTAAAAGTTTTATATTTTTAAATATAAATATTATACATTGTTATTTTCTTCCTAGTTTTAAAGTAATTTTTGCAGGTGATAAAAAAGGAATTTTCCCCTCAATTTTTAAGTGGTTATCACTAACAGGTAGAAACTTACTCATTTTTTTTATATTTACTCTGTGGTCCCCTACTGAACTTGCTTAATCATTCCAACGGATTTTTGGTTGACTAAGTTGATATCTTATCCATTAAAGGAGGAACAATGTTCATTCCTCATTTCTTGATTGGTGCGTTAGGGTTCCTGAAATGAATTGGAGCTTTTTCTGTACTCAGGAGCTATGTGAAATAAGGATTTGCTGTTCTTTGAAAGTTTCATAGTTTATCACCTGTAGAAGCAAGTGGGCTTGAAATGATTTCCGTGTTACTTTATGATAACTTCCTAAAATTAGTAAGAGGAAGCCTGATAGGCTGGCAGCTGGAGGGAAGAACGATCAGACATGGGAGGTGAGGCAGGGAAGGTGGCTGGGGTACACAGGTAAAGAGGGTGATCCAGTGATCAGAGGAGAGTGACATCTCCCCACCCCCAGCACCCCTGGTGCAAGACCTTTCTGGAATATCATTTTTGCATGTTAGAGGGAAAACGCTTTATGCCTCAGCCATTTCCCCGGCCAAGTTGTGATGAATCTTCAGGCCTTTTCCCTGGAAAACAAGGGAAGTGGCTGAGGGTGTTCAAGTTGAAACTGAACTTCCTCCTTTTGGTAAACTTGATTTTGAAAATCTTGTGATGGCTGCTTACGTTTTGTGATGTGACCTGGAGAGATGAAGGTTGGCAGGCCGTGCTCACCAGGGATGGGACCAGGGCTGGCTGTAAGAAGGAACTAGGTGACCATCTCTGCCTTTATTCTGCTTCGGAATCACAAGCCTCCTGGTCACGGTCACCCCACTGCTGAGGGGCCGTCTGCTCAGGCGTTGGGCACCAGGTGGGGAATGTCCGCCCGTCCCTCATGTGATGGTGGGAGACTGTGTTTGCTAACTTCCCTCACTTATGTGGCATAACTCTTGGAAGAAAGCTGTTTCTCTATAAGGGTGGACGTTAGATTTTTGGATTCTGTTGTTCACTATAAATAACTTCTGGTAAGTGCCCTGCTCTGAGCTCATGGCTCAACAAGGGAGATGCTGTAGTTGCAGATGATGAGATTAAACCTTTCATTTTAGAGAGTTTCCTGTGTTTGAATCGAGGTCTCTCTGCCTCTTGTTAGAAGACCTGGGGAATAATAGGTAAGGAAGTTTCTCACATGGTAATGATGCCTAATAGCCATAAAATTTAAAATTTAAGAATGCATTCATGGTTTTGGTAGAATGAGCTCCCATGAGGGTCTTTGTCCTCCCTGAGTATTGTTACTTCTTTGTTATATATGGCTGAGAATTTTCATGAAATGCCACACAATTGGTATTCACAGGATGCCTTCTAGTATATTCACCCCTTTGATGGTGTGCCCCACATCCCACTGTGAAAATGCACTTTCATAAATACGTCTCCCTGCTAATTAAATTAGTTGATTAAAAGTGTGACTTAATTGTCCTATCAATTGTTGTTTGTTTTTTAAAGATTTATTTGAGAGAGAGTGCATGCACGCGCATGGGTGGGGGGTGAGTGGGGAGGGGCAGAGGGAGAGGGAGAATCTCAAGCAGTGTCCCCCTGAGTGCAGAGGAGCCAAAGTGGGGCTTAATGCAGGAGACTTTTTTTTGGGGGGGTATAATATACTTTATTGATGGTACATGACAAGGTAGGGCTCCCCAAGCCCCTCGCCTTGTTCGGGGAGTCTGGAGTGGAACCTGTGTGGAAGCAGGGGATTCTCAGTGTGTTGGGGGATGAGTTGGGGCAAGGACTCCCTAGCAGCATCTGAGGGCCTCTTTCTTCCTCTTGCCCTCGCAAGTATGGTCCACTACCCAGTTGCTGTAGCCAAATTCATTGTCCTACCAGAAAATGAGCTTGACACAGTGGTCGTCGAGGGCAATGCCAGCCCCAGCATCAAAGCTGGAAGAGTGGGTGTCACTGTTAAAGTCACAGGAGACAACCTGGTCCCTGGTGGAGCCCAGGATGTCCTTAAAGGGGCCCCCTAGTGCCTGCTTCACCACATGTCTTTGCAGTTAGCAGCTTTCTTCCAGGGGCAGGTCAGATCCACGACTGACGTGTTGGTGGTGGGGACACTGAAGGCCATGCTAGCTCCCATTCAGCTTAGGGATGGCCTTGTCTACAGCCATCCCTAAGTGGTGCCACTAGAAGCAAGGATGATGTTCTGGGCAGCCCCTCAGCTGTCATGTCACAGCTTCCCAGAGGGGCTGTCCACAGTCTCCTGGGTGGCAGCGATGGCATAGACTGTGGTCATGAGTCCCTCCACAATGCCATAGTTGTCATAGATAACCTTGGCCAGAGGGGCCAAGCAGTTGGTGGTGCAGGAGCCCTTGCTGACAATCTTGAGGGAGTTGTCATACTTCTCATGGTTCACACCCATCATAAACATGGGGCAGTAGCAGAAGGGGCAGAGATGATGACCCTCTCGGCCCCACCCTTCAAGTGAGCCCCATCTTTCTCCCTGGTGGTGAAGCCCTCAGTGGACTCCACAAGATAGCACCAGCATCACCCCTGTTTGATGTTGGTGGGAATCTCGCTTTTGGAAGATGGAGATGGGCTTTCCATTGATGACAGCTTTCCTGTTCTCAGCCTTGACTGTGCTGTTGAATTTGCTGTGGTTGGAATCATACTGGAACATGTAGACTATGTAGTTCAGGGCAACGAAGGGGTCATTGATGGCAACAGTATCCACTTTGCCAGAGTTAAAAGCAGCCCGATACAGCCAAATCCATTTATTCCGACCTTCACTGTCACGTCTTGGGGATGCAGCTGGCACAGCACCAGAAGCTGCAGGTGTCTGTCAAATGGGAAGGAGCAGAGAGCCAGGAGACTTTTTTTTTTTTTAAACATTTGTGTTGTATATAGACTAAAATAATTTTGGTCTAATATTTCCTGTCTTTTTACAGAAAACAACTATGTGTTAAGTTATTGTAGTTTGAGATTCCAGGACCATAGCTTATTTGCATTTTCTCTCTGTATTGGCTGTGATCGTGCCTTGCATGTGTGACTGCCATATTGTACATTAAACACATCTGGTCAGACTGCTTTTGATTTTCCTTGTTCCCAGGTCTTAGGGCTCCCTTCCTGGATACTGGGAATAGGCTAATACAGCTGGGTCTATTCATTGCCACAGTGATGACCTCAGGACCTCTGCAGCCCGAAGCCCTGTTGGAAGGAAGCCCAGGGAGATCAAGTTTTGTGGTGTTACCACTGGGCCACTTCTGTGATCTTTTAGGAGCCATGGTTAAGTTTTATACTTTTTATTTGATTTTATTTTTTATTTTTATTAAGTAGGCTCCATACCCAGCATGGAGCCCAACGAGGGGCTTGAACTCATGACCCTAAGATGAAGACCCGAGCCGAGATCAAGAGTCAGATGCTTAATCAACTGAGCCACCTAGGTGCCCCTACGTTTTATACTCTTAATTCCTGGAGGGCAGCTGGCTTCTCTTCCAGGGCATCAGTGAAAAAGATAATGTTGCTCAAAAGCATAAAGTTATATTTTATCTGTGGTCTATAATATCAGTGGCTTAAAAATATCTTTTTTATGATATTCCCTCATCTTGTAGTTGGTATAACGCTTTGGTTCTGAAATCCAGAGTAGAAGCAAAGCAAGTGTTTCAGGTTTACAGATAACAAAGAAGTTTAAGAATAGAAAGACTTAGCTTCTTTAAAAAAGAACTATGCCAGATATGAGTTATACTCAGAAAAAGAAATTTTGCCCAAGAGATTGTTCTTGTGTACATTTTTCTTAGAGCAGCTCTGTTTCCTTGAACACTCTTGTCTCTCTTCTCTTTCTTGAAGCATCTGCAGCCATTGGCTTCTGGCCTAGCCCCTTTCTCTTGTCTTTCTTCCTTCTTTGTTCGTCATTCCTTTCCTGTTGCCCTTTGGTTTCTCCCATCTTCTTCCCACTGTCATAAGATGACATTCTCCTTAGGGGACCATCCCCGGTCCTCTTTATCCTTTTAGGATAATCATATTTTTGCCCCTGCTTTCAACTACCATTTGTATATCTCCATTTCCGCCCAGTTAATACACCTCTAGGTGGGACCTCTCTAATGGGTCTAGTGTTATTAGCTTCTAATTGGATATCTTCATTTAGATGTTTGCTATGTTCCTGCAACTGAGTGAATCAAAAAAATGAAAGAAGCCTTTTTATCAGTTGCTTCTTCATGGAGCTTCTGCCTCAGAGCCTATGACAGACTGTGAGTCCCATGTTTGAATCCTGGCTAGGTTACCTAACCAATTTTTCCTGCCTTATCACATTGGCTAGTGCCTCCAAGAAAATGTTGGCTTGTCCTGGTCTTAGGTAGAAATTATTCAGTCTTCACCAGTAAGTGTAATGTTAGTTGTAAATGTTTTTGTAGATGCTCTGTATTATGAAGATTTTAAGAATAAAGTTTAAAAACATTTTCATTAGCTACTTATAAATAAATATTTTTAATGTTTAGAGGATCCATACTGAAAATAACAAAAAAATCCACCTTAAATAAACTTTAAAAAATTTTTATTTTTTAAATTTTAGAGAGCGAGTGTGCGTGTGTGTGTGCGCATGCAAGCAGGGAGAAGGGCAGAGGGAGAGGGAGTTTTACTAATTTTTAGAAGTAATCTCTATACTTGACATGGGGCTCAAACTCACGACCCTGAGATCAAGAGTCAGATGCTCTACCTACTGAGCCAGCCAGGCATCCCTACCTTAAATAAATCTAGGGAAATATAAACTTGTATTAATGAAACTGTCAGGGTCAAAGAAGCTTTCACAACTGAAGAGAAAAAGGTAGTAGAGATATGGTTTGGAGGAAATGAGCCTATTATTTTGTTTAATGATGGTGCTGATTTTTCATTTGCTGGATGGATGTCTAAGTGGTAAATTTAATTTTGCTAGCTATTTTCCTGTGTTTAAATCAGGAGACTCTGAATAATTTTGGAGTTTTGCAAATACCATGTTATTCGTGCGTGTGTGTGAAAGAGAGAAAGAGAGAGAGATCGAGATCATCCTCCCTGGAACTGTAAAGTCTAAGCAATTTGGAATTAAATTCAATTCCTTTTTTCCGTAATTAAGAAAATTAAACCTAATTTAGTCCCCAAGGAGGCCTCTGGAAAAGCCTGGAAGTTCTTGCTCTCATCAAAATCATACGTTAAAACATTACAAATCTTGTTAATACAAATGACTGTCAGTGGAGCGTGATTAATTCTGGGACAGGGTCCTACACATAGTCCTTGCTTGACTGAAGTAAAAGACTCTCGGAAGGCTGTGATGGTACCAAGATTTTTTTTTTTTTTTTTTAGCATGAACATTTCTTTTTCTCTAGTTATTTTTTAATTTTTAAGATTTTATTATTTAGAGAGAGAGAGCAAGTGGTGGGAGGGGCAGGGAGAAAGAATCTCAAGCAGACTCTCTGCTGAGCCTGAAGCCCAACGTGGGTATCAGTCTCAAGACCCTGAGATCAGACCTGAGCCGAAACCAAGAGTCGGTCATTCAACTGACTAAGCCACCCAGGTGCCCTGAAAATTTCTTTTCTGTTTTTTTTTTTTTTTTGTAAAGTTTATTTAAGGGATCTCTACACCCAACATGGGGCTCAAACGCCTGGCCCCAAGATCAAGAGTTGCGTGCTCTTCCGACTGAGTCAGCCAGATGCCCCCCTATGAAAATTTCTATAGAATTTTCACGTTTCCTGGGACTTGGAGCTTATATTCGATGCTTTGTTAACAATAGTTAATGCACTTTCTGGTAAATCTATCTGGGCATGTTGAAGAAAGAAAGAATAACCGTGTACCCGTGTGCATTATTTAGGTCTTTTAGGTGGAAAGTTAGAGGAGATGGTTGATTAGAATGTTAATGATGCCCTAAAACACAGGAGGCACCCAGCAAACATTTATTGACAAATGTTGAATGAAAAAGAGAGGTGGGGGGAAATGTGTTGAAATGTTATTTACTCCTTTTTCTTTTTTTCCATGGAAAGTGAGTTGATCCTCAAGGTCCCTGTTAGCTCTACAATTCTTAGCGTTCAGAAATCAAAAATTATTAGTTGTTAGGTTCAGGGCTTCGTTCTGAGAGATTTGCCGCCTTCTTTAGGCAAGCCTCTCTATAACTCTCTCTGTTCTTCTTCACCTAGTTGTTACTTCAGAGTTTCTCTGTCCTGTTGTTCAAGAACTTTCTTCCAAGCTGCCTGACAGTCCCGGGTAGTGTACTAGGAGGGGCATCATCTTTGGAATTTGATCTGATTCAGATCTTTTCTCTCTGAACTGTTTATTATATGTATGCTCTTTTGTAAATTTTCTGAACCTTAGCTTTCTCATCTGTAAAATGGGGGCAATAAAATCTCCACCTCAAATTTCACTGTGAGCCTGAAATGCTATGAAGAGCTTGGAACCGTACCTGGCATATGTTAGGTCTTAAGTAAGCTGTTAACCATTTTTTTCCCTTAGTCTGGTAGCTGGCAATTATCTATCAGATGATTAAGGCTCTAAAATTAAAGTCTGTCTTTATTGTCCTGAAAAAAGAAAATCACAGCTCACTCCTTTTACCCACTACTAAATGCTCTTTTCCCCTGAAGTTGTGGGTCAGCATGAATACTTTTCACTGTGTTCTTGAGGGTTTGTTTCGGAGTCCCTACTCTTTACTGTCCCCATTGCTGTTCCGCATCTTTATCCGACGCTGTGGTTGGCCGGATCTCTGTTCTCTATCCTGTTTTTGTACCATGTAGCCAACCATAAGGAATTCTTTGTTTCTCCATTTTCACTGTTAAGTAACGAGGCGATCTTCTTCTCCTGTCATAGGAGAAAGTAGAACTTGACTTGGAGAATTTTCTCTCTTTTAAGATTTGCTAAGTAAGGAGTATTAAAAAAAAAAAAAAATCTTTTTACCGAAGTATAAAGAGCACAAATCATGTTGGATCTTGGTCAGTTTTCCCAAAGTGAGCATACCTGAATGATAAGGATCATAGTAAATTAAAGGAAAGGCTCTCAGTGCTCCAAGCTCGAGGAAGCCTTCTTGCCCTCGTCATCCTTCCGATTACCCACCTGTTGTGAGAAGCATCTCAGCTCCCTGGTGCCCTCTGGCCCACCATCTGCTAGCTGGCTTTGGGTGCGCTGGGTTTCACCTGCCCTGCCCCCCCTCTTTTCTCTGAGATGGGAAGTGGGGGGTTAAAGAGACTGATGCTTTGTTCTTGATGCCGCCTGCCTTCGAGGACAGGTCACAAAGAGAGAATGCCATATTTCCACTTCCGCTTAACAAGTCTTCCCTCGTGGCCAGCTGCAGATGGGACGCAAAATGCAGAGGGTATGCCGAGTGAACACGGACTGCCTTTTTTCCTTTGTCTTTTCCTGTCTGTTCAGCAAAGCGTTGAAGATGTGGAGTACAGCAGTGCTGATTTAAGAAGCTAGTGTGAAAAACACTGTGCTTATGACTAAGATTACGAAACTAAACTTAGACTTTTTAAAATGAGGAGTAGGCGAGGGTGTTATGAACAGTGGGTCATTATATGGTCTATAGAGCAGTGGTCTGGAGGAAATGGGCTTAAATCGAGGCAGGGGGTGGAGGCTACCTTGTGACTTCCTATTGGAGAGGGCTCTGGAATACTGGGATGTACGGGTTGCTTATCGATCTCCCGGATAGATGGGGTAGTATGTTTCCAGCAGCTGCAGTCAGAGGTTGGAGTTGACCTTGCCTTAATTATAATTCTTTCATTATTATGTAATTTCCTAAATGTGAGGAAGGATAACAGGGGTTTTTACTGCCATTCATTTAATGGGACGAGATGAATTATACAGACATTCTGGTATAAATAAGAGATTTTTGAGAAGTGTTAATGCTCAGTTTTTTCAGACCAAAGGCATCCCAGCTCCACTGTTTAACGGTTGTGGGACCACAAATAAAGGATTGTAGGGAGGACGTGGGAGGTAGGATGTACGAAGGGCTTTATAAATTCTGTGATGTCATGTAACAGGGCGAGCTGTTACACGTCCAGTGGCATTTCTACTCATGTATTGAGCTCACATCTTCTCTACCTTCTCTCGCTTCCAGACCTCCTCGTCTCTCTGTTACTTGGGGCCATCGGGTAGAATTCCCTTATTTGTATTCTGCTGTTTGTTCTAGTTTTCAGTGCTCTCTGACTCTGTGGGTGATGCTGGTTGAGATGGGGGGGGGGGGAATCCTGAGAGGTGGGGCGGTTTTGCGTTATTTGAGAGTAAGGAAGCTTTTTGAGAAACTATAGATTTAGAAGGGGCTGCTAGAGGTAAAAGACAAAACTGGGAAACAGAGTCAGTCCGGGTGTGGCGGGGGCATGGGGCAAGGCAGTGGGTTGGGCTGACTACCATTGCACTCCTGCACCAAACAGCATCTTCACCCCCTTAGAAAGGGGAGAAATGCCACCACCCTCTCGTGTCTGCATGGCCAGAGCCCTGCCTTGGGACAGGACATCAGCTGCTTGTCTCTGTCATGAGGGTACTCACTCCAGGAGTGGATGGCTGACCTCAACTCCTGTGACCTCCATTCTGCTTCCTCCTATGAATTGGGAGCGATGGTGTGGGCCTGAGATCCTCCCTTGGTTGCCATCTTCAGGAGGTCCAACCCTGGTGCTCTTGGGCCTCCTTTGGCAGCTCGTCCCAGAGCAGTATCGGTTGTGGGGATCTCTGCCTTAATGCCAGAACAAGTGGCTTCTGCCTTGGTAGCTTACCAGATGTGTTTTCAATGATCTTATCTTGTCTTAAAATTGGCCCTCTAAGAGAATCCTATTTTGTTGTTGCTGTTGGCTTTAACAACATAAAATTATCGTCTCTTCATTCTGGAGGCTGGAAGTCCAAGATCAAGGTGCCGAAAGGTTTGGTTTCATGGGAGCCCACTCTCCTTGGCCTGCACAGTCACCTGCTTGCTGCCGCTTTCATGGTTATCCTGCCATACAGGCCCAGCCCTGGTGTCTCTCTGTCCTAGTCTCTTCTTTCTTCCCCTTGTTTTTAAAATTTGCATCAAGGGACACCTGGGTGGCTCAGTTGTTAAGCGTCTGCCTTCGACTCAGGTCCTGATCCCGGGGTCCTGGTTGGAGCCCCCTGTTGGGAACTCTGCTCAGCAGGGAGCCTGCTTCTTCCTCTCCTTCTGGCCCTCCCCCTGCCTGTGCATGCCCTCTCTTTCTCTCAACTGAATAAATAAAAGAAAAAATAATATGCATAATCTTTATTATGTATAGAATATACATATAGTCCTCTGTTATAGACTATATAAAATTTAATTATATATATAATCTGTCTTATACATACTTCTCCTATATATAATTTTCTGTTATATATAATATATGTTAGATCTATAACATGTAACCTGTTTACATACAGTGTATGTAATCTCCTGTTCAATGTGCAGGTATATATTCCAGTCTGAAATATAAGCTCAGGAGGAGCAGATGTCATGAGTCACTTTCATGCCCGGTAGTACCTGAGATAGTAAGTTAAGGTTCATGGTGGATCCTCAGAAAACACTTAGAGATTTGATTGCAGTGGTTCCTTTGATGAATGTTGTATTTTGCAGCCATAGGTTGTGGGGGGGAAACCTACAAATATCGGCTCTCCAGGGAGCTCTCCTGGGATTAGTGGCATTCGGGAGGAGCAAAGCTGTGATGTACCCTGAGTTACCACGTCTCTGAATTCCTGGCCTCTATGTTGCACGTCTCCAGGGGCACTGTTCACATTTCACACTTGGTTCTCCTGAATTCCCCTCACCCCCATGCAAGGGGATTCGGGTGCATGAAGTAAGAGTGCTGTGTGAGGTGACAGGAACATTCTTGGCTGTTTGTCACAGCCAGCTTCCAGCCTCTCCTGGGGGTTGGTTCTGGAGGTAGGGCCCTCCTGGCATGCCCTCACCGGAAGTGCCCCCCCCCCCCCCCGCCAATTGTAATGAGGTTGGAATGGAGCGCCATTATTAGCATTTCTGTAATTTGTATAGTTTTCTCCCTTTATGAAAAAAGCCTTGATTTGGGTGACTGAGCTGTCTTTATTATTTTGAAGTTTTTCTTCTATTTTCTATAGAAATGCTACATAATGCTGCTCCTTAATGGGTATCATGGTGATTCTTGGGGTCTTCCCAGGGTCTGTGAGCTCAGGTAGAGGTTGTCTAGGCTAAGTGTGGAGCTGAGGACAATCAAATTCAAAAAGAAAAACATTCGGAAAGAATGAGATGAGGAGTTTATAGGGAACCATAGCAGATAACATCTTAGTTTGGCCGCTATAACAGAGTTACCATAACTGGGTGTCTTCAATGGCAAACGTCTATTTCTCCTAGTTCTGGAGGCTGGAAGTCCAAAATCAAAGTTCAAGCTAATGTGGTGTCTGGTGAGAGCCTACTTTCTGATTGGAGACCGCCAGCTTGTCGCTGCATCCTCACGTGGCAGAAGAGTGAGTGGGTTCACTGGGGCCTCTTTTATAAGAGTGCTACTGCCATTCCTGAAGGCTCCACCATCGTAACCTATTTACCTCCCAAAGGCCTTGCCTCTGAATAACATCCCACTGGGGGGTTGGGATTTCAACATATCCATTTGGGGAGCCACCAACATTCAGTCCATAACATTTGCCCAGTCCCCCCACCCCCAAATTCATGTCTGTCTCAAATGCAAAACACATTCATTCATCTGAACAGCCCCCAAAGTCTGAAGTCATTCCAGCATCAACTTTAAAAGTCCAAAGTCTCATCTAAATCAGGTATGAGTGAGCCTTAAAGTAACTGTTCATCCTGAGGCAAATTCCTCTCCAGCTGTGAACATGGAAAAGCAAACAGCTTCCAGCCTGCATCTTCAACACTTTGTTAGAAATTACTTCAGCTAAATATCCAGTTTCCCCCCTCCCAAGTTCAACCTTCCACAAAACACTGGACCGCCAATGCAAGTCAGCCGAGTTCTTTGACACTTCACAGCGGGATTGCCCTTCCTCTTGTTTCCAGTAACGTCCTCATTTCCATCTGAGACCTCATCACGATGACTATTAACGTCCATATTGCTACACACACTCTGCTCATGATTACTTAAGTATTCTTGAAGCAAATGGAAGCTTTCTGTTGTGGTCCTTTCAGCCTGGTTATTTCTCCTTTATTTCTCAGAGTTCTGGAGGCTGGCCCTCCAAGGTTAGGGTGCCTGCATGGTCAGGTGAGGGCCCTCTTCCAGGTGGCTACGTTCTTGTATCTTCACTTGGCAGAAGGGCCTAGCGAGCTCTCTGTGCTGTCTTCTGTAAGGGCACTAATCTCGTGCATGAGGGCTCCACCCTCACGACCTAGTCACCTTCCAAAAGTCCCACCTACTACTGCGATCACTTGGCAGATTGGGGTTTCCGGTTATGAATTTTGGGGGGGGGGGGACCCAAACATTGAGACCACACCACTTTCTGTATAGCTCTTTCCTGAGTCCTCCCCAGAATCATCTTTAAAGGTCCACATATGGTAGTGTGGGATTTTTCTAGCATGTTCCTCCAAACTTTTCCAGCCCCTACCTGTTACCCAGTCCTGAAGTTATTTGTTACAGCAACACCCCCACTTCTTGGTACCAATTTCTTAGTTTGTTCAGGCTGCTATAACAAAAATACTGTAAATTTTTGGTTATGATTGTGAAATTGTTTGTAAAATTTATGATTTTGTTAAACTCTTTGTTTAAGCATGGCACAAACATTTATTTTTCATAGTTCTGGAGGCTGGAAATTCCAAGATCAAAGCACCAGAGGATTCCGGGAGAGCCTGCTTCCTGGTATAGGCAACTGTCTTCTCACTGTGTCCTCGTGGCAGGAGGGGAAAGGAAGCTCTCTGGGGCCTCTTTCTAAGAGCACTAATCCCATCCATGAGGGCTCCACCTTCCTAAACTTTTCACCTACCCAAACACCACATCCTAATACCATCACATTAGGGGTTCAAATTTCAACATATGAATGGGGGGAAGGGGACACAAATGTTCAGTCCCTAAATGATGGTCCTAAAAGGCCTTTGAGTTCTACTTTTTACCCTAAAGTGTCGCTGTTTGCTTAGCTCTTATGTTCCTGGGCTTAGTATTCGTGTATTTGATGCACTAGGAGAGCAGAATGCAATGGCTGAGAACTTGGGTCCCTAAATTCTACAGTGCTGGTGGGAGTTCAGCTCATCAGTTCCCCATCTCTGTGATTTGCAGCAAAGTACTTTAGCTATTTCAAATCTCAGGTTTTCTCATCCTTAAACAGGGGCTACTAATTGTGTCCATAGCATTATTGTGAGAATTAAATGAGACACAGTGTATGTAAAGCATTGAGTACAATGCTTGGGACCCAACGAAATCCCAGTACGCGTTAGTTCTTGTCACAGAGAACGAAAGACCTGTTCTTCACGAACAAAGTCAAACCCAGTTATTGTTTATAAACAAGGTCAGTTTCTGCTTCTCCACTTCTAGGTGTTTCTCCCGGTCTTGCAGCATATTTACCATAAGTGGATTCAGCTGGAATGGGCTAGCAAGTACAGGGCTTCCAAAACGTTGAGCAAGAGACTTAACGTCCCCCTAGGCAAAGGACTAGAAAGTGTACAAATGGCCAATAAGCATATAAAAAGATGCTGAGTATTGCTAATCAAAACCACAGTGAAGTACCCCTTCACACTCATCAGAATGGCTATTTCCAAAAAGTTTCCCAAAACAAAAAACTGGGAAATAATAAATGTTGGCAAAGATGTGAGAAATTGGAGCCCTTCTGGTGCACCATTGGTTGGACTGTAGAATGGTGCAGTCGCTAAGGAAAACATTCTGGTGGTTTCTCAAGAAATTAAGAATAGAATAACCGCACAATCCAGCAGTTCCACTTCTGCGTATATACTCCAGAAGGATTGAAAGCAGGGACTCAAACAGGTATCTGTAGCATATTCAGAGCAGCACTATTCACAGTGGCCAAAACGTGGAAGTAACACAGTTGTCCGTGGACAGATGAATGGATAAACAAAATGTGGTAAACAGAATGGAATATTATTCCGCCTTAAAAAGGAAGGAAATTCTGACATATGCCGCAACATGGATGAACCTTGAGGACCTCATATGCAAAGTGAAACAAGCCGGTCACAGATCAGCATATGTTACCACTTATACCCCTTATAGGAGATACTTGGAGTAGTCAAATTCATAGAGACAGAAAGTAGAACTGTAGTTGCTCGGGACTGGGGGTGGAGGGGGAATGGAGAGCTAGTGTTTAATGAGCACGGAGTTTCGGTTTTGTAAGATGGAAATGTTCTGGAGACAGATGGTGGTTATGAGCGTACATGGGTGTGAATGTTCTTAATGCCACTGAATTGTGCACTTAATGGTTCAAATGGCAAATTTTGTCATGTATATTTTACCATAATTAAATATGTAATTTTGGGGGCACCTGGGTGGCTCAGTCGGTTAAGCATCTGCCTTCCGCTCAGGTCATGATCTCAGGGTGCTGGGATTGAGCTCCGTGTCGGGCTCCCTGCTCAGTGATGAGTCTGCTTCTAGGTGTTTTTCCTTATCTTGCGGCATCTGTCTCTCTTCCTTGCTCATGTGTGCGCTCTCTTGCTCTCTCTGGCTCTCAAATAAATAAAATCTTGAATTAAAAAAAAAATATATAGAAGAGCCCCTGTACACAGTTTTACCATGGGCAGTTAAATTAACATATACTGAGTTTTCAGCTTAAGAGTGATGTTTTTGGTCAGTCCTCCAAAAAAGTTTGGATTGCCAGAATTGTTTCCATCCTCTTTGGCAATAATGAAGTGCCTCCCTCTAGCCTGAGAAGTAAGAAACTACTTGAAGTCTTGCCTGGGCCATGTCTTGAAGACAAAATCCCGATGGCCCTGGTGGCATCATGAGGATTGTGTTTGTTTCTTTGCCTTCCCCGACATTTCCAGAAGCTGTTGGATGATGAGGTAAAAGGTATGAGAAGTGGAGTGTAGGTCCGGGACGATCCAGATTTTGTTGGGCCTCCGCTCATACAATTTGGGGTTCTGTTAAAAAGAAGACCATTTTTTCCTGTAACTTCTAATAGGATGCCTGTTGTGAACACACTTCGGGGCCCTTCGCAGGGCCTGGAAGGATCCGTGAAGCTTAAGCTTCCTTAGTTTAACGTACCTTGTCTCTGTTCCAGAATGAGAGGGAGAATAAAGGAACTGCCTGTAGCAAACTGCTTACTTCCTCTGAGCTTTATTCTCAGAAGCAAAAAGATCTGGAAAAACGTGTTATACATTCAGAAGACTGACAGATAGCTGGGAAGCTCTGGGGGATGGAAAATGGTTTGTGTAGTTGAAACTCACTCTAGTCCGTGTTGAATTTAACCCTTTTTCCAAACTTCAACTTGGCAATAATTTGTACTGTAATTTAGCACTACAAAGTGACCTTTGACCCAAACCAATTAATTTTGAATTTCTCGCCTGGAGTGTTGCATACTAAAATTGTAGAGGCATCTTCTGAGAAATTGTATAACATTTCCATGATAATTATGACCTTGAGGTATCCCCATGTCAAAGAAGATGCATGGTCTTCTCTTCTTTGTCTGGTAATTACTTTCTCCTCCCCCTTCCCCCCACTATTCGTCTTCATATCTGTTTCCTCACTTAGAAAAATACTTCATCAATCAGAGATTAGAATAATCTCATTACCTAGGGGAATTCCTCAGTGTCAGTCAGGCCTTGATGGAGCTGTTAGGGAGCCTTTGTCATTGAAAGCATCGCTTAGTGACCAGATGGACTCCTTGGGAGCGACTTGCAGAATGTCAGGCAGGAAGACATTTAACGAGGCGTGACACGTGCGGAGTAAGCAATTGTGCAATTCTGGTTTTCGTGTTGCTTTGTTTTACTTCCCGTAATAGAATAAATTCTTTTTTTTTCTTTCGCATGAAAAATAGAGCTTTCAGAAATAATATAGATTTACTTCCTCTTGTGAAAATGGAGGCAAAAATCAAAGAATAGACTACATTCTTTTTTTTTGTAGCAGAGTTCATGAGGAGGGAGCACGTGCGGTCCTTGTAAAGCCTAATGGAGTCAGGGCAGCTGCCATGCACTTCCAGCTCAGCCAAATCCCATACTTTTAGATGTAGATTTCAGCGTCCAGATTGCCTATTATTCAGATGCTAGTTGAGCACTGGGGTATGTTTGCCAAACTCGTTTTCACTTCTTGGACAAAACTAGAATTTGGATCCTAAATTAAAGGTGAAAAACAAGGTCTCTAAGCCAATTAGACGCTATTATCACTCAAGTAGGGATTTTATACTGTGTGGGGCTATTTGAGTGATAGAAAATGATTGGAAAAAATTTAGTCCCCTCCCCCCGCCCCCGAGATTTTGCAGAAACTTTATAAAACTTGTTTATGTTTGTGGCGAATTGAGGTCACCTCTGCTTATTTTAGGCTCTGGAAAGATGAGATTAAAAGGAGTTCAAACTCTGTTCTTTTACATGTAGTAACCATTTCCATTGGATTGAATTTAGCCAGATTATTTTTGGCTTGATCTGCACTCCAAAGAAAGAGGGTGTGGTGGAAAAAAATGATACTGAGAATGAGTAAAACAAGGAGGAATTTTGTATTGTTCTGAGTTTCTGGTCAGTGGAGGAAGAAAGACTTTTTAAAAAAATACTTGGCATGTTCATTTCGCAGCTTTGATTTTGTCCGTTAAGTCTTTTCAGATCCGCGCCTTAAGGTTCTAAACTTCATTACCAGGGAACACTTGGTGTATAGACACTCTTTCGTTTAAATTCTTAAACCACTTCAATTAAAATATAAACAATAAGATTTGTTTTGAAATGAACTCCGGACGTTTTCCTTCTTCATCGGAGCTATTCATGCTGCTGGTGTGGTGTTAGTCCTAATTAGGTCAGTTTGGAAATTCTTATTTTTAGCACAAGAGGAAAATAAACAGCATGTTGCCACCAACTTGCTTTCAAATGAACAAATCGTCTCAGTTGAAATGGGTTTGTATTGGAATTCGTTGGCCGACTGGCCCGGAGCCAGGGCTATGGCTTTCTTCTACTTTTCCTTCGACTTCCTATCTAAGGTGCTTTATCACTGGGGGAGGAAAGCCCTTCCTGGGGCCTCCGGGTGGGTGCGGGCTCCTGCCCCGTCCTGTTTCAGGCGGCTGTCCTTCAGCGCTGGGCAGGCTTCGCATCTGGGACCCTCTCAGCTGCCACTCCTGATCAGGTTTACGCTGCCGGCAGGACCCCATTCGTCCGTTGACCTGTTCAGCTGGGAACTCAGGGATGTCACTAACCTTTTTAGCTCACTTCTCCCCTCGTTGCCTGAATTACAGAATTGTAATAATTACGTTCTGCCGTCACCTACTAGGTGCCGGTTGCTGTATCCAGGTTCTTGTGTCATTTTTTTTTTTCAAGTGGACTCCATGCCCCGTGAGAGGCTGGAACTCACCACCCTGAGATCAAGGGCGGCGTGCTCTACCGACGGAGCCAGACAGGTGCCCCTCCTCGTATAATTTTGTTTCGACCTGTGTTGCGGGGGAGAAAGCATCATCCTCTCCATTACACACATGAGGAAGGCCAGCTTCTGGCAGGATACGAGACTTAGCATCACGTGGGTGGGAAGAGGCAGAAAGTGGATTTACACCCAGGTTCATGTGGCCTGCTCTTCCCCATGCCCTTCCCCATGTCCACAGAGCCAGAGGGGCTTTTAGAAATCTCCTTGTCCAGTGGTTTTCAGCACTGGATACGCGAGTTGTCTGGGGAATTTAAGACGAAGATTTCCTTGGTCTCATCCCAGGCCAGCTAGTCTGAATCTTGGAGGGGGCGGGGGGGGGGGGGTCCAGGCCCGCTGTGTTGTAGGGACTCTGGGCTGATTGTGCTGTGCAGGGGACAGGAACGTCGAGGGGGCTAGAGGGAGGAGATGCATAATACTCCCTGGGTTTTCAGGGAGTCGGAAACCCAGCAACCTCTAGCAGGTCAGTCAGCTAGTTAGTTACAAGCTGGCACTTGACCCAAGATCTTGGGACACCCCTTTGGTCTCTTCCTCTTCTCATTCCAAATCCCGACCGTGGAGTCTGGCGGGGTACAGGAGACCTAGGACGGGCTCACTACTTTCGTTTCTGAAGTGCCTGAGGGGGCACTGTTGCAGAGCCCCTCTGGTGTGAGCAGGAACAGGGGCGATGTGGCCTTCTGGAAGTGGGTCTTCATTCGCCTGATGACGGTTGGGCCCTTCCGGATGGGTGGCTCAGGACTTTGGTCAGCTGGGGGGGGTGGCTGTCTTCATGCTCTGGTGTTTTGCTCCCTCCCCTTCCAGCTGCTGCTGAAACTCTTCCTGACTGGATGTGGGACCTCTGGATATATTTTCCCTGGCTCTTAACTTTTTCTTGTGTAATGTTTCTCAATATTTTCTCCTAGTTCACAGCCTTGGGATTTAGCTTGGTTCATTTTATTTCTCAAATCCATTGAGGTTTCTTTTCAGAAATTTTAAATTTATTTCTTTTTCTTCCTGTTGAGAGCTCTTTTCCTCTGATGGCTTCTTTCCCATCGCAGCCTGGTCTTGCTTTATGGACGCCCTATTATTTTAGATCTGAATTTTTAAAAAGTTTCCTTCTGTCCTACAAATTAGATTTCTTCTGGGGCCAGTTCTGTTTGTTCATTATAGCCCTTTCTTTCATGTTCTGACTTTTCCTCAGATAACTTGTGATCTTTACTTGCTGGTGGGTTTTGATGAATATACTCCATTGATAAGCTGAGAAGTTGGCTTTGATCTTCTCTGCAGGTGTAGAGACAGCTTTCAAAATAGGCTTCTTGTAAGTTGCAGGCAGACCCTGCTTCCCTCGTAATTGTCAAAGAAAGGAGGGGGGTGCCTGTAAGTATGTCTTACCCCTGGGGGGCTGCCTTTTCTGATGTGGAGGTTCCAAACTGCCTTTTACTTCTCTCCCATGCGTATACTGGGCTTTTCCCCAGACATAGTGCCTGTTTTCTTTTAACCAATGGGTTCAACCCTCTGCTGTGGCTCCCAGCCCTCAATGGTCTATTTTTGTGGGAAGAAAAAGGGGAAGGAGATGGCAGGGGAGGGGCATGGAGGGCTCAGCCCTAATGTGTTCAGTTCTCTAGTCCATCTGCCCTCCTCACCTGGTGGCCAGTCCTGCCCCTTCTCTTTGCCTCCTCCCCAGGACTCCCTGGAAGGACAGCGCTCACCTTCAGAAGCATGGCGCTCTGCTTTTCCTGTTTCCAGCCCTGCTGTTTGTTTGGCTTGCTTGCTTTCTTTAAAAGAATTTTTGTTCCTGTCCTCCTCATGCTGGCCTGGAGAGAGGCAGCCTTTGCTCTTCCTGCCTCCTGGAATTGGAAGCCCGACAGACAGAGGACTGGGGTACAGGGCGTCTGCTCTGTGTTGTGCCCTAAGCGGCCCCTTGATGTCCCGATGCCTCCTCTTTTCAGTGGCACCTACTGGCCGGGGACGCTTGCTTCTGCCACTGGGATTGCGATGCGTTACACAACCGTTCCTGTTGGAGATGCAGGGTGAGAGGGACGATGGTGGGAGCAATGGCAGGCGGTTGTGGGGGTGCATCTGTGGAGATGTTTTCCCGTCAGCTTTGTGAAGCCATGCCTGTGTAGGCAAGGAAAAGGGAGGGAGGGGCAGAGATGGGCTCCAAGTTTCAGATCTGGCCTGGGGCTGGTGTCCGGCGTCTTCATCTTTCGCCTTTGTACTGACCACCTTCCCAGGTGATGCTTGTTCCCTGCCCAGCTCCTTGTCCCAGGTTCATCCAGTAGCCAGGCTGTCTGGCACCTGCAGGCCTTCATGCCCCGAACCTGACCCCAGGGAGGAGGAGAAGTCCCAGCGCCACACAGCCTGGCCCTTGTCCCCTTCTTCCGTCCGTCTGTCCACAGGGCTTCGGAGAAGCCTCTGAGATCAGAAGCAGAGTTTGGAGAGCATTAGAGAGGGCATCGTCTCCGCTGAGGCCAAGTAGAGAGGCATGTGGTTAGAGTGAGGCCAGAAGTGATGGACCGGTGCACAGTGCGGGGACACGCTCACTCGGTCAGGGCTCCAGCTCACACCCCCAGCTCACACTGGGGTAGGGTGGTTGAACCGCCATAATCTCAGAATTGTGATTTGGGACTTACTGCTGTCCTTAGCAGTGAGAGATTCGGAGCAGACGATACACGGAGAAGAAAAGGGCAGAGGAACGCACAAGGCTGCCAGGAACAGCGTGGCCGTGGTCGTGGCCATGAAGGGCGAGGGGGGAGTAAGAGAGGGAGGCAAAGTTCGGTCGTTCTGGGTGAAGGAGTTGGAAATATGGGCCTGTGGTGCTGGGGGCACGGGGGCAAGGGAGCGGAGCTGGCAGGGTGACTCTGAAGGTCCTCGTGTCTTCGGGAAGGTGCGTGAAGACTGTGGGAGAGTTTGGACGAGACGCTGTAAGACGTTTTTATAGTGCCGTAAATGGCGCAACAGACACATAAACTCAGCATGCTTGAACAGAAAGATCTCGAAATCTTCAGTCCAACTTGGCTGCTTGTTCGAGCACAAAACCAGAGACTGCGTTGCCATCCTGACCTGGCTGCAGACACACCTGTGAACTCGGGGCAAGGCCTTGACCTCCGGAGGTTCTTGGCTGGGAGAGCAGCCAGGTCGGGGCTCCTATCCTCTTCTGACCCAGAGAACTCAGCAGTGGGGTAGGCTCCTACCTGGAGGCGGGAGGGGGCCTGGGTTGGGGTGGTCTTCTCAACGGGCTGCTTCTGCAGCTCCTTCATCTCACACCTGGATTCTGTTGAAGTCTTAAAAAAAAATTAGATAATGGAATATGGTTTAGTCTTTACGTCTTCTGAATTTTTGCCTACTTAGCTGCCAAGCTTGCTCATTAGTGATGGGCCGTTGGTGCTGTGATTGTTGTTGGATTTGGCCGTGGCTGGAAAGTTCGTCTGACCTGCAGTGGAGTCTTGGCACGTCTGTTGCTTTAGCAGCAGCTAACCTTGTTCTGAGTGTACATTTTAACAGCTGCCCTAACCTCCAGTTTTATAATTGGTTCACTTCTTATCGGAGTAGTTCTGCTCTGAAATAATACCAGTCTGTAGACAAAGAGCATTAATTAAAAAAAAAATCGGCGTAAGTGGTTGGAAAGGAAATTAGAATAGTTGACTTCAGGGCAAGAAAGACACTTTCATTTAGGATTCTCTTTTTAAGTGACAAAGAATCTGGTGTGTCAGGAAAAGAATGTGGCCGTTATAGGGAAAACTTTTTAAAATATATGTCACGATAAGAGAAATAACACTGCGAGAGTGTTTTATTGGGGTGAAAGCAGAGTAGTTGATAGTTTTAGCTGTAACACTTTCTCAGCTCACTGCTTAGGCTTTCTCTGAAGTAAATGGTCTCCAGTAGAGAATACGAAGACTGGAGAGTCTGGTACCAAAGACAGAGTCTGGGCAGGTGACCCCAACGAAGCTACAGGTCCATGGTGGAAAGAGGGAGCTTCGTGGGGGGCCTGTACGGCAGGAAGTAGTTCCCACTTAGACTGTCCATCCGTACCAGTGATGGAGCGCGTGCTATGTGCTGCTTTGTTCTTTCTAATCCTTTTTACCATTCAAGTTAGTTTTTATTTTCCTTAGAGAAGGAAAGAATCTCTCCCAAGGACAAAATGCACTATTAATAATGAGTAAGCCAGATTTGAGACCCAAGTGCTGCACCGATTCCAAATTGTGCATTCTTCCTACTAAAACCATTGTGTTTCCTGTAAGTCTACTGGCAAGATATTTTTGGCCTAAAATGCCCTCTTTTTCCGCTATGATTCTTTTCGATCGAATGATTTCGAAACTGATTTAAAATGAGGTGGCAATTTCCCCCATACTGTTCTGTTTAAAGATGTAGCTCTCATCGCTCATTTAGCACTTGTCACCGTGGAAAGTAGATTTCCTTTTTTAACTTGTTACCTGTGGTTTGTGTGGGAGGAGGGGCATGGGAGGACAATGTGTGATTAACTGTTTAGTGCTCCTAATACAAAATAAATTAAGATGCCAAACAAAAATGCAGAATGTAATCTGTCTGTTGTGATTTTACTTTTACTTGTATTATTTTACTTGTACCCTAAACATAGTACTAGTGATTGATTTATATTTCAGATGGCAAGATAATATTTCACATTAATGTGCAATTTGCATTGATGTATGTTACTTGATCTATTGATTGGTCACAGAACTTTTAAATATTCTAATTACCTCCTGATCGCATTTAATAAACACTGAAGTTTTTAAGGATTATAGAATTGATAGTGTGATATGCAGCATAGGAAAATCTCTATTCTCCATGATCTGATTAGCCATAAACTCTATGATGGAAGTAAATTATAGGAAATATGTGTAAGTTTCCCAAGTGCTGGGATTGTGTTTGTTTTATTGACTGCTGTAAATTTAGTATCTAGCAGAGTGATGGTATTAATATTTGTTGAATTATTAATGTATGTCGGATGTGTATATAAATGAGTTATAGAAATTTATTTCGAAAAGTGAAAGCCAGAATATATACTAATATTGCAAATCCATCTTGATCTTCTGTATCTTTTATGGTATAGTAGAATAAAAATGGGTTGTTATCATGACATTGGGCATCCAAAGTACTGAAATGTGGAGGAAATATTATTTACGCTTAGAAGTTCAGATGACAAGAATACCGTATAGTTATCAAGATATTACTCTAAAGCCTGTGTATAATGCGAGAGAGAAAAGTGGGGGGAGAGAGAGCTGGAGAGAGAGAGAGGAAGCAGATGTGGTAAGTTGGTGATACTTAGAGAAACTGGATGTGTGGATGGGAGGGATAGTTTTTTAAACTATCTTGAAACTTTTATGTAGACGTGAAACTTTCGAAATAGTTACTACAAGAACATATTACTATATATTTTGTCATTAGTGGAACAGTAACAAGTTTGACAATATTTACAGATAAAAAATGATCATCTTTCTCAGTGACTTAGAAACAAGGGGAATTTATTTCTTTTTGAACGTTAAACTGTAAAACAGCTAATGGTAGATTAGAGCAGAGATGTGCAGAATCACTTGGTAGAGACAGTAAGATCTGAGTATGTAGCCTAACCTAGTAATACATCCAGTGATCTTTGAACATTCACGTTTCATTGGCCAGGAATGGTTTGGGAGCTTGGATATGCTGGGTTGTGTAGCCTGCTAGCATTAAAATTTCTTTTTATCCAGCTAACCTCCCTTCTTTTGTGGCCCAGTTCAGCAAACACTCTCCTGATTGTGATTTATCACCCCTGTTTATCTGCTGTGCCAGTCCTGCTGCTGCAGACATCCTGGTGTGCTGGAGAGATAAATTCTTCATCAGTTAAAAGGCTGTTGGTTTCTGAGCTCAGTTATGTGCTTCCTCCTATGGGAGGCACTTCCATTTTCTGTGTACTGGTGAGATTTCATGCTCTCACTTTCCAAGCTACAGCCATAATCTGGTGTGTGGGGAATTCACTAAGATGATGGGGTCCAAGGAGGCCTCTTGGTGAAAGCCTGTTAGCGTTTCCCAGGGATATTCTGATTTTTTTTTTTCTTATTCCTTTTGACTTATTCAACCAAGACTTAACATTCAAGGGACAAAAAAGCAATTAGAAGCTGAGTGATGAATGTGGAGAATATTCACGTCCACCAATTTCTCTCTTTTCATCACCTGTGGATATTAGGAAGCTAGTAAATTAAAGACTGGCCTTAAACAGGTGAAATCTGCACAAATAGCAGAAACAACATGAGAGTCACACAGAGAAACAATTTTCTCTGAAGATGAGCTCCTGGTCATAAATTGTAAACAACATGAAGAAAGAATACACTCTGAAGAGACAAAAAACACCACAATCAGAAGCATTTGTACTCTAAGAATTTAAGATACTAAGAAAGTCTGCAGGGAAATATGAAATAAGTCAGAACTAATTGTTAAGAATAAAAGTAATAGGGGGCACCTGGTGGCTCAGTCAGTTAGGCATCCTACTCTTGATTTTGGCTCAGGGCATGATCTTAGGGTTGTGATTGAGCTGTGTGTTGGGCTCTGTGCTGGGTGTGGAGCAGGCTTATGATTCTCTCTGTCCCTCTCCCTCTGCTCCCTTCCCCCCTGCTCATGCGTGCACGCGTTCTCTCTCTCTCTCTCTCTCTCTCTCTCTCTCTCTCTCTCTCTCTCTCAGAAAAGGAATAAAAATAATAGTACACTATGAAATGAGGATAGAAATATTTGAAAAAGAGCCAAATAGAACTTGGAGAAATATTATGTACTCTCTGCCATTAGAAACTCAGTAGTCCAGGGGCGCCTGGGTGACTCAGTCGGTTGAATGTCCAACTCTTGATTTAGGCGCAGGTCATGATCTCAGGGTCATGGGATCAAACCCTGTGTAAGCATGGAGCTGAGCGTGGAGCCTGCTTGGGATTCTCTCTCTCTCCCTCCCTCCCCTCTGCTCCACAGTAGTCCATTAATAGCAGATGAGGCGAAGTGGAAGAGAGATCTAGCGAATGTGGAGTTCTGAGATAATTTCTCAAAATGTGGCAAAGGGTGAGAAAGAGATTGGAAACGTGCAAATTATTGAGAGACTTGCAGACAGAATGAGATGGCCCAAGATGTCTAATAAGAGTCTAGAAGACTAGAATAAAATGGGAAAGAGCCAATATTCAAAAAGATAATAGCAGGTAATGTTTTCAGAACGGATGAAGGGCACATTCTAATATTGGGAGAATCACACTGAAACATGGGCAGGAAATACAAAGCAAATGTACACGTAAGTGATACAAAACTGTGGAACTCCAGAGTTGAAGGGAAATACCTTAAAGAGAGTTGCACAGGAAAAAAAATAAATTATTTACAAAGATAGCAGTTCTAGGCAATAGGCTTCTCATTAGCAATAAGAGGCCAGAAGTTAATGGAATAATCCTTTCAACTTCCACGTGGATATCTATACTCACTTAACTTGTCACTCGAGAAGGGAGGGCAAGACATCTTCAGATTCATGGAGAAAGAGCAGGCTTACCCCATACAAACTTAAATTGGATTAAATTTAATTGGAATAAAAAGGAAGAAATGGAACGTAAAATGCCTTGTTTGAGCAAAGACTTTGGGGAACCTGTCCACATTTTTCCAAGCATCAGATTGAAAAAAAAATTGATTTTTAGGGTGATTAGAACAAGGTAGATCTAAAATAATAGACAACAGTAACATTGACGATGGGAAGGAGGACCCTGGAGCTGAAGTGTTTTATGGTCCATGTATTGTTTAGAGGAAGATAAAGGTATTGATCACTTTTCGACTTTAAATCAACCAAGCGTGTCAAAATATTTTGAAAATACTGCCTTCCTAAATTCTTTTCCTGTGGAATAGTAAGTATAGCAGCTCTGCTAAGTGAATTCGCTATGTGTGGCTGTAAGATATTTGTAAGTCAGTATTAAAATGAAGTATCATTGAAAATATGTCACCCAGTGAAAATTTGTTTTTAAGTAGTAAATAAATCCAGCTGTAATGTGAATAATCACACTAATTTAGCTTGTGTTTGGATGTCGGTTTTTCTGTCAGATTCAGGTACCTCAACGATAAATTTACTGAAAGGAAAAGAAAGTTGGCCAAGAGATACATGGGTACTTCACCAACTAGAATACTGGAAAGTAGGGAAAAATGGTTATTGGTGTCTGTCTGGACATGATGTGGGAGTGTCTGTCGCACACGAGCCAGTCCTGGTCTGGAAATGTCCAGAGCCCCTTTCAGCCCCGAGAGTCCGTAAATTAAAATACATTGTTCCCATGTTTTGCCTTTTTAAAAAGCTGTGACTGTCAGTTCATGCTAAATAATGCTTAGAGACAATCTCAGAAATAGAAGGTAGGTAAGGGCAGGGGGAGAAAGGAAATTGGGAAATTATTTGGTAGTGGCATGCCATAAATATTCATGGGTATAAAAGGGGTTTCCATTCTCCATAAGAACACAGTTTTTAAAATCTAGTATTGGAATTGTGATAGAAAGGATCTGCTGAGGTAATTGATTGTACACTTGAGATTGTCTATAATTATGATAAAGTGCCATTTCAGAAATCTTCAGAAGACCCATATTTCTGTGATGGGGTTTTCCAAAGAAAACTAACAAGAACATGCCAGTGACCTGTAAAGTTCCTGAGGGGTCAGTTTCAGGAAGCAAGGTGTGTTAGAAGATTGAATTAATATATTTCAGTCTTGTATCTTCAGGGATGAAAACAAAGAAAAGTATTGACTTCTCAACTCAAGTTTGGGATCTGTCGTATGAAATCTGAAAGAACTTTGATTTCATACATTTTTTTTTGCCCACTCTCCCTTAATACACACACATACTTTGAAAAGATCTCTTGTATAAGGAAAGAAAATTTTGGGGTGTTCAGGAACACATTAGAGGAGTGTTTGGTGAAGAAATGATTACCTGTGGCCTGAAAAATCAATCAAAATTAACCATTTTCTTCCAGTGTCTTTTTATTTCACAATTGTTCAAATTCTGCTTTTATTATTTTTTTCCTGTATGCTCCTGTCTCATTGGTTCTAATGGATCTCCTTGTTGTTCCTTTCCTGGGTTCTGAGAATTCTGACTTTTTGCCCACACTTGGCTACTTCCCATATCTGAATCTTCTTCCTTATTGAAAATTTCCAGGACTCTTCGGCAATTTCTCTGCACTCTGACCAATGACAGTGTAATGCTGCCACCGATTTATCTCTTGGCCAACTTTCTTTTCCTTTCAGTAAATTTGTTGTTGTCAAACAGTTTTAGATAACAGAATTATTGCAAAGATCATATAGAGAATTCTCTTGTATAACTGACCACACCCAGTTTCCCCTGACTTTAACATCTTACATTATTACTGTACATTGGTTACAATACACCAATATTGATACATTATTATTAACTAAAGCCCTTACTCTGTTCAGATTTTGTTTTCTTTTCCCCCCTAATGTTCACTTTCTGTTCCAGGACACTGCATTACTTTTTTTTTTTTTTTTTTTTTTTTTTTTTTTTTTTTTTAAGTAGGCTCCATGCTCAACATGGAGCCCACCATGGGGCTTCTTCAGCTCACAACCCTGAGATCAAGACCTGAGCTGAGATCGAGAGTCTGAAGCTCAACCAGCTGAGCCACCCAGGCGCCCCAACACTGCATTACTTTTGGTTATCATGTATTATTAACCTCTTCTTAGCTGTGACAGTTTTTCAGACTTCTCTTGTTTTTGATGACCTTGACAGTTTGAGGAGTATTGGTCAGATATTTTGTAGAATGCCCCTCAATTTTCTGATTACACTGGACTCACGTGTTTTTAGGAGGAAGACCACAGAGATGAAGTGCCATTATCACATGATATCAAGGGTACATACTATCAATATTACCTATCACTATTGATATTAACCTTGATTACCTGGCTTGAGGTAGTATTTGCCAGGTTTTTCTACTATAAAGCTGCTCTTTGTCTCTTTTCATTCTCTACCCTTTGGAAGAAAGTCCTATGAACAGCCCTTGCTTAAAGAATGGGAATTATTCTCCACCTCCTTGAGGTCAAAAGATCTACATAAAGTATTTATAGTTCTGTGTAGAAGATTTATGTTTACTTATTTATCCAATCATTTATTTATATCAGTATGGATTCATGGGTAATATTTGTTTTATACTTCAGTTTATAATCCAATATTACTTTATTGCTCGAATTGTTTCAGTGTGGGCCATTGGGAGCTCTTTCAGTTGGCTCTAGTGTCCCTTTGCTATATACCTCATCATGGTGGTTTCTCCTGCCCCAACCCTAGAATCAGCTATTTCTCCAAAGAGCCTTGGTTTCTTTGTATTAGAAACCAGGAACTGGGTGCTAGGTGTGCTTATTACTACTGGGATGTTGTTACATGTATATTTCCTTTTCCTCCAAGCAGATGAATGGCTCAACCTGCTCCATCTCAGACCAGTTAGAATTTCTGTGGGTGGCACTTGGACATTAGATTGTTAAAATTTCCCAGGTGATTTTAATGTGAAGCCAAAGAAGCAAGTCTTGTCCTATACCTTTAAGGATAAGGGTTGCTAGTATGTGAGGTAGATACTGGATAAATATTTGTTAGTGTGAATGTTAGTCATTTATTCATTCAGCAAACATTTTCTGAGTCCTTATCACCTGCTAGGCACTATACAAATCACTAGAAAAGACTCAGCCCTTGACAATGATAAAGTGATTGGTAACATTCACTACGATTATTGAAATCATACTGTTTGCAAGCACTGAGCTAATCACCGTATGTTACTTCATGAAATCCTTGAACAGCTCCTTGTCTTGGGTCTGTTTTACCAATGAGCAAAATTGGGAGTCTGAAAGATTTAAGTTACTTACCCAAGATCACATGGAAAGTTGTGGAGCTGGGGTTTGAACTGAGATCCGGCAGATCTCCAAAGCTCACGATCATAATCCCCCACTGCCCTGTCTTCCTCAAGCCCCTAAAGGATGCTGACCAGGGAAAAACAGTACAGTACTGACTGAGTGATAAGTGTTTTGATAGAAGCACAAAGGAATGGTATCCAACAAATCAGAGAGTGTGTAATCAGGGCAGACTTCCTGAAAGAGAAGGCATTTGACCTGTGTTTTGAAAGGTTATTAGGAGCTGTTTATACAATGTGAAGAAGAAAATATTTCAGGGATCAGTGCTAGGAAATTAAAATTGGTTTAATACTGTTATCTACAGACTTACTTGGACTTCCTCAGTTTTTCCACTAATATATGTTTTCTGTTCCAGGGTTCATTTCATGATTCTACATTGCATTTAGTTGTCATATATCTTTAGTATTCTCTAATCTGTGACCATTTCTTGATTTTTATGACCTTGACATTTTTGGTGAGTAATGATTTGGAATTTTGTAGAATGTCCCTTTGTGTTTGCCTGATGTTTTCTCAGATTGAAGTTATTGATTTTGGGCAGAATATCATAAAGGTTATGTATCCTTTTTGTACCATATTAGGGGCTCATGATATCAACATGACTTATTATTGGTGATGTTAAACATGATGACTTGCTTAAAATGGTGTCAGCCAGCCTTCTCCACAGTACAATTATTATTTTTCACATCTATACTTCCTTAGAAGCAAGTCACCAAGCCCAGCTTACACTCAGTGGGAGGGGATTTAGCTCCACCTTCTGGAGTGAGGAGTATCAAGTAATTTGTAGTCATATCAGAAAACCAGCATGGTGTTTAGCAAATTTGGGGGGATGTATCTGCAATACCTCAATTTCTCTGTAGTTTTGCCCACTGATTTGAGTATTTATCCAGCCTGAGCAGTATGACTGCTGTTCTAATAATGATTTCCTATATTCCTCATTCATTCTACATTGAATAATTGTAGTTCTTTTGTCAGTAAGATTTGTTTCTTCTACTTATTTGTTTATTCGGTGAGTTTTATCATTGTGGACTCATGGTCATTTATTTTATTCTTTGGGTTATCATTATTATGTTCACATTGTTCCAAATTTGGTGATTGAAAACTCTTTCAGTTTGAGTCCTGTGTCCTTTGGGCATTCTGGAACTACAGGATGTGCCTGGTTCGTCTTTGGTTTATCCCTACTCCAGCTTTGGAGTTAGCCATTTCTGCAAAAAGCTTTGGTGCCTTTTAGTTGAAATGGTACTTAGAAACCAAGATCTGGAAGCTGGGTGTGCTCATTGCTTATGGAGGGTTGCTGCTGCTTCTAGGCTCACTCAATGAACAGAACTAGGAAATGTTTGTATATATACTGACCTATGTATGCACACATCTGTATTTCTCTCTATTAAAGTAGACATGAGGGGCGCCTGGGGGGCTCAGTCGTTAAGTGTCTACCTTCAGCTCAGAGCGTGATCCCAGGGTTCTGGGATCAAGCCCCGCATCGGGCTCCCTGCTCCGCTGGGAAGCCTGCTTCTTCCTCTCCCACTCCCCCTGCTTGTGTTCCCTCTCTTGCTGGCTGTCTCTCTCTCTGTCAAATAAATAAAATCTTTAAAAAAAAATAGACATGAATTCACACTGGTTATCTCTGACTATATATGCCTATTTCTGTATCTCTATATGTGTTAAACATGAGTTTATACTGATATAGCAGAATCTACACACATATCTATATGTATGTATATCTGTATCTATGACCACACACACACACACACACACACACACACACACACACACACACACATAAATTATCCAGAACCACTGGGTTCATTCTGTCCTTCCCCTTTTCTTCTTGTGGAAATCTTGGCTTCCGTTATCTACTATTTAATTTTTTAGTAGTAGTATATATAAAGTAATTTTGGAATTGCCAGCTGGTGCTCCTGAGAGCAATAGATTTATCAGCTACAGCACAGTCTTCATATAATTTTTGTTTTCCGTCATTAGCTATAGTATCAGAATTCTGAGTTCCAGAGTTATTCCGGTCAGCTTCTCCCCCCCCACCCCCACGGCAGTGAAGTTCTGTCATCCACTTACACAGGTGCATTCCTTTTTTGCAGTCTCCGTTTTATCCTGAGAGCCCCTGACACCCTCATTGATTTTTAAAAATATTACATAACAGTTCGGGTTACTCTTTGTGGTGAATAGTTCAGTGGGTTTTGATAGGTGCGTAGAGTCCTGTATTCACCACCCCAGAGCATACTGAACAGTTCCATTATCTTCAACTTCTTTGGTCCCCTGCCCCCTGGAGATCACTGATTCTCTCCCGAGAGTTTTGCCTTTCCCAGAAGGTCATGTAAATGAGGTTTTTTTTGTTGTTTTTTTTTGTTTTTGTTTTGTTTTTGTTTCTTGGTCTGGCTTATTTATTTTTTTGGTTCTTTCACTTAGCAAAGTGCATGTAGGATACATCCAGTTTATTGGGTGAATCACAGATTATTCCTTGTTAGTGCTGAGTAGTTTTCCGTGGTATGGAGGTACTACTGTTTTTTAATCATTGCCTTCTTGAAGGACATTTTCGTTGTTTCCAGTTGTTGGAGGTTATGGATAAACATTTCCATATAGGCTTTTGAGCATGAGTTAATTCATTGGTAATACCTTGGAGTGAAATTGCTGGGTTATAGGGTAGGTGTGTATTTAACTTCATAAGAAACTGTGAAACTATTTCCAAAGTGGCTGTATCATCTTGCATTCCCACCTGTTGCTCCATAGCTTCACCAGCATTTGATTGTATTAATTTATTTTATTAAAAAGAATTTAGCTATTCTAACGTGCATAGCGATATTTCCTTCTGATTTTAATTTGCCTTTCCCTAATGACTAATAAGACTGAGCCTCTTTCATGTGCTTATTGCCATCTGTATATCTTCCTTGATTGTGTATTCAGACTTTCTGTCCCTTTAAAAAACTGGGTTATTTTCTTATTGTTGAATTTTGACAATTTTAAATACATATTTTGGATACACAAGTCCTTTATTGGATATGTGATTTGCAGATATTTTCTCCCAGTCTGTATGTGATTGTAACTTTTTTTTTTTTAAAGAAAATAACTGGTTCAGATCTAGTGGCAAGGCAACATGATTTAATAAAAGGGGTAATGACTCAGGACTTAGAAATGCAGTAACAAGAGCTCTGCATCAAATTGTAAATGATGCTTTATTTTTTTTCCACAATCAGCTAAAGAGTAATGTTTTAGTGGTTGATCATACTGTGGTCGATCTCTTTCCTGTGTGTTTATACCACAGCCTTACTGTGATCCCAGGGATAGAGTATGTGGGGTCTATGCATGTGTGTATGGCCATGAACAATTATGTGTACATTTCCTGCAGTCTATCTTGATCTGAGTGATAGTTGCATAAAATATATATATATGTATATATATATGTGTATATATATATATGTAAAAAGTTATGGAACTGTGCAGCTAAGATTTGTGCACTTTATTGCATGCATTTTATAACTGAATAAAAACTATGTATATGTGGATATAACGTGGTGAAGCGGTGGATAAAAGTAATAGAAGAAAGCAGAACTTATGTGGAAAGGATGGATGAATACATATGGCAAAATATTTATGTGGGATCCCATATGATTATCCCACGGAAGATACAGAGCTTAGAAGGAAGATGCTAGACTGATATATGGCTCATGCAGAAGACTACATACCTTATACCTTTGGTAATGGATAGTTTTCTTTTGATGACTACGAATGAGTAAGTGGCCTAGAGTCCTGGTTGCAGGGTTTTTATTAACCATCTACAAACTTAACTGTAAATTTCTTTTAAGCTTCTTTCGCTTTCTGCTGATTTGGTAATTACCCAGAAGAGTTCCTTTGCCAATGTAGGAACGTGCATGTTATTGGTGAGCGTTGGAATCAGTTAATGTGGAGTTCAGTACCTTACTTTCCAGAACCAAACCTGAAACGTGTAGCCCAGCTTTTATGGCGCTGAGATGTGCAAACTTCATGGCCCATATAAAAGGAAATGGTCTCGTAAACATTGCTAAAAGCACAAAACCCTGATAAGTTTATGTATCTGGCTTGCTTGTGCCTTAATTGTGATTGTGACTTTATTTTGGGCTGGAATTTAAATATTTGACCTCCTCAGAACTTTTGGTTTGGCCCAGAACCAAATGTGGTATAAGAGCTGGCCAGCGCTGCAGGGGAGCGTCTCACTGCGGAATTTTATTACCTTGGCGGAGACTTTGTTTCTTTGTTTCTCAATGGGGGCAAAATGCTTTTGAGTAATTCCAGGTGGAGGCTTGACAGGGTTTGAACATTAAAACTCGGTTACATAATTATACTCCGTGGCCCATGTGATTAATAACTTGTGTGCTAGCATATTGAAAATAAACAAGACCTCCTTCTTGTAGGTTACATATTTATCCTGAGCTCTAGTTACTACTGTAGTGAAGATAAATGTCTCATTTCATCCCCCCCGCCTTTTTCTCTTCCTCCCCTCTCTTCCACCCGCCTCTCCCCTCTCCTCGCCAGAGTAGGATCTTGGCAAAATTAATTTTGTTCATATAAACACACTGTTAAACCTTTCTTTCTGTTTTGCTTATATTCTAGCAATGCGAATTCTATAAATAAGCCTGTGGAAATCACTGTGTGTTTCTTTTATTCTTGTCCCCATGTGACCTTATTTTTTTTAAGATTTTATTTATTTATTTGCCAGAAAGAGAGAGAAAGCACAAGCAGGGGGGAGTGGCAGGCAGAGCAGGCACAGGGAGAAGCAGACTTCCCGCTGAGCAAGGAGCCCAATGTGGGACTCGATCCCAGGACCCTGGGATCATGACCTGAGCCGAAGGCAGATGCTTAACCGACTGAGCAACCCAGGCGATCCCAATGACCTTCTAATTTTTAAATTAAAATTTAATTTTAATTTTTAATTTTTATTACAAAAGCAGAACTTCCTTTTTATGTTTTCAAGTATGAATTTATATTTGAAGGAAAGTAATGACATAGTGCAAAGGAAGGACAGTGCCTTTTTTGGCATGCTAACTCTGGTTCCATCTCTGGGCAGGTACTTGCCCTCAAGCCAACTTGGCAGCCAGTCATGCTGCTAATCTGTGTTAATAAACCCCTGGTTGCAGGCCGACCCAGTATTGGGAATCTGGAGACCAGGGATTTGGTGCATACCTGAGAGGCCTGATGAGGTCTTCCAACTGGGTAGCATTTGACTTCGGAAAGCTGGGCTGCGCTGTGTAGCCATCCCTGAATAACAACCATGCAAAGAGGTCCTGGCCCCTCCACTCCCCCCTTCCTCCACTGTCTCTCTTGCCGGCCTCTGCCCCGCCCCCACAGGCCACTTTCAGCCTCCCTGTGAAGATACCACGCTGTTTCTAAGCCTGAGCCTCTCTATTAGAGTCTTGTTTTGTTTACACCAGGTTTCATATTTGGTGTTTATTGTTTGCATCACATCACGTGTGAGACCGTGAAGGCTTCGAGAGTGGGCAGAAATCAGTTTTGCATGGTCTGCTGGTGCAGCGTCGCTGCCTGCAAGGGCTGCTTCCTGGAGGAGGAGGCAGTGTGTGCACGCAGACTTTCTGAGGGGCCAACCAGGGAAGCTTGCAGTGGGTGGGCTGCAGTGTTCTAGGGCACTTCTGCAACATATTTCTGGTGTGTCTTACTGTTTGGCCTGGCTTTTTTTTTTTTTTTTTTTTTATTCCTTTGTAATAGGCTTTGATTTCAGAAATGGGAAGCAAGCTCAGCTTTAAACAATGAACTGAAAGCTATTCGGTAAAATTCTTTTTTGATACCTTCCTGATGTCTGTTACGTTGACATAAAGATTTTTTGATTAGTTCTTTACAAGTATTTCTATTCATGATCTTCCCCACCTGCTGGATTTGCAGGGTTATCAGAAACTCCCTGCAAATCTCTTCTAGGGCCGTTTCAGCACCATAGGGCCCCGTTTTGCAGGACCCTGGAGACCCAGTTGGGTTGTGGGGAGCTGGCTCGAGACTCAGCACAGAGGACATTCATTTCTTCCTCGTTTACACTCAGCAGTGTCACATCCTGATACTAGAGGTTACCCCTCTCCGTTCTGAAAGACCTCTGGCCGTCCCACTGCTAGGGTTTCACTGCCACGGGCACCCAGTCATGTAGCTTGACCTCTCTTCATTAAGACTTGGCATGGGAAAAAGAAGAGACTTGGCAGGGGTCTCCTGGCTTTCTCCATTTCTGGAGGCCCCACCCCACCTCCATTAACAGCTGCTCAAGGCCTAGGACTCTGTCCACCTTCCACATGCATGCAGAAGGTGGAAGAGGCTTTCCCATTTTGGTCTTTCCTTTCTCCTTCCTTCATTAGTTTGTCTAGATGGAAAGGAGAACTATAGCTTGATCTCTCCACAGATAGGAATCGTGCTTTCTCTTGAGAAGACAGAAGCGGTGGCAGTTACTTTGGGTTTTAAATAACATTTTTCTTTTTTCTAGATGTATCTAGATCCGTCTTTCTGTCCCGTATTGTATAGATCATTGTTTTATGACCGGAAGTGAATTTGCTTTCCGTTTTTCTCCACATAACCTTAGTGGTGTCCTTGTGCACAATAAACATTCCCCAAATCTTTGTTTAATTCTTGAGTCTTAAGCAGGTAAAATCCTTAAGTTGAAGGGATTTGACAGAACCAAGCTTTGTATGTAAGTGCCCCATCTGGCAACACTTTGTTAGTTTCTGATAGTAGTCCGTAATCTTACAGAATTTATAGATACTTCAGGATTAGGGAGAGGGCTATACGTGTACTCTATATCACTTAGGTAATATCTTAGGGTTATTTTCACCTCAGGCTCTCCAGTTATTTTGGACGTAGATGTAATATTTGCTTCCAGTTTCCAACAAGTATCTTTATTGATGTTCTAGAGGCAAAAAGAGTGCTTGGGGACCCGTGCTCAAGATAGTAAATATAGCTACCTACATTATGAAGCACGTACTCTTCTTGTTGTAACAGTATAAAAATTTACACTCTTTGTTATCGGAACCACTCTCCTGCAATTCCGAGTGGCCCTTAGTGGAGAGACCTTCCAGGACATCATAGTGGAATTAACTTTCTTTTTGTTTTAGTAGTCTCTGCCCAAAGTGGGGCTCAGACTCACAACCATGAGATCAAGAGTCGCGTGCTCTTCTGACTGAGCCAGCAGACATCCCTGGAATTAACTTTCTTTTCCCAATTTTTAAAAAATATTCTACCAGTGTTATTGGAGAGAAGTTGTATTTATGTGAAAAAAGGTAATGATCCTGAGAGCCACCCCCACTATTCCAGGGTATGAGGTTCTCCAGTATACCAGGCTCTGTGCTGGGCACAGGAACACATAGCGAGTGTAGCAGATACCCAGTCTCTGAGCCACATCGTCATGGCCCACTTCCATTTTCAGACCCATCTTTGAGGGAGTGTCCCTGTGGTTTCAGATGCACTTTGTGGTGACAGCCTTGTGCCTGCTCTCTGCCCTGTTCCAGTGTTGCGGGAGCCCATGTGCTGTGCTCACAGATCCAGATGGGAGAGTTAACACCGCTGGGCACAGCCTGAAACTAGGAGGGGACTAACGCCAGTGGACACATGCTTCTGCCTTCTTCTCCCCGGGGACAGCTCCGGTGGCCTCTGCATAGCTCCCGGGAGATCCTGGTGGAATTGATGCCCTGTCGTGCACAATATTAGTGACATGGGCTGGACTGGCTTTCCCTTCTTCCCTGCTTCGCTGTCCCTGTTCTCTCTCTTTCCTTCCTCCTCGGATGACTTCCCACATGAACTGTCTGTACCCATGTCCTCATCTCAGGCTCCATTTCAGGAACTCCCAGACTAAGATAGTGGTAAAATTTGTTCTTTGCCATCCTTTGAGTTTAGAGTGAAGTAGAAGAGACCTACATTGATGAGTAAAAATACGCTATTTCCACCTTGGAAAATTCTTTGAAGGAAGAGGCGCCTGTTTCTATGAGTGGACCTGACCTAGCTTTGAGGATCAGGACAGGTAATAATTAGGCTGGAGTGGGGTCAGGAAGAGGAAAGATTCTTTCACTTCAAGCAAAGGGGTCGTGTGTGCAAAAGTCCTGTGGCAGGAGACGATGCGGCTGTTGCATGAGGAGGGAGGAGGAGAGTGCAGAAGGTGAGGCCAGAGAGGCAGTACGAGTTGACCTTGCAAGACTTTGTCTATCCTCCTAAGATCGTAGTCTTCATCCAGGAACACTGGGGAGACCCCGCAGGGGTGTTACAAGGGGATTCGGGGAAGCCGGTTGGGATGCTGTTGTGTTAGCCTGGGAGAGCCATGGTGGTGTGGCTGGGGGGCAGCAGAGGAGAAGGAGAGGACGGGGGCAGGAACTGAGGAGCAATCAGCAGGCCTTGGAGGTGGGCTGCGGGGGAGGAGGGGTGCCTTCCATTGCCCTCAGACCACCGGGTGGAAATGGCAGGTAGGCAGCCTGGAGCTTGGAGGAGAGAGGTCTGTGCTGGGTGCTTTCCAACACGTGACGCGTGTAATCACTGCAGCCCTAAGAGGTGGAGGCAGACTTACATCCCAGACTGCCCTTCCCTCGGAGAGCATGTTCTCTCTCTCTTGGCTTCTGAACTATCAGCTACCCTATTCTGGTTCTGTTTCCTTCTTCAGGAAGTTCTGTGAGTGAGAAGAACCTGCCTGGTGACTTATAATCCTTTATAGCCCCTGGGAGCTGTTAGTAAACATGTCAGCCTGATTTCCCATTGCTGGATTCAGGAGAATCCGAGAATGACTAGAGCTCCATTCACTGGAAGCAAATGACGGCACACCTTTGAGGAACCTTGTCCTGGTCTGTACAGCAGCATGTATTTGCATATGGCCGTGGTAAGGGTAGTCATCTGTACCTGTTTGAAGTTAGACACCAAAAGAAGATAAGAAGTAGGTGCACACAAGGAATTACATTGTAAAAGCTTAGAAGTGGATGGCGTATGTGGTTATGGGTGGTATGTTCAGCGTAGAAGAGAGACACTGCCTATAGCGCTCGTGTATCGCAGCTCACATATATAAGATAGAGATGTGTATGATATATGTATATATATATATGAAATATATAAGAAAAATAAAAACAAGTTCAGATGATTTGCTTTGTCACAGTTTTGAGTCATGCTGCAGCTTCCCACTATTATGTCATTAAAGGCCATTGAAATAATGGGATTTTGAAGAAATAGATTGTCTTTCTGTTTTTCGCCTGTGCCATGAATTTTGCCCTCCTACGTCTCAACTGCAGTGTGCTGTCTGGACAGGTATTTCTTTTTAAAGTTGGAATTTGGTTTATTTTGGCGATTTGAAAAAAAGTCCTATACCGTGATCTGTATTCATCAAGAAAGGTTTCTGGCAAGCATATCCTTCCTGTCTTTAAGGCTGTTCCTCAGGAATTTCTTTATGATGAGTTGAACAGGGAAATGATAAATAACCAAGGGCAACGGGGCTTAAAAACTCGAGGTGAATTAATTGTCTTATCTTTTAAAGGAAAATTTGTGTTGGGATGAGGATGCCCTGAGGTGGGTGTGGACTCAGTTCCCAAGAAAGTGCCTTTATTTAAGTATGTCTGAGCCTGTGGTTCAGCTTGGGCTTTGAATGCAGAAGAAATATTTTTTTTAAATTGTGTTTGTGCATTATAGAAACGAATAGGTGCCCTTTGGCTTCCCAGACAACTTTGGGGCATGTCTCTGTGCGATCTTCATCAAGATGTGGAGACTGTTGGACCAGAACTAACTTTGGTTTTCTGGATGATAGGAAGAAAGTGGAAGGAGCATTTTAGAATGGGTTCATTAGATTAAACTACTGTATTCCAGAACATGGTTTTGTTTATTATGTCATTCACTCACTGAACAGTCATTGCTCATTTTTTTTTGCTGTTTATAATAATATTTTTTTATTATATTATGTTAATCACCATACAGTACATCCCTGGTTTCTGATGTAAAGTTCAATGATTCATTAGTTGCGTATAACACCCAGTGCACCATGCAATACGTGCCCTCCTTACTACCCATCCCCAGCCTGTCCCATTCCCCATCCCCCTCCCCTCTGAAGCCCTCAGTTTGTTTCTCAGAGTCCATAGTCTCTCATGCTTCACTCCCCCTTCTGATTACCCCCTTTCTTTATCCCTTTCTTCCCCTACCGATCTTCCTAGTTCTTTTTTTTTTTTTTTAAAGATTTTATTTATTTATTTGACAGAGATAGAGACAGCCAGCGAGAGAGGGAACACAAGCAGGGGGAGTGGGAGAGGAAGAAGCAGGCTCATAGCGGAGGAGCCTGATGTGGGGCTCGATCCCGCAACGCCGGGATCACGCCCTGAGCCGAAGGCAGACGCTTAACTGCTGTGCCACCCAGGCGCCCCGATCTTCCTAGTTCTTATGTTCCATAGATGAGAGAAACCATATGATAATTGTCTTTCTCTGCTTGACTTATTCACTTAGCATTACTCCTCCAGTCTCGTCCATGTTGCAGCAAATGTTGAGAAATCGTTCTTTTTGATGGATGAGTAATACTCCATTGTATATATGTCATTGTTCATGCGGACTTTTCCAGGCCCCGTGTTAGGGATGCTGAAGAAGGTCTCCGTGAACAGAGATTGTGCCCTAGTGAAGCACATGGGCAAAGAGTTTGTGCAAAGTGTGGCGAGCGCTCTGATAGAGATTTGACCCCAGAGCAGTGATACATCTGCAAGTAAAGATTGGTTATCCCTCATACGTGATGTTAGGGAGGCCGTCTCAGAAGAACCATGTCAGGTGGTCTTGAGAGTGAAGAGACCTTTCTGGTGAAGCGGAGGGGGGCATGTCAGCGGGGAGGGGAGGCGCGGAGGCACTGGAGTGCACGGTGTGCTGTGGGCCGCAGGGAGCTGCGTTGGGGGCCCGTAGGACAGGAGCTGGAAGGGTCAGTGGGGTTTCCTGTGTCATGAAAAGAAGTCTTGTAATCATATTGAAAGGCTTCACACTGGAATGTAGCAGGATGGGACTCGAGCCTTAGAGTTTTCCTCTGGCTGCTGTGTGGAGGGAGATGTGTGGCTGGAGAAAGGACTCGAAACGGGCAGTGGGAAACAGTAGACGCAGGGCGAGGGTCAGCTCCTGCAGGCTGCTGGACAGGGAGGGACATGTGAAGGAGACAGTGAAGAAGGAGGAGCCTTACAGGCCCCTGAACTTGAAGATGAGGCAGCTGCCAGCCTGGGCTAACTGACGGGCTTCTGTCTTGTGACAGGGGCCAGAGAGGGGGCCGGTATCCTGCTTTGGGTGCCCAGAACTGCGTAATCTGGGGGCAGGGTAGGGTCGGAAATAATAACTTTAGTTTGGGTCTTCTTGATTTTGAGGGGGCACACCCGGTAGGTCCGGAAGAGCCATGGCACACTGGAGAGGGAGCCTTGGCTGTCGTGGGTGGTGGTGAAAGCCACGAAGCCACCCAGAAGGGAGGATGTTAAAGGTGGACAGAGGCGGACCAAGCTCAGGCTGAGCAACATGGTGGAGATGGGTGGAGGTGTGGGGGAGCTTGGGAGGGAGGCGGGAAGTTGGGGGGGGGGAAGTGAAGGAACCCGGTGGGGGGGGGGAGTGAAGGAACCTGGTAGAGAATAGACGGGCAAGAAGTTGTGCAGGGAGCATGTCTTAGATTTTGTGACAAATGAAATGTGTTCCTGGAGAAACGATCGTCGACAGTTAGAATTAAACTCCCTGTTTATTAGGACCTAAATCGGTTTTCCTTTAGATGCCGCTTGTAAGTAGGTATTTATCCTGCCTAAAGTTTGCTGTTCAAGTTTAAAAATCACAGGGCTTTATAAAAAACCCTGTAGGAGAGTGCATTTTTATCCATTTTTAGTTGTCCATGTGTGTTTTTCTTGTTTCTTATTGACTAAGTAGTGTTCCAGAAGGGCCTGAGGCTCTAGCCAAGTCAGCTGTACAGAGCTGCAGTATGTACAGATGTTTCCGCTTCAGGTGATTTCCTCTGATTGGAAGCCCTGTTTCTCACAGGGGGCTCTGTGTGCGTCACCTGGATTTACCGAGCCAGAGGGTGAGGCTCAAGGTCACACCCACCGCTGCGGCCGAGGAAAAATTAGAGTTGAAGGGCTCCTTGTCTGTGTGCAGCAGCTAGCTCCCCCACCTCCCCATAATTAAAAGTCTATCATAGTTCCTACTTCAAACGTAACATTTTCCTACCTGCAGCAGACACCCTCAGAAGAGAATTCCGAGCCTTCCCATAGGGCAGAGTGGGAGTGCTTCCCAACAAATACTCATTAGGCCCTTTCATCCCCAAAGATGAAAGATCTTTCAGACATCAGTAATCCCCACAAAATCCCTTTGAGTCTGGGAGGTGGAAGATTCACACTGGGAGTGTGAGTCTGGATGGAGAGAGACCTGAACGTGCTTTTCCCAGAGCGTTAATGTGGTGGTTAATGTAGCGGTCGATCATCCCTGTAACCGAGAGCCTGCGTTCGTGGTCCGCAGGAAGACCCACAGCAAGTGTAATACCATACCGATGATGCTGTTGTGGTCCCAGGTCCTGCAAAAGTCCTGTTAATCCATGCTTGATCGATAGCTGATATTATTGCTGATTTGCTGGTGCAGGGGTTCCAACCAAAAGACAGTAACGTTGTCATGAGTTCCTTTCTGTATCGGAGCTAATTTACTTGGAACGTTAGTCTTTTGTAAAAGAGTGTACTGTGATTTTAAAATATCTGGATACGGTTTAAGCATTTTACTCTTATCTAATAAATTGAACGCAGTAAGTTTATTTAACATTATTTCTTTTGAAAACAGTATTTTTTTTTGAGAACAATAGCTTTTCAAATTATTATCAATAAACCTTTCTCTTCTATGTTTATTAAGTTGTTCCTAAGGGATGAAGATGCTATTAGTCCCTAAACTATGGTTATTGCACTTTCTGTCTTGAGAACAAATCCCAGTACTTAATTAAAATAGTATTAGATTCTCAGACCTTTGTCCATAGAGCTGGGGATGGGGCCGTCGGTGTTCATCTCATGACCAGGGCCTTGGGGAACTTGAGGGTGGAGGGGAGGCTGGGAGAGTGGTGAGAGAGAATTGCGTCGCAGAGCAGCTCTGGGCAAGGACGGTGGGGTGCAGGTGGGGTGCAGTAGTTATTAGTAGTAATTGATTTGGGGTATGAGGCATGGGGTGTCGAGTGCCTGCGATGGTTGAAGAGGCTGAAGAAAGTAGAGCATTCCTTCTGGGCCCTGAAAGGCCTATGCCGCTGTCCTTTCCCACCTCCTCTTCATTTGTAACCACTTTCCAGTTGAAGGTTTAGTTTCTCATCCTTATGAACCTTATGTAATAAAATACCCTTGGGAAATAAGATGCTAATTCCATGCTGAAGTAATTACAATTAGAGGTCTGAAATACTTTCAATCTAGGGAAATTCTGTGGTTATCGTTGTTTAGGGAGGTACAAGGAGGTTAGGTGTGGTAAGTAATTTGATGCTAGTTGGTGTGGACTCTGATTTGGTCCCGAGAGAAGGTGGAGATTGCTGAATGGACGGCCCCAGGGCGAGCAAGCTCCAGAACACGTGACATTGCAGCATCTTCCGTTACATCCAGCTACTGCATATTTAAAATTGCCCCAAATTCTTTTAATTTTGCATACACAGAGTTCACATTTAATATATTTGCCATAACATATGCTGGTTTCTCAACAATTCCCATAGTAAACTGGGCGCAAAGAACAGGAGGCTGTCTATTCTACAGACCCCTAAAGCATGAGGAGTACCTTTCTTAGTGATAGAAAATCTATTTTTAAAAAACAACAATCCTGGGTGCCTGGCTGGCTCATTTGGTGGACAGTGCGACTCTTGATCTCAGGGTCATGGGTTTGAGCCTCATGTTGGGTGTAGAGATTACGTTAAAAAAAAAAAAAAATCCCACAGCTATCCTATAGGCTTAGCCTTACACTAAACTCAGAAATAGCCCTGTGGTAGATAGCCTGCCTCTTCAGAAGGCTCCCTTGCTTGTCTATGATTGGAGAAGGCCTCAATGACCTAATTAATTTAATTATTATCTTAGAATATTATGAAAATAGTTCTAGAATATTGTGATAGATACAGAAACACAACAGTTTCTGAGTCTGACCTTGCGGGTTTCTCAATTTACATTTTCCTTTTAACTTATAATTTACCTACCCACTCAGTTCCGAGAGAAATATTTTTTGAAAAATGTTTTACAGTATTTGTTAGTAACGGACATTTAGGCCTGGCCTTGGCATTACTGAGTCATCTTGCTAGCCTTGTGCTAGTTAAAAATAATACAGAGTTTTTATTAGGACTGCTCACTGTGGAAGAAAGCCTGCATTTATTTCTGCTTTACAGAAACCAGAACAAGAAGAGAGAACTAACATTTATTGTCTAACCTTTATTAACTTGGACCAGGCCCTATGTCAGGTAATTTAAAGATTTTTTTTTTCTCATTTTGTTTTCCCAACAGTCTGGAAGGTGGATGTAATCCTTTCCATTTTGCGTGGAGGGAAATGAGGTTTAGAGACATGGGTGAATGACTAAGGGGCAGGTCCCGGCTTTGTCCCTAATGCCTCCCCATGCACTCTGGCATTCTTAAGGCTGAGCTCTTTTCTGTTTTGCAAGCACACTCTGTGATTTCCAGTTTATTTGCATCATTCTGAGCTCCTTTCAATTAATGCTCATTCATTATGGATGGATGGTGCTGGTCTGGTGTGGTCAGGAGGGGCCCACCAGTGCTGGCGTGTGACTTCTCTTGAAGTTGTCTTCTAATGACTAAAGCCCAAGTGACAGCTCAGACTCCAGGGGTGTCTGTCGTGGGCCGTCCTGATCTGCTTCTCTGTCTGCGCTCACTTCACCTGGTGGGGGATCGCATTCCATGCTTATCCATGTCCTCCTGGCCTCAGGTCCTGGTCTCTCTGTCCTTCGTCTGTGCTCTCACCCTCTCTTTATAAAAATGCATGGCTTCTCCGCTTCCTCACGTCATGGCCGGGTCCACAGCGAGGCTGCCCTGCTCTGTGCAGCCTGGCATTAATGTTGTCCTGGTCTTAACTCCCAGCCCATCTCTGCCGGTGCTCTGTCTGTTCCGGAGGCTGCCCCCTGGGCCGTCTTTGTGGATGCCAGTCTGCTCTTGTCTGCAGGTGTCGATCTGCCTTCATCTCTGGAAGTGGATCTCCTGCATCTGCCAAGCCTTTGATTTATTTATTTATTTTTTAAAGATTTTATTCATCTGAGAGAGAGAGCGAGCGAGAGAGAGCATGGGCAGGGGGGAGAAAGAGAATCAGGCTCCCCTGATGATTAGGGAGCCCGGCGTGGGGCTTGATTCCGGGATCCCCTGAGCCAAAGGCAGACGCTTACTGAACCAGCTGAGCCACCCAGGTGTCCCTCCTCCAAACCCTTTAAAAAAATTCTATAGTTTCATTATAGAGACTGATGTTTTCTTGTATGTTTTGTTTTCTTCTCTTTTTAAGCTGCATCCAAACGACATCGCCCTCTAGTTTGGGTTGATAATCTTACTGGCATTGCTGTTGAAATGTCCCTTTTGTATAGATTCAGTGGAGTTTTTTTTTAAACCCAGGGAAGTTTCTGGCAGTCTTTTTCACAGTACCATCTTGCTCTCACCCCAGATGGCTGAATTGTCTTGCCTCTTCATAGAATTCATAATGTCTTTGCTGTCGTTCCTCGCCTAGTAGCCCTAGGCCCTTTGATAAGTGGTGCTGTGCCTGATTCATTCTCACATCATGCATTCAGAGTGCCCAGCGTTGCACCTTGCTGTTAACAGGAACTTAAATGTTACTAACTGTAAAATGGGCTATTTGTCAGCTACAGTTAATCCAGCCGAAGGGTCAGGTGTTCCTAGTGTAAAGCTGTAGGTTGAATTTTTATGGATCCTAGGATTTGCTTTGCTTAAGAAGTTCCTGATGTGGGTTTGCTCCTTGGGTCATTTTGGTTTGCCCCGTAGCGTAAGGTGAAGCGGCGATAGCCGCGTGATGGCCGGAACGCCGACATGGGCTCCTTTCTGTAAAATTAATTGAATCAAAAACCAAAACAGTGTTCTGGCAAGTGTTTCTCTCACCTTCCAGAAAGACATCCTTATCTGTACTATGGCTATCAGCTGTGTATTTGTTAGCATTGTTCAGAACCTTATCTCTGATTTCCATACCACTGACACAGGAACCATGGGGGCCTGCTCTGTGAGCTGGTACCTTTTATCTCGCTTGTATTGTTTGTCAGTGGGAGGACACTAGAACAGCGAGGAAGGGTGTTTAAAGGAGAATTTTCTACAACCCCCACAAATTCTTTATTTTCACAAGTAAAAGAATTCACTTTGTGGGCAAGGGTGCATAGGCACAGGTGTTCTCTTTCCTAAATATTTGACTTTGAGCAGAAATGTTAGGTAAGAACAATATGGTGTCTTCAAGTGTCAGGTGTGGTTTCCTTTAAGTTACAGTGACATCAGGTGTTGTGAATTATGTTCCTGTAAAAATAGCATCTGAAATAATGTTTCGCACCCTGACCGACATCCCCCAGCCTCGGGACAAACCTGTGAGATGTCACCAGGGTAATAGTTAAAGCAATCAAAATGAACCTTGCTTGGGGAGAACTGGATGCTTTTTCTGGTGGGTTCTATAGCATGCACTTTTCTCAGCTAGGCTTATGACTTTGAAATCATTGTTTCCTGGAGGTCCACAGGGAGGAGGCCAGTCCGAAAATACTTCTTCGTCCGTTGAAGCATTAGCTTGTGCTCTGTCTCCAGGGAAGAAAAGTGTGGCAACTACGGAAAGTTTAGGCGGATGACGTATTTTAGTCGTCTGCAGGAGCCCATGTGGCAGTGTGGAGTGCTGGAGCACGTGAGAACAAATCTTTCCACGGTTTACTGAAATCCAAGGATTCCTGAATCACCTGCCATTGAAGGTTGAAATGACTTGCATCACTATTTGTCCCTCCCTCCCTCCCTCCCTCCCTCCCTCCCTCCCTCCCTCCCTTCCTCCCTTCCTTCCTCCTTTCCTCCCTTCCTTCCTCCTTTCCTCCCTTCCTCCTTTCCTCCCTCCCTTCCTCCCTCCCTCCCTCTCTCTCTCATTCTCCCCCATATAGTCATTCAACGGTTACTTTCAGGGCACTGTGAAAGGGATCATTGGCGACACTGCCTTTATAAACAAATCTTCTGGGAAAAAACCCACAAATACCTTTGGCGTCATATGCCCTTTTTCAGCAGTTATGTCTAGCCTTAGAATGAGGTAAGGTTCTGGCTCATTTGAGCTCTGTGGTCAAGGTAGGAGCCCCCCGATTCATTATTTCTTGGGGTCCACTCACACAGCATGGGAGGCGTGCCTTCGACCTTGCTTCGGAGCTTTTCAGTTTCCCGGGGCCATTCATTCCACAGGTATTTGGTGAAAGCTGTTTAATGAGAGGGTCCCTGTGGATGGCTCAGAATCTGGAACTGATCTGAACACACTTCTTGGCACAAAAGTGGTTGATGGATTAGTTTTATAGGTGCATTTGAGGTGCTTGCCCTTTCAAGGGTTGTACAAATGTTTTCTAGTTTAAGGTCAGTAGGCCCTTTCAGTTTCCCCGCCCCCGCCCCCTTTTGCTAAAGGAGCACTTGAATCCGTATTGTGGGTAAGGAACCTTCTCCCTTATGTGCTGTGGCTTGCTGTTTTTTAGGGGCTGTCGTATTGTGCTCATTTACTAATTTAACAGTTTTTCAATGGTACCTCATTTGATGTCATTTATTCTTTCATCCCTATGCTGCTTCAGTTACTGAATGAAAAGGAAGACTTCCCTCCCTCTAAGGATGGGGGTAGAGGAAATGATAATATTGCACAAATGTAAGCTGTTTGTCTAACAAATAAGTGGATAGAATTTCCTTCAGTAGTTTCTTTAGCTGTTCATGTGGGGTATTTTGCCTGTTATAAAGAGACAGCCTTGTTATGCTTAGAGCTTGTCTTGGTCAAACTAAACGGGCAAGAGCGTGGGAGATGGAGAGGGATATAAGAAGACAGTTAACTGGGAAGTACTGCTTCATTTTGAACGATCCCCGCCCCTCCCCAAGCACCCATATGAACCTGCCTGCCTGCCTATCTGTCTATCTGAGAGTGCAGGGGGGAGGGACAGAGGAAGAGGGAGGCAGAAACTCAAGCAGAGTCCACGCCGAGCGCGGAGCCTAACACGGGACTTGAGCCCCAGACCCTGAGATCATGACCTGAGCCAAAACCAAGAATCGGACACTTAATTGACTGAGCCACCCAGGCGCCCCTCTCTCCTCTCTTTAAACGGATGCTAGGTATGGTGATGGGATGGTTCTGAGTGTTGACAGGGCTGGAAGAGAGGCTGGAGATGGGCTGGACAGTCGTCTCAGAGGGGAGAAGAGGAGGGAAGCAGGTGTTTCTTGCCACGATCGTCTAGGTGGTCTCCTGGCCACACCTGGTTTTAAGTGTCTTACGTGTGGGGAGATGGCCTGACTCATATGTTTTCTATGGGCCTAGCACTGTGTCTTAAAGGGGGTCCAAGCCTCCCCTCACACTAAATGTGTGACGTTGGTGCATAGATGCTGAGGTTTTGGAAGTGCTGAGAATTCGTGTACTGCCGGAATGTACTGAAGAAGGTCCTCCCCACATTCACGGAGCTCTGTCAGTCAGCTGGGGGAGGGCCACCCTCAGTCCGGAAGCCAAAATTCAGTGACGGCTTTAACACACCGATGCAGAATCAGTTTCTTTTGTCTTGGCAAGGGATGGAAGAGGATCCGTAGTGTCTTTGCTTGTGTTGGAAAATATGGTGATGAGGGATTGAGGAAACCAAATATGATGCTGGGTATATGCTCCCTCAGGGCTTCAGGTGAAGGACGCCGAGAAAATCAGATGGGACTTTATGGCCTTTTCTGACCTGCCTGTGGAAATCCTGTCGTGTCTAGTCTGCTGTACTCTCTAGGTTGAAGCAGATGCAAGGGAGGGGGCATAGACTGGTCTGTCCTCCTCCATAGGAGCAGTGCAAAGAATATGGGGACATGTTTGCAAACATTGATGGAATCCTAGTGGAGAAAGATCTATTCTGCTGTACCAAGCACACTGAGTCCAGGTCATTTTTGTGATGTGGGCATTATTCTTATTGAATTTGGGTCTGTCTTGATGGCTGGGCTCGGGGCCACTCCTCTGGGCTTCCACAGTACCTTACCCCTCTGGACCCTGCTGTCCCCGCAATGTTTTGTGACCTCTGGCTTATTTGTTTATAGGCTCTAGGTCAACATCCTATTCCCAACACTTAGCCTAATGCCTTGAACATAACAGACGTTCTGCAACTACTCCTTCAATTGAATTTAATTAACTTAGTAAATGTCCTGCACATCCGGCACTCAGGTCAACTTTTGTATCCTGGAATTTTGTCCCTGGATACATGAACATTGTGGGAATCCTGGGGAAGGCTTATTCTAAACAGAAACCAGCCTAGGGGATACAACGACCCAAATGGATATGCCCTGTCCTGCTTCCAGCTGTTCATTGAGGGTTTTGTTGTGTTTTTTTTTTTTTTTTCCTGGTGTTTCACATGAGCCGTTTTGTAAATAACAAGGACCTTGCTGGAGCTTGGTTCATGGTGAGCAGTAAATGGATGCTACGTGTGGATAGAAGTCTGCCGTTTGGGGAGGATAGACGAAACTTCTATTTTCATTTTAATTAGTCATCCCTTTGTCATCAGTGATGGATTCTGTAACATTCTATCATCTACTGGGAGACCGTCCAGTCTCTTTTTGTTAAGGGCAGCATCTGATTCCAGTAGAGGGCTTTGTAAAGCAGGAACAGGGTGCAGTCTTACCTCCTGCCTCGGAGTGAGAGCTACAGAGGGGTTTGTCCATTATGTCTCCGAAGCCTCTATGGGCTGAGAGACTGCGATAATAATCCACCTGTGAATGGAGGGCTGGGTGGTGGTGGTGGTGGTGTGTGTGTGGGGGGGCTCCATCAGATGGCACAGACCTGGCTCCCGTGAGGGGTGAATGGAGTTGCATTTCTTGCTCCTGGAAAACTTCCCAGTATCTTGTTTTACTACAAACATTGAGTCTCTGAATTGATAAGCTGCCTACATGATAGCAAGGCTAATGTAAACCCAGAAATTTTAAAACTTTTTTTTTTTTTATTCAGAGAGATGGTGGTTACAAAGGGGATTTAATTTGAAGAAGTTGGGAACCGTAGAAATTTCTCAGTGAGAAATGCATTCTTTTTACGTAACTGGGGAGGGGAGCCTATTTTAAGGACGTGGGTTAGCTAGTAGTAACTTCATCTTTGTCTTCCCCAGCAGTTTCTCGTTGACCTGTGTTGGTCATTGCACTGATGGCTGCAGGCTCTCACACTCTTGTCGCTCAGCAGTGAAAGTTTTATAAACACTGGATGCTGTGACTTAGTCCAGGGCTTGGCAGTAAGCTTATACATTGATTAATGAGGCAGCTTGCTTTCGGTGTGGCCTTCCTTTATTTTTAACTATGATGTGGCTGGAGGTCCAATTATATTCAGCTTCTGGGGAAGGCGTGGGGGGCTAGCGTCTTCAGCATTGTAAAACCGAACAGCTTTTCATCACAAATCTCAAGGGAGAAACATGTACGATCGGTTCATGTTAAATGATGTCATGGTGACAAGTCGGCGGGCAGCTCACGGGCTCCAGGACTGGCTGGCATTCCTGAGTGAAATCTGATTGATGCGTCTGTCCACACGCCGTGCCTGTGTGCTGTTACAGACACAACACAGTCTTTGTGTAACTGAAAACGTAACATGACTGGAGTTTTACTGTAGATGTAGGTTACCTAACACTCACTGCCTTGCCTCTCATACACTTGACTACACAAAGGGCTGGCTGACAGCTTCTCTAGTCCTGGGATATTGCAGTACTTGTCCCGTTGTTAACTCGCCTTAAAATATGGCATCAGTTAGCAGCTGAAACCCATCTACACGATTTTTCCTTAAAGTTTTGATTTAAGTAATTTCTACACCCAACATGGGGCTTGAATTCATGACCCCGAGATTAAGAGTTGCATGTTCTTCTGACTGAGCCAGCCAGGCACCCCAAACCCATCTATACTATTAAGAAAAGATCCACGTGTTGAAAATGGGTTGCAGTCCATCCCACTAGATGGAAATTAATTGTTCATGTGTCCTTGGAATTCATATGAAAGTGGAAAAGGCCACGGAGATCCAAGAACTTTTGGCAACCACTCATGTGTCGCTGTGACAAAACCACGTCCTCTGTTCTGGGAACACGGCTGAGCAAGTTTGGCGATCTGAATTGGGGTCCGAATTCTTGCCCGCTGTCTGTGTGACACCTCTCATTTGTCCTTGCAGGCCTCACATTCTTCATCCTCAGAACGAACAAGGCTGAAGTCAGTGTGCCTCAACTTAAACATTCTGTAACCCTGCCTAAAATTATTTCAATCCAAAATGATTACTAGGTCTAGTAATCAGGATTCCCCGGAGAAGCAGAACCAATAGGAGCCTATCTACTTACCTACCCACCTTCCCCCCCATCAAAAGATTTTAAGGAATTGTTGCGTGTGACCATGGGACTAGCATGTCCAAATAACCCATAGGGCCGGCCAGCAGAGCAGAAGCTCAGGCTGAAGTTGACGTTGCAGTCTTGAGTCTCAGTTCTACATGGTAGAAGGCTGGACACTCAGGGTTTCTCTGTTGCTGTCTGGAGGCAGAATTGCTTCCTCAGCAAACTTCAGCCTTGGCTCTGTAGGCCTGCAGCCGATTGGATGGGGCCCACCCACGTGGAGGGCAATCTGCTTTACTCGGAGTCTCCCAATTTAATGTGAATCACATCAAAAACGATACCTTTACAGCAGTGTCTAGTCTGGCGTTTGACCACGTGACTGTGCACTACAGCCTAGCCAGGCCGACAGCGTTCACTGTCATGGCAGTTAAGCTGCCGCTTCCCCCTTTTTTGTAATTTAAGTCATGGTGATGCAGTGGGAAAGCAGGCCAGCTTAAGAATCAAATCATGTCGTGTTAACAGTGTGAGGCATCAGTTCATTAATCGATCTATATGTCATACATTTATTAAGCACTCACGTCACATGTAAGGCACTTTGCTAGATGTCAGGAAAGCAAAGGTAAGATGAACCCTTCACTTTGAATGCAATCAAAGTCTGGTAGAGGAGACAGACAAGTGAAAAAGAAATCATGGCATGCCATTGCCTAAATTTGATCGAGTGGAGAGGTGAATGAGGAAGGGATAGAGCCTCATGGCTTGGTGGAGGCACAGGAGGTAAGGAGTTGGGGAAGGCTTCATGGAAGAGGAGACCCTTAAGTTGGGTCATTTCTTTTTTTAAGATTTTATTTATTTATTTGAAAGAGGGAAAGAGCAGGGGGAGAGGCAGAGGGAGAGAGAAAGGGAGAAGCAGACTCTCCGCTGAGCAGGGAGCCCAACATGGGGCTCAAACATGGGACCCCAAGATCATGACTTGAGCTGAAGGCAGACCCTTAACCAACTGAGCCACCCAGGTGCTCCTTAACTTGGGTCTTGGGGCAATTAGGAGTTCTCCAGGGAGGCATTCCTAGCAGGGCACAGTATGTGCAAAGGTCTGGAGAATAAAAAAAGTCATTTTCATGAAATGGCAGGGTATTCAGAATTAACGTATGGAAAGCTTCTGTCATATGATAGGTACTAGAGACTCAATTTCTGTTGTTATCATTGGAATAATTTAAATGTGGCAGATCTTATATTTTATAATTTCTTGGTTAGTAAATAATCATCTATCAGGCCATCAGCAAAATAGGACAATACTTGGCTTTTAAAAATTGTCAGTATAGTCTATTTAGATAGAATCCACTGAAACTTGTTCAATTTTCCATTCTTACCATTTAAAAATATTTTCTTAAAAAATATTTTCATGTCCATACTGGGTTAATTCCAAAGTGAATTAAAAATTTGGGGCACCTGGCTTGCTCTATTTGTAGTGTGTGACTCTTGATCTCAGGGTTGGGAGTTTGAGCTCCACAGTGGGCATAGAAATTACCTAAAAAAATGAAAATAAAAATTAAAATTATATAGGATTTATCTAAGGAGGCAGGCATTCTTTTTTTTTTAAGATTTATTTAAAATCTTAAAATTTATTTTAAGTGGGGGTGGGGAGGTGGGGCGGGGGAGAGAGGGACTCCATCCCAGGACCCTGGGATTGTGACCTTAGCCGAAATCAGGAGTCAGCCACTTAACGGACTGAGCCACCCAGGTGTCCCAGTGAGGCAGGTGTTCTTGACCAAATATATCGGGTTTCTAAAAATTTTCTTTGGGCCAATTGTGTCACATTGGGCAAGTCAACTTACTTTTTTAGCTTTAAATTCTCACCTAAAGGGAGAGAGCTTGGGCTGGTTTTTGAAAGTCTACCCATAGGATATTCTGTGAACCTATAAATGAAAATTATTATCTCTTCTGTGTCAAGTTATATAGGTGTATTTTTATAGCATGAGTCATTGTGATAATCACACCTTTCTCAAGAGCAACTATTTACAATGAAAGTACTTTATTGCCACTTTGAGCATTGCATGTTTCAGCCAGTTAATTGAGTATTATATGTGCATTATCCCATTAAATACTTGGAATAACCCTGCAAAGCAGATAATATTTCTACTTTCTAGTACAAGAAACCAAAGGCTCAGACTGTTTTAATAACCAGGCTGGGCTCGCTCAGGTGGTAGTGGGGATGCTGAGGGGTTGAACCCCAATCTTTTGGCTCTGAAACCTGCATTCTTTATCAAGGCTGTAAGCCACAGTACACAATTATTACCATAAAGTAGTCTTTTATGTACCTAGCTGAGGTGAAATGTCTTATAAAAAGACAAGTCTCACTCTCTGAAAGCAATCTGTTTAACATTTTTAAAAACGAAAGAAAAGGGAGGTACTTTCTGGTACGTTGACTGATGGGGCCATGAATTTTAATATGTGCTGGGCAGCGCATCAAGCAACGGAAGGAGGTATTATTCTCCATAACATGAGAGGAACCAGAAACCACCTGCTCCATAAGTAATGCAACTCGTTCTTGCACTCGACCCACTTGCATTTGGATTCTGCCCCACAGTCCCTGAGAACCGCCTCTGACACCCGGGTTCTTGCAGGGTCTTGGCTGGTCCCTCTGCGTGGCAGATCATTTCCTTGCAAGTAGCCCTGGGACCTCAGCCTCGTTGGCCATCTCCGAGAGCCATTGCCTGACCTTCCCATTTCAAGTAGCCACTTGTCACTCACTCTCTCATCATCCCTGTTTAGGTGTCTGCACGACACGTATTGTTCTAGGATATCTTTTGTTGTTGTTGTGTTTGCTTATTTGTGTTGTTTTGACTGCTTTCTCCTGCTTGAATGAAGTTCATTTCATTGAGAGCAGAGACCTCCTCTCTTACTCACTACTCTACTCCCAGCTCTGGAGTCGTGGTCTATCACAGCAGGCTTTCTCTGGCTATCTAATCATCCATCTGTCTATTTCTTCTCCTCTGTCTGCTCTTTCTCCCTCCTTTCTTCCCTCCCTCCATGTATCTATCTATAAAATGGCTTGGCCATGTGGAGTTAGAGTAAATCTGCTTCTCCAATTAGGATGTGGAAGGATCCTTATATTTCCTTTATAGTTAATCACTTAACCTTTTATTTTTATTTTTATTTTTTTAGCTGCTCCCTTTTTGAATCAAGCCCAGGATACAGCACAATGCTGAGAAACTGAACTTTAATTATAAAAGTGTAAAAAAAAAAATGTTTCTTATCACCTTTTTCTTTTTCTCTTGCCAGGGCTCTGTGCTTGAATTACCTCTTCCGCCAGCTCATTCTGGATGAATGAATGATTAACACTAAGTGTTGTTCACACTCCCTCTAGGGGTAAGTTTGAGGCACTTGTACATCTCAGAGGTGTTAATGTATGTCAGTTGTCTGTCTGTTTCCCATGTAACTCTGTTAACTGCTCTTTGTATGTGGACCTGGATGGAGAAAGCCACAGTGGATTCCTCAGGTTTGGGCTGGAAATTGAATTTCCTGCGGGCAGTGGGACACCTAATCTGAGTGGCTTATTATAAACGCACTGTAATTCTATGTGCTGGATGACCCTCTCTCTGTGGAATATGGTACACCCATCTTCTCTGGGTGCTCAGGTGGGGAAGTTGCAGCCTGGCAAGTTTTCCTTTCCGTCTCTTAACGTACCAAATACCGATACAGCACACCCTCGAACTCCAGCATCCTGCTGAAGAACAGATCTAGAGTGTATCATTTCTAGCTGAGGTTGTAAGATCAGGTGAGCTCAGGAGACTTGGACATTAAGAAGCCCCTGAGGAAAGGTAAGGTTCTGATTATGTTAAGGCTGTTTCATTCTGACCAAGGTGTTTTACTAGTCGATATATTGGTGTTTCAGTGTAAGTACTAAAGCAGAGAGCGGCAGAGTTCCCAAAGCAGTGTTTGGAATGGTTGCAAGTCATTCCCTGGAAATGTTTGCGGTGTCTGCAGCTCAAGCTCGCTGTGCTGAGACTCACAGACACATGCATACGCTTTCCAGGTGGCAGTTTGTCTCATCTTTCCTGCATAGCTTCACCCCCTTTGGATCTCAACTCAAGGTGCTTCCTCGACAGACCGTCTCTGTCTACCCAACCTAAAGTGGCCGCCTATTTAGTTCTCTGCAGAGTGCTTGTCCTACCTGATAGTTTTCTCCCTTGTGTATTTATTTATCAACCTGATGTTCAGCCTGACTGTCCCTGGAGCAGGAGTTCTATACGGTCGGAACACTTGTCTGTCTGTCCTCACGTCTCTCCACAGCCCGGAACCGTGTCTGGTGCACAATGGGTATTTTTGGACTGAATATATAATGAGTTCAGCAGTGAAGTGCAGCTCACTGCCTGAGTTGCTCGGTGTCATATGGTGAGAAATGTGTTGGCACGAGAGGAGATTTTGAAGATTCAGTTTGTCTCTGTAGTAGCTGTTTTTAAATATGAATTATTCTCTCACAGAATTACCAAGTTTAACATGATCTTCCATATAAAAAGGAAGTTTTGTAATGTTTTGGGTTTATTTGCAAATAGAGCGCTTATTAAAGTTAGAGCTTTCGATGATCATTGGTAACTTTTGTGTTGGTTTTATATCCTCTGCATTAGAATATTTAAAAGGAATTTCTGATTGGCCTCGGTGACTGTTTCATTTATGCTTTAATGAAGTTCACATACCATGACTGAAACACACCTATTTGAAAAGCCTAAAGTTTAGATTTTTTTGGAGTCAGATTGTCTGAGTTGTTTGAATCCCGTCTCTGACGTTTCCTGGCTCAGTGACCTGGGGCAGGTTACTTAAGCTTTGGTGCCTCATTTTCTTCTTTTGTAAAATGAGGGTAATAAGAGGATTTTCCTCCTAGAGCGAGGATGTTAGTATACGTGTTACATAAATTTCTGCTATTTTATTGAGTATGTACTCAGAATTTTATATATTAAATACATCTGCTAGGTTTAAAAGTAATATATTTGGATACTGTTCATAAAGTGGAGACAGGATTTTGAGTATTTGCTTTTGCATTACAGGGATGAAAACAGGCCAGTCCCCAAGGTCACCAGAAAGAAAAGCTTGCTTATGATTATTAATAATTTTAATTAGTTGTCATAGTGATAAAACCCATGCCATTTCCTGTATGTACAGCAGCATTGTTTGGTATCAGACAGACTTGGTTTGCGTTTTCTAGTTGTGCTTATCTTGTGCCCGTCCACACATTATTTGGCTTTGCTTAGCCTCAGTTTCTCCTTCTGCAAAGTAGTGCTGATAATACACATCAAAGAGGATTACTGTGAGAATTATGAAAATACATGTAACACTCCTGGCACAGGGCTTCATGATTTTCGTTTCCTTCCTTCCTTCCTTCCTTCCTTCCTTCCTTCCTTCCTTCCTTCCTTCCTTCCTTCCATCCATCCATCTTTCTTTTTCTTTCTTTCTTTCTTTCTTTCTTTCTTTCTTTCTTTCTTTCTTTCTTTCTTTCTTTCTTTCTTTCTTTCTCTTTCTTTCTTCCTTCCTTCCTTCCTTCCTTCCTTCTTTCTCTCTCTCTCTCTCTCTTTCTCTCTCTCTCTCTCTCTTTCTGTACCTTAGATCTAAGAAGGATGTTAGTATCTGTGCAACAGTGACCGTGTTTAGGGGTGTTTGGAAATAACGTCCCATTTGTAATGATGAAGGGGTGGAATATTTAGCATAGAAAGTCGTAAGCTTAGTGGGGAGCATGGGGATGCTCTTGAGAGCGTGTCCTGTGAGCAGGGAGCAGGGGCGATGAGACGCGAGGACCAATGAGAAACCTAGGAGCTGGGGGGAAAACGGGAGGGGCGCCCCTGCACGGATGTGGGTCCAGAGGCTGCTGGACTATAGATCAAGATTCCTGGAGAAGGGATTTCTCTACTCCACAGGAAAGGGGCCGCCGTGGCCTGTGCGGCCCGTTAAAACCTGTCTTCCATAGAAGCAGCCCTGTCTGAAATCCCGTGTGGCTATCTGATGGTCTTGGCCACATTGGTTGTGTGGAGACGTATGTTCCTAGAGACACAGGATTTAGCTTTCTGAAGGCAGGAAGTTGGGACTGCTGATTGCTTGCTTTTAAACAAACCTTTTTCAGGATTTACAATTTTCCTGTTTGTGTTTTACCATGTCCATCAGACAGTGTACCCTGGTAGGCTTCTGGCTGCTTCTGGGCTGTGGATAAGCTTTGTTGGGCCTGCAAAATGTGTCCTTGACAAGTCTTTTAAGGATATTTAAATTAGTTGCCTACCTTTAAAAAGTGAAAATTTGATATAAAAGCAACATGTTCAGTGATTCTTAAAAATGCGGTTCATCTGGCAACATAGGGTTCTGCATCCCCAGGTGGCAGTGGACAGGAGGGCTGGGTTCCTGCTGGCCACATGGGATGGGGCCCGTGTGGGCTGGTCCACCACAGCTTTTACCCCTTCGTGTCTTCCCAGCGCTGAGTGTCAGGTACCATGTTTCATATACTTCATTTGTTTTCATTATAGTAGAATTAGGAGAAAATTGGAAAAGTTCTGTCTACTTCTGAATTAGTAGTGGAAAAACTAAAGATATTTTTGTAGAGTTTCATGTTTCCAGAAAAATAGAACAGAGCATTTTTTGTGTGTGTGCCGAAGAATACTTGTGCAGGCCTAATTTGCAAACAAATGGCTTCTGTTTCTTAAGAATATAGTGCTCTGGCCTCTGTCATTTCATGCATTTCAACAGCCCTGATGGTGTGTGTGTGATTGCCAACCTGGGCAGTAAAGTGTTCCCTCTGTGTTCAGACACAACATTTTTGCTTTTGTTTTAGGTCATTTCCTCTCTTTCAGCAGCACACTGACTCGTCTTCCCTAAGATCAGCCGGTGGGACTCCTGGATGGGTGAAATGGTGACATGGGAGCAGTGTGTAATTTGCATATGCATGTGGGCTGTGGAATGAGGTTCCATTCTGCCTTCTCCAGTGGACCGCCCGACACTTCCAAGACTTTGTGGCAAAAACAGATGAGGGCCTGTAAACTTGTTGACTCTGAAGTCTTAGGACTCTCTTCTTTGTATGTTTGATTTTCGGTGAAAAATACAGTCTGGTTTTGCTGCTTTATTCTGTTCTGTAAGGGTGGTTCTGGCTTCACTGTGCAGATAAACTAGAAGAAAGAGCAGGGGAAGAGCCGTGAAATTGGACTTCTGTCTGTTGTTTGGAGGGTGGTTGGGAGGAAGAGAGGAGTAGGGTATGTGTTGATAATGACAGAAAGACTGACTTAATTAGTGGAATTTTGAGGATGACTGGTTTAAAGTCTCTGGAAGGAGTTCTCATCCATCAGTCGGTTTTTTAACAATGGAATGTGCTCCCTAATGGAGCTGTGAACTTCCCATCACTCAGTGTGTTTGCGTAGAAGAGAGTGGCCCATCTGTCAGGATACCGTAGGAGGTTCTCAAATTAGAAGCTGGATGACCTCTGTGGGCTCTTAGAAAACTCAGATTCAATTATTCTCTGAATTAAACTGATTAGGAACCTTTCAGCTTAAATGATTTCACCTCAGTCCATAAAAAGAAAATATTGTGTGTGGTGTGAGAGGCTGAATAGAATACTTTTTAATTGATTACATTTAATTCTGGACAGATTACTTACACTTTCTTAAATGTTCCAGTGGAGCCCTTCAAAAATGTTGTAAACAAACACGTCTAGTGGCTATTATTTATGAGTGTATTTTCTTTTCTTTTTTTTTTTTAAGATTTATTTATTTGACAGAGATAGAGACAGTCAGCAAGAGAGGGAACACAAGCAGGGGGAGTGGGAGAGGAAGAAGCAGGCTCATAGCAGAGGAGCCTGATGTGGGGCTCGATCCCATAACGCTGGGATCACGCCCTGAGCTGAAGGCAGACGCTTAACCGCTGTGCCACCCAGGCGCCCCTTATGAGTGTATTTTCTAAATGATTTTTTTCTTCAGAAAATTTTAATTTTACCTTGGTGGAAGCTCATTTTGTAGTTTTATTTTTGGTAGCATAATTTTTTTTAATACACATTTTTATCACTTATATATAAATATTACCTCTTCTTAGAAACCATTCTATTTAATTTCAGATTTAGGACTTTATACATTATCAATAATTGTCAATAGTCAAAGTGTATTTAATTTCGATATAATGACCTATAGAAAAAAGTCCATTTAAAGGAAAACTTTATTGGGGCACCCGGGTGGCTCAGTCAGTTAAATGTCTGACTCTTGATTTTGGCTCAGGTCATGATGTCAGGGTCCTGAGATTGAGCCCTGGGTTGGGCTCCATGCTGGGTGTGGGGCCTGCTTAAGAGTCTCTGTCTCCCTTTCCCTCCACCCTCTCCTCCCTGCTTGTGTGAGCATGTGTTCTCTCTCTCTCTCAAAAAAAAAAAAAAAAAAAAGAAAACTTAAGAATTTGTTTTAAATCTTGGTTTTTATGTCAATGCATATTTGCTCATTTTTGCAAAAGTAATTAATTGGTCATTTGGTTAAATTCTTGGGACTTGCTTATTATATAATATAAGGTACCCACCTAGACTTTATATTTATTCCATAGAATGTCATTTTCATGACAATTGACACCATTAAAATATTTTTTACACAGTTGATGCCTTTGAAACACTTAGAAAAAAGCTTAATTATGAAATTTAGGTGTGTTCTGGTTTTAAAGCAATACACACCATGCTAGTAAAGCATTTTGAATTATCCTAGAATTGACTGTGGATTTTAAGGATGCATGGTTGATGCTGTTTAGACACATTCTTGAGGCCAAAGCAGCTTGGAAGGTGAAACACTGCAGGAGAACAGCTGGGGAATTTCAAGCAGACACTTTGTGAAAGTTTTGCTTGATGGGCATTGATGACACGCGGGTTGGCGTATTTTCAATAAAGGGATTTTAGAGGCTCTGACAAAAAATTGCAGCAGACACTTTTCTCCTTTTATATTCACCATCACCGTCCTCTCCCCTCCTTCCCTGCCCTCACTCACTGGATTGGTTTTTTGAGTATTCACCAGGTGCCCGGCGCTTTTTAAAGTAGTAGACTTATTTTTTTTTTTCAGATTTTATTTATTTATTAGAGTGAACATGAGCAGGGGAAGGGCAGAGGGAAAGGGAGAAGCAGCCTCCCTGCTGAGCAGGGAACCCACCTGACATGGGGCTCCATCCCAGGACCCTGGGATCATGACCTGAGCCCAAGGCAAACGTTAAACCGACTGAGCCACCCAGGTGCCCCTACAGTAGTAGACTTAGCAGTAAACACTTGTAACAAAATCCCTGCTTTATGGAGATTGCATTCTCAGGCAGGCCTTGTGTCAAACAATCTGCATGTATTATTTTTGCTTAATCTTTACAACAGCCCTACGGGGCAGGTAATATTATCCCCATTTTACAGATTAAGAAGCTGAGAGGCTCAGTGAGGGGTCCGGTATCACACAGCAGGGGCTGAGGTCAGGGTGCGGGAACCCGGAAGCATGGGCCTTGAGCTGGGAACAACGAGGTGGTGAAAGAATTGCACCTGCCAGTTGTTCACACGCGTGGGGTTTCAGTGTGGCACATGGGAGGTAAAACCTTCCAACCGCGCAGTTTTAGATACGAAGGTTGGCAAGGCAGGCTCTCACTGTCTTCTGTGGGCTCATTTGGAAGCATTTGGTTTGGAAGACTTTTAAAATGATTCCCTTTTGATGAAATGGGGAGAAAATTCACCTCCCTGGGTACTATTTCTGTGGATTTTATGATTTTCACATGAGTATTTCACACACTTTATTTTCTTCTAGTGTTGCCTTCATCTAGGATATTTTTGCAATGGCATTGCTCCTGTCCCATGTTTTTTTAGTCCACAGTATGTGAAGTATTGCTTTTCCCATCAGGAAGAGCAGACTAAAGCTCTTTTCAAGCACGAGTGTATTGTGAAGTTGTTTGCTCATTTGTTAATTTCATTGAATGTGGATGTTTATATTTGTGAGAGGTTATTTAGTATTTTGGAATCCTTTTTGGATAGAGATAATTTATATTTTTAACCTTTATTATTTAACAACTAATAATATATTTAGCAACAAATACACATTTTAACCTTTATTATTTAACAATAAATTCATTATTTAACAAACTATATTAAGTTTTTACCAGATGAAATGCTTAGAATTGACTGAAGATTATCAATAAAGAAAAATGCTTGGTGGGATATTTTGTTCATATAATTGTGTGTTTTTTCTCAAAGGTGGAGAATACGGAAGGAGTTGAGTTTCTTGAATTTTAAGCAGAGACGTCTGTTCTCTCATGTTACTTTAAAAAATGTATTTTAAGGTCTGTTTTTCTTGTAACTGTCGATTACTACATCCTTATCTATTATTGGAGATAGGCAGTATTATTGTCAACCCCATCTTTTGATGAAGGTACTGGGATTCAGAAGGCTTCTAACGTCACTAGGATGAATTGCTAACCCAGATCTACTGATTTTGAAGCCTGGGATATTTCCGCTATACTTTGTGGCCTATTTTTTTTTAATGAATTATGATTAGTCATGTGATAGTGGAATATAAGATATTCACGTCCTTGGTTATCAGGTTAGTAACAATTTTTGCTTAGTCTTGACTAAGACTAGGTTTTACTAAAAACATGATAGTTTTAAAAACTTTCACATTTTTGAGGTATAGTTGACATATAAAATTGTAGGATATTTAAAGTGTACAGTGTGATTTGACATATATACACAGTGTGAAAGGATTCTCGCCATCCAGTTAATTAAGAACACCTGTCACCTCACTGTTTATCCTGTGTGAGAAAGAACATTTAAATTCTCTTAGCAAATTTCAGTTATACAGTATAGTGTTAACAGCTGTAGTCACCATGTTTCACATTAGATCCTCAGACATTACTCATCTGTAACAATTTTTTTTTTTAAGATTTATTTATTTTAGAGAGTGGGAGCAGAGGGAGGGGCAGAAGGAGAGGGAGAGAGAAGCAGACTCCCTGCTGAGCACTGAGTATGGAGCCCAACACAGGGCTTGATCCCAGAACCCTAAGATCATGACCTAAGCTAAAATCAAGAGTCAGATGCTCAACCAACTGAGCCACCCAGGTGCCCCTGTAACAGTTTCTACCAGCCTCTCCCTAAACTTCCCCCCAGCCCTTGACAACCACTTTTCTGTTTTTTGTTTATGAGAGCTTGACTCTGTGTGTGTGTGTGTGTGTGTGTGTGTGTGTGTGTGTGTGTACATATGTCATTTCCACCAACTTTTTGTTAAGAGAATTTGCAAAAAATATGAAAAGTTGAAAGAATTGTACAGTGAACACCACCACCACTAGAATTCTATAATTGTTAACACGTTGCTGTATTTGTTTCTCTATGTGTCCTTTTGCATTGTATGTTTGAGGATAGAATCCTTAAGTAGTAATTTATGTAATTCTTAGAGATCTTTGCCAAGAAATTCAATTTTAGATGCCCGTTAACACATATGTCCTGTTATGTTATTATCTCAGAATGAAGCATTAGAAAGGTAAAGTCTGGGGCGCCTGGGTGGCACAGCGGTTAAGCGTCTGCCTTCAGCTCAGGGCATGATCCCGGTGTTATGGGATCGAGCCCCACATCAGGCTCCTCCGCTATGAGCCTGCTTCTTCCTCTTCCACTCCCCCTGCTTGTGTTCCCTCTCTCGCTGGCTGTCTCTATCTCTGTTGAATAAATAAATAAAATCTTAAAAAAAAAAAAAAGATAAAGTCTGGTTTTATGATTTGGAGATATGCTGGCTTTGGTAATTTTAGGATGGAGTACTAAATCGAGAGTGTTTTATTGTAGTTGGGCAAAGTTTAAAGAATTTAAAAAATCTTACGTAGTTTGAAACCCCAAGGGACTTTATCCACCCATAGAACTGAAGTTATTTGGGTGACCTCAGTGATTAAAAAATGGAATGAGACAGTGCAACCCCCCTGGAAATGTCTGAGGAATATTGGAGATAATTCAGTTTTACAGGCATCAGCAGATCTACATATAACATACATCAAAGGGTCAGAATTGTCTTAAAATCTAGAGGCGGGGGGTCGCCTGGGTGGCTCAGTCGGTTAAGAGTCTGACTCTTGATTTCGGCTCAGGTCCTGATCTCAGGGTTCTGGGATCAAGCCCCATGCGGGGCTCCCTGCACAGCGGGCAGCCTGCTTCACCTTCTCCCTGTGTTCTCCCCCAGCCCCTCATGCATGCATGCTCTCTCTCTCAAATAAATGAAATCATTAAAAAAAAATCTAGAGGCAGGACTAGAATAGGGGATGCGAATATTTCCACATAGTTCATTGTTTTTCTGATACATTTTTCACATTGAGAAGCACATCTTCTTAAACTTCCTTCTTCCGTAATTCTCCACTTTCTCCCTTTATATTCAGGAGTAATTCTTCTGTCTCAAGAAACTACTTCTTTTATGCTGGCTGATACTTCATTTTACTTTTGTTTTAGTAACAGAAATGATGTTGCTTGATGACTTAGCATTCTTTCTTCTTCTGTATTTACCCTGGTCTTTTTTTCTTTTTTTTTCCCTGAGTAGGCTCCATGCCCAACGTGGAGCTTGAACTCATGACCCCAGGATTCAGAGTTGCATGCTCTACCAACTGAGCTAGCCCAGGGTATTTTTTAACACACACACACACACACACACACACACACACACACACAGAGGCACACATGTGTGTGCGTGCACACACACATCAAATTAACATTTTGGGAATCCCCATGTTTTCTGTTATGTGACTTGGCTTCCGTGGCAACCTTCTGACTTCAGTCCTGGGGGTTGTGGTTACTTGAGTGGCATGTCCTGGCTCTGCTGCTTACTGCCGACCAGCTCTGTGCCCTTGAAAAGTCACTGAAAGCCTCTCTTTTTTATCTGTAAAATGAGGGGGTTGGAATAGGCAATTTTTCAGGTGTACTCCAACACTAAAACCTGTTTGGTTCTGTGTTCATGAAGAAAGTTTTGTAGAGGTTAGACTAATTTTGGTAACTATTGGACAGATGACCTTACGTAATGGCTCTTACTATTTGCTAATTAAGATTAGAAAGTGTATCTTCAAGCGGGTATTAACTACATGGAACCTATGTGGGGAAAAAAGTTATGTGTTCGTGTATGTTCTCTTATGTGTAGATGTGTGTATGCGTATGTAGTGATTCATTTTTCATGCAAGATAAGGAATTGAAAGCTTCTAATGCCTGTGGTACAGCCTGGTCTTGAATATCAAGTAAGAATCTTGTCAGTTGCATACACAGATCCATTCACATTTTAAAAATAGTGAAAATACTACCTTAAAAAGGTGTGGTCATATGTTTGTCCAGGATAACTTGAACACTTCTGCTTCAGCTGTTTTCTTCTATAGTCTATAATTTAAAAAATGAAAAACTACACAGATGTACTCCTGTTCTCCCTTTCAGCACACCTTTCCCAAGAATTAATACAAAACGATTTGAAACTGTCGCTTTACCTGTTGGTATACTTTAAATTGAGAGTCTTTCATCAAAAGACACAGCCAAAGACTTCAAAACACTGGAATGTCTGGTCTGTCCCTTTTTTTAAAAGGCAGTTTCGTGCTTATTTTTCATAAAATAGCGACCTGTTGGCATAACAGGCACTTCCAATGTGGGGCACCGCAGCTCCACTAACTTCTCAATGAAAGAACTCCGGCAAGCAACACGGAGTTAAGTGTGCTCCTGATATGTTGCAAATCACAAAATTATTTTGTAGGGCTGCTCTTGAGGCAGGGTTTTTATGACCGTAACATTCCAGCTGTGGTTTTGGAGACAGAATGTTTACTACCGCTCCAAACACAAGGATGGTAGGTGTGTGTTCTTGCTGCCGAAAGGCTTAAAAAAGCAGCTGAGGCTCCCTTCAAGTGAGTAAACCTTTATTCAGCAAACTTTGGGGCCGCGTTCCTATGGAACGTCGGTGGTCATTCTGGAATGTGGGTCCAACAGCAGCCCAGTCATGGGTGAGCCTGGCGGCTCCGAGGCATGATGGCAGGCTGTCCTGGCTAATCGCTTCAGGCAGCCCATGGAAAACCACTTTCTGGTTAAGTGTGCATCGTACTCTTCCACCAATGGAAAAAATTGAACATGAGGAGGGTGTGTAGCTAGCAGACAAAAATATATCCAGCATTGCACAGGATCTGTTTTTAGCTCTCAACGGCCGAGCATTTGAAGTGTTCAGCGCCGTTTCCTGCCTTACCATGGGCAGAAAGAAGAGAGAGCTTGTGGATTTGTATAGAGACCCTGGCTTTGTGAAACTTTTTCTACTAATTAAAAGAGCCTGAGAAACACTGGCTACGTCCAAAGTTTTGGCAAAGGTAAGGTTTATAAATGTTTATTTTCCCCCTGCTGGAGTTGAGACTTAATTTTATATGTGAGATTTAAATGTTTCTTGAAACACTGCTTTTGGGAATATTTCGTGTGCTCTGACCTTTTCTTTGTTTTACCTTATTTTGTACTCAGGCTGCATAGGGCTTGATTACCCTCAAATCTGAGGGTGTGTATGCTTTCTAACACCAACTGGTGATTTCATATGGTTGCCCACCCCCATTTTACTAATTAATTCTCCAAAAGCTAATGGCCTGTGGTATGGATTTATTTTTCCCCGTGGCTCAAGGAAGTACCATTTCTCAGTCTGATCATGTTAAAACCTTAATGACTATTACTTTATCTGTACCAGTTACTTCTTTAGGGCACAGAGGGAAGTTAAAATGTGGCAGATTGTATTTTGTAGTTTCCTGGTTATTATATAACTTCATCAGGCCTTAGTTTTTGAGCTGAGTGAGCTGTTTGGTTTAAGAGTTTCTTTTTCAGCTCGTAATTTGACGTTCACTGCTTATTAATGTTTGTCCTTAAATTTTGTCTCGAACTTTCTGAAAAAGAATGAAATCTCTTGTAATCTGTGTGTGTGTGTTGGGGGGGTACCTAGTTCAAGAAGAATGACTGATTCATGTCATAATCCCCTCAGAAGCTGCTCATTCATTAGGCATTTGTCTGGATCCGGAGCTTATCAGCGGGATTGAGGAACCCTGGCTTGGCCTAGTACTTCCTCAGCTTTAAGTTAATTTGGCCAAGCATGTAATTCTCAGAAAATTGGTAGGTGGAGAGACAGAAATAGGAAGCTTTTTTGAAGTCATTGTAACTTGGAAGATTATTTATAGAATTTCTGGAAAGTAGGGGTACTGCTGAAGAGCTGCGAGGGTTTTTTCCTAACACGTTGAAGTATTTCACTGTGGCCCTCTGTCACACTTAGGGATCCTACAGTTTTTACTTTCTTTCAGCATAATGGGGTTATGAGTTATTTTAGGACAGGCAATGTGTGTCTTTCAACGTGTCTCTTCTCTGTGGATGTGGCGTGCGTTGTCAGTTCCTTCACTTCCTTTACTGAAATGTCTTTTTGGGATGAGGCAGTGGTGAGGGCTGTTCGGGTAGGTTAGAATTAATAGAAACATCGGTAACATTTTATTTATTTCTTCTCCTTTGGACCTGGAAAGGGTTTCTCTGACAGAGAGCGCCGTCTTCTCCTCTAGTCAGATTAATACTTGTCAACTACTTTGATTTTTACCAGAGCTTGTAGACAGAAACTCAAGTCTGTGGAAGAACCCCCTGACTCCAGTCCAAACCAACCAGACTGTAAATAGTGTTTTGAATGCAAGTCGATAACACCTTTCTTTCAATATTTTAGTGCAGAGGGAGTCACTTGCAAAGGGTTCTCCTTAGACCGGCCGGTTCAGGGATGCCTGGACGTGCAAGATAAGAGTTGGGCCCCTTGCCAAGACATTATCCTTCCAAAGTGGTCCCTCACTTAACCACTAAGTAAAGTAGATATTTCTGTCTTGGTGTGGTCTACAGTTGTGTTTGAGAAGAGACATATTCCCTTTTTAAGAGATTTAAAGTTAGTGCAAGGTCGCTAGAACCTCTTTTTACCATAGATATTGGGAGGATGTGGGAAGAACACCGGGAAGTCTGAAAAGGAAACACACGCTTCTTAAGTGTCAGATGGGACGCTTTCCTATACCTCCAGGTTTGGCCCACTTGTAAGATTCATTTACATGGAGATGGTAAACTGGGTTAGTGAGACCCCTTAATTCCACTGTGAGATTAAAAAAAAATTTTTTTTAATGGAACATGTAGAACAAGATCTTTTTGGACATTAAAAAAAATTTTTTTAAGTGATACTCTGCATTTTTTATTTAACGTTAAGTGTACCTTAGGTAAAGGCCAAGATACAAATGGCTTTGTTAGGAGGACTCAAGAAAAAAAAAAAAGGCATGGCATTGAAAATAATAGCAACATTAAAGATGGTGAAAGGCAGTAATAATGTAGGAGATAATCCTGAATTTCTGACTGTTGACACATACAAGTATGCAACATTGTGTTTGGAATAGTTTGAATTCTGGTGATGGCAGGGCGAGTGTCTTTATGACTCAGTTCTATCTAAAACAGGTTTATAAACGGTAGGAGGCTGTAACGTCAGTGTCCCAGGAATATATTATACACTATTGTCAGCTATTTATAGCCCACAGTATTGTCAGGCTGCAAAGGGACCTTAGACAATTTTCAAATGGGAAAACTGGAAAACCATGGAACTGACGTGGCGTGTCCAAAGTCACCGAGATGGTTAGTCGCTGAGCTGGGACGGGTTACCGGGTATCCTGTTAGCGCCTTCCTTAGACAAGCTGTTTCTTGAATTGGAAATACTTTGGTATGTACTGCTCTTTCTTTGTGAATGGTAGAGGCATGTCTGTGTATATATATGTATGTACGTGTGTATGTATATGTTTATACATGCACCCCGTCCATTCCCTCTCCTTCCGTTCTCTCTTTCATTTACTTCCCTATCTCCTTATCAGACCAGACAGACTTAAAGCTCTGGTGGGAGACAAGACTTGTCTCTCTTGTATTCTAGTGAAATTCAAAGCCATACACTCCGTTGGGGGGTCATCAGTCCCGTCGATTTATCACCGGAGAGAATTTTAGGTGCACTTGTGCTGTGCTAACCTCTGATCATGAGACAGCTTTGATTAAACTTAATCTGCCAATCTTCCTGGTTCAGCCTTAGATGAAGAGTCCCCACCCCCCAATCCTACTCTGATAGAAGACTGTTTAGGATTTGTTAGTTCTGTGCCTTAATAGAGGGAGGCATGGAAGGGAACAGAAAAACAGCAGATGGGCTCTACTTCAGTGCCAAGGTAATGCAAGGCGCTTTTGGAAAGATAAACTTCACATATAAAGCGATAGACCGAGTTATCATTTCACTGTAGGAAAGGGCTGTCGTAGGTGCTACAGGAAGGAGTTGGTCCAGGGCGTTCCTAAGACTTAAATAACGTCTAAAAATCCCGGCTATCTTTAGGACAACATTGGAAAGTGAAAATGCTCCTTATCCTGTTTTTGTACTTGACCATGACACATCTCTGTAGTAGCAAAATTGTTAGAGCAGGGCAGAGAGAATGAAAATATTTTCAGGTCCTCTGTAGCCACTCCTGGAAGGTGAAGTGACAAGTGAAAGGACTCATTATACCCAGTCATAAACCAGGAACACTCATGACAGTGAAAGTTAACAGAAAAAAGCTTCATGGAGAGTGTACATAAACTCAAGGAGTACACAGGCGTATAGGTGTGTGTGTGCAGGTGTGTTCTGTTTAGCATTGATAGGATGGTCACAAATGCATCAGAAACAGCCAGACAAGGGAAATACAAAACAACAGTAAAATACCTTGGAAATAACTGGTGCCTAGCAAAGACCTTTACTTGCCCTTCCCTGCCCCCCGCCACGTGACTTCTAGGGGAAAAATTGAAATTATAAGAAGACACAGTAATAAGCAGCTTCCCGAAGAGTTAACGCCCTTTCGTCCTGGCGCCCTACTACATCTTACATATTGTTCTCAAATGTTTTTTTCTCAAGCTTCTCTCATAGTACAGGGTGGGTGCTCTGGGGCTGGGTCCTCCTCTTGCGGGAGAGTCCTTCTGCTTTGGCTACTTAAGGACAGCATTTCAGCAATAACCCCTCTCCCCATCACACCCGATTTTCTCAATTATTTCCATCGACATGCTGCGATTTCTCCTGAAGACAGGCGGGCAGACAGACACACACCAGTAACCACCACTCTTTTTTGGATCCCTCTGTCCTCCTGTCCTCCTAGCTTCCAGTCCGTTGCTCTGTCCCCATCGCAGTAAAGCTGGAGCAAGTTCTTGCCGTTCACCGTCTTCCGTTTCATTGACCTCGTCCTCAAGCTCAGTCCAACCCCGGGTTCTCCACGCCGCTCCACGCCGGTCAGGTTCACGGATGAACTTCCACGTTGCTGGGTTCAGGGTTCTGTTATCTCTCAGTCTTTGTTATTTGGATCCTCAGAAACATTTGGCACTTCCTCACAGTCTCCTCCCTGGATTACATTTTTTGATTGGCTTTCAGGGCAGCCTATTCTCTTGGCTTCCTCTTAATTGGATTCACGGACTGTTCTTCTGTTTCCTTCGTGTGCGCGTCTCCTTATTTCCTTGACCGCTTCATGTGGGAGTGCCTCAGGCCTCATCTCTTCCCTTTGTGTGCTTACTCCCTTGGAGAGCTCGTGCATTCATGTTTTAAATACCATCTTCATATGCAGGAGTAGCAAATTTGTAGCTCAGGCCCACCTTTCCCCTAAACGCTGTCTTCTGCGTCCAGCTGTCCACTCAGTATTACCACTTTCATGTCCAGCACACATCTCAAACCCGACTCTTTGTCTCCTTCTAAGCCGCCTCTGCTGTGCCTTCCCAGTCTTCCAGAATGAAAATCATGGCGGCCTTCTTGACCTGTCACCACTCCCGCCCAGCCACCTGGGAATCCTCTTGGCCCACTTTCCTCCCTTCCACTGTATCCGGACTCAGACCACTCCTCATCACTCTCACCAAGTCCTGCCCATATCGGCTCTCACCTGAATCAGCCTAAGTGCCGCCCCCCCCCCGCCCACCACCTCCTGGCCCAGCTTCCACAAAGCTGCCAACAGTCCAACACCGGGCAGCCACAGTGGTCCTCTTGAAATATGCCCCTTGATGAGCCTTCTGTAGTCACCACCCTCTAATCATGACATCCAATCTCAAGGCGAAAGCCAGTGGCCTGAAAATGTCCCTTTGGGCTGCATTCTCTGGCTCCTTGCCCCTTCTTTGACCCCTTCTGTGCCAGTCATACTGCCTGCCTGTTCCACCTCTCTGGGCATCTGTACTTCTGTCCTCTGCTTTGAGTGTCTTCTCCCCAGAATCCATGTGGCCTCTGTCCTGCTAGTCTGCTTAAATGTCACCATTCGCTGAGGCCTTCCTCTTCTCCCTATTCTAAAATGACAGCACTCCTCCCCCACATGGCCCATCCCCCTTCTTTTTTTTTTTGGCTAAAATTCTAGTCAACTTATAGTAATTTATTTACTTTTCTTATTTGTTGTTTATCCCTGCTCCATGTAATAAAAGCTCCATGAAAGCAGGAATTTTTTTGGGGGGGGGTGTCTATTTATTGTTAGAGCCTCAAGTCCTGGATACAAATGCTAAATATTGTCGGACTCCTATATTTTACCTTAAACATGTAAATTTTATGTTTTACTTCATGATATAATACTTTATTGAAGCAATTACAAAATTACTTAGCATTAGATGAAATTGAAGCTTCGGGAAGATGCCACTTGGCTGTTCTGTGGTCTTGAGTGCCCCTTCCCTCTGCACCCCTCCCCCCCTTGGTCTTGGTCACCTGTCCTACTCTCACAGCCTTGGGGAACTATATTCTTTTTTTTTTTTTTTTAAAGATTTATTTATTTATTAGAGAGAGAGAGCACACCCATGCACGTGAGTAGGGAGAGCATCTTTGAGCAGACTCCCCGCTGAGTGAGGTGCCTATCATGGGGCTTGGAATCATGACCTGAGCCAAAACCAAGAGTCGGAGGCTTAACTGACTGAGCCGCCCAGGTGCCCCAGGAAGAGGTATATGTTAAATTCCAATGGATATTTAGGATAGTGACCATGAAGTTTACACCACCAAGAAAACAGATTTTTCCTTTGTGTGGTGTTTTTTGTAAAGCAGTAAAATGGAAAAACTACATTGTAACCTTAAAGCTCCTCAGCTCACTTAAAAGTTCAGTTTTTCATTTCTTCCCCCTGGCCCCATTCCCAGCTGCGCAAGCCTTTGCTGCCTGGAAAAAAAGGGTGCCTCCACAGAAAGACTTTTTTAGTGCTTCTTTATGAAAAGAACATAGATCACAAATGATCTAGAAGACAAGTCTGAAAGTTAACTTGTACTTTGTTTAAAAAAAAATGGGATAATTTCAGGTGGAAAAGTATAGAAACATTTAAAATTATTTTGATGTAATGCATATGTTAATATTAAAAATTTCCAGGTTGGATTCCTGCCTTGACCCCTTAGTGATCTCGATGAAATTATTTGATCCCTGGAGGTGACAGGGGTGATCCTGCAAGCTTTTGGGGTTCTTGTGCTCTGGGTACCCTTGGCACACAACAGTTCAGGGCACATTAGATCCTTCCCCTCCCTCTGTGTGTCCCATCTACTTTAGGTATCCCCAAAATTGCAAATTCCTGTAAATTATACAATTTTATTTTTTAAAAGATTTTATTTATTTGAGAGAGCGCACAAGTGTGCGAGAGAGCACAAGCAAGGGGTGCAGCAGAGGCAGAGGGAGAAGTAGACTCCCTACTGAGCAGGGAGCCCGATGTGGGGCTTGATCCCAGGACCGTAGGATCACGACCTGAGCTGAAGGCAGACGCGTAACTGACTGAGCCACCCAGGCGCCCCTAAATTATGCAATTTAAACTATACCTAACGCTCTTCATTCTTTTCCTGAAAGTTTTCTGCCAGCTAAACTCTTACTAGGCTTGTTGTGAATAATCCTATCACTTAAGGAGAAGTTCAGCAACGACTGGTTTAATTTTACTTGCGGACCCCAGGACAGCTTCTGTTGTAGCCTTAAGCCCCCAGAACGGAGCCCTCCCAGCCGGCTGCTCTCTGAACTGCAGGAGAAGAGCTGCACGTTTACAAGGGCGAGGAAAGCGCCTACTCAAATGAAGGGGAAAAAAATGTGTGGTTTAAGCCTGTTCATTTTTTAACTTAAATGGAGCAGTGTATAATGAAGAAAGGTTTTGCCAAGAATCACTAGGTACAATTACCATGTTCTATTTTGGTCACAGAACGTGATCGGGGTTTGGGAGTGCGGTGCCTGCTTCTGGTGCCCGCTGCACGTGCCTTACCTGCTGGTCCCCGAGTCCCTGAGAAGCCATGTGGTTAACAGCCCGGGTTCCCATGCAAGGGCTTCTGTTTCTAAATGAAGCTTGGGAAGGACTCACCCAAGCCTGAACTCCCTTTTTGTGGAAGGGTTCCTGTTTATAAAAGTTTCAGAGAGGTTATTGAAAAGTCACGCTAGCAAATTTGAATCTTGTGAATCTTTGGCTGCCACTGAATGTACTGCTCGAGGTCTATAGAGGCAAGGATGTTGGCCAAATTTTGGATGAGATTTGAAGTAGACTTGGGAGAAAAGGGTGGGACTGAACATTGGATGCGCATATATATATATATATATATATATATATATATATATATATATAAAGAAAAAGAACACATTGGAAAGAACATGGATGGAAATGTATGAAGGATTCTGATAATTTCTAAAAGAAAAATAAGAAAAAGCTATTATTTTCACTAGGATTGTTTTACTTTAAACTATATTCTGTAATTTTGCTTGAAAAGGTGATTAAAAGAAAACAAAACAAAACTGAAATATTTTCAGTTTCTGTGATGTCCCAGATGTAGCTGGGCCTCTCAACTCCCTGACGTTCCAGTGACATACCGGTAATATTTGTGGGATTGTTGGTCTCACCACCTTGCTCATAAACTCCATGCTGTTAAAATTGTCATAAACTTGCTTATTGGTTCTACAAATTGTTCATGTTGGTAATTAGCCGCTCCCTACGCCATCTGAGAAGCCCTTTTGGGGATGGGATCAGATCATACCTCCCTTTGTTTCCCTCGTAGTTTCAGGACAGAGGGGGAGATACATAGGCGGGTCTGCACATTCATGTTGAATGGTGAGTGGAACTCTTCATGTCACTTCAACTTCCGGGTTCCTGCCGCACTAAGAACATTTTCCTCCTTTGCCAGTGCTGCCCCCACACTGATCTTTGAGGTGCGGACTCCTGTGGGATCCTTCTCCAGACCGTATCCTCAGGTGTCCCTAGGAGGTGGCTCACACTGCGGTGCTTCTGGGACAGCGGGGGCCTGGGGAGGGGTGATGATGGGCTCATGAGTGTCAGCGTCTCCCAGCCTTTCCTCCTCTCCCACCTCACCCGTCTCTAAACTTTGCCCCTGACACCAGTGGTCAGGCCCTGCTGCCCTTGATCAGTTTTTCCTGAGCAAGCTGAGGTCTTTCTCCAGTCAGTCACTTAGGGACTCAGCACGCCATCACAGAGTGTCCGTGTCTTCGAAACTGCTTTTCTGTTCCTTGGAAAGCCTTTCTTTTGTTTTCATCCTTCAAGACTCAGGTCTTTAGTTAACTTTTTGGGGGACTAATTTTTTTTTTTAAGATTTTATGTATTTATTTGAGAGAGAGTGAGAGAGCACAAGCGGGGATGGGCAGGTGCAGAGGGAGAGGGAGAAGCAGACTCCCCTGCCGAGCAGGGCTCCTGACATGGGGTCTCCATCCCAGGATCCTGAGATCATGACCTGAGCCAAAGACAGATGCTTAACCAACTGAGCCACCCAGGTGCTCAGGGTGGGGGGCAATTTTTAACTATCCTCTGAAGAATTTGAACATCCAGTGAGTTTCTCTTAAGTTGTAGAATGAAGGAGAGTGAGGACCACATGCCCAGCTTGTGTGGCCCAGGATTGCATGCTGACCATGGCTCATCTCGTCCTGTCTTTAGCTCAGGTGTTTGCCTGGGGCAGTGATGGAGCAAATATTTTGAGACTCTCTAGACTTTGTCCTTGGATCTTATTAAAACAGATGTGTGATTCTGCTACTTGTGGTTTTTTAAGTCATTGTTTTTCACACTTTTTTTTCCTTTTATACAGGCAGACATACAAGCACAGACGAGGATTTAATTTCTTTAAACAGTTTTTACCTTTACTGGGAGGCAATTCTCTATTTTCTGTCCTATTTTATTCTGTACTCCTCTCTGTTTCTATTCTATTCTTTGAAAAATACTGATCACCAAATGATTAAATGAATTTCATGACCCGTGGTTGACCAAACATTTCCAAAGTCATGCTGCAGATGTTAGAATTTGTTATAAAGCAGGTGTGAGTGTGAGACCCTCCTGGTAATCAGTTGGCTTCCTTAGGTGATGAACGGTGCAAAAGCCAGGCTATTGTTTCTGTGGAATTTATGACCCCCTCCCTGCCTAACACCAGCCACGCTTGTCCTCGGCGTTCCAAGGTGCAGATTGGTGTGTCAGTTCATCTGTGAATATGCCTTTGGCAGGGGTCCTGCTGGATTGAAATAGAACCGATAGGACTCCACCAATGGGTGTTTAGCTTCTGAGGCCCTAGCAGCAGCTTGCTTTCTGCCCACTTTATTTGTAAGCATCACTCTTCCTAAGCATTATTCCTGTGGAGACCAGATGCTCCTTCGCCTGCCTCCTTTAGGCGTTGGGCGCAATTCCTCTTGTGATTAGTAATGCGCTCCTTTGAGTCATGGCATTCGGTTCGCAAATTCTGACTGTAGTTCACTGACTCAGAAGGAGAGAAGCGGGTTTGGGCAATATTTATAGCATTTGTTACTAAGTTTGGGTCCTGGCAGATGAACGCATTTGTGTCAGATTTTTCAGCATATTCTTGTATTATAGCCGTCTTAATAAGACAGGCAGTAAAACTCGAAGTCAGGGTTTCTCAGCCACAACACTATTGACACATGGGGGCCATCCTGTGGACTGCTTTCCACCCACCAGATGCCCTGACCCCAGTTGTGACAATTGGAAATGTCTCCAGATGCTACCAGATGTCCCCACGGGGCCAAAATTGACATGGTGTTGAGAATGACTGCTTTAAAGTCATACCACTTGTTCAATGAGCAGTTAGGTTATTTTCGTCCAGTTTCTATCATGACTGTCTAATAACATAAGTCCATGGCTTGTGTCATTGTTTTTGTTGACATTTGGCAGACCTCTGACACATGAGGTGGTTTTTATGCTGTTATAATTTGGAGAATTGATAAAAATCAGAAGAGTGCTAACAGAACTTGGAAGATTTCAAGTTTATTGTATATAAACATATAATAATTAACATAATAGTTAATAAAATGTCTGAAACAACAGACTGTCCTAAGGTTTGATATCATAGTACGCAAAATTACACTTACAACTAAAAATTAGTAATAGTACTGTAGATTTGTGCATGTTTCCCAGTTTTTTAGGTGGTTTCATGTATATTTCCACACTTGCCTCACTCTAAGTAGGGTAGATATTTTTATCCTCAAAATTGTAAGTGGGGGGAAATGAGATTCAGAGAGTGTAAGTAACTTGCCCAAAGACTTGTGCTATTTAAGAGATGGAAACAGGTCTTAAACTCAAGTTCTCTGACACAAACCAGAGTAGGATTCTGAGATTTGTCTTTTTAATGATTGAAGTTCCCCCTCTCCAACCTCCCACCCCCAAACAAAGGAAACCAAGTAGATATTGTTACGGTTAATGATGGCTAGTCCTAGTCTCATCTTTTTTCTTAGTTCTTATCACCATCCGGAATGTTGGCCTTGGACAAGAATGAGGCTCTTATTTCAGTATGAAAATCTCTGGAATTCTATGAGAAGCCTGGTTGGTGTCTTATGGTGGTAGATCCCGAGTTTCTCTCACTGCCTTGCCCAGCCATCAATCTGTTTTTGTGCAGTGTCCCCACGCCTCCATTGTGCTTGCTGTCCCCATTCAGCGCCAGTCCTCCTCACAGAACCATCTGGCCCCTGGGGGTTGCCTCTTTTCCCCCTTTAGTTTCTCCTTCTGAGCAGCCGGCCTGGGCCAGAGACAAAGCAGTCTTTCCTCTGCTGTAAACTCTGTACTACATGAAAATGGAGACTTTGGGAATCTAACCCATCAGTTCAAGCCCGAGCTCGAGGCAGATGAAGAAAAGGTAAATCTTGCATTTCCCCCTGAAAGATGTTTTGCTGTGGATTTCAGTAGGTCCCAGTGGCTGTTGGGATTGTGGTGACGTGTTTGTGAATTCCTTCACGTTGCTGGACATTTCTGGGGGTGGTCATTGATCACGGTTTTAACAAGAACAAACATCATTCTTATTTGTGATTTTAGCTTAAAAAGCACATTTATATAATTGGGGATTGGAAGGGAATGCAAAACAACAAAAGACAAGAACTTTTTTTTTTTTCTTTTAGGTTCATGAGGTTGTGGTCCATTTTTAAAAATTGTGATATTTTATTATCCAATAAATAAAATAATTATTATAAAAAGTGTTTAGGCAACATATAATATTTGCTCAGTACACACAGTCTTTGCAGCATATTATTTATTCCAGAATGACTTCACTAAATTCTCTGTCAGTCAGCTGTGGGCCTGGATGCACATTTGCATACCTAGTAAGAGAAATTGTAGGTTAACATACCTAATACATGTTACTACACGGTAGCATTCCTAATACGGATTATTATAGGTTAGTGTACCTCATACGTATTTTTTTCTACTTAAAGACACCGGGAGCTTTGAACTATTTCTTCTCTTTTTTAAAAAAAAGTTCACAGGGAATCTGTTGTTTCAGTATTTTCAGCACTCTATCAACAAAGTTTTTAATGACCATAAAATTCCCTTAGTAAAGGAGTCAGGGGTGCTGAACGTTTGACCTGTTTATTCTCTTTTCTCCAGACAAAAAATCACAGCTGAAGCATGACTGATAATATCTGTTCAATTTGCCAAACTCCTCAGGGATAATTATTTCCCTTAGAGATTACCCTTCCTGTCAATAAATTCCTCATAAATATTGAATAAATTCTCCTTCGTTCTAGTTTAAGGCTGGTTTTCTTCTGCCAGGATTGGCTGGAGATGTCCAACAGCTGGTAGGCATTCCCACATGCAACAATGCACAGTATTCCCTGCCTGTCACCCCCCTTCTGCTTTCCTCTAGGGAGTGTTGTGTTCGTTATCGAAACATGTCCTCGTGGGCATACATGTCAGTCTTTTGGCCAGACCCAGTTGGGAATGATTCCTGCTCTCAGCCTGTGGTCAAGTCAGCCTTCTACCATGCGACGTTCGTTCATTTAGTTCAGAACAGGTGTGTATTGAATGAGCCTGAAAGTTGCAGGCCTTGGGTGACAGTGTCTTGTAAGGGACAGGGTCCTAGGCTATGTTTCTGAAATATAACCTGACATAAAAATTAAGCTACTTAATTTCAAAAGTAGTAGGATGAGTTGAGGTTATAAGCTGCTGCTGGGGACTGAGCTTCCCACCTGTAGCCCTTCCGTGTCTTTGAATCCTGGCCTTTGTGTGTCCTTGAGCAACTGACAAAGGGCCCTCTCAGTGGCAGTTGTGTGCCACTGACTTTGGAGAGCTTGACGCCAGTGCTATGTGTGCTGGTCTTGAGGCATATGACCTTCAGATCAGAGGGGCCTGACAAAGCAGGCGGCTGTGGGTGAGTGACCCTGGAGCCTTCACTTTTGGGGTCATCACCGGGCCTTGGTCTTGAGCAAAGTAAACAAGCACAGAGGCTACCTGCGATCAGTCCATGGAAGGGGTCTCCGCGGTGGCAGCCAGGAGCGACTGTGGCCACTTCGAGTTCCTTAAGTTAAGGTGTAGCAGAGAAAATACTGACAACTTAGATTTTGAGCTTTTATTTTTAATTTTTACTTTTTTTATAGATTTCATTTATTAGCGAGTGAGAGAGCACACACACAGACAGGCGGAGTGACAGGCAGAGGGAGAAACAGGCTCCCCACTGAGCAGGGAGCCTGATGCAGGGCTTAATCCCAGGACCCTGGGATTATGACCTGAGCTAAAGGCAGATGCTTAACCAACTGAGCCACTCAGGCGCCCCAGATTTTGAGCTTTTAAAAGGTGGGGTTCTTGAGGCGCCTGAGTGGCTCAGTTGGTTAAGTGTCTGACTCTTGATTTCAGCTTAGGTCATGATCTCAGGGTCGTGAGATAGTGCCCCATGTTGGGCTCTGCCCTGGGCGTGGAGCCTGCTTAGGATTTTCTCTCTCCTTCTCCCTCTGCCCCTCCCCCTTCCAAGAAGAAAAGGTGGGGTTCCTGTGATCCCACTCTGGGGTCAGAGTGCTCATGGGGGCCATGTTTTAGTGGCATCTCAACCAGTGGCTATTCCCTCTTTTAGATATGTGCGACAGCGCCCACTGGAAGGGAAGCGGTCGGTAGCGTAGCAGGTGCCGTTTCAGGCCAACGTGAGTGAGAGGCTGTTAGATCCCCCTGCTACTGCCAGAGTGAAAGATCTTTTTGACATTCCCCTCAGCCCCCCAATTTAAAACGCACATGTGAGAGTAGACTGAAGTCTCAGGCAGACTTGTGTCTATGGCCTTATTGGAGAAACTTAGGGCCGGTGCTTCATTAACTTTAAAAGTCACTGTGGCACCCTCCAAAGAAGCTGTATGGAAGGCCAGCCAGCACATAAAAGGACGGTCGGCACCACTAGTCATCAGAGAGCAGGCGCACTGCGACTGCCGGAAGGTATCCTCGCGTACCCTGCGACGGCCGCTACCAAACACCCAGACGACAACAGTGTTGGTAAGAGTGTGGAGAAACTGGAGCCCTGCACGCTGTTGGTGGGCGTGTTACAGTGGTGCAGCTGCTGTGGAAAACAGTATGGTGGTTCCTTAAAAAATCAAACCTAGAATTACCACAGGAGCCAGCAATTCCGCCTCTGGGTGAATAGCCCAGCGGACCGAAAGCAGGGGCTCAGACGTGTTTGTAGACTGTGTGGATAGCAGCCTCGTTCCCAGCGGCCAGTGCGTGGGAAGCAGTCTGAGTGCCCACTGGTGGAAAAGTAGATGAACAGAATGGGGTGTCTGCGTGCAGTGGAGTGCGCCCCAGCTTTAAAAAGGAAGGGAATTCTGACCTAAGCTATAACATGGATGAACCTTGAAGTCATTTTGCTACGTGAAAGAGGCCCGTCCCCAAAAGACGAATGCTATGTGATTGTAGTTACATGAGGCACCTCGAGTATCAAATTCACGGAGACAGAAAATGGAATGGTGGGAGCCGGGGCTGCGGGGACGGGTGGGGAGTTTTAGTTTTGTGAGGTAAGGGTTCTGGAGACTGCGCAACGATACGAAGGTACTGAACACGACTAACTGTACACTTGAAAGTGGTTCAGATGGTCAGTTTTATGTGATGTGTATTTTAACACAATTTACAAATATATATATAACATATATATAACACATATGTAACACATATATAACACACACACACACATATATATATATATATATATATATGGTTTTTTTTTTTTTTTTTTTTTTGAACGGGGAAAAGTCACAATTGAACCCACACTGCTCCGCACTCTCTGTCTGGCTTTGTGTTCCAGGGGTGAGTGCCGCCAGATGGCCACCCCCCAGCCTGTCATTTCACCTTCCAAGGTGGGCCTCCTGCTCCTGCTTCTTGTGTAGAAACACCGAAACATATGCTGGAGATAAACTTTTCATCTCTGTTATGGGGTCATCCTCTATAAGAGAAGTTATTTCGTCCAAGGGCTGTTTCACTGTGATTCTGCATTTGGGGTTTTGTTTTCACTGCTGAGTCCAATAGAGAACAATGCACTGTTGTCCTATCAGGATGATGCTCCTGCGGTCCCGTCAGGGTGCAGAGTCTGAAAGTTGTTTTCTTAATGGTGGTGACAGATGAGCCGTGACTCATGCCAGCGCCTTCACCTGCCCTCCCCTGAAACAAAGGCACGCATTTGACTACAGACTGTGTGTTGAGTTAATGGCCTTTACAAGATTGGATGGGCAGTTCTGGCTTCCTTTATATCTTCCAACACCTCTGATGAATCAGGCAGTTCACAGACATTTCATTTATTATTCTGACAGGGATTCTGAACACTGGTTGTTTCTTCATCTAATTTATGCGAAACCTCTGCTTTTACCTTGCGGGAGCTTAGTGTAAAACGCTTGACAGTTCTCTTGTATTTCTGTTTTTCAGGATCATTTCGTGGACTCCCTTGCCATCCTTGTTAACCATGCTGCCTTGTTCTAGGACCACGTAGAGCCTACTGACCGTTTATCTCCCCTTCAGGTAAAGCCAGCTCACGTGAGTTGGGGTTCACGTCAAGTGGCAAGAGTGTGATCAAGGTAATAAGTAAGTTTAATTGTTTGATCTGGTTATTTTTGTTTTAAAATGTGTTTGCTAACTCCCACCAAAGTCAATCCATTTGACTTTTGTGGCTGTACATTCTTAGGTGTAAAAGAAGTAAAATTAAAAACCTACTAAATATATTTTGAAATGGAACTGGAAACATGACCTCCAACTTGCTTCAAATAGTGATATACTGGTTAGAATGAAAAACTGAGGGGGAAGGTTTGCTCAAATTTAGACTTGCGTGTTTGGCTTAACTAACAGACTCCTTGAACATGTTGGGGTTTTAAAGGGAATGAAAAGAATCTAAATTTTTTTCAGACATCGACATTTTGATAAGTCAGCTTCTTTTTTTCCTCATCATGTGCTAAAATGAGGACCCTCAAAGGCTTTAGAGAGGCACTAGAAATTAGTTTTATTAAAATGTTTTTCTGCCCCACATGACAGCTTTTATTCTCTGCCCCAACCTTGTCTTCATCTCAGCCTAGTTTTTGGGGACTTCTTTTCATGGTGTTCCTTCTCTATGTGATATATCAAAGCTCCAAAAGAGTGTGGTACCCGGACTCATGTTATTACAAATGAGCCATAGGCTCTTCTATTGGGGTGTGGTATTTGCTCTTCTAGTAGCTTGTGTATAATAGAAATCTCTCTCTGATCACTGAAAAATCAGTGTATCGGATTGCCAGAGCAAAGATGCTTTCCCCTCATGTTTCTTTCCAAGAGGCATTTATTCAGAACCTCTCAACACCAAGCTGAAAGGAGGCCTCTGCCTTAAGCTGATTTTTATAACTATTCAGTGTCAATTAATATCATACAACAAATTATGTGTTTCAAGTAACTAGCACATGGGTCCGCAATATTGTCTACTTGCTTGATGACCTGCATGGCACGAAAAGGACCAATTCAGTAGGTAACTTTTGTCCCTACTTCTCTGAATTGTGTGAGGCACAGGAAAAAAAAAAGTTGCTTGGTTCCTTCCTCATGTGTGGAACTTTTTTTTTTCTTCTTTTTTTAGACAATTCTGTCATAAGGGAGTGCACCTTAGGTCATGTTTCTTACTGATGCTCCTGTTCTTAATTTAGGTTAAGATGGGGAACTCTGAGAGTCAGTACACCCTTCAAGGATCTAAGAATCATAGCAATACTATTACTGGTGCTAAGCAGAAGCCTTGCTCCCTGAAAATCCGCAGCAGCCATGCGAAAGATGACAAGTCACTGCACGGGTGGGGTCACGGGAGCAGCGGGGCGGGATACAAGTCCCGGTCCCTGGCCCGAAGCTGCCTTTCTCACTTCAAGAGCAATCAGCCTTATGCGTCGAGACTGGGCGGACCCACGTGCAAAGTCCCCAAAAACAGTGCCTACGCCAAGCACAGGACGAACGCCTCAGGAAATGATTTCCAGGGCAGCAGCGCGGCCTTCTCCGCCGAGAACGGCTTCCTCTACGTCGGGCACGAGCGGGCGGACGACCCCGTGGCCTCGAGGGACTGCAATGGACACCTTCTCAACTGCTACGGGAGGAACGAGAGCGCGGCAGCCACGCCGCCCGGCGAGGACCGCAAGAGCCCCAGGGTGCTCATCAAGACGCTGGGGAAGCTGGACGGCTGCCTGCGGGTCGAGTTCCACAACGGTGGCCAGCAGGGCAGGGGGCCCCCGGGGGACGCGGGCGGCCCGGTGCAGCTGCTGCGCTACTCGCCCACCTTGGGCCCGGGGCCCGACTCGCCCCCGGACTCGCGCCCGCGCTCCAGCAAGGGCAGCTCCCTGAGCTCCGAGTCGTCCTGGTACGACTCCCCCTGGGGCCCCGCGGGCGAGGCCAGCGAGGCCAGCGAGGCCGAGGGCTCCTTCCCGGTGCCCGGCCCGCCCGCCCCCCGCCTCTGCGCCGACTTCCCGCCGCCCGGGGCCCCAAAGCCGTTCAACCAAAGCTCGTCCCTGTCCTCGCTCCGGGAGCTCTACCCCGCGCCCAGCCCCGCGCCGTCGGGTCTGCGGCTGTCCGACGAGTTCGTGGGCGTGCACGCCAGCCTCAGCCACCGCGTGTCCTTTGCCTCGGACATGGACATGCCGTCTCGGGTGGAGCGCAGGGACCCCGGCCCGTACTCGTCCTTCACCCTCCCGTGCCGCAAGTCCAAGGCCTTGACCGAGGACGCCTCCAAGAAGGACACGCTCAAAGCCCGCATGCGCCGCATCAGTGACTGGACGGGGAGCCTGTCCAGAAAGAAAAGGAAGCTCCAGGTGGGTGCACCTTAGGGTGGAAGGGCAGGTTCCCTCGGGCTCCCTGTCCCTAAAACAGGAGTGTGGCGGAGCTGCCCTGGAGCACCGGCCTGAGGCTAATGGAGCTCAGGGACTGAAGAGTTTAGTCTCAGCCTGGGCGCCTCTTGTCTGCGGCAGTGAGTGGTGGTGGTTTTTCTCCTGAGCTTCAGATGTGCACTTTTACTCTTAACCCACAACTTCACGCTTTCTGATGCTGTGCAAGCTCACCTCCTGTGCTCTGGTGTGAACGCCACAGGCCCTGTCCGAAGACGTGGCCAGACTGTCCTTAGAAAGTACAGCGTTCCAGAGGATTCCCCAGTGAATTGGTCATCTGAAAATTTTGCTAGAGCTCGTTCTTGAAGCCTAAACAAAAAGGAGAGATAGAGCGTTATTTTGGGCTGAGTCACCTTCCTGAACTTGACATTACTTTGGGGAAATTAACATCTTTTTTTGGTACATCAAAAAAAATAATCTGTATAATCTCACCACCTTCTAATGGGGAGCACAAACAGTTTTGAAAACATCTTGTACCCAAGAACATGTAATAACAAAAATATAATGCCTAATAAAATAAGAATTGTGATGATGATACTACTTATACATAATAATGAGGTATAAAGTCATAGTGGGGAAACAAAGTGGCTTAGTCACCAGGAAGGAAAGTAACATGTTGCCTTTTTAGGTAACTAGTGGCAATTACTAGGTTTTTAGTTCTTCTGCTCTTGGCTTTTCTGTTTTGTTTGTTTCTACTTTTAGTTATTTGTAGAAGGAAGAAAACTTTTTCTTTTTTTTTTCTTGCCCAGTATAAGTTACATTGTTGAAGAGAATTTAAGTGGGCCGTTTGTCTCTAGTAAAACTGCGTTTTATCCATCCTAGATAGATAGGTAATTATACAATTTTATAGAGCGTTAGGGGTGAACAAGAATATGACTTCCCTAAGTAGATTGTGTCAGAGCTCTAAAACTTACTAGTAGCTGTTTCCGTCTTATGCATGGAGTACACCACCAGCACCCCACCTGTGTTGTGCTTTGTTGCCCTTGGCTCCCCCTTTACCCAGAGATAAAGAACAGATGATCACCGTCCTGCCACAGAACTCTTTATATCCCTGGATGTAGTAATTTGCTGACTCCTTACTCCTCCTTCTTTATACTCAACCACTGCCCAGTAGAGATTAGACCTTTTCTCTCAGGTCCCATGTCCCGAAGAGGTGACAGAAGTTGAGCCTCATGGGGGAAATAGTTCCTGCTTTCTCTGGGGCTGCAATCCCACACTGACAACTTTTGTGCCTTTTTGATTCAGGTGTTCTGTTGCTGACTGAGGTGTAGTCGTCATTTACTCTGACCCCGAATTGATCCTGGCATTGAGCCGGTTATTCCACATCTCTTGTTTGCACAGAGTATGTTTCTCGTCTGTCTATGTGTGTGGCCTGCCTCACAGGCCGCTCTACTGAGTCTCATTCAGGTTCAGTTTGGCTAAAGGCAGACCAGTAGCCACTGTGTATTGACTGCGTTCTGTCCCACTCAGGGCCCTCACTGTCCCCATGGGAGGTAACCTCCTTCATGTTTGGATCATCCAGAGACTTCGCTCTGAATGGTTTGTAAGCCTGGTTATATAATCAAAGAATCCAAAATTGAAAGCTGGAAAGGACTTCCCCCTCATTTTAAAAATGAAGAAAGTAAGGCTTAAGGAATTTGAGGGTCCTCCCTGAAGACACATGGCTAGTTGTTGAAGAAGCCAGGGCCAAGGCTGTTTCTGCTAAACCTCATACCCGAGCTTTTTCCAATTAAACACATGGCCAACATATTGTTGATGGCCACTGGTAATTACTTTGGGTTTATCGAGTGTTACGGTAAACTGCTTTGGATTTTTAAAAAGAGTGCTATGAAGGCAGCTTTTTAGTTTTGCTCCTGTTCCCACAATTGATAATATATAAAGGTGAGCAAGATGGATTTTTCTGGCAACTATGCCACTTTTGTTGGTCGTGTTTTTTTTCCTCCTTTGTTTTCTTTTCACGATTTATGGCAAAGTTCAGGTTTAGATCCTTAAAAATGTAGTTATTGCATGGGAGCAAAATTTCTGATGATGTGTTGTAACATGGCACCATTGAATGCGCATTCTCACATGTGCACAAACTTCTGTCTGCCCGCAGGGCTAAGGTCCAGAAACCCTTACATGATGGATAGACTTGCTTGTTTTGACTTTCTAAGAAGTAATATGAAAAGAGCAACCCCTTCTTTTTAGGGCTTTTAACCAGTAGGGTGAGTTAGACCCTAAAAGGAGATACATTAGTGAAAAAGCATACACAACTGAAAAAGAATATCACACTAATCGGAGAGAGAGGGAGAGAATGTGCTAGAAAGGAGTTATGTGTTTGATGCCAATAAACCCTTCATATTAATGGGTCTGAACTGTGAGTCCTTGTTCCTGTCCTGGGTGAACTTTCAGTTCTGTCAGTGAGGGTGGGCTGGGTTATGCTGAGGTAACAGAAAGCTCTCAGATCTCCAAGGTTTAGCACAAGCAAAGTTTCTTTCTTTCCCGTGCTGTCACTCTGGTCTGCACTGTTCCTCTCTGGGACCCCAGGTCCATAGAGCAGTTCCATCTGGAACACCGCGAGCTGTGATAGCAGAAGGAGAAAGAAAATCGTGTTAGCTTTTAAAGCTTCCACGTTTCACTTCTGTTCACATTTATTGGCCAAAGCAAGTAGCATGGTCATGCCTAACTCGGAGGGAGGGAGAGGGAGAAGGAATGACCGTGCCCTGGGCCTGGGCAGAGGGCCAGGCATATTTGGTGGGTGGCAGTGACAGAGGACATTCAAGATGTGGAGACCCTGGCCTTTGGGCCCTCTTCATTTTAGACCTCGTGGCTCTTTGAGGGCTGCGTAGCCACAGAGAGTGGTTTCTACTGTGGGGTGAAGGAAAAAGGCACGTGAAGAATGGCAAGGTGTGGATTTGAATACATTTTCCTAGAAAGTGAGGCATGATCAGGAGTTTTACCTCCCGAGAGTGATTGAATTCTCTTGAGTCCCTGTTTTCTCTTTGCTGTAGTGCCCTGGTCATGAATGGTTATCCATTGCTTATGATTATCTAGTTACAGGCAGAGAAATGGAAATCAGACTGCTCTGTGTACACATATAACATGGCTCCTTGGTTTCACACCTGTAGCACGGTGATCAGGAGATCTAGCTGAGGGGCCTGGGTGGCTCAGTCGGTTGAGCGTCTGCCTTCGGCTCAGGTCATGATCCCAGGGTCCTGGGATCCAGCCCCACCTCAGGCTCCACACTCAGCGGGGAGTCTGCTTCTCCCTCTCCCTTCTGCTTATGATCTCTCTCTCTCTACCTCAAATAAATAAAATCTTAAAAAAAAAAAAAGTAAATCTTGTTGAGCCGATTTAGGGATGGACGTCCATTCATTCATTCCAATTAGCCTAAAAATCAGTCACTGCTTATTAGGATTCTTGATAGAAAGCTTCAGAAGTGTGTTAGAAACTGGGAAAGCTCATGTCTAAGAATCAGTAATAAATGCTAAAACGCAATATTTTCCCATTTCTTACGGAGGAAAATTTGTCATGCTTTGCCGTGGTGGAACATTTAGAAGTCAGCGCTGTGACTGCAACTGGAAGACTCTCTTCTGAGAAACACTGTCAAGGATGTTTATAGGTCACATTTAAGTTTGGCACCTGAGCGTCTTTCTCTGGCAGAGTTTGGCTTGTTTTGAAACACCCCACTATAGCTCTTGGGGGTGTCTGAGGCATCCCGGTGTTTGGGGGCTATGAGTCAGAGTCATAGTCATAGCTGAAATGATGTTAATGCTCGCTAAATGAGAAGTATTCCTTCACCTCTTGGGAGTTTTCGAAGAGCAACAAAGTGACAAAAAAAAATCTGAAACTATTTTGTAAGTTTCTTCTCTAAGTGACTCACTGCAGCTGGCTTATTTGCTCTGTTCTTGCATAAGCATCTGTGTATAAATAAATCCGACTATGGGACACAGTGTAAACACAAGTGGAAAACAATATTTTCGTTAGTAATAGCTGTGCTTGGGGCTCGGTTGTGTATAGCCCCTGGGTATTTGGAAGCACTCTCCAATTGATGATTTTCCTACAAAAGATAGCAAGTACTTGCTACTGGATTTCTGGATGGAATGTTTGAAAGGAAAACACCTCCTCACAGTGGAAAATTCAGAATAAGGCCTTTGGTCAGTGGTCCTTGACTCCATTTCCCCTCATTTTTATTTTAATGGGTAAGGCAATATAATGGAAAGCCTTCTAGCAGCTGAGGAGATGGGTATGCTTAGCACCGCTCTGCAGACTTACCTTAATCTAGGCTCTAAATTTGGAATGGTAGTGTCTTTTGAGTCTCAAATGAGGCTTTTACCTTCTGCTGAAAAATGTAGTTAGTGGTGTTTATCAGTGAATGGCCTGTCTGAAAGTTATTCTTTTTGAATAACTAGACTTCTCTAAATGAGGAAACATTCCATGTTGTCAGCTCTCTGCATGGCCCCTTCAGGGCTCAGCGTGTTGTAGTCTCATAGGGGGCAGCCATTATTATATAAATATTAATTTTATTTAGAGCTGCCTGTGTCTGATTTTATGTTGTAGTACACACTGAAGGCTGGTTAAGAATCATGTCTTTGGTCTCCCCAATGCCTAGAATAAAACAGATGTTTGAATGAAAGGATGTAAGTAAATGAATATGTTCTTTCCACAGAAGAAACGCCCAAATAAAAAAATACTATTTATGAAAAACAACAGTTACTAGCAAATACTTTTGGTAGGTGAAGAATCCCAGGTGCATGGTTTTTACTGTCTGAAGAAGGAAAGTAAGATGCGAGAGACCCTCAAGTCTTGATATGGGTAGAGGTCGGGAGAAGCTGGGGACTGACTGTTTTGGGCAGAGGAAGAGAAGTTTGTGTAACAACACCTGACAATACCCGAGTGCCTATTCCCTACCTCCCTTGATCCTGGAACTAGAGATTTCCTACCTTAGCTTTAAAAGGATCCAGGAGGAAGACAGACAGCAAGAGCATGAATTCCTTCCAGGAAGACACTGATTCACAGCAAAGAAATGTCAGCCTAGAAATCTTCACTGATATGTTATAAATACGCTGGTTAATGTCTTGATGCTCAGTATAGGTTAGATTTAAGATAGGAGTATTTTGTTCCTATCTTTAAGCTTTGACTCCACTGGCTGTAGACTGGGTTTTGCAACACTGTCTCTACAGTTCTTTCCGGTTTGGTGACTTGACGACTGAGGACGCATTTTTGTTAAAAGAATCTTGCTGTGCGGCAGCAGCATTAGCAATCAGCGGTACGACACGTTTGCAGTGTTGGGGAAGGGACGCTTTGGATAAAGTACATAACCTCTGATGGGTGGTCGTCTGCATTACCCACAGGAGCCGAGGTCCAAGGAAGGCAGTGACTACTTCGACAGCCGCTCAGATGGACTGAACACGGACGGGCAGGGGGCCTTCCAGGTGTCTGCTTCACCGTGGTGTGGGGGCTCAGCTCAGATCCTGTCCCAGAGAAGCGAATCTTCTCATGCAATTGGCAGCGATCCCCTCCAACAGAACATTTATGAGAATTTCATGCGGGAGTTGGAAATGAGCAGGACCAATACAGAGAATGTAGAAACGTCCACAGAAACCGCAGACTCCAGCAGCGGGTCCCTCAGCTCTCTGGAGCAACTCGATCTGCTCTTCGAGAAGGAGCAAGGGGTGGTCCGAAAAGCCGGATGGCTGTTCTTCAAACCCCTTGTCACTTTGCAGAAGGAAAGGAAGCTCGAATTGGTGGCCCGGAGGAAGTGGAAACAGTACTGGGTAACACTGAAAGGTAAGTGCATTGTTGACTCAGGGCCACTGGAATCATTTCTTCCAACTGTCCCCTCTCCTAGGAAGCACCAGTCAGTCCAGTGTTAATTTGTGTCAGTGTGAAGGGATTTGATACAAAATCTCCCAGCATGCTTTGCTACAGTTACTTTCCCAAACCTGGATAACACGGCTAATGTAATATTCATCTATATTATTTGTTCTAATACGTAGTGATTGAATTTAATAGTTATAGCTTATTATTCTATAGGCATTTCCGTACCATTCTTTAATACTTTTTTTTGCATCTGGGGGTAAAAATACTCCAAGTAAATAACCAAATGTAGATCCTGAGTATCCCGTTCTGCACAAGTGTCCTTCTCAGCTCGTACGACAACCAACGTCCGGATTATCTGATTTGTGTCCTCTAACCTTTATAAACGAAGAAAGTCTAATTGTTATCACAAACAAATGCCTTTTTTTTTTTTAATGTAAAGGAAATAGGAGTAAGGATTTGTTTTGTTAAGACGATGAAAGTTTCTTGTAAGCGTTGCCACTTAAAACTTAAAATTGCCTTGCTCACTGTGGATGTATAGATGGGAAGTTATCTAAGTGTCCTGAGGAGGAGCGAGTGTGGGTTTATACAGATCTAAAGATGGTTTACACAGATGCGAGCAGGAGGGCCCCTCACAGCCTCTGGCACTTTTGCACCATCATCTTGTGACTCTTGTCAGAGGAACTGAGAGTGGTGTTCAAAGCCAGACCTTATTGGGTGACAGCCTTCCCTATCCTGGGGGAAAGCAGAAATGGGAGTCCTATCTGCATACAATATGTGTGAAGGACCTGGAGCCCTTCCACAGGGCTCCTTTCTTGCTTTTTCATCCCTCTGCCCCCCATGTAGAAATTGTGAGCTGCCCCCACCCCCACCCCAGCTTTGGGGAGCTGGTACCATTTCATAATAACCCTGAAGCCTGTCTGGGAAAGGTACACTTTGGAAGGCATTTTGTCTTTAAGAGGCACCTTTCCCTAGCAAACTGGAGGGTTTATAAAACCCAAGACCCAGTCCTCTTTTCCAGCTTATGATACATTGTGGCTGAGGAAGGCCCAAGAGCTTCCCTCTCGTTTGGGCATCCTGGGCAGGCAGGTTCTCACACCAAATGATGGGCGAGATTTGGAGAGTTGAAATAAAGGGTCGAGTGTAGCAAGATACAGTTTGAAGGGATAAGTTACGTTCTCAGGTTTAATAATCAAACAACCATCCAAGTACGGGATGGGGAGATGTGGCTGCCCAGCATTACAGGGAGATTTGGGGGGTTGAGCGGTGGGCCATTCCTGGAGTGCGTTTCCAACATGATGAAGTCAAGATAAAAGTGTGATTTGAAAGAGGGAACATGGGGCACCTGGGTGGCTCGGTTGTTAAGCGTCTGCCTTCGGCTCAGGGCGTGATCCCAGCGTCCTGGGATCGAGTCCCACATCAGGCTCCTCCGCTGGGAGCCTGCTTCTTCCTCTCCCACTCCTGCTGCTTGTGTTCCCTCTCTCGCTTGCTGTCTCTCTCTCTCTCTGTCAAATAAATAAATAAAATCTTAAAAAAAAAAAAAAAGAAAAAGAAAAGAGGGAACATGGTCTTTGGCTACCTCATTACAGATGTCCCGGTTCTGCCCCCGCAGCGGTCTCTCCTCCCTCTGCCCTGGGTGGAGCTGGCCACTTCTGTCCTGGGGGGTACGATAGTGCAGGAGCCCTGTTAGTAAGCAAGAGGAGGATTCTTGAAGAGGTTCGACCTGAATCTCTGACTGGAGAGGGGCGTGAAAATGTCTTCGCAGGAGAGCGAGCATCTGGGATTGATTATGAATCACAGTCTGAAGCTGCCTCCTTCCGGCGTGTTGTCTGAGAGAGATGTGCTCGACTCCACATGGGACATGTATCTGGTTTTTAAATTGTTTGTTTATTTATTGTGTTTATTTTTTAATGTAAAATTTGTTTGTTAAAACAGATGCTTTGGGAAGTCGCTTCCTGCCTGTTGTAATGGCTCTGAAATACCACCCCCCCCAAGGTGGAGGCTGGTGATGGTGTGTGTTTGTGTGTCCATGACCTGCTCTAAGAATTGGGGCCATAGGTGACAGCCCGAGGGTTTAGAGCCGGGCTGTATGGAGGGTGTCATCAGGACCCAGGAACATTTAGCTTGGAGAAGACAAGGCAGGGGTGGCAGTGAGCCACAGTCTTGTGGAAGGGGTGCTGGATTTATTCTGGTTCTCCAGGGGTTAGGATGGCACTAATAGTTGGCAGGCAAGCTGATTCCAAAGTGAAAGTACAACAGTGACCAGAGCCATGAGCCAGTGGAAGGACACTACCTTCCTGATTTCCCTGCTCCTGAAGGCATTCTGCAGAGCCAGATCATGGGGGGCTTCCTGGAGGAGGAGATTCAGGCAGGTTTTCCATAGACTTGGAAGAGCCCATCTCCAGGCTCCGGTCTTCCATCCTGGAAGCTACCGCAGGGACTTCTGCTGCTGACCCCTGCGGCAGGGACGGACCCAAGTGGTCTGACTGTTCCAGAATCTGCGCTCTTGCCTGTGCCCGGCTGCCTTGGTGCTTGCTCATAAAACACTTCAAGACCCATGGAGAAAGGGTGCTTTGTAAGTGTAAATGTTATCAAGCACACATTCCTTCCTTTCCTTTGCAGCCAAGGAAAGTCATGCGATAAAGATGTTTTTTTCCAGCATAACCTTTTCCATGTGGCTTTCTATACCTCTTTCCTCTGGGAATTCACTAGGTTGAGTTCAACTTTCTTGGCTTAGAATCCAAGTTGTAATGTTTGGACTTAACTATTTGGTTTAATTTTAGTTAAACACACACACACACACACACACACACACACACACATCTGTGTGTATATACCCGCATGTACATTTAAGCAGAATTTTGAGTTCTTGAAGTATCTGGTGTGTTCTGGAGAGAGCAGCTATAAGCATGCCGTCTGGTTATACACCTGTGTTGAATGTATAGTGTGCTGAGGGCATACGTGCTTTTTTAGGGCTTGGAGGATGTCATACATTTTTACCGAAGGTAATTCTGCTTTCTATATGTCTTTTCCCGTGAGTTAGGAGAGGGGTTCATGCAGTCATTTGGGGATGCTGGTGGTTCTGCCCTGCGGTGGGCATCTGGGGATGGTTTGATGAGTGTGGCTTGGGAGGGTGTCAGGGAAAAGGTGGGTTTGAGGGAAGACGAGACTAGTTCTCTTTTTCCACTGGTGATATTTCTACTGGTACCTCGTCTATTCTCATACTTCTACCGCTGTTTCAGTCTGTTTTCTCTTTCTGCTACTGTGACGAGAACTTCCACCGGCAGCCCTCCAGGCCAATACCATCTCTTGGTGGGGACCGGGCTGGGCTGGTGGCCGCAAGTCCTGGGTGGGGGCTGCGGGGGCAGGAGATGCCACAGACAGGGGTGCACCCGTTTCCCTCAGCCTTATCACCCCAACATTGGAGACACAGATGAGGTTAACTTTGATGTAGTACATTGACAGCTGATTTCCTCTTCTTTAAATTTGAAGCAACAGAATTGCGCATACAGTTTTCCATCCTGGCCTGGGTCTAACATGACATGTCCTGTTTTGGTTTCATGCTGCCACGGTAGATGGGGCGTTCGGGTTGGCGGCATCTTGGCACCTGCCCAAGGTTGTGTTCATTTCCTCTAGATGTCATGACTCAAACCACAGCCGCTGGGCGTACAATGGTAGGGAAACTGGGAAGTGAGTGTTCACCCATCGGAAAGAATTTGGTCTGGGCAGAACTGGCATGGGTCTGTCACCTTGACCCTGACCCTTAGGTCCCCAGGTCATGGCAGGTTGCATACACAGCAGCAGTCAGACAGGACTTTCCTGATGGAAAGATTTGGGGACATTGTTTCTAAGTGCATCAGTGGCTGGAAAAAGAGACTGGCTCAGCCCTGCGGGAGCACCCTGGCCAGATACTTCCTGGTGCTTTCCCTTCTTCTGGAAGCCTCTCTTAGCCTAGTGTGGGTGCCTTTTGTTTGCAGGAAGAAAGGTTGCTAGTGCTTCTGGAGATCATTAAGTACCAGGGAGGGGAAAGTGCTGTCCCGGTGACACGCTTTCTGAGGTTAGAGCTACCTGCCAGCATCTTGTTCTCCTGGCTTCTGTGCTGTGCTGGATTCCGTGATCTGAACTGATCTGTCCAGATTAAGATGGGCTTTCGAAGGAGGGAGTGAGACTGGCTAGCATGAAATAGTTGTTTTGTTTTGTTTTTATTGAAACACTAGGCTTTTATGAGTGAGGACTCCTAACTCAGAGGGGAAAACAGTCATGCAGTGGACCTCGTTCATTCGCAGTGCAGCTGAGAGCAGGCTGGTGCTTCTTTCCCATCAGTGTGAGAGGTTGTTCAGAGCAGGGGCTTGGGGACCCTATTGGCCATATTTGGATGCCAGGGCTCAGCACATGGGAAGTGCTCAAAAGTAGTGATTGGATGAAGGTTTTTCAACAAGAGAACATACTCGTGAGCATTTTAAAATTTGCTTAAAAACTGGGAAAGTGGGGGGAAGGTAAGGGATACATTAAAAGAGGAAGGGAGGGAGGGAGAGAGGGGAAAAAAGTGGAATGAGACAACCAGTCATGTAATACAAAAGGAAATTCTGGTATCCAAAGTATGCCTTGTTGTAGTAGCATAACTTGGGTGAAAAGGAGAGGTTTTTGTAAACACGGTATCATAGTAATAACAATACCAGGCATTTATTGTTGCTTACAATAAGAGTCAGAAACTCTTCTAAGTTCTTCGAGGGCTCCTTTGGTCGTCACAGCAGCCCCAGAAGGTGTGGTTATTAACCCCATTTTACAGATGAGAAACCCCAGAGGTTATACCACTGTGCAGGTCCCACACCAGGGCTGTGGCCAAGCAGGGACCTGTGACAGATATCACAGAGATGACAGAGATGTTGTTTGCTTCTCTCTCTCCTAGGTTGCACCCTGCTGTTCTATGAGACCTATGGGAAGAATTCCATGGATCAGAGCAGCGCCCCTCGGTGTGCCCTGTTTGCAGAGGACAGCATAGTGCAGTCGGTCCCAGAACATCCCAAGAAGGAAAACGTGTTCTGCCTCAGCAACTCCTTTGGAGACGTCTACCTTTTCCAGGTACTGCCGAGCTTTCTAGCTGGAGGGTCCAGGCGATGGCTTGTGTACTGTGAGGACGAGAAGGAACAGGATGAAGATGCACAGCTTAGCAATGCAATAGAGTAAAAGCTTAGTTAGGCTTTGGGTTGGGGCTTAAGCGAGAGAGTCGGCCTCTGCTGTCAGGTGCCCCGGGGCCCGTGTTCATCCAGCCATTCACACAGCAAGCGTTTCTTGGAATGCCCTTCAGGTGCCAAGCTGTGGCCCATGGGATGCTTTTGAGAATATGAGGAGAGAAAAATCGTGATCCCCATTCTGACGTAGCTCATGATCTAGTGGTGCAAGGTCTGAATTCCCAGAGTGGAGGCTTTTAAGTCACGCCTACAGAATGTCACTAGGAGAGCTTCAGATTTTTCCCAAGAATCCCAGTAGAAGTGAAAAAAGTAGCTTTTCAGGAAAGCCTTTTAGACAAATACTGTAAGGTCTCATTTTCCAATGGAAGTGGACTGAGGATGTTAAGTTTCAAGGTATCTGCCGTTAGGATTTTTTTTTTTTTTTTAGATTTTTTTTTTTTTTTTACGATTTTATTTATTTATTGGACAGAGAGAGAGACAGCCAGCGAGACAGGGAACACAAGCAGGGGGAGTGGGAGAGGAAGAAGCAGGCTCCTAGTGGAGGAGCCTGATGTGGGGCTTGATCCCATAACGCCGGGATCACGCCCTGAGCCGAAGGCAGACGCTTAACCGCTGTGCCACCCAGGCGCCCCTGCCGTTAGGATTTTGAGCAATTTTCTAGCAAATGCAAAGTTGGAGAGCATGGCGGGGTGCCAAGCCGTTGGTGTCGGTGTCAGCCTTAGGGGTGAGACCCTGGTGCTGTTGGAGCTGGTGCTGTCAGAGCACTTAACTGCTCTGAGCTTTGGAGCCTTCAGCCAATAGGGTAACACTAGCTTATAGGATTGCAGTAATGTGCATGTGTTAAGTGCTAAAGAAATTCTAACTATTGGTGCTGTTATTGATGAACTCCAAAGAGGTGGAAGTGAAGTATGTTTCTGAAGTGCTTCCCAGCGTAAGTCCAGTGCTGCATGTAGACCCAGTTTGGGCTGCAGAGTATATCTGACCTTAGACCTCATAGGTCCTTGGTTCAGGTGTCTCAGTGACATTGGTCCTGGACACTCTCAGGAGCCCAGCATAGTGTTCTCTCTGCTGACTTTGGGAATCTAGAATTCTCTGCACAGGATTTCCTGTTGCTAGTACTAGATAAACTTGTTGGGCCTCTAGCCTTATTGCTGTCCCCAGCTTGACTTACAAGATTCAGGGCCTGAGATTTGATTTTCCTTCTCTTCGTGGAACGGTTGCTTAGACTTTCTGTGATGCTTTAAAGCCAAGTCATGAATTGCTGTTAATCTGAATTGTAGGGAGGGTAAGAACATTAGATTAAATCTGCATGGACTGGGGCGCCTGGGTGGCTCAGTCAGTTAAGTGGCTGCCATCAGCTCAGGTCATGATCTCGGGGTCTTGGTTTTGGAGTCCCACATTGGGCTTCCTGCTCAGCGGGGAGCCTGCTTCTCCCTCTCCCTCTGCCCCTCCCCTTGCTTGTGCTCTCTCACTTCCTCAAATAAAAGCTTTAGAAAAAAAACTAAAAATCTGTATGGACTTCTCAGGGGCAAGTGTGAAATGAGTAATTTGTGATTCAGGCAAAAATATCCTTAGTTCTAAGAAGTTTTCTCAGTAGGTCCTATTGTACGATCCCAGAGATCACTGGAAGATCAACCCATAGCTTGAATGTGTGTGGTTTTTCTGGACATCGGGGGAGCGGAATCATAATAATTTGCTAAGAATCGTAATAATTTGCCCATTCTGCTTTATTCAAACTTGCTTTATTTTTAAAATATTTTTCTTATGTGAAAATTGCATATAGTCATTGTATCTGAAGTTAACTGAAGCGTAGAAAAAGAAGAACCCTTATGTATATCCTCAGTGCTTAAAGACAGCTATTTTAATGCTGTGTACTTCCCCCCCCCCCAAATTCTTTTATTGATTTCCTAGTTGCATACCATAGATGAAATTTCATTTCCAGGTTTCAGAGTTTAACATTTTAAACCCTAATATTTTCTCGCTCTATTAAAATTACGAAGATGAGCACCTTTTAAAGCACAGCATCGGGGCGCCTGGGTGGCAGAGCGGTTAAGCATCTGCCTTCGGCTCAGGGCGTGATCCCAGCGTGAGCCCCACATCAGGCTCCTCCGCTGGGAGCCTGCTTCTTCCTCTCCCACTCCCCCTGCTTGTGTTCCCTCTCTCACTGGCTGTCTCTATCTCTGTCAAATAAATAAATAAAATCTTAAAAAAAAAAAAAAGCATCTTGTGGCGACACTGAGCTGAGTGGCCATACCCTGGTGTTTGGCTTAGTCCTCTGCTCTTGGCTTACAGTTTGTTTGTAGTTTGTCGTCCTGTCCTGTTCGGAGCTGCGTGATGATTTCTGCTGTGCTCTGGGCATTGTCTCAGACCCTCCGGAGTCCAGGAAGCCAGCGAACCTGAGCTGAGTGGTTGTGTGTGTTTTTGAAATTAAACAGTATTTATGAAGTGAAGGTACTTCTTGGGTTTTGCACATCAAAGCCCAGCCTCCCACTCTGTCCAGGGCTTTGTGGTAAAACAATTCCAAATAGGTGTTTTTTTCCCCCCTGTGTTTAGGCCACTAGCCAGACAGATCTGGAAAATTGGGTCACTGCCATACATTCAGCTTGCGCATCCCTTTTTGCAAAGAAGCATGGGAAAGAGGACACGGTTCGGCTGCTGAAGAACCAGACCAAAAACCTCGTTCAGAAGATAGATATGGACAGCAAGATGAAGAAGATGGCGGAGTTACAGCTGTCCGTAGTGAGTGACCCGAAGAACAGGAAGGCCATAGAAAACCAGGTACTGCTTACTTGTGTGTTGGTGGCGATGTTTCTGCCCCTCTGGGGGAGATTGTTTCTGTGGCTTCTTGTTTCAGGAACTTAATAGAAGCATTGTTGTGACATTGGTGATATGATAGGCTTTACCACCTTTGGTTGTCTTATATAATCCAATGGAATATTTTGTGACCAAGTTGTTTTTCGTAATATTGAATAGTTCCTTCTTTCCCGGCTGATTCTCTCACATGTTGTCCCTTTCAGACCAAAATTTATAGTGTAAAACCACTAGAAGCTTAGAGAGGATTCTAGTACGGGGGGTGGCTTTGGGAAGTACGGTTTGGTGTGACACAGCTGTTCCCAACTGTGGATTCCAAAAAAACAGTATATATTTTTTTCTGTTTTTAACAGATAAGGTGCTAAAGAGAATGCTTTCTCTGGTCTCGTTCCACATTCATGTCATAATTAAATAGCTCGTGTCTGGGCTGTTCGCATTTTGGAGGAGGAGAAGCAGCTTTTTAATACCTGTTTTCCTTTGCTCACACATCTAAGCCCTTAGGCACGTGGCCGTGAAAGTTCTGGCATCTCTCTTCCTAAATGCAGGACGAACATCGTCTCTTTAGAAGATTAATTACGCGGTGGCTTGGAGGACAGATGGACACAGGGAGAGCAGTTAGTGGGCGGGATGGCACTGGTCTGGATGGGCCTGGTGCAGAGGGACATTACCGAAGTTTTCACAGTTTATATGGAAAACGTTTTTCAGAGTGTATAATTTCTGTAGTTCCGTAGAATACTCAGAGTGCCCTGCACTCCTGAATTGAACTGTTCTCAGAATATGCCCTTTAGCTAGAGAGTACCTGCTAGTGGACTACAGACTACCGATTAACAAGGAACTGAGGAGGGGGTGCCAGGCGGAAGGTGGGGAGGTGGCAGGTGTTCAAGAGTTTGGGGGGAACACCACTACAGAGGAAGTGCCGCCACCCAGAGCTCACCCTGTGTCCTCTCTGCCCTCTGCCTGCTTCCGATAGGATCCTGCTCGTGTCGGGGAAGAGTGAGGTGCTGACCCAGCTTTCAGTCTGGGTGGCGTGTAGGGATGTGATACTATGTCCAGGTTGCCTGGCAGACCAGAAAGCTTGCGAAGGAGAAATGGTTATCCTAGTTTTCCACGTACAGTGGCTCATGTGTGGTCCTGAATGTCTAGGATCCAGGAGCCGTGATAGTCTGTCTGACCTCAGAGGTGAAACTCGTGGATTCGTGTTCCTCAGAGTGTTCAGGGTGCCCCAATAAAACAATCTCCGGCTGGTCGTATGGGAGGAATGTGGTTTTAACTTCTGCTCGCTCTCTAAAATTTAGCTTTGGAGCCACACTTTCGTCCTCTGAAGGGATGTCCACCTTGGAATCTTCAGGTCCTTATGTAATGCCAGAAGTTTAGGTTTAGGGAGAGAAAAGGACAATTAGGCGACATTCAGAGGCTCCTGGCCTGTCCCTCCCCCACCCCTTTTGCTTCCCTTTTCCTTTTTATGGCAGCAGGAAGTTCAAGCAAACTTTAAAAAAAACCCACACGTTTTCATTAAATGTAATTTTATTCCATTACATGCGGTTTCATTAAGTGTATTTTATAGTTGACAAACGATTAATTTATGATGTCTCTGGGAGGGGAGTGACTTTCACGTAAACTGGACACATACCCAAGAGTCTCTGATGGCTGGGTGGCCTGAAGAGAAGCTCTTTGAATTATTACTTGCAGCACATTATGCATTCTTTGTCAGAAGCATTGCTTCAGTTACTTTAGGCACACTGTCCTGATACTACTAAGTCTTCACTTCAGTTCTCCCTGCCCTCCCCCACCCCCTCCTTCCCCGGCGTCCCCTCCCCCTGCCGTGCACGCAGCTACCTTCTCATATTGCGCTTGTACCTGTCTGGTAAGAAACCACTGGGATTGATCTTTGGGAATTCCTCTTGAGGATATTCTCCTCACCGTATCGGCAGTTTTTAAGGTTGAGTTTGAGTCCGGTTTTCCCAGAGGTCTTTGCGGTGGGCCGCGAATTACGTTTGCTGTGCTCGCTGTCCTTTGCTCATTTTCCAGATGGTTGTAAACAGAGCTGTTAGCTCTTTACTTGCAGATTCAGAGAGTGTGAAACGTGAAGGGGATAAAAATGCCCATGCTTAGATTTATTTTTATGAGATGATCTTTGACTAGAGAATGTGTTGTGAAGCTACAGAGGCAAAGAGGTGTTTTCAAAATCAAGACCAGTAAGAACACGATCTCCCGAATATCCCGAAACTGTGTAGTGTTCTCTAAGCTACCTTTGAAAAACTTCTTTAAAAGAGCAGTAGTGCTTTCTCCACTTAAACCACTTAAAACTCTCAACGTCGCTATATTTTATTGTACATAAGAGAAAATATTTATGTAGCGCTTTCCCCCAGAGACCCCCAGAACCTCAGATAGAGTCATTTATAGCCTAATAAGAGCAGAACTTACAGAGTACATTACATCATGCACGATGAAGGCTCTGGAACAGACTTTCTTTGAAGTGCTTGGGTGGAGAATATCATCGTGGGCACCCTTTCCAAATACAGAGATAAAAGGACACTATCCTAGTAATAACGGGAGCTTCACGGCTGGCGCGGGACTCTGCTTGAAAGAGAGGGTCCCATGGCTTGTGCCGCGGCCTTTGGAGATTGGGGGGGGGGGGGTGGGCAGGGCGACGCAGTGCTCGTTTGAGCGTATCCGATGTAGAGCAGACCATGCAGCCGTCCACATGTTGGATTCCTTTTGAAGTTCTGAGGGAGGAAGAGCTGTAAATTAAGCCCAGTTAGTACTTTATTTTCCTTCCCCTTTATTATTTTAAACAAGTAAACAGGGACAAAACCTCTCCGCCCTTTGGCAGTCTTGGCTTCCCCTCCCCCCCATGGCTTCGAGATGCGTTCTGTGTATTCTTCACCCACCCCCCGCCCCCACCCCCAGTGGTTCTGAGGCCCCGGTGGGGGTGGGGGGAGGCGGTCAGAATAGGGCAGAGGATGTAGTGGGAGCAGCAGGCTGGGGCCGTGGCCTCGGGGCTTTGTGAAGCATGGGCTTCATTTTAACTATTTACTCAAAGTTTCAAACTGGTAAAGAGGATGGATTGAATCTAGGCAATTGGAAACTGTGGTGGGGGGAGGGGAGCAAAGTGAAGGAAGCCTTCAGGAAAATACGACACGGAGTGTGTGTGTGTGTGTGTGTGTGTGTGTAAGCCATTTGGGGAATGAAACATTGGAGAGGGAGGTGTTGGTGAAAGGGGTCTGAGGAGATGAGGCCGCATGATGGAGGTTCCGGGCATTACATTTAGCTCAGTGAACATTTAGTAAGAGCATCTCTGGGCCAGGCAAGTGTGCACACAAGGGGGATTCAAAGAAGATGCTGTTTTGCCCTCGGGGGCTCTCAGTCTAGCAGGGTGCCAGTCAGTGAAGCATATTATTGCAACAAAATTTAGTGACTCTGGAGCAAATGATATTCCAGAGTGTTGTGGAAGACAAACGGGGAGTTTAGCCTCCTGTGTAGTCATGGAAGACTTCCTGTAGGAGGGATGCCTGAATTGCCTCTTGAAGAGTGAGGAGTCAGTCAGGAGAGGAATGGAGAAGGGAAGGGCAGGCCGAGTCAGCTTGAGCGCGAAGGCAGAGTGAAACACTGCCGTGCACCCTGGCAGTTTGATTTTTCAGGTACACGGTGTGTAGGTGAGAGATGGAGGGTGAGTTCCACTGTGTTCTCCCTTCCCTGGACCGCTGCGGAGGCTGTCCCCTTTCCCCTTCCTCAGGTGCATCGTCCATACAAGCCAGAGGGTTTGCATCTGTAAAGCAGATCTGATCATGTGATTGCCCAGTTTAAAAATCCTGTAAGTGGCTTCTACTGCTTGTAAGATAAAGCCGGAGAACCTCTCCTCCCTTTATCTAGCCGTGCCAAACTTCTGCAGGTTCCACCCCTTTCTTTGGATTTTTTCTCAGGCAGGGAAGACCCATATAGGCCACACGTCCATGTACAGACATGCCCTGCCCCCCTGGCCCTCATTGGGCTCATCCCTCCTCATCTGTGATGAAGAGTTTAGGTGTCGCTTCCTCCAGGGAGCTGCCCTTGACGTCCCTTCCACCCACTCCTGCAGGGACCTCTTTTATACCCCATAATTCTTGGGGTCTCTATCATTGCCCTTATCACATTGTTTTCTGATTATCCGCTTGTGTAGAAGGCTGCTCCTGGCCTGAAATATGAGCTCTTAAAAGATCTGTCACTTTTCCGTTTCTGTGTCCTTGGTGCTTTGCCGGAAGTAGTGTAGGAGTGGGCCTCTGTCTCCCGTCCTCTTTCCTGTGACACACTGGGCTCTCCTCTGTGGGCCCCACCCCCGGTCAAGGTCCGCTCTGGGCTTCCTTCCTCCAGGCCTTCCCTCTTTCATTCCCAGCTAACATATCCTCTCTCTGGCCTCTTTCCCCATCCTTGTGGCCTGTGAGCTTATTTACCAGGGCTCCTGTCTCAGCCCATGATCATGTGTGATTTCATGGTCACCCCGTGAGGTAAAGTTGTGTGTGTCACTCAGTTGGTGGGTGACAGAATAGACCCTGAGAGAGGTTAAATACATTTTCTAACGTGGCACAGCTGGCCAGTGGCGGAGCTGGGATTTGACCACAAAGGTGCATTCCTAACCATGGGGCTCTATTGCCTCTCAGTAATGAATAAGATTGTGTTGTGCTTGCTGATTAATCATGCGATGAATGGTTTTGTATAAAATTGGAATTAGTTTTTATTTTTATTTATCATATAAATATATATATTATTTTTAAGTAATCTCTGCACCCAGGTGGGGCTCAAACTCACAACCCAAGATCAAGAGTCCTGTGCCCTACTGACTGAGCCAGCCAGGTGCCCCAAAATTATTATTATTTTTTTAAAGATTTATTTACTTATTTAGAGAGAGAGAGAGCATGGTGGGGAGGGGCAGAAGGAGAGGGAGAGAGTGTCTCAAGCAGACTCCGCACGGAGTCCGACGTGGGATGCAACCTCACGACCCTGAGATCCCGACTTTAGCCGAAACCAAGAGGAGGTTTTCATCCTATTTACCAAAAAGGAAAAACTAATGATCTTTAGGACAGACCTTGTAAGGGGCAAATGACCAAATACTGTGATCAAATGACTAAATGATAGAAAATATTTTTCTAGGAGTGTTGGGTGTGGCAGGAATGTTCTTGTCATCGTTTTTATGTATCACTTATTCATCTGTTATTTTTAGCATTAGGCTTCCCCTCACCCCACCCCCCCACTTTCTACAGCAGACCATAACGTTTCTGAGCTCATTAAATGACTAGTTGTATTAGCAATAGTGGGGAAACTTTGCACTGTTTTTGCGACAGTGCTTACAAGTGGGAGCTTTCTTCCTTCATTTTGCTCTTAGTACTTTTTTCTTTTGCAATGGAAATTAATTCCTTAGAGTGAGTTTTCTTCATGTCATTTTTCTGTTTTGTGCAAGATGTTAAAAGAAATAAAAGCTCTGTCTACATAGAAGTTGAATGTTTATGTCCTGATATTTATCTTAAAAAACAAGAAATGTCTAGGGACAATGATCAGTATTTAAGGAATTTAGAAAAAAGGGAAAAATGGTCTTGGTTTAAGGGAATTGATTTTGGGCATTTTAGTGTTTGATAATGTTAAAAAAAAAAAATCTCCAGAAATTTCCTGATTAATGTGATGTCAGATAACATTACTATGTTAGTGATGGTGGTGATGGGAATTTCCCAAAGTAGAATTGTAATAGCTACAAAACTGTCTTCTGTTTCTCCCTTTACATTTGTAAAAATGTATATCTCCTACTTTATCTCCTCTTTTGAGGGATAGTTATAAAATATGTTTTATCTTTTTTGTTAACATTGCTTAAAATTTGGGGGCACCTGGGTGGCTCAGTTGTTTAAGTGTCTGCCTTCGGCTCAAGTTGTGATCTTGGGGTCCTGGGATCAAGTCTGGCATTGGGCTCCCTGCTCAGTGGAAAGTCTGCTTCTCCCTCTGCTTCTGCCACTCCCCCCTGCTCCTGCTGTCGTGCTCACTCTCTCTCTCAAATAAAATCTTAAAAAACAAAACAAAACAAAACATTCCTTAAAACTTGGGCTGAACTTCGCACATCAAGGCTGGTAGAAGACTGAAATACAAAATGTTCGGTAGGAATAGGACACCCAAGTGAGAGTGTAGATAGTCTTATATCCTTCCTTGTTGAACACCTGGGGATTTGTGGGGAGAAATAAAGGTGACAGTTAAATGAAATTTTATATGAGAGTTGCTGTGGTAGGTCTCAGAGAACCCACAGACATCTGCCTTATGAGTGAGGGGCCTGCGATTCAGGGGCTGCATTGTAAGTGCTTGAGAAAAACTTATTCCCACATGTTGCTCACTTCAGGATCTGTTTCAGGCCTTTGCTAGTCTGGAAGGGTGAGCTTATTATGGTGGCTTGGTCAAGTCATTCCCCTCTGGGGGCTGCGTTTCCTCTGCTGAGAAACAAAGGTGTGGTAATCCTGTTGCCTGTGCAAGCTCACTGCATGTGTTCACAGACTTCTCAGTGTCACGAGGTCTGTTTTGAGCTTGTGGATCCCCCTTTTTGCTTCCCTCTTCCCTCCAAGTAACCCAAGCATCTGAATCCGTGTCCTCACCGTACTTTCACCTGGTATTCTCCCAGTTCCTTCTCTACAACCTCGGTGTGAGTCTGTCAAAGAAAAATCGGGTACTTCATTTTTTCTTATCCAACCGCAAATCCTATTTACCCTCCATGGCAAATCCTTTCTAAAAGAACCACGGCCTTCAAAACAAGAGAAATCTTGTCTTTAAATATGGAATAGCTGTGTGGCTGATGATGACTGGCTGTGCTGTAGAAAGCTGTGGAGGTGAAGGCTGGATCAGTCAGGGTTCTCCAGAGAAACAGAACCAAGAGGATGTATGAAAGAATATGCATAAAGAGATTTGTTATAACGAACTCAGTCACATGATTATGGAGACACACAGGTCCCAAGATCTGCAGCGTCAGTCAGCAAGACTCAAGAATGGTACTCTTCCTATTCCAAGACTGGCAGACTCCAGACCCAGGGTGGGCTGATACTTCAGTTCAAGTCCAAAGTCAGAAAAAAGCCAATATCCCAATTGGAAGGCCACCAGGTGGGAGGGATTCTCTCTTCCTTGGGGAGGGGTCAGCCTTTCTGGTCTGTATTCAGGCCTTCAACTGATTGGTCAGGCCTTCAACTGATTGGTGAGGCCCACTCACACTGGGGAGGGCCATATTCTTTACTCAGCCTACCCATCTAAACATCACGCTCATCCAAAAACACCCTCATAGAAACACCCCGGATAATGTTTGACCACAACTCTGGACACCCGGTGGCCCAGTCAGGCTGACACATATAGGATGAACCATCGCAAAGGCTGAGTCAGGATGAACATGGGAAGCTTTGTTGAAATGGAGAAGTCATAAAGTCCCTTCTCATTTGCATTTTTCACGAAATTTAATTTTAAAATGATCTCTGCCATGTACAGTATTGATTAAGACACTAGTTCTCTTGAAACATAATTGCATATGTTAATGAACTTCTTCATGTCTGTGTGGTCTGCTTTAGGCTCTCTGGGTCGTAAGCTCTTCTTCCTTCCAAATGACGTTAGCATTTGACTCCATTTTCTTCTCCTGAATTTACCCGAGTTTTGTCCCAAGTTTTGGGCGGAGATGTCTAGGCATGCTGAAGAGGATCACAGCGTTTCTGACAAGATGTTAAGACTGCCTGTGTATCACTGAGCTGGAACTGTCTTTACTGGTGGTGTTTTGATGTGTCATCACATAAATACATTAAGCAATGCCTTTAAAACTACTTTGTAAATTGCAGAATTCAGTGAAAATATAGGAGTGTCCTCTTCCCTGATCTCTCATGATCGGCATAGACCGGGATGTTGTTTTACTTTGTTTTTGTCATTGTGTTCCACCACGGATGGGGTGGGTTTCTCTCTGCTGTGTTGTCCAATGCCTGATGGGTGTTCTGTCCTCTGATGCCCCCATGCCCAGCACAGCCCCTAGAAATGATCTTAAAAGACGGTTTCATGTGGAGGTAGAAAGGAGGGATACGCTTTAATACACTACCGGATCTGGAAACATCTGGATATTATTAGAAGACAAAAGAATGCGTCTGTGATGGTGAATCAGCTAGAGAACATGTTTGAGAGGCGGTGCTGGGAGTATAGTTTTCACTGTGGCTCACAGCTTCTGGTAGGTGTCAGTGTATGGTTGCGTAAGGACCACTTGTTACTTCTAGACTCTAGAATTCTCTACTATGGCAGGATCAAGGAGAGATGTGCACTTTCAGTTCGGAGGGTTTGTTAGTCTAGAGCAGTGGTCCTCACTCTAAGGCTATGAACCAGGATTGCTCGAGTTTCTTTTGAAACGTAAACTTTCCTAAGCTTCCCACTGAATGAGTAGATTCCTCACGTATCTGGCCTGAGCATGTTCGTTGATAAAAGCCAGCAGTCCATTCTAGTATTCCTGAGAGGCTGACGCCAGGTGGCCATCACGTTGCCACTGCGGATGGACAGAAGCTTACAGAAGGTTAAATTTGCCGCAGAGATGGAGAATTTTCGGTGCACTCTGGGACTTTGTTGTTTTGCTGAGAGACCATGATGAATCAACAGATCATTTTAGATCTGGTAGCCACTGTATTTCTTCCACATAGAGAAGGTGCACGGGAACCTTCCTACGAATCGATCCAGAGAACTTGCGGGGGTGGTGAGGAATAGCCAGAGTTCGTACTGCTTTTCTCTCGGGAGAGACTGAGGGAACATAATGTTGAAGGTTGGAGATCCTTCAAAATATCGTTTATCCGGAATTAAGGATTGACCTGGAAAGTTTGCCGTGAAGAGTTAGAATCTGCTTGGAGGCTAACCGTGGCCAAACCAGCAGTGCCGCTGGTGCGAGTGATGTGACACATGCATCCTTACGACAAGCCTTCGCTGCACACCTTCTCCTGAATGCGGAGATTGCTCTGACTCCCGTGGCAAGGCCAGCTTTCCGCTTTGCCACTGAAGGTTTCTAGAGCCTTTTCCACTTTTTGGTTTATCTTTAAAGGTAATACGTGCAGGTAAACATGTTTGATCCTTGGAAGGAGGGAAGGTGGCCCTCAGAATCTGACTATCTTCCTTTACCAATTCATAACTTGTACTTTGAGGAAGCACGTAGACATTTCAGTGGTGTAAAAATGTGTTTTAATTTCACTCTGATGTATAGCTAGTGATTATTCTCTAATGCACTTAAAGTAGGAGTAAAAGCTCTGTTGCCTTTACCCCTGAAGTCCATTGGCTGCTTGTGGCTTTGAGTCATTTTACTCAGAACGCACAGCAACGTAAAGACAGTGTGTCCATTATCCAGCATCTGTGTGTGTGCAGTTTGGTTAATCTGGTTTAAGATCAGAGGCTGGCAGTGTGTGGGGAAATTAAAGTGAAGCAGCTGACTTACATTAGTGCATCCTGCCTTCAGTTGGCACGGCGTAGCGTGCTGGACTTCTCCAGGGGTCAGACTGTTTTGGCGTGGTTTTGGGTGGGGACCACCGGCTTTGTTTGAGTTTGCTTTGGGCCATCCTGATGAAGTCCAGTGCTGTCTGACCCACTGTGTTTGGGGCAGGAGGGCTTAGGGGGTGGTGAGCGGGGAAGGCTCATTGCAACCGTGCAGCCCCAGCTGAAACAAATTGTTCCTTGAAGTTTGTGAAATGGATCATATTTTCAGTTGGATCCATGAAAACTTCTCATTTTCATTTCAATGACCCCTGTTCGTTCTTAAACAGATCCAGCAATGGGAGCAGAACCTGGAGAAGTTTCACATGGATCTGTTTAGGATGCGTTGCTATCTGGCCAGCCTACAAGGCGGGGAGCTGCCAAACCCCAAGAGCCTCCTCGCTGCGGCCAGCCGCCCCTCCAAGCTGGCCCTCGGCAGGCTGGGCATCTTGTCGGTTTCTTCTTTCCATGCTCTGGTAAGTTCCTGGGAAAGGCTGTTTGTGGCGTTCAGGGAGGATTGCAGACGCTCACCTTTTCCCAGCTGGTTGCCTTTCAGCTCTCCTGTGACTTAACCCAGTACTGCCCAGGGCTACCCCCATCCCCCACCCCCATCCCCACCTCCACCCAGGGGCCGGATGCTGCAGGGATGGAGGGTGGGAGGCAGCCTGCTCTGGAGAGTCCTGGCTTCTCTGCTGCTGCTTCTAGGAACCCAGCTACATGTAGACAGTTATTAAATATTCACATCGGCATCTGCCGTCCTGTCTACTCTACTTCCTACAGTCAGGAAGGTGGAAATCCCTGAGGAGTGGCAGCAAGGGTGTGAAGAATGAAAAGGCTGAGCCGAGGGGGTTTTGTCTATACTGCACAGAGCCCCGCTGGGTTTTCGACCGTGGCTCCTGGATGGCTGGCTTTGTGGCTAGTATGAGCTCCAGCCTGGGGGGTCTGCGGGTCATGTTGCCCACCCTGCAGAGATCTGAATGCTGTCACGATAATGCGATATCCAGATAGGAGATCGCCCTATGGTGGATGCATGTCTGGAATGTCAGACTTACGGGAGTTTTCAGGCAGAGCGTCATGGTTCCAGTGAGCAGAGCTTCCGTTGAGGCAACGGTTCATTCCGTCACCCAAATAATATGTTTAAAGATTTTTAAAATTGTGTTTTTTATTAGGTATGTTCTAGAGATGACTCTGCTCTCCGGAAAAGAACACTCTCACTGACCCAGCGAGGAAGAAACAAGAAGGGTATATTTTCTTCATTAAAAGGGCTGGACACACTGGCGAGAAAAGGGAAGGAGAAAAGACCTTCTATAACTCAGGCGAGTTCCTCAGGACAGGAGGGACAGCAGACTTAGTGGGAAATCCTTGGTAGTCAGCAGGTCATAAATGTTCATCATCCCTTAAGAATGAGATAAAAGTTGATTCAGAGGAATGCAGTCTCGGCATGGGCTTTTTCCAAAGGGAAACACACAAGTTGCCCAGCCTCCTTTTGGCACTTCCGGAAAGGTATTCACACCGGGCTCACCGCTGCAGCTCCAGGTGCACACCATAGTCAGAAGAGAATCCACACTTTTCATTGCCTTTAGAATATTTTTCCCCTTCGATTTGATATTAAAATAAACATGTAAAACTAATAATAGAGTAATGGCAACCAAATTCTATTGATAGTGCTAGATGCATGTCTCACTTAATCTTTGTGACACGAAGTAGGCATCTTGTCATCACATTTTAGAGAGGGGAAGCCTGAGACATGGAGACGTCAAGTCGCTTCCTCACCCTTGTTCACACCAAGCCCTCGGGGCAAGGCTAGCCTTGATCTCCCTGATCCAGGGCTCTGCTGCCCCGGGCTGTTGCAGCTGCTGATTGTCCTAGTGGAAGGGCACCTGTTTTAGTATTTTATTTTACTTTTATTTGTTTTGTTTTATTTTATTTTATTTTGAAAAGATTTTAAGAAGATTTTATTTTAAAAAGATTTATTTATTTGAGAGACAGCACGCACTTGGGCACAAGCAGGAGGAGGGGCCCAGGGAGAGGGAGAAGCAGGCTCCCCGCTGAGCAGGGAGCCTGATGCGGGGCTCAATCCCAGGACCCCGGGATCATGACCTGAGCCGAAGGTAGACGCTTAACTGACTGAGCCACCCAGGCGCCCCTGTTTTAATGTTTTAAAAATAATCTGAGCAATCATCGCTGAAGTGGGGCTCACGCATAGTGAATTGTCTTCAGAACATTTTGAATACTCCTATCTGAAGCATTTCCTAATGACAATAGGGTATTAATAGTATACGATAATGAATTTTATGTTGCAGGATTTTTTAGGATTGTTGCAGGATGTTGCAGGATTATTATTTTTTTTTGAAAAGATGAATTCTTCATGTGTTAATCTGATCCTTGAAATGGGAAGGAAAATGTGATGAAGTCTGAAGAAATTCTTGGTTGTACTTTTAACATGTTGTTATTCTGAATAGGCTTCCACTGTCATCTGGAAGAGAGGGTCACATCTCGTGGAACTTGATCTTCTGATTTTGTGTGGATATTTATTTGATTGTGTAGCCTAGTTCTGTGAATTACGTGAATCACAGATAGAAGCCACTCCTTTGACCTGTTTATAGCCCTGGAACCATAAAGGTGGAGGTGGTGGGCAAAAAACCCCTCTTTTCCATGGCCTCTGTTTTGTATATTCCTGTACATATTTTATGTACTCCTATTCAATGGAAAAGAATATCACATTTAAAAGTTGTGGTTCTACTTGTACTTTAATTGTAAAGTAATCATGTGTTGGTTGTAAGTGGGAAAATATTTCTTCATTATAGAGGGTAGTCTCCTATATGCCATTGGCTAATGCTAGGCTTATATTTTTTAATTGAACTTCTGTGAATGTATTTGAGGCAAATTTTGGTTTTAATCAAGACAGTGAATTCTATATAATTAAGTCATAATGATAAATACCTTGATAACTTCTTTTTCTTAAATGTTGACATTTAGCTAACTATATCTGAGCCTAATATGGTCGCTAGCCCATCCGATGTGGTAAATGCTCTTAATGTAAGATTTCTTGAGAAGCAAAAGCATTTGGTTGAACATTTTTGTTTTAAAAAGGTAGGAAACTAATTACAGTGTTTGTATTTATGTAACCTAATGAAGTAGATGTGGTAGGTACCCATAAATGTCTAAATGGCCGATTCTTTAATGTTTACTATTTCACTATAAAATCTAGAAGATAAAAATTAGAAAAAGGAAATCATTCCTCATCCGTCTACCCAAACACAAGCACTGTTAATATTTAGCTATATTTCTTCCCAATTTTTGTTCTTTGCACATTCAGAAAAGAGTTACAAGCTTGATTTTAGTGGTTTTGTGAACCCAACTTTAGGTCTGTTTCACATGTTCAGAAATGTGTACTTCTTGGTTAAAAACAACATCAAGAAGGTCCAGGATTACTGGAATAATATATGGCATTATAGAAAAGTAAAATTTGGGGCACCTGGGTGGCTCAGTCATTAAGCATCTGCTTTTGGTCCAGGGTGTGATCCCAGGGTCCTGGGATCAAGCCCCGCATCGGGCTCCCTCCTCCGCTGGGAGCCTGCTTCTTCCTCTCCCACTTCCCCCGCTGTGTTCCCTCTCTCACTGGCTGTCTCTCTCTCTGTCAAATAAATAAAGTCTTAAAAAAAAAATTGTAACTGTATGGGAAGTAAAAAAAGCAACTTTTCCTTTAAACTTAAAACTTTAAATGTAGTGGAATAGTCGTTAGTATAAATTGTGATATGAAGATCCTATAAAATGTTATGGAACATAAAATTTTAAATACTGAGAAAGGGTAGCTGCCAAGTGAACATTGCAGAGCCATTTCATTAGCCTTTCTCCCCACTCCTGTCCATCAGGTATTTGATTCAAGTGGCAGTTAGGCGTTTCCTAGAACTCAGCAGTCCCGGAACTCCCCACAGCTCCAGTGAGGGAAACGTTGCTGTAGGTGACCGCCATCTTGCTTTATGTTGATGACGCAAATGCGGAGTTCAGCGGGCAGGGCTAGTTCACAGTCTCTACAGGACTCTGTTGAAAATAAATTTAGAATTCATATGGTCCCTAGTGGGTAGATAAGAGAGATTCTCAGAATACCAAGTAATTTTGAAGGTATCTAAATTCATGGTAACCCTGTCTTAAAAGTGGCATGGCTGGACGAAGATCAGAATAGCAACTTTCATTTATACTTTCCTGAGCAATACTTACCCTCGTTCGAGAGTTTGGTGAATCCAGAATCGCATTTTCCTCTCAGGGTGAGAGACGGTCGCACAGACAGTACATCCATGCTGTGAATCAGCAGCTTTTGGATCACCGAGCGCCCTCAGTGGAGTTGAGCACAGGGTCTCGTCTAGACTCCGAAAGAACTTCTGACCAAACAACTCAGAACCATTTCTGAATGGAATTATAGAGTAGGGCAAAGATTGTCTGGATGAACTTACACTTTTCCTTTGGGTTTTTTTCAAATCCACACCTTCTCCTTAAAGCCGTGTTTCATGTTACTGAACGATTTCTCTGTCTTCGTCACCAAATCGTTTTCTCTCTTGGGTTTTACGTCCAATAAACCTCTGAACTGTTTGTAGAGGTTGAAACCTGATTTTATTAGCCTTGGACAAATTTAATATGCTTTCGCAGAGGTAGGCAGTATGATTTAATGAAGTAATTGGGATAATTTGACTAGTTGACAATTTAGTTGGAAGAAACTGAGGAATGGTTGAGTATTACACTGTTGATGGGTCCTGAGGGGAGGTAAGGGAGGTACTTTCTGGGGATCCTAAAATAATACAACACAGACAGCTACCTATTCTGCCTTCCTGTGAGTTTGGCCCGGACTGTGGGCCCCAGAGCTGTCCAGTATGCTGTGTTATTGTTGACACTGCTCTGCCTACGGTATCCTGAGATGGGGTAGAAAATCTGCTCGCAAAACCCCATTCCTCTTCACCTCCCCTTCTCAGAGGTCAGGGGCTACAAGAGCGTGGGTATGAGATGGAATGGCTTGTGCCGGGGGCCATGTTGCTACGTTGCTTCTCTCTGTACTTGGTGCTCTCCTTTTGTTAGATCTGACCAACCATGGGGCCACAAGGAAGCCAAATCCAAACCTTCCTTTTTTTTTTTTTAGATTTTATTTAGAGTGTGAGCAGGGGCAGGGGAAGGCAGAGGGAGAGAGAGGATCTCAAGTAGGACCGCCCCCCCCCCAGGGCCCCATGTGGGGCTCGATCTCACAACCCTGAGATCATGACCTGAGCTGAAATCAAGAGTCAGTTGCTTAACCAACTGAGCCACCCAGAGGCCTCTCAAATGTTCCTTTTTATAAATCATGCCATCAAAATGTCAGACTTCTATAAATGAATATAATAATGTCAGTTCCCTGCCTGTTTATTTCTATGCACTGCAGAGCCTGTTTCAAAATCCAGATCAAATTATGATCTTTTTTCCTATTTGATTAAAAAAATTATATCACTGTTCTAGGTTTCCCCACTAATCAGAAGTAGAGCATTTCTTTGAAACCTTTCATAAGCCAAAATAGCATAGGGTGAAGAAACAAACACTATTAATTTATATGGAAAAATTTTGAGCATTCCCAGAGCCAAAAAATAACCTCTTAGGCTTTTCTGATACCTTAGGGCACATCTTGCTAAAGGACGCACAAAATAAATCGAGGTGAAGCTCAGGTGCTCACAGACACAATTCAAAGCTCTGGTGGCTTGATGCTCAGAGGCCAAGTGTAGCTCCCAGGGACGGACCTTGACCGCGCCCCTCTTGCTGCTGGGGTGTGCCTGCTGTCTCTAGAAGGGCTTGCTGCTGCAAAACGGACGCTGAATGCGTTTTTGCTTTTCACCTGATTCCATCAAAGTGAAAATCTTCTATGGATTTCTTGCAGTTAGCTGTAACGGGTACAAACGTAGATCTTTCGTGAAAGCGAAGTGGCACAGTGTGAACTATAGAAAAGTGGGGGACACCTCTATTTTTTTGGTTTGCTACCTCTTACCCTCAGTGATGCGGCCACGTTGTGTCTCCCAGGCAGGGGACCCTTGGTCTGTGTAGTTTCTATTTTATGATGATGAATATATTCTCAGTCCATAGCACACTGCTAAGGATATAGTATCGCTTAATAAATCTGCCTATTGTCTATATTAGGTGTAGTCCTTTAATAGTACTTGAGAAGAAATGTTGCAATTGAAACATAATTTGAAGGTTGTATCTTGCTAAATAATAATTTGGAATTCTTACTTTGAAAGTTAGGTTCTATCATGGAAGCATTTTTTATTAACTGAAGTTATGTCAGTCTTTGAAAATAAATTTTGCTAAAAAAGCTATGGATGGTCAGCATTAAGCTTAGTGCTTAAATTGTGCTCTAATTACCAAATGATCTTCCTGTGATTTAATTGACAAGTCCCATTGACACTATAATCAGTGAGAGGAAAATATTGCGTCTTGTTTTTTTTTTAAAGCATATGCCCTTAAACATTTATTCCTATTTTAACTAAGAATTGCCTCCGGGGTAGGGACACTGAATAAATTCTTTTGACATATAGGGCTCCTTTAATTGTGTATTTATCATTTCTGGACTGCAGAACTCCAGTAACTAGGTTTCAATGGAGTTGCAGGTGGAATGAAGGGTATTTGTGTATTGTATCTCTGGGACTTAAAATTCTGCCCATAGCTGGTTGAACCATATCTCGCTGGTTTTCTGCTGCTAATCCTTCTTGGAGAGTATTGATAATTAGGACAGACCGTCTTCCCGTGTATAGCCAGCGTGTGATGTCCATTCGCGATACAGAAAAGCAGCCGTTCCTGAGCATCGGGAGGGAGGGGTCACAGGCGTTTTTAACTATTCCACTCTAATTGGTGCATCCTGTAACAGTCCCAACAGTGAGTCATCCGAATCCAAAATCTGTTAAGATTGGAGTAAAGCCAGTCTTCTTTGAGCATTTTTGAAAGGACGTTTTGGCGAGCCCCAAATGAAAGCTTTCCAGGGCATGCTTCTTGATGAGTAATAATGAGTCTCAAGCAGCGTTTGAAGGGAGGTATTTGTTATGGAGATTGTGACAACAAATCTCCCGCTGAGGCGCTGGGAGGCCGCTACCCCAGCAGCTCCATTGCAGAAATTGTGGGGCCCCTGGGCCTTGGCTCCTTCTCCTGGAAAATTGGCTTGGGGTGTCCCGACTTTCTGTGGCTGCGAGTGAATGAAGTATTGTCACATGAATCATTCGTTCCAAACTGGGGGGAAAATGCTAATGTTGTTTTTTTAAATGGAAAATAGGCATGAAACCACTTAAACTGTTGACCATCCCGTAGTAATCTGTTTAAATAGAAGCCGCAGTGTGGGACCCTGCGTGACATACACACACATACAGATGGATACGTACATAGATAGGTCTTTGTTTTCCCTGGTATCAACTGACGTGTGGGCATCAGCCCAAGAAGGAGATGCACACTTTCTCCTCCATGACATGTTGCTGTTATTAAGAAAACCCGGAGCCTGTAACTCCTTTTGTGTTTTCTCCTCATCTCACTTGCTAATAGACTTTCCTTTTATCAGCAACTGTGGTAGAGGGCCCGTTTGTGACAGCCAGATTGCGATTTTGCTACTCCCTTCCTTTCAGTGATCCAAGTAGTAATTACAAGCCATTTGATCCCGAAGCATCTGCTGTGAGAACATGCGGAGTTTCCATTTTCTCTCCTTGAGGCACACTGAGCATGAGTGATTTGACATGTGCTTTCACGACCATTAATGGAATAGTAATCATGAAGGTTTCTGCCGAAGTCGCCCGCGAGGAGGGCGTGCCTTAGCCGGGCCATGGGGCCGACCACGCGGTGACCCAGCATCCTTAGCTCCTCAGGGTTTTGTGACAAAGGATGGTTCTCCTGCAGTTCTTCATGGTGGCCACTGTTGAATTTGGGAGGTTAAGGCAGCTATGGTAGGATTCTGCCATCCAGACTGAACCTCAAAAAAGTTCTTTTACATTGTTATGGACCTTTACGGGATAATGCCTTCAGATGGCCTTCCTCACACCGGTCTCCTGACCCCATGAAGCTGGGGGGGGGGGGGGGTTAGCCCCCTTTAAAGGTGAGGAAACTGTAGCCCAGAGACATTAGATAACCAGCCCTGGCAAGGCTGGGATTTAACCAGATGGTCTGTTCTATTTTTGCTGTCTGTTATCTGTGTTTTCTCCAGGAACTGGGAATCTTGAGCAGGCTAATTGGAAACTAGTTTTTTTTTTTTTTTTAATTTTTAAAAAGATTTTATTTATTTATTTGATGGAGAGAGAGAGCACGCACCTGCAGGAGAGCTCTTAAGCAGGGGGAGGGGGGCAGAGGGAGAGGGAGAAGCAGGCTCCTCACTGAGCAGGGAGCCCGATGTGGGGATCGATTCCAGGACCCTGGGATCATGACCTGAGCCGAAGGCCGACGCTTAGCCAACTGAGCCACCTGGGGTGCCCCCAGAAACTAGTTTTTTGTGGGAGGGGGCGGGGGGTTTGGGGAGAGGTGGAGTGGAAGGCGGGTGGGTTTGCACAGCCTTGGCAGAGTAACGAGCTGCTGGTTTCTGGGTGAGTGGTAAAAAGATGAGGGAACCATGTCAGAAAAGGGTAGGCTGGGAAAAGAGCTTTCCAGATGGCTTAGTTTGTTTGCTTATTTTCAAGATTCTCTTTTCCTCTAATGAAAAAGAATGGCTGTTGTCTGGTTTATTGAGAATAAATCCACGCATGTGTATTCTCGGGTGTGGACAGCATTGACCCTTGAGGGAATCTGTCTAGTTTTCGTTCCAAGTGGGCAAAGCTTACAACCACCCAGGACATCTGTAAACATATAGCCTTTTCTTTTTCTTGTTCTGATCAGTCAACTCCGTATTCCTGGTGTTTCCTTGGCATAACCAGATTTTCCCTTTTTTGAGCTGTGTATGTTTGAGATTGTGTGTTATGCACAGGAAGAACTTACGTGTACATTTTCATTGCAGGATCTCTCGGGAGGCTCTGAGTCTTCCACAACCTTGGCTTTGATAGGCATCTCACGCTTACTCAATCTTAGCTCGACAGCGTAGACTCAGGAAATGATTCCACAGAGCAGCTGTAGGCACAAAGCCTTGTTTAATTGAGTAGAATATGGGTATTCTGTCCAGTGGCATTTATCTGCATTCTTTTCTCTTGTCTAGAACTTCTTCCCCTTCAATAATCTATTAATTTCTCTTCTTAAAACTTAGGGAAGATTAAGAATTTTACGCAACTTTTATTTTTCAGGCCAATGTATGACTAAATTTTTGGTTGCATCCAGTTCAACGCCCCTGTGCGGATACGTTCTGGGTGCAGAATTTGCTGGGTGAAGGTCCGAGAAGACTTAGAGCCACGAAAGACGGAGCCTCTGCTGTCATTTGTCTCAGCACCAGGGGCGTGGGGGTGTGTGAGAGCACCTAAAAATGACTGTCCAGTGAGCTGGGCTTCACTAAGTGCTACATCGGGGATAGAGGACAGTAGCCTCCTTTAACTCAGTGGAATTGGGGTAAGAGGGAAGGGAGCAGGAGAGACTTCATTAGAGAGGGAGCGGGTAGCTTGGAAGTAAGGTTGAAGGATGTGTGTGGTTTCCTCACTGGAGCTGTGAGGAAGGTGAAGCAGGCAGGGGAACTTGACATGAGAGGAGCATGCTGCTGCTTTGTGGGGAATGTCAGGGGAGCCGTTTTGTTCCACTAGAACTTGGTGTGTGCTGTAGAATAATAGGAAAGATTCAAGAAAGTTCGGTTGTATCCATTTTGTGGGGAGGTAACTGGCAGGTTGATATTTCTATAGTGCAGTGGTGAGGCTGAAGCCAGGTGTTTAGGGTTCAAATCCCCATGGTACCACCGTCACAGCTCACTGTGTGTACTTGGGCAAGTTTCTAGAATTTTCTGAGCCTCATTTCTCACTTGTTACCTAGAGGGTCAGGCCAATGCATGAAGGGTTGTTAGATAGTGAACTGACAGCCTGGGAAAGCTTATTCCATCCAGTGGCTCCTGACTGCCTGGCTGGCTTAGTCAGTAGAGCATGCGGGTCTTCATCTCAGGGTGGTGAGTTCGAGCCCCAGGTTGAGTGTGGAGCCTACTTAAAAAAAAAAAAAATCCATCTGGCCCCATGTAAGACCGCCTCTCTGATGGAGAGTAAAGGATGAGAACAGGAGGAAAGCGAAGGATACTTGTGAGCTTGGACTTCTCTCATCCCTCTCCCACCTATCTCTCTTCAGTCACATTTTTCCTCTTCTGCTCTGAAAGTGTGCCAAGATGAAGTTGCTTTGCAGGAGTATCCACTGTTTGACTTCTTGACGGGGCTTCCTGTGTGGTTTCTTACTCCACAGTGACCTCTGCTGGGGTATTAGTTTGATTCGGAGCGAGCCTGGTTTGAGAGCTGGGGTCTGTACCTTCAAGGCAGTACTTGCTTGTTGCTCATGCACCTGGTTGAACTCACTCCCCGGAGGAAAAGTACCTGGAGGTTGAATCAGAGAAGGAAGAGCGATCTGTATGAGATAGGACCCTTCAGGAGAAAGTCGGTGCACACTGGCTCCCTGCTCCTTGGCTCCAGGCATCTCTTCCTCTCTTTTTTTCTTTTGGTTTGGCACATGAGGTTGGTATTCGTTCTGGGCTATGATCATCTTCCAGGAAAATATACAGAAAGTGACAGATCCATGACAGATCCAGAAACGTTCCTTTAAAGACAAATACCACATTTTTAAAAAGACAACACAGAAAAACTGATTCTTCTCTTGCTTTTCCTGAGCCTGTTCTTCTGAAATCTTCAGTATATCTGTTCTAGTTTTTTTTAAAGATTTTATTTATTTATTTGAGAGAGACAGTGAGAGCATGAGTGGGGGGCAGAGGGAGAAACTGGCTTCCCGCGGAGCAGGGAGCACAACCTGGGTCTTGATCCCAGGACCCCGGGATCATGACTTGAGCCCAAGGCAGACGCTCAACTGACTGAGCCACCCAGGTGCCCCTCTATTCTAGTTTTTAAATTCAGTGTGGGAGGATTTTTTGCTTTTTAGGAGGGTTTTTTTAGTGCATGAAATTCAAAGTAAAATACATTGATGATAACTTTATGAAAAGTAGGATATAATGTGATAGTATTGAAAGTAAGATTTTCTAGTGTTTAAGGTATTTTCACGTCTATATATTTTTGCTTGCAAAATCTGTATTAACTACACTAATATCCCCTTTTACAGAATAGGAGACAAGGCTCAGCAAGGTGAATGTCTGTCCTGCTGATTACATGGTAGAGTGTGTAACTTGAACATCAGGTTTTTTTATTTCAAATCCCCAGGTCTTTTCTTTGCCACTAGACCAATGCAAGAATCTAACCAGAGGACAACATTTCTGAGTGGCTTAATACATGTGAACTATTTTAGTTTATAAATCATGGAGGTTTCATGTTAGCATGAGATCATTGAATTACTGTGATAATGGGGTCCAGGGAGTTAAACAGCTTTGGGAAAAACTTCCTTTTAAAGGTGGTATGTTTGGGGATGATTTCTAAGAGTGTCTAGATGTGAAATAGCTGACAGAAAGAAAAAAAAATGTTCCCGGGATTAGGTACTGATTTTAAAAAGCGAGTAGAAATAAGAAGAGAAACCTCAGATTAAGTGCAGTTCGGGTTAGGATGCGGGCAGGCAGGAGTGGCCATAAACAAGACCCTATTAAAATTCACGGGGATCAGGAATGCAGATGTCACGGGGCACCTGTCACGCAGCAGTTCTAGAGCAGTGAGAGTGGATACCCAGCACCCTTGCGTCCACTGGGTTGTGTTCAGACTTGGGCTAAGTGGCGAATGGAACGTGGCTAGAACACTGGATGAGGAGTCCATACTCTTCTGGTCAGCCTTTCTGGGCTTCAGTTTCCTGTGGGGTAAATGAATGAGGAGACACTGCACTTGTCTGCCCCAGAGGGTTGTAAGAAGCCAGGCACAAGGAATGTGTAAGGGCTTACTATAAACTATGCCACGAGTCAAGGGGACATTTTTTTTAGTGGTATCCGTGCTTGTGTATCAAATCTGTATTTTCTTGTGGTATCTGAAAACAGGTGGATGAACTGCTGCATATATACAGTTCAACGGGCGATGGTGTTCCCCGGGACAACACGTGGGAAGTCCAGACCTACGTTCATTTTCAGGATAATCAAGGAGTTACTGTAATGATCAAGCCAGAGCATAGAGTAGAAGATATTTTGACCCTGGCGTGCAAGGTAATGGATTTTGCTGTGGAAATGCATCTCGGTAGAAAGAGCATTAATGTTACATCCCTGTGCCTTCTAAATCTCTGTGGTATTTAAGACCTCACTTTCTATACTAGGGAAGAGATCACCATCTATTGATCATCATGCATATTCATGGACATACTTATTAGTTTAATTAGCATTCTCCTCCTCCATCTTTTAGAAAAGTGAGTGATTGGGTTATGGCCCCTTGCCTTCATGAAGAACTTGAGCTCTTTTACTGAAATTCTTTATGCACCTTTACAGCTGGAAAAATTATAAAGACTGTTGGTATTTAAGTTCCTTGGAGACAGTGCCCTGTAAGAAAGTGCCATAAACTTTGAAATAGTTTGGTTTACTCCTAAGCAGTTTTATCTAGTTTCTCCAGATTAAACGAGTAACTTGATCCTGTTCACAGTTGCTTCATGGAGATTGTTACAAGATGGTGTTTTACTCATTATTCTAACTGGGTTTTGTTTCTGAAAAGAATGTTTACGGCAAGTCTTAAAGAGAGCCAGCTGAGGCGCTCATTAGAGCGGAGGTTTTTAATCCACCAGGTGGCGCAGTAGAGCTGAACGCTAAAGTTTTCAGAGAAAATGCCATCAAATACCTGGAATAGTCAGAAGAGGCGTGTGGACTTTGGTAACTCTTTACCGTGTACAGTTAATAGTTGTGAATAATCTTTAGTTTTATCTTTTAATATTCTCACTTTGACTTAAGCATTAGGACACCAGACATTTATGGATGTAGCTTACGTTCTTATGGATCTAATGTTCTTTTACTCCTTTATGTAAGGTTTTTATTCAGACAACCGACAATACTGTTTTCGGTCAACAACATGAGTTATGACATTCATAAGACTTGTGACAGAGGATGCCAGAGGTCGGAGTGGGTCATTCAGACCCAGTTAGAGCATAGGCCTGAGATAATTTCTGAATGAGTGAATGAGTACGTGTATCTACATTTTTCTTTTGAAACATTTTTGGAGTAGGAAATTCCTAATTTTGAAGTCTGTAGAATGAGATTTTTCACATTTCACCCAATTTCTCTACTTCAGTAATGAGAAACAACTTAGGTAAAACCAGCGTATAAGATGATAGTATTTGCTGAGATGATAAGATTTATTCTATCAGCTAATATACTACCATAAGTTCTTAAAAATACATCTCTCACTTTTAGTCATAAGCGGTGTCATTTAGGAAAAAGCCAACTTAAAAATAATTATTTGTCCTGTCAATCTTTTTTTGCACATTTAAATTTCAGCTCTTACATATATGGGTTTAAACTCCACACATTATATACAGTATTTCCTTTAGAAATTTCCACTTTGATTTTTAATGAACAATGATGAATTTAGAAAGAACATTTAAAATCTGAATAGCTGTCTTTTTTCTTTACAGATGAGGCAGCTGGAGCCCAGCCACTACGGCCTACAACTCCGAAAACTTGTAGATGAAAACATCGAGTACTGTGTCCCTGCACCATGCGAATACATGCAAGAACAGGCACGTGTACTTGAGCTTTAGAGAGGGAAATCTGAACCACAGCCACGGCCTCTTGATTTTAAAAGTCTGTAATTTGTGGGGGCGCCTGGGTGTCTCTGTCGGTTAAGTGTCCGACTCTTGATCTTGGCTTGGGTCTTGATCTCAGGATGGTGAGTTCAAGCCTGTGTTGGGCTCCACGCTGGGTGTAGAGCCTACTTAAAAAAAAAAGGATGTAATTTGTAGGGGAGGGGCAAATTCTGTTTTAATTTGGCATCTAGTTTGGCAGTCATTAAAATACATCTCCAAAGGGACGCCAGGGTGGGTCAGTCCGTTGAGCATCTGACTCTTGGTTTCGGCTCAGGTCCCGATCTCAGGGTCCTGGGATGGAGCCCAGGGCGTCTGGCTCAGCGCTCGGTGGGGAGGCTGCTTCTCCCTCTCCATCTGCTCCTCCCCCAACTCCTACACGCATGCACACACACATTCTGTCTCTCTCTCTCTCTCAAATAAACAAACAAAATCTTTAAGAAAAATGTCCAAGGTATCATGACATTAAATTTATTGATTTTGTTGTTTTTCCATTTTGTAGGTTTATGATGAAATAGAAATCTTTCCGCTAAGCGTTTATGATGTGCAGCTCACGAAGACTGGCGGTGTGTCTGACTTTGGTAAGCACAGGAGCCTGGTCCCAGAGCTGTGTTGTCCGTCCCTGTCTAGTTTGCGCCAGTATCTTCGGACCTCATTTTTTTTTTCTTTACCTTTACATTTCGGTGTCAACTATGACAGTAGTTTCTGAACTTCCTCTCTCTTCCTTCATTTCTATCTATTTATATTAGGCTCAAAAGATACTAGTATTAGGGGAAAATGCCAAAGTAATTGAAAGAAATGAGTCTAAAAATTGATGAGTTTGAAAGGATGGTAATAAGACTCACACAACGAATTTACTGTGTGCTGGGTGCTGTTCTGAGCTGAGTAACTCCTGATTCTCCTCCGTGTCTTTGCGATGAGGGAGCAGAAGGCCGGCAGAAGACAAAGCATAAGCTGATACCCTGCAACCTGCTCCCACCCCCCACTCCTGGGTGGGACACATGTGACATTCTTCCAGGAATCCCCCCAACTGTCTTAATGCCTTGCTAGAAAGGAAAAACAACCTTAACTTGACAATGGCAAGGCCTGGGCTTTCCTGTGAATCTTCTTTGACATATGAAAGTCCTTTCTCAACCTCCCTTTTTCCTTACCTCCCCAAGCCCATAGTATATAATCAGCCACCCCTCACAACCGGGGCAGCAGCTCTTTCTGCCCACGGGTCCTGTCCCTGTGCTTTACCATTTTGTACCAAAGACGTCTGAAGAATTCTTTCTTGGTTGTCGGCTCCAGACTCCACCCCACTGAACCTCACCTATATTCCAAAACTACATTATTTGCTCTCAGCTTTTACTGGCCAGCCGGCTGTGGCGCCCTTCACTGCGTCCCCTCACCCGTTCCCTCCTCTCTGGATATCCGCTGTGGCCTCCAGGAACTAACTAAAGGTCTAACTTTCTTAATGAAGGCTTATCTGATTGCTTTACCTTCAGCTTAAAAATTAAGGGTCAGTATTATCCAAGTCACTTTGTAATATTTGATTTTTGCATTTCCATTTGTTTCTCTTTAAACTTGGCTTTGAGCTCCTTATGGACCGGGCTCATGTCTTAAAGTTCATTTCGATATTTTGTTCTGTCTTTTACCCTGGGAACTCAGTAATGAGATAATGATCAATACATATCTCCATAAAAGACTATTTCTTGTCTTATTGAATACATTGATATAATTTTTTTCCTTAAAATGAATCCAGCTGATCAAATTCCAGTCATTGTAATATGTTAGTTTTCTTGGGATTTGTTCTTTTTTTTAAATTGATACAATGGGCATGTTCTTTGTTTTTTAATTTACATAGTCTATTTTGACCCAATGTAATGTTGGTTTTCCCTCTGAAGTCATCTTAGCATTTTGTCTATATTCTATTGCCCTTCACTCTACTTTCCTTGGTGGGTGTTTGCGCATCTTCTTTGTATTTAAGTGACTGAAGGACTGAATGAAGATACTTGCAAAGATGCTCTGTGGTGATCACAGTCTGCTAGGCTCTGCCGGAGGCACAGGGGGAAAGGATGGGGGGAACACATCATTCTTACTGTCAAAGAACTCCCAGTATTAAGGAACCAAGACTCGGAAACAAGTGCTCCCAACTGTGGAATCAGAGAGAAGGACGCACCCAGGTGAGGGAGATGCGTTTGGAGGAAGGGCTGTCTCACCTGGGTTTTGCGTGCAGTCGCATTTAGGGCACGTATGGTATCCATCCGGGCGGTTTTCCACCGCCTTAAAATGCCTAACCCCATACGGAGTTGTTTCTTAATGAATTATTTTGTATTGAACTGAATTTAATTTCTTTCACTAGAGTATTTTTGGGTTTCAGCTTCTAAAAAAACCCGTAAATGGTGGTGAAGCACCCATAACAAAGTTTACCATCGTAACCATGAAGAGTGGTTCAAAGTGACAGCCCAGTGACATTAAGTACATTCCCAGACGGTGACATTAAATACGTTCAGAACTGTTTTCATGTTGCAAAACTGGAACTCTGTCTTCTACACAGTCTTCCCCCAGTTCCTCCTTCCCATTCCTTGCGAACCACCCTTCTGCTTTCTGTCTTTGAATTTGACTGCTCTCCGTATCTCACAGAAGTGGAATCATACAGTGTTCGTTCTTTCGTGACTGGCTTATTTCACGTAGCATAACGTCCTCAAGGCTTGTCTGTGTGATCGCGTGTACGGGGATCTCTTTCCTTTTATGAGGGCGTACGTAATTCCGTTGTCTGTACGGACTGCATCGTGTTAACCCACTCATCTGTCAGAAGAGGGTCAGGCTGCTTCCACCTCTTGGCAGTTGTACATAACGCCGCTCTGAACATGGGCGTAGCGTCTGCGTTTGAATAAGGTCGTGCGCTCAGCTTGGAGCTTCAGCTCGGCACGTGCCTGTCTCCCTGCCCCCGCCGGAGAGCTGTGCTTTCTCAGTACCTGCAGCTTGACTCCTTGACACAGCATGCTTAGGAGAAGAGATGTTCAAGGGCATACTGCTGGCTGAGTTGGAGAAATCCGTGAGTGTGCTGAACTTCGACTTGTTTTCTTCTTTTATTGCCACTCGCAGGGTTTGCGGTGACGGCCCAGGTGGACGAGCAGCAGCATCTCAGCCGCATCTTCATCAGTGACGTTCTCCCTGACGGCTTGGCATATGGAGAAGGTCCGCGCGGCACAGAGTGTCTCTGTTCTCTCTTAATTCTGAACTATGGAATGCAGTCTGCCGAGTGAATGTTCTCGTTACAGTGTTGTCAGAAAATGGTTTCTCCTAGAATTAAAAAAAATAGTTTAATTGAAAATGCATATGTGCGCGTGCACACACACGTATATATGTGTATATAGAGAGAAAGAGAGAAGGGGAGTGTAGTTGTGGGGGGTGTTTTGAAGGAGAGTGTGTAGTACACAGAGATGGTACAGTGCATGTGTACAGACAGATGGAGAAAGGAAACAGCCAGACCCAGATAAATGTTATTTCCCACAGCATTTAACATCAGGTAAATAGAGGAACAACAAATTTGAATGATGGTCAAATGGTCCCCCCCCCCTTTTTTAAGATCTATTTACTTTGGAGAGAGCGTGCACCATCAGGAGGAGGGGCAGAGGGGAAGAATCTCCAGCAGACTCCCTGCCCAGCACGGAGCCCACGGTGAGGGGCTCTGGCTCACGACCCTGAGATCATGACCTGAGCTGACATCAAGAATCGGACACTCAACCAACTGAGCCACCCATGTGCTCCTGGTTTTCTTTTTCAAACTGTTCCTTCTAGGGGCACCTGGCTGGCTCAGTCCGTTAAGCACATGACTCTTGATCTCGGGTCATGAGGTTAAGCCCATGTTGGGCAAAAAGTTTACTTAAAAAACAAACAAAAACAACCCCCAAATTTCTCCGTTTAATCGCAGCCTTGAGAGAGCTGAAATGTGTTATCAGCGGCATCCGAATACTGTGTGTTTTGGTCTTGTCTTTGAAGACAGCAGCAGGACGGTCGCTGAGAATGCATGGTTAGAGTTTGTAGGTGTCCTTCACCTTCATGTTAAAATACTTCTCTCAGTAATCTCTCTTTCTTTGTTTCCTCTTCCTTGTTCTCAGGGTTGAGAAAGGGCAATGAAATCATGACCTTAAATGGGGAGGCTGTGTCTGATCTTGACCTGAAGCAGATGGAGGCCTTGTTTTCTGAGAAGAGCGTTGGGCTCACTCTGATTGCCCGGCCACCAGACACAAAAGGCACCTTGTGCTCTTCCTGGTCAGACAGTGACCTGTTCTCAAGGGACCAGAAGAGTCTGCTGCCCCCTCCGAACCAGTCCCAGCTTCTGGAGGAGTTCCTGGATAACTTTAAAAAGAATACAACCAATGGTAAGGCTTTGTTCTTTCTTCCTTCTTCATTGCTGGTATCAACAGCAGATATTTTTAGGCTGTAATTTTGCTTGCAAACTTAGATTCTTTAGGCTGTTCAAGGAATATTTTCTCATTTATTAGGAGAAGAACACAGATGCCAACCAAGTAGATTTAATCAAAATTTCATGCACTGTAGAAATTATAACACTGTCACGAAAATAGAAGATAAATTTCTGCACAAAAGAAAATTCTTTAAAATTACAGGAGCTTTAAAAAAAATCACCCAGGATAATTTTGTATTGTAATTGCTTTGTGATTGAAGGTAGATGGAAGCCTACATAAATGACAAAGTTTGATTTTCTGTTCAGTTGAATCTAAGGCAAAAAACATTTTGCTGCAATCTTTTGGGTTCTTAGAAGAGTTGTTACAATTTAATTCTTTACCTCTTTTGTTAAGTGACTACTTTCTCAATAAACTGCAAACTTTTCACGTAGGTCATAAATTTTAAAATTTTGCCAAGGCTTAAAAATGAAAAGTTGTATGCCAGCTTATTTTTCTAAACGTAAAATTTCCATATGAGGAAATAATCTGAAGGTCTGGATTTCTGAGTTTATTGATTCACGCATAATTCATATGTTGCCGGCAAGTAAATCAGAGGCTCCTGCTGATCCTGAAAACCTGTAGCTTCCGTCCATATTCCTGGAGGAAGCTGGTCGAGCCCCCCATGAGACAGAGCATAGGGTCTTTACGTGCTTACAAAGATTGATTGATTGATTTATAGAGCGCGAGCAGGAGGTGGGGCAGAGGGAGAGGAGAGAGAATCTCAAGCAGACTTCTGCACTGAGCGCAGTGCCTGATGGGCTCAGTCTCAGGACCCTGAGATCATGACCTGAGCTGAAACCAAGAGCTGGATGCTCCATGGACGGAGCCACCCAGGTGCCCCCACCCAAAGGAGCTTTTATACTTAATTGCAGTGATGATGGATTTCCAATTGAAATCTCTGCATGATTACTAGAAATGAATGAAAAACACAAAAAGAGGGGTTGTTCAGATAGATTTAATTATAAAGCAAGTTTATTAGGTCATTTTTGGAATTAAAAAATCAGATGTAAGATTTGTGATTCAATAAGGTGTCTAGTGCTTTCTCCTCTTGGGGCTTCACTCCAATTTAAAATGCCATTAAATTGACTATTGGCATATAAAAGCGGATATCATAAAGCAAAACTCATGATGGAACTAATTAATTACTTGGTTATATTAGGGCCATCACTCAGTGACCCTGGGCTCTGTGCATTCCACATAATACATGCATGTGTCCATTTGTTGGATTCATTATTCTTGAGGGATACATTCATTGCCCGTTACATCTCTGTGTATTTTATCATAATAAGAAATGACTGCAGAGTCTATAACACTTTCGGTACTGCGGGAATGAATTTCTATAGAAAGCAGCAAAAGTCGCAAGTTTACTTTTCTTTCTTTTTTTTTTTTTTTTAATTGTAGGGATCAAGTGGGTCAGCTAAGCGTATTTACCCCTTTTTGTTTGCTTTGGCAGAAACAATTCAAAGAGGTCCTGGGTCAGATAGCCATTATATGGGGCACCTGGGTGGCTCAGTTGGTTAAGCATCTGCCTTGGGCTCAGGTCATGATCCCAGGGTCCTGCATTGGGCTCCTTGCTCAGCAGGGAGTCTGCTCCTCCCTCTCCCTCTGTCCTCCCCCCTGCTCATGCTCACTTGCTTGCTCTCTCTCTCTCCCATACTCTCTCTCTCTCAAATAGATAAAATAAAGCAGGCTTCTGAAAGAAGAAGATAGGCATTATATTACTCACCTTAGGGAGCCATTCTAATGGGCGAAACCTTCATAACTTACCCAAGACCTGCTGGTGTCTGTGTATACAGATGGCTTAGCTGGGTAGACGGACAGTGCTCTTCTCTAGCTGGTGGTCCTGCAGGTGCCTACACAGTGGTCCTCCTGCCCCCAACGGAGCTCTGCTGCAGCCAGGAGAGAGCCGTTGACCCCTCCCTGGTTTCCTGGCGATGCCACGCGTCTGGTGGGGCAGAATCACTCTCCCCAGGAGCTCCCCGCCACCCCCCGCCTGCTCTTCTGCTGTCTGTCTGCCTCACTGTTCCATAGTAACGTGTTTATGTGGAAAACACCACAGCCATGATGGGCGGCTTCCCCCACACACTGTGCAAATACAGAATTTGTTTGTTTTCTTTTTGAAGTGAAGCTTGTGAAGGAAGAAAATGCCTATGAGTGAACATCTCAGAAGGACGTCTGTTTTTAAGGTTGGGGGAAAAGGAAATAAGGGGGTGGAATTGGGAGATAAAAGGAGTGAGTCCCTCATTTGTGCGTAGTATCGAGATTGTGCTCGAGAGCCTGCGTGGGTGAAAGGAGAGGTGAGGTGGCACAGTGACAGGGTGACAGGCCCCCCGCCTTTGAGTCTGACGAGTCCTGGCTGCGCTTGCATGGGTGCGACCTTGGGGCAGCCCTCAGCCGGGGAAGCATGGGCGCCGGTGGGGGACCCCCGAGCTTCCTTACCCACTGCGGGGACAGTTCTGCGGTGCATACCACGATTCAGCAGGGGGGCCTGGTAAAATTGAGCCCCACTGCGTGTAGCAGCCTCGTTTTCACACCTTTTATGGGCTTTCTCCCCTCCTGGTCTCACCTTCCCTGTGCCCTCCCTTGGGCCTCTTGGGATCACCTTCCAAATAAACTTGTAAACCCATGTCCTCGGCTTGGACTCTGCTTTTGGGGGAGCCAATATGAAGACATTGAGCCTTAATTTCTCATCTGGAAGATACGGTTTCGCCCCTCACCCAAATAGGTCCCTCCGAGGGAGTCCACATCTGTGTGTGTCTGGCCCAGCTCCTTACATGTCAGCAATTCCAAAAATGGGATTCTCCTCTTCCCTCTCCTGTGCAGCTTATCGTTTTATGAAAAATTATCTTGCTTTACTTTGGCGATGAATCAGAAACTGGTAGTCCCGTTGTCTTGCTAAGAAGGTTAAAAGTGACGCAAAGGAAAGAACTTAAATGAGTGATGAGCAGTTTTTCACTCATTTTTGAGTTACACGCAGCGTCTGCCTTCCCCTCAGTTTCGTGTTCCCTCGGCATGACCAGAGGCAGCCCTAGCCCAGTGCTTGAAAAGAAGGAAGATTTTCTCATTTTGTTTTCCAGAGAAGTCAGTCCTCTGTTAATAAACATCTGGTTCTCTGGAAAGGAACACCTGTGTTTTGTCTTGTTTTGTTTTTCTAAATAGAAACAAGAATATAAGAAGATAAAGGAAGAAGCTGCAGGGTTGTTTTGGGCCTGTCTTGACTCTCCGTGATGAAGGTTTACCGATCCCATGTCGGGTGCTTAAAGCGTGCGAGGCCCTGGGAACAAGCTACGTTGGGTTTAGGGCTTTGGGTCTACTTTTGTGTTTGGTCAGGTATCCAGAAATTTATATTTGTTAGCTTTAGTCTCTTGATCCGGTTAGAGCAAAAAAACCAAAAAAACAACCCCCCCTTCTTATTTACCTATCTGACTAAAAAGGTGCTGGCAACGGTAGTAGGTCCCGAGGAGCCTGGGCAAGGATTGTAGCTTGCTCTCCAGCATCTTTGCTTTTCTAGAAAAGCATCCTACTGGCATTTGAGACTCATTGATATGTGCCTGGTTAGGGAAATGCTCTCAAACTTCTGACGCTGAAGACTCTGCTGCTGAGCTCGGGAAAATGCGCATGCCTGGGGGCGGCTGTCAGAGAGCCTCCTACAGGAGGTCTGGGGTAGTGCAACCTGGCTCCCTCATGTGGCCGGGGGAGGGGGGGGGAGGCATTAGTCTAAAGGAGGTGCGTCTGACCCTGAGAGGTAGGACCTACCCTTTCTTGAACCCTCGTGTGCCAAGGGTTTGAGGGTTAAATGAGATTATCCCTGCGACGTTCGCAGCAGGTGGTAGCTGTGGTGTTTGCGAGCTGTGACTCTCTTGCGGGGGATTATATGCCCCAGACCACCACCACTGTCCTCAGTGGCTCAGAATGCAGCCGGCTGACCTGTGAGCTCGTCTCATTTGTGCCACAGCCCGCCCTCAGGAGACACTGGCCCGTTCAGCAAATTGAGTGCCCTGGGGAGCCAGGAACTTCCCGCAGTCCCCGGCTTCCCGTGACCGTCCTGTGATCCTCTGTGAAGGGCGGAGCGGACAGGAACGCATCTAGAACAGATATATGAGGTTCCTTGGTTTCCTTGGACATGAATTGACCATCTGATTCTTGCCTCTAAGGGTCGGTCTTTGTGTTTGAGTTATCCACAGCAGAAAGAGAGGAAGCGCGTATGGGCTGTATTTGACTGGAGCGGAAATCTCATCTGTAAAGACCGACCATAGAGAGCTTAAGGTTGCAGCTGGAATCCGCCGAAGAGGCTGGTGGTAGTTTCGAGCCAGCAGGGCCGCCATGGAAGGGCTTGGGCGTGCCAGCCCCTGATTATCCCGGATTCCTGTTCGTGCTGTTTTTGCGGTTTATATTGAAAATCCCTTTTCTAGGGTATGCCATCTTTTGAGATATTCCAGCAGCCTTTAGAGAGAGTGTTATTGGGCCTAGAGTTTCTGAACCAAGTCTTTCTGTGAACTTGGAGCGTGTTGTGGCTTTAACGTAGTCTCCGTCTGTAAACAGTGATTAACACTGTGCCTGAGGGTTGGGGTGCTTTTCACAGGAGACGGAAGAGAGGGGAACTAGGTTCCTGCTCCCACTCAGACAGCATCAGCCCAGCAGTGCTTAGCTGATGATGAAGGTAATTGCAGCCTGAGGTTCTTTTTTTAATTCCCCACCCGGTGCTGAATCACTCTCGTTCTGAATTGATGTGAGGAGTGTAGGTCCTTAAGCTCCAAGAAGCCACCTAGATGCAGATTTGCTCTTTGGAAGGAATTGCTCCTGGGACTGCATGTGTCCCTTCCACAGCTTTTCACCAGGGGCACGGGGCGAGGGGGTGGAATTACAGAGCCGCCTCTGATGTGGCCAACCCACTGATTTCCTGTTGATGAGGATGAGGGCATTTTGGCTTCCGCAGCCTGGTGTCGGATGACGAACAGCACGTAGCTCAGGGGATGTTCTGTTTGTGCGCGAGACTGCTGTGAGTGCGGCCGGCCGGCTGGCGCCCCAGATCCCCACATGTGAAGACATAGGAGTTCCTCAAGATGATTGGCGCATTAAAAAATTTAAAAGAAAATGAGTGTGAGAAATAGACCGCTTTTACCAGGACACAGAGAACGTTGGTCTCAGAATCTTCGTTGCTAAGAAGGGTGCCGAAGGTCCTTGTCAGTTTCGTTGGTGGATGTGAGCGCGTGGTTTTCTGTGAGCAGAGCTGGGAGTTGCACCTTGGATATGACTTCTCTTACCAAGCTTAGTGTTGTTGGGGAATTAGGTCCCTTTTCTCCTTCTTCGTCCATCATTTGGTCACTTGTTTATTTAACAAATAAGCAATAACGTTCTGCTACCTGTTGTAGGTACATAAAGATGAATTAGACATTATTTTCTAACCTCAAGAAGCTTATCGTTGAGTGGGGAAAGTAAAACGCTTGTAAATAATAATTCACCATTAAAAAAACCCTTTTCAATAAAGAGCGTTAGAAGACCAGCTCAAAGGTAGAGTTCCCACTGATTTTTCAAGATGTTTATTTTGAGCAAAGGGTCCAAAAGCACCGCAGCTGGAGAGTTACCTGTGTGTGTGTGTGGGGGGGGGGGGGTTGTAGTGTGGGGTCCGGAGGGTGTTTCACATACAGCAGCACGTAGAGCTCACCTGGCTAGTGTGTGAATGGGAAGTAAAATTGGAAAGTCTGTGAGGGCCAGATTGTAGAAAACTCTAAAACCCTAAAACGCAGTAATTTGTAACATGTCCTGGCCTGTATCTGAAAAAAACACAAAAAAACAAAAAAACTGACAAGTATGGCATTGCTTTCTCCTACCTTGTGCAAAATGCAGAGGATTTGTAAGGTCACTTATTTTCTTTTTTTTTTTTTTTTTTTTTTAACAGATTTTGTTTATTTGAGAGAGAGAGAGAGCAGGCACAAGAGCGTGGGGGAGGGGCAGAGGGAGAGGGAGAGGCAGCCTCTTTGCTGAGCAAGGAGCCCAAGGTGGGGCTTGATCCCAGGACTCTGGGATCATGACCTAAGCCGGAGGCAGATGGTTTACAGAATGAGCCACCCAGGTCCATTGGTCATTGTCTCTAATGACCAGAAGTCCTTGCAAAAGAAATACTCAAATAAAAGTTTTTTTTCTTGGGACAGAATGAATAAATGAATTACTGTCGGTGTCCTATAAAACCAAAGTGCTCCTCAGCACGTGAAGCCATAGCCAGGAGAAGCGGTCCTCACAGTGGTCCTTAGGGGGGGTGTCCTGCTGGCTTGTGGTAGCGGGTGCCCCACAGCAAGGAGGATGAGGCGTTGTTGGAACTGAGGGGGAAGCTGGTAAATAAAGTCTGCCAGCATTTTGAGTTAAAAACCAGTCTTACAGTATCTCTCCTAATAATAAATGGAATTCATCTTTCAGGTAAAAATCTGCAGAATTTCTCTGAAGAACACTGTGAAATTTACTGTGGGTGATGTCCCTTTTACTGGCCCTTTGAGAGTTTGGGGGGGCTGGGTCAGATCTAGCCTCCCGTGCAGGCAGGGTGAGCCGCCTGGAACGGTTAGGTGTGGTTGGAGAGAGGAAGCCTTCTAGGCTGTTACATAAAAGAAAAAAAAAGCTCTGACTGTTCCTGTGGCTATCGTGAGTCCTGAGTGCTGAATGCTGCTTGTCCGCATTTCCATGTTTGTTCTTTGTAATGGGCTTCAAAATGAATTATACTGCTGACTTTTTTCTTCCTTGTGAAGGAATTGAGACCATCAGGGAGGGCCATGTGGGGATATGTCCTCTTGAGCTTTCACTTCTAGAGACAGCTATGTTGTGACTGTGTCTTCCATTATTTGGATCGGTAATACATGTGCTGGTGTGACATCCCCGCAGTGCGAAGGGTTCAACAGTCAGAGCTGTGCAGGGAAGTGGTTAAAAGCGTGGCTACTACGCACGCAACTTGGGGTCAGTCTTGCTCCAGGTTGTGACTAGCTGTGGGACCTTGGTTGGGCAAGCCACTTAATCTGTCTGTGCTTAGTTTTCACAACTGTGTAAACTAGTGTTGCATTTTATGGGATTAATAAGCTAATATTTGGAAAGAACTAGATAGTGGCACATATAGCAAAGACCACATAAGCATTTAACTGAATAAAATAGGTGAATTTCTCTCACTCTGTACTTAGCCACCCACTCTCTCATCCAGTGGGAAGCATTGTTCTTTGTTTCTTTCTCGTTCTGGTCTGGAGACTCTTAAATGTTGGGGAAAATGGTGGGGCATTTTTCTGCTGTGTTTTATTGAATTACCTTCATGCATGACTATGGTAGGCAGATAAATCCCCACCAAGAATGTCCACATCCTAATCCCTGGAACCTGTGAATATGGCAAAACAATTTACGTGACAAAAGGAACTTCAGCAATGTGATTGGATGAAGGATTTTGAGATGGAGAGGTTATCCTGGATTACCCAGGTGGGCCCACTGTAAAACAGGCCAGAGAGTCAGAATGGGAGATGTAGTGACGTGAGGAGAATGGAGTGACGGGGACCTGTGAGCAAAGTAATGCGTGCAGCCTCTGCAAGTGGCAGAGACATGGGAACAGCCTCTCCCCTAGAGCCTCCAGATGGAATTCGGCCCAGGCAGACCCGTTTTGTTAGTCTTCTGACCTCTAGAAATATAATACATTTGTATTTATGTGTCAAGCACGGTGTTTGATGGCTGAGGTACAAAAATAAGGAACCATAGCCCCACCTTCCGGCAGCTACAGTGGAAGTGGGCAGATGTGTGAACAGGCAAGGGTCATAATCCACCATCATAACAGCTCTAAACTTGTGGGTCTCCAGGTTTTACTCCAATTTTACTGTGAAAATTATCAGGGACCCCCAAGGGCTTTTGTTATGTGGATTATATCTATCAGTGTTGACTGTATTAGAGATTTAAACTGAGAGGCTCCTGGGTGGCTCAGTTGTTGAGTGTCCACCTTGGTTTCGGCTCAGGTCATGATCTCGGGGTCGTGGGATGAAGCCCCGTGTTGGGCTCTGTGGTCAGGGCACAGTCTGCTTGAGATTCTCTGCCTCTCCCTCTCCCCCAGCCCTTCCCCCCACTCACACATACACTCATTTAGAAATTTAGGAAATATTTATTAAAATGTATTTTAATGTAACAAGTCCATTTCATATTAACACAGCATATTTTTAAAAGAAAATCAGTGAGAAGAATAGCATTGTTTTACATTTTTGTTATCTCTTTAATGCGTGTCTTAGTAGAAGACAGCTGGGTTTTGTATCAGCATCTGTGTTCAGCCTATTGCAAATGCTTGTTTTTGTGAGAGTGATTTGAAGAAAATCCAACCTCACGCAGATAATGTAGTTGGCAAAGAGAGGAGTATTTTAATAATCTTACAGGTAATTGTGAATATTCTTCTTTAATATTACACTAAAACTCAACAAGTGGTAGTTCCTTCAAGGTAAGTTGTATATGGTTTCGGAAACACTGTTGGTAGACCTTCCTACTTGCTCTGATTAAAGTCCATCGGCCTGACTTACACTTCGAATGGATCTTTTAGTCATGTGACTTTGTAATGTGCAATGGTTATTTGGAAAAATACTAGGTTGCTAGGTTATGCAAATCGTTAAAATATGGATGTTTTGTTACACAACATTAAAATCACATTCATTAATATCACCACCAGTTTCATGTGGAAAAGCCTAGATATATTGGGAAGCTATGGTGGTAGACACAAGTTTTCCAGGATTTGAATTTTTTACTAGAAAGTTGGAATTATATCTACAATACTGTCCTTTTTTCCCTTGGAGATGACAGGCTCACTTTGTTCATTTTATGTTTTCATTTTTAAAAAAGATTTTGTTTTTATTTTAAGTAGGCTCTATGCCCAGTGTGGGAGTTGAACTCATGACCGTGAGATCAAGAGTTGCATGCTTTACCAACTGAGCCAGCCAGGTACCCCACACTTTGTTCATTTTAAAGGAAGTATTTTGTCAGTTTTTTTTTTTTTTTGAGTAAAAATTGTTATTAAAAAAAAAGCTAGCTCAGCTTGCAGCAGAATGATGTAAGTGCATTTTTTTTTTTTTTGGCAACACCCATTGCATAAGAGCTATATGGATACTTCTCAAACATGTTCTCAAGGGTTGAGTTCTAGTAGAGTCCGCCATTTTTACTGCTTCACTGAGGACATTGTTAATGGATGCGGGCATGTTCTTGATGGAAGTGTGCGGTAATGGAGTCGATGGTGCCTGGTATGGTTGGTACTGCGGCTCTGACGGGTGCTACCTCATGAGCAGATCTACCCACGACTGCCCTGTGTCGCCATTGCAGATGTCCTCAGAAAACGGCAGATGACATCTAGCATTATCACTGAAAATAATTTTGAACTTGCAGGCCACTGGAAGGGGTCCCGGTGGCCCCAGGAGTCGACAGACCACACTCTGAATGAAGGGCTGTTACAGCAGAGAAGGGGCAGCGAGAACGCATGTTCTGGGTTCTCAGGGCCACCTCTGAGGGACAGCCTCACTTGAGTTAAGCCCTGAAGAAAGAGTGCATTCTGGGCACAGAGAAGTTGCGGAGGGTGGGGGTCGGGTCTTGCTGGGGGGAGACGTATGAGTAATTCAGGGTTTCTGGAAGGTAAGGTGCAAATGGGGGAAATGGAGAGGATAAGACTGGACTGGTGAGCAAGGGCCAGGTCACAAAGGGTCTCGTGTGCCAGGCGGGGAAGGTGGTGAGGAGCCGTGGGACAGGGGAGGGGCCCTGAACCTGCTGATGGGCCCACTGAGGAGTGATACAGTCGTGGGCCGGGCTGGGATGGGGTTGAGGGGTGGTGCTGTGGTGGCAGGGCAGTCCCTGTGCTTCTCTCCACCAGAGCACTGACGTCAGGAGGAGTAACTGTCCTTCCTCAGCACAGGGTCTTTTGTATCTTATCACTAATAAGTCACCAAACACATAAGTGGAGCCACTTGATAAAGATTTCCTCAAATGTATGAATGAATGAATCAAGGATATCCGAATGACAGGGCTTAAGCTTTAAAAAAGAAAAAAACCTCCAAAGTCTTGTGTTTCCAATATTAACTTTATTTTTTAACAAGATGCTAATGCTTACATTGTATATAAAATGTGGTCTGTTTCAAGTTGGTAAATGAACTACAAAGCTTAATTTCAGTCTTAATCCTGAACTCAAACACTAAAGTTGTCTATGAAGTGAGACGTGCCATGTTCTTACCCTCTCCTCCCCACAGTGAGTACTCCTTACTTGTGAAGATGCCTGGGGTCGAGCAGAGAAACTAGGGGGTCTCTCTCTCTCTCTCTCTCTCTCTCTCTCTCTCTCTTTTTCCTTTAATTTACTCATGGAACAAATATTCAGCGGCTGCCTGTTCTGTGTCAGGCACTGTTTTCAGAAGTGCTGGAGATAGAGCCGTGAGCACACGGATCTACACTTCAGTGCATGGAAAGCCATATAAGCAATAAACATAGTAAATTATATAGTGTACTAACAGGTGGTAAGAGTGAGGGAAACAAATAGATCGGGGGAGGAGGAGCCAGGAGTAGAGCTGGGAGCAGGCACCAGTTGTAACTAGGGCATCAGCAGCTGTTGGTAAGACCGAGGCACTGGAATGAGCTTGGAGGTGAGGGATGGAGCCTTGCGGACATCTGGAAGCAAAGCTTGCCCGGCAGAGGGGACCACCACAGGTGCCCCAAGATGGGGATGTAAGTGGCATGTTTAAGGATCAGCAGATAGCCCAGCGTGCCCGGGGAAGAGCCAGGGGACTGGGCAGCAATAGGAGGTGAGGCCCAGGAGGACAGGTGAGGCAGGATCAGGGAGGACTTGGTAAGCCAGTTCGAGGTCTGAGGAAAATGAGGGGCCATCGCGTGTTCTGGAGCAGAGAAGTGACATGATCTGACCAGGGTTTTCAGAGGATCACTAACTATGGAGAGGAGGCTGGAGGAGGCTGGAGGAGGCCGAGGGTGCTTTGAGGCTTTAGCAGTGACCCAGGCGGGGCACGATGGTGCCTTTCCCCTCCGTGGTAGCAGGGGAGGTACCGCCGGCAGAGCTTACTCAGAGATGGACGGTGGGGTGTCAAGGAAGGCGAGGAGGCAAGGGTGCCTCCCAGGTTTGGGCTTGAGCAACTGTTAGGAAGGAATTGCCGTCAGCTTAGATGGGGAAGCTGTCAATGGAGTGGTTTGGGGGGAAGACCAGGTGTCGACTTTGGAACACCTTGTGCTAAGCCTCTGTGTTTAGAGCGAATATTCCACCTGCTTCCAAAATGGTTTTAAAATGACTTATACTGAAAACCCATCCGTAAGATTCCACAAAATTTATCAAAATTAACAACATAAAGGGAAGGGGAGACCATTTGAATGACAACATGCCTACTTTAGAGGTTTTCACTCACAGTACAGGGGCAAAACCGTCTTCCTTATGAGAAAATGAAGACGTTTGAAATAGTGCAGCAAATTAATTCCTTTCATTTCAATCAATTGAGTTATGATTTGTTGCATCTTCTAAATTTATTTCTGATCCTGCAATTCTCAGCTCTGATTATCTATTTATAAATGATCTGTTCCCACATGAATCCTTTTATTTTTGAGAGAGAGAGAGAGAAAGCATGCTTGTGCACTTGAGCTGGGGGAGAGGGAGAGGGAGAGAAAATCCCAAGCAGGCTCCTTGCTGAGCGCAGAGCCTGATGTGGGACTCGATCTCACAACCCTGAGATCATGACCTGAGCCGAAATCAAGGATCAGCCGCTTAATCGAGTCACCTAGGTGCCCCCGTATAAATCCTTTTATCCCCCCCCCTCCTTTTGTCATTAGCGTCTTTAACAGGTTACCAGAAACTGTGACCAAATTCGAATTATCCAATTTTATTACTTGTTGATAGCTCTCGGAAAACTTATTTGGAAAGAGACATATGAAACTGTTAGCAAAATTATTTTGTGGCTTTTGTGCAGAGCCCTGGCCAGCTGCCCCTGGAGAGCGGGCAGAGGCAGTCCCATGTAGAAACAGTGTACAGAATGCCCCTTCCTCCCAGATCTCCCAGTGGGCTTCCTATAGAATCTGGAATTTCCAGAGAAGCACTTAGAAGCTTCTGAGCTTGCTCTTCTCAGCTTTTCTACATTTATCTTCCAAACAATAATTACCCCGAAATTGCCATTTGTGAATTAATTCTGACTTTAATGCTTCGGTTGATGGATGGCCACGTCACACTTCTGTGAAGGTGAGGCATCATTGCATGGTGGTATTAGCAGAATTATTTGGATGTCTACTGAATTGTGTCATTATTATGTCACAAAAACAGCCGAGGAGAAAAGGCTGAAAAACGGTGATAAGAAGCCTAGGTTTCATAAGCTTAATACGTATGACCCAAAAATGCCAGTCATCATGTGTGCGCCAGCCAGCAAGACCCTAGCCCCGTGTGGCTGTTCTTTGATCTTCAGTAGGCCAGTATGTGTTCAGTGGGGAAAGAGGAGGAGAAGATTCAGGTGTGTATCAGGTGACTGTAAATAGAAATTTTATAATTTGTTTAGATCCCTGGGAATAGGAGTCCTCACAAAACCTATAAACTCGATTTTCTCACTTTGGGATTGTATTCTGTGAGAAGTGGGGGGCTGCCTTCACATCACCTTGGGGGGATCTTGGGCTCTTCCTCTTCTGAACTGTGAAAGCATTTTGTCTGTATATCTGATACAGAAGTTAAGATTTATTGCCTTGCAGTATTACTGCGTACTTAACATAATTTACCTACTAGATTGAAAATCCCTTGAAAACCAGAGACCTTGGGGTGCCTGGGAGGTTCAGTTGGTTAAGCATCTGCCTTTGGCTCAGGTCATGATGCTGGGGTCCTGGGATCCAGCCCTGCATTGGGCTGCCTGCTCAGTGGGGAGTCTGCTTCTCCCTCTCCCTCTGTCCCTCACCCTGCTCATGTGCGCGTGCTCTCTCTCTCAAATAAATAAAATATTAAAAAAAAGAAAAACGGACTTTTAGGAATACTAAGTTTTTAAAAAAGATGTATTTTGTTAGAATGAGAGCACAAGTGGTAGGGGAGAGCAGAGGGAGAGGGACAAGCAGATTCTGCACTGAGCACTGAGCCCCACACGGGGTTGGATCCCATGAGCCCAAGATCATGACCTGAGCCGAAATCAAGAATCTGATGCTTAACCGACTGAGCCACCCAGGTGCCCCAAGGAATACCGAGATTTCTAAGACAGGGCAGCTAACGCCCTTCTTGGGAATAGCATGTGTTTCCCTCCAATAACTACTAAGTGAAAGGAAGGTTCATAGGAGTCTCTTAACGTGAAGTAGAGGTGGTGTTCCTGAGAGTGGATTCTGGGGGATAAAAAGAATCCTGGAGCACATCCGGAAGTTTCCCAGTTTTCTTCTTTATAAATCTGACTACAGGGGACATGTGCTGAGACTTTCTCAGAGCCGAAACACGTGTGCAAGGGGCTCTAGGATGGCCCAGGACGCCGCTTGCCACACCGTGAGCCCCAGCGGCAGCGAGTGACTGCTTTTCCCAGGAGAACAGCTCACACCCCAGTCTGTGCTGCTCTGTATCTTCCATGGGCTGATTGGTGTCCATGACATGGGATTCTTTCAGCAGAAAGACCAGAACCACAACTAAAAAGGAACAGTCTGTATTCCCACTGTAGGTCAGTGCTGATAGTGAGACGTGTTTGAAGTTTCATTTGAGGGTAGTAACATTTATACAAGACTGGATCTGCAGGAAAGGGGTCTGGATTCTAGCTCTAGCCTTGTGCTTGACCTTGGGTGGGTTACTCTAACTCCTGTTTCCTCAACTCTGGAAACGAAGGATCTGACAAAACAGTTCAGCATTTTTTATTTTCTCTGAAAATCAGTTATTTAATAGGCTTAAAGCACCAATGGAAAGGACTGTGGGAATGTGTGTTTTGTTTTGTTTTTTTCAAAGATTTTATTTATTTATTTGACAGAGACAGCCAGCCAGCGAGAGAGGGAACACAAGCAGGGGGAGTGGGAGAGGAAGAAGCAGGCTCCCAGTGGAGAAGCCTGATGTGGGGCTCGATCCCAGAACGCTGGGATCGTGCCCCGAGCTGAAGGCTGATGCTTAACGACTGCGCCACCCAGGTGCCCCTGTGCGTTTCTTACAAAAGTTTGTGAAGTGAAAAAAGCAAAGTAATGGATCAAGCATTCCATTTTGGTTTTGCAGCAAATCTCATTACCTCTTTAAATAGCATCAGTCTTGACTGCTACAGAGAAGGTGTTGGTTAGAGCTTCGTAATGAGAGGCTGACTCCAGTCTAAAGATCACACAGAACCTTAGAGGCACTAATTACCCCTTACATCACCATGATGGAGCAGAGATGTGTTATTATCATTTTACTTTCACAGCTGGGTAAATCAAGGCACAGAGACACATTAACTTGCTGGTAACTTGGACAAGGTCATGGTCAATGGTGGAGAGGGACAGAACTGTAACTTACTGTTTCTCTCTCCAGGTAGGGAAAATGTCTGCATTTTAATTACTTTTTTCTTTTTAAATATTTTCTATTAACATCTGTAGAGTGCAGTGCATTGAAAACATGCCTCTGCAGTAAAATGAATTCAAATGTGGGGCGCCTGGGTGGCTCATGCAGTTGGGCGTCCGACTCTTGGTTTCGGCTCAGGTCATGGTCTCAGGGTTGTGGGATCGAGCCCCGTGTCTGGCTGTGCGCTCAGTGTGGCGTCTGCTTGAGATTCTCTCTCTCCCTCTGTACCCCGCCCCCCACTGGATCACGCATGCGAGCTCGCTCTCAAATCTTAAAAAACAAAAAAACAAGCAAATTTAGATGTAACTGGATTGATAATGGCCCTCTGTCTTATCTGGGTTCTTATCTAGAGGCTGGGGATGGCAGTCGGTAGCAGACTGCCTTGTGATTGGGGCTTCCTCAGTTCAGGGGAAGGTCCATTGTTGAGTAATAATTTCACTGTCGTCATTCTCAACACCTTTTTTGATATTTCACACTGATTTCCATCGACCTTGCAATAATGTGACCGTATATTGTGTGTGATTTGGTTCTTCGGAATCACCTTACGGTGGACTTAAACTCTAATGTCTCTCCTGTAAGAGCCACACAATCTTACCTTCTTTTTAAAAAAATAAGTATAATTCACGTACCGTAAAAGTCACCTTTCAAGTGTTCAGGTCAGTGGTTTTTGGTATATTCATGGAGCTGTGTGGCCATCACCACTATCTGATTCCAGAAAGTATTCTTCATCTCCGGAAGAAACCATGTACCCGTCAGCAGGCACCTCCCCGCCGCCCCTCCCCCCAGCCCCCGATCCCCGACAGCCGCTGGTCTAGTCTCTGTGGCTCTGCCTGTTCTGGCTGTTGCACACGAATCGGATCATACACCATGCAGCCTGTTGTACCCGACTGCTCTCATTTAGCATGGTGTTTCCCAGGTTCATCTGTGTGGTAGCCTGCGTCAGCCATGGGCTCCTCTCTGTGGCTGCGTGGTTCTCGATTCTGCCCTCTTCAGTCTTGCCTGGCATTAGCCGTTCCTGGAAGGTGTTACTCCAGTGTGGTTTCTCCTAGAGCACCCCCCTCCCCCGCCCCAATGGAGTCTCTGCGTGCTCTTATAGGTTTCCTTGCCGGGTCTTTAAGTAGAATTCCATCTAAGTTGTTTGTAGGGGTTTTTTGAACTTCAATTCCGCTCTGTTAACATTCTTAAGTGTCTGAAATACAGTTAATTATATTCTCTGCCCCCGAATATAATGACATGTATGTCATCTGGGGGTCTTCCCGGCTCTGGTGGACCCCAGTTTCTGCTAGATCCGAAACCTTGGCTGGAGATCCCTTTGACCATTGACTGTGTTTCATCAGGGACCCTGATAAGATACGATGGGAGGCCCTTTGCCTTCTTTCTTTGGGCTAAGTGCATGCCTCTGTCACAACCATAGCCTGCCCAGAAAATGAGAGTGTGGCCACACCTAATTCCCTTCTCCCCGCTTCTCGGAAGGCCTCTTTTCCTTTATGTTGTAATTGGCCTGGCGGTGGCCTGCAGCCCATTCCTACCTTGAAAACACCCACGGTCTTCCTGTTCCTCCAAAGATTCTTTCAGATGCTGAGGTTAGTTACCACAAGATAATTGACTCAGCTCATGGCAGCCTGCTGGTAAGAAACATTTACTACCAGTCTTTGCTTCTCTCTGTTTGTCACCAGAGATCTTGCATTGTCAGGAACATCACCAGTTGGAATGTGACCTCAAGTGAAACGGATTTGGAAGATTTATGAAATTTACATTTTTCTGGCACGGTATTTCTGCTGTGATCGAATATACTTCTCTGCAGGCTTAACAGTGACATTCAGACAGATGCCTTGATTTTTCTTGACACAAGAATAGTAACAATAATGAAATGTAGAGTCCCAGATATCTTCAGAAAAGTTGATTAGTTTTGGTCTGTATCAGAAGCACGTGGCGTCAGTGGTGATGTGTTTGTTAATGGTGCCGTAGGACTTGACTGGCCTTTGAATGTGGTCAACTCAGAGTTACTGTTTTCTCTTGTTGGATAGTCTGTTTCATTTAAATGGTTTTATTTTCATTCTGTTTCACTCACCCATGATGAGTAATATTTGCCTAGATCACAGAATATAGCAAATGTCCTTAATGAAAGGGGTCACAGATCACTGCATTTTACGTAAAAAGGATGAGTAAAATGTAGAGGAGTCTGAGTTAATTAAAAATAATGCCAAACAAGGTCTGCACATTGAACCTGAAACGTTGAGAGATATTAAGCTTTTCTGTGCAGATGAACTCAGTGTTTGGCATGCTTTTGGCACGATGAGAAACCGTGCGTGGTGGACACTAACGCAGAATTTTACAACAGTGGGCGAAGCTTGGAGAACAAAAAAAATGTGATTTAGTATCCACAGAATGCTGTTCTCTTGCGTGTTAGCATTGTTTACTAAAATATTTTTTTTAATTTTTTTTTAAAGATTTTATTTATTTATTCGACAGAGACAGAGACAGCCAGCGAGAGAGGGAACACAGGCAGGGGGAGTGGGAGAGGAAGAAGCAGGCTCATAGCGGAAGAGCCTGATGTGGGGCTTGATCCCATAATGCCGGGATCACGCCCTGAGCCGAACGCAGATGCTTAACCGCTGTGCCACCCAGGCACCCCTGTTTACTAAAATCTTTATCTTTTCTTAAAATTGCATTCACACTTTTTTTTAAAGAACAAAACATCCATAAGGTGAAGGAATTCAGTTGGATAATTTCTAAGATTCTCTTCAGGTCTAAAAATTTATAGATTCTCTATAAGCTGTTCATTTATGGAATTACATAGTAGGCATTCAGAGAAATTAAACAGAAATTGAACAGATTGAGTAGATTAAGAACATAAATCCCACAAACTATGTTCTCTGAATCTAAGTAGATATAAAATTATTAAAAGTCAAAGATGTACAACCGTAATGCCACAGGGGAGCAAGTAGTTGAAAACTTAATGAAACCATTTATTATTTAGTTGTAAATTCTTTGAAATTATTTTTTAGATTTTTTTCCAGTCGTCTTCATGGAAGATCATCGTTTTCACCTCAGAGGGGAGCCTATGGGTTAATGGTTAATCAACTAAAACATTTTTCGAGCCCAAGATGAGAGTCCCAATTAAATACGCTACATTATTTATCTGAACACCATCTTTTTAATCACTTTCTTTAGCATATTTCATTTTTCTTCTGGAAGTGGAGGGAGCTAGTATTCACATCGCACCTGCTCTTGGCTCTGGGCTTGTGGTGCATTTTGCCTCCTCTGATGTCACTGACCTTCCCGGGGGTGGATTGGCCCCGGAGAGAGGCAGAGGTGTGGAGGGGGCCCTGCTCACCAGAGATGTTTTGGAAGTTTACGTGTTTGTTTTGGTTTTCACAGTAAATTGGAGGAATATAGCACTTAGTGGTTGGGATGTGGTTGCCTGATGTCCTGCGTGATCAGGTTGTGTTTTTTTTTTTTTCCCACACCGTGGATTTGTGCCACTGGACTTTCACGTAGGTGAAAAATGTGTGTAATTACCTAAGCCAAGAACTGGCTTCATTTTACAAATGAACACACATTATTTTTTTCCCCATAGCTACAGGCTACTTTGAATTTTCTAGGAAAGCAGCAGACCAATAAACCAAGGGAAATTTGTCCTTTATTTTGCTCAGAGCTTTGCCAAAAGGCTTTGCCCATTTGGAAAATCAGGTCACTGATGGCAGCACCCCAAATGCATTTGAATCTCCATGAAGACACCCTGGCCCGGGTCTGTGATGGCACTGAGATAATTGAGCATGACTCGTTGCAGTGCAAATGTTGGACAGGCTTCTAGAGTGTCTGTAGCCAGGCATTTGCATATCGAAAGCCACATTTTAAACATTGCAAATTACTTTCCTCTTATTTTTCTCCTTGTGTTACCAGTAGGGCATTATATTGCTTCTTGTGAAACTGTGTATGACTTTTATTTTAGAACAGTATTGGAGAGGGGGGCTTGCGATGGAGTGATATTGAGAATCTGTACTACAGATTTGAAGCATGAAAAGCATAATTTAAAAATAATTTTCCAGGGGCGCCTGGCTGGCTCCATCGGAAGAGCGTGCGACTCTTGATCTTGGGGTTGTGGGTTCGAGCCCCACATTGGGTGTGGAGATGACTTAAGTCAACTTAAAGAAAAAACTTTCCATTCTCATTGCCTCTCCTTTTAGTGTACTTCACATGAATCCTCAACCCATAGGCTGAAGCAGTTTTCCCTGATGCTATGACTGTCGCCATCCATTTCTCAAAAAGGTCTTCTGGTAGCTAACAGGTGAAAACCTTCTAGTTTCTTCTTTTAGGCCTCAGGGTTTGATATCAGGTTGAGACTTAAACTCAATTCCTCAGGTAGTTGCTGTTTCTGAGCACACGGGCGGCCTTCCCAGACTTCGCCCGAGGGGGTTCTGGATCTCTCGGGAGGCCTCTCCTCTGCGCGGACCGAGCGCCTTGCCCACCCTCCTCACAGGCAGCCGCTGACTGGTGTCTCTGGGCCCTGCTGGTGGCCAGCTGGAGGGCTGTCCGGGAACAGGGAGGAACTTCTTGCCTCTTCCTTGCCACCTGGTTGAGTGAGGTGGAGGCGGCCGGCAAGACCAGGCCTAGGCAGTGGCCCAGCTCGGCGAGCCAGACTTTGTGGCTATTGCTGAGCAGAGCGAGAGTTCCTGACGGGGAGCAGCAGGCTGGAGACTGGCAGGGTTACCACCACGCGCCCAAGCCCTTCCCAGACTTCCCCGTTGCCATGCATTTCCAGAGAATTCCTCCTCCACGGGCGTATCCATATCAGCATCCACATAGCCTGACGCTTCTTACGGCACCGGGGAAGTAAATGGCAGAGCCCGAACTCCTGCATATTAGCTGTACTAAGTTGGATTTGGAAGTGCTGGAAACGTAAACTTGGTCGGAATTCACACGACCAGCTGTGTGGGCGAGGCAACCTGAACATTAGCGTTTCTTGATGTTTCCGTTTTTAAGTTGGTCACCAGGATGTGACTTGAATGCAGGTTTTGCTCTTTCATCGTGAAGGATTTGGGATTGCCGGCCGCTTGGCTGACAGTGCTACCAGCAGGGTCTATACTGATGCCCGGGATGGGAAGACACTGAGTTACGAGGTGTGTCCTACCTGGAGCCTCCTGTGTCCCTGGTCATCTTGGGGGGTGGGGGTACTACAGGGCTGTGGGAGGGCAGGGACAGTCACCTTCCAGGAGCACCTGCCCCATGTGCCTTGAAATAGGTTTGGTTTTGAAGGAGAGAGCTGGCTGAGCCTCGTCCCCGGTGCGGCACGTGACAGGGTTACCTGGTAGCCAGCAGGCGTGCGGAGCTCGGCAGCCGTCTGACGAGGGGCTGCGCAAATGCAACAAGCGGGCCCACGTGTAGGCGTGGAGGCCGCGGCCCTGTCTGGCCAGCTGCCGAGTGGAGGTCCTTGCCGCGGTCCCTGTTTCCTGGGGCTGGGCCTCACCCCAGGTGGTTAATTTCCACCGTGAATGAGGTGAGAAAGACACAAGGTGTATTTACCAGATGTAAATCGATAACCTTGACCTGATCTTATAATTTTGCTATTTCCCATCATTCATCATCATATTGGCCCCAGACTCCTGGAGTGAGTCTGAAGTTCTTGTACCGGAGTGCGCCGCACCCCGGCTGGGCAGGAAGCGTACGCGCGTGGCCCTCCAAGTCGGAGCAGGCACCCTAACTTGTGTCCTCGTGGATACGACCACACCGGGAGGCTCTCCCAAGGTGAGAGGCCGGCTCTTAGGTTGGCAGCGGAAGGACGGATTGACTCATGTCAGCAGCTGGTGCTCAGGACGTGGGCAGAGTGTAAGTGGGGCTGTGCGTAGGCATTCGGCTCCTAGGACAGATGTCAGTGCGGTGTGTGTTTAAAACCTCTGTGTCAGTCAGCATTCGGATCTCACTGGCCTACACTTTGCTTTTTTTCTTTTCTTTTCTTTTCTTTTTTTTGAAGAGCCAATCTGCTTTTCTCCCAGGGCCTACTTTGTTCTCTTTTCTCCTCTAGAATACTAAGGCACACTCCTTTTTATGGGGATACAGGTCCTGGTGAAATTTGAGGCTCCTGGAGCTGGGGTCGGAAACTGGGGCCCCTCAAGCTTGGCTTCCCCCGTGCTTTGTCATGTCTAGAACAGCGTTGGCGCATTGCTAGTGGGTTGGAAAAGGAGTCAGTCACTGCAGAGACTCTGTCTGTGCCCAGATACCATTCCGCCTCTGTGAAATTTGGGTGGTGGAACAGCTCTGAGATTTCCTATCTTGGCAAAACTCAGGAACCATCCAGAACCACTTCCGCCTCTTGGATCCCTGAGGTGAGCCTCAGTGGGAGCTGGTTCCGAGATCCATCCTGTCTAAGCTTGTGCCTCTGGGAGGATCTGAGCTGCAGCCAAAGGCTCTCTAAAGTTCCAGGGGTAGCAAGGGTGATAGGGGAGCCTCAGCAACGCATAGCAAAGCCTTGTTTCCTGGGGTGGGCAGGGGTTTAACCCAGAAGGGGTAGCCAGAGTTCTGTTACTGGGTAAACATTCTGCCTTTGTAAGAGGTAAAAAGTTTGGGGAGATTTCAGTCTTTCAGTTCTAAAGTTTTGTGAATATATTGAATAGATGACTCAGAATTCACTTGGCACCCACTTTTGACATCAGCCGTGTTATTTTCACCACCATCCATCTGGCTCCTCCCGGCTCCAGAGCGCCTCATGCCCATGTGCCATCTCCGAGCTCTTCAGGGGACTTCAGGTCTCTGTTGTCTTTGTATCCCCAGGACTCAGGGCATAGCTAACGTGCAGCAGGTGCCGTAGAAATCCTCGTCATGCATAAATGCATCGGCTGCGTCCGAAGTCCTGTACTCGGTGCAGGTCTCTGGGAATACGGACACTCCGAATTGACCAGGGAAAGGCAGCAGTAGTGCAGATCTGATCCTGTCACTGAGGTGAGGGACTCACAGTGTACAGCTTCCGTGACACTGCTCCTGCGTGATTTCCTTCTACTCCTCGGCATTACTGAGTAAAGACAGGTATGTCCTCTGAGGACCTCTTTCCCCCCGTACACCGTCGTTGGCATTTCCAGGTTCTCTCCTTGGTCTACTTCTGCATGTTCTTCCTGGGGCTGCTTCCCTGCCAGGTGCGGTCAGATGGATTCAGATCCACATCCCCACGTAGACGTTCCTGGACGGCCTGACTTCAGAGCGTCTCCCGTTGGATGGCGCACGTGCGTCTCAGGCTCGGGACCGTCACAGCTAAGCTGCTGAGCACCACTCTAGCTCTTCCTGTTCCCTGTCTGCCCCGTCACCGAGGCTTAAAGCCAGGTCCTTGACGCCTCCTTTTCGTACCATTTTCTATGAAGCAAGCAGCAAAGAGGAGGCCTGGAGGGTCTGCCTGCTCAGATTTCTGTGTTCACTTCATTTTTTGGCTCTTACTCTATTCTGAGGGCATTCGGGTCTTTCTGCCTCATACCTGCAGTGTTGCTGTGACTTTCTGACCTGTTTTTCTCCCAAGGTCTTGGCCTTTATCGATTCCTCTGGCACAGGGCACCTTCCCTCCCTTCTCCACCGCAGCCATGCTCAACCCGTTTCCAGAAGGTGCTGGGCTCGTCCTATGATTTGCCTTCACTCAGCTGCCTCCTGCTTCTGGAATCCTCTCTCCCCACTGCCCGCTGGTCATTGTTAGCCTTAAAGACAAATAGTTACCCCCAAGATTTAAAGACTTTGCTCAAGTGTTTCCTTTGCTATTAAGTCTTTCAGGGTCCTTTGCAGAAGTAACTTCCTTCCTGACTGTGCGTACTGCATGGACTTTTCTCACATCATCTGTGACGCTTCACCTTCTCCAAGGCTAGAAGCTCACCTTGAGAGCAGTAACTGCATCTCATTCATCTTTGTATCCCTGGCACCGTACCTAGAAAACAGCCGGTGCTCAACAAGTGAATGTCGAATAGATGAAAAAGGTGCGTCTATGCTGAATACAGTAGGAACACAGGCTGTTTCCTTTTGTGGATCCTGTTGGTCGGTCTCCCTTAAACACAGGTGCACACAGCAGCCTAAGGAGGCCATCGGTGATGGAGGAACAGTGGTGCATTGCTCTTGGCTCAGGGACTGATCTTGCTTCCCATGTGGTCAGCCTGCTGGTGACTGGACTGCCTCCGTGGTGTGGTGTTCGGGGCCTGGGAAAGGCAAACCCAAGTATTCCCACCTGTCACTGCTATCTGAAATTTTCCCAGGGATGTCTCACGCATCTGTGATCAGCACTGCCTTATCCGAGCTAACTTACTCCAACAAGTGTGACTTGGACTTTCTGGTCCTTTTCTGGGTAGGGTGAGGGTTTTGGAAGAGGCAAAAGGAAGAAGAAATTAGAGCGCCAGAATTCTGTAGATCATTCACATATTTTCTTTAGGTCTCCTCTTGTCTTACAGTCAAGTGTCTGTGTGGTGGTTGGTTATATCAGCATGGATCGTGGACCAGCATTCCTATCCATGGGTTTCACCAACTTTCTAGGGCTTCCATGGCTTCTAAAGGTCTCTTAGAGACCAGTGTCCTGGTCCCATCATGCTTGAGTAACATCTACCTATGCTGGGTCAGCCTAGGTCAACTTGACAGGTTCAAGATCATTGACTTCTTGTAGCTACGGGGATTAGAAACCATCTGGTTCCACCTGGTTGAGGGGACAATCTACCAAATACAAGAGTTAGAATGAAAACCTGCGTTATATTTGATAGAGGCTCGTCTTTCTGTCTTTCTTGAATTTGTTAATTTGAGAGCCACTGGAAAGAATTGGGCTTGGCAGGTGTGTATGATTGTAGGCTGGAAAAAGAAAAAAAAAAAAAAAAGCAGAAGCTTTTTACTTGCCTTTGCTCTTCCTTCTTAACCCTTAGTCCAGAAGTTAACAAAGGTTTGCTGTTCCTCATGGGACTTTTCAGTTTAGGATAAAATTGTGGTTGATGTCAGAAAATGAAAAGTTAAGCTTTCAAATGAGCATGTTGTGGGTTGTAGTAAGAGTCCGTGCTGTTGCATTCCTGGTTGTCCAAGATTTCCCTGGTGATTTTTCCCAAAATAGGGAAGTACCCAACGATCGTCACTGCCGTTTGATTCTTGGTGGGAGTAAACTCTCTAAGATCAGAGATTAGTGCAGTACAGTGTGCACAGCAACAGGCAGAATGACAAGGCATTGAAGTCACTGCCTTGGTTGGTCACTGGTCGCCGTTGACTGAGAGCGGCAGGAGACGTGGCTTCTTCGGTAGCCGGAGCCCGGGTCCGTCTCAGGAGACCCTTGGGTGGTGGGAAGGGCCTCTCCTGCACACTGCCTCCGGCGCCGTCAGTGCTCGTTCCCTCCCTCTCGTTATCTGAACCCTTAAACCAGTCATTATGATTCTCTGCAAAGGGCCAAACTCACTTTTATGTGTGTTTTTGTCACTTTTTATGCAGATTTCAGCAACGTCCCTGATGTCACCACTGGCCTGAAAAGGAGTCAGACCGATGGCGCGCTGGCCCAGGTCCCCCACGGGGAGAAGACAGGGCAGACGTTCGGGGTAAGATATTGTCCCAGATCCAAATGAAGGACCCGGCTGACAAGCATGAATCCCCCCTTCACCCGAAGTGGGGAAAGGAGACGGGGTTATCCAATCCGTCGGTCCACTCGCAGAAACAGACTTTTTTTTCCCCCTTAATGGAAGTAGTTTCCTTATTTATTCAAAGCGAAGTATGTTAGGACAGTTTGACAAGGACAGTCTGTGCTCAGGTGTTCTGGAACTTACATTTAATGACTCTATTGCTTTCCTACTTTTTTTTCTTTTTTCTTTTTTTTTTGGCCCACAGATAAATTATTTTTGGAATGTTGTTACTTTGTTGTGGTAAAATATCTAAAACATAAAATTCGGTATTTTCATCATTTTTAAGTGCACACTGCAGTGGTGTTAAGTACATTCACAGTGTCGTGCAGCCATCACCACGGCCCGTGTCAGAACTTTCTCATCATGCCAAGCAGAGACTCAGTACCCGTTAGACCGTGGCTCCCCATTCGCAAGTCCCCCACCCACCCTGACCCCGGCTCGCCTCTCTTGGACTTCCTGCGTCCTTTGCCTGTCCAAGCTCCCTCGGGTGTGAGTGTCATGGTATTTGCCCTTTTGTTTCTGGCATATTTTGTGTGGCATAATGTTTTCAGAGTTCATCGTGTTGAGGTGTATGTCAGAACTCCCCTTCCTCTGAGGGCTGGAACTGTCCGTGGTATGTGCTGCGTTTTGTGTGCCCGGGTGTTCATCTGTTGACGGACACTTGGCTTGTTCCCATGGTTCGCCTGTTGTGAGTAATGCTATGGTGGAGATTGGCATTCAGATGTGTTTCGTCCTCGTTTCCAGTTCTGTTGTATACGCATCTAGGAGTGGAACTGCTAGGTCACGTGCCCATCCTATGTGTGGCTTTTTACGTGTGTCCCACAGGGCTGCACCATCATCCGCGCCCGTCAGTGGTGGGTGAGGGTTCTGATTTCTCCGTATCCTCGACATCACTTGTTCCAGTCCATGCCTTTCCTGCGTTTTTAATTGTTCATCGAACATCGTTTCAGAAATGGTCTGATCCCCCTGATGTGTTAATACACAGTCCAGTTTTAGTTGATTTTGACATTATAACTCTGTTTTCAGTCCCTTGCTTTTGTTTTAAATATAAGAATGGAGGAGCACCTGGGTGGCTCAGTCATTAAGCATCTTCCTTCGGCTCAGGGTGTGATTCTGGGGTCCTGGGATCGAGCCCCGCATCGGGCTCCCTGCTCCGCTGGCCGCCTGCTTCTTCCTCTCCCACTCCCCCTGCTTGTGCTCTCTCTCTCTGTCAAATAAATAAATAAAATGTTAAAAAAAAAAAAGAAAAGACAACTTACAGTCTCCTGGGTTAGACTGATACCACCAGGGGCCGGTCCCTTTGGGGAGCAGCCATGTGACACACCCGTGGGTGATGGTCACTGTGAGAAGGGGATCGGGATGGAGCCTGCCCACTGCGGGGCGGGTTCTGGTGGCCCCTGACCTGCCTCGTCCTCTCCCTCACCCCTCCCTGTATCGCTCCCCCATTCCTGATCCGCCTCCTCCAAAATCTCTCTTCTCTTCTTTCCGATTCCTCAGACGAAACACTCGATCTGGCTGTGCCCCCAGGATGCAGTATCTCTTACTAAACTGAAATTAACTACATTTTTAGTCTTATGCCTCTGGTCGGTCTCTGGTGGATTAGTTACTTTTGGGAACACAACATCATAGTTAATAGTGATTATTATTTTTTTAAGAAATGCGTCCTAGAGCATCAACTGAATGTGTTTTGTTGGCTTTGTCTTAAGTTTTTGTAAAAAAGTATGTATTTCTGACACACTTGAGAAGCTCGGCTGTCTATTTAAGGTAAGCGCGCCCGGGGGGCACCGGCACAGTGCGGCGGCTCGGGGGAGATCACTTAACGCCACTAGGGAGGTGATCCCCTCTCTGTTGTAATCTACTTGAGTTCCACATTAAAGTTCTTAAGAAGGAAAGGAAAGACTTTTTCTAGATTTTAACACTCAATAAAATAAATATGCAAGAAGTACCATGTGAAGGCGATTCCCAACTCTGTCATTTAACAATACCTGTCATAATGAAACAAAGTGTTTACCAAATGAACATTGGAGCATCAGTTAGCAAGGAAAGGAGGAAAAGCTGTAGTTGAGCTTGAAATTGGAGCAGGCTGAGCTTAGTTTTCGTTACTAAAATGGTTAGAGGAGAAAGCATATAAATAAATACCAAAGAGGGGCGCTTGGGTGGTGCAGTTGGTTAAGTGTGTGACTCTTGATTTCGGCCCAGGTCATAAGTTCAGGGTTGTGAGGTTGAGCCCCACGTCAGGCTCTGCAGTGGGTCTGGGGTCTGCTTGAGATTCTCTGTCTCCCTCCCTCCCTGCTCGTATGTGCTCACTCTCTCTCAAAAAATAAATCTTTAAAAAATATAAATACCAAAGAACACAGAAAACAAAAGTATTGAAAGAGAATGTCATTGTGGTGAGCGTTGCTGTCAGTCCCTCTCAAGTCCAGAATAGTCATTGTCTGACCTTCTTCAAACCTGAAGATCATTTGTCCATAACAAAGGACTTCAGGGCATTTCTCAGCAATCCTAGCCTAAAGCCTGGAAGTTACTTAATTCACACATTCTTTGTTCCTTGGGAAAGAATTGGTGACCATCAGAAGTAATAATGGGGATGTATGTTAGTGAAAAGAAAGTTCTGAATTGAAGAATTAAAAGACAGGGGCGGCTGGGTGGCTCCATCGGTTAAGCGTGCAACTCCTGATTTCAGTTCAGGTCGTGATCTCAGGGTTGTGAGATCGAGCCCCACATCAGGCTCAGTGCTGGAAAGTCTCCCCCCCCCCCATGCTTACTCTTTCACTCTAAAAAAAAAAAAAAGAAGACATTTTGTTCTGTATTATTATTTTCAGCCCACTGGACACGTCAGGTTATACCTAAAAGCAGTCTTTTTCTGTTTTCCAGCAGTGGTTTGGGAGGTGGATGATGCCTGTCCATGTGCTGGGCATGGATCTTTCGGGCTCGCCCTGACACTGCCCCCGCGGTGCCCACAGGAGGGGGTCACTGCTCTGCAGAGAAGACCCGCCTCTGTCTCCCGGGCTTCCCACCCTGGCCCATGTAGCCTTCTCAGGGGTCATTAACTTCTTTTCAGATGAGACCCGGGTTGAACCTGAGTTGTTTGGGATATTTTACTAATAATATTCTAGACTTGGAAATAAGGAATAATTTCCCTTGAAAATCAAATGCCGCCTGGCTTGATGAAGCACAGCTGTAAGTGGGGCTTTTGACAGCCCCGCAATTTCTGCAAATGGCTCATAATTGATTGCCGTCTTGCTCCTCAAGGGTGCCTATTACTGTCACGGCTCTTTGTGTGCCCCTGTCAACCTCTCCTGTGTGCGGGCTCTTTTTTTCCCCCAGTATTGTTAGCAATTAGCTGGCACTATTGTAACAGTTTGGATTTTGAAAGGAATAAACAGTTTCTCTTTGGGTGAGGGGGTTGAAAGAGTTTCTGGGTGGTTCTGGGGACTCGAGGTGGGCTAAGCAGCAGGCTGTGCAGAAATTCGGTTTGCAGTCCATGTTCCTGTCTCCGAGCCGACTCCGAAGATGTGGCACTTTGTGGCTCTGTTGTCCCTGAGTGTGCCCTAACCTGGTGTCTCCCTGGAGCCAGCAGGCTTGGCGTGGGGTGGAAACCAGAAGAAGGGGGTGAGCTTCCCCAGCCACGAGCGCTGCCTCGGAGGAAGAGCTTGGTGGCGCTAGGACGTCCTTGCGAATGAGACTTGGAACAACAGTTGGGGATTTGTTCATTGCCTGGGGATGAGAGTGAGAGAACGTGCGTCTTAATCATTTCCCAACAGCCGACTGTAGATGGAATCCTTTCTCCCAGAGGGAGCAGTTTCCTTTGAACTCCCCCTTTCTATGTACAGCATGTAAGTAAGCGAGGGCTTTGACCTCAGGGGTGTGGATTCTGACCCAAATGTAGGCATGCCTGCATGGTTTCCTTTTTCTCTGTCTGGAAAGTTGATTTTACTCTGAAATGTCTATAGATTGTTATGCAGACGAGAAGATGTGCCATTCTTTCCAGAAGGGAATCCTGACTGTAATCTTTAAGCAGTCTTTACGGCTAAGGATGCGAGAATGTCTTTTGGATTCTAGTTTCTCTGTGGCACTGTCGACTTTTCCTTTCTCGTTCCTACTTTGCAAGGGTTTTTCAGTGGATCTCTGAAATAGTTTTGTCCTTTTGAAATGTATCAGAAAGCCCGGAAATTTCAAATATTTACTCTGTAAAATCCGCTTGAAAAGAGGAGTAATTAAGACAGTAGATCATTTTCTGTTTTGTGAGATTTCCTTGGAGCATAGCACATGCTCCTGTTGGACTTCATGCTGTAAAAGAAAATCCACAAAAGTGAAACCGTTTTCTACGAGGTAAGCAGAGCTTTTACTTTAGTTATTCCTGATTAAATATTTTTTTCAGCTTTTTTAGAAGAATTTTATGTAATCACCTAGTGTGGCTTTGGCAGTGATTATTTTTACAGTTTGTAGGCGTTGTGTTGCTAGAACAGAGAGCATTGGGATCTGGAGATACACAGCGTGACGACTGTGTGTTGTGCTCTTTGCAATTTAATAACGCTTAAGATCTGTTTTGCCCTTTCATTTGTGCAAGGTGGAAAAAAGGGACATGCACTATTGGTTAGGTTTTAGAACACAGCATGAACATAACTTGCATTTAATTTTTAATGCCTGCTCACCCACTTATCTTAACCTTGTGAGTCTTTTACATGAATTCCTTTTAAGACCTTGCATTTCTAAGAAGTGAAAGGAAAAGATTATTGGACATATGATTTATTTTCCGGCATGTTTGCGTTGTACATCTTTCTACCTTATCTTTGAGTCGCCGGTATTATTTCAAGATCTGTTTGGTTGTAAGATGTTTTGGCTACAAAGCGAAATTAAAATACAGTTTCTTTATAAATCGTGGTCTTTCTACATGGCTGCTATTCAGTAGATTAATATGATCATGGTCTCTTTTAAAGAGCTAAATATACCTATTTCTAAATGCATGTCATCTGACAGAATCCCTGACATACAAATGAACAGGGAGATAGCATCCTCTGTGCAGACCCCGTTGTCCCTGGAAATGACTTGGCGTCTGGCGTTCTCAGTGCTGAGACGAAGTGGGCAGTGGTGTAAACGGGAAGAAGTCTCAGCCTGATGGTTGGAAACCTGAGTGTGTCTCCTGGCCCGCCAGGCTTTGCCACTGCGTGACGTGGGGCAGGGCGCCCAGCCAGTTGAAGCCCCTGTCCTCCCTTGGGAGTAAAAATAACAGTGCCACCACCAGTCCTGTGTTGCTGAGAGGCTATGCACCATTACACACACGCCCGTGAGAGACTGTTAGGCTGAGAGGTCCTCCTTCCTGCCATGTCCCCTGCACATACGGCCCTCTGCGTGCATTCTTAGTCTGCTCCCCTCACACGGCTCACCCGCCCCTGCCACCCACCCAGTCTTCCTGAAGGGTCTGTCAGGTGGTCATGTCCTGTGGAGCTGTCCCAGGACACAGAGAAGAACTGGACACGAAGGCCCTGGCAGTTGGGTCCTCTTAGCTGTCGGTCACCCACACGAAGACCAAACCCGCCCCCCTGAGCTGTTTTTCTTAGGCCGAGGGAGCGGGTGGACACTGTTTTCTGCAGGCCTGCTCAGATGACGAACACAGTAGGATCTGTCGGGCCTGCCTTTCTCTGCAGCAGGCGTGCGCCGTGAATACCGAGCAGCTCGGCGAGGCCTGAGACATGACCTGTCAGGAGGTCTTACAGACTTGTGCCTTTCGGAAGAGAAGCGTCTCCTCGGCCTAGAGAGGTGCCGTGGGTTCAGGCTAGACTGAGCAGGCTGAGCCGAGTCTCCTGCCCGGCTCTCGAAGGCCCTGTTCTGCGTTTCTGACCCCGCAGTACATCGTGTGGCGGGGCTGGGCGGCAAGTTCGGGGATTTGTTGGAAGCAACTGTGCTTAGTTTGCGTGGGAGTCTAACAGTCCATTTGATCTTTTTGGAGCTGATTGGAATTCTTTCTTTTTTAATGACTATTTTCCTAGCTCCAGGTGTTAGTGTCCCGCTCCTGGTCTGTCCTGATCTTTAGGGCTGATGTGTCAGGAAGATGCCAGCTCTTTGGTGGGTGTGGCAGGAAGGGCCATCACTGCGCCGTGAGGCACGCAAGAGCCCTGTCCTCTTTGTTGCCAAGAGTCACTTATATGCTCTATTCAGTAGGGTTGGAGATGTTACCCAGTGTCAGGTGTGAGAGAGAGAGAGAGAGGGAGGGTGTGGGGGGGAAGGCAGGCAGGTAGGAAGGAAGGGGAGGAAAACCAAGTCTCCGTGCAGGGTGTGGGCAGGGCCAGCAGTGAGCTGGAAGGGGGCTGGCGTTGAGAAGAGAATGGAACCCTCTGAGCCAGTAGCTACATGGCAAGCAGTTTGGGCAGGGAGAGCTTGTCTGAGGGAAGGGAGACCAACAGTGGAGTTGACAAGAAGGCAATGGAAGACATGTTGCCGGTGTTGACTTCACTTTCTCTCCCAGCTGCCACCCTACCAACATGGCTGTGGGGCTGGGTCCTAAAGCGGCTTGTGCTGGGCCAACGTGTCCCTGGCACAAGCAAACTGGAAAATGGGAAGGGGGTTGCTGCCCCTGCAGAGCTGTGAGCTCTTCGGAGCCCAGAGACCCAGAAACTGCCAACAACATGCTAGTGCCTGGTGAGCGCTCTGCTGTCTGCGCCTTTGCCAGCGAGGCTCTGGAAGCTAAGAGGCTGGGGCTGCTTGTTAAGGAGACTTGGCTGGGGTATGGGGGCCACGGGGAGCCATGCTTGCATGCCCTCTATGGGCATAGAGTATGTCTGTTCGGGCAGCAGAGTGAGTCCAGCCCAATGTGACTGGTCTGGAAAGCCAGACTGTAGGGCTCCTGGGGGTTGGCCTGGGGTCAGCTATGGCCCTCTTGCTCTTCTATCCCCTCATCTGTGTACTGGGCACAACAGCACCAACTCAGGGAGGCTGGAAGCCTTCAGGACGCCGCTCAGTCCCTGTCTCCCCCTTCCCTTCTTAGTAACGTGGCTGGTTTCCCTTCCAGCCTCTTCCTTCCTCCTCTTTGGCCTCTTCCCCCAGCCCCAACCGGCCCTTTCCTTCCTGCCTCCCTCTGACCCTTGCTTCCTCATTCTCCTCCAGACGTCGCCCTTCACCCTGGTTTTCTGGGAACAGGAACGAGTGGTCACGGGGAGTCCTCCTGGGAGTCACACAGGAGGGAGGAAGAAGCAGGAAGGCATCAGGAGGCCATGCTGGCACCACGGCGTGAATCAGCAAGAGGGCGGGTGGGCTTGTCGGTAGTCGCAGCTCTGGAATTCACTGGCAGTGCTGAAGGGATAATTACACCCCCTCCTCACACTGTCGGGACCGTGACTCACAGGAAGTGCCTGAGCGTCCCCGGAGCCGGGCCACGCGAAGGCCTTGCCCCGCCGAGCAGAGATGCTGTCTGCACACGAGGGCTCGCTTGTCACAGTGATGTCTGGTGCGGGCCTCTCCCTGCTTGTCCTCTCCTTCGAGACAGCGGGGCTGCGATTTCGCGCCCAGCCTCTCCGAGGCGAGACTGGAAGAAGGTGGTTTGTCCTTTCCGAGGCAAGTAAAGGCCCACGTTCGAAGAGCAGCCAGCCAGCCGCCTGCATCTTGGGTGGTGGGGGGCGGAGAGGGACCCCAGCTGCGCTCCTTGGGGCCTCCCCCGTTGCCTCCTGCCCGGGCAAGTCCTGGTGTGGGGGCGGGGGTGGCAGGTCGCCTGTGGTCTGTGCTGGTTGCAGAGTGGGCCATGTGCTTTTGGATGTGGTTGTGGAGGCGAGGCCGCCCCCTCCTTCGTCTTCATCCTGCTCTTCCCCGGTGTTCCGCCCTCTGTTCCTCCATGTTTGTTTTCTTTCTAGGCTTCCTGGATTGGAGACAGAATAATTTCAGAATCCTCTCCCTTTGTTTGGAGAAGAAATCAGGGAGTCTGAGCGGGGAGTCTCGGGCCAGACCCCACCTTCAGTAAACCCTATTTGCAGGCTCGTGCGTGTTCTCAGGGGAAGCCTGCTGGACGCGGGTGGTCGCTGGGGCAGAACACGTGGGGTTGGGCCCCAAGCCTTACACCGAAATCCTTCGTCCTCGGAGAAGTCTTCAGGCTTCTGCACCTGCGCCCCGAGGGGTGGGGCTGCCAGTCGTGGAGGCCCGTCCTGGCGCGCTCTGTGCTGCTCTGACCCCTCTCCCGGCGTCTCTCTGCCCCAACACCTGCTCTGAGGCCATGTGTTGCCTGACGTAGCCTTTTCTCCTCATGAATACAGAGAGCTGCTTAAAAGAAAAAGACATTCTAGAAGAACCCAGAATTAGCACTGGTTATTTATTGTCCTTCACACAGTTATTGAAGTTAAAACCTGTACGGTTTATGGAGGTTGAAGGTCGTGGGAAGTGAAGGTGAGGAGAGTTAGGTGCTCTATTCCCGCATCTGCCCCAGGCTTTTACTCTCTTACCTGGTTGAGAAAAATAACTTAGGGCAGACCACTGAGCATCTGATGAAAGCGATGGCCCCTCAGGAAACTTCTCCTGTACGTGAGAAGTCACTGCAATTCTAGGGCGCTCGCTCTGCTGCTGTTTACCCACAGATTTCCTCCTTAGGGATCGGTGAGCTCTACGTTCCTAATTCGACTTTGAGGAAACACCTGCGTAGTCTAGCTTCTGCCTTGACTTAATATTATTAACATCACAGACTTAGTTATCAGGTACTTGCAGAATGAAAAGCACCGTGTTTCTTTTCTTTTCCTTTATTTTATTTTATTTAATTTTTTTGGACTCCAAGATCAAGACCTGAGCCGAGATCAGGAGTGGGATGATAACCACCTGAGCCACCTAGGCGCCCCCAGCTCTGTGTTTCTTTAGCCAAGTGACATTTTGAACTTTGTCTTTATCTTCAGGTCTGATTGGTGTGGTGGGCCTGGCAGTATTAAGGCCTTATTTTAATGTGCTAAGAGACATTGCGGAACATGACATAAAAAGAACCCCACTCCAGATGGCACAAATGGTTAGGCTGAGACCAAGGAGAATACTGATGGTGGTGGTTCGACATCCCTGCATTGTGGAACACGGGTACAGCATTATGCACTGGTGTCCTAGCATTTTCAGAGTTTTTTCTTCTGTAATTAGTGAAGAAACGTGATTTCTGGGGAGGCAGGGTATAAATTTAGATCTTGACCCCAAACCAACATTTAGTAGAACTCCCTTTAGTGGAATCAACAGCTGTGTGTGGGACCAGAGGGATGGTTATATGCCCAGTTCAGGGGATGAGTGGGCAGCAGATGATCCCGTGGTTTCCCTGGGGCCACTGAGGGAACTTCGTCCCAGCCCCGTCACGTCAGCAAGCCAGCAAAGGCTCTGCTGCTCGCTCCTTTCCTTGTCTTTTGAAGGAATAACAACCGCAGTTATGATCTCTTGTTGGCTGGCCACTCTTTGGGCGCCATGAATCCCGTCTTACCTTCAATATTTACCAAGAATGGGGGATGGTGTAGGGTCACCTCTGTTCCTTCCTTCATTGGGACCTCCCCCACAAGGCATTCCCCGATGTTTGCCATTGGTGGGAAGCTGAGACAGTCGTGTTGATGCCTCCATTAAAGATCTTGTGTGTCAGAGATTGTGGTCCGGTGAAGACTTCGCTTGTCCTGCATGAACGCAGATGTCTCTGAGCCTCAGTGCGTTCTTTTCACGCCTTTCATTACTCACAGCAGAGTCTCACCTTTTAATAATGTCCCAGCCCCACGTGGTAGCTGCTTTCACTTGCTGAAAAAGTTTTGAGAAGTTGTGAGTCATTCTGCAATTTCCTCTGTAGAGTCCGCTCGGAGCTGACTTAGTGCCATGGTGGCGGGGCCAGGCGCTGAGGGAGCAGGGGTCTGGGGACCCCGCGGGGAACGCTTCACTCCCTCCAGTACTGGCCTCTAACTCCCTGGGGGAAAGGCTGGATTATTAGTTTCATAAATCAGTCTCCTGTTGTTCTTGATAATAGCATGAAGGACCAGGCAACAAAAAATATATTTGTCACTAATATGGGAGACAGGAGAAAACTGAAGGCATGGTTTCGACACCCCCAGTCTGTCTTTTCTCCTTTCCATTCTTCTGTTTGCTGTCGCGCCTCCCTGTCCCTCCTTTTGCTTGTTCAGCCTGCAAGCATCCCTCCTCCCCTGTGGCTCACCTTCCTTTACACCCTGTCTTTGCTGCCGCCTGAGTTCTCTTGTATTTTCAGAAAACAGATGTCAGATGAGGAAGCTCTTAGATGTGCAATTGCTTAGAAGGTTCTGGCTTGGCATTGCACAGGCTGGGAGGTTCCACAAGTGTTGTGTCACTCGAGGAGTCCTGTCAAGGGTCTTCGAGTTGGCTTTGGAATGTTCTAGAATCCAGTGCCTTCATAGTTCATTCAGCCACGACATAAAGGATGATCAGATAAGACTGGCCTGGGCAGCATCAGCCACCTGTTCCAGGCACCAGGATGGGGCAGGGCATCTGCTCTCTCTCCCCTCAACTGCCTGACAAGGTCTTGAACATGGTGGTTTTGTAGATGAGTTTCCATGATGGAGAGACGATTATCAAACCGGTAATCTCAGGTGAGATTTACAATCAGTTTCCTGTGTCTGAGGCTTTCAAAAAGTTTTAAATTGACATTCTGTCATGGTCACGTTGTCTCTGACGTCTTTTGGTTTTGCTTGAGCTCCTGCCTGTCTTGTGTATGTTTTTATAACCGTCCTCTGTGCTCCATGCTGCTGGGGAAACATGGTTTTGGTTACCTTGGATTTATCAACTTGCATTTTCTAGAAGGTTGATCATATTGCCAAATGGTTTATCAAAAATAATTGTGTCCTAGTTTAAATTTTATGACCTCATTTCTGTTGTCAAGTCAGTGTTAGATTTTTAGAGATTGATGGTGAAGTCTCAGATAAATGTGTGTGAGGCAGACATTGTTCCACAGGAGATGATTAACTTGAGACCCCGTCAGTAAGATACAACCCAGAGTAATGTAACAAACTCGATCATAATGCTGATTAAATGGGGCGCTGGGGCGGCTCAGTCGGCTAAGTATCTGACTCTCAGTTTCAGCTCAGGTCATGATCTCAGGGTCGTGAGATCCAGCCCTGTGTCAGGTTCCGTTCTCAGTGCAGAGTCTGCTTGGGATTCTCTCTCCTTTTGCCTTTTCCTCTCTCTTTCTCTCAAATAAATCTCTAAAAAAATAACACTGCTTAAATCTAGGGAAAAAAATTAACTACAACTGGAATAAAGGGGACTGCAGGTTGTATCTGTGCTCAGTCAAGGCAAATAGCACTTGGCAACATCCATGCCCAAGAAAGGTGGTCAGGATATTAACAAATAATTTACATTTCATATTTTTGTGATTTTTCTTCCCAAAGCTACAGTTTTTTAGAAACCGGTTTCCAGGTACTATTTTCAGCCAAATATTAGAACTGACAGTCCAGGCCTTTTTGAGCCCAAAGAGGATGTGGTAGGTTTCAGACAAGTCGGAGGGTCTAGACTTTCTCTCCCTACCCCCGCACCATTCTTTGTAAGTGACTGAGGGCCATCCTTGACCCATGCAACCTACTGGAACAGCAATCGGTAGAAGTCGCTGTAGGTATGGTCGCCTGGGTGGCTCAGTTGAGTAAGTATCTGCCTTCAGCTGAGGTCATGATCTCGGGGTCCTGGGATCGAGTCCCGCGTCAGGCGCTCTGCTCAGTGGGGAGTCTGCTTCTGCTTCTCTCTCTCCTCTGCCCCTCTCCCCCTGCTCGTGCTCGCTCTCTCTCCTCTCTACCTCGCTCTCAAATAAATAAAATCTTAAAAAAAAAATGTCAGTATAGTTGTTACAGTGTCCTAAAGGTACGAGCCACCAGAGTGGGTGAGAAGAGCCGACTCCCGTCTTCCCGCAGCTCCGTGGGGTCGTGCAGGGCCGTCAGCCCTGGTAGCTACCTTGGTTTGCTGTACAGAAAGAGATCATAGATGGTGAAGTTCAAATGCTCAGGAATGTTTTTAAAGAATTCATAATTCATCTGCATCAAATTCAGGCAGGGAGATAGCCCCCTTCATCCCCCAAGTCAGAGCATATACTCTCGTCCACCTGTCCCAGAAAGAGAAACCATGGCTTGGTTTCTTCTGGAGACTGTGAGGGCAACTGCAAGCATGCTGGCTATTCCGTGCCTCCTTCTCAGGGCGGGGGCGGGGGGCATGTGCTGCTGTCACCTGGCGGTGACTCTGAGTGTCACTGTGGCCACGACTATCCCAAACAGCATATTTGCAGTTTGCATTTGGAGAGTGGGATATAGAAGAGATAAGATTCACAAGAAGGATTTCATCCCTTGCTGTACTACGGGGGAAAGATGTTTGTCTCTTAATCTGCTGTTGCTGGACAGGTGGGAACCAAGTGCTGGAGCCTCCCACTGCCTGCTTGGCGGGCTTTCGGAAAGTCTCCTCGTCCTCTGAATCCTTATATACTTATTAAAAAGAATAGGACAGTATTTCCATGATAGTTTCAAGGAGGTGAGATCAAAGGAGAGCCATGTGTGAGAAATAGCTTTGTAAACTGCGAGGGGTGCTAAGCCTGGGTGGATGAGGGGGGCTGCTGTCGGCCCCGTTAGTCCGTGTGGCTGTGAAGTGCCTGCAACCCCCCAGCCCCACCCTCGCGGATGAGAGGGCTCTGTGGGAATGGGCAGACCCAAGGCTTCTGTTAGACCAACATGGGAAGACAGACCAAGCCAACTAAGGAATGCAAGTCTGCGGCAGTCTGGAAGCTGAGATGCTCAAGGAGGACCATCGGGGAACTGGGATGGGTGCAACCGACTTAGAGTTTTCTGAGCATCTTAGAGCTGCTCGCGGAGCTCAGTGCTTGGTCTGCAGCTAGGAACCAGGTGCTACCCTACTTTTTGTTTTTCTGGGTAAGGCCACCAGGAGCCCATGTAGATGACAACTAGAAAGACAATATACTTCTTAGGGAACCGCAGGAAAGGGGAGAGGACTCAGCTCGGGGGCAGCCTGGGCTGAGGTTGCTGGGCAGCGCCGTCCTAGGGAGAGGCGGACACAGCCTGAACTGTTAAGCCCAAGCGTGTGCGATCACCCCCTTCCAGGGTTTAGCTGTCTTGCCCTCGGTCTTTTATTTCTCATACAGACTTGACCTGCCCGGAAAATTGGTGGCTGTCAGATTGAACAAAGCTCTAGCTGGTCAAGAATATGATCGCAATTGGTGTTTATACTGATGGATTGTTTTCCTTCAAATAGAAAAAAAAGGCTCAGTAAATCCTCAGAAATGTAACACTTCAAGACCTTTCCTGCAGAAACTGCTTCAGTAATCTATTATCTGTTGCCAAGAATAAAGTCAGAGACCTAACTCTTGAATAGAAATGCTGTGTTTGGGAAAACTGGCAGTAAACACGGAAACCGACTAGAATGTTCAGTGAAGCCATTAACTGCTAAAGAAGGGTTACGGTAAATACACAAGTTTAATTTATTTGACTGCCAGGATGAAAGTGGGCTATGAGAGAATACTGAAGGAAGAGAAGGGAAGTGGACCTGAGCCCAGATATTAGCACCTCTGGGTGGAAGAGTGGCTGAGAGTAGTGTTGATGGAAAAGTCATAGTTAAGTATATGTTTTACAAAAAAAATTCAGTTGAAAGATATTGGCTTAGAGACATCTTTAACCAGACAAACATATTTAGAACGAATGTTAAGTGGTATAAAGTCATCACAGAAAGGATTAAAATTCAGGTCTAACTGCCCTGAATCACAGGACAAACAGAATTGTCTTAGGCATCAAAAAGCAGCACAAAGTAAAGCAAAACCCAGCGAGAGTTCGGAGCTCTGGATCCGCGCCAGCCGGGCAGGCAGGTGCTGTGTTTTGGACACAGTTGAAAGCATAGGACATAAAAGGGCTTAAATCTCATGTGAATTAAGATGCCATTTGTAGTCTCTAGAAAAATAACATAAAAGTCATTTTTTAAGTTTCCACTTTTCTCACTAAAAATTTTCAGAATAGAGTTTTATAGGTTATGTTGAGTTTTAATTAAGGCTAATTTCAGAAGAAGAATCTTTTGTGATTTGGGGTCATTGCTATCAGGAGTTGGCAAACTTTTCCTGTGAAGGGACAGGAAATATTTTCGGCTCTGGCCAGCCTTGAGCTCTGCACTTCAGGGCGGAAGCAGCCAGAGACTCCGGGCAGGTGAACGAGCGCGGCGGCCGGGTGCTAATAAAACTTGATCTCCAGCAACAGACGGAGGGTTCCGCGGGTCCAGAGGCCTACGTTGGCTGACCCTTGCTCTGATGATCTGCCCTGCCTCTTCCTGTCCGTTTTTGAGGGGCTCATCAAAGTCTCTCTGGTGCCCTGGGCCGCATAGTTTTGCATGCACAAGTCCGGCGGAAGCTCTGGCCCACGTGCGTCTCTGGATGCACAGGTTTAATTGTACATCGGAAGGAAGCCATCGCTTGCTTTCTGGGTGAAAAACGGGGAAGCGAAGACACAGGACCCGGCACGGGCTCTATTAGATGGGATGAGCCATATTGTGTAAACTCTAAGAGTGACCTCGAACCACCCAATCTTTTCTGTGAAGGAACTGCCCGGTGGTGTAGAAATGCTGCCCTTGCCGTTGAGACATCCTGGGCAGAGACGGCTTGTCTTACTCGTTTCTGAGTTCTAACCCAACTCTAGTTAAAGAAACCGAGCAGAAGGCAGGCAGCAGGCCCTGTTCACAGTGGTTCTGGGTCGGCTGCTCCCTCCCCAGGAGCACAGAGGAGTTTTTACTCTGGGAGCACACAGGTGCCACACGACCGCGCTGCTGTTCTCCCTCCCTCGAGAGTTTGCACAAACTTGGCTTCTCTTCCCACCAGCCGTGGAAGCTGCAGCCCCTGGGCCGTGCCCTCCATGTGCCCCTCCCCAGAGCCCTTCCACCTCCCTCTGAGATGCCTGTGCTCCCCCTTCCTCCCCGTGATCTCTCCCCTCTCTCTGCCCCCTCCCGCCCCTCCTCCCCCCCCCCTCACAGAAGGGCAGGGTTTTCATTGAGGGGCTCAGAGCTTCATCCTCTGCACCCAGAGCAGACCTGGCCTAGAGGGGGGCTCCGTGAGAGAATGCCGAAATCCTGGCTCACCCTTCGGGGAATTCAGAGGAAATTTTTTTCTTCTATACTTTGAAAAAAATGGCAAAACTTGGCAAACTAAGCTCCCGTACAAATGTTAACTTTTATCGATCCCTTGTGCTGTGATAAGTATTTTTACGTTTTACCTCATTGACTTGGCGCAAGGACCCTATAAAACATGACCCCTGCTTTCCAGGTGAGCACACGGAGTGGGGGGGGGGGAGACTCAATCAGGGCCACGGAGCAGGGAACCGCCGTGGCCAGCCGCGGGGCACCTCCAGAGCCTGTGTGCGGAAACCTCCTGTCTCGGAAAAAGGAATTGTTTCAGAAATCTTGGTCCAGCGTGTGCTCGGAGGCCCTCAGCGTGAGCTTTGCACGTTCGCCAGGGTGATGAAAAGGGGCTCGGGTGATGGGCTGCCCCACTCAGGGTGCACGCTCCTCCGTCGTTCACGCCACCACCACGCTCACCGTGTCATCCTCTGTCAGATGCGTACTTAACAGGTGGTAGGGATTAGCCACTGTGCCACGTCAGGATCGCCCAACCCCGTCCCCACCCCTGCTCACCCCTGAGGGCCCGGGCCCTGCCTCTGTCTCCCCCCCCACCCACGGGTCTTCCTGCTCTGCCTGACCCTCCAGCCACAGCCGCTCTGGCCCCCAGGTCCTGGCGCACCCCGTGCTCCCTCCAGCCCCAGACTTCGCTCAGCATAGAGAACTTCTTCACCCTTGAATGCACGGCGTCAGCGTTCGCAGCCCGGACCATGGTAGGCCCCGGTTCTGTGTCCGCAGGACCCCACACTTGGGGGCCGAGCATCTTGAATCACTTGCACAGAGTGCGTCTTCCCAGCCAGACTCGGGTGCCACGAGCGAAGGAATTGTGTCCGTCTGTTCAGCACTGTGTCCATAGAAACAGAACACTTTGAGCCTTTTCAACCTCAGATCGATTTTTTTTTTAAAGTGACAGGAAGGGAGTGCATTTATTAAAAATACTTAAAAATTAAACCACTGTAAAAGAGAAAATTCAAATGAGCCAAAGGATAAAAATGTCTTGGTTAACACTGCATATGTGATATATACCATTCCATTTTTAGAACATCTGTGCATGTGTGTTCGTATGCGGTGGAGACACGCAAAAGGCACACCTCCTTCCTGCGCTTCCCAGTAAGTTGTGGCCTTCTCGGGCCAGCAGCCACGCGTCTGTCCCGTCGCTGGTAACTGTCCCGTTACCTCAGTGCATTTCTGTGCCCGGATTGATTCGGTTCCTCTTTGTTTCAGTGTAAAATAAGGGCTCTCCTGTGACATGAGCTCACATTTACTCTGAACAGTTTCCGTTCCCCTTCTGCTTTTGGAAATAGAACCCTTTGGTCTAGAGAAGAGTATGAGTGTTTCCTCATCCTTTTTGTACCATTTTGATAAATAAAAAACCTGTTTCTCTAGAGTTTTCCGTCCAGGGATTGTTTCACTAAGACAAGTGGCCCCTGAAATATGAATTTCATTGATCACCTTGAATGCTTTTAAACCCCCACCCCAGCCTGCCATGGTGCTGAGCACTGCCCCCTCCTCCCCTCCTGAGAAGCCCCTGGGGGGGGAGGTGCGTCCACTTGGCTGCGGGGCCTGTAGCCACTGAAGTCTGACCTGGCCCCGACGGGATACTGGGGGCCACCCTTGCTCCCTGTGGGATGAAGCCCATCTCTGCTCGCTAGCCTTCCAGGGAAGTCATTTAGCCCTTTGCACCCCTTCTGGATTCCCGCTGCCAGGGCCATTTGGGGATAATATTAGATCTTTCTGTAAGTCAGTCAGTGACTTTAATGTAGTGCAGAGTAAATTGAGAAGTCCTTTGTACAATTTTTAGATATTCCTTTTTTTAAACTGAGAGGAACTTTACTGACAACTAATTTGCTGGGATGTGACAGTTGACACTATAGTTGTACTCAGATTATTGAGTCCTGCAGGATTCTCATAGCTTCCAGGTGATAAGCGCACAGTATGAGAACACACAACATGCAGACCACACCTTTCCAGGGCTAGATGCCCTTGAGGATAACTGGCCATTTGTCCAGAGTTTAAAGCTTGTTTTTCATTTTTTCCAATATTCTTTTTAGGCATAATAGAAGTAGTAGAAACCTAGCTCTTCTGCTTCGTATGCTGGTGTAATGAAACTCTGTGACCGTGATCCAGACCGGGACGCGGTCCCCGGTGATCAGCTCCATCTCAGCTGGTCTGGGGGTGGAGGGAGAAGAGGACGTGGCAGCAGCTAGGGATCTGCCTAAATGACCCCATGTTGTCATAGGACCAGTTACCCCAGCAGGACAAGGGTATCTTTCCTGTTAGGTCTGCCTGTCAGCTAAGTCCATTAAGGATCTTCCTTTCAAGTTAACAACTATTTCCTCTCAGCCAGGGACTGAAAGGAGTGCACGCTGCAAATGCTGTCATTTACTTTTAAGTATTTCCCTGTGAAATAGAACTCCAAATTATGCAGTACTTTTCAGCCCTTTTTTTAGGCTGGAAGTATTTGGAGCCCAAGCAGTACAGATAGATGCCTCTGACAGGGGAGTCCGAGGTACCAGCCGTCCCCACGAGGACTGGGCTGCAGACGGCGGTGGGAAAGCCCAGGCCAAGCTTGGCTGCTGAGCCGCAGGGCTCCCGATGGCCCCGATGTTCCATGGCGTAGCTGCGGAATCTCAGAATCGTTTTGGACAATGGGATGTACTTATCCCATGGTGATTTTTTCTTTTAAGATCCAAATCCTAGGGCAAAATCGAAAAGCCTCAGGTAGCCGTCTCCAAATAAGAGCAAAGTAAACGTCAAAGTTGTTAATGCCCAGGGGATCAGATTTTATTAATCTGAACCAGGAGGAAAGGGGCACGACACCTTTCTGTGCAGGAGTATTGCACTGAATCAAGGTCAGAAGGGGCATCTCAGAATGTTTGAGAAAGAGGCTCTGCCCTTGCATTCCTCCAAAGAGACCCCGGGGCCAGGTGCTTGACCATCCTTAGCTGTTTTGCTGCCACTGCCGAGAGGTGGGGCTCCTGGAGGAAAGACACGCTTCAGCCCTAGAATAAGGAAGCAGAAGGTCTGCTTAGCCATACATTTAAAACAACAAAACCAAAAGCAGCTTTCAGATATCTTTTCTCCGGCAGTTTTATCACGGTAATAGTTGACAGAACTGTATCTTTAAAGTGTACAACCCGATGATTTGCTATGCACAGACGCTGGGAAATGAACGTATCCACCGCCTCACACTGTGTGTGTGTGTGTGTGGGGGGGGGTGAGAGCACTTGAGCACTTTGATGCCCAGGTCTTCAGGGAGATTATCCTCATCTGCAAATAAGATCATTTTCAAGCAGGGATCAGCCGTAGTGAAAGCTTAAAAACCTGAAAAAACTTTGGTCGGTATCACTGCTGTATCCTCCTAATACAGTTTTCGGGAAAACGGTTTTCGTTTCTTTTTTTTTAAGGAATTCATAAAGAAAGTGTTTGTTTTGTGCTCTTCTATAAAAAAATGATGCCACAGTGAACCCGGATTCTTAGCACTGGACCTGCAAACTGGAAGGTACTAATCGGAGGTGTGCGTCTGAGGGTGGGGGGTTCTTTCTCCTGCACAGGCGCACACTGCTGGGCTCCCGGATCCACACGCACCACCCCCCCCCCCCCCCCGCCTCCTGACTTGTAAACATCTGTCTGTTGCTTTTAAAGCAGCATTCCCGCGATGGGGTTGGGGGACGGTGGTGCAGGGGATCAGCCTAAAGGATGTTGAGGTTGTCTGCAGATGTGTGGGAGCTGTCGGTGCTTCTCCAAGCAGAGGTGGCCTCCGGGGGCTGGTGGCGGCATCCCCGGCACACCTGGGGTGCGGTTGCATTCCGTCGGCCAGGAAGCCACGACCACAGGGGCAGAGGCCGAGGAGCACATCTGCTTTGCCCCATGCTCTCGGGAGGGGTGGGCACCCTGCAGAGAGTAGACAGGAGATGGTCCTGTGCCATCACAGTCCCCCACCCCTTGTCTGTTGTCTGTGTAGTCTGAGTCCCAATAAGGATTGTGTGTCAGCAGATTTGGGAGAACACCTGCCGGCTGTGTCTGTCTGGCACACAGCAGGGACTCAGCAAATGCGAGTTCCCTTCTGTCCGTGACCTAGCAGGCAGTTCAGGGGTTACCTGATGGGGTAGGTGATGCTGCGTAAGGAAGTCAACTCAGAAATGAGCCTTACCCGGGATCTTGTGGAGGACTGGCGCACAGCCGGCTTAGAACTCTGGTCCTCTGCACCTTGCCTGTGCTTTTCACCCCCATCACTGTTTTGGGTGTGAAAACTGCCCAAAGTAGTCACTGTTACTAGAAACTGCTTATCAGACACACCCAGAATTCTACCTGTGACAGTTCAGTGTTGATGACTGTCACTAAGAACACAGACACTGAAGCGTAACCCCCAGGCAACTCTGGCAGATACAATGTAAAAACACCTTCACAATTAGTCTTCTGTTAGAGTTCCTGCCTCCTGATCCCAAGAAACCATCACCACCTCCCCCAGACAGCAGCTCAGCCGCTCTGCCTGGGAAAGGTGACTTTGTCGCATTTGAGCACTTCATTGTAGCACCTTAAAAAGTACATTTGCTATCAAAATCTCCACGAACATTCACTTTTCCAAGTTAGTCTTACCAAAAGTGTTCTTAAAATGAATTCTGATTTTCTAAAATGGCAAGATACTTTATTTTTAAAATCTCGTTATTTTAACACTGCATTGTTAGGTGTGATTTTTGACATCCCAGCAAGGCAAAGCTGTAAGCTCACCAGCTGCCATTAACTTATGGTGCATTTTGTCAGATCTTATTTTGCGCAGTATATGTGAGCTTAATATAGATCCTATAGCCCTGGAAGCTGTTATTTTTCAGAATTGCAAAATTATATTGTCTGAGCTTGTGGTGCAAATATCAGTATAGAGATTTCAAATAAGTGAGTTTTGGAGTCTCAGTATTATTACCTGGGGTGGTTTAGCTCAGTTCGTAGAGGGCCGGACCCGGAATACCAGGGTCATGGGTATGATTCCGTCCACTTCCTCAGGCCACGTACCTTTTACGTCGTCCTTCTTGTAGACCATGGGGACAGCGTGACCAGGCTGAAGGCAGCACGGCTGCTGGGAAACCGAAGTGGGGGCTGCTCACTGTACTGATGGGTAGAGCAGTTCTCACATGGGTCCCACGGTGGCCTCACTTGGGAATCTTTTACAAAATCACCATAGCGTGGGCCCCACAGCTTCTGAGTGAGTCGGTCTAGCCATGGGTATTTTTTTTTTTAAAGCTCCCGAAACAGCTTAATGTGTGGCCAGGGTTGAGATCCCCTGGAAAGGAGGAGCACAGAGTGTGGGGTGGTCTGGCCGTCTTCCCTAGTGCTTCTTTATGAGCTCACGTCCCGGAAGAGAGAAGAGCCGCCTTTTGGCTGCACTGTTCTGTTTGGCTTTTACTGTATATCTTTAGGCTTTTAGGGCCTGGCTGAATGGTGCTGGACTTCCTTCAGTAATGAATCATAAGATTTGGTTGTTTTAAACCCAAAGTGAGACATTTTGATAAATCAAGATGCATTTCGAATGGTGCCTTAAGATCCACATCTGTTTTCTTATTTTTTGCAAGTTTACCCGGAGTGAATGTCTTCTGACAGATGTTACCGAAATACGCTTGCCTTCACCGTTAATGAACAAAACTGTGGATAATGCATATATCAAAGGAGAATTGTTAGTACTTACATATACTTTGAACTGTTTGGAGAAGTAAATTATTTTGTATTATATATGTCTGTGTGTCTGGTTGGAAGCTTAGTACCTATTACTTAGTTGATCTAACTTTTGCACCAAGATTTATGTGACAACAAGAGAGAAACAATGATACATCAAGAGCTCCCCAGCCTGGGAGTTCTGGTCACAGATATCTGGCTGGGAGGGGATGCTCACTTTCACTCCCCTGAGTGGGCTCTATATTACGGTGCTCATTCCCTCCTGTCCTTTCTGGCTCATTCTGTGGTTCTCCCTTGGAACACGTGTGCTTTCCAGGACCCTCTGAATTGAAAGATTAGCCAGAAGATCGATGTGGAGGGTGGAGCAGAGGGGAGACAGGAAGGGAGGGCAAGAGTGTCCTGTTTGCGTACTGAGCCATGTTCATGTGTCAGGTGTCTGCCTTTACAGCAAGTATTCATCAGGCCCCTGTGGTCCATCCACATGCTTGTGTGAGTTGTTCACACTCTGAAACGTCCCCAAGAATATGAATGAAGCATTACAAGATGGTTCTGCCAAGTTCAGCTTTTTATCCCAGCCAGAGTGCTAGAGATCAGGCCTGACGGCACTTCAGCTGAAGGAGAGAGAGTTGTAGCCAAGAGACAGAGTTGCCAAAGATGGATGGCCGTTAGTCATCTGTACTGGGGCCATGCTGCTTTGTCTCTTGGAACATCGGCAGTGAGGCGGAGGTGAGCGGGGTGCCGGCTGGGACCCCGGCCAGAGCTGGGACCCTGGGGCAGTGACGGGGAAAAGCCCCTGCCCGGACAGGCTTACACGGTGGTAGGTGGTAAGATGGGCTGGAACTTGGAACGGGGTGGGATGGAAGGAGAAAGATAGTGGAAAGACACTGAGTGTAATCTGATGACACTCCAGGACTGTGGAAGCACGCGGGAGGAGACATATTCGAGACTTCAAACCACCAGCCTCAGGCAGGACCATACAAACGGCTCCCCTTGAGAAGGCTTTTTTCAATACTGTGCTTAAATCCAAGTAGGAACTTGTACTAACGGCTGGCAGTCCCCCCAGACTGACAGCCACTCCTCTGGTCCCTCAGTCTGGATGATTCCATTCCCACTATTATCGGGAAGGTTCCCACGAAGCCAGTTCATCCCTCTTCTCCGGGTTTTGTTGTATCACCTGCTCCCCTCTGGGCCCTCCTGGGCTGGGGCAGGTAGGTGGTCTCTGCTCCCCGCAGGGTAGGCGACATCCCTCCCCTTCACATCCATTCCCAGCAAGTGCAACATCTCTAATCTTTTCACTCGTATTCTGCTACTTGGCGCCAGACTGCAGAGCTCATGGTTGGATTTGAGGGCAGAGCTGCAAGCCCCTTGTGGCCAAGCCATCCTAAAATCCTTGGGGTGCCACACCATGGAGGCCCCCAGGGCTGTTCTTAGGGGAGGCTCGTCCGTGTACTCTTAGAAAGCTGCAAGGTTGGCTTTAGAGCTCCCACAACTCTATTCCTAGCCCTGTGCCTTGTTTTCTAGTTACAGTACGAAAGAACCATCTGTCAGACAGCTATTAGGACAACAAAAAAGCATCATGTGTAAACACTGAGCTCATATCTTTACTCCCATTATCTTAAGTAATAGCCAGACTCGTCTGAGATGAATGAGACCATTTGCCCTAGATTTTCACCCTGTGAGATTGCCTAGAAAGTGTGGGGCAAAGATCAACGCTGTCTGTGTCCTTGCTGGGAAGCTGGTAATAATGGAGCGTGTCCTGTACGTTATTCCCCCCGTCTCCCCATCTCTCAGAGTGCGGAACAGATCGCTGCGCTGTGTAGGAGTTTCAGCGACACGCAGAGCGACGGCATGGAAGGGCCGAGGGGGACTCGGGACCCACCTCTGCGGCCTCTGGCTCGCCACCTCTCCGATGCAGATCGCCTCCGGAAAGTCATCCAGGAGCTGATGGACACGGAGAAGTCCTATGTGAAGGTAACGGAAGGTGCTGCATGTTCTTTCCTGCTCGGTCTCCCGGGGGTGGCTAGCTGTCTGTCGGCAGGGTCCCCAGGTCACATCTGCCCGGACCCCCAGCACTCGTGATGGAGCCGCCTGCTCCTGGAGGCAGCCGACTGCTGCCCGAGAGGCTGGGTGAGAGGGCTGACGAGCTGCGAGCACTGGGAAGAATTAGATTCTCGGCTCATTCGTTACCGAGGTAGCTTTCGCTATGGAAACAGCTGTTCTGGTTTGTCATGTGCAGTCTGTGGGAACGGAGTCTGTCCTGGTTTAGTCGGAGAGGGCTGGAGGACTTCAGGGGATGAGGAACTAGGGAACGACCTGCTCACAAGCGGCTGTTGGTGCGGCCCTCAGCCCTGCCTGGTGGCGGTCGCCATGCGGGACAGGTCCCACGATGGAGCAGCAGGTCATCACAGGGCTGCTCCCACCCTGGCACAGAGGGGTAGATGCCGAGAATCTTCAGTACCAAAGAATTCATTTATTTTTCTGAGGACCCCAGTCAGTAGTTTGAGAAACATTTTCTGAAGGACGCAGGAGCCTGGGAAGACAGGGTTCTTTTGCTTTCAGTATTTGCTGGAAGCAGCGTGGCACAGGGCCGTGGCTGAGAGGCCCACCAGGCTTTGTCTCAGGGTGGCTGCACGGCCTTGGGTGGTCCCCTCCAGCTCCCTCTCAGACGGGCGTGCCCTTGTTCCAGCGTGTGCGCTCACACACACACACGCATGTGCACACGCAGCTGTCACCTCCTTTCTCCACAAGATAAATCTGAGCTTCCCCTTTCCTTAATGTTACTGTCATTTATCTGGACTTTATGGAAGGCCCACTCACAGGGAGCCCAGGAGAACGACCCAAAGCTCCTCCTTTCGGTCCCAGAAAGAAAAGCTATAGAGTTGACAGTCTGCTTTCCTATCGCATCGCGTCTTGTCCAGCAGCTCATGTGGGGAGATGACGTGAACACCGGGAGCTCACACTAGGTTTCTGGGTCGTCCTGTGATCACGATGGCCTTTCCGAAGCAGCTGTGTGCGGTTTGAGGCTTCAGAGACCCTCTGACCTCTCGAGGGAGGGTGGTCACCAGCTCTCACCCGCAGAGTCGGGGGCGGAATCAGAGTTTCTCCTGTCGGTGTGGTCCTACTTTACCTTGGGCCCCGGCGCCCCGGGAGGGCTGCCGCACCGAGATGCCGGCCGAGTGCTGCGATGGGTGTTCCGGGTGAGCGAGACAGAAAGGACCTTCTCTCTGCAAGAAACCTGCACTTTGTTTTCTTAGGGCTGCAGCTGCCTGGCGCCGCGGCTCGGCGGCCACCTGCTCGTGCTGCGTAAGTGCTCTGAGCAGCCCCGGGCGGCACGAGGAAGGAGGGCGGCCCGTTCCTGTCTCTGACCAAATAACACACCGGGTGCCTCGTGATTCCCACACACACCATTTCTATTTTGTCATTTCTTTTTGTGGCTGACATGTAACACGGGATTTTACTTCTCGTTCATCTAACCTTGATCCCTGCATGCAACTTGGAATTTTCGGCATTGGTGTGTTCGCTGAGATCTGGTTCAGTAACTTCTCACATCTCCCTGCTCTGAAGCAGTCGCCGTGGAGGATGGTGAGGGAGGGAAGGCCAGGGAGCTTTTCGTTGTGACCTAGGAAAAGGCATCACAGGCCTGGCCACTTGCTCCCAGGAGCTGTGCCGTAAGGTTCTGGAGGCTTTGGGCTCTTCCAAAGCTCTTCAGCTCTATATTCTCCATTGTAAAAGGAGGGAGCAAAGTAGTGGACTTTGTAATCCATTACTTCTATTTTCATACTCAAAATTCTTCAGAAGAAATGAAACATGAAAAAAAACCTTTCATATTACAAAATTATATCCTGGTCTTGGCTTCAAATTATTAAACAAACGCTTTATGTAAAGAGTTTTATAAACACTGTCCACTCCCATCACTCTGTACTGCTGGAGTCCAGTTTACTAGAGACTCAGATATGGCCTAGATTATGAACATTATGACTGCATTTAATCTTTGGAAATTTTTTCTTGCATTCAAATATGGGAGTTTGAAATTGTGCTAATGTGTCAACCCCGACGTTGAAGAGCTTCCCAGATCTTGTCCTGTCCCTCTCAGCTCCACGGTGGGGCTGTCGCCATGCTCCCTGATGCCGAGGAGGAAGTGAGGTGAGCTGGCCGGTGCGGTCACGCCCGACAGAGGTGGCTCGCCAGGACTCACCTCCTCGGCGGGGAGATGGATGCCCCTGCTGCTCGGCCCCGGAAAGAGCCTGGCTCTGCCAGCACCAGGCTGTCTAACCAGGCAGAATAGGGGACCCAGCTGCTGAGTGCAATGTGCTGTTAGCCTCTGTGAGTTAGGTCAGAAGTAATAGTAACCACTTTTAGGGTCATGAATTTCAACAAGACTTGAAATCCATCATTGCCGGTGGGAGTCTGCAGCTGTGGTCGGGGTTGCAGGAAACTGCTGGGTGTTTTGGAGACACCGAGTGATAAAGATTCCCTTCTTCTGTCTTTCAGGATCTGAGCTGCCTCTTTGAATTATACTTGGAGCCACTTCAAAATGAGACCTTTCTCACTCAAGATGAGGTAATCAGTCCCTTCCCCCTGTTCACTGACACACAGGTTAGTCTGTTTGCCCAACAGTAGACCTCCCCAGAAGTTATAACTGCTGATCCCCAAAGAACATCGAGGACCAAAGGGTCATCAGAGGGACCCAGGTGTGGCCTTCTCCAAAGCTGTTTATGTGGCCTCTGCCACGTGAGGCTCAGTGGCAGGAGTTTACCCATGTAGGACAGTGTCCTTTTTGTAGAAGAAGGTGTGGCCAAAAGTTACTCTTTAGTTCATGACTTGTTATTGTTAAATCTCAGTAATTAGTTCTTTCCTACTGACTTCCATTTTTCACCAGTTTGAATCCTGAAAATGTTACATCCATTTTTAAAGTTATTTTAGAATTACCAGAACCAGAGCTGTAAAAACTCTGTGTGTAAACTAGGTCACGGAGTGAATGTGCTGCCTTCTTTAAAGGATTTACTGCTCTCTCCTTCTTGGTGAACAACTTGGGATTTGTCTGTGTCTCTGGGTGTTAGAGTGGCCTCTGGGTCTTCACTGCTGATACCCTCTTTCCGATCCCGGCCTTCATATAGATGGAGTCACTTTTTGGAAGTTTGCCAGAGATGCTTGAGTTTCAAAAGGTGTTTCTGGAAACTCTGGAGGATGGGATTTCAGCATCCTCGGACTTTAACATCCTTGAGACTCCCTCACAGTTCAGAGTAAGTATTTTGGACTTCGGTTTAAAGCAAAAATGAGTGGGTATAGTGCAGAACTCTCCTTTGAAAAAGAAATTGCTGTCCCTTGCCCATTGACAAGGTAAATTTAGTGCTTTCATTGCCCTGTTTTTCCGCTGGTAGGTGGTAAGAGCGGCCACATTTTTATCTCAAGTGGTTCTGGTAATCAGAAGTCTGGGTGGCACAACTTACGTAGAGTCTGCCCGGTGACTGACCATGTCCACCCTGCTTTCTGCTCAGATCTGCTGAAGGATATGTAGGGAGTTCTTGCTTCCGAAGCAGGAGCACCTGCCCTGCATCTGATCTCACATCTTCACAGTCATGTCATGCTGGGATGAAAAGCATAGGTCAGCAGTTCTTCAATGGAGCCCTGTGTCCAATGTGAGCATCAGTGACTGGTGTGGAGCCCCTCCAGGGAAGGAAAGGCGCAAGATGGTAGAAGGGGGGGACAGGGCAGGATACAGACAAAAGCATCTGTCCCGAGTAATGCAGAGGTGGCTTGATTGATTATCCTCCCAGATCATTCATATCCCACTTTGTCAGATGTATTTTTGTAGAACTTTCTTTCTTGTCCTTTGATTGCCCGTGGTCAGTAGGCTCTGCTGCCAGGCTTTCAATCAAACTGCAGATCTGCTAAGGGAATGCCAGGCTGTTCTCTGTCTGCTGTGAAAATGGGGCATCCTGGGTTTCTTTCATTTGGTGATTTCTCTGAGGCATTAGCGGTCTGGTATCTGAAAGACAGGGAGGGGCTCTGGATGCACCAAAGTGGCCCGATGCCACGCTAGAGCCACAGACACTGATTCAACCATGTCCAATGTGACTTTTCTCTCCCCTTCTAGAAGTTGCTGTTTTCCCTTGGAGGCTCTTTCCTTTATTACGCGGACCATTTTAAACTCTACAGTGGATTCTGTGCTAATCATATTAAAGTACAGAAGGTTCTAGAGCGAGGTAAGTTGCTCATACCTTTATAGCTGTGTTTTGTTTTTTTTTTTTTTAGTTAATAGTAAATTTGCATTTAATAAGTAGGGATAAGTGCAGTTTTAATGCTCATGCTCTGTTCCTGACCTTTACATTGACAGACATTAAAGGAAAAATTCTTAGTGTATTTCAATTTACTGGTAAGAGTGAACATGTGTCCTAAGAGCAGAGATGTTTCTCTGCCATATGTCACTCTGCTGTTAAATTACCTCTGGATTCTTTTTTTTTTTTTTTTTTTTTTTTTGTCCAAATTCCTTGATCTAAAAACTGGGAACCCTGAGCCGCTGGATGGGGACAGTAAAGAATGTATGCGGTTTTCTTCCTTTCTCGTTAAGCTGCTTAGGCCCGAGGAACCACAGCAGTGTGTTAACTAAAGTTCAAGCCTTTCTGATGGAACCAGGCAAACACTGACAGTTAACAGCCCACATCCTGTCCCTGAAGTACCTTTCATCTCTCCACATTTCCATCATCTTCTTTTATTGGCTTTAACTGAAGCCTGCCAGTTTTTTGAAGCCCAGGTAGACCCGCCGGGTCGCCCTCCCCCCTCTTCCCTTTGGCTCGCACACCCGACACGGCGCTGGGGCCGCCCCGCAGCAGGTGGACTGGAGGCCCGGGGCGTCACGGGCCGGTCAGCCGTGTACTGGAGGATGTGATGACAGCCGTGACCCTGGGCAGCTGCACGCGTGTTGTAGGGCGCTTTGGGCCGCCGTGCCCATCACGTGCACCGTGGTTCGGTCTGTTCGTGTCGCGCCCCGGCGCGGACGGCTGCTGCAGCTGCAGCCGGTCTGTCCCTGGAGGCTGCGCTCTGGGCCGCACGCCGGAGGTTAACATTCTCCAGTCTGTCTGTCTCAGAAGCGTTTCTGTCCCGTCCTTCGGGATTCGCATTTCTGGTGGCCGGGAGAAGAGGCGGGAAGGTCAGGAGGCCGGCGCAGGACGGAAGGTCGCGAGCGGCAGGGACGCGGTCCGCACGCAGCGCTGCAGACGGGCGGCTCCGACCCTGGCAGGCGTCTGCGGGAAATCCGTGCGGTCCTTACGTTCAGCCGAGCCGTCTCCAGAGAGGGTTACCGGGCGCCTGTGTCCTCTCGTTCTGTCAGGGGAGCCGGGCGACAAGACCCGAAGCTGCCGAAGCCTCCGCTGCTCTAATGTCATACGTTTCTGGGGTAAAAATGACTCCCCCCGCACTCGAATGCCTTCGGAATTACACCTGGCCTCACGCAGCTCCCTCAAAGCCGGGGAACCGTCTCCTCGGGGACAGTGGCCAGTGTCTGGGGAGAGGTCTGTATTTGAACTCTTTTAGTTGCATCAACGGGTGGCAGCAGCCGAGGTGAACTCTAGGTGGCCTCCTCTGTCTGTCATGATACGCTTCTCGGTGGCGTTGGACAGGACCTGAAGGTTGCCCACAGTGACCTCTCTCAGAACCGGCAGCAGTCTCCCGCGGTATCACGAAAGGCGTGGAAGGTTCCTCCGACACTCCGTTAGCCGGTTCCGCGCATGCGGCTCTGCATCGGCTTAAAGCCGATCTTCACAGCATTCTAGGAGCACGGGCTCAGGGTTAAGCAGTGGAGTCCTGAAGTGCTTCAGGTGAAGAAGCCCCAGCCAAAATCTGTGTCCTGTACTTGTGTAAACAGAGATCGGACTCCCGTCAGCGTTTCCTCCAGGAACACCTGCTGCTGACAGTAAAATGAAAGCACGCAGTGCTTTGCTCAGTTCTGAAGGATCATCTCCCCGTCCACTTTGCTGGTCACATTCAAAATGGTACCATGTCTCCTAGAAGTTGTAGATTTTTGCCTTTGTGACAAAACCCCAAATAAGGGTGTCATTTCATTCAAACTGGCTGAATTCCACACAGATGGTCAACCAGTAGCAGCAGGTGGAATCCAAAGCAGTAACTGGTACATCTATTGGCACTCTCAAAACTGAATGGGGTTGGGTTCCCATGTGTCCCCTTCACAGTGTCACACACTGGACACAGGTAGCTTTCCCTGCCCGTGGCATCTGGGGGAATAGACGGCTCAGAGGTGTGGAGGTGAAGGCTGCAGTGCTTCTCAATTTATTTTAAAAGAAAAGATAGCCCCTAGTGTATAGAATAACAATCTGTGCGAGGACCGGGGGGGGGGGGGGGTAAGAAGCTGATCTGATTCTTTTGAAGGTAGGTGTATGGTCTGGATAATACTGTTTTGTGGCTTTATGAATTGGTTGAAATGCACTTTTTAGGTACCTGTAACAATCTCTCATGGGTTTGCATGTGAATATGCCTTTAAAGTCAGACATTCCTGCATTTCAGCTTGGTGTTCCTCTTTGGTGTACAGACTGTACTGTTTAGACAGCCTCCTAAGCCCGCCCTTCATGGATTTGCCCCCGAGCTGTGACAGCTGGGTACCTGACCCATTGAAGCATTTGGATTTTTATAAAGAATGGCATTAGGAGGACTATAGAAGTGGATGATCTCGGATTCCATTAAAAATTAAGTGAAGTAGGGTTTAATTTATCCTGCTGTGCTCTTCTAAGGGTCTTTTATCCTCCTGCTTGTAGCTAAAACTGATAAAGCCTTCAAGGCGTTTCTGGATGCCCGGAATCCGACCAAGCAGCATTCCTCCACCCTGGAGTCCTACCTCATCAAGCCGGTTCAGAGGGTGCTCAAGTACCCCCTGCTGCTCAAGGAGCTCGTGTCGCTGACAGACCGCGAGAGTGAGGAGCACTACCACCTGACAGGTAGGAGAGCTGGCTGCGGGTGGGCTGTGACCGCTGCCCTGCTAAGCCTCTGAGGCCTCTGCTTCTCCTCCCACTTCCTCACGTTCTCAGACACGTCTCAGTACTGGTTACTAAGCTTAGATGTAATTTTAGTCTGTGAAAATAGCTAGGTATAGGGCCGTCCCTTTAGATGGGCAGGATACTGGGGCGAAATTATGTCATCGGAGGAGCCCCAAGCCCCTCTGGCGGGACGATTCCATTTTCACTTTTCAAGGAACATATTTGAGCTCAGAGAGATGAAATCCATCACTTTGGGTGTCTTGGTTAGTAAAGCAGTGCTGCCAGAACCGGAAACGGGGCCTGTTTTCCTGCCACCTCATGAGGTTCCGTGCTGCCTGCGGCCGGTGCTGCCGACCAGTCCGTTGGGTAAGGCTCCACCTTGTGGCGATTTCAGAGCAGAGCCCGCGCCACAGCCCAGCTCCCAGCCACACGTTCTGCTTTATAATCCACGCTCATGTGTCTTCTTTTGTAACCTCAGAAATTACGGGCCGAAGATAGAATTTGTCAGATACACCAAGCCCCTCAGTTCGCTAGGAAGTAGAGTATCCCTTAAAGGGGTGCTGTGTTTGAATCAGAGAAAGAGTGATTTGTTCTCTGCATGTGAAAGCTGGGTGGTCTCCCGGTAATAAAATACCTGCGTAGAGTAACACATTTATTCATAAGTATTAGTAGTGCTGAATAATACACACTAAAAAGAGTGTCGAGCTGGCTCTTCTGTGACAGGCGTACTTTCGTATCATAAGTAACAAAAAATTTTTTACGTGGAAGTTAAATTCTACAAGTAAATGATACAAATTATAATTACTATTCAAATAATGTGTGAAAAGGTCCTTTCTCATCAAGATGATGTTTAAATGGGTATGTTAAAAATTGCCTTCAACATAATGTAATAAAAAAACATTAAAAAAAAAAAGAAATCTAAAAAAAAAAAATTGCCTTCTAAAGTTCCCTCCAAACTGAATTAAAATACTGAATCAGGAGAACAAAATATGAAAAATACTAAATTTATAGGTGACCTGAAATTTTGCTTTTTGACTTTGACAAAATCATTTTGTCCCTCACACGCCCAAGTTGAAACTCATAAAGAAGCACCGTGTATAAATGCAGGCAGTTGCTCTGGTCACTGGGGACATTTACAGAGACATCAGTAAGTTCTTGCTAACAAACTGCTGTAGTTCACAATTCCAGTCATTGGCCCGGGAGGAGAAGCAGACTTTAAGGGCAGGTATCTGATAGCCAGTCAGTCTTGGGTTTCAGTTTTGGCTCTAATCCCTACTTTTCTCTCTTTATGTCTGGCAAAATACTTAATCCGTCTGCACCTCAGTTTCCTCCTCTGTGAACTGGGATTGATTACAGCTCCTACAGCCACTGAGTGGGGTTGAAATGGGATGGTTAAAAAAAACCACCTGTTATAGTACCTGCCAAATAGAAGGCGCTCGATCAGTGTTAGCTGTTATTATTAGTGATACTTTTTATCTGTGTTTTGCCTCATTTCAAAGAGAACTGGAGGTGCGAGATCATTCCACCGTTCTTCATTATAATGACTGGATTACAGTGGGCTGTGTGAGCCACACCAAGTAATGCTTCTGTTAGTAAGAACTGGTCTTGAATCCTGGCTGGAATCTTGAGCATCTTCATTACTGCTGTTGGTAGGACTTAAACAAAATTTATCAAACAATGATTTCATATTTTTCAGAAGCACTAAAGGCAATGGAAAAAGTGGCAAGTCACATCAATGAGATGCAGAAGATCTACGAGGATTATGGGACCGTGTTTGACCAGCTAGTGGCAGAGCAGAGTGGAACAGAGAAGGAGGTCAGTGGGACTTCTAGATTCTGAGAGGCTTAATGTGTTTGTTCACTGCATCTACAGGTGATCTCCAAACTGGGCCCCCCTGTTTGCACTCTCCTAGAGAACAGGACTAAAACTGTTTTTTGATCTTAGTGCTTGCAATAAGCCACACCATTTAAGTATAAACAGAACATAAAATTCATTATACTGCTTTAAGAATGTAACCTTCCATCACCTTAACATTGTACAAAAGACAAAAAGAAATACCACTAAGGAAATACCACTGAGTTTATATCCCAGCCCCTCCCTCCCCTTCCATGGGGTGTGAGGCAGGACTTGTCCCAGATGTGGGCAGGTACACGGAGAGCGTGAGCCGACGGGGGGATGATGAATACAGGAAGTGGGGGGCCAGCAGGTGGAGAGAGCCGGACATCTAACATCGGTGGCTGCCTCCTTACTTGCAGAACTAGTTTAGGTGGAATTTGACAATTTCTGTATTTTTCTTTTCTGGTTGATTACTAAATTAGAATCTTGAGCTTTTCAAGTCTACATAGAAGAAAACATAGATTTCAGTAGAGAAAGGCAAGAACAGAAAACAACTGGATTTTAATTTTTTGTTGAGCCAGTTTCAGTGTTGGTCCTTTTTTATTTGCAGGCCTAGTGTAGCTTATGGATCAGGGGTAGTGAATGTGCTAGAGCCTGAGGTCAATATTAATGAAGACACTTTGGATGGACCTCAGTGTCCATTTACAATAATGTGTGGACTGAACCAAAATACCTTTCTATTTTTAATTTTTCAAAGTTTGATGTTTTGCTCATATTCTCAAAACCTATACTATTTAAATGCCCTGTGTTTATGGGGCCATAAAAATCACATTGAGTGTACTTGCAATCCCCATACGTACATGTGATTCACTACCCAACATGAGACAACCTAGCCCTGGGGTCTCCATGTCTTCATCTCTTGTTTTTATGATACAGGTAACAGAACTTTCCATGGGGGAACTTCTGATGCACTCTGCAGTTTCCTGGTTGAATCCATTTCTGTCTCTAGGAAAAGCCAGAAAGGACCTTGAGCTCACGGTGTTCGGTTAGTATCCCATTTGAAAGAATGTAAACTTAAAAAAGGCTGGTGAAAATGAAGATCTTCCTAGACCCACCAGTCCAGCTAACTCCTGATTTTCAGAAGGAGTGAGAATCATTGCTGTAATGGCTTTTGACTTAACAGAGCCAGCTTCCAACTATTTAAAATGCTCTCACTCTGCATACTCATTATCCTGTTCTCCCTTCTGCTTGGCTTAGTGGTTCTGGCCAAGTGTTACAGGAACAGATCTCCTGAGGCTATTTTGAAACCTGCTATCTTAATTGTTTGCTGCATTTTAAAATGTCTTAATTCTCACTAAGACCGATTATAGACGACAGTGTATTCTCACCGAGATGAACACCATGTTCTCAGATTTCAATAGAACAAGAATTTTTTAAAAATCGCCAAGTTCTACTTCGGCTAACTGCTTTTAAATAAGTAGGTGTTTGTGCACCATGAAGTCCGATCAGAGGGAAGCGCACTCACCCCGGTGCTGGCATAGTGGGGTCCTGGGGCTTCTTGGTTCTATTAAAACATCCGCCTCAGTTCAGCCTTGGAAGAAAGTTCGTACAAAATAATGAGACTTTTCTTTTTCTTTTCCTTTTTTTAGTTTTTAAGAGAGCTGTCATATTGGTTTATAAAGAAAACTGCAAACTGAAAAAGAAATTGGTAAGACAAGAAGTACATGTAATTAAAGCCGCGTTTTCATGGCTCTGTCCTCCTGTTAGTGTTGATCTGAGAAGCCCGCTCAGCATCAAGGCCTCAGTGGACTAATGGGACTTATTCCTGGGGTGACTAACCAAACCAGATACTCAAGCTATTTCTTATTCTCCCCACAAACAATGTCTGTTTTAAAAGAAGTTGTAGACAAATACCCAGGCTGGGGCCTATACAGAAAATCAGCTTCCATATCCCTGAAAATGGCCCATGTTTGCTCCATATATGTAAAAGACTACCTAACTTTGGGTTGTTCTCAAACTACTTTTACTTTAAAAAGAGAAAAAGCTTAGCTGTGGATACCATGAGCCATCAGTATTACTACTGTTCAGAAGTAATGAGGACACAGAAGGCTTGGTTGTCATTCTTGCTTGGCGTCTGTGTGCCCCAGACCACAGCTCTGCTTCCCCGCTCCCCCCACCCCACCCCCAGTCTGAGCTGAGAACTGGGAGCATACCTGCACCCTGACCACTCACACAGCTTCAAGGAACCGTGCACACAGGGACAACTTCAAGTTTCCATTCCCTGCATATCTCCTTTCTGGGTGAGAGCTTGCTCTAACACTCTTCTCGGGGGGTTTTCCTGTTCCAGCCCTCGAATTCTCGGCCTGCACATGGCTCTGCTGACTTGGACCCATTTAAATTCCGCTGGTTGATCCCCATATCCGCACTTCAAGTCAGACTGGGGAATACAGCAGGTAATTGTTTTGTGTGGTATGATGCCGGGAAAAAGCATTTTAAAGAGACTTCTTTGCATTGTGGAATGAAAAACTAGGAAGAACCTTGGGTCTTTGAGTTTTATAGGCAAGGAAAACGAGGCTGAGAGGTTTTTTTATTTGTTTGAACAGACATGGAGAAAGTAAATAGCAAATTTGGCTTTTCTTTGCCAAATACCTCTCTTCATTATTATTTTTGCTATCAGTGGTTTTCAACATTTTTTTCCTAAGATCTTTGATATCCTAAAAGTTGTTAAACAAAAGACCACAAATTTAAATTTAAAAATTTTTGATACACCAGGAAATTCCTTAAGATTAAGCAGTATTCTATGTGATATTAGGGAAAAAATCTCCAACCCTGGAAAATGTTCAGAGATCCTTCTAGAATAACCATGTTCTGGTGACAATGCCTCTGATGACAGAAAGGACCACCAGTCTACAGCATGCAGTGATGTTTTGGGTCCCTGTTTAATTTTTGTTTGCAGCGCTTACGTTTCCTAAACCGGGACTGATTTCGGGCTGGCCTGTTTTACCTCCGGCACCTGAGCACATCCTGCTGTTCCTTCCAAAGAATACAATGAATGGAATGGGGTTGAAAAACAGGATCCATTTAACCTCTTTCCTGGAGAGATCTGGAATCCAGGGCTAGGGAGAAAGCACGTTAAGATGGATGGAAAACTACCAGGAAATGTAAAAAGTAACTAAGAAGTATAACTTTTGTTAACAATTTGTGAAAGTCATACACAGAATGAGGCACAGAAGAAAATGGTGAGACTCAGGACAGGGAATATTTGACTTGAGTTTTGAACTTCACGTCTTTGGCAAAGTTGTAGACCCTTGTTTCCTTTTACACAGGGACAGAAAATAATTCCGTATGGGAACTGATCCATACGAAGTCAGAACTAGAAGGACGGCCAGAAACCATCTTCCAACTGTGCTGCAGGTACTGCTCACATCCAAAAATTAAAGCCAACAGGAATAAGACAGAATACGCTCTCTTAAAAACGGGAGTTTATTTTTAGTGCTCTCCTGAATTTTGATGACTTCAGGATCACACCCAGCCTCCCCCCAAATGGCAACTGTGTCTGTAGTAGGATACACTGATTAAATATATCCAAATCTTAGTGCTCAGAGGCGCCTCAGAAATGATCACTTCTTCTGTAAATGAGGAAACCAAGGTACAAAGAGGCTCAGTCTGTCCTGAGAGCAGTAATAGGACAGGTAAGGACCCAGAGATGTGGACTCGAAGCATGAGACACTGGACGTGACTGCCGTTTTCTCTTCTCCCCTCACCAGTGATAGTGAAAGCAAAACCAACATCGTCAAGGTGATTCGATCTATCCTGAGGGAAAACTTCAGGCGTCACATCAAGTGTGAATTACCCCTGGACAAGACCTGTAAGGATCGCCTGGTACCCCTTAAGAACCGAGTTCCTGTTTCAGCCAAGTTAGGTGAGAACTTTTGCTGGCCTTGTGTTTATTTAGGAAGACGCGAGCTTCTCTATAAGGATATATGTTCTTGTAATACAACAGTGAGTCATCACTTTGTAAAGTACCAGGGGCAGCTCTGCAAGCTCTCAACCAGACACCCAAATGCAGAGTGGTGCGGCAATTTTATTTCAAGAAACTTAAGGGGCACCTGGGTGGCTCAGCTGGTTAAGCATCTGCCTTCAGCTCAGGTCATGATCCCAGAGTCCCAGGATCGAGCCCCACATTGGGCTCCCTGCTCAGCGAGGAGCCTGCTGCTCCCTCACCCTCTGCCACTCCCCCTACTTGTGCTCTCTCCCTCTCTCAAAATCTTAAAAAACAAACAACTTAAAATGCGTCTTGCTCCCATACCTTGTATAAACTGGAACCACCCCCAATCCCACGTCCTCATCTTACCACCAGCTCATCTTACCACATAGTCTCTTTACCAGCTTATTTCTTTCTTCCACCGAGATGTGTAGGAGTTCCAGGGCTTAGCTTAGCTCACTGGAGTACTCCAGTGCTCAGAACAGCTCCAGGCATCTAGAAAGCCACTACTTGATGAATTAGGATAAGAAAACTTATATTAATTCTTACCCAGTCAATTAAGTCAGCAAGTAAACACTCCAAATCGTGCTTTTCTTAAACTTTCTGCCTGCTTTTAAAATTTAAATTTTAAATTTCCTGCTTTTAAAATGTCAGTTTAAACCCTCTTTCTGTATTAACTGTTTTGTTAATATCTTTGGTCTTGTTTGTAATTTTTCAAATTGTTTTCTCTCTATTGATCACAGTGTGACCTCTTCAAATTCACCGTATATTTTCTATTTTTTTCCTCTATTGCCAAAATACGCCGTAGCCATCAAAAACATCACAGCTGAGAGCTCCCCTTTTCCCTTCAACCCAAGAGAAAGGAATTAAAAACACACAAATGATTAAATTATTCTTATTAAATCTCTGAAAGTTGGCTAGAAATTCCAGCAGAGAGAGTTCTCATGAATGATGAAGGGCATTTTTCTACTTTTCATGGAGCAGCAAGGGAAATAAGGTGAGCAGGTAGGCGTAGAAATATGGTATAATCTTGGTTGTCCAATTTCAGAGTACTTTAGTGAAAGAAAGGGACCTAGATTTTACTAGTAACTTTTTCATTTATCCATTGGCAAAATAAGAATCCTAACCTTTGTAATAGTTTATAGCTTGTTCTGTCTAAACAATCGCGCTCTGGTAATAGGTCATCTAGAAATGCCCAATCCTCCAACATAAAATTTCAAAAAAACAGTAAAAAATGTCCACACTTGCAGTATCTGCATGTTTTTTCCCAAGTTCCAGGATAGTTGGTCATAGAAGTGAGATGATGAAATCTGAATTAAGATGTTACATCTTATAACGTACATCGCAAAACTTATGCATTGTGGTGCCTGTTTCTCGATCACGAGGGGAAACGCACTTTTCTCATTGCAGCTTCCTCCAGGTCCTTAAAAGTCCTCAAGAATTCCTCCGGCAGCGAGTGGCCCGGCGAGCCCGGCAAGGGCAGCTCCCTGGACTCGGACGAGTGCAGCCTGAGCAGCAGCACGCAGAGCAGCGGCTGCCCCCCGGGCGGGAGCAGGCAGGACCCCCTGCAACAGCCCCCGCCGGGCCTGGCTGATCTGTCAGACAGTCTCATCAAGGAGAGCGACATTCTGAGCGACGATGACGAGGACTACCATCAGACTCTCAAACAGGGCAGCCCTACCAAAGACATAGAAATTCAGTTCCAGAGGCTGAGGATCTCCGACGACCCTGACGCGAAGCCAGCCGACCAGCAGCCTGGCACGGAGGGCCGGCCGAAGGGGGAGCAGCCCAAACTGGTGCGGGGGCACTTCTGCGCCATCAAACGGAAAGCGAACAGCACCAAACGGGACAGGGGAACTTTGCTGAAGGCACAGATTCGGCATCAGTCCCTTGACAGTCAGTCTGAAAATGCCAGCCTTGATCTCAGTTCTGTTCTGCAGCGAGAGTTCAGCGTCCAGAGTTTAACTTCGGTGGTCAGCGAGGAGTGTTTTTATGAAACAGAGAGCCACGGCAAGTTGTAGTGCAGTTTCAATCCAGATATGGGTTCGTTGCTTGCTTTACTTTTCAACTGGTGGTCAAGTGGAAATTGCAGAAAAACTATTGGGTTTTGTGCAGCATACATTTTCCCACAAAATAGTTGTAAAGATTTAAGTTATTTTAATTTATTGTAGATCAGAAAACTAGAGTAAACTGATCAGAATCTGTAAGAATCTGTAAATTACTTAGTTTATATCCCTTTTGAGCAGGTATCAAAATGACTTAGGATCCTTGAAATTGCAATCTATTTTAATTTATGTGGAAAAAGTAAGAAGGGGGGAGTTGTGATTAATAGTTTTTAAAAAGGTCATTGTTTTGTTTTTTTCCAATCCTCTGGGCATTTTCTTTGAGCTGTTAGTTTTTGCTTTATTTAAAGCATATTTATTTTAATGTGGGTGAGGGGCACAACGTGCAGATATTTCATTTTTGTAAGGTTGTAACAGATGCTGTTTATACTGAACATGTCCTATCTATGCAGTATATATATTAAAAGAAAGCTTGTACTGTAGCTTATTTGATTATAATTTTCTCTACCAAACTGTACAGTAAAAGGGAAATAAGTCAATCTGGTAATGGTATTTTTATTGTCCTTCTATAGCAGACAAATGAGTACGCATTGGAGCAGCTCAACAACATTGTGGAAATCAACATTCGATATGCTGCTGTAGTCTCTCTCTCTCCTTGGCATCCTCTTTTCCCTGATTTTTGCTTTTCTTTTTTCTGAGTTCTTCTCTGAAATTATAAGCAAAGAGGTGTGGGTCTTCATCACACATTTTTCGGTATACATCACACAGGCTCTTAAAATGTGAAACAGAGAGCTGGCTGGGTTGAAGGGTAGGGTCCACGTCTGCCAACTCCAACAGTTTTCCAGTGCTTTCCACACGCTGAATTTCAGGGAATAACATTCTGAGGAGAGAATCAAAATTTTACTTACTTAAGGAATTCTGTAAATCCTGATGCTTCCTTCTGCTCCCATTTGAAAATGACATCGTTTTGACAACTGACAAGCCAAGGGAGTGGTGGAGGCAGCTGGAGTGGCCGCGGGGCCCCAAGCTGATGGAGAAGGATCTTGATCTTGCCATCAAGCAACAGGAACAAAGGAGCACTGAAGGAAGGCAGAGCTCATCTGACCCGTGAGGTATGTCCACAAGGGAAAATATCTTCTAAAGCTCAATCAGTATAAGCACTTTTAAGGTAAGTTTAAAGAAACATCTGCTCAGTTGTATTCTTACAGAAATGTTTGATTTGCCTCATATTTTAATATGAAACTGGTCTTATTTCTTGATTCTCTGTAATTTGAACTTAGTGTTCACCCCCAAGGAATGACCTTTCTTTGCCAAGTTCGGAAACAGGTGATGTGGAAATGCAAACAGTTCCCGCTTTTAGATTCACCTTGCAGCGTCTTTACGACTGATTGGAAGTAGGTATTTTAAATTTCACCTAACCAAACAGATCACGGTTTTAAAATGAGGAACAAAACTGACTGAAATGTTGCAAAGCTATACCTGGATTTTATTTCTTTTCTCAGTAGTTGGGGCTCTACGGAGCTCAGAGGTCATGGCCAGTGGAGATGGAGTTTTTCTTACAGGCTGCTGGTCCTGTCAGTAAGGAACTGCACCTTCCCTTTGGTTTCAGGTGAGCTGCGATCTCGGAGTTCAGCTTCATGGCAAGGGGGGACCAATGGCTCAAAGCGGGGCACACTATTTGGGGTCCCTCTCTGCACAAGGGACTGTGTATGTGAGATAAAGGGGCCCATCACTTAGGTTTGAAATGCCAGGGCCAGCTCTGAAGCCAATTTCAGGATTTGCAAAAGCAGAATGTACTTTTTGTGACCCCCCCCCCCCACCATGAATCAGGGCCATCATGTACAGCTATACAAGTCACACCCTGCGTGAAGGGTGAGTGTGAGCTGAAATCCAGCTCGGGTTCTACTCGTCAAATCGTGCACATTGTGGCTGGGGCTTGCAGCCTACCAGGGGTGGTGATGTAAGGCCATCATTTTAACTAGCACCAAGACAGCCAGTGGCATCCGTCACCAACTCTGCTCCTCAAGTCTCTGCTCCAGTAGTAACTATCTGGTGAAGTATAAATCCTGGCCTCATTAGAGCCGACAAATGGCAAGACAAGGATTTAACATCCATCAGCTCAAATCCTCAAGAATGAATTCTGTGGGCTGCAGGGGTTTCGGGATGCAGCCGCCAGCTGTACCTGAACTAATTTTATGTGCTAAGAGGATACTTCAAAGAACCAGAGAGAGACTGAAGAGATGGGGTTTTATATAAGGGGAGGTGGGATGAGAAATGTGTGCCTATGAAGCCGGGCGCCTTTAAACAGCTAAAGTTACACACACACACACACACACACAGCCTGCCTTCCTTGGGCCTAATTAAACATCATCTTGGCTGCCAGTGGATAGAAAATACCCTTTCGGGGCCTCCAGAGGCGCGCGGACTCTAAAGCACCACGCTCGGCCTGGGCTTCCTGACAGTGGCCGTGTGCGTGTGCAGAGCAGTAGGCACAGCAGGACGATGGAGCTCCCCGTGACATAACAACGTGCTTGTAGGAAGACCTTGTGATGTCATTTTGGCTCTTCCAACATTATACCTGCTTTCTAGTTCTAAGTGTGTCCTTAAAAGAGATAGAGCAACTCGGTGGAAAGAGAGCACTGAAAAAACTCAGGCAGTACGGGGCGCCTGGGTGGCTCAGTTGGTTAAGCGTCTGCCTTCGGCCTCAGGTCATGTTCCCAGAGTCCTGGGATCGAGCCCTGTGTTGGGCAACCTGGGAGCCTGCTTTCCCTCTGCCCCTCCTCCCTGTTCATTCTCTCTCTGAAATAAAATCTTTACAAAAACCAACTCACACGGGGCGCCTGGGTGGCACAGCGGTTAAGCGTCTGCCTTCGGCTCAGGGCGTGATCCCAGCGTTATGGAATCGAGCCCCACATCAGGCTCCTCCGCTATGAGCCTGCCTCTTCCTCTCCCACTCCCCCTGCTTGTGTTCCCTCTCTCGCTGGCTGTCTCTATCTCTGTCAAATAAATAAAAAAAAATCTTTAAAAAACCAACTCACTGTGATAACATATTATTTGGCCTTTGTCCCAGGTTCCTGACACAGAGTTTCTGAATCCTTTAAAATTTCCTGACAAGGGGTGATAAGGGCATTTTTTTGTTATGGTTGAAAAGGGGTTTTATTAGGCATACCTGAGTTCGTGCTACTGAGATAACTCTTGGTGGGTTCCTCGATAGCTTTAGGATGGGGACAATTGTCAAAGGAACTAACCCTGTGATTAGAGGGTTGGAACTCTGTCTCGCCTCCAGGGAGAAGTGAGGGGCTGGAGAATGAGCTCAATCACCAGTGGCCAATGATTTAATCAACTGCCTAATGGACCATCCATAGAGACCCTTAAAGATGGGTTCAGAGCTTCCAGGCTGGTGAAAACAGTGAGGTGCTGGGAATGGGGTGGAGGGGATCACAGAAATCCCCATTTCATGGCCTGTGGGTCGGAATACTAGTGGTGACCTGGGACTTGAAGTGGGGGCAGTCTTGTGGCCCCTGAACCCTTTAGCTACAGGGTCTATCCCACTCCAGGTGGTCAGTGTCAGACTTGCACTGGAGGACTTGTTGGTGTTGGAAAAAACACCACACATGGTGTCAGAAGTGTTGAGCATAAAAACAGTTTGTGGTCTGCCCTGAGAAATCATGGCCCCCACAACACAGGGTCATTATCAACTGTGTGACTGCCAGTCTCTAGGTTGTACTGATGTTAAATAAAACCTGTCGGTGGCCTCTGAGGTTAAAGCAGGGGTTTGCTTTTTCCTCCGTGGTGGACATTTACAGTTAGCTTGAAGAATCATAAAAACAAGGTTCTTAACCTTTAAAAGTGCTTAAGGATTTTAGAAAGGGTGCCAGTGAAAGGAAGAGAAGGCGTTCTTACCCCAGCCCGCGATAGCAGTATTTCCTCCGGAACTGAAAGGCATTCTGAACGACCTTCTCCACCAGCTTGAAGGGCTGCTCTATCCGGGGCCGCACCAGGGGAGTGAAGCGCACCACGCCCACGTCCACCTAGGTGGTGAGCAAACATCCATCATTCCGTGGCATGGTAGAACGTGATTACACAATTCGTCTTTGTCAAACACGGGCAGACGGTTGTTGACCACATGGTCCTCACAAACAGACCCTTGCATGGACTCCTCCTCTGCCGGCAGGTAAGCTGCTGCCCTTGGCTTTGAGCTGACTCAGAGCCATCATGGTTGCGTCTGCTCTGTAACAACAGCCACTAGACCTGTGCTTGATGATCCCTTAATTTTAAAATGTAGTTTTACAGTGGCCTCTAAGGTCAATCCAAATAATCATTAAAGTCAGTAGGCAGCTAACAGTGTCAGAGTATTTTTTATTTAGCTTTGGAATGTGTATCAAAGAAGCTGCAGCAGCAGTTCTGGCTAGAAGGCTGGGCTTCCAAACAGAGAAGAGAAGGCAGATGGCCCCCCAGGGACCACTTAGTGCTAAACTCCCCAGAAAGGGAATCAATTAGGACACCACTTCTTTTGGGTACAGACACTGATTAATCAGCCAGACCGAATTCATGACTGTCATCTGCGCAGCCACATCACTTTCTGGGAGTAACGTGAAATGCCCAGGAGGCCGAGGGAGGATCGAACAGCAAGTGGACACCCCCCCAGTGCCGCTGTTTGCATGGTGAACTAGCACTAACAGTTGAGATTCTTTAATTAGCAGAAAATAAAACTTTTCAGGTATATCTGTTAAGATATTTATACCCTGTCTTACTCTAAAAATGGACTCATGGTAATTCACAAGTATATATGCAAAATAACACAGGAGTATTGGAAGTAAAGACAAAGGGAGAAATGGAGTCAAAGCGGTTATCACACACAAAAATGCCTGACGGAGACCATGGTCTAACAAATGGGAAGTCTGTTCATAATTTACAAAAGCCTTAGTCTCTAAGGAATTGTTCAATTTGCTTCTTAGAGCATCACACGGACTCTACAGAGGCTAAAGAAGTAGACCAACTGATGAAGGAGGGGTCATACCACTGCTTTGCAAAAGGAATTCATTCCATTTTTTAAATTCCACAGGGGTTATCTTGTTCTCTTGGGGGGACTTTGCTTCTAAAATCCTTGTGGCTATAAAACTCCTTAAAATCAGCCTGTCATACAAGAGAATGGGAGTGTTTTCAGTTTCTTGATTTTACGGTGGAGGAAAAGTACTTGCATATGATGTGTAGACAAGAAAAGAAAATGAAGACATGCCCATCATCAGGGGGCCTGGAGAGGGTTTCGGAGGACCCAGTGGTGTTTCTCCTGCTGCCCTGACTTACCCTGTCCCGAATGTTTCAGGTTAGCTCCGGTGCCCCTAGGGGATAACTAGAAGGGGTCCGGGGTAGGCATGCTGAGGATGGCCTAGTGAAAACCGCCAGCAGAAAGGCCTTTCCGCACCGACTGCCCTAAATGTCCATCAGCCTTGGGCTACTTTGGTGGAACAGTTACTCCACTTCAGAGAGTGACTATCTGCAATGTTAAATGTTCCCATTAAATTTTAATAGTTTTTCCAAATTGTGTTCTACGTGTTGCTTAATTAGTTTCTCTAAGTTCAATAATAAGTACTTCTATAGGAAACGAATGCTTGGTTAAAAGGCCAGGACTTTCTGCAGACCGGCACCAAAAAACCACTAGGGACCAAGGGTCTGGGAGATGATTGTGATCAACAGAGAGAAGAGAGGCACTGAGGAGGATAAGGACTCCGTGGAGGTGACCTTGGGGTTTAGGTGGGGTGGACAGTACAGTACAGTAAACAGGGAATAAAAGATGGCTTCATCTGGAAGCATTTCTGTGGCAGGAAAAAGAGGTAATCTGCGTGGAGGACGGTGGAAGAAGCCGCCCCAGATACACTATAGTGACTTTAAATGTCAAAGACTCTGCTCACAAACTCTGAAACATCCATCCCCACCTTTCCTCCTGTTGATTTGGAACAGAGAAGTGAGCCCAGCTGTCCAGGAAGGTTCTAGGCCTCGGCCCCATCATTCCATACCTCTCCATGCCACTGCCCGCATCGGAGCCCACTGGCATCCCGTCCCTGTCTCTCACTCGGCCGCCCTCTAGGACTCAACTCCTCCAACCCTTCTCTGCCAATTCTTCCCCGTTACTGTCAGTTTGGATGGAATTCTTTACAGGTGTGATCCAACAGCCTGCCATTCTCCAGGGAAACTCATCTTTTAGCAAAATAGGAGATACAGTTTGAGCCCTAGCCAACCCCAGCCCACGAAATATTATAAAAACTCTAATGTTCAAATAGTATCAAGGACAAAGGCACAAATACAGGGTTAGATACATTCTCCTTCCAGTAGAGAAACTGCCACTTCCAGCTTCTTTGGATTTTAAAATTTGGCCTCCTCTTTATTTCCTGATTTTATTCCTTTGAGATAAGGTTGGTGTTTGCAAATACAGGAAATGTCTCACATTTGCTTTAAAGTTTTTAAGCCCTGTACAAATATAGCAGCACCCTATGTTAACTGCAGCAGCCTGCTAACGTTTGAATGTAATTTTGTTACCCAGTTAAGCTAACAGTATATCCCAACTACAAGAAAATACCCACTCACAATCCAATATAGTTCCTATTTAGTGGAGGACCCTGAAAAACTCACTGTGAAAATGGCTATTCCAGCAACGTGTCCTGCCTCTATGGGAAACCTCCTGTACTCTTCTCTACTCCTGCCCCCAAAAGCACTTTTCAGAATTACTCCGAATGACAGAGCCCATTTTCTCTAGAAATACAGGAAAGCTGCTTGGTAACTAGGGTAACAGATACAAAAATGCTTTTTACTTATAAATTGAACGCTTATTTAAAAATTGCAACCATTATTTTTCCTTCCCTGAATTTTAACTCTATTAAAGGGTTTTCTTACAAAAAAAGAAATCAGTACATAGGCACTAGATGCACTTAAAAATTCTATTTTAATGTTGTCAGCCCCTTTCCAAACTCAGTCTACTGGTATACCAAAATGACCTACTAAAACTTCAAATTGAAGGATTTAAAATGAATTTAAATATTTGCCTCTCGAATCCACTCTAATACCAATGCTGTACCAAGCTGAGATTATGTTTCTCAACATTAGCAGCCATGGCTACGAAAGGCTGCAGGCAACAGTCCCATTTTCCAGGCCAGCGTGTCTAGGGCATGACTGGTTATAAGCTCAGAGCAGCACTGTGGACTGAGAGAGACCTGGGATAAGAAGCTATTAAATCTCCAGCCCTAGATCCTGCCAGCCCAGATCTCGAGTCCACGTGAGAATAGAGAATGCTGAAGAACGGGCAGTCCAGTTCCTGACAGAGAATCATCATATGCTGAAGAGCTAAATAACCACCCCCCGTGAAAAGACACAGGCACGACAGGAGCCAGTAGCTAAGGAAGGGTCTTCAACACTTTCCCTGGCATTCAAGACCATTAAAGGACAACCCTGTCAAAGGAAAAAATCATTAGGAAGCTAAGGTTTATAATTAGCTAAACTAGAACCATAACTGGGAGAGGATAGAAGGGCGAGAAAGGATAATAGGAAATTATAGATAAGCCTTCAGGAGCAAGCAGAGAAGGATCTTCAAAGTTCCAGGGGCACTGTCTCAGACAGACTCGTGTGGATGGGAACGGGAAGGGTGCGGCTGGGTCTGTGGTGCCCGGCACCACCTGGGGTTTGGGAGTCACATTCAGCGTCAGGTGAAATGACAGCGAGGTGAGCACCCTGGGGAATGCTTGGGTGCACCCACCAGAGTCTGACTCTTCAGATACCTACATGGAACTACTGACAGCCTCCACTTACAACTGCCCCGGATACGAGTAACAGAGCGGCAAGTCACTAATGCCTGGGATACTCTAATTACATATTCTGTAGAAAAACACTTACAAATATGAATGTACATCAGATTTTCTATAACTGGTTTATTCTGCCTGTAATCTTTGTCCTAAGCCCGATTTAAGGACAGAATTTCAGTTTTAAAACCTTAAAATGCAAACACTTTAACTGCATTCCAGGTGTTCTAAACCAGCATATTCAACATGGGCTGACACTGTTCATGCCTACACATCTTTCTTTAAAGTTAGAATTTGTATTTTCTATAGCAATATTAATTTCTCCAGAAGTTCTACCCCACCGACCTTTTTTCCCTCCTATAGATTTTTGAATGGTTTTTCTCTCTTTCCTCCTCGTAATCATAAAAGTCGCAGTACTTCCCCCTCGGAGCATAAGTATGTAAGAGAACAGAGAATGAGAGCGAGCTGAGAGCATGATGAGGAATAAGCCTGAAAGAGGCCCACATGAGGGGAGCAGATGGAGAAAGCACTTTACTGTGTAAATTATGCACGTAAATGTATGCATGTAAGTAAATATATGTATGTACGTACGTATGTATGTAAATTATGCCTATTAGTAACAACACAGCAAGATGAGTCAGGCTCTCTTGCTCCCAAGATAGGGAAACAATTTCAGGGAGGTGAATGCTTAATTCTTAAAGCAAAGAAAGCACAAGAGGGTAAGAACTATCCAACATCAGATTACGGCTCTCTGTTGTACTTAACCCGGAGTTTTTGGGTGATCACGGGGAAAACACCTTTCTAAAACCACGACCTTCCCTATAAAGCATGACCTTGGGATGTGTGAGACAGCAGCCTCTGGAGGCGTCCTGTCCCTGCTGGGGCCGGAGCTGGTAGCACCCTGGGCAAACACCAGGCCTGGCGTCTATTTCGCAGGCTCAGACTCCAGCACCTCAGAACGATCGTTCCTCAGGGAGACTTTCAATCTAGGCAGACTCATAAGGCACTCAATAAATGCTGCTGTGCAAAATATTAAAAGACTCATAAATGAACACGGATGCAAATCTATTAATTCATAAGGAGCCATAACTGCCAGAGACGAGGCGCAAACTCAAGTTGCCTTGGCGGTACTTTCGTTTCCCGTACAAACGACCTGTAAATGCAGCCCCATTACGATTAGCAGACGGTGCGGCGCCGCGGAGTGGGACCGAGTACACACGGACTGACGGTCGCGATGGTCACGGCAGCAGCCGGAGGGCCTGACTACTCACTGGCACAAGCAGTGCCGGCTCCTCCACCGTGTGCTGCAGGCTCCAGACCAGCGTTTCTTGTGCTGAGGTACTTGTTTAAACGTACTCCTGCTGTTCCGCGCGTCTGGTTTCTGACTTGAAAGATTCTTTTTAGAGGAGGATTCTCCAGCTCCTGGATCTCATCCTCTACATGCTTATTTTACTATTTAACTCATGGAGGTCAGGGGGCGCCTCAGTCTTCCCTACGTATCACCAGAGATAGAAAAATAAATCAGAAACATGAATAAAACTGATGCAAGCTTTATAATATGGCAAGATCACAAAATCCTCATGAACTCACCCAGTGCCCTAGAGTGTGGGCTGGGGCTGAGCTGCAAGAGACCTAGCTAGGTAGGAGAGAGACAGAGTCACAGGGAAGAAAGGGAAAGAGGAACAAGGCAAGAGGAGGGTCAGGCCTAAACGAGGCATCCTCAGCCCACCATCTTGGATGCTGCCACTAAATGAGGATGTTTTAAAAAAAATGTCCTGCTCTTCAAAATAATGTGCAAAGAGGGTGCAACGTTAGTAAGGCCCAACAAACACATACTTATGCTACCTGTGAGACTGAAAAAATCAGATTGATCTGCAAATGTCACCCCAAAATCCAAAGATAGTCTTAGCATTCTAAAATACTGTGAGGAAGACAGAAAACAAGTACTCAAGATCCTTTCTCATAAAGACATAAAAAGGAAAAACAAAAACATAAAAATAAGGTAACAGATGATAAATGAATGTAAGTGCAACTCGTATAGTCTCCCGTTATCCAGTTTGCTTTCCGCGCTTGCAGCTACCCGCGGTCAACCACAGTCTGGAGAGAGATGATCCTTCTTCTGATACAGTGTCAGGTCACCAGTAGCCTAACGCTGTGTCACTGCACCTATGTCACTCCCCTCCCTTCACTGCATCACGTAGGCATTTTATCCTCTCCCATCAGAAGAGCACAGTACAATATGATATTTTGAGACCACACGTAACTTTCATTACAGTATATTACAACTGTTTTAAGTGCTACTTTATCATTAGTTATTATTCATCTTTTACTGTGCCTGATTTATAAATTAAACTTTGGTACGTATATATAGAAAAAAACATGGTATAAATAGGGCTTGGTCCTATCTGCAGTTTTAGGCATCCACTGGGGGTCTCAGAACATACCACCTGTGGATAAGGGTGGTTCGGGGGGTGGGGAGTACTCTGCAGAAATATATACCAGACTTGATAAAAATCAACAGAATTAGGATGGCCTCTTAGACATCTGAAAACACATGTAAACCAGAGAATATTCATCTTCATTTTTTTTTCAGGGAGAGAGAATGTGAACACACATGCACAGGGGTGGGGCAGAAGGAGACGTAGAGAGAATCTCAAGCAGGCTCCATGCCCCGTGTGAAGCCTGACGTGGGGCTTGATCTCACGACCCTGAGATCATGACCTGAGCTGGAATCAAGAGTTGGATGCTCAACTGACTGAGCCACCCAGGCGTCCCCCTCATCTTCATTTTTAACAAAGTCCTCACTACAACCAATCTATAAGCTACCAATTATAAAAGTTTAAGTCTTCAGGCTAAGCCTGAAGTATTATTTTAAAACTAAAATGACCACAAAGATGGAGGAAAATAAAGAACTGATCATGCTCCTAGCTGATACTATCAATTTCCCAAGACTGGGTCAGAAGAGAACATTATTTTAAGATTAAGTCAATCACTTTAAATTTGTGGGACTAGAATAGGTAACTACTTTACCTTACTCTGCACGTTGATTACATTTTTGAAAAAAAGACTTTACTTATTTATTTGACAGAGAAAGGAAGAGCACATGCAGGGGGAGCAGCAGAGGGAGAGGGAGAAGCAGACTCCCTGCTGCGAGGGAGCCCGATGTGGGGCCTGATCCCAGGACTCTGGGATCACGACCTGAGCCAAAGGCAGACACTTAACCAACTGAGCCACCCAGGCGCCCCTGCACGTTTATCATTTTTAAAGCTAAACAGAAAGCAAATAAGAGAAGACATGGTTTTTTAAAAATCAGAACCTCAGCTTTCCCCTGGAGTTAAGTGGGCAGCATTAGTGAGTGGGCATCATCGCAGACCAATGACATAAGAGCCATGGGGGTAGGGCCTGGGCCTCGGGCTTTCTTGAAGCCAGATGATGTTCATGTGTGGGCAGGGGTGAGGAACCTACGTCTGGTGAATAAGCTCATACAAAAGTATGTATTGTTATGATTTCTAAAATTTTCAGTTAAATTATTAGGTCTTTCAGAGAAAAGAGAAAAGCTGTCTGAATTTCAGATTATCATTACTCAGAAAAATACACCAAGGAAATCACATGTAATTTTTTCTTCAAAAACATTTTAAAGAAAATAGATGGACTGCTGAGTCACTGGCCAGCTACTCTGCAGTCACAGACTCTGAATTAAAAGTGTTTTTGATGTAAAGCCACGGAGATGTTGGGGTTATGTTTTTTTTCAATTACCCAGACTACCACAGAAAGAAATGACGTGTTATAATAAGACCTAGAAATACATCCTTTTCAGGGTATCTGGGTGGCTCCGACGGTTAAGCGTCCGACTCTTGATTTTGGCTCAGGACATGATCTCAGGGTTGTGAGATGGAGTCCTGCGTCGGGCTCCTCACTGGGCATGGAGCCTGATTAAGATTCTCTTTCCCTCTCCTTCTGTCCTTACCTGCCCTGCTTGTGCTCTCTATCTAAAGAAAAAAAGGAAATACATTCTTTTCTAAGTAGGTGCAGGGAAGTGCTATGAATGTATAAGGGCTTCAAAAATCACAATATCCAGGGCCTGAATCCCATTCCTGCTACTTACTCATTTCACAACCTTAGTCAAGTCACTTTACTTCCCCGGAGCTCAGTTTCTCATGTGTAAAATGAGGATCCCTATTACTTCACAGCCCTGTCTTGAGAATCAAGTAGCACAGTGCCTCAAACAGTACCGGGCATACAGGAAGCAGTTTTATAAACCGCAGATGTTACTATTAGGCCAAAATGACAAAACTAATAGAGTTAACAAAATGACTTAAAATTACAGTCTCCTTGAGAAAGGACAAAATTATACTTTTAAGCATACAAAGTTAATATATAGTTTAATGTTATTTTATATGCTCAAAATCAATTTGGGTTCATTCCACAAATATCTGTTGTACCCCTACTATGTTCCAGGCACCATTCCTGGCACAGGAGACTCAGCAACAAACAAGTCATACAAGGGTCCTTGCCCTCGGGAGGTTCTTCAGCTAAGGAGTGAGCCGCAGTGAGGCTCAGAGATGCTAGGATTCTTGATCTATTTTGAAGTTTAGAAACAAAATTATTTGAATGTTGGGTATGCAATCAAGGATGTTTTTAAGATCTGGGACCTGCCAAATCAAAGGATGAGTCTGCCATGAATGGACGTGGGGAAAATGAGGAGCATTGGTGCGGGGAAGGTCAGGAGTTCTCTTTGTCCAGCAGGAGTCTGCCATGTCTATCAGTGATGCGGCACTGGCCGCTGGATACAGAACTCCGGTGTGCAGGGGAGAGGGCCAGGGAAGAGGCAGAAACTAAGGTAAGATTTATCTACAAAAGTCTCTGGACTTAACAGATGTAATTCTCCTTAATGTCCACAGTGGAAGCAGATGAGATCGATGAGTTAGATTTCTCTAGCAGCCGCTACTTTTCCATCTCCTTTTTTTATACGAGGAATTCTACCTTGATTAAAGGTCTGTAATTTATGAAAATTATTTGCCTTTCAGAAGTCTGCTTTTCTAAAAGAGGCAGTTAATATTTTATTGGATAAGTGTTCCTGTCAAGGCAGAAGAATTATCAGAAATGTTTTGAAAATAGAAACAAGGCCTCCTTATCCCGGAGGCCAGAGCTGGGAGCAGGCTGGCCCCTCCACCTGCCATCAGGAGCCTCAGCACAGGTGAATCTGTACTAACCATGGCAGAGAGCAAAGTGAGGTGAGGCACTAAAGGGACCTGACGGGTTTCTTCTGCTACAGCAGAAATAACAATGCTGTTACTGTTAGTGCCTGAAATTCAACTCTACTTCGTCCAGGATTTACACAAAGAATTGTTTAAATAGTTCCATGAAATAGAAGTTTATATATTAAAATTGTAACACTATGGCTAAAAAATCCACAGGCATCTAAGAGAAGAAAATACATTGCTAAATGCCAGACTAGAAAAGATGTAAACAAAGCAACAAAAACCCCCAAAAAATCTAGAAAAAATCCAGATAACTGAAATGTGTATTTTATTCACTGCTTTTAAGAAATGGCTGACATCTAATATGGCTATCAACATTTGGAAAATTTTTAAAAATCCAATTGTAAAATTATCTTCTTTCTCTGTAGTAGCTATGAATTTATAGCTTGTAGAATTAAAATTAGTGAAGAAAAATAAAATGCAAACCCAAAATAGATGGATATGAAATATGTATCATTATTCATAGTACCAGGACCTTAATATTTGATTTCCCTGTTACATTTAATATGCTCCCTCACATCATTTTGGTGTAATTTCTTCACAACATTATGTAGAAGTTCTAATTTATCAAGTTATACTTCAGAAACCTTTCTCAGTGGAAGGAATAACGGAAGACAATTCAAGACCCCCCCCCCCCCCAAATACTTGTAGGTTTACTGGTCAGATTCTAGTCAACAGTTGTTGAGTTTTCTTTTTTCTTTTGTTTAAAAAAATGTATATATATTTTAAAAACTGTCTTCTGAATTTTTGAAAGTTACCAATTTTGTGACTCTTGATTTCAAGCAAGTCACAAGCACATGAATAAAAAGTCTCAACTATATTTGCAAAGCACAATCTAGTTAAAAATATTTCAGACCACATTCTTTAATTGGGGACATAAAATAATAAACGAGATCTTCCAACCCAGATACAAATTCAAAAATAAATTATAACTGTGGACTAAAACATAATATTAAAGGAAAAGAAAGCCTTTTTGTGAGCACCCAAATAATTCCTCCTCTGTATACAGTGACACAAAAGCATTTTCGGCTTTCAGGTTTCGACAAATCCTGTTGTAACAACAACTCCCTCCCTTCCCCGCCTCTCCTTTCTTAATTCTCCCACAGCTCAAAAAATGAGATGGAGAACCTGGTATTTATCTTCTAGCACCATCAGCAGTTTCTACCTCAGATTTCCATGTTGCTCTTTATTTGCAAGTTAACTTGTTGGAGCTTTGTCACTAATACTCAGAAGCTGTGAGATGAGCCTCACGTGTATGGCTTCTCCTCATCATACAGATTTACTGGAAGACAACTGACAGAAGGGAGTTAAGACACTGAAGGCTACTGACAAAAGGTACGGAAACCGAGAAGCTTCAATAATGCTCAGAAAGAGAACTTTAAGTATCATGTAGCTTGAATTATAAGCTGTAAATTTGCTTTTTAAATATTAGTATTGTTATAAATACATCCTGTCTGGAAAACTGACTTTAGATTTTAATGAAATCCACTCCAGACTTTCTGTTGGCAAATAGTTGATAAAATTAACATTTGTGGGTTCTGTTCTGTATGCGGTGTGTTCTGGAACCATGAGAGACTTTTCTATTTAGAACTAAGTTTTTACCTGTAACCCCACTGCTTCTGTTAACTTTCACAGCATTTCACCACCACCACCGCCACCACCAGTGAAACAAAGTATGCTTTTATTCTGTACCAGATAGAAATTTGAGAAAACAGGCCACAAACTGTATCATACTTGTGGCTGGAGAAGAAAAAAAAAGAAAAAGAAAGAAGACTTCACAGCAATATAGCTAAGATGCCAGTGTATTTTTATAAAGGAAGAGAATAGTGACCTTCATTATAGAGAACAAATTCTTTCAGCATAAGTTCTCTGTGCAGAAGAAAGCATTTAAAATCCAATATTCAACCGTAAGTGAGCGCTATGCTAACTGAATGCAATGTCCTATTGTTTACGCTGATTCTGGCTGTCTGTAATTTATCACTGCCAGTACTTGTTAATTAAGACGAACAAGCTGTCTGCAAGCCTGAATTACACTGAAATTTATAAAATGTATTGGTTAATGGGAAGAAAAGGGTTATAATTGGGAAGCTGAGCAAAGACTGATCCACATATAAAGGTTACTCAACCAAAGTAAAAATAAAGAGAGAAATGAGATGCTCTTAGACAATGATAATAGCAATCTCGACACTGAGGAAACCCTAAGCTGAAAATGGTCTGGGAAGGCAGTAATTTAGCAAACTGGCTGGAGTCTGAAATGTTAAAACCCAAACCTGAAAACAGCTATTATGAAACTATAAACATGTTTCATTTTCTTCTAGAATCTTTAACTTCTGTTCTATTTTGGTCTCAGATATGAAAAGAAATTTGGAAAACAGAAAGAAATGAACTGAATGGTTCCACACAAAGCCTAAGTACTCTGCTGTGTATATAAGTCTGATATTTAAGAATTCAAAATTTCAGGAAAACATTCCCCTAAAATTGTCACATTTTAAGACTGCGATCAAAAATAGAACAAAGGAATTTAGACAGCCCAGGATTTAACTTCTTAGAGAACGAGCGTTCTAACTATGTTAAGTATGTGCTCTTAATACAGGCATGGATTAGTATTACTTCAGATATTTTACAGAAGCCATGCATCAACCTCTTTGGGTGAGTCTCTGAGGCTAAGCCATGTGTCCTATTAACGCCCTCTCAAGTGGTTTTTTTTTTCTTGGTGGGACAGGGAGTAAATGAAGTTGATAGTTAATGGTGCTTTCTGCCTCCAGATGCAGCATTTTTCTCTGCTCCTGGGGAGCACACAGAGAGGCTCTCACCAGGGCGTACCGGGTAAAGGTGGGAAGAGGCGGAAAGAGCAGGTCACTGCTGCTGAGACCTGGGTGGCCCAGGGTGATTTACCACCTCAGTGTCCTTCCTAATCGGAAAATACGATGATGCACAAAGTTATATCTACAGTTTCTTTCAGCTCTAAGAGTTTATGAAAATAAATCAGCTCAATGAAGGAAGAGAAAAATTTAAAATGCCATTAAGTATCGATTGTCACATGACATAAAACAAATGAACATACTAATAACTGTCAATTATAATTTGTGGAATACTTTCTATGTGTTAGATATTATTCTAAGCCCTTAAAATTCATTTAACTCTTTGCTATATATACAATAATTCTCCCCATTTTCCAGAAGAGGATACTAAGGCACAGAGAGGTTCTGGAAAGCTAAGAGTTGACCCCGGTGTTTTGGATTCAGAGCCCATAGTGCCTTTTGTGAAATATACATGAATTGTGGTAGAGTCACAATGTCTTAATACATCATTCACAAATTAATGCAGAAGCACAAAAAAGCTGTTACTACTGTATTCCAGAAACCACTGTATTTCTTTCAAGGCAGGAAGTACTGCCAGATTAAAGCACAGCCAAGCCACAAATTCAGTGCTATCTTTTCTCTTCTTAAAAAAAAAAAAGAAAGAAAAAAGAAAAAAAAAAGAAAGAGGAAAAGAAAAAAATGTTAAATTATTTTTGGTATCCTTTCGCATACAGCTAATGATGTGGTTATTTCTGGCATGTACTTTCAGATTCAGTGTCACTACTTCTGAATCCATCAGAATAACCGGTTTTGCAGCAGACTACTTCATTTGGGTCAGGGAATGATTCTGGTCCCAACTAGATGGGATCTCACATTCTCAAAAGTAAAAGACAGAGGCTTAATTGTTCCAGTTTTGAGTATCTTGTACCTGAAGTGAAATGAGTGTTAACCTAGATAAGGATTTTGCAAAAGTTTATTAACTGGCAATCAGGGATAATCATGCCTATGGCTTTACCTTCTTCCCTTGAATTTCCTTTCCTCCCTAAACAGTTCACTTGGGTCACATGTCTGGCACATGTTGGGTGCTTAATTTTTTTTTAATAAAATCATTTTTTGAATACTTAACACTTTTCCACTATGTATTTATAAATCATTTTTAAGAAGTGGGCTTAAACACTGTTTCTAATTAAAATACTCCATAGGTAATAAGGAAGAAAAGAAAGTTTTAAAAACCTCTAATGCTATTAAAATTCTTATTAGATCCTCTAGCTAGAATCTGGTATGTCAAAATCTCCTAATAAGGCACATTGCCCACATTATAGACAACTTCAACATAGCTGAAGTTTTAGAAAGAACAAGTGGACAGCTCTCTCCTTTATGCCATGTATCAAGCACCACTCATCCACACACTCAGGAGAATGGCCCCTCTGAGGGCCTGGCATGAGCTTTTCTCCTGGGCTACAGTGTCCTCATCTACGGTGGGTCTATTCAAATGTGTTCTTTGCTCCTACTAGACGTGGAAATGGAAGCCTTTTTGTTTATGCTTTCTTTCAATCCTGCTTTTGTCTTCTCTCCCTAGCCTTTGTTACTTGGTTCTCTGCTACAGAGACAGAGCTACAATCCTGATCAACGGCCATCATCACCAAATACTGGGTAACAGTGGGCAAAGATAAAGGTGACATCATGGTGTCAGCTGGGCTCCAGCTCCTCGCTTTCATCCTGGCCTTATCTGGAGTCTCCGGAGTGCTCACAGCCACTCTGCTGCCTAACTGGAAGGTGAATGTGGACTCGGGCTCCAACATCATAACAGCCATTGTGCAGCTGCAAGGGCTGTGGATGGACTGCACGTGGTACAGCACCGGGATGTTCAGCTGCACCCTGAAGTACTCCATTCTGTCCCTCCCCGTCCACGTGCAGGCTGCACGGGCCACCATGGTCCTGGCGTGTGTTCTGTCTGCTTTGGGGATCTGCACTTCTACAGTAGGGATGAAATGCACTCGCTTAGGAGGGGACAGAGAAACAAAGAGTCACGCTTCTTTTGTTGGAGGAGTCTGTTTCGTGTCTGCGGGGATCTCTGGTTTGATACCAACAGTGTGGTACACGAAGGAGATCATAGCAAACTTTCTGGATCTGACAGTTCCAGAAAGCAACAAACATGAACCTGGAGGAGCCGTCTATATTGGATTCATTTCGGCCATACTGCTGTTTATCTCTGGCATGATTTTCTGCACTTCTTGCATTGAAAAGAATCCAGAAGCTTGGCTCTATCCACCCAAGCAGCCGCAAATCACCACCACACAACCAGACGGCAATTCAGCATACAACCTGAAAGATTATGTGTAAATAACTATGTAATGAGTATGGAATTTTTTGGTGACTGCTGTGACTTTTGTCTTTTTATTTTAGAGAAAAAATATAAATGAGGTCAGTTAAAATGCCAACAAACTATTGTGTGCAATTATATATCTGTTTTAAGATTATTTTTCCATTACTATTTTCATGTTTTATCTAGAGGTTTATAATTGGGAGAGGTTCTGTTATATTAAGACAATTGACGGCTTTCTTTTCCTTTTAAGATAAGCTGTTGCTATATCTTCTGGGTTGTTACTTAATTGGATTTTATAAAAGAACTAAATTGCCAAGTATACAAAGCACCTTTCTCTGGTGTTGATCCAAGGTATCATCTACTTTTGCTGTCTATCTGCACCACCACAGGGACTTGCTTGTTTTCAAGCCCCACTGTTTGAACCTAAGGGAAAGAAGAGATGTCTACTCTCTCTTTGATGTTGCCCAAACCAGCCTCCCCAAGTTCCCACCTACTATGACCTCCCTGCTTTTTTCATTTTAGAAACATCTATGTACATGTGAGAGCCAACAATATGATATTCAAAGATCAGGCAGGCAGAATAAAAGAACAGAAATTGGTAAATGCTACCACTGCAAAGCAAAACCAAACCAAACTAAATGCACACTGAGACCCCTGGGACTTGGAAGCCTTAGGTACAAAATAAGTGAGAATAAAAAGAGTTTGCTTTAGAATGCTGAAGAAGTGCCATCTGCTGCTGCTAGCAAGAGGGTGCTCGGATGCAGTTCATCTATCCTACGACAATTCAGATTCCTCCACTTCCCTCTTCTTTAACCTCTCATTGATTACTAGTGGGATGATAAAATTTACTTTGAAGTTGTCACTTTTGTTCTCAAGTTTGATTCATGTTAACAGAAACACTGCTGTTCTCTTATAAATGAACTGCTTCAGTTAGTTAATAGAAAGACCAAGTATAAAGAATGTTTTTAAAAATATAAGTTAAATTATGATATTAAAATATCTTAACAATAAAAACTGGATTTTCTAATGTGCAAAGGCGACACTGCACACTTTCTAATAATTCATGTAATTTAAACCAAGTCATTGCTCACCATATAATGGTAAAGGGGGAAAAAGGACCATTTAGTAACTCGGGAAGTGGGAAGAGTATCGTTTCTGTGAGTACATATTTTTCATTTGTGCCTACAGAAGTAGAGACCATTTTATTCCTAGTTTACTCATTTTCTTATGCAACAACATCATTAGCTAATGATAGAATAGCTAAAATGAAAAGGCACTATTTCATATGGGAATTAGGAAAAGACTTGTTTAAATGATTGTTAAAGTACGGATCCCTGGGACACCTGGGTGGCTCAGTCGGTTAAGCGGCTGCCTTCAGCTCAGGTCATGATCCCAGGGTCCTGGGATCAAGTCCCACATCGGGCTCCTTGCTTTGTGGGAAGCCTGCTTCTCCCTCTGCCTGCTGCTCCCCCTGCTTGTGCTCTGACAAATAAATAAATAAAATCTTTAAAAAATTGATTCCTTTAGGAATCAAAATATTTTCTAAACAAATGTCATACTAAAAATAACTGATAAAAAGAATATTTTTATGCAAATTAATGTGACAGGATTGCTTTGACACCTATACGGCTCTCTCATTTGGCATAAGTGACTGGCTTTATTTGTAGTTTATGTATCCTGTAGTCCTATACTAAAAGTTTAGTGTATATATTCTATGGAAGTATACACACTCACACACACACACACACACACACTTCAAAAAATAATTTTCACGTAGCTCTGGAATATTTTCTCAAAACACAGAAATGTTTTGAACTCCAGAAAAGCAGCCATTTCATACAAATAATGCCTAATTCGATCCAGACTGGACACAGTAGTGATAACATGGTTTGGAATCCCTCCATCCCTGTAGGTTTTCCCCCTGCTGCATTCCTTCACCTGGAACCCTCCCACACTCACCCAAGCTCCGACTCATCCTTTAGGGTTCACGTGGGCCTCCTTTGCAAACACAATCCTGACTCCCTTCCAGCTCTGTACTCTCAGAGAATGCTCTATCACAAATTATTAGTTTACGTGATTGCATTTCCAATTAGACTGGGAGACAAGTGTCTTTTTTACGTTTGTATTCTCAGTGACTTGCAAAAGTGTTTACAAGAGCATGCCAGTCCTATTTCAGTCCTTCACATATGTACGCCGACTAGTTTAAACCCCAGAAGGACGCAGGGCGGCAGGTACTATTCTTAGTACTTAGGGGGAACTGATGAAAGAAAAGTACCGTTACCTAACTTGTCCAAGGTCTTCAGCTAGTAAATGGAGAGATGGCATTCATCCCGAGGGAACCTGGCTCTAGTCAGAGCAGGTGGGTACAAGGTGACACAGAGCACAAGGCTACACAGTACATATTACTGAATCTAAGTCTTGGTTTGCTCATGTGAAAATGAGGATCACACAACACCTACTCAGAGAGAGGCTGTGAGGATTCAATGAGATCATATGCACACAGCGTACGTGGGGGGTAAGCATGCAACGGACGCTGCCCAGTGGTTCCTGGTCTAACCCAGCGGTTTCCAACTGGGGTGGGGAGGTGGGTTTGAGCCTGCAGGGGGCACGCGGCAGCGGCTGGAGACATTCTGGTTGTCATAACTGGGAAAGTGGTACTGGAATATAGTGGGTGGGGGCCAGAAATGCTGTTAAATAGCCTACAATGTACAAGAGAGCCCAGGCAACAAAGAATTTTCTGGCCAAAAAGGTCAATAGTGATGAGGTTGAGAAGCTCTGGTCTAATGTATTTGAATATACTTAAACATTTTTTTTTCTAAATAAGAAGTTACCAAAACAAAATCAAAAGAAGGAAACATCAGAAAGCCCCAGATTATCATACTTATTTTACTGAGGGAGTAGATATGTGAGTATATGTATGTATATGTGTGTGTGTGTGTATCACCTAGCAGTTCAGGCAAAAAACGTAGACACAGGTTAAGTCAGAACTGGGTACAGGAATGCATAGATTTAAGAGAAACATAAGGGATGTCAGAAGGTGATAACTAGTGACTCACTGTGCAAGTAAAGGTGAAGGGGGAGCCCTCAGATGGCCCCCCCACCCCGGTGATACCTGCCCAGCTTGGGCAGGTGAGGTCAGTAGTCAGCACACTACATACATATGGGCAGGAGCAGCCTGCGGTATGGAGATGGAGGTTCAGTTCTGGAGTCAGTGTTTTCTCAGTACATTCCTCTTATTACCATATTTTTAGCTACATCGCTTTAGCATAAATTAACTTTATTGACTTTTGAGGATTTGTATCCTAGCCTACAATCTTGCAGAACCTGTTGCATATCTCTTCATTACCTCCAATAACTTTTTTATTCACTTCACTGTACTTTATACATACATAAAAGTATCACCTGCAAAAATACAATTTTGTTCCCTTCCTTCCTTGGATTTATAGTATTTCTTATTTTATTCTTGAGTAGTTATTAAAACATAACTAGTATTAAGATAAATTGTAATAGTAAAAATACCCTATTTCTATGCAATACTTAATTTTTAAGAAAGACTCATAATTTTCTACTTATAAAATTGGTTTTAGTTTACACATTTATTTTTAGACTCACCCACTTTCAAAAAGAATTTGAGGCTACTTACAATAAAATTGCTGGCATAGTAAGTACAAAGAAAACAATAAAGGTGAAAGACTAAAATTACAAAGAAAAGGAAGAGAGAAGAAATGCTATTAAGTAATCCTTGTTGAAGGCTACTAAAGGAATTAAACATGAAACTTAGCCTAGAACTTCTAAGCAACCAAATCACAGAAGGCCACACAAGAAATCTGACAGCTCTGTCTATGGGTAGGAGCCCCCCCTGAGGCTGCTCTCGTGCTTTCCCCAATTTCCCACTGGGCTCTGCATCCATCCCCCAGCTGCTGTGAGTGCACAGTGCTAACGGCTCACAGATCTGGAATTGCCTCCCCTGGTAGGTTAGGGCTCCACTGTGCCTAGGAGGTGGCCAGAGCCAAATACCGGCCACACAGGTGTACAACAGGCTGCTCCCTTGACTGACTCTGTGGGACAGTCTGTGTCCCAGAGCTCCCCTTTTCCCTGCCACCCTTTGACCCAGTGGGTCTGAAGTTAGTCTCCAGGCAGAACAATATCCCTGCTTAGTTTTTCCCCCCTTGCTTTATCCTGCTTCCCACACCACTCTTCTGAGAGCACTCAATATACCACTTTCACAAAAGTTCTTACCTCAATCTCTGATTCCACAAAACCAGACCTAACACAGAAGAGTATTAGTTAAACAGAAGAATATAAGTCTTCTGACCATATGTCCAAAGGATTCTCAAATATAAGATAACATACAACAGAAATAACCTCAATATCAGATTTTGAAAAACACAAAGGGATGAAAATGGCTTTCTTATGTGAATCCACCCATTTTACTAAGATCAAGATTATTTCACATGGAAGTCAAGGTCTCGACAACTGTCAGCAAGGATAGCTGAAAGCTTCTGAAATGTGATCCTCAAAGGTCAGGCATGGATGCCTCAAGTTCTGACCTTTTCTTTATAATGTCACGGATGTATCATCATTAATTCATCTAAAACTGTATTGACAGTATGCTTTAAATTTGTACCATGTTTAGGGATAACTTGCTCCATATGCGGTACTCCTAGTATGCAAAATTAGATATAAACTAGATATAAACTATATGAAGCTCTTAAAAATTAAAATGTATACAACTATGTCAGAATATACCAACTTAGTCCATAAATATTGGGTTATAATCATAATAGTTACCTTCCACTAACCGCCTCCAAATGCTAGATGCATTATTTCACACTGATTATCTCTATTTCTCAAAACAATCCTTCAAGGGTGACATTATTGCCCCAATTCGGGATATATTAAAGTTCAGCCTATTAACCTGACCAAATTCTCATAAGGGGCACATTCGAATTCCAGTAGGTCTAGCTTCCTTTAAAATATTTCCAGTTCGTCCACTAGAGTATGCTGTTCCTATCATGCTAATCAAAAGAGCCTGTTGCAATTCTCCTTTTATAGTGACTTAAACTACTAAGTTCAAGTACAGTATGGTGGTTAGACCTAAAGCCTATCTGTTCTGTTTGACGTATGTTAAAGATTTATTTTATTTGAGAGAGAAAGAGAGCACGTGGTAGGGAATGGCTGAGGGAGAGTAAGAGAGAGTCCCAGGCAGACTGCACTGAGCATGGAGCCTGACTCGGGGCTTGATCTCACAACCCCGAGATAATGACCCTGAGATCATGACCTGAACCAAAACCAAGCGGCAGATGCTTAACCGACTGTGCCACCCAGGTGCCCCTGTTAGAAGTATGTTAGGTTATGAGCCCCATGACCACAATTTTAAAAGAAAAAAAATGACATAGAATTTTAAGGTTCTAGCTAATAGCTTAGTAGTTCTCAAACTTGAGTAATGTGAAGATCAGCTTAAAAAATTACTGTAGAACCCCAGAAATATGTGGATTCTCAGGGGTCTAGAGATGTCAGATTGAAACAAGTTTTATTTGCTCATGGAAACATTTTTTAGTCATGAATTTGCACTGCAAAAGAAATATTTTGTCTTGTCATTGGTAACATAATTTAACTCAAAAGTGAAATGGAAATACAAAATTTTAAAATTCTAACTTAAACTCTATATACTATAAACTCTAGGAGATTACGGCACACTACAGTAAGCCAAATAATCTAATTTTATGACTCTAAGAGGTTGCATTTTCTGTAGATAGAAAAGAATTTGGGGTTCAAATTTTGGGGACAGTACAGAGAAGTTAATGAGAGTTTGGTAGAATTTAGGTCTACTAGCCAGGACAGGATTGTGACAGTTCCATGGAAGTAAAAGTTCTGCCATTAAAGCTTGATTATAAGTTAGTCTAAAGACCAATAAACAGAGGGGATTACAGATTCTCACAGGAAAAATCCGAAGTGGTTATAAATAAGCTCTTCTTGAAATACCACAAAAGAAGTGCCCGTATTTAATTTTCAGGATTGGTTGAGAATAAGTACTGAATTTTAGTAAGTTTCTTCGAGCATCTATAGAGAATTACACTCCCTCTCTCAATTCCCCAATGAACCTGCCTGTACCACTACTCTGACACTTAGCATGTTTTACTTGTAGTATGGTTATCTGTGTTCATGACTTTCTCCTCTTGTGTTTAGCAAGCTTTAGCCAAAGGGACAGCCTTATTTTAATCTTCTCTATAAAATTCTTCCCCTTTCTCACTTAAGAAAATAAAAATTTTAAAAATTTGCTCAATACAACTATCAGTCAAATATTTTCTGGCTTTCCTCAGAGTATTCCTGATCTGCTCTAATATGGTAAAACTACTTCAGAGCAGCACAGAATTCTTTTAGAACCAAAATTTAATCATTTGATTTACTGTTTTGCTTTATCATAATATTCTCTCTCCTCCTTGATAACTGCTTTCCTAGATTACAAATAAATTCGCTGCATATAACATTTACAACATGATGAAAAGCATGTAAAGAAAACTGCTGTGAATGTTTAATTTACCAAATAGCAAACATCCCTCAGTAAAGTGAACCAAAAATACAGCTAGCTTTTTTCCAAGTAAGTTTTTTCTTGAGGCCTTAATCCTAGAGGATAGAACATTTAATCAACTACACGTGTACCTTACCCCAAAATCAAAGATAAGGCTGGTAACAACCTCTAAACACCATCAAATGCCCTCAACTAGGTAATGAAAACAAAGAGAAACTTTCCACTAAAAATATTCTAAAATCAGCCTTGGTAAAATTTGAATAGCTTAAAGACCCTAACTATAGAAGTCTGAAAGTAAAGATCTTGGTTTGATGTATTTGGGTCTGACACTATTCAAAATGTTATATACACACACATGTGCGTTAACAAGAAGCAAGCAAGCAAACACGGTCAATTGGTTTTCTTTATTACAATGGCCACCTGTTCTAGGACAGAAAATACCTGAAAGCACAAATATGTTAAATCTAATGATGGCCTATAAGACATCTCCAGTCATCGAATTCAGTCTAGGATCTAATAGGGTCTATTATTTTGGAAGAAGTCATTTATAATGTCTGACACCTTGAGATGCTAAAAAGAGGTTGTACCGAGAATGAGTTTTCTGAGCCTGACTCAGAAAAAGCTGAAAACTGTTATGTAAGTGGAAGATGGACCGAATTCCTATACCCCAAAAGCTCAGCTAATTGGGGTGGACAACATGGCAGAGGAAGTGGAAGGTGGTAGCAGAGAATATGGAGACTTCCCAGACCATGCTTTAAGATGTACAAGTAGGTCTAACACTATTGTTTGGGACCCCACTCTAAATATATAATCTGTATCTAAATCTAAAAACCACATTATACAATTTTTTTCATGCTATTTATTTTCCTTAATAAATCTCAAATGACATAAGGGAAACTTTACAAGACTTTATCTTGGAGAGTTTCAGCAAGCAAGGAGACATCTGTTCCTCACCAGCTATAAACTCCCTGAAGGCAGACTCCATGTCAGCCTGGGCCCTCCAGTCCAGCTCTGCCTAAGCCCAGGTCTTTACATGTAGTAGCTGCTCAATACACATTTGAAAAAAAAAAAAAATAGGTGAATTCTTATATGTCCTGTAGTGACTTATCCAGTAGTAGTTTTGATAAAATGGACATCACTGTATTGATTTTTATTTTTGGCAGAGAAACTTTGTAATTAACTCTCTTCTGTAATTAGCACATAATAGTAACAGCCTAGTTTAATATCCAGCTATTTTACACAGATGATTAATCACAAGTAACATTGCCAAAATAGGGTCTTTCAAAAAAGTGGAGAAAGGACTGGAAGAAACAGTGGAGTAGGAGGATCCTGAGCTCACCTCATCTCACGGACACAGCAAGAGAATGGCTACATCTGTGCAATTATCTCTAAAACTGACCTGAAGACCAGCCGAACAGACCTTCCAGGGAATCACAGAGAGGATGCAACACTGGAAAGGGGAGGGAGGTCAGAGATACAGTTGGGAACCAAACCCCCAGTGAGACTAACCACAACGAGAGGGACAACATAAGCACAGAGAATCGAGAGGATGGGACCCAACACCAAGCACCCCAGGCACTGGGAAGATAAGTACCCATGACAACTGGCTTTGAAAACCAGTGAGGCTTAACTTGGGGTACTTTAAAAATCAGGGGGATTAGTAACTCCAGGAGAGCAAGAGGGCATAGGAAACTTAGTCCCCACCCTTAAAAAGCCAGCATAATAAATAACTCCATCCAAGACACAGCACAAAACTAGCAGTTTGAAAAGTGACTATAGTATACATGAAAGAGATTTACTTACTAATCTCAAAATGTGCACTAGTGGGGCAAATCTTTAGATCTGAGAAAAAAGTGCTGGCAGACAACATTTCTCATCCTCTCTCTCAGCGTAGACAGCTGGACATTTGTGGGAACCAGCAGTAACACTCTCCACCTGTCTAGCTAGCACTGCATGCCCCTCCCCATGTTCACCTGGTGGACCGGCCCCATCTAACCTGCCTGCATTGGCAGGCATCCCTCCAAAGTGGCTCTTGCCCTACCACACACTGCAAACAGCCCTGGTAGCGAGCGGGACCACTCCAAAGTGACTTCTGCCCTGGGGAGGGGGAAAACCTCAGTGTGTCCACACCTCAGTGTGTCCAGTTCTAGTAGCTGAGACTTTCAGCTGGCTACGCAGGGACAAAGTCCTGCCATCCAGTGTGTCCACAGCTGTGGCAGAGGCAGACTGCAAACACCTAGTCTGACTGCTGACCTTGCCCACCTACAAGCCCGTGCAGTCTTCAGACAGGCCCCTCAACAATGCAAGGACTGAACCCTGTCCAGTGCACCCACAGCATGCAAAATGGATCACTGCAGCTGACCGGGCTGAAGACAAATGTGGCTCAGTCACAACAGTAGGGCGTATGCAGTCCACACAGGATACCGCCCTGGAGCACCTGCTTCTGGTGACCAGGGGTCATGTGCTATAGGGCACCACATGATTTCTCCTACACTAGGCCATTACTTCCAAGACCAGGAGACTTGGCTGACCTCCCTAATCCACAGAAACAAACAGAAAGCTACACAAAAATGAAGAGACAGGAATATGTCCCAAATGAAAGAATAGGACAAAGTCACAACAAAAGACCTAATGAAATGAAGATAAGCAAAATGCCTGATAAAAAATAAGAGGAATGGTCATAAAGATATTGGACTTGAGAAAAGAATGGGTGAACCCACTAAGAACTGCATCAAAAAGAGAGAAAATATAAACGAGAACCAGTCGGAGATAGAGAATTCAAGAACTGAAATAAAAAGACACAATAGAGTGAATCAACAGCAGATTAGGGGAGGCAGAAGAATGGATCAGTGATCTGGAAGACAGAGTAATGGAAAGCAATCAAACTGAACCGCAAAAAGAAAAAAGAACAAAAAATGAGAATAGGTAAAGGGAACTCAGTGACATCAGCAAGTGTAATAACATTTGCATTATACAGATCCTAGGAGGAGAAAATATAAAAAGGAAGAAAACTTATTTTTGAAGAAATAATAGCTGAAACCTTCCCTAATCTGGGAAAGGAGATATCTAAATCCAGACAGCACAGAAAGCCCTTAACAAGAATAACCCAAGGAGGTCCACACCAAGGCACATAATAGTCTACGGCCATACCATTCTGAATGCCCCCGATCTCGTCTGATCTTGGAAGCCGAGGCACATGATAATTAAAATGTAAAAAAGTAATAAGAGAGAATGTTAAAAGTAGCATGAAAAAGAAACAGTTACATAAAAAGGAAACCCCATAAGGCTATCATCTGATTTTTCAGCAAAAACTTTGCAGGCCAGAGGGAATGGCAAGATACATTCAAAGTGCTGAAAGGAAAAAACAAACAAACAAACTGCAATCAGGAATATTCTACCCAGCAGGGTTATTATTCAGAATTGAAGGTGAGATTGGGGCGCCTGGGTGGCACAGCGGTTAAGCATCTGCCTTTGGCTCAGGGCGTGATCCCGGCGTTATGGGATCGAGCCCCACATCAGGCTCCTCCTCTATGAGCCTGCTTCTTCCTCTCCCACTCCCCCTGCTTGTGTTCACTCTCTCGCTGGCTGTCTCTATCTCTGTCCAATAAATAAATAAAATCTTTAAAAAAAAAAGAATTGAAGGTGAGATAAAGAGTTTTCTAGACAAACAAATGTTAAAGGAGATCATCACCACTGAAACAGACTTAAAAGAAATGTTAAAAGACACTTGAGTGGAAAGGTCATAACCAGAAGAAAATTATGAAAGAAAAAACTTCACAGATAAAAGCAAACTTCTAACAATCCGGTAGAGTAAATCACTTATTAAGTCAGTATGGAGGTTAAAACACAAAAGTATGATTAAAGGAGGTTAAAACACAAAAACCAAGGGATTTCGCTTTTTACAAAATAAAAAGATGTAAAATATGATACCATATGCATAAAAAATGGTGGGGGGAGTAAAAACTTAGTGCTTTTAGAATGTGTTCAAACTTAAGTAATCATCAACTTAATACAGACCGCTTTACACATAAGATGATATATAGGAGTCTATTGGTAACCACAAATCAAAAACCTGCAATAAATACACAAAAAATAAAGCAAAGAAATTCAAACATAACACTGAAGAAAGCCATCAAACCACAGGGAAGAGAGCAGGAGAAGAAGAAAGGAATAGAGAACTATAAAAACAACTGGAAAACAGTGAACAAAATGGCAATAAATACATACCTATCAGTAATTACATGTATACGGTCTAAATCCTCTAATTAAAAGACATAGGGTGATTGAATGGATTAAAAAAACAAGATCCAACTATATGTTGCCTATAAGAGACTCACTTCAGATCTAAAGACACATACAGACTGAATGTAAAGGGCTGTAAAAACATACATTCAAATGGAAGCGAAAGAAAAACGTCAGGGTAGCAATACTTATATCAAACCAAAAAGACTTTGTAAAATGAAGACTGTAACCAATGACAAAGAAGGGCACTACATAATCATAAATGGAAAAATCCAACAAAAGGATGTAACAATTGTAAATAGCTATGCACCCAACATAGGACCACCCAAATACATAAAGCAATTATTAATAAACAAAAAGAGAGAAACTGACTATAATACTATAATAGCAGGGGACTTTAACACCTGACTTACATAAATGGATAGATCATCCAGAGAGAAAAATCAACAAGGAAATGGTGCCTCTGAACAATACAATAGATCAGAGAGCCTTACAGATATATTCCATTCAAGAACATTCCACCCCAAAATAGCAGAATACACATTATTTTCAAGCACACGTGAAACATTCTTCAAGACAGATCATATGCTGGGCCACAAAACAAATCTCGATAAATTTAAGAGTGAAATCATATTGAGCATCTTTTCCGACCACAACGGTATAAAACCAGAAATCAATTACAGTAAAATATATGGAAAGAACACAAATATATGGAGGCTAAACAACATGCTACTAATCAATGAATGAGTCAACCAAGAAATCAAAGAGAAAAAATACATGAAACAATGAAAATGAAAACACATCAGTTCAAAATCTTTGGGATGCAGCAAAAGCAGTACCAAGAGTGGTTTACAGCAACACAGGCCTACTTCAAGAAACAAGAAAAATCTAAAAACAAAACAAACAAAAAAAAAACCCACAAAAAACCCCAAAACCAAAAAACTAACCAAACAAAAAAACCAAACTAACCATACAACTAAGACAGAAAAAGCAGAACAAAGCCCAAAGCTAGCAGAGGGTAGGAAATAATAAAGATTAGAGCAGAAATCAATAATATAGAAGCAAAAAAAAAAAATCAACAAAAACAAGAGCTGATTCTTTGAAAAGATAAAATTGATAAACCTTTAGCCAGATTCATAAAAAAAAAAAAAAGAGGACTCAAAATTAAAATGGAGGAGAAAAAATAATACCACAGAAATACAAAGGATTATAAGAGCATATTATAAAAAATTATACGCCAACAAATTAGACAACTTAGAAGAAATGGATGAATTCCTAGAGATCAGATAATCTTCCAAAACTGAATCAAGAAGAAATAGAAAATTTGGACAGACCAATTATTAACACAATTGCATCAGTAATCAAAACTCTCAGCGATGAACAAAATTCCAGGACCATGGCTCTACAAGTGAACTCTACCTAACATTTCAAGAAGAGTTAATACTTAGTCTTCTTAAACCATTCCAAAGAAACAGAAGAGGAATGAAAACTTCCAAATTCATCCTACAAGGCCAATATTACCCTGATACCAAAACCAGTCAAAGACACCACAAAAAAGAAAACTACAGGCTAATATCTCTGATGAACAAAGATGCAAAAATCCTCACAAAGTATTAGCCAACCAAATTCAACAATACATTTAAAAAACATTCACCTCAATCAAGTAGGATTTATTCCAGAAATAGCAAGGGTAGTTCAATATTTGCAAGTCAGTCAGTATGATATATCACATTAATAAGATAAAGGATAAAAACCGTATGATCATCTCAAAAAGTGCAGAAAAAGCATTTGACAAAATACACCCATTCATGATAAAAACTCTCAACAAAGTGGGTTTAGAGGGAGCATACCTCAACATATTAAAGGCCATATATGAAAAACTCACAGCTAATATCATTGTTAATGGTGAAAAACAGAGCTTTTCCTCTCATCACTTATTCAACATAGTACTGGAAGTCCTAGGTGCAATCAGACAAGAAAAAGAAATAAAAGGCATCCAAATTGGTATGGAAGAAGTAAAACTGTCACAATTTGCAGATGACATGATATTATATATGGAAAAACCTAAAGGCTCCACCAAAAAACTATTAGAAATGAGAAATGAATTCAGTAAAGTAGCACGATACAAAATTAATATATCGAAATTTATTGCATTTCCATACACTAATACCACAGTAGCAGAAAGATTAAGAAACCAATCCCATTTAGAATTGCACCAAAGAGAATAACATACTTAGGAATAAACTTAACAAGGAGGTGACCACCTGTATTCTGAAAACTATGAAACACTGATGAAAGAAACTGAAGAGGACACAAACAGAGTCTATACTCACAGACTAGAAGAAACAACATTGTTAAAATGTCCATACTACCCAAAGCAATCTATATATTCAATGCAGTCCCTATCAAAATACCAGCATTATTTCATAGAACTAGAATAAATAATACTAAAATGTGTATGGAACTACAAAAGACCCCAATAGCCAAAGCAATCTTTTTTTTTTTTTTAAAGATTTTATTTATTTATTTGACAGAGAGAGAGACAGCAAGAGAGGGAACACAAGCAGGGGGAGTGGGAGAGGGAGAACCAGGCTTCCTGCCAAGCAGGTAGCCTGATGCAGGGCTTGATCCCAGGACCCTGGGATCATGACCTGAGCTGAAGGCAGACGCCCAACGACTGAGCCACCCCAGGTGCCCCTAGCCAAAGCAATCTTGAGAAGGAGCAAAGCTGGAGGTATCATAATCCCAGATTTCAAGGTATACTACAAAGCTACAACAATCAAAACAGTATGGTACTGGCACAAAAAAGACACGTAGGTCATGAGAACAGAACCTCTGTTCTCCACTCAATCTTTGACAAAGGAGGCAAGAACATACAATGGGGAAAAGACAGTCCCTTTAATAAATGGTGCTGGAAAAACCAGACAGCTACATGTAAAAGAATTAAACTCAATTTTATTACACCATACACAAAAAAGACCTAAAGACCTAAATGTAAGACCAAAACCGTAACACCCTTAGAAGATAACAAAGGCAAGTAATCTCTTTGACATCCCCATAGCAACATTTTTCTGGGTATGTCTCCAGAGGCAAAGGGAAACAAAAGGAAAAATAAACTATTAGGACTATATCAAGATAAAAAACCTTTGCACAGCAAAGGAAACCATAGAATCAAAAAGACATGAAATAACAAATGTTGGTGAGGATGTGGAGAATAAGGAACCCTTGTGCACTGTTGGTAGAAATGTAAATTGATGAACCACTGTGGAAAACAGTTCGGACATTTCTCAAAAAATTAACAACAGAAATATCATATAATCCAGTAATCCCACTACTGGGTATATACCCAAAAAACCCCACAAAAACACTAATTTGAAAAGATATATGCGCCCCTGTTTACAGCAGCATTATTTACAACTGTCAAGATATGGAAGTAATCCAAGTGTCCATTTACAGATGAGTGGATAAAGAAGGTGTGGTATGTATGTATCACACACACACACACGTATGTATGTATCACACACACACACACACACACACACACACACACACACACACAGAGGAATATTACTCAGCCATAAAAAATGAGAGCTTGCCTTCTGTGATAACATGGATAGACCCAGAGTGTATATGCTAAGTGAAATATATCAAACAGAGAAAGACAAATACCATGCTTTCAATTATATATGGAATCTAAAAAACAAAACAAATGAACAAACAAGACACAAAGAAATAAACCTAAAACAAAGACTTAACTAGAGAACAAACTGGTGGTTGCCAGAGGGAAAGTGGGTAAGAAGACGGGTAAAATAAATAAGATTAAGAGGTACAAACTTCTAGTTATAAAATAAGCCATAAAGATGAAATCTACAACATAGGGAATATACTCAGAAATACCGTAATAATATTGTATGACAGATGGTGACTACACTTATTGTGTGAGCACTGAGTAATGTATAAAATTGCTGAATCAATGTCACACACCTGAAACTAATATAATACTGTATGTTAAATTGTACTTCAATAAAAAAAGGTGGAAAAAAATTCACAATAAAATGTTTGATGTAACTTGATTTAGAGGTTTTTTTTTTTTTTTTTTTTTTTTTTAATGATTTTTTATTATATTATGTTAGTCACCATACAGTACATCCCCGGTTTCCGATGTAAGGCTCGATGATTCATTAGTTGTGTATAACACCCAGTGATTTAGAGGTCTATTCAGAAATCACAAAACAAATCTTGATTTCTTTTTTTGAGGATTAGGTGACCATATAACTTATCTTCCATACTGGAAAACTTTGAAGAGTACAAGTACCACCACCAGGGCAACATGGATAAGCCTAGGCATTTGGTCACTATGAAGAGGAGAAAAATTAGGACAAGAACTATTCACACATTGAGATTTTTCTTACTCTGGAGAGAGAAAGTACAGTTCGCATATAAATGAAAATCAAGTTCTACAGACAATTTCCTATGCCACATCCTCAGATGAACAAAGATTTACAAATAAACAGAAACTTACCTCTGGTTTAGGGACAAAAGCCTGACCCGGAATTGTCAAGATGTGCTGAACATCGCAGAGGTACTGGGCCATAACAGAAAGGCGACTACGCTGTTTGCTTCCTGTATTGGCTGTCAGTCTCTATGGAAGGACAAAAAGTTTTAGCAAATAATTAATACAGTCTGATGAGATGGAATGCAGCCAATATTCTATTATCTATGGACACTAGATGGAGTTTTGAGATAAATTTTAAGAGCATAGGCTATCCAACACATGATACACAGGCAGCACAGGGAACATTTTCCTCCAATATCAACTGAAGTACACCTAAGAAGTGTGAATTATATCCTATATAATGTACTCAGAAACCAAATAAGAACACTTCCCCAACTGGATGTTGGGGATTTTCAAACAACTGTTATATTCTGTAGAAGAAGGTCCTATATGAAACAAGTAATCAATATATATTTGATGAGTGAAGAAATTAGCAAGCACAATTAAGGACTAAAGATGCTTATTTCATTTTATGAATTACCAAAAATCTATGAAGGAACATTTTCAATGGTGCACTTCTATTTAAATGTAATAAAACCTTGAATATTCACAACTCTTGGAGACCTATTTTGGAGAACTGATTTTTGCAAAAACCAGGAATTCATTCTTTTAAGAACCCAAACACTTTAGTTTTAAAATTAGGTATATCTAAATTAACTCATAAATGCAATACAATTTCAACCAAAACCTCCAAAGGATTTTTTAAAAAGTCCTTTAAATTAAATTCCCTAAAATTTTATATGGAAAAGGCAAGGGCCAGGAATAGCCAGGAAGTTCCTGAAGAACATCAATAACATGAAGAGAGCTGGGGCAGACTCGCCATAGCAGATTATCAAAATTAAGGCAGTGTGGTATTGCTCCGGGTATAGACAAACACACCAATGGAACAAAGGCCTTGGAAACAGACGCAAGAGCATGTAGATATTTGCTATGTGACAGATGTGATGTAACAACCACTAACGGGCGAAGAATGGACCACTCAATAAGAGATACTGACATAAGTAGGTATATCTACAGCAGGAAGAACTCCCTATCTCGTACCATAACCAAATATAAATTCCAAGTGAATTAACAATAAGAAAAAAGCAAAACTTAAAAATTTTTATAAGTATTTATGACCCCATGGTAGGGAAAAATATCTTAAAGATGCAAAAGTAGAAGTCATAAAAGACTGACATTTTGCTCTATTAAAATTTAAAACTTCTGTATAATAAAAACAGTACAAACATACATCACAGACTGAGGGAAGATATTTGAAACTCCTATCTGACAAAGAATTAGTGTTCAGAACATAGAAGAAACTCCTACATATTAATTGCCAAAAAATAAACAATAGAAAATATGATAAGAAATAAGAGCACACACATGAACCATAACCATAAACTATGCTCAACCACGTTACAAATGAGGGACATACAAATTTAAACTCTAATGAGATACAATTTTATATCTGTGAAATGAATAAAATTTAAACAACAAAAAAGAACTTGGCAGAACCTAGAATTGGTGAATATATGAAGCCAGAGGAACTCCCATGTACTGCTGGTGACTGGTACAAGCACTTTGGACTACAATTTGGCAACATATACGGGAAAGCTAAAGTTGAGTGCACCCTCACAACCCTTTAAGTCTACCTTTAGGAATAGATTCTAGGGAACAGCTTATATACTTCCACAAGGAAGTACTGTGGAACAATGTTCACTGCAACATTGTGCATGCATAGCTTCAAAAAAGGCAGAAAAACATATAGGCCATCAACATGAATAAGTAAATGGTGTTACCAACATAGATCCCCAAACAGAAAATAATGAAGTGGCAGAAAATACGTAGAGCATGATTCCATTTATATAAAAACTTCAAAACATTATTCCTTACAGCTTCCTCTCTGTGTATATGTATCTATCAATGCATGCGAATGATGAATATCAATTTTAAGAGAGTATACTCAGAGAAGAGAAAAAAAGGGGATAGAAGAAGGTACCAAGCATAGCTACAATATTTCATTTCTTAAAAAAAAGACAGGAAAAATAATGGCAACATGTTAAAATTAGATTTGAAAAATTAGGTGCACTGGTTTTTTAAAAATGTATCCTGCTTCCCTTGTGTTCTTAGAGTTCATTGGGTATTCTAAACCTCTTGTAAATGATACAGGGTCAACATTACAAACAGTACAAAGCACATAATTTGGCTTGTAAGAGCTCTGCCTTAAGTAAGATAAAAAAAAATAGGTTTTAAACAGAGATGCTCAGAAAATTTCCTCAGGGCAAATTTGTAGATTTTGTAGCATCTATTGTTACTCAGAAGCCATCCCTCCACCTCATCCCTCTTTTCAAATTATCTGCCTCTTGTCTATATTTAGACATCTGAAGTTATTGGGAGGCTGAGTTCAGGATAAGTGATGAGTTGCTTTAGTATAAAGGACAAAGTAAATTCTTCCTCCTAAACTGTAAAACCAAGAAACGTATATATTCTCAAACAAATATGAAAACAAAGACAAACACTGGAAGCACATATTTAAAGAATAAACTTATGGATCAAATGGTAAAAAATATTTCTAGCTCCTCATAAATTTCTTTTGGAGCTTAATTATACCATTGGCATGAAAGTAAAAAATTCAAAGCGCACTGTACAACTGGCATACTTCAAAGCAGTTGTGTAAAACTAAAATCCAGCATGAACATAATCACAAAATTAAAATATAAACCAAAAAAAGCCTGCACTTGAATATTATTATTTCATGCTAAATTCTCTTCCAATATTTTACTTTACATCTCAAAGATGTTTTCACTGATGAGTTCAACGAAATGTTAAAAATCACTTTAACCCAAAAGCAAACAAGGGAGGCATGCAGGGTAAACACTCTGGACATAAAGACATGTTTAAGTATATTTCACTTAGAGCGCTAGATACCCACTCCTACCAGGGAATCCTGACCCATCCAAACTTTGCAGCAAATACACCTAGGCTGTGGTGATGAAAACGTGTGAACTGTATATTTGAATTTAGAAGGAAGCAACACACACACATACCTGTGTGAATTCATTATGGAATAATTCAAGCCACAGAGCAGAAAGCTCTGCAAAAGACTTCATTAAAAACCAGCACAATCAACCATTCAAACATGAGTTAATACTTCTGTGATAGAGAGGTTATATGTAAAGCTATGAAAATTCAAACTCCATTACAAGATAGAGGATTTAACAAACAACAAAAGGCCAGGAAACCAAACCAGTTAATTTTCAGTAAAAGGAAACCTCTAACCCTTGAAATGTTAAAAGCATTCTGAGTATAAGAAAAACAAGGGGTCAAATACACCACAAGGACAATGTTCTTTTCTTCCTTATGCATCTAAAATAATTTTAAGTACAAATAGAAAACTACGCTTGTTCTTGAGAAGCTACACAGCCAAATATCAGGGACAATGAAAACTAGATTACTGGCGAGGTGACTCCCTCCCTCCCTGTTATGATGTGACCATTAAATAGCCAGGGTCCCCTGAAGATGGGAGGACATAAACAGGCTAATTCTGGACCCAGAAAGAAAAGACCACAGGTCCGGTCACATGGAGAACTTGAACATCATGACCTCAGCAGAAAACATAAAACCTGTTTTCAAGTTCAGCTTTCCCTGTAACTAGCTCCATGACCTTCTGGAAGACATTAAACTACTCTGAGTCTCAGTTTCATCATCTATAAAATGAGGTTAGATGAGATTTGTTAAGGTCTCATTTACTGCTACACAATCTGATTCTATTTTATGAGCTGTAACTTTATACTGTCTATATGTTCTTTAATGTGTGTGAGCTGAATTCTTCTATTTACACCCCGCAGACCTAGAGAGGAGGGAAGAGGATTGTGTTCATTTACTTCTGTTCTGTAACTCACAGCAAAGCAAAGTGAATGTTTAAAAGTGCTATCTGTGGAATATACAATTACAAATATGACAGTGTCAAGAACAAACAGAGGTTATGTAAGAAAATGCTGCTATATATTCTCCTGTTGAAACTTTCTTTTTTTTTTTTTTTTTAAAGATTTTATTTATTTATTCGACAGACATAGAGACAGCCAGCGAGAGAGGGAACACAAGCAGGGGGAGTGGGAGAGGAAGAAGCAGGCTCACAGCGGAGGAGCCTGATGTGGGGCTCGATCCCAGAATGCCGGGATCACGCCCTGAGCCGAAGGCAGACGCCCAACCGCTGTGCCACCCAGGCGCCCCTCCTGTTGAAACTTTCACTTACAAAATGTGAAAACTGGTCAGAGGACAAGTATTAACCATGCTTCTAAAGCATTCCATAAATTATACATTCAATATAAACTCTTCTCAACATTCATACTAGAATTTAACTAAAATCAACATTTTTTTTTTGGTTAAAAAAAAATAATTGCATATGGTGGAGTTAAAGCAACACTATTATTAATAACCACAACTGACATTCTGAGTCACTGAAAATATTACTCCACCTCTTAAGCCTCTGTTCCTTTGCATTTTCCCCCAAAAGAATTAGAGTACATGGTGTTTTTTCATCTCTATTGTGTTACTCAAGAACAGAAATACCATAATAATCATGTTATCTGAAAAAATAAAAGTCCAAAGACAAATCAAAAGGCTGAGAAAACAACAAAGAAAACTATTAATATGGGCTCGACTCAAACATACAGAAGAGAGTTAACAGATTCATGAGCAGGAAATGACACGGACCTTCGGAAAGTGGTGATGACTTAGTGTTCCAGACAAACACAAAAGGGTCCCACATTTTTGTGATGGAAAATTCTAAGACTACAAGAAAAAGATTTTATGGGGGCACCTGGGTGGCTCAGTCGTTAAGTGTCTGCCTTCGGCTCAGGGAGTGATCCTGGCGTTCTGGGATCGAGCCCCACATCAGGCTCCTCTGCTGGGAGCCTGCTTCTTCCTCTCCCACTCCCCCTGCTTGTGTTCCCTCTCTCGCTGGCTGTCTCTATCTCTGTTGAATAAATAAATAAAATCTTAAAAAAAAAAGAAAAGAAAAGAAAAAGATTTTATGGCTAAATACTCAGAAGCAAAGCTTCCTATCCTTGGCATTACTGACATTTTGGGCTGGTCAATGTGAAGTAATTTTCTGCTGTGAGGGGCTATCTTGTGTACTGAAGGATGTTTACCAGCATCCCTAACCTCTATCCACTAGACACCAAAAGCACCCCCCCACCGTTGTGACAACCAAAAAATGTTTTCAGACAGGCAGAACCTAAGAATGTGGCCAAGTAGGAGGATCCTGAGCTCCCCTCCTCCCATGCACACACCACAGCTGTAGCTACATACGGAGGAACTCGCCAAAGAATGACCTGAAGACTCTCAGAACAGCTCTTAGACAGCTGTAAGTATGAAGACGAAGCCACATCAAGAAGGGAAAAAGGGACAAAGACGTGGTCAGGTCAGGAACCAAACCCCGGAACTGACACTCGCAAGTGAGAGGGGCTATCACAGGTGCAAAGGTCCTCCCTGAAAAGTGAGAGGTTACAGCCCCACACCAGGCACCCCCCACCCTGGGAATCTGCACAGGAAGATAAGCTCCCATTACTTGTTTTTGAAAATCCACTGGGCTTAACTTCAGGAGAACTGGAGAGCTAGAGGAAACTGAGATGCCACGCTTAAAGGGACCATGCACAATCTCACTTGCTCCGAGACCCACCACAGAGGCAGCAGTTTGAAGACTGCCCGGGCCATACATGAAGGAAATTCACTAACTAGTTTTAGGGAGCATGCCAAAGGAGCAAGGTTCTATAAGAAGTTTATCCAAGAATAGAAATTCTTCTTGCTCTCCTTTCAGCCTAGACATCTGATGCTGGTGGGCACCAGTCTGACACTATCCATATACCTAGCTACCACTGCATGTCCTAACCCAGAGCTCCCCTGCAGACCTGCCTTGCCAAACCCGCCTTCCTGGCATGCATTCCTTGGCTCTTGTCCCACATACCCGGCAGATAGCCTTGGTAGAGACTGTTGCCCCTAAAAGCAACTCCTGCTGGGAAAGTGAGGGGGCATCCCTGCCCACCAGTGCACCTGCTGGAATCATGGCCCAGTCACAACAGAAGGGTGCACACAGCCAACACAGGGGATACCCCTAAAACAACTGGTTCTGGTGACTGTATTTCTAGGCCCCACAGCACACCTTCCATATAAGGCCACTACCTTCAATGCCAGGAGTCATAGCTAACCTACCTAACATATATAGAAACAGACAGTCAGACAAAATGAGCAGAGGAATAGGTTCCAAACAAAAGGACAAGACAAAAATCTAAGAACTAAGTGAAAAAGAGATAAGCAATCTACCTAATTAAGAGCTCAAAGTAATGGTTATAAAGATGCTCACCAAACTTGGGAGAGGAGTGGATGAACTGAGTAGATTTCAACAAAAAAAATATAAGGAGCAAATCTGAGCTGAAGAATACAATAACCAAAATGAAATACACAACAGAGGGAAACAACAGCAGACTGGAGGATACAAAAGAACAGATCAGTGATCTGGAGGATAGGGTAATGGAAATCATTCAAGTTGAACAGCAAAAAGAAAAACGAATGAAAAAAATGAGGACAGGTTAAGAGACCTCTGGGACAACATCAAGCATACTAACATTCATATCATAAGGGATACCACAAAAAGAAGAGAGAAAGGGAAAGAAAAGTTAATTTTAGGAAATAATAACTGAAAAATTACCTAATCTGGGAAAGAAAACCCAGGTCCAGGAAGCACAGATACCTCTGAACAAGTTGAACCCAAGGAGGTGCACATGGAGACACATTAATTATTAAAATCCCAAAAATTAAAGAAAAAGAATCTTAAAAGAAGCAAGAGAAAAGCAACTAGTTATGTACAAAGAAACATCCATAAGAGCTGATTTTCCAGCAGAAAATGTGAAGGCCAGAAGACATGATATGTTCAAAGTGCTGAAAGAGAAAAACCTACAACCAAGAATCTCTACCCAGCAAGAAAGATTATTACTCAGAACTGAAGGTGAGATCTAAGAATTTCCCAAACACACAAGTTAGAGGAGTTCATTACCATTAAACCAGCCTTGCAAGAAATGTTAAAGGGAATTATTTAATCAGAAAAGAAAATACCATAACTAGAAGAAAATCATAAAAGAAAAATTTTCACTGGTAAAAACAAATATTATACATTAAAGGTAGTTGATCAATCCCTTATAAAGCTAGTTATGAAGGTTAAGACAAAAGTAGTCTAATCAACTATATCTACAATAATTAGGAATATGTAACATAAAAAGATATAAAATAGGACATCAAATACATAAAACATGGGTAGGGGATAAAATAGTAATACTTTTAGAATATGTTCCAACTTAAGCCACCATCAACTTAAATAGAGGACTACAAATATAGGTTGTTATATATCAACCTCTTTTGATTATAAACACACACACACACACACAAATAATACACAAAAAAAAATCAAGAGAAAAGGAATAATAGATCAACACTGAAGAAAGTCATCAAATCAGAAGGGAAGAGGGCAAGAGAAAAGAGAACTAGAAAGAAAACTAGAAAACAATGAATAAAATCACAAGTACATACCTATCAATAATTACCTTAAATGTGAATGGACTAAATTCTCCTATCAAAAGACACCAGGTGACAAGCAGACAGAAAAATAAGACCCATCTATATGTTGCCTACAAGAGAATCATTTCAGACCTAGAGACACAGACTTAAAGTGAAGGGATAGAAGATATTCCATGCAAATGAAAGTGAAAGACAAAAAGTTGGGTAGAAATACTTAACATTGGACAAAACAGACTTTAAAACAAAAACTAACAAAAGACAAAGAAGGGCCTTAGTAATAAGGTTACTTATTGGAATAAGTTTATTGGAATAAGGTTATTCCAATAAGGCTGAAGAACTGTAAATATCTATGCACCCAACATAGTAGCGCCTAAGTATATAAACATAGAGAGCAAATATTAACAGAGACAAAGGGACAAAATGTAATATAAGAATAGAAGGGGACTTTAATGCCTCTCTTATATCAATTGATATTTCACCCAGACAGAAAATCAACAAGGAAACAGTGGTTTTGGATGATATGTTAGACCAAATGGACTTAACAGATATACACAGAACATTCCATTTAAAAACAGAATACACATTCTTTTCAAGTGTACATGGAACACCCTCCAAGACAGATCGCTTGTTGATCCACAAGTCTCAATAAACTTAAGATTGAAATCCTATCAAGCAGTTTCCAACCACAATAAGGCAAAAAATAAATTACAAAAAAAACCCCCCAAAACTGGAGGGGTGCTGGGGTGGCTCAGATGGTTAAGGGTCCAACTCTTGGTTTTGGCTCAGGTCATGATCTCAGGGTCATGAGATCAAGCCACATGCTGGGCTCCATGCTCAGGGAGGAGTCTACTTGACATTCTCTCTCTCCCTCTGTCCCTCCTTGCTGCTGTTTCTGCTTGTGCTCTCTCAAAATCTTAAAACAAAAAACACCTCAAAAAAAACCCTGGAAAAAATGCAAACTTGTGGAGGCAAAAAAACACACAGTATTAAACAACCAGTGGGTCAATAAAGAAAGCGAAAGTAAAAAAACACCTTGAGACAAATGAAAATGGAAATACAACATCCCAAAATCTCTGGGATGCAGCAAAGCAGTTCTACGAGGAAAGTTTATAGAGATATAGGCCTACCTCAAGAAATAAGAAAAATCTCATCTATTTAACCTTACACTTAAAGGAGCTAGAAAAAGAAGAACAAAGCCCAAACCTAGAAGAAGGAAGGAAGTAATGAAGATCAGAGCAGAAATAAATGAAACAGACTAATAAAACAGTGGAAATGATCAATGAAACCAAGAGCTGGTTCTTTGAAAAGATGAACAAAATTGATAATTAAAATCCTTGAACTTTAATATTCTTTTCTTTTTTTTAAAGAGATGGAGGAAGGCAGGAGGGGGTGGAGAGGGAGAGCGAGAAATCTTAAGCAGGTTCCACACCCAGTGTGGAGCCGGAAGTGGGGCTCAATCTCACAACTCTGAGATCATGACCTGAGCTAAAATCAAGAGTCGGACACTTAACCAACTGAGCCACCCAAGTGCCCCTCAGTATTCTTTTCTATCAAAAGTTAATAAGTCACAAGGATGAAAGGTACAGGACGGGAAATATAGTTAGTGGTGCTGTAATAGCATGGTATACTGAGAGATAGTAGTTACACTTGGGATGAACACAGCATAATGTACAGAGTTGTTGAATCACTATGTTGTACACCTGAAACTAAAGTAACATTGTGTGTCAACGTAAATTAAAAAAATACCTATTTCATTAGGTGGCTTTGAGGCTTAAATAAAAAAACATATGTAAAGTGGCTATTAGTAGGCATTCCGTAAGTAATAATTGATATTAACCATTATTATTACCACACAGGCAAATAAAAAACAAGGTGAGTCTTATGACTGCCTAGCTTACAGCCTGGAAGCCATACTCAGGGTGCAGCACAGGCAGGACTATAAACAGAGCCCAGAGGTCTCCTCGATATGAGAAGACAGAGAGGCCAGAGCTCTGGGAGGCCAAGGCAGCCAGAATTTGTGAGGCAGACTATTGGATATGGAAACAGAGAGAGAGACAGGGAATGGGAGGGAGGAAGTGAGAGGGAGCTCCTGAGATATTCAGAGGGATCCTTTCAAGTCTCTGGCTGAGAACTGATCTGTAAGTGCATGAGGTTGGGAGGCTGGAGAAAGTATTATCAGAAAGTAGGACAAAATGGAGCTCACAGAGCGCTAGAAAGAGTTTGCACTCCCAACAGCCAAGTGAAGAGCTCTTGAAATACACACGGCACTGGATGGATTCCTCAGAAAGGTTCTGACTTAGTTGTGGGACTTAATTAGCCTCAGATTAAAGGTTGCCAAGAATCCATCATAACAAAGCTTAAAAGCAAGCTTCAAGCCAATCTGCAAGTGACTTATCTACGTGCCAGAGTAAAACCCACCACTCAACCCAATACAACAAGATCCAGCCCTCAACAAGATTAAAACAAAACAAAACCTCACAAAATCTATGATCTTGTCAAAAATTGCCAGCTTGCAAAGAAACAGAAAAATAGGATCCATAGAAAGAGGGGGATAAAAAATAGCACAGAAATAACAGAGGTGGTGAAAGTAATAGTCAAAGACCTTCAAACAGCTATTATAAATATTATACATATGCACAAAAATGCTAAGGAAAGCATGAACATAATGAGGTAAGGGAAAATATAAGACCCAAATGGAACTTACAGAAGTAAAAATAAAATACCTGAAATGAAAAATAAATTAAGTACAATTAACAACAGGTTAGACACTGCAGAAAAGAGCAATGAATTTGAAGACACAGTAACTGGAGTTTTTTTTTTTTTATATTGGGTTGTTATTGGTGCTTCTAAGTAGGTGTGTTTAGAGTGTGATACAGGCAAATTCAATATATCAAGACGATTGTACGGCATCTGTTCATAAATTATAATACTACACAAACTATTCAAGTCATACAAAACCACTTTTTCAGTGTCTTCTCAATTGAGAAGGATCCTATTCAGCATGCTTCCCCTCCTCAGGTGGTTCATACTGAGCAAGATTTATGTTCAGTTTTTTATTTTCTTCAACAATAGCTTTATATTTCTCTTTCATTTCTGCTAATTGTAGGCGAAGCAGACCTATTTCTGGATTTTCTGGGTTAGCAGCTTCTAAGTGATGCTTTAAAAAGTCCAAAGCACTATTAGGCTTCCCTGGTTCTTCATATAAGGCTACCAATACCTTCTTGGTCAGCGTGTCCACCACCCCCGACTTCTTCAAGTACCTCCAGAACTGCTCGCGCTTCGAGTGGTCGGCTTTGTAACGGGCCGCAGGGACAGCAGCAGCAGCGTAGCCGGTGCCCGCGACTGTCTGGTGGGCTCCAGTAACTGGAATTTTTATGTATGATGAATTATTTTTATTTTTTATGTATGGTGACTTATTAAATGGTTTCATAGGAGTTAACCAAATATTCAAGCATTTGCTAAATAATATTTTTCTTTTTTTCCTGCTGATGTATGATCCAATCGTTATCGAATACAAAGTTGCCTGAATCTGGGCCTTTGAATGTGGACATTACTCTGTCTCATAATGAGTCACAGTGCTTCAATTATTAGAGCTTTACAATACATTTTAACATCTGATAGGCAAGTCTTCTTTCATCACTCTACTTTTTCAAAATTTCTTAACCATTCTTGCAGGTCCACTCCTCAAGATGATCCCGGGAACTTCACTACATTTCAAGATGTTATTGAAAACACATAATTAAAAAAAAAAAAAAATGAAGCATCTTTATAACACTCATTTTTTCTTCCACGGCTCTCTTTCTCTTCATCTTTTGAGACTTAGTAAAGTTTTGTGATTATTTTTATATAGGTGCCTCTTTTTTCTTTAGGTTTCCAAAAATAAACAATTACATGTTTCCCAATATTTTTACTCCTCTAACAGTGATATACTTTATTTGCTTCAATCCCTACTGTACTTAATTTTCTGTTCATTTATCACTAAGTCAATCCTATACTCTCCCCAACTTATGTAACTATTCTTTCAGTAAATGAAAATATGACAGGTATTTTACCAAATTCTTGCTCTGCTCTGATGTGAACTGAATATTTTTCTGAGGATTCCGTGCTCTATCTTCTGTACTGGGCCTTCTGTTTCCTAGATTTCACACCATCTTTCTTCTTGGTGTCTCCAATCAGACCAATGCTTATAGAGATGTTGATGGAGGTCAGTGAAAAAGACTTTTCAATAACTGGTGCTAGGTTCACTGGGATCATATATTAAAAACAGTAAAACTGGCTTCTTTTTCAACCACACACAAAAATCAATCCCAAGCGGATTATAGATGTAAATGTGAAATGTAAAACAATAAACCTTCTAGAAGATAACACAGCATATCTTCATACCACCAGGATATAAAAAGAGTACTTCAATAAGACACAAAAAGCACATAAATTGACAACTAAAAACATCTGCTCTTCAGGAAGCCTGGGTGGCTCACTTGGTTGATCATCTGCCTTTGGCTCAGGTCATGATCTCAGGGTCCTGGGATCGATCCCCCCCATTGGGCTCCCTGCTCAAGGACAGAAGTCTACTTCTCCCTCCGCCCCACCCCCCTGCTCTCGCTTGCGCACTCTCACGCTCTCTTTAGCATGCTCTCATTCAAATAAATAAAATCTTTAAAAAGACAAAAAACAAAAAAAAAATCTGCTCCTCAAAAGACACTGTAAAGACAGTAACATGCCAAAGAGTGGAAGAAATTTGCAATACATTTAACTAATAAAAAATGAGTATGAAAAATATGTTAAAACTCCTCCACATCAATGAGAAAAAGACAAGCAATCCAACAGAAAAACGGACAAACGGCAAGCACTTCGCAAAAAAGAGGTTACCTAAGAGGTCAATAAACACACAAAACAGTACTCAGTTTAATTAAAAAATCAGCAAAAGACAAAATAAAACCACAATGACACACCATTCAGCTGATTAACCAAAACGCACAAGTCTGGCAACCGCAAGTACTAGCAAGGACATGGAGCAAAACGAACTTACACACATTTGGTGTGTAATAATGACTTCAGACAACAATTTAGCATTATTTGGCAAAAGGGAAGATTTGCAGAACTTATGATCCAGCACTGCCACTTCTGGATATATACTCTAGGGACAGCTTGCCTGTGTGCTCCAGCTGACATAAATAGAAGAATCTTCATGACAGTTTTGTTTGTAATAAACTAAAAACTGAAACTAATTCGGGGTTCCCAAACAGGACAATGAACAGATAAATTACAAGTTAGTCAAAGAGTGAGTAGTGTCTAGCTACACAAATAAACTACAACTATGAGCAGCATGAGTGAATCAGGATAAAAAGAATACGTGCTATATGAATCTATTTGCATAAGTTCAAAAAATGGAGAAAACTAAAGTATATTAATTATACGGATAAGAATCTATGTGATAAATTAAGCAGAGAATAATAAGTTCCGAATTCATGGTACTGATTTAGTAGCAGGTGAAGAACAGGACACACGATCACATCACAATGAGCATACAAGGGGGTGTCAAAGATGTTGGGAATGTAACTACTGACTCAAGTGGTGGGGACTCAGGTTTTCTTCTTCTTAAGCCACACAAATATGTCATATACTCTTCTGTATTTGTAGGTCATAATAAAACTTTTTAAAAAACACTTAACGGTCTGCAGATGCCCTCATTAAACCTCTGCAGCTCACAAACTGCCCTTGCCTACCCTGTAGGATTTTCTAGAGGGTGAACCTGGAACACTCCTGCTGTGGGAATGCAGGCACAGCAGGCATGGCTGAAGGAGGGGACTAAGGGAAAGCCTATGTACCACATATGAGACACCAAACAACCTTCCCTCTCTCCAAATTGACTACCACATTCTTTATCATTAGTTAAATCTTTTTCTCATTGATATGAACTTACTAAGTTCAATATATCAATTTTAACATGTCACATGCCAATCCTTATGTATTACTGTATCACCAGTACGCCACAGGTTTCATCGGTCTCTAATTATTCTATGGCCCTACTGAGTCCCTGCACGGACAACACTGTCTTTCTGGCTGGCAGCACATCATCCGTGTTCTCCATGGAGTGCTTAGAGCAATTATGCCTATGATCATCACCATGGTTAACTTGTGGTTGAGCTGTTGTTGGTTTGTGCGTGTATGGGAATATTAACTTTGAAAACATAGTCTGTGACAAAAATGCAGTATTATTTTGTTTTCGAATTTGATCATAGCCAAAAAAGAGTTAAGACTCACCTCAGCCACTTCCTTTTGAAAAGTCAATGTCATCCGGGTTCTGCCATAAACAAAAGGTCCATCTCTACAAGAAACATTTTCAAGCCACTTGATAATCAGCGGAGTTGATACATTAAAAGGCAGATTTCCAATAATATGTATATTTGGAGGATCTGGTTAGCAGAAGAAAAAACACCTTGTAATGATTTTATCAATGGATTCTGAATATAATTTTAGTTAAGAGTTAAATCAAACTGGATACTAATAGTATCAAACAAAAATATATGAAAAGATATGACTAAGTAGTTTTCAGTCCATTTATTCTTCAAAAGCAACGTTTTCTCACAATCAGCTTTGAATTATTAAGAAAAAAATTCTACCTTAATTAGTGCTCAAAGTCCTCAGGTTTTTTGGCTTAGGAAAAATATGAAAAAGATCTAGTTTGGGGGAAAAGACAATTTGATCTGAATATGATGTAGTCAAAGTGCCTGTGGGGCACCCAGATGAAGCTGTCAGAAGGTCAGAGGCCACGAAGGGGATAGGCTGCATGTAAAGGTGGAAGTGTCTGCAGTATACATGTGGTCAGTTAAACCACAGGAGCAGAGTCCTTCAGGCCAATCTGCAGCACAAGAGAAGATGCTCAAAAAAGAAAAATCTCAGAAACAACGTCTAAGAGGTGGGTGGAAAAATAACCACCAGCAAAGAATAGCTAGAGAAAGCTCACACAATGTAAAAGGAAGAACAGGAGGACCTGGTATCAGGGAAGACAGGAGCAGAGATAACTTCTGGAAGGGAGAAGGTAACAGCCACATACATGCCTGAGAGCTCAGTCAGATAAGGTTTCATTTTTTTTTTAATAATAATATTTTTTTATTATGTTAGTCACCATACAGTACATCCCTGGTTTTCAATGCAAAGTTCCATGATTCATTAGTTGCGTATAACACCCAGTGCACCATGCAATACATGCCCTCCTTACTACCCATCACCAGCCTATCCCATTCCCCCACCCCCCTCCCCTCTGAAGCCCTCAGTTTGTTTCTCAGAGTCCATAGTCTCCCATGCTTCATTCCCCCTTCTAGTCAGATAAGGTTTCAAAGAGGAAATTAGGAGGTCACGGTGACTCCAGCATGGCTGGGGCAAGGCTGGAAACCCGCAGGTATGTGCTTAGAAGAGAATGGCATGTTGGAAGGCAGAGACCGGCAGTGCCAAACTCTCTGAAGGAGTCTGGCCGTGGAAAGGCTGGAGACAGGAGGCAGTTAGATGGAGGTGCACCAGTGGCCCCTCCATTTGCTCTAAAGTAATACACCCCACCTATCGATGTACGCCAAGGAACTGGCACACAACAGGTACCCAATAAACAGTCTAGAGATGAAGAGTGCCTTGGCTGGTCATTGAATGTGAGACCATGGAAATTAGGTGGGACATGGTTTACTAAAACGTTTCTTTTTTCACAATTTGGAAAAAGTTAACACTTCATAGTTTATCCCATCCTTATGCGGTATCATAAAAATAGCAAGTTTATTTGAAGAGAATTTTAAACATTTGAAAAACATGAGACAAGTAAATTAGAATTAAGAAAAAGGAATTAGATTTATTATTTTGGAAGAAAAGCAGAATAAAATTAATGCATACCACCTATTTAATTCTGTTCTGATAATATTTAATATAAATGTATAACATTTGTAATATATAACATAAATATTTGTAATATAAATAATTATATAAAAAATAAGAAAACAACCCCAAATCACTTACCATCTTCCCACTGTCTTTTAAGACTTTCTGGAAAAGCCCTTTCTATCTTAAATGTCAACACATCTCCATGGACAATTTTCAGTTTTCCGGGTGCTGCATCAGAAAGCATCTAATTTTCAAAAAAGTCAATAAAATGAGCTCATACTTCAGAGAACAGTGAAACACATACACTCCTTCTCTTTCTATATATATATATTTTTTTTTTTTTTTTACTTCATATCTGTGCATCATTAAATCAATCTGAAAAGCCAGAGACTAAGAGTGATCACTAATGAACTAAGAGTTTACCACATCTACTGCAATAGACAACCACGGTGTTTCACTTCCAACACATATGAATGACCAGTGATGGTAAAAGACAATAGTAGAGCAATAGCTTATAATTTCACAAATAGTATATTAGCATAATTCTGACCCCCAGAATGATTAGCATTTCTGGATAGATTTAGCAAAAACTCAACTCCTATAGGCAAGTTTTGTTTTTGTTTAAGATTTTTATTTATTTATTTGAGAGAGAGAGAGAATGAACAGGGAGGAGAGGCAGAGAGAGAAAGAGAGAAACAGACTCCCCGCTGAGCAGGGAGCTTGATGCGGGGCTCAATCTCAGGATGGAGATTATGACCTAAACCGAAGGCAGACCTTAACTGACTAAGCCACCTAGGAGCTCCTCTAGCTCCAAGTTTTTAAATTATAGACTAAGGACATTATAATATTGAGAACTATTTAGCAGTAAATCATAAACATGAACTTAATTCAATTAATCTTTATAGCCTAAATATATACAAAGAATTTTACATATTACCAAGAGCTATAACCTAATCTACCGGTAGATTCAAACAAAGTAGAAAGTCATTTGTCATTGCCAAGCTACATGTGGCACCCTGAGACACTCCCCTGACATTCCTAATCTTACTAATTCTTGATCCACAGGCACTTTCAACCTAATGAATTAATTATCCTGCATGTTTTACCAACAGCTACCTCCCAGCCTATTTCTACTTTTCAACCATTTGCTTTCCTTTCTTTTCCTTTAGCCTAAGTATAAAAAGAAAAAAGGGTGGGGAGGAGTACTCTTTTCTTTCTTATTTTTCTTCATTTTATCCACCTTATTAGCACCATACCTTGAGAAATGCTCTCACACTACTAAAGCGTTGGCACTCAACTGAAAAGACCCTTGAAGCTAAGCCATCTATACATTTGTATTGCATTAAGGGCCCCTTTACCCAACATAAAACCCTTTACCCAACATAAAACTTGATTCTTAGAGTCCTTGGTTTAAAAAAACAACAAGAATGACAACAAAAAAACCCAACCCAGATGCAGTCCCTGATGCTTACAAAGTTTAAAATGCAGGAGTGAATGCAATCAATGAGAACATCCTTGCTAAAGTAGATTACAAGTAAGAGGTGACCCTCTTTCCACATCAAGTCTTACCTCAAGGAACTCAGACACCCTTGACTCCAAACCAGGGAACTTTTGCCCTGAGCATCCCTTGGTCCTGCTTCTCGAGCTCAATTAAAGCTGATTTTCTCTCCTAACCCTTCCCTTGCCTAATTCTGGCAACTGACAGGAAGGATGAAAGAAACATCACGCAAGCCAGAGAGGAGACCCTTGACTAAGGCACCCAATTTGTAGATTACTCCTGCCTTTGGGTTAATGCTGATCCTCGCAAATGCTTCTTTACAGCATTTACAACATAGTACGTTGCAATTGTGTATAGAGAGGCTTCTTTCCCATATAATAACATATGCTCCTTAATGGTAGTACCTATTTCTCATCTACTTTAATGTCCCTTGCAACTATAACAGCACAAAGGAAGTGCTTCACATTTTTGACAAGTGAATGACCAACTGTAAAACTGGAAACTTCCCCTCCAAGACAGAGTTGAGGTTCCCAAAATCTGTAAGGTCAAGAAACTTGCAAAGATTTATTTCACTGATAAATCAGGTAGAACTACATAAGTAATGTTTCAGAAATACAGAGCTGAAATGCTTATACTGGTAAGAAGCTACACATTTTCAATTTGGGAATCATCTAGTTTGGTATGTTTTGTCATGGTAGTTTAGCAAAAATAACTGCATACCTCTGATATGAATGTATTTACAGATTATTTTAAATTACCAGATTTGCTAAAACTTAATCTGACGAGTTCCAGACAATAAAGCATCAAAAACATAATAACCTCAATATACTATGAATAAAAAAGGAGCTAGCTCTCTGTGGGACAGGCTCTTACTGTATAAAAACTGTATTTAATGATAGCATTTACTATCAATGAAGAATTTTAGTTTTTTTCTATAATTATGCTTCACATAATTAAAACAAATTAGCATACCAAAAACAAAGAGGCAGAAGAACTAAAAGCTTAGGCTTCATGATATCGATACATAGAAAGTAATAAAGTAATGAGTAATTAAGACTACAACAAAACAATGTAAACTTGGCTCTCTGGCATTAATATACATGCTCCAATAACCACATTTGAAATGTTCATTTTTTCCCACAATAACACACATAGCTGCATACCAGAAAACTTAATATAACATACATTAGCCTTTCTTTCCTAGGTTTAAAGTTGCATTTCTATCTTATTTCTTTTGAATTCCCCTTCAGGCTTAAGTCTCAGTCAATGACAAAGCAAAATCTTCCCATCCTTTAAAAGGTGTACCTTTTTTTTTTTTTTAATCCCTCCTCTTCTAAGCAGGGAGCCTGATGTGGGGCTCGATCCCAAGACCCTGGGATCATGACCTGAGCCGAAGGCAGACACTTAACGACTGCACCCAGGTGCCCCTAAAATGTGTACCTCTTCTAAGACCACTTTGTAGCTTGATCTTCCGCTTTCAGACTCTCTCCTGCAGAAGGAGTGAACACTGGTGACCACAGCTTTAAATGAAGGTCTTTGAAGCAATTATGGGGGGAAAAAACACTATACAAAGTGAAATCAGAGCATGATTACAGACAATAACTATTTAAACACCTAATGATACTCTGCAATGACACACAAACACTTTCTAACCAACCACTAGAGAAAGATGTTTTCATTATCATGACAATATTTGGGGGATGGTGGAGAGGTGGGAAAGATCACTATTACAGACCTTCAAGAACACTGCTATATTACACTTTAAAACCCTGTTGGTGTTAGCTCATAATGTGTTCAAAGGCACAGCTGCCTATGAATCCAAGTACTTGATTACAGTCAAATGAGTATTCTTGCAGACACTCTTAAATTGTTCTATCATTTTTATTTTAGTTTTCAATCCTAAATCCTTCCAAAACGAGATTTAAGTCAGCTTAGAGTAAAAGGCATTCATTAGATAAGGCCGTAAAAGAAGAAACAGAAAACCAAACCATGAAAAGGAGAAGCACGTATGTAAATCCTAAAGGTGTTAACTCTCACAATTTATATACTGAATTATAGAATTCTTAGTCTGTACTGGAAATAATTATACTAAATCCCCATGAGAGAAGATGATTTTTTCTAGTATTAAGTTTTATAAGGGGTATAGGGAACAAAATGATGGAGAATGCCTTTTTAAAAAATGAGGCTGGGAGCCTGCTTCCTTCTCTCCCACTCCCCCTGCTTGTGTTCCCTCTGTCGCTGGCTGTCTCTCTGTCAAATAAATAAATAAAATCTTTAAAAAAAAATAAAAATAAAATAAAAATAAAAACAAAAAATGAGGAAACAAATGCAGGAGAATTCTTCATTTGGTGACTTAAAACATCTCTCTCTTCTAAGTCAAGGTCTTAGAGATAGCTTTTCTATAGGGGGCAAGTAACTATGGTCCACCTAGGTAATTTGTTGGTGATCTAATCTGATGAGGAAATAATTTATGCAACTCTTGGAATTTAGACACAACTAGAAATTCCTTGAGAACAAAGAACTATATTGACTGGTCATTTTGTATTTTTTATGCCACTTTCTTATCATGAGGGGCTCATGGCAACCAGCATTGTACAGTGAGCGAAATCATTAATTACACAGCCTGGTGATATTACCTTCTTCCTGACCTGCTACATAGTAGGAACCCAAACATTGTTGAAGTGCTGGGCAAAAGTGTTAGGCAAACTATATGAGAATGAAAGAATGTATAATGCAGAATATGACAGGTGAAAAACAAAATTTGTATTCTTCTATAGAACACATAAAAAAGACTAATGCTATTATTCAAAAGGAATTTAAGATGTTATAATAGACTTTTCTTTAGGGTGAAGATTATAGCATGATTTCAAAAAGTCAACTTGTTACAGGACAAAACACGTATAGCAGAAATTCATTTACTCAGCCTCATCAAGGATTTTGAGATTTGATTTAGTAAACTTTCTATTCAACCAGTGGTTAACATTTCTTAAAAACAAAGTTACATAGTATCATATCATATCTTTTTCTTGTCCAGTTGCTGTGGCTAGGACTTCTAGTACTATGTTGAATAAAAATGGCGAGAGTCGACATCTTTGTCTTGTTCCCGATCTTAGAGGAAAAGCTCTGAGTTTTTGACTATTTGAGCATGATATTAGCTGTGAGTTTTTCATAATATTATGTCGACGTATGTTCCCTCTAAACCTATTTTGTTGAGTTTTTATCATGAATGGATGCTATACTTTGTCAAATGCTTTTTCTGCATCTATTGAGATGATCATGGTTTTATTCTTTCTCTTTTTATTTCTTTCTCTTATTAATGTGAGGTATCACATTGATTGATTAGCGAATACTGAATCACCCCTGCATTCCTGGAATAAATCCCACTTGATCATGGTGAATGATTTTTTAATGAATAACAATGAAGTAGCAGAAAGAAAAATTAAGGAAACAATCCCATTTATAATTGCACCCAAAATAACAAAATACCTAGGAACAAACTTAACCAAGGAGGTAAAAGACCCATACTCCAAAAACTATGAAACACTGATGAAAAAAACTGATGACACAAGTGTAAAGATATTCCATATTCATGGACTAGAAAAGCCAGTATCACTAAAATGTCCATACTACCCACAGCAATCTACAGGTTCAATGCAATCCCTATCAAAATACCAAAAATTTTCACAGAACTAGTACAAATTACCCTAAAATTTATATGGAACCATAAAAGACACCAAATAACCAAAGCAAACTTGAAAAAGAACAAAGCTAGAGCTTTCACAATCCCAGATTTCCAGACATACTGCAAAGTTATAGCAATCAAAATAGTATGGTACTGGCAAAAATACAGGCATATAGATCAATGGAGCAGAACAGAGAGCCCAGAAATAAAACCATGCTTCTTTGGTCAATTAATCTTTGACAAAGGAGGCAAGAATATATAATGGGGAAAAAGATGGTCTCTTCAACAAATGGTGCTTGGAAAACTGGACAGCTACATGCAAAAGAACGAAACTCTATCACTTTCTTACATAATACATAAAAATAAACTTAAAATGGATTAAAGATCTAAATGTGAGACCTGAAACCACAAAACACCTAGAAGAAAATGTAGGCAGCAATTCCTTTGACATTGGCCATAAAAATATTTTTTCTAGATATGTCTCCTCAGACAAGGGAAACAAGAAAAACTAAATTACTGGGACTAACCAAAATAAAAAGCTTTTGCAGAGTGAAAGAAAACATCAACCAAACATAATATCCAAAATATATAAAGAACTTCTACAACTCAACACCAAAAAAACCAAATAATTCTATTAAAAAATAGGCAGAGGACCTGAGTAAACATTTTCCAAAGAAGACATATAGATGGTCAACAGACATGAAAAGATGCTCAACATCACTAATCAGAGAAATGCACATAAAAACCACAGTGACATATCCCTTTATACCCATCAGAATGGATAAAATAAAAAAATACAAGAAATAATAAGTGTTGGTGAGGAGGTGGAGAAAAAGGAGTCCTTATGTACTGTCGGTAGGAATGTAAATTGGGATAGCCACTGTGGAAAACAGTACGGAGGTTCCTCAAATATTAAAAATACAATTACCATAAAATCCAGTAATTCCACTACTGGGTATTTACCTCAAAAAACTAAAACACTAACTTGAAAAGATATATGCGCCCCCTTGTTTACTGCAGCATTATTTACAATAGCCACGATATGAAAGCAGCCCGCATGTCCATGGATGGGTGAATGGATAAAGAAGATGTGGTGTGTGTATATATATATATGTGTGTGTGTATGTATATATATATATATATATATATATATATACATACACACACAATGAAATATTACTCAGGCATAAAAAAGAATGAAATCTTCAAATTTGCAGCAACACAGATGGACCGAGGGAATATAATGCTAAGTAAAATAAGTCAGTCAGAGAAAGACAAGTACCATATGATTTCACTTATATGTGGAATTTAAAGAACAAAACAAACAGAAAAGAGAAAAATAGAAAAACAGAATCTTAAATAGAGAGAACTAACTAGTCATTGCAGAGGGGATCTGGGTGGGGGAAGAGGTGAAACAGATAAAGAGAATTAAGAGTACATTTACCTTGATGAGCACTGGGAAATGTATAGAATTATTGATCATTATACTGTACACCTGAAACTAACACTGTATGTTAATTATACTTCAATTAAAAAAACTTGTGAAAATAAAAAAAGAAAAAAACCTTTCAGATAGAAATCCTTCCATACAATATCACACAATTCTCTTCCTTAAGCTGAGAACAGTGAACCCAATTTCACCCTTTTCTTGATGACTAGGGTCACTGTTGCCTGTAGAGTAATGGCTTCAATGGTTATGATCTCTCACTACTGAGCTGTGTTTTTTTTTTTTTTTTTTTACTTTTTATGTTTGCTTTTTATAGCTTTTCTGCCACAGTAATAACTGTTACTTCTTGCTGTTGTCAGTGGGTCTGCTTCTAGCATTGATCTCTGTACTTCTAATTTGTAGCGGGCTAGGAAATCACTTTGGCTGTAGGCCACCTTTTACTTATTTGTTGAGTTTTGATTAACTATAGCTATAGCTGTATCAAGTAAGTCACATGTGTGATGCAATCATGTCACAACAGAAAGTCAGGCAATCTTTTCTTTTGTAAAATCTGCTAGAGATAAAAGAATTTAAAAGTTTTATTATCTCTGTTGAAAAACAGTTCCTTTTGCCAGGATGACTAAAAACTTTATATATCCCTTTATAAAATGACAGGGAAGAGGCATCATTTACTAGCTACTGGCAATATGGCAGGCTCTTCACATACTTTACATAAATTTCCATCTATCCTTGCAAGAATCACAAATGATAGCTATTATTCCCATGCTGCAGATGAGAAAGCTGAAGCTAAAACTGGTTCAATAGCAAACTCAAGATCACAAAGCTAGTATGTGCTGTTTCTGAGATCTGACACCAGCCTATCAGATTCTCAATCCTGTGAGCTTTCCACCCTGCCTGTCAAGTAGAAATAATCACTGTTTACCTATCATAAAACCCAGAGGCAATAATAACAATAATCATGACTTACTGTCTCCAAAATTCCATGAAATAAGCACATAATAATTAAGAGGAATCCTAGGGCTTCTTACTCTGGCTAAGATGGAGTATAAAAGACCAGGTAGATTCTTCTGGCTTAAACAGATGAAAAATGGACAAAATAGATGAAACTACAATTTTCAGACTCTGGACAGCAGGAAATGCAGGAAAACCTGCAGATCCAAGAAGCTCAAGGAGCCCCACACAAAAGAAACATGAAGAAAAGGACACCAAGGTGCACCATGATAAAATTGCTCAAAACCAGTGATAGAGAGTAAATCTTAAAAGGAGGCAGAGAAAAAAGGCAGAGGGGCAAAAATAAGAATGACAACAGATTTCTTGTCAGAAACAATGCAAATGAGAAGACGGCGGAGCAACATTTTTTGACTACTAGAAGAAAAAAACCCTGCCAGTATGTTTTTCAAAAACCAAGGCAAAATAAAACACATTTTAGACATACAAACACTGAAAGTTCTGTCACCAACAGATCCACAGTTACAAAAAATGCTAAAGAAAGTCTTCCAGGTAGAAAGAAAATAATACTAAATGGAAATATGGATGAGGAGTACTCAAACTAGTAACCATATGGGGGGCACCTGAGGGGCTCAGTTGGTTGAACGTCCAACTCTTGATCTCAGGGTCGTGAGTTCAAGCTCTGTGTTGAGCTCCATGGTGGGCATGGAATCTACTTAATACTCCCCCCCAAAAGTAACCAAATGTGTAAATATGTAAAATTTTTCTTATTATAGTTGACACTTTAACAACAGGGTTTGAACAGTACTGGTCAGTCCACTTACATGCAGATTTCTTACAGTACTATAAATATATTCTTTTTTTTTTCCTTTTTTAAAGATTTTGAGAGAGAGTGTGTGCGTGCACAGGGGGAGGATCGGAGGGAGAGGAACAAGCAGACTCCATGCTGAGCATGGAGCCTGATGTGGGGAGGACATGAGCTGAAACCAAGAGTCAGATGCCTAACCAACTGAGCAACCCAGGTGCCCTTCCTTATGAGCTTGTAAATAACATTTTCCTTTCTCTAGCTTACTTTATTATAAGAATACAGTACATAACACACATTACATACAAAGTATGCATTAACTGACTGGTTATTGGTAAGGCTTCTAGTTAACAGTAGACCTCAGTAGTTAAGTTTCTGGGGAGTCCAAAGTTATATGTGGATTTTCAACTATGTGGGGGTCAGCACCCCTAACCCCCACACTGTTCAAAAGTCAACGGTATTGAATTCTCTTTAATATAGAATTGACTTTTAAAACAAAAATTACACTGTATTGTGAACTTTACAAGACATGGAGAAGTAGAATATATGATAATAGTACAAAAGCCTGCAAGGAGAAATACAAATACGCTATTGTAAGATTTGTATGCTATACATAAAGTGCTATCTTACTACTTGAAGATAAATTGGGATACATTAAAGATATATAACCATACACCTTCAATAAATTACTAAAACAGTAAAACAGAGTTATAGATAAAAATTGCAGCGGGCTGAATACTGGCCCCACAACGATGTTTCTATCCTAATCCCTGTAACTATGTTTCCTTACATGGTAAAAAGGACTTCGCAGATGTGATTAAAGATCGGAAGATGGGGAGATTATCCTAGATTATCTCGAGGAACCCAACATAATCAGTCACAAGGGCCTTAGTAAGAGTGACACAGAAGGATTAAAGTCAATAGTAAATATAGAAGCAAGAGGTCCAGGGCCTCCAGAAGCTGAAAAAGGCAAGGAAACAATTCTTCCCTGAAGCCTCCAGAAAAGGAATAGGGCCCTACTGACATTCATTTTAGATTTCTTATCCCCAGAACTGTAAGAGAATAATTTTGTGTCATTTTAGGGCTATTGTGTTTGTGGTAATTTGTTACAGAAAACTAATACAGAAGACATCGATGATCAGATTGGTGGGAAAAAAGCAAGACCCAGATGCCTACAAGAAACCCGCTTTAAATATAAAGACACAAATAAAAAGGATGAAAAAGTATATCACTTTAACATTAATCAAAAGAAAGCTGGAATGGCTATATTATCAAGGTAGATTTTAGAGGAAAGAATATCACCAGGGATCATGGCGATAATTTCATAATGATAAAGGAACCAGGGGAGCCTGGGTGGCTCAGTCATTAAGCATCTGCCTTTGGCTCAGGTCACGATCCCAGGGTCGTGGGATTGAGCCCCGCCATTGGGCTCCATGCTCAGTGGGAAGTCCACTTCTCCCTCTCCCACTCCCTCTGCTTGTGTTCCCTCTCTTGCTGTCTCTCTGTCAAATAAATAAATAAATAAATCTTAAAAGAAAAAAAATGATAGAGGAACCAATTCATCATAAAGACATAAGAACCCTAAATGTTTATGCACCTAATAACAGTGCTTCAAAACAGACGAAAGAGAAACTGATAGAACTGCAAGGAGAGACAGACAAGTCTGCAGTCAGAATTGGAGACTTCAATACCTTTCTCTTAATAAATAACAGAACAAGTAGGAAATCACTAAGGGTACAGAAGACTTGAATAACCCCAACTTGACCTAATTGAAATTTCTGTAGCATCCAACAACAGAAGAATGCATATTCTTTTTACCAGAATGCATATCCTTACAGAGGAATACACATTCTTTTCAGCAGAATGTATATTCTTTTCAAATGCATAAGGAACATTTACCAAGACAAATCATATGTACACCATAAAACAACTATAATTTAAAATTATTCAAGTCATGCAAAGTATGTTCTCTGATCACAATGGAATTAAAAACTAGTAAAAGAAAGATATCTGAAAAACCCCAAAATTCACAAGCTAAATGATATACATCTAAGTAACCCAACAAGTCAAATAAGAAATTAAAAGGGAAACTGGAGTTGAAGGTTTATATGGGAATTCTGAACTTCTTCCAGAAGTCTTTCTTTAGGTCTAATATCTGAAAAATTTTTTTGAAGTAAATTAGTAAATTTAATTCATTATGAATGAATGAAAATGAAAACACAACCTATCAAAATTTGTGGGATTCTGCCCAGGTTGTACTGAGAGGGATATTTATAGCACTAGACACCTGTAAGAAAACAAGAAAGGCTTCAAAGAAACAACCTCAGCTTCCACACATTAAAAACTATAGAAAGAACAAAGTTAACCTCAAGGAAACAAAATAACAAAGATTTCAGGGCAGAAATCAATGAAATAGAAAACAGAACCCAAGACAGAAAGATTAATGCAATCAAGAGCTTTTTTGTTGTTCTTTTTTGAGAAGATCAACAAGTTCACCAATATGCGGCCAGACTGATCAGGAAAAAAAGAGAGACCCACAAATTACCAATATCAGGAATGAGAAGATATCACTGATGGTTGATTTACCATTAGAAAATAAAACAAAAAAAACCCCAATTCACCATATTAAAAAAAAAAGCCACATGATTACCTCAATAAACTCAGAAGTATTTCTGCAAACTCAACATCCATTATTTAAAACAAGAACAAAAAATAAACAAAGCACCACAACCTCTCAGCAAAATAGGAACAGAGGGACTTTCCTCAGTCTGAAAAAGGAGATCCAGGCAAAACCTACAACATCATACTCAATGGTGAAAGTCTGAATGCTTTCCCCCTGAGATCAGGGACAGGCAAGGAGGTCTACCCCTAATTCTGTTCAAAACAGTACTGGAGATTCTAGCCAAGACAAGAAGAAATAGAGGCAAAGATACTGAAATGGAGAAGGTAAAATGGTCTTTATAGCAGATGAAATAACACATGCAGAAAAGCCTAATAAATCTACAAAACAGCCATGAAGAAGTGAGCACAGCAAGGCTGCAGGATACAAAGTCCACTTTAAAACAGATGGTGTTTCTACACAGTAGCAACAAACAAATGGAAATCGAAATTAAAAATCAATACCAAGTACAATGGCATCAAAAAAATAGGACATAGGGGTAAATTTGACAAAAGATGTGCAAGACTTGTATACTTACAACTACAAAACACTGTTGAGAGAAACTGAAGAAAACCTAAATAAACAGGGAAGCATACCATGTTTACAGATCAGAAACTTATGCTTAAGATGCCATGAGTTCTCCTTACAGTGACCTATAGTTTTAGTCCAATCCCAATCCAAGTCTCATCAGGCTTTAAAAAAAAAGGAAATTGATGATCTAATTTTAAAACTATATGGAAATGCACAGGACTTATAGAATAGCCAAAACAATTTTTGAAAAGAAGGGTAAGGTCGGTAATCAATACAGGTTGGTCTTGGTGAAAAAAAAAAAGACCTACATATCAACTGGAAACAACTGCAAGTCCAGAAACAGACCACCATATCTAAGACCAGTTGATTTTTTAAAAAAATATTTTATTTATTTATTTGAGAGCGAGAGACAGAGATAGCGACAGAGAGCACAAGCAGGGAGGAGAGGGAGAAGCAGGCTTGCCGCGGAGCAGGAAGCCTGACGCGGGGCTCAATCCCAGGACCCTGAGATCATGACCTGAGCTGAAGGCAGACGCTTAACCGACTGAGCCACCCAGGTGCCCCAAGACCAGTTGATTTTTGACAACAGGATCAAGGCAATTCAATGAAGAAAAGATAAAATTTTCAATAAATGGTGCAAAAAAACCAAACTTCTACTCCTACCTACACTACGCACAAAGGTATCTCAAAATGTATCATAAACCTACATGAAAAACTTGAAACTATAAAACATCTAGAAGAAAATATGGAAATTCTTGTTTTGACAATTATTTTTTAAGATAAGATGCAAAAAGCATCAAATTCAAAAGGAAAAAATTGATAAACTGTACTTCATTAAAACTAGGTTTTACTCTTTGAAAGACACTGTTAAATGTCAAAAATGAAAACGTTAAGTCCCATCTGAGCAGAAAGCACTACAAAACATGTATCTGACAAAATACTTGTATCTAAACAATATAAAGATTTCTTATAATACAGTAAATACAAAGACAAAACAAGAAATGCTCAAAATATTTGGACAATTCTCAAAAGATGATATACAGATGGCAAATAAACACGTGAAAATACGTCCAGGGGCACCTGGGCGGCTTGGTGGGTTAAGCAGCTAACTTTTACTTTCGGCTCAGGTCATGATCTCAGGGTCCTGGGATCAAGCCCTAGCTCGGGTTCTGCACTCAGTGGGCAGTCTGCTTGAGGATTTCCTCTTTCCCTCTCCCTCTGCCCGCCACCCTCCCCCGACACTCTCTTTCTAAACATAAATAAATCTTAAGAAAATATGTCCAATATTACTGATTAGGAAAATGGAAATAAAAACCACATTAAGATACCACTATATGCTCATTTGGATGGTACAATTAAAAAGATTAACCATACCAAGTGTGAGAAGTGTGTGAAGTAAAGGGAACTCTCATGCACAGCTGGGGGGAATGTTAAATGGTACAGCCACTTTGTAAAATAGTTCGGTAGGTTTTTTTTGTTTTTTATTTAAAGATTTTCTTTATTTATTTGACAGATGAGGGAGTACAGAAGCGGGGGGAGTGGGAGAGGGAGAAGCAGGGAGCCCGATGTGGGGCTCGATCCCAGGACCCTGGGATCAAGACCTGAGCAGAAGGCAGATGCACAACCAACTGAGCCACCCAAGTGCCCCAATAATTTGGTAGTTTCACAAAAAGTTTAACATACACCTACCATAAGATTCAGACACTCCACATCTAATTCTTTTATCAAGAGAAATAAAAGTATATATTCACACAAAGGCTTGCATATGAATGTTAATGATAGCTCTATACATAATTGCCAAAAAAATGAAAACAACCCAAAATCCATCAACTAGTGAATGGATCTACAAATCTGGCATATCCATACAATGGAATAAGTCAGCAATAAAAAAAAAAAAATCAAACTACTGATTAACACCCAACATGGATGACTCTCTAAATATTTATGCTCAGTAGAAGACATAAGGCAAAAAAGAGCACATACTGTATGATTCCATTTGCATAAAATTCTAAAAAATGGAAAATATCCTATAGTGACAAAACAGAGCAATGGTTGTCTGAAGATAGGGAAGGGGAGGAGGGATGGATGGATTATAAAGGAAAATGAGGAATCTTGAAGGTGATGTTCATTATCTTGATTGTGGTGATAGTTTCAGGAGATTATATATTTGTCAAAATTCGGTAATCTGTACACTTTTAACATATGCAGTAAACTGCACATCAATAATACTCAATAAAGCTGTAAAATAAAGTACTTCGCGCAGTAAGATTTTATGTTGTTTTAAAGATTTTATGTATTAATAACAAACAGGAAAAAAAAATGAAGAACCCAGATTATTTACTTCAGGGAGAACGTACTACTTATGTTGTTCTCTCCAATTCTGAAATGGGGGAAGAACTTAACAAAACCTCAAGTTCCCTGAGGTACCAAAAAATCTCACTCCCCTCCAGAGCACAGAGAATCCGCCCAGCTATAAAAATGTAACAACAAAAAGCAACTAAAAAATAATTAACAACAACAAAACCCTAAAAATGCACAATCACAAGGAAATGCTACAGCATAAAGAGAAAGAAACCCTAGATGTCCAATGCTAACTTGAGCTGTTGGGAGAGAGCTCCAACATTTTCATGGCACTGGGGATTTTTATTCTACTGTTCCGAAGGAATAACTTTACTGTTCTCCTATACCTCTGCCCAGATAAGCAGTCTCCTGATCAATCCTTAATTAACAGATGCCCAAGGCAGAGGGCCAGTAACTTAATTATTTATATCAAAAATTATACTGAGTGCTTAACCAAGTATGAGGCATTCATTTAATCCTCACTACAATCCTATGAGCAAACTGAACCACAGAGGACATAGTTAGCTGCCCAAAGACATATAACCAGTAAATGATAGAGCCTGAGTCAAAGCCAGGCAATCTGACGCTGGAGTCCGTGTTCTTTACCACAAAACTATCCTATAGTGCGTTCACATATTAAAAGAGACTTTTTTTTTTTTTTTTTTTTTTTACTTTCCAACATGCTGATGGTGAAAACTGTATGTTAGCACTATGTTCTTTCCCCTAAGACCCTAAGATGCCTCATGATGGTATCATAAGAATTGGATTAAGACACAAATGACATAGTTTCAGCCAGAAGACATTTTAAAAATTATTACAATTTCTTTAAAAAGTAGTTTTATTAGCTTAGAAACCACTAAAATGGAATCCTTAAAATAGATCACTCCTTCTGCCTTTATTCAGTTTTATGATTAATTTAGTACCTCTAAATGAAAGTGGTTTTACATATTGAAACATTCTTTATAGGAAAAAGAAATCTATTTGATATTTTAGTACCCAACATTTCTTTTTAAGGCAAATTCCTTTCCTGCAATGTAAGACACTAAGAATTAATTTTGCTTCTTCTACAAAAACGGATAAGACAAATACACATTTCTTACAAAGCAATTTACCTTAAAATAAATCTTTATATTTAGAAAAAAGAACACAAAACTTAATAATCAATGCTGCACAATTATTCATTTTAACTATTAAATGACACATTCAGTTCGTTAATTAGATAGGTACATAGACATATAGTCAATCTTTTATTTTCCCATTTAAGAAATTATTGAACACCTATAGAAGAATTATATACCAGCCACAGTTACACGTGGTAGAGATAGAGCAGGGAACAAAACACACAAAAATCTCCATGCTCTTGGCACTGACATTCCAGAAGGGTAAGACAGACAACAAATAAGAAAATATAGTGTATCAGATGATCAGTCTAATGAGACAAATAAAACAAGGCAGGGTTAGGAGTGCAGGGTGTTGGTGGGGCAGCTGAATAGAGAAGCGTGTATTTGCCTTTTAAACAGTCTGTCTTCAAAGATCTTTAGTTGAGATGAGGAAAAGAGAACGTGTAAATTAAGGTGGGGATGAACAGAAATTTGGTTCTCTTCCTTGCCTCATAAGAAAGAATTACGTATAGCAGATGGTAAGATTGAGGGTTAGGAAGTCTCTTCAAATGCAAAAAAGTCAGATGAGTATTCCCCATGTCCAGAAAGGGCTAGAGGAAAAAACCTAAAGGGAAAGCCCTAGATTCTCAAACAAATTTCCTCAAACATTCTGGTAGAAATGAAACATTTTTCAATGATTGCACATATAAGCATTAGACTGTACCAATTTTAAACCAAGTTGTCTCTTGTGTGAAAGTAATAATGCAGATAATTTTATTATTCTGTTGGACTCATTTAATAAACTGCTACTCATCTAAGCCAAAGGCTAAGGGCTCTTCTAAAGTTTTAGAATTACAGAGGAATCAAACAAAAGCCCTTCAGCCATTAAGTCCCCCCCCACCCCCGTGAAGAATTCCCTTTATAAAATCCCTGATAAAATGGGTTTCACTGATTGCCACCATTTAAAAACATATACGTCCCTCCTTACTTTAAATCCACACCTGCCTCCCTCAATTTCCACCTATTTGTATTAGTTTTTAGAAATCAAAATCAGCTATCCTCTTTACTCCACCTTTTCAGAGACAGCTATGAATCTCCTTCAACATGCCCAGTTCCCTCAAATATTTCCCATATAACAATGGCAGCTACAGTTTTAAAGATGCATGTATCACTTCATTCACACCTCATCTTAAATCTATGTGTACAGTGGTACAACTTCAGTTCTTCACTTAAATTCTTACCAAACACTTTAGCTTAACAATTAATCTCTTAAAAAAGCAAGTGTTTTCCCCATGTTTTGCGTGTAGAAATGATTTTCTGAATCTAAATGAAGTTCTCGTAAGTCATGCCAATAACTAAGTTATGATTGGCATTATTTACTTATTTTTGAAGGAATGAGCCAGAACAAGCACAGCTATTAGATTAAAAAAAGATCACACAAAGCAACTAGCTTGTTTAGCACTGATGCATAACGCAGGTTTATTCAAGTAGTGGTCAAAAGACCAAGCTAGGATGCTTGTTAGAAATGCAATTCCCAGACCTCTCCAGACTATGGAATTAGAATCTCTGAAATGGGGCCTGGAGATCTGCAGTTTGAAGAGCAACCTATACAATCCTCGGATATCCTGAGGCTTAAGAATCATGGCCTCAAGATTTAAATTGGGTTTTTGCCTCCTAAAAAAGACATTTTAAGTATCTTACCTGTAATCCAGGAATAAATCGACTATCCTTTTCAACCACCAAAAGTTCAGCAACGTTGGCATTGAGAATGGATCTTGTGATTCCCCCTGGCCCAGGGCCCACTTCATAAACATAAGCATCTGTCAGATTCCCAGCTTTCCTTACAATTTTATCTAGAAGAAAGAACGTTTTAATTATCTTAATAAATTTCAATGTACACAATTTAACAATAACCTCTACAAATTCTTATCAACCATTACTCAACTAATCCTTCATACTGTATTTGTCCAATTATTTAACTCTTAACCTAAACCAACATATAGTGGCCATTCACTATACTACCACATCATAGTTGACCTGTATCATCAGTCCCTTAACAAAAATAGGATTATCATGACAAACTTCCTAACCTAAATATAGTTAATGCTGTATTTTCTATCTGCTCCTCCACCAAACCAATCAATCAATTCCTACAAACTGAATAGGTAAGCATGCACCATGTCTCTAGAGTTGCCAAATACTGAATATCTGAATAAGTAAGACTAGTTTTACATTCAGAATTTCCAGTGCTGCTAGTTTGAAATCCCAAAGTAAAAGGTGCTGGCAGTCTCATTTTTACCTATAGACATCTAGTTAGTCAATACGGCCACAGCAAAAAGTTCCTAGATCATAGGACTAGCGGAAATTTAGATTCTTGGTCATTTTTAGGAAAAAGTTAAACTTATTAGTAGAGGTGTTTTAAGGTTTGCAAATATGCAGATTGATATGGAAAAAATGTTTTGAATTAATCAACTTCTTTAAGCTAGCAGACCTTAAGAAATCATGAAAAAGATTATTGAGGATTCACTGCAACCAATTATCACTTCTGGAAAAACATATAATGGGCTGGTCTTATTGACTGAGATACTAAAATCCAAGTAACTGGGCCTCCTGGGATAGTGGAAATTTAGCCACTGAAAACATACCAGCACTTCTTTGCAGTGTTCACTGAGACTATATAGTACCATTTTTGTATGCTTAAATGCAAAAATAGTTTGTCTTTTTTTAAGATTTATTTATTTTAGAGAAAGAGTGAGGGGGAGGGGTAGTGGGAGAGGGAGAGAATCTCAAGCAGACTCCCTGCTGAGAGCAGAGCCCCAGGCTGGGCTAATCTCACCACCCCAAGATCATGACCTGAGCAGAAATCAAGAGTGGGACACTAAACCAACTGAGCCACCCAGGCGCCCCAAAATAGTTTTGTCTTTTAACTGGTGCTGGGAGGGAATCAGTATATGCTCACCAACCATTCATTTTAGGTGCTTTACATGCTTTCTCACTTTTGCCTCTCACAATCGTTCCAATCCTTCCAACACATTAAGAACTACTATCCCAATTTAACTTCTCTGAACTTTTTAATTTCCTTCTCTACTGTTTCATTTGTGCAAGGTCATCTAGAAAGCAAATGGAAGAGAAGGGACTCCAGCTCAGGTGTAAATTCTAAAGCAATTCTTCCTCCACTACAGACCAAGGCCTTTTGGAAGGAACAGAATTGATACATTAAGCACAGGCATCATGAATTTAACGCAGAGCTAGTATAGTGGAGAGGTCAGGGGCTCTGCCTGCAAACTTTTCAGGCACATTCAAATACAATGAATATCAAAAAGGCATGGTCAATCCAAGAAGCATCTGCTCCCACCTGAGCGTCTCACCTCAGACAAGTACTTTAATCTCCCTTCACTTCGGTTCCCAGAGAAGAGGAAATAGCACCCGGATTCCAGAATTTACTCCTGAGAGTGAATAAAGGCTCACACAAGATACTGTAAACAAAGTTTTTTTTTTACATTGAAAATATAAAGACCTATATTTTCCATCTTAAGAATGGTGCTTTATAGCTACACAATGTGACTAATTACTGGCAGACAAGGCTGGTTCTAGTTACTACTAGAACTAAAGAATTTTAGAGGTGGGTAACCGTTTAACGATCTTGCAGTAAGGGCCTTCCTCCAATTAACAGATGAGAAACTAAAGCTTAGTTAAGCTATTTACCCAAAGTCATATTTCTACTAGCAGAATAAAGACTCCACATCCAAGAAATAAGACATCTTATTGATGGTTTGTGGACTACACTTCATTTAACTGGAAATGAATTTTCTGGGTATGATTTGATCTTTTCAGCTTCTCGAGAGGGGCCAAAATGGAATTAAACAGCAAAACCTCAAATATGGTAAATATTCCAAAGGTGAATTAGTGGACATATTTGTAATACATATTATTCTTGCAACCTCCTTTTAGAAGAAAGTATCACCAAGAAATGGGGGTCGCCGCTAATCCAATGTATACCTCTGTCAAAACTCATCAAACTCTACACTTCAAACTAGTTAATTTTACTGCACATAAATTTTACCTCGTAATGACTTAAAATAGGAGTGGGAATGTAAACGTTCTAAAAATGTAAGCTCCTTGAGGACAGACTTTGCCTTGTTCACTCCCAAAGTGCATCTCCAGCACTGGCACATAGTAGCTTGTCTGATACGTATTTACTGAATATTTGCGCCCTCGAGGGTTCTGGATTCAACAAGTAAACGTTTAAATAACGTAATCCCACGAGTGAAACTTCTTCGACATGTTATTGAAAAACTTCCCGCACTAATTTAAATCCTGGTAACTTTAAATTGCATGAAAAGCAAAACTAGTTACACATGCAGTGCCCTTTTATAAACACGAGATTCGAATTTCCACAGCCGCCTTTCACGATACGCGACCCCTGCCTCCCCTAGTGTTTGCTCTGCGTCTACACAACCTGACTTCACTAGCCCACGGCAAACGGCCGCGAGCACGCCATTCTACGGGCGAACAACACATTCCACGCTTCTCCTGGGCGGTGCTCCGGGGTTCTTACAGCACAAAGCGGGTAGAAGGACCTGACCTAAGGCCCGCTGCACACTGCCTGACCCCAGACACCCGCCCTCAGGGTCCGCGCGAAACCCCCGGCCCACGTCCCCGGGGATGTGGGGGAGCACTGAGAAGCCAGCCACCTGTCAGCTTCAAGTCCAGGAGAAAATTCTGGGAGAGCTGTTTCGCTGCTTGCAGCCTGAATAATTTAATGATTTCTCGAATCGTGGGCAACGGCGGGAGACGGAAAGTGCTCAGCGTCCCAGAGGTAGCCATGAAGCCTCGCGGCACCTCGCAAGTCTCACCGCGCACTTTTCGCGCAGCTATTAAATCATTCAGGGCGTGGAAGGGTGGGCGGGAGCAGGGAAGCATTAAGGCCCGCCTCCGAGCCCACCTTATTGGTCGGATGTACTCGCCGGAAGCGCGTGACAGACAGGAAATCTAGGCTCACCCAGAGCGCATGCGCTGCGTCTCGCTAAGCGCGGTGCAGGCTGGGTGCGCGCTGCTTTTCGCCCTTGAGGGTTGGAGGATCGGGGAGGGCGGGGTCTCTCCTGGGTGGGCGGTGGCCAGAGCGGCCCTTGGGGGAGACGGGGTGGGCCGGGGCGGGGCCTGGACAGGAACACGGAGGGGCGGATCAGAGGAGCGTGGAGCCCAGGAGCGCCCCGCGGTGAATTCGCCTGGCGGAGCGACATGTCTGATTCCCCTTTGTGGATAATTGCGGGAAAGCCAATGATTAGAGGCAAAACTATTGGTTGCTAACAATTTTCTCTTATGGTGGATGTTTTTAGAACGTTAGCATTGCAGGTGCCGGATGGCAGGTTTCTAATTTCTTTCAGCCTTAGTTTTCCATCTGTTAAATGGACACATGTACCTTAAAATTGCAGGAACTAAAGGAGGACAGTCGCCTGGTGTACAGATTCAGAACATAGTGCAATGCATGGCATACGGTAAGCCCGTAATCAATGGTGGCCGTTACTTCTGTAATGACCTAGCGGGTGAACGCGATCAGAGGGATTAAACAGTAGGCGCACAGTTTGCAGTGAGAAGGCCAAAAGTAGAATCCAGTTCTTCTGCCTCCTCTACACGTACCCAATGAGAAAAACCGCCTTGTTTAGAGTTCAGGAAGCGTGTGCACGTATATCAAATATTGCACGTATATCGAATATTTGTTTTTTGAACCTTTCACTAACAGTTTTACGATATAAATGTTACTAGTCTCAGGTTAGAGCGAAAGAAACAAAAACTTAGGTGATATAAGTTAACTGATATTCACAAAGCTAGAAAATTGTGGAACCCAGATGCAATCTAAGTTTCTGGACATGTATGGTTGCTGCTCTTTCTAGTCACCTGCCTTTGCAGTGAGTAGTAGTTGCCACTGCTTGTTTGCCTTCCTAAAGTTTTCTTATCGCCTTGCATGCTCCAATTATTGCACTCTCTACTTGTAGTAATTGGAAAGGTAAGGATGAAAAGGAAGGGAAATAAACATAATAGTAATAATAGCTAACATTCATTGAGAGTTTCCCAAAGTACCAGGCTTCACAGCTGAGTGCTTTACAACTATTATCTCATTAATTGTTACAAAGATAAAGGCTTAGGGAGGTTCAGCAATTTGTCCTAGGCTGCTCAGCTACTAAGTCGTGGAATCAGGATTTCAATCCACAAGTCTGTGTCCAGGGCCTGCTTTTTAAGCAGTACAGTCAATGTTGAGAAGTCATTTGACTTGCCCAGGATCGCACCGCAAAATACAGAAAGAAGATTTAGCTGAACTTCTAAGTTCTGATCTCATGGGCCACAGGCCTCAAGTTAAATTATTTTTAAGTTAACTAATGTATGTTAATTCTATAATCTTATTTAAATAAATGGAATATGAATCTGAGTATAAGCTTAAGTTTACAGTTTTCCCATGGCTATTTAACTAAAACAATTACAACATATATATGCAAAGCTACAAAATCAATATAAATGATGCAAGACGTTAAATCACTGCTGGTAATGCAGACTGGCAGGATTTTGTTTTCTTAAAGAGTTCAGCTTACTAAGGTTATAGTGTGCCACGTAATGATTTTTTCATCGGTCTTTTGGATCTAAATTACCAACAAATTTTGCTCAGAATTTTTGCCATTGTACCCTGCCTTTCCCTTGGAGGAACATGGAACCTACCTGTTAAAGTCTGCTCGTATCTGTTTTCATTAACTTGAAAACAAACGAAGTTGAATTACTTGGCGCTAGTGCTATCCTGAATATATGTTATATGGCTGCTATAAGGAGGATATTCAGATGATCTAGAATGTGCTCACATGAACTTTTTTAAAGATTAGCACCAACCATCATCAGGTTGCCTGGGTGGCTCAGTTGGTTAAGCATCCAACTCTTAGTTTTGGCTCAGGTCCTCATCTCAGGTTCTTGAGATCAAACCCAGCGTAGAGATCCATGCTCAGTGGGGATTCCGCTTGAGATTCTCTCTCCCTCTCCCCCTGCCCCTCCAGCTCATATGCTTTCTCTCTCTCTCTCTCTCTCAAATTAATAAATTTTAAAAAAGATTAGCACCAACATAAAAAAAAACAAAATTAAAAGGAGTAAAAACACATTTATATGGAGAATTTATGGATTCCTGAGTATTTATCCTTACATCTAAATAGGAGGATTATTGTTTTATACCATGCTACATTCAATAACCAACATTTGTGAGGTTGCAACCTATTATTTACAAAGTTTCCCAAGCTACTTCACTTAATTCTCATTTCAATTCTGTGATGTAGCTTTACAAGGGTATCAGGTGAGCACTGTTACGGTGCTGGTTAAGTGTGCAGCTGAGTCTCTAATTCTGAACTTCTGAGTCTACTCTGCTCTTTTACCTATGGCATGTGTTAAATAATTGTTGAGCTGAATTTTTAAAATTCCATTTTAGAAGAATCTTCCAAGTTTTTAATAGTTCTTGAGATCTAATTTTTATCATCATAAATACTGATCCTCAGTCCTTTAATTTTCAGAAAATTATGCATAACTCCCTGCAAAGCCTATGAAATCAGCAGGGGGTATTTCAGTAGTGTATTTCACATATTAATGCAAACAGTTTTATCCCTTAAAAGAGAAGTATGCAGTTTCATCAGTTTTGAAGCTTTGAAGTAGCTGCTTCATCTAGATACAGATTTTAACATGCTAAAATATTATAATTAATACAGAAATTACTAGCCCCACCTATCAGTGAAGATGAAGAACTACAAATGATTCATACAGCACTATAATACAGAATTCTAATTTTCATAGATCCCAGAAGGGTTATATAGCAAAATTACTTATTATTTTAGTATTTATTTTAATGAAAATGCATATGTGACTTTGGCAAAGTGATTTAGTGTCTATTTATAGAAAAAGTGCTAATTCCAAAAGGTTGTCATTTTACAGTTCCCTGAAATAGACGTGAAAGCCACAAAGAGCAATATCTTTCTGCCCTGTGGGAATTTTCAGAGAAAATTAAATGTGGCTTGGAATTGCCAAATTGAACTTTATAAAATGACTATTATGGTATGTAAAGTGCCCTTTTCTGATAGTATTTTATAATTTCACATATTATGACTCAATGCTCTTGAGAAATATTAACAGCTGCATTTTGCACATATTTAGGTGGTTTTTTTTATGGTTGTTTGATGCCCACTGTTCACAAAGGAATCTAGTGACCTACCTAGAGGGAAGAAGGAAATACATGATAATTCTGAACAGACAGACCAAATACTTACTGTCTGGGGATTGAAGCAGGGCAACTTGTGGCAAGCCACACAGGCTAATTGCCTGTGGGAACCATGTAACAGTTACACTAGTTTTAAAAATACAGTGTTTATCAGTATTCCAGGCAGTACTTGAAAGCCTGCGGATTATCCCCAAAGATCTGTGAATTATTGTCAAGTATCCTAATGAGGTGATGAGGACAGACAACCCTTTTGACTCAGGATGACTCAGAGAGCTGTAGGTAGCGTTTTGGTTTTTTTTTTCCCTGCACAATAAAGCAAACCTTTTTGTGAAAGAAGAAAAAAACCAGCACACGCTAAAGCCATTGTAAAAATAATTAGCCTTCCTTATATTAATAGTTTTTTAGTCTAAACCTCAACATTTAAGTGGAAAAAAAGCTTAAGAATAAATAAAACTGTGAATATGAACACATTTGCATTTAAGTCTTTTGCACGCACTTAAAAATTGATGCAGCAACAAACTGCTCTGTGAATGGGGAGGCTCTGGTTTCAACCAGCTGTGGGCCTCCCTGGACGTCTTGGTGACAGCTCCATCCCTCCCCAGCCAAAGGAGTATGGGTGGACTACTAAATAAGGCCACACCTAGTCCTTCTTTCTCTGTGCTAGCTCTCTTCCCTTGATCTTCACTACCTCAAGCCTCGGAGACCAGAGTATAGGTGGAGGCCACAGGAGAAAGGCAATGCCCCCGTTCGCACACAGGGCCTATGATCTGCCTTTTTCTGTACAAGTTAGTGAGTTGGAATTCATTCACAGCCACTGGCTACCTATTCCTCCAATGGAGAAGGGGTAGGTGAACACAAAAGGAGGAAGGGTGCAGGAGGCTTGCTCACCCTCGACGGGGAGAGCCAGAACAGGGTGTTGGCATGCTCTCATTTCCCTTTTGGCCCACCTGGAGCCTGGTGCCTTCAGACTGCTGTTGGACTTATCATATTCCCCTACCCTACTAGCCTTCCCCTCCCCTCAATCATCCCAAGTTAATACCTCCCTCACTATTCTCTGCACTTCCAATTCAAACTATCATTCCCGGAATGAGTTTCAGCTATTGGGTTAAATGACCTAGAACAAGCATTCTTATTCTTTCCCGGTGATAATGATGCTTCTCCAGTTTGGGAATGAGGACCAAACATACGTCCTGGTCAGAAGTCTAAGTTGGCAGCCTCCCCCCTTCATCCGAGATGAGGGTCTAGATGGGCAATTCCTGCCTCAGATATCAAAGTGGATGCTCAGGAGGAAGGAAGAGGTAAAATTACTGTTAATCCTCCCACTTGAGCCTCTTGAAGAGGAAGCCACGTGGCATAGGGTGAAAAGAAAGGAGAATGTGTGGTTCTTAACAATCACCATAGCCTACCTGTGTTTCCTGCCTTAAATAAATTAATCATACCCCCTTTGAACCAACTCCTCTTCAGCTCCTGCCCCATTTCCAGCCCTTGTCCAAAGAGTCAGGTATACCTACTCTTCTGACTTCCTCATTTCCTGTCCACTCCTTGGCCCCTCCATCCTTGCTTCTAAAGCGACTGTCCTTAAGAGTCCCCAGGATCCCCATGTTCCCAAATCCAAAGGACACTTAGTTATTCTAGTCTTACTTAATGTGTAACAACAATAGCTAGATTTAGCAACGCTTACTACATAGCCTATCAAATTCTAGGTGCCTTTGCCCATATTAACTTTTTAAACATATTCTCTTTTACTAATAAGGCACGTGGAACACAGAGACATTGAGTGTCCAAGTTCACCCAACTCTTCATTGAGAGAGCTTGGACAATGTGACTGCGACATGGACACACTTCAACTTTGGGTTATGTGGAGTATTGAGACGGCTGGCAGTTAACCTCTCTTCGGAGGACTCTGTTCTCTCAACTTCGACCACAGCCTGTGTCTGTCTCTTTCTCATATGCTGACTTCTCTACCCAAACTCTCAAGTATATAATTTCGCAGGGCTCAGTGCAAGATCTTTTTTCTCTCTCTCCTGCTTCTTCCTAGATGTGCTCATTAATTTAATGGATTTAATGCCATTTCTGTACTGATGCTTCTCAAATGTATTTTCAGCCCAAACCTGCATCTGTAACTGCCTGCCGTTTGTGCCACTGGGAGGTCTCAGATATCTCAAACATGATATGTGCAAATAGAATGCTTGCTTTTCTCCATGAAACATTGTCTCTACACCAACTTTGCCATACAGTAATTCCAGAAACCTCAGTCTCTCCCTCCCCTCAACACCATATCCCACCACCATCATCGACACCTGACAACAGATCTCACACCTGACTTCCACTCTCCATTTGTGATGCTAACATTTTTCACATACAGTTCTTATAGCAGCCTCCAGTCTTCTTGCTCTACAATCCATTTATATTCAGAGCGAAATAATCTTAAAACATAAAGTGGATCACTTCAGTCATCTGCATTCAACCCTCAGGGGCTGCCAGTTGCGTTTAAGATAAAAATCCAATTGCTCACTATGGCCTTCAAGAGCCTAATCTGACCCCTGCCTGTCTCCAACCTCTTTCCAATAAACTACAGGCATGCTGGTCTTCTTTGTTCCTTAGGCATGCCAGGTTCTTGCTTCCTCTCTTTTCCTGCATGTATAGCTTTCTCTGCCTGGAATGATCACCTTCTGCTTTTTGGTTGCCTTCTCTTTGTCCATGTCTTACCATGCAGGCTACCTTCTCAGAACTTTGCTTGTTAAATTCTAACAGAAAAGAAAACTAATTTGACCTTTGATTACTTTTCCACCAAGTTTGCTTTTACATTGCTTCCTCCAATGCTTTTCTTCTTTCTCTTTCTTTCTTTCTTTCTTGGGAGATTATCTTCCTCTGATAATCTTAATAATTGTCATATCAACACATTTCCTCCAAAGATTCCATTTTGGTAGAGCAAACTGATCCCTTTCCTCTCTGTGGTGTCCGTTAATCCACCTACCGAGAATCAGCGTCTAACAATCAGAAAGGATGGCAGAGGTCTTGGAACTTGAGCAGAATCCTGGAGGCTCCCCTCAGTCCAAGCATAATTCTTTGGTTGCTGGACAGTGAGGAATTCTAGGGAGTTTTGTGGGAGAATCCAATGTGGTGCTGATACAAAGTGGGGGTACTTAGGGAGCCTGGGAACATTGATTAAAATAGGATACAGCAGGTGTGGCTGTACCCTGTTGTTATATTTTAACAAGTATGGTGCGCTCAGGGTGAATGTCAGTCAATCCTTGTTTTACTCAAGGGATAACCTTCTCTGTAACTCTCCATCTCAGTCCTTGTTTGTCTCCTTTGGTATGACTACACTTTATTTTAGTTATTATTTTTGTTGTTTACTTTTTTTTGCTGTCTGCCTTACTAAAACGTGGGACCTAGGACAACAAGGAAGGATCTATTTATTCACTAATGTCAACTGATTATTCACCTGGCATACAGCTTGAAACACAGTCAACTATTTAATAAATATTTGCTAAATAAATGAATGAAAATGACTCCCTCTGATTAAAGTAGATTTTATTTTCTATAGGAATATGAAACTCCAAAAATTCAAGATGTTCTCAAACCTTAGAAAATTGAATAGGCTTTTTGTAGAATGCCTGGCATTTTTTCCCAAGAGCACGTATAATGAAATGACCATATCAGCCTTTCCAACAGTCTGTCTCCAGGCTTTCCTTTCTAAACCATATATGCTCACGCCCTGTCTTTAGCTTAAAAATTTTCCTCGTGCCTATTCCCCACTTAGAGGAAAAAAATGCAAACCTCTTCTAGTCCCATTCAGGGTCCAAAACAGTGTGGGCCCAAACTCCTTTCTGGTGTTACTTCTGTTATGTCCTCTTTCTTTCCCTCCAATGTATCCTGAAACTTGCTGCTCCACCAGAATGCCCCTGCCACTTTATTTATTTCCTCTTCTGGGTGAAATCCTATTCATCTTTCTGGCCCCATCACAAAAGTGACCACTTCGGAGAACCTTCTTGATGTTGGCTACCTTCATGGTACTTCCTGCTTTGGTCCTGGTCCCTCCCACTTTGAATTTCGACAGCACTGCATTTATAGAGCCAACAGAGTACAGACTGTATCTCAATATAACATGCACCATAATATACTGCATTATAATAATACAATGTAGTCTCCTTTGTTAGAGTCTCCGTTCTTTAAAGGGAACAATGTCTTTCATTCTTCTTTGTGTATTTTGCATTAGTACGGTGCAACAAGCACTCAAGGTATGTTTCTTGATCAGACCCAAACCGTGAAGATTTTTTTTCTAATTTTAGACATATAAACTGGTCAGCAAGGTGCATTGAATAGAGCAGCAGGGTTGCTGAAGTCAGGCAAATTTGAGTCAGAATCCAGGCTCCATCTCCTTCTACTTATGTGACCTTGGACAAGGTGCCTAAGATTTCTGAAACTTAGTTTCTGTGGTAGACCAAAAAACTCCTAAAGGTTTCCACGTTCTAATTTCCGGAATCTGTGACTATGCTAGATTACATAGCAAAGGGGAATTCAGCTTGCAGATGAAATTTAGGTCGCCAACCGTCTAGTTTTAAGATAGATTATCCTGGATTATCTGGGTAAGCCCAATGTAATCACAAGGGTCTCTAAAATTGGAAGACAGAATTGCAGGAGAGACCCATAGAAATGGCAACATGTAAAGGACATCGCCCAATGCTGCTGACTTTGAAGATGGAAGAAGAGGGTCAAGAGCTGAGAGGATAAAACCTTCAAGGTGTGGGTCTTTAGAAGACGGGAAGCCTCTAGAAGCTGGAACGACAAGGAAATGTATCCTCCCACAGAGACTCCAGAAAATAACACAGACGTGCTGACATCTTGATTTTAGCCCAGTGAGACCCACTTCACATTCTGAAGTATGGGATCATAAGACACATTTATGTTGTTCCGAGCCAACAACTTTGTGGTAATTTGTTAACAGCAGCTATACGAAACTAACATGGTTTCTTTAACTGTAATGTGAGAATAGTAATAGATAACATATTACAAAATTTTTGTAATATTAAATTATCACAAAATACTATGTATCATTCTATCTCCTAAGATAACGCATATGAGAAACCATTATAGTGCCAACACATGGAAGAGATTTCATAAGTGTTAATGCTTTGCCACTTCTCTCTCCCTGTCTGAACACACTTATCTAGCAGATAGATATAAATCTAGCTATATATAATCAGCATCGAATTGTTAATACTCTTACGGTATTTAAATCAAATAACCATTAGAATATTGTTCCTTTATTGTTGTAACATATGACAAAGTAAACTCAGAGGATTACCTGCCCATTTATTATTCTGTGGCTCTCATGAAAGATGACTTTCCCTTCTGCAGATTTTTATTGAGCTTGGCGGTTGAATATTAACTCTTTATTCTTTTTTTCATTATTTAGAGATGCTGACAATTTTAATGATAGAGAATTATCTTAAGGATAGAATTATAAATATTATACTTTTTTAAAAAAATGTGTCATTTGATCTTATTATTACCCAGTTTAAAAACTGCCATCATTTTAGCCTATTCAATACTTCTCTTGTTCTTTTTGGGGAGGGGAAGCTGAGGAAGGGTAAGCGATTCTAATTAGGCAGAGAAGTTTAGATAATAGTTATACCAAATCAGGTGGCAATACAAAACATAAAAGATTGTCATTCCAAAATGTTAAATTTTGTTGTGAAATGCATGCACTTGATATTGTGACTGAAATCCTATAATTTTAGACTTTAAAACAGTTTGCTCAGAAGTCATATGAATGGGAGACACTATGGGGAGGTTAAATGGAAGTGCTGGCTTAGGGCTATACTAACTATAATAGTTAATTTACATTGTATTATGTTCATTATATTACATCATGTCATATATTAATCATATCATATGCCATTGTACTATATATCATAATTTATATATTACCTGTATTATGAGTTAAATAAGCTTTTGTGGTTTCAGCTAGACATCCAATTATGACAAACTACTAATTCCTTAGGAAAAATGCCTTCCAAATTCCAATAAATTTACAAATAATCTGCCACAGGGGCGCCTAGGTGGCTTAGTTGATTAAGAGTCCAACTCTTGATTTTGGCTCAGGTCGTCATCTCAGGGTTGTGAGATCAAGCCCCGTGTCGGGCTGGAGCCTGCTTGAGATTCTCTCTCTCCCTCTGCCCCTCCGCTCCCCCATCCCTCTCTAAAACAAACAAACAAACAAACAAATTGCTATAAATTGCCGAAATGCATTCTGGAAACTATCCCTGTTATTCTTATTCTCTTGCACTTCAGTCTGTAGCCACTTCATATTCTTCATATGTATTTTCCATACTTTTTAGACCATGACTCGCAGTAAAACACCATTTATATTATAACCCCAGTACACACCCACACACCCACATACACAAGTTTCATAAAACACTTAATCTAACTAACCATGTGTGATGCTCTCCACTTTCTAAACTTTTCCATTTTGTTTTAATCATTTTTTTCTTTTCTAAAAAATGATCGTTACAATACATTATACTAATTTTTACCCCTCAGTGATGGATAAGGATCTGCCAACATCTCCACCGTTCTTCCCTCATTTATCTGGGATGACTATCCTGTAATTCATAGGACACATTTATTTTGTTTGTTTTTTTAAGTTTTAAAGTGCTAGCAGGGCAGATCACGAGCAAAGGCAGTAGGTGGGTAATATTTTTTCTTATGTATATACTCTCTATTTATTATAAGATAGAATGATTTATGTCATATTGGAAGATCATACACTGTTTTCTCACTCTCTTATATGCACTGCTTTTGAGGGGGGTTTCTTATGGTACATATCCTTTCCTGGAATATGAGCAGAACATAGAGTGTTTTTGCTTCTTTTCAGCTGGAATTCATCTGATGCATTACTTTCACTGAGGAAGCTTTGGGAAGAGATGAGCTCGGAAGCTTATACAATTTGGGAGGCTCTCTTTAAGAAAAAGAATACAAAATTATAAACCCACAATTAGATATGAAAGTCAATAGTTACTTGGAACGAGGAAAGAAATCATAAGACATGACAAATATTTAATGACAAAGAACACAAACATCACAACGTCCGGAAAAGTGACCTAATAATTTTTATTATTAGCTACTCTCATACTTCTTTGATAATCTTCCCCCCACATTTTTGGAAGCCAACTCTTTGGTTGCCTCTTCATATGATAAAGTTTGGGGAATATTTTCCATAGAAGGAATTGAAAGATAACTTAGTTTTTGCTTTGCCATGATTGATTAAAATTTGGTTTTTGTTTTTCATAGTTTAGAAACATTTCTTGCAGCTTTACAACTTATTATTGGCAATGCCATATAAATTGTTAGGACTGTTGTCAAATTTGGAAAACCTTCTATTAAGTTTTTTAGGTATATGATCTGTATGTTTTTAGAACATTTTGAGTTTTTTATACAGTGTCTAATTTTAAACACTTTGAATTAATGACACTCATTAACGAATTTGTCGTAGACGTCCTCGTTGTAGTGATGTATTGTAAGTTTTTATTATATTCATTGATGTCAGTATTTGGTGTCAAGTAATCAAGATATTTAATTTTTTCCAGTGTATTTATATGATTCACTCCTCTTTATTAATTGGGTTATCAAACAATCCAGGAGCCTATTCATTATTTCTACTCAATTTATTTATTCCTCTTAATAAATTACTACATTTGATATGATGAAATTTTTTGTTGCAATTCACTTGTTGATACAGAAATAATTTCTACTGATTTTATTGCTCTATTTATCACTCTCTTTCTTTTGTGCCTTACCCCATTACTTTTTTTAATCTAAATTTTCTCTGTTCTTTTAATACATAAATTTAAAGATAACAGAAAACATGTTCCAAATTCACATAGATCAGGTGTCTGTAATTTTGCATTTGTTTCATTGAAATGTTCTAAAATATCATTCCACATTTCAATTAAAATGTATATTCCTAACTCAGTTCTCCCTTTTGGATTTTCAAGGGACCAGAATACCACCTGGAAAGGGACAATGATTTTAACTGTAAAGTGTCTTACATTTGCAAATTTTACAAAAATATCCAGCCACATGAGTACATTTCCAGGGCCTTCCCAGGGCCTTGAAATAATCTAGTTCAAGTGAAAGCCTGACTACTTCCCGAGCTTCAGGGCCCATCTGCTGTGGGCAGGAGTGAGGCCAGACTGAATGACCTCCAGGGACACCGTTATTAGAGGACTAATTATGCCACCAAGGCAAAACAAGAGCTCCTTTACAATATGAGCGTCGTAATTTGTACCTCCTCGGCGTCAGGGTCGAGGGCAAGGACGTGGATGCAGGCAGGCCGTTTATCTGGCAGGTGAGCCCAGGAAGCACAAATGAGGAAATGGGAAACATCAGGATAGGAAAGGGAGAAAAGCCAATTAATGTGGTTAGAAAGTAGTTTAGGGGTGCCTGGGTGGCTCTGTCGGTTGAGTGTCCAATTCTTGATTTCGGCTCCGGTCATGATCTCAGGGTCCCAAGAGCCCTAGGTCAGGCTCCATGCTCAGCTCAAGAGTCTGCTTATCCCTGTCCCTCCTCCTGGTTGCACTTTCTCTTCCTCTCAAATAAATAAATAAAATCTTACCAAAAAAAAAAAAAAAAAGTAGTTGAATGAATGGTAGACTCCAGAACAACTAAGGCTCAATCTCACCAGAGACCCTTTGAAAAACTTTGTAAAGCCCAACTCTGAGGTTTCCCACTGGAAGCTGGGGAGGCTCCCGAAGCCCCGAGAACAGAAGATAGGAGGGCAGGGGGAAGCTCTCAGTCTGCCCAACTGCACGTCAGCTGCAGGTGAAGTCAGGAGGACCTGGGGAGATAGGGCAAGACCGTGCGGCATCTGCTTCTCTGTGTGAACCTTTTTCCACCTGAGAATTTAGGAGCTCACAGTTATTTAGAGTGACAAGGAATCTTCAGTGCTATGGACCTTTCTTATTTCATTCTGATGACTGAAGTTAGAGGAGAAGGGGTTGAAAGACAATGTGGAATCATCCCAACTTGCCAAGGAAAGTTCTCTAATCCCAGCAATTAAGTTATAGAGTCAAGACATTTTGAGCTAGAGATAAGTATTTTCCTTAAGCTCAAAGGGAGCACAGTCAGAATTTCTAATACTCTTTACTTCAATTCATTTACTTTCTAGGTGTAAAGAAAAGTGGTGAAATATTTTTGTATACGCCAACAGGAAACCATTCATTCATGAGAATGAATTTTGCCTTTCTAAGGGCTCCTGTGGTATGTGGTCTTTTTCATTTTGAGGAAGGAGAAAAACTTGACCACTTTATTCTCAGTATGATGGTCACCTATTGAAGACTGGAGTTACGATAATTCGAGGGAGAAAAACAAAATATTGAAGAATGGGATTGGTTTAGTAGGAGAATGAATGCCAGACCGTGTTAATGAAGCTGGGTTCTTGTCCAAATTCAATCAATGCCATGAACCTTGAAAAGCCATCTCCTTTCTCTGTACCTCAGTTCCCTCATCTATGTGATAGAAAGCTTGGATTGGTTGATCTTGAAATTCCCTTCCATCTCTGAGGTACTGTCTTTGGAAAAATTAAGGGCATAGCATGTCATGAGGCATGGGTCTTACTGTGACACGGTGCCCTTGTCAAATAGGTTAACCTTTTTGACCTTCATTTTCCTCATCTGAAAAACAAAGGGGCTGGGTTAGATATTCCTTAAGGACACCTCTGTTATATATAATCCAATGAAATGAAATGGGGGCAGAAAATCTGGAAGGATGCACTGAAGGAAGCCTAGTCTGGCCACTGGGTGGTGATCTTGTTCCATGTGCAGAAAGATTTTTACAGCTTTTACCAATAGTGCCAAAGTTTGAATTAACTAAGCATAGTGAAGAAAGATTTTCTAAAGGATACTGAAATAAAATCAGGTCAGCAAAAACCCAGAATTATGGTGGAATGACAATAAATAGCAATGCCAAATAGGAGACATAAAAATCCCTATAGTCAAGGCAGTAAAACATAGAGGGGTATATGAGAGTTGTGTTTTGGGTATTATTTAAAGGAATATAGGGAGAGGAGTACATTGTAAACTTATATAGTTTTTGAAAAACATGATTTAAAAGTTAACTCTAACATTTAAAGATTTAACTTGTAGAATAACCAAGTACCTTAAAACTGCTGGAGTATACACAGGTAAACCTACAAAATCTAAACCGAATCAACAACATATGTTGTTTATTTTGTCTAAATCTAAAGGAAACACAGAAGGGAATTATAATCCTTTTCCAATATTTTAATATTAAAGAAAATGAACCAATCCACAGGCTTTGAGCTTTTCCACATTTTAGAGGAGACCGTGGTCTCTGTCAAGCTCTTAAGCTTACCTTTAGGATTTTGGAATGATCGCTCCTAGAGTTAATGATCTATATTGGTACCTGCAGGGCTTTGAGTCAAGGTCCGTTTCTGTGGAGGTAAAGGAGCATCAGCAGGAATGCAGGGGAGGATAAAGGCTTTCTGATCACAGGCTGCCCACCTCTATCTCTAGGAAAGGTTATATTCAAAAGAAAAACATAATCTTCCCAATAAAGCATCAGTGAACATGAAGAGGAAGACCCAAGGGCTTGAGGAGGAGGGCAATGCTGGAGAACTAGACTCTGGCATGCAACCTTTGCTCTCCCAAATATTGCAAATCAGGTCTTATACAGTAAGCGGAGAGCCCGTGGCAGGAGGGTCGGTAGGCTCCAGCCTGCCCTTCTCCACTGCTGATTCCTCTGCTTCCCCTCTAGTTTTCTCCCAGTTACTCCTCACCCTCCCTCAGAGGGTGGGCGCGGGTTTTTCCAGAAGGCCAACGTGTGGGCCTCTTGGTTCCTGTTGCCATGGCTCCTGCTTTTCTCCCCATTCCTTTGATACATTAGCTATTAGCTTACATAATCCTCTCACAGGAGGATGTCCCCATTCAAAAGAAAAAAAAGTTATATTGCTAAGTAACCTTTAACAATGAATAGCATTCATTATGCATTTGCTTAATGATACAAAGGCATTGTTTGCTCCATTTCAGGTGATAACAGCAGATCAAAGGCACCGGGACCAGAATGCACTTTAGAAGAGCCGGCGGAGACCGTATGGAAATAATGCTTAGCATTTATGTCGCACTTTATACTCTCAAAGGAGTCTGCAATTATTAATTATCCCACACAATAGCTCTGTGAGGAAGGTCGGTGTCATTAGCTCTATTTTGCTGATGAAGAATCAGATAGCAGTTAGGCGATTGCCCGCATCACCACCATTGAAAGATCTCAGGTTGAAGCCGACCCAGGGGTGGGGATTACAGGTAAATTGCGAAGCAGCCCGAGGGTAAACAGAGCGAAGCCGCCCCTTCTGAGGTTCCGTTTCCTTGGATCTGCCTTTTGAAAACCCTCCCAGCAGAACCTCATTCCGGACTTGCCCACCGCCCCCACCCCACCCCTTGCAGCCCAATTCCTCTTGCTCTAAACGTCTTTTCTACCTATGCAGGCTTTTCTATGTAACTTCATTCCCCTTTCTTTCTTTCTTTCTTTCTTTCTTTCTTTCTTTCTTTCTTTCTTTCTTCCTTCCTTCCTTCCTTCCTTCCTTCCTTTCTTTGAATCTTAATTGAGTACTTACTGTTGTTGATTTGGGCAGAAATGTAGGAAGGGAGAAAAACAACAACCCTGATTCTCCAATGATTTCTGCGTTCAGGAACTTTTGCTCTGTAGCAGACAGACCAGGATACACCCCTCAATGAGGACTCTGAAGGAGGTTGGAGCGGAGTCTCCCTGTGAAGGGCCGCCCTGAGCAGCTGATTGATGCCTGCAGTCAGGCTCCTAGAGACCCCTGGCAGAGAAGGTAGGAGTCAGGCATCCTGAATGTTGGCTACTTCACATTTTTGCCTGAGGCCAGGCCTTCTATTGGCTAATATCACAAACTCATATTCTGTAGTGTTTTAATTATTTGTGGATTTGAATGTCTTCCTTTTTTATGGTAAGAGAAGCAGTTTGGAAATAGGTGCTGATTTTTCTGCACACGGCTATTGTAGGAATCACAGCACGGCCACCATGTGTTGCGTGCCCGCTCTGTCTCGTGCGTAATGCTGGTCTTGGCTAAGCTTCGCAACGACCTTGGAAGCAGCTATGTTATTACCCTTTTTACAGTTGAGGAAGGAAGGACTGAAAATGTTTAAGTCATTTGCTCAAAGCCACATAGTTCTTTCAGCCATTTAAAAGGAGTTTGGTGACCTATGCTTTGTGCTAAGCACAGAGATCCAAACGGTAAGCAAGACAGGCGCGGTCCTCCCTATTTTTAGTTTAGAGTCCCTAGGGGAAGACAGACGTTAATCAAATAATAACTACATATCGACATAGAAATACAACCTGTAAGAAAGTCCATGAAAGAAAAATGAAAGGTACAATATAGGAGAAGCTCACACAGGGTGACCTGATCTGTTCATAGGCTAGCAAGGCAGGGACAGATATGGAGGAAAGGTCAAGGTCAAAGACGGTGTACCTGAAGCTGAGTCTTGAAAAATAATGGGCCAAGGTGAATACCACATATGAAGACCTTAATGTAGGAAGGAGCTGGGAGTGTTGGAGAATCTGAAAGCAGGTGTGCTGTGCAGAAGAGGAGGAAAATGAGTGGAGGCGGGAAGACAACTGGAGAAGGAGGTAGGTATGGTTTGATCTTGCAGGACCTTGTAGCCTAGGGCAGAATTTGGTGTTTAGAAACAATAGGTATTCAAGGATTTTAAATAAATGCATCCTTTGATCAGATGAAAAGTCGATTCACAGGCAGTGGGGAGAATAAATTGGAGAAGAGCTAGAGTGTGCAAAGGGACTCGGATATGGAGGGTGTTAAGATAGTTTTGGTGGCGATGATGGTAGGACCAGGGCAGCTGTGGTAGAGATGGTGAGAAACATACTGGGTTGTGAAATTATTTGGAAAGTTAAGTGCACAGTTTTTGGTGATGGGTGTGAGAAGACAGGATTGGGGAGGAAAATGCAGGTGTCAAAGCTGATTCCCAGGTTTCTGGCTTGGACAAATGAATGGCTGGAAATGCGTACAGGAGGGGCCAAGGGTTTGAGGCACGTACTTAAGTGGCAGAGGTAGAATTTGAATTTAGCTCTGTTTCTCATCAAAATATACTCTATCGGTAGGAGAAGGAACGGAATAATGAAGGGGGGGGGTAAACAGTAGGGGGAATGAACCATGAGAGACTATGGATTCTGGGAAACAAACTGAGGGTTTCAGAGGGGAGGGGAGTGGGGGGATGGGTTAGCCCGGTGATGGGTATTAAGGAGGGCACGTATTGCATGGTGCACTGGGTGTTACGCGCAAACAATGAATCATGGAACACTCCATCAAAAAACTAAGGATGTACTGTATGGTGACTGACATATCATAATAAAAAAATGGTATTTCATGGAAAATTTGGGTAGTTTAACTCACAACTCAAATAATTGCACGTGTGATTTTTCTCAACACTGTCATACTTCAGGGCGTAGAAGTGTTTTATGTATTCTTCTCTTTGCATCACGCAAAATAATAAAAAGATATATACTCAAAAAAATATATACTCTATTGCCATAACACATACCTGTTTTGGGGAACCTAGCATTGAATTGTACTTCCAGCTTGCTAATTGTGATCAGTTTCCACTGCCATCCCTGTGATCTTCTGGAAGAAATGAACTTCACCCTTGTTGTCTAATCTGTAGTGACGTCAGCAGCAGAAATGTCCAGCTGGGGAGGAACACAAAGGAGGTCCCTTTTGGGAGGGAGACCTTTAATTCCACCAACCTTGCTGTTCAGCAGTTAGGCAGGAAGGCTCAGGCTCGAAGTGCTAGGGTTTGACTTCTGTCCCCATGACTTGTGATCTCTGTGACATCAAGCAAGTTATTTAACGTTTTAAGGCCTCTTTTCCCTCATCTGTGAAGAAATAATTATAATAGTATCTTCTCCATCATGGGGCTGGTTGAAGAATCAGAACTATTGCTCATAAGACACCTTTGAATGAATTAGAGAAAGGTTCCTATCTGCAAGTAAGAAGTCTTTTTGAAGTTAATATATGATATATTTTTAATTAATTTCGATTATACAAACATAAAATCATTTTGAATAAATAATACAAATCAAATTATTAAACATAAAATATCCAATTTGAATTTTTAATCACAATAATTAGAAAATCAAATTTAAAAATAATAGATACATAACAAGCTAAAAATTTTAATAGCAGTTAATTATGAAATTTCCATAGCAACAAATAAACAAGTGCTCTAATGTAATTAGCAGCTCGTTATATAGTAACCTCTAATTTGTCAATTTAATACTTACTTTGTATATTATTAATGCTAAATTAATATTGGTTATTACCTAGTTATTTGTTTCATAAAGAAAGTGCCTGTATATTTAAAATGGGAACTCTGCCATCCCATTCTGTACAGAAAGCAAGTAGCAGTGTATGCATTGCAGGATAGTGACACTGATAGAGGTTTTTTTTTTAAATTTTAAGATACTAATCTATCAGTACTTCAGTAAGAAAGCAACTTCTTATTTAGAAACAGAAGTTTTTCCGAATGTTGTTAGATCATCAAGTTGTTTTAAAATATATTCTTCCTTTGTAAGTTCAAGTGGAACGGGATATTTATCAATCCTATTGAAAAAGAGGATTTTACCATCACCTGCCACAAAACTATATTAATAAACACGTAGCTTGCTCATCTTTAAAGCTAAATTTGAACTTAGGGTAAAAAATACCAAAAATCGCAAACCTATAAGATGGCTGAGACTTGACAGTCTTCTTAGATGTGCTACTTCTGTGCAGTATACAACCTCAACCACTGAATGCAGTGGTTCTGGGCAGGATTACAAGCAATCGTTCTATAAAGTACTTAGTGTACATGGGAAGGGTCATACACTGAGTGGTCACTGTTAGCTTTTTATTTCAAGTTATTAAACCTACCCAGTCATAGAGGCACTGTAGGATAAAAATGCTCTTGCCCCAGCCCTAGTTCCTTTTCCAGTTAGTACTGAATGTACATTGTCAGTGTGGATAATGTACTTTAAAGAGCGATGCTCAGCTAAGCCGCACAAATGCCTTCTCAGTGAGCTCCTCTCCTTAGCACCACACATCGCGGGTAGAACTACAATCACAAGATGCGCGGTGCTTTGTTATCAGTTGAAATTGATTGCTTGTTCTCAGATTCACAAAAATCCACATTATGGTTGGTTTTAGTATTTTGGTTTAGTTCATGGCAGCAGACTGGGAAAGGAAGTCCAATGCTGATTGCTAACATGGAAATGACTAGTTGCCCTAGTAAGTATTCCATATTGGAATAGCCAAGGGAAAGAAATGGGGGTCATTTAATGCTCCGTGGTAAGCATAGTTAAAGAAGAGGTGAACGAGAGACCCTTGTGATGTGATTTAAAATGATTTAGGAGAACAGAGGAAAAAGAGATGAGAGAGGTTTTCATAGACAGAAGATGATATTTAGCCAAAATGCTTCTATTATGATCAGAAGAGCATGAAGACGTGAACAAGAGGAAGAAGCGACGTGGGGAAGTCAGGGGCACTGGCTTGGTAAGCGGTGCACAGAGAACGGTGAAAACTTCAAGTCAAAACGTCAGGTTGAAAGCGTGAGCATGAGAGGACAGCAGAGAGACAGCTGAATTGTCAAAGCCAAGCATGGCGTTCCCGCACACCGAGCTGGGGTGAGCCAAGATTCAGGGGTTCCTTGGTCATTTCTGCAGCAAGTCCAAGAGGAGAACTGGTCGTGGGGGGACAACCTCAATTTTGTTTTTGTTCGGTTGTTTTATTTTTTGAAAAGTCCTGTCTTTACCTCCATGTTGCACTATTTTTGAAGACCTTTGTTTTTTTAAAAAGCAAAATACCGTTATCAGTTCAAAGCATCGTTAGTTATATGGGGCTAACTGGAGACAAGTATTTCTGGAAGGTGGACATTAAGAAGAGAGAGAGAGGAGGAGACACAAAGGGAGTACCAGGAAAAGGCTTCTGAGGGAGGTAGGGGGTGAGTGTTGTGATCAGTGAGAAACCTGCTAGAGAGAAGCAGAGAGTGAGCCAAGAAGTGAGAAATCTGGGCTCTGATGGAGGGAAATCATTCATAATAGCAACAGCTTTTCTATTATATATGCATGGACTTCCGTACTTGTGTATCTATTTATGGTTATAAAATCAAGAATAATTAAGTCACGTAAGGGCAAACTTTTCCCGCAAAGTACTAAACAGTCTTCCACGTAATAAATATTTCAGTCTTTGTGGGACGTACAGCTTCTGTTATCACGCCTCAGCTCTGCCACTGTAGAGGAAAGACAGCCACGGAAGGCATATAAATGGATGAGGGTGTCTGTTCCAATGAATGTTTATTTACAAAAAGAGGATGTCAGGCTGGGTTTGTCTTGTGGGTTATAGTGTACTGACCCCTGATCTTAGAAATAGAATCCCCACATCTCCAGATATATTTTTATTTAGAGATTTAGAGCTTTTCGGAAAGCTACCCCAAACATCACAACTCAGGAGTGGGGAGTATGAATTGGAGAATAAGTGTTTAGGTATATGCTAATTTTGGAGGGCGCTTATTCTTGAAAGCAAAAGAAAACTGAGTTGCACTGAAATTCAGACTCTCAGACACTTTTTGAACGCTTCACTCTGGCTGATTGAGGCTTCCGAATAGCTCAGAGGGCTTAAATCTTAAAGCCACCAAGCCTTTCCGTGTTAATTATTTTGGACAGATTATCTTTCCAAGGTCTCTTACATTTGGCCACCCCTCTTTAAACAGCATCTAACTTAACTTTTGTGAAAAAGAAGAATCATATTTGTAGTTTATTATCAATTTTAGAGCTGAGTATCCCGTTAGGTATCACGCGACCGAGGGCCCTCAGGAACTACGGGAACTCAGAATCGCACTCTACCTGTGCAGGACCCTGTTGACTCCTTCAAGGGCATCTGCGTTCTTTCCAGATGTCCGCCGGTCAGCAGTTCTCTGGCTGTGAGTGACTTCACCCAGCAGCATCCCCACCCACAATCGGTAACCAAGATTATCAGATGATGCAGCTTGTCAGAACTGGGGTTCCCGTGAGACTCTCTGTTCTTTCCTTCTTCCTACCTAGCTGCAACCCATGAAGACTTTTCGTAGCCACTAGCCTAGCAAAAATGAGAAGCCTCAACCTGGGTTTGGTACTGTTGTCTAAATCTGTTATTGGGTCCTCAGTTCCAGGCCATGTGAATGCCCCAGGAGCTGCTGCTGGTCTAGGGTTAGGTCTAGAGCCCTAACTGCCGTGACTCCTATCTAATCCGTCCTCTGATGCAACTCAGGACTGCTCTGAATTTAAGCTCTCTTCTCCCAGACTTACCTTCTTACCTTTTGCTGTCCTTTTCTCCTCCATCATGTCTTACTCCTCCTGACCAATCCCTGTGGCCCAGGTACTCCCTGGATATACTGGGGACAAAGCCCTGAGACCAAGACTCTTCCGTTGCCTGATGAAAACTCGGAGCACTGCATGGATCCTTAGCACTGATTTGACGTTTGAATGGGACGTTGATCACAAGTTCATGAAATACCCTAATCATTGTGATTTGGATCATTGGCCTAATTCATCTGTATGAGACTGCCAGGTTCAATCCTATTCTTTTAGGCTGACTCTGTGGCCCTCACCTGTCAGCTACAGGTAGCATCTTGTCTCCCAGGGGAGCACATCAGCTAGGATTACAAGGAGCAAAAGATCTCTGAGGGAAGACCTGAAGGGCTTCCTTAGGTAAGGGCACGGCTTTGAGCCATTATCTTTCGAGAGCGACTGACTGTATGTTCTGGTTTGCCTGGGATCATCTCAGTTTACGTTTGCTGTCCTGGCATTATAATGAATAGGGTCCCAATTATTGTCCTGATTTGGGTGAAATCTTATATGGTAAACTTACATTTCTCATCTGAAAAATGGGGATAATATTGCCAACCCTTTCTTTCTTACAACGGTGTTGAGAGGACTAAATGAGATTATGTTTGTGAAAGTGTTTTAAAAGGATGTAAAGAGAGGGGATGGGGTAATAGGGTGATGGGCCTTAAGGAGGGCACGAGACGTAATGAGCACAGGGTGTTATATGTAACTGATGAATCACTGAATTCTACCTCTGAAATGAATGATACACTATATCTTAATTAAATTAAATAAGAGTTAAATAAATATTTAAATAAAATAAGATTTAAAAAAAGGAAAAAAGGGAAAAAATGATTTAAAGAAAAGCTGCTGTGGCAACATGAGGTAGTGGTATTATTTTTTGTTGTTTTGATCTGTTTTGGCTTTCATAGATTTATTAGTTCAACTCCATTTTCTTAGATATGTTTCAGATTGTTGAGGTCATGAAACAAGTTATCTCCAGATTAAAGAGGTGTTATTAGATCTATATATGGTTCCCTTTGCAGCAAAAAAATTTTCATTTTTTTCAAGTTAACACTTCATTTAAAAATATGATTGATTTTTATAAAATAGAAAAATGCTACCACTATAATTTTTCTCTCCACTATTCATGTTAGACTTCTAAGTGATAAAACAAAGAAAAAGATATACAAGTAGAATTTTAAGTAAAGGAGAAGCGATAAAGCACTCATTATAGCAATAGTACGAATGAGAAGAAAACCAGAGCACAGAATACCTAACCCTGTCTTTATGGAATGAGTGTGTGTGTGTGTGTGTGTGTGTGTGTGTGTAGTAGTTTTGATTCAATTTAAGAAATGTAAAGTTTTAAATGCACATTTTCCTGTACCTTTTCATACTGAAATGGACAAATATTCTAAGCAAGAAAGGAGAAAAAGTGGAGCTGGACAGCAAATAAGATGCTGGATCACATCCTAAATGATCGAGAGTTGACTGTCTTTTAAGCAATGACGTTTCTTCTCTTTAGCAAAACAAGCAATCCCTTTGTAATTAAACTCCGGTCTGATTGTGTTCTGTCTCTAAGTGTTGCCTCTGGTGTAATAATGCATTTGCTCACGTGGGATTGCTTTTCTATTGCTCTTTATTTCTGAATGACCTGATCCTTTCTAAATAAGGAGAAAATGTGCTTATCTTAATGAAATAATTATTTCTTTCAAGGTCTGACGAATTATTTGGTAAGATATCTATTTTCAGGGTTCTGTTGATGCCTCCAGGCTACGAAGGAGTTAATTTCCCTCGAATGGACAGTGTGAGTTCCTTAAAACGGAGGAAAGCTTTTATGGATTTCACAGGAGGGCTCTTGGCTCTCTCCACTAGAGTGATTTGCCCCATCCATTCGCTGTAATTTTGTTTTAACGTGGTGAAAATAATCTGTATTAGGATGCCCCTGAGCTGAAAACTGGTAACCTAAATTTAGGTTCTGTTTGACCTGTGGTTATTAAAAAAACTGAAAATGATGAAACTTCATATTGAAATATAAATTTCTGACTTCTCAAAAAAATTGGAATATTTCATGTCAACAAGTTGGCTGGAAGCTGAGTACTGAGTGGCCGTCCTTTTAATGATGACCGGCTCTCATTTAAAAGACTTAGTGTTAGACTTTGCAACTCGTCATCTGTATCTCCATTCATTCAACAGATTATAAAGACCTGTTGTATGCAAAATCCTATTTAAGGACCTAATCCAATATGTTCATGGCTCTGCTGTCCAAAGGATCTGATGGAATGTCAGCCCCCTGAGATGCTTTAGTGGAAAGCATCCCTTGGACACCTGACTTGGGATGGGCTACATACTTCTCCCTTGGAAATTCATAACACATATTAGCATAGCAAAGGCTCTGAAAAGCCCTCAGTCAGGAAACTTGCTAAGTATTGGTTATCATTGTTTCTTAACTAAAAAATATGGTTTTAAGTAACATCTACTACCTCCGAAAGGGCTCGTTCTGGGGAACACACTTTAAGAAATACAAATCTCTAGCTTGACTCTAAATTGAAGGCTATTAACGCTTACATGTTAATAAATGTAGAGAATAAATCAGAAACCTGGAAGAGTCTCTTGCAAAAATATTCAAAGGGGAAAAAATAACTGAATTAAAGACTGTTCATTTACAACACGAAATAAGGCCCATTAGACGTAAGGGCTCACATGCCTTGTTTCGTAAAACACTAATATTGGATGGAGCTTTATACTTTCTCTTTTTTAAAATTACCATTTGTATAGAGAATTTTTCTAAAATTCAGTTGGTATGGTAAGTGGGAAGAATAAGTAAGTGAGAATTGTTTTGAGGGCTGATTCACTAATAACATTCATGTGTTTGCTTAACAAAGCCAGGTCCTGTGGGTTTTTCATCCTAAGAGTCCCCGGATGCAGACGCTTTGTTTCCAACTCTCACATATCTCGATAGCAGGCACCACTGCCATCTAACTCGGGTCCATGGAAAGGCCTCTTCACCGAAGTATGTCTCCTACACTGTACCCAGGAAAAGCTTCTAACAAGGTGTATCTGAAAACCTTTGAATGGCTTGAATTGCTCTTGAAGAACAAACTCCTTGTGAGGTCTGGTGCTTTGGGGCCATTCTCTCCAGCCTTATCTCATTCCATCCGTCCATTCTTTTTCTGTTCCATTCTCATAAGCCTTTCAGTTCTTCAGTGAGCAGTCTCCCTCCTGCCCCAGGGCCTTTGCAGATGATGTTTTTTCTTGCCTGCAACTTTCTCCTCCCCCTCATCTGTCATCCCTGTCTCCCACCTTTGCTGGGTAATGCCTATTTATTCAAATCTCAGCTCACACACTGCTTCTTTCTTGACCCACCACCTCCCCAGTCCTACAACTACATCAGATTCCCCTGTTTTTTCCTTTGATGTAGCATGCTCTATAGCCATCATGATTTGTAATTACATACTTTTTATAATTATTAAATTAATATTTGTCTCCTTTTTTTTTTTTTTTACTTGTTTCCTAGCACCTGTCATGGTAAGGAACACTCAATAAATAGAAATGAAGAGGTGTGTGAGAGAAGGTAGAATTTTTATGCATATTGGCAAACGAAGTGACAAAATATGCCTTTTTGGAGATTTAAACATAAGCCAGGATTGTTTATAAGCTGGGACGTTGACCCATATATTTTGGTATAAACTTTGTTTGCTGGTGGAGGGAGGTGAGTGGAAGACGGGATGCAACTGATCTCGCAGTGAGGAAAAACACATTTTTTTTTTTCCTGGTGAAATAAGTAATGGTTTTCTGGTTGGATAATTCCACACAGAAAATGATTGATTAAAGCTTCCTGCAAGCTTGGGCTATGCAAATATAGCAGGTGTCTATGTATATGCAAGGCTTGAATGCAGCCTTCAATTATTTTTTGGAAAAGTTGCCCTGGTTGAGTTTTGAATCATGCTTCCACATCTGTCAGTCTGTTCCAGTCACCACCCAAAAAGGAATCAGACGTGGCCACTTAGGCCAAAAAAAAAAAAAAAGTAAAAAAAAAAAACAAAAAACAAAACTAGATTGGGTACCTGGTATGGAATGAATGTTCTACCTTACTTATTTCTGTTTCAATTAAAAAAAACCCAGAATGCTCATGGAGGCATAAGCGTTGCCCACCAAATTCACTGGAGTCGCCGTTGATACGGTGTATCATCAGCTGAATGAATGAGCAAATGAGTAAATTTCAACAGGGAGAGAGCTCTGAGGTTGTGCTGCATTCTTCACTCGGTCCTATGGTGATCCAAAGTAACCGATATCTCTTCTGAGAATGAGATCTTCCCTTATGGCTTTCTAGTACACCAGAGTTCCTTGGGCAAACACTTTTTATGTGGCATTAAATGGTGCCACCAGGAGCTCTTTAAAAGTTGATGAGAAGAGGTCCACTTTGTTCTAGGGAATGTTTTACCTTCAGGTAGGTCAGTGGATCAATGTTTCTGGTCCATTTCAGCCTAACTGCTTTCCATTTGCACTATCATTTATTATGGTCATCTTCTGATCTTTTTCCCTTCTAGGTGTCATTAAAAGACTCCCCAAGGAGACCATGGCCACTAAAAAGTGACTTCTGGCAATGAACTCAACAGCAAAAATTTATTCTGATGCATGGGTATGTCATTGCTCAGTTCCTCTTTGTCTTGTACTGCAAAATAAAAAAAAAATGCTTGACCATTTAAATAGAAATTACTGAAAATAGTCACTGATTAGGATGGATTCATATATAACTGGCACTTTCTTTCAAGATCCAATTTTTTCATTATTGGTAAAAATTTCAAGTTGACATGTATTAATTAAGTGACTACAGTGATTGCCAAGGTTCCTTCTAATTCCAAGAAAATTCTATTCTCTTCTTGTGTAAACCATTTTAATTTCTGATTCTGTGACCCTGATTTATATGTGAGTCTGAGTTTAAATTCTGCTCGATTGAAGAGAATAATAACACCCATTTCTAGTAGCACAAGCTAAGAAAATGAGTCATCTTACATAAATTAAATAATTGTATTCACTTTAGAAATGGATGTTAACATTTTGATTTTTTAGAGTTGAATGTAGTAATAGCTCTCTGAACACCTAGGTTACTTCAGATCTGAAGAAAGCAGACATGAAAGAAAGTCCAGTTGTTCTCAAATACAGAAGAAACTTGATAATCTACATGGCACCCTTCGATAATTCCCTTAATATGCATGACTCTTTTATACACTATTTAAGGGGTACCTGGGTGGCTCAGTCTGCCTTCAGCTTGGGTCATGATCCCAGGGTCCTGGGATCGAGCCACATCCTGTGTCAGGCTCCCTGTGCAGTGGGGAGTTTGCTTGTCCCTCTCCCTTTGCCCCCCGTCCCCACTCGTGCTCTCTGCTTTGCTCTCTCTCTCTCAAATAAATAAAAAAATCTTTAAAAAATACTATTTAAAATAAACTTCCCAGTTAAATATTATATTTTTTAAAAGGACAAATCCATGCTGTTCATCTAATGGGTTTCTTGACAATTTAAAATGAAACATGGCTTACTATGTCATGATTTTAAATACATTTATTTAAGTGTGCCATACTTCATATGCCACTTGAAAATCTCTGGGCTGACATGAACACATATTTGTCTAACTCTGATTTGCTCTTCTGAAGCCTGGCCATACTTCTTAGTCTTGCTTCTCTGGCTCACGGGAAACTGATGGAAAATTCCCCAGGTCTTAGGATCACTTTTTGTAGTATGAACTCCATCCTGAAACTATCCTTTGTAGTTGTATACTTTCAAGCCTGAGACTGACATACATTTAATTATTTTAAATTATTGCCTAGTGTCTCCTTAGCTTTATCACAGTACTTGCCTTAAAAAGGGATGCTCCTTAAAGGAAAAAATGCCTTAAAATTTAGTAATAGGCTTGGACGGGTAGGAAGGAGATTCTATTATAAAAACAATCAAGGTAACTGAAAAGAGTTTTCAGTCCTTGGTTGGGAGCATTTGAAAAACACTGGAATTCTCAATGTTGATTTTGATCGCTTTAAGTGTAGTGTAATTGTGTGTGTGTGTGTGTGTGTGTGTGTGTGTGTGTATCTCTGTGTGTGTGCCTGTGTGTATTCAATTCCCTAGTCTAATACCTTCAAGCCATACTATTTTCCAATTTTAAAACGCAGCTAACATATCACTTTTTAAAGACATTCTGAATGAAGCACTGTAGGCACCATCCAGAGCAGTTACAAAATCTCTCTGAATCAGGTGTCAGGAGCCTTCCTATTTAGCCATTCTTACCTCTATTGTTCTTCTTTCCTGGGGTCATTAAAATGACTACTTGACATCTCAGTGTTGATTTTAACTAATTATAATTATGTTGCCTTGCCCAGCTTGCCAGGGATAAAATGAGGTATTTCATAAATATTTTGAGAAGTTGAAAATTCTCACCATTTCCCTTCTCCCCTGCTTATGGGAAATGGGGCTGGGGTGACCTTGGATCAGAGGGATTTTGTCATTTTTGCTGGCAGAACAAAGGGAAGAAAAGGAATTTCCACATGAGGTGGGAATACGTGTTGGAGAACAGAGAATGTTTCTATGTCATTAGGGGCCACAGGTATACAGAAGGCTCCTGAAGTTCCATATATTTGTTCATATGTTCTTTCATTCATTCGTTCATTCGTTCGTTCATTCATTCATTCATTCATTCCACAGATATTTTTAGAATGCCTTGATTGTGTCAGGTGGCAGGATAAAAGACACCTGTATGCTCTGGAGGTTTTACTTCAGGGTAGCTAGTTTGTTTTCTGATTTGTCCTGGTTCCTCCCTAAAGGGGATCTCTGTTCTTGCTACCTGTGTTTGCCAGGTTCAAAGTGAGTTCAATAAACTCTTTTTATTGATGATGATGTTTACAACAAGGCTTCTAACCTAACTGAGATGCTGATAATTTCTTATATAAGAGTTTTTCCTTTGCCCAAATCATTTGTCACCTTTCTTCCTTGTTCTTTAGGTTCATTTAAGTTCTTAGACGACTGTTTGTCGTTCTTAGCTCCCCTATCCTCTTGAATTCATATTCTTTCTTAGATAACTAAATAAAAATGCTTGGAGAATTTTTTACCCCAATTTTTTTTCATCTCTTTTATCTCTACATGACATTTTTCTTTTTCTGATAGCTCTTTCATTTTAGTGCTTTTTTCTTTTGCCTTTTATTTGGCATTGCTTTTATTCCTGTGCTCAGTGAAGTCAGTGTTTTTACACGTTCTATCATTTCTTTTCAAGTTGGCCTGTATCCGCTCTCAGTTTCTCTCTTTTTTCTTCTTCTCAAGAAATCTTTTTTCCTCTCTGATCTTTTTCTCTCCACTTCTTATTCTCTTCCTTCACATTTCCAATTTCCCAATATACCCTCATTTTTTTTTCTTTTGTGATTTCCTTCTTCCTTTTCCCAGTTCTTTTATTCTTACTCAATACTTTAAGGGAAGAAAGATTTGGAAACTTTTTTTTTAGGCTATTGTCAGGAAAGGGCATACCTTTGGGGCCTGCCTCCTAACACAACACGGGAAGCACTGGGTTTGAGAACCTGCCCTCCCCAGCCTGGTGATCAGAGCCTCAGTGGCTGAAGAGGCAGCCAGGAGCCCACACCTCAGCCTCTACGAGTGCTCTCTCAGCCCAGATGCACAATTTGACAGAAAAACGGATGTGTTTATTGTTTGTAACACCTGACAGATGAATACCCCATATGAAAAGCATTAAGAAAGGGAGTAAACCAGTAAGACACTAATGGAAATATACAAAGTAGAAGAGAAGGTGTGCATGTTTTATGCAAAGCAGAAGACTTGTTTTTTCCATGTTGTTCTTACATTTATTTGACCCCTTGATTCTTTTTATGGCCCAATAGGAGATGAGGCATGTCCTTTTTCAGTTTGCTTTTTTTTAAATGTAGCATCCTTGTTATTCTTAGGTTTTAGGTTTTGATCTCTTTCTTCTGAGCTTTTATTTTAATTCCAGTTAGCTAACAGACAGGGAGTTATGTTAGTTTCAGGTGTACGATACAGTGCCTCCACAATTTCATACACCCCCCGTTGCTCATCACATCAAGTGTGTTCCTTAATCTCCATCACCTATTTCCCCATCCCCTCCACCCCTTTGGTTATCCTTTTCTTAAAAACACTCAAAAGGACTCTATAGTTTCATAACTTTATCAGCTTGCCAAAGTACCTCAACGTGATTTTACCCCCAGCAGGTTGAATGAGGCAAGATGACCTCCATATACCCTGCAGGCACAGGGTAGCTGAGGCAGAGCGAGGATGAGGGTGTCTCCCGAGTCCTGCAGCAGCCACGCGGGGCCTGCCAACGGTATAGACCATGTGCTGGATCAGGCTTCCTGCTCTCGAAGCCAACTGGGCATCTCAGTATTCGCTCTCCTCTGTCTCCCGGCAAGGCAATGTTTCTTGCTCTGCTTCTCTTCCTTCCCGTACATTCCTTGCTCCCCATTCTCTGCGAGCATGGTTAATAAATACCATAGTTCTCCATCTGCACATCATTTGTTTGGGGAGGCGTTGTGCTAGGTCTCACATGCTCTGAAATGGATTCCCGAATCTGGCCGGTGAGAGAGGACCATGGGACTCACCAGCGTTGCGCTAATTCTGTGCGGTGCGAGGAAATGCTGGTTGTGAGGATGTTTTAAATAGCAAATGTATATTCCTCTTGCTTCATTTTAAATCAATAATTCCTTTCATATTTTCTTTTCCTGTTTTCACTTTTCCTGTATTTCGAAATAATTATCCATAATCACATATATTTGGTTGTAGACTCTTACCAAGTACCAGCCTTTTCTTCTCTAGGGCATAACCCAGAATTACACGGATTTCAAGATTGTTGGAATGAGAAAGACCCATAGATAGGATCAAGATTTGCTTTCAGCTTGGGGGCTGGACTCTGACAGTAGTAATGCCAGGGTAGCAATGATCTATTTTCGGTTTTAAAAGGGGAATATTTAGCAGTGATGAATTGTATAGACTATAAAAATGTGATTTTTCAGCTCTTGGCAATAATCATATCAACTTAGTATACTAACCCTGGTTGTCTCAAGGAAAAAACTAAAAAAAAAAAAAAAAAAATCACGTGATAAAGGGGATTTGGCGGTCCAAAATTTTCCCAGCATGATTCCAACGTGGGGGAGAAGTAATAAATGTGATCCTTTGTGTTCAAAAGGTAAGAGACACCTCATCAGAACTTACTCCAGATCCAGATACCGGAAGTGGCCGAGGGAAGGTTAAAACTCGGGAATTTTGACTTTTACCCAAGTGTTTCTCACTGCAAAATAGAACATTGATTTGCTTTTTCATTCAACAAACCATTACTGAGTGCCTATAATGCGTCGGATAGGTAGAAAGGAAAAGACACAGGGACACACACCAGGCAGGAAGACAGCCATGCCACTCAGCAGAGTGACTCCTGGGCGGCAGCACAGTGCTGTGTGCTCTGCTGGAGTCGACACAAGGGCTGGGGAACCCTGTAAACCCCACAATTTCTGCCTTTATTGACTATTTCATGTCTGTTATACTTACAAAAGGTACCTGTTCTATAACTATTTGTCTCTCTTTTTTTGCTTTTAACATAGGGTATTAAATCTTCTATGACGATCAGCTCTTTTTCTACTTTTAAACCTCTTACACCATTGCTGTATTTCCCCTAGGTTGGCGAGTCTTCAGGAAATACTTTCTTGATAGTAATGATAGGCAGCTTATTCCTCTTTCCTCTTAGACGATGACAGTCTCTCATGAACCCCGTTCAATTTCAGTCTCTTACGTCTGTCTCCGTTCTCCAACTTGTGATCCTTATTCATTTCAACGAAGATCTTAAAATTGTGGAGCATCCCCTCCAAATCTAATTAGCATGTTCTCAGTTCATTTAGCTAAGTGATAATAAAAGTGTACAATAGAACTCCTTCGGGGGCTGACCCTTGTTTTCTGTCCCGGTCCCTGCTCACCAGCTGGCTTTGTAAGAAGGCTCAACCCATCCAAAGCCTCTCTAGAAAGTTCTCCTAAAACTAAGGATGGCAAATAATGGTATTGTGAACTCAAGTTCGATATTTATTGCAGATAACATATTAATTTTAGGCAAATTCATAACGAGGTAGAGTTGTTTTTTTATGCAATCAATATTCTTACTGGTACGTTAAGGCCTTTTCATAATCATTGTGCGTGTTCGATTTTTGCTCATTTTAGAAGACCTGGGGCCTAATTTTACTATTTCAAATGACTATCAAATTTTATAATTGCATCTTTTCCTTTATGACATATTTTTGGTCATATCTGTGATTTCCTGGACTTGAGTCCTTGATCAAGAACCTACCCCCTAATTACAAACTGGTTTCTATGGGAAAGTACGATCTGTTTTACGGTGGTATTTTCTGATGAAGGTTTTCAGGAACTCATTGTGGTAACAACTGTGGACTACTCACACTTAACAACTGCTTCAAATTCAAATTCCTATCAAGCTTCCCCCAGAGGGAAAAAAATAAAATTTACTGCCACATTAAATAAACCAAGGAATTTAATTTGTGTTTTGCTATGTTGACAGAGAAAGATTTGTAAATTATTTTAGTTACTATGCTTTAAGAGCAGAGAATCTAACAACTTCTTTATCACATAAGGGATATGGACATGTCTTGGCTTTACTACGATGACCATTGAAAGGGGAAGGGACCGGTGAGAGAGGACCAGGATGATATATAAGGCAAGATATATAGGGATGATATAAAAGGCAAGAGAAGGGCCGAGTCCGTGGAATGAAGTAAACTGACTAAACCTAAGACTCCTTTGGTCACTGTTCCCATTGTTATTGTCCAAAGCCCTTTGACCTAAATAATGATTCCCGAAGAACCGCTGTGCATAGAGCTTCCAAGACTGTGAGTCTGATGCCCCGGGGGTCTGGGGTGGGACAACTCAGGCAGTCATTCTCGGGGACATAGTTCTACAATGTCATTTCATGGCAGATGCAGCCAGGCTGAGGGTAGGAACTGGCCCGGTGAGATTCTCCCCCTGTGTCTCTGGCAATGAAGCCACCCACAAGGTGCATTTGGAACAGGCACCAAACTTGTAACACTCCACAGCTAGGAAGTAGCGTAGTGACGACATAACGCTCTGGTTCTAATTCTAGCAATTGTCCTATATGCCATCACAACTTTCTGCTAACATTCAAAATAAATATTTGATGAGCTATCAGGGCAGAGATGGTACAATAATTCTTTGCAGTAGGGAAATACAGGGATCTCATTCTTTCTAAGGTTAACATCTCCTATTGGAAACCTCTAAAACTTTGTTCTTTTTTTGTCTCAAACACACACACGTTTTCTCTTGTACTCTTATCTCGCTAGCAAGGTTCTATACCATTCTCTTCTGCCATTAGACGGATACATCTGATTTTGCAGAGGGAAGACCGTTTCTCTGTGGCTGGTCTGTATTCCAAGCTGTCCCTAGGCACTTCACTTGCTTCAATCTGAGACTGACATTATTTCAGGAACGGCTGAGAGCCGTGGAGGAGAGGGATTGGAAGAATCTTATTCATAGACCGCCAGGGTTATCTGCAGTTTTCCCAGAAAGCCAAAGTCATGGCCAATTTCTACCCTTAGGTGCTTATTTCCTTTGTATTATACACCTCCTTTCTTCCTGCATTTGGCCTTATTATTGTTGTATTTGTGTCATAGATGAATATCATTAGGAACCTTGATTTAACAAATGTTAGCATAAACTACATTGATAATGTCATCTATAACTGTTATTTAAAAATGTTATAGATCTGAGTGACATCGTTTTCCAGACACTAAGACATACATATTATAACACATATTATGATGATAAATACTCCACCATAATATATTAATAATATAATGATAACAGTAATTATATATAATATATAGGTTCACATAATTGTAAGTAATATATAATATAATATATAATATGTGTGTGTTGTACTGAAAAGATATCCAATTTTTATTTCATAGAAGCTAATTATTCTAACAGGTCAGATTTCCCTCTATTTCACCAAATACAGTATTTTTAATGATGAAATTAGGAGGGGAAGGACATTTTTTTTAATGATGAGTATTTTGGTAATTTACTACTTCAGTCTGTAATTTATTATGTGGCCAAATATCATACAATGGAAAACTCTGGGACTCTCTGTCTCTGAGGATTCACAAAGTTGAGTATTATTATATAGGAGAAGGAATCATGGCGATTCATGCAGTTGAATATGGGATCTGGGCAATTGCCCTTGGTAAATGGTAGGAAAGAGACATTTTTTTTTTGGTAAGATTGTATTTATTTATTTGAGAGAGAACGCGCACGCGAGAGAAAGAGGGAAAGAGAGAGAGCACACAAGCGTGGTAAAGGGCAGAAGGAGAAGCAGACTCCTCGCTGAGCAGGGAGCCTGATGTGGGGTTTGATCCCGGGACCCTGGGATCATGACCTGACCTGAAGGCAGATGCTTAACTGACTGAGCCACCCAGGTGCCCGAGAAAGAGACCTTAAACTCATGACTAACTTGCCCAAGTTTTCTGGAGAAGGTTGACAGTGACTACTGCACAAAAGATGACCCTCAGAAGCACGGAGGCTTGGAATGGACAAGGGCAGGTTTGGGGAAATGATAATAAAACACAGTTATGTGACGCACGGAGTTTACCTAAATAGTTCGGGAAATCCCGGGTTGTCTGGAGTCAGTATGCATTCAGAAGAGGACATACAACTAAATGGGTCCATCCAATAAAAGGAGAATGAATGTTAAAAAGATGCATTGTTGCCACTGTAGACCTGCCAGAAACTCAGCTTCTAGCTCCTTGTCTCTCTGCTCGTCCTCGCCAGCTGGTCTCCTTTTGGGAACTCTTGAATGGGATTAGGCACAACTGAGGAGAGCAAACATTAGCTAATGACAGAGTCAAATGTTTTGTCCTGAGCAACCTGGTCTCAGAGCCTATTTTTGGTTGTCTGGGCCTGGCTAACTCAGCCCTCAGCCCTCCACTCCCCCTCACCCCTCACGCATGTCCTCATCTCCTCCTTCACTGAAATGCTAATGCCTTCAGAGCTTTGATCTCCAGCATAGGTTCAGCTCCCGCCAGACAAGACCACGTGATACTTCACTTGGATGGTTTCCAGTCATTGCAGACTCCATGCTGAATCTGCCCTCCTCGGTCCTGGCCTCACCTCCTCTTCTAGAAACATTTTTTCCTTTTTCTATTCACAGTGATGTCATGCTTCCAGCCACGAAGACTCAAGGTCATCTTTGTGTCATCTTGCTCATTCTTATATCTGGTCAACTTCCAAGTTCTGTCAGGTTACCCTTTAAAAAAGCATTTTTTTTCCCTTCCTTTTCTTTCCATTTCTACTGTTACTCCCTCTGTGCCTGGGTTATACTTCAGCCTCTGAACAGTTCCCTCTACCTCACCCACTCTGTTTGGCCTGACATATGAATGGCACAATACTATTTTTTAAACACTTAAAAAAAAATCAAGTTGAAAAATTTCCGAGACTTTGTTTTGCCAATGGAATAAAGATTGCACAAGACCACACAGTTCAGTAGAGACAGAGTTATGGCTAGAGCCCAGGATTTTTAAACATCAGTTCCAATACTTTTTCTACTTGCGTGTACCGTGTCTTACGAATTCCAGCGTAGGAAGGCATCATCTGTCCTATTTTATCCCTAGATGCTTTAGTTTTTTTCACTTCCTTTTAATCTATAAGCTGCCTCGTTCATTTTGGACGTAGGGGGGATCTTAAAACTTTAAATAAATAGAAACAAATGGTCAAAATAAAGATGTTATATAGATGGACAGGTAAAACTACATCAAACAGGCAGGTGTTTTTTCCCCCCAAAGACAATTGAACAGATGCTAAAAAAAATCTGGCTTATGTGCTATTGGCTACCCAGCCCAAATGACTTCTGAATCAAGATTCTTCCTCCATTGACTCGTGCTTCCAGGGACAGTACCTGTTCTGACTATCCAAGCCAGAAACAGCCCTTGGTACTGAGCTCTGGCCTTGCCATGTTGGGTTTCAAGAATGTCTGGATAGCTCAATATTTCAATATTGTTCAAGAATGAAATACTATCTAACCAGGAAATAGTGACTAAAATCCTCTTCTACTGAAATCTAAATTCAAGTTGGAAGCATCTAACTTGGTTATTTATAAAGTCTTCAGTTGGCCCCAAGAGGCCTCTAGCAGTGGGGCTACAGAGAGTCACAGGAGTGGCTGACAAAAGCAGAGAACCACAGGGGACTGGACTCCACAGCTGTAACCCCACAGATACTTGGGAAACACGTGTTCTTCAAAGTCCCAGAGAAAGGCTATGCCGGGCTCAGTCTCCCAAAGGCCAAAGACCGACCACAGCCAAACTGGGCAGAATATTTTTCTTAGCTATTAGTGGACTGGTTTCTTATGCCATCCAGTTATAACAGTGAGAAATTGGTTTAATGTGCAAACCCCTTATTTGGCAATTTTCATCTTCAATGCACTTTCCAAATGTTAACTAATTAATCTGCTTGACAGTGTTCCATTTAACAGTTATACATGTTTTATGTTCACAAACTCTTATAAACTTTTATTGCTTTGATATCTCATTTCTCGTTTTTCTTCTGTGTTCTTCCAAGGCCAAATTAGCCTAGTTCTTTGCTGACATGGTGCCATGTTCTCCTCCAGGAGCTCTCACAGCGACAGATCCTTGAGCAAGAAAATGAGATGCGGTTGTGGGAAGAGGAGAAGGAGAGAAGCAGCCTCACTCTGTAAACATCGGAGAGGGCGCTAGGGACAGACCCTGCATTCACGCAGCCACTGCCTTTGATAGCACTGCCAAGATCAGTCTAACTGCTGGGTGAGCAGCAAGTATTATCGAGTGCCAACTATGTGCCAGGCACTGTTCTAAACACCAGGGATAGAACAGTCAAGAAAACAGACCTCAGTCTTTGCTCTCATGGAGCCCCAGTATTAGAGGCTTAGAGACCAACTTCGAACATCTCCCTCAAACATTCTCACAAACTCGGGGTCTTCTTGTTCTACAGCATTTCTCAGGGAAATGAGTTCCACATGTTTGTTTTTCCTGAGGGAAAAGACAACTTAATTTGTTCTCAGCCTTTCTCGTTCAAGCCTCAAGATCCGCTCTCGGGAGTTAGTGACCAAATCTACATCCTTACTGTCTAGACCACGAGTTCTTGAGATTTTGAATCATAAACCCTGTTAAGAATCTGTTGATAGGGACGCCTGGGTGGCGCAGTCGTTAAGCGTCTGCCTTCAGCTCAGGGCGTGATCCCAGCGTTCTGGGATCGAGCCCCACATCAGGCTCCTCTGCTATGAGCCTGCTTCTTCCTCTCCCACTCCCCCTGCTTGTGTTCCCTCTCTCGCTGGCTGTCTCTCTCTCTCTCAAATGAATAAATAAAATCTTTAAAAAAAAAAAAAGAATCTGTTGATAACTATGTACCCACTCAACAGAAGAAATACCTATATATTTTGATTATATAGATTTTAACTCATATATATTTATGCACAAAGATATGTAAATATATACACACATATATGTGTACATACATGTAGATGCACGTGCTATTATAAGGAGTTTATAGACCATCTAAAGTCCATGCACCCCAGGTCAAGGAGGACCATCTAATCTCGAAATATTGCTAATTTATAGATTTTATCTCATTTAGATTTCAGCTATCACAGATTTTGGAGACCTCAGAATGCCAGTTACTAACACTGTTTCTCACAGGTGAGTATCTTCAATTCTCTGACCTCTGATCACTTCTTTGAATTATTCTGCCCCACTTAATGCACAGAACATTCTAACTGTGGATATACAATTATTTTAGAGAGTAGAACACTGGTTTCTGCATCATTTTTAATCCTTTAGTCAGATCAGTACATTGTCTTTAAGGTACTCTGTGTAACGATGGCATGTTCTAGATGGTGACTGAAACTTTGGAATCCATCCTTTTCCATGGTAATTGGCCTTACAGTCTCCTGAATGTATTCTCTTGCACTTGCCTGTAAGGAGTTTCATCTGCCAGTTTTCTGCTCCCATATGCAGTCTGGTGAAATTTTCAGTTTCCTCTACATAAATGGCATAATATTTCATTATTAAAAAGAACTTAGTGTCATGTGCAAACCTGAGGATTTTATTGTAAACAGTCTCTTGTTGCATCTTAGCATCCATTTGTGAGTTGGAACAATTTTAAAAATATTTATCCTCGCTCTTCTCTCCTCTTTTTGGAGCCAGTATCAGTGCTCTTCGAAGATAAAATAGTTAATTAAATTCCATGTTTGGTCCCAAATAATATATGGCAAAATATTAACAGTGGACATCTCTGGTTAGCTGGATTATAGATGATTTTAATTTTATTCATTTTGGTTCTCTGTATTTTCCACATTTTCTACAAAGAATATATATTGCTTTTGTAATAAGAAATGTTATTAAATATGCATAGTTTTTCATGGAATCTTACCCCAGTCTTACTAAGTATTTGAATAGAGGACATCTATTGTTTTGTCTTTCCCACATACTTCCTGAAAAATATGAAGGGGGTATAATCTCCCTTTCCGAAGCTACCTTGCCTTTCTTACTGTAGATTATCTTACTCTTAAACGCACAGGGAATTATATCCTCCGGTCCTTATTCATGAATGCCTGTCACATTAGCACTCTGACAGTGCTCCATTAAATTGATCTGTCTACACAAGTTTCAATGGATCCAAAATTTCACCCTTGAGTTTTTTCTAAGCTCTTGGGTAGAGCCCATTTATTTCCAGTGATTACTCAAGTTTGGGAAAGAAAATTGTGACAAAATGCATTATTGATTCAGCCAAGAACATCTAGTTTATTTATTGCTATTTGATTTTGTATCTGTGACCGATATGCTTCAAAAGTTAATTTAGGAGTGAGAATGTCACTAATGCCTTCCTTTATAAACTGATTCATTCTGTTATCTCCTTTTCAGACCGGCATGGTCTTTTTATATTGTGATCATCAATCAATTGGTCTCATTGATTCTCTTGCTGTCTTTCTGCCTCCCATGTTTCTAACAAAGATTTCAATACTGGGGTTGGTTCCTCAGAAATGTCCCCCCAATTCTCTTTTAGCTTTAACATTTTTTTAATTTGCATCTTTTCTGCGACGTATGACGCTCCTTATATTTTTCTCCTTGGGCAGAGTTATTTTTAAGATGATGTCTTTCAAAATAGTACCTTTTCTTCTTAAACTTCACGTGGCTTGCAGGCTATATAGAAATAGGCTGTGGGCTGGACTTGGGCTGTAGGCTGTACTCTGCCAATCCCTGATCTAGATATTTAAGTACGGCGTTTCTACCCCCAGTGATTCTATTTTATTTCCTTTTCCCATAAAGTTCTACAACTTGCTTTAAGACGTCCTAAAATACAAAGCTACATCCCCTCCTGTGTGCCTACACCATATCCTTCCTATACAGAGTTTTTGTTTGGCAGCAAGAGGCTATCTGGTTCCTTCCATGCTAATTATATCATAGTCCTCATTTGTTGCTAAGTACTCCCATCTGGCCATTTGGTCTGGTGAGTCTTTAATGTTTGAAGCAGTTTTGCATACTGGATTGGTCTTTTGCCACTTCTCGCACTCATTAGTTCTTAGTTAGGGCGTCCTTATTTTATTCTTTTTATTTTTCTCAGGTACGTTCTCCACTTTCTCCCTGATTGCTTTACTTGAAGCTTGGATAACCCAGATATTACGCATTCAGCCCTTTTCCTTCCCATTTCTTAATTTTAAATTTTCTGCAACTTGAAAGACATCCTTAATTATTTTACCTCAGAGAGTTTTTTTCTGCATAGACCCTTCTGATCCAAAAGATATCCTAGGGGCGCCTGGGTGGCACAGCGGTTGAGCGTCTGCCTTCGGCTCAGGGCGTGATCCCGGCGTTATGGGATCGAGCCCCACATCAGGCTCTTCCGCTATGAGCCTGCTTCTTCCTCTCCCACTCCCCCTGCTTGTGTTCCCTCTCTCGCTGGCTGTCTCTATCTCTGTCAAATAAATAAATAAAAATCTTTTAAAAAAAACGAAAAAAACCCAAAAGATATCCTGGCTCTTGGTGAATCTATGTATCTTTCCCTCTACCATTATTTTGTCTACAGTTTCAGATACTGGAAATCTGCTTATCTTCAAATTTCTTCATCGAACTGCCAATGCTTTGGGAGCTTGAACTGAAGCTGCTTGCCTTCTAACTTAAATTTAACCCAGACGTGATTCAAATTCAGTCCCTATGACTGTTAACCATTGATCCTCCCCCCGTTTAGCAGCCTGTTTTACAAAGGTCACTAGAAGTGTTAGGACAGGCTGTTCAGTACGTGGATCATCGGCCAATACCACTTATTTATAAGCCAGTTATCAAATCCGCCATGAACCTAGCCTCTCTCTGTTCAACCATCCCTCATCTTAGAGAAGTTCAGTCAGGCAAGATGACTCTGGAGATCCCCTAAGGGTTGGATTCCAAATAGAGATCAATTTCTTTTCTCACTCTTCAGATATTTTTATTTCGTGTGAGGAAAATAGCATAGAAATAAGTTCAGAAGATTTGAATTTTGCTTCTAGTTATACAAACCTTAATTGAATCAAACCAGTCTGGACCTCAGTTTCCTCAACGGACAAACAAAGAATTTGATATAGTTGACCTCCCAGACTCTATCTTCAGCATTCTGAGGCTCTGTTGTGGATTGCATGCTGGGAACAAAGATAGACCCACGTGATCTGGTAACTGGCACATGGAGACGTGATTTCCAGAACCATGACACTTTCATATGAAGTCTTAAGTCTTCACTGTTCAACCCTTTGATGTAAGTTTTTTTTCAGTGATGATGGAAATGAGTATGTCAGGACCTCAAAGAACTTTGAAAAATACTGGCTTGACTACGTATATGAAGAATCTAAGGCATAGAAAGTCAGACTCTTCCCAAATAGGAAAAAGTGCCAGGTTCCAGAATTAAGTGAAGAGTTTTACATACAGTAGTTTCAGTTTGAGAAATACATTATTGTTCTTGAATATTATTTCTACTGGTGGTTTCATGGTATTCAATGCATGCTGTTTCAGGTTCAAAGTTCCAACTAGTGTTGACTTCTTTTTCCCAAAGTTACTTTTCAAAAGAGTAATGACTATCCAAGGCAAAAGATTTCTCTTTCCTCTGGGTCCTCAGACCAAGGTTTTGCTGTTGTTGGTTTTTTTTTTTTTAATGTTTTTTTATTATATTATGCTAAGTGAAATAAGTCAAGCAGAGAAAGACAATTATATGATTTCTCTCATCTATGGAACATAAGAACTAGGAAGATCGGTAGGGGAAGAAAGGGATAAAGAAAGGGGTAATCAGAAGGGGGAGTGAAGCATGAGAGACTATGGACTCTGAGAAACAAACTGAGGGCTTCAGAGGGGAGGGGGTGGGGGACTGGGATAGACTGGTGATGGGTTTTTAAATAACAGAGTAAGATGCTATGTAGAAGAAATAATATAACACTTAAGCAAGACTCCATTCGGATTTTGGATTTGGTATCTCTGTAGGTAGAGATGAGATGACTGAGGTAGGAAATATGATTTAAATAGTTTATTAATATTAAGTGATAAAAATAGAGAACATGAAGTATTTTCCTAATACATCTCATACACCGGACACATGTTGCTGGTAGAGGTCAGCAGCTGCCCCTTGTGGCAGGTTGCTGTACTCCAGGGACACTGTTGAAAGTGCACAGTGGAGCTTGCTGTAGTTTTGACTTCTTTGTCTGTGATGACATTTATCTTTTTTTGTTGACCTTGCCTCTATTTTCCTGACAGCTAATTTTGGCTCTGGGTCCGGCTTTGGCCCCTCTTTCTGGCATCTGCTGCCCATGGCCCAGGCTGATACGACGTGTGGGAGACTCCCAGAGATTGGTACAGAGGGAACTCTCTGCACCAGGCCAATTTGCAAGTGTTCTGACCTTATGAATCTAACTTTGAACAAAGCCAACAGACTATGGCACAGATGACTTGTGTGACATGGTGACTGCTAGATTCAAAAGTCAAGTGGAACAATATAGTCTTCTGAATGTAAGATAGACCCATGGTAAGGCCCGCATTAAGTGACAGGCAGAGGATATGAAAGAAGCCACTTAAAAATCATTGTCTTTAACCGCAAAAAGACAAAGACTGTACAATTCCACTTGGAGGGGGTACCGAGGATAAATCAAATTCATAAGGAGAGAATGTGATGTGGTGGCTGCCAGGTGCTCGGGGTGAGGAGAAAGGGGGGTTGATTATTCTTTCGTCGGTACTGAGTTTCAGTTTCGCAAGATGAAAGAGTTCTGGAATTGGATGGTGGTGATGGTCACACGATAATGTCACTGTCCTTAATGCCACTGAGCTGTGCCCTTAAAATGAGTTTAAGATGGTAAATGTTATTATTACACACATTTTACTACAATTGAAAATACTAAAAAATACTTGTTTTTATTTGGCTTATGTGCAGATGTTTTGCGCTCTCATCAATATCCACTGTATCAGTTCCTGTGCCTTGTGAATTGAGTGATGTATCCTCCTAGGAAACTCATCTCCTGATGGTTGAAATTATGAGTCAAGGAAGAGGTCAAGATGGTGACTGGGAGGACTTCCAGTATGCCATTGACATTTCAGCTCCAAGATTGACTTTAGCATTTGCCCAAACCACAGAAAAAATTAATTAGTAAAGGACCTGCTAATTTCACACTTGTAACATATGGAGCTTTTTTCTCTTTCTCCTTTTAATTTGAAAAATTAGAATAGCTGGGAGAGCTGGTGGCAATTTCATATTTCACTTAACTTCAGTCAGAATGTTTTCCAACTTAAAAATTTCTTAAATATAAGACTCGAACATTTTGCCAAGTTAAGTTTGATATCTAGTAATATCTAGTCTATTGAGCTTATTGAAATGCATAGAATGGATATCCCAAAACAACTGTGTTATCCTAAATTTAGGAATTTCTGGGCATTTCTCTATGACTCTGGGGCAGGACATGGATCTCGTTATGTGAAAGACCCAGGCAAGAACTTATCTCAATAGAAAAATTAGAGGCTAACATGTTTAGTCCAGGATGTTGGGGTTCAAGGAGGCAGACACATAATATCCTCTTTCTCTTCCATCCAAGTTCGAAACCAAAGGAGATAATGGAATGAAGAGATGAAGGAAAAAAGGCCAGTTTGATTGGGATACTAGAGCACATGGCTTTGGCATGTGGAAAGCATACCAGCTCACATGTCCTGTATAGAAGGGGCTGAGCTGTCCATGCCTAGGGCTTGCTCCCAAATTTGCCCATAAGATAAAGCACTCCTCCCTCAGAGAAGAGTGAGTGAGGAGTAGACCATATCCAAGAGTGTCCTCTCACTGTTGTCCCTTCACCGGGCAGATGAAGCCAGGATCAGGAGCCTTTCCTCCTCCATCCCTCTCCCCACTACAGTCCTGCTTGCTCATCAATATATCCAGAGCTGTGTTTCTGAGCCACGCACAATGCCTGCTGTGTAGACTCTTCTCTGGTCCAGGTCCGAGGAAAGAGGTTGCATTAAGAGTGACCAAAAACTTAAAAAAAACAAAAACAAAAGCAGAAACAAACCCCTTGGTTATGGAGAGGCCCCAGCTGGGTGTAGCAGCTCAGGCAGGGACTGGAGACAGCAACCACATGGAACCAGTGCTCTGGCTGCTCTTGTGGTAATACCAGCAGGCATCAGTAGCAGCAGTGGTAGCCTGGAAATAATAAAAACAATAATCATGATAAAAGCTAATATTAATAAGCATTTGTTGTGCATGCCAGGAATTCTGTTAAACGAGTCACAGATATTATATCATCATTTAAAATTTTCGGATTATGAAAATGTACATACAGAAAACTGGAGAGTGTGAGTAAGAACTCTCCATAACCCCATCATCTGCACTGATTAATTATTCATATTTTTCTGCATCTGTGCCCTTTTTTGGGGGGGGTGTAAGTACTTAAACTAAGTCACAAATATCATGATAATACACTCCTAAATATTTCAATATGCACTTCCAAAAATCAGGACATTTTTTAAAACACATAACCATAACAGCATCCTTGATAAAACTAACAGTAATTTCCCAATATCATCTAGTACTGAGTCTATACTCAGATTTCCCCCAATTCTGCCCCATAAATGTCTTTTATAGCTCATTTCTTTAAACCGAATCAAATCATCACTTTTATTATGTCTCTCAAATATCTTTTGATCTAGAAAAGTCCTCCCTTCCATTTTTTTGTACAGTCCAGCATTGTCTTGTTTTTCCTTTTTTTCCCTAAACCCTGACATTGGCTTGTTGAAGGGGCCAGGACTGTTGTCCTTTATAATGTCCTTCTTCTGTGTTTATCTAATTGTTTCCTGTGGTATCATTTAACCTATTCCTCTATCTCTAGTACTTAAAGTCCTGCTTAGATTGAGGTTAAACATTTGTCAAGAATACTTCATAGGCCTTGTTGTGCCTTTTATCCTGCATTGTATGGGGGGCCACTAATTTCTGGTTGTCTCACTTAATGAGAAGGGGGTGATAGCCTGATCTCCCTCTTGTGGCATCAGATCGTCTAAGCCCCAGGACTGTGATTATTTTGCACATTTTCACGGGCATCTGGCTGCAACAGCTGACCTCAAGATTTTATGTGCTTGAGCTCTCCTCATCCCGCCTCCTGTTAACAGTACCTTTAACCCATATCAGAGGCGGGGCTGACCTTTTATAAATGATACATATTCCCACAGTGAGCTGGTGTGAGAAGAGCAGAAAATGACAGAGAACTGTTCTGGGTTTTCCCAGTTCATCTGATAGAAACTTACAAGAGCAGAATCAGATTTTTTTTTTTTTTTTTTTTTTTTTTTTTTTTTTTTGTAAACTGGTATCATAGATTTAAATTTTGTGTTTGTTTACATTCTAACTCTTAGGTTATTTGGGTGTGGAAAACAATAGTTAGACAAAACCAAGTGTGTTAATAGTGACCTCTCCTCCCTTTGGTGTTGTGGCTATGGATGGGAACGGGTGAGTGGCTGCTGCCAGACGCAGGGTGCTAGGGCTTGCTATGTGGAGGTGGGCTCAGGAAATTGTATGCACAAGCCCCAACTGTGCCCATTCTCTTTTCTCTTAATCATATTCTACCTTGGGCTGTTTGTTTTTTGTCTTTTCCACTGGGAGTGTTGCCTCCCTCTTTGGTGGTAAGCCCTTTGAAGGCTGGCTTGGGCATTCTGCCTTTTAGAAACAATGTTTATGTGGAAAGAAGCTGGTCTCTGGAGTCAGAACTAATTAGTCTTGACTATGGGTTACAGTATATTTGATGGGGGATCATGTAGAAATGGTTCAATCTCTGAGTCTGAGCCTCCCCATTAGTAAGCCAGGGTAATGATACATTCACAAATTTGCTATATGGGTTCATTCATTCGTTTGTTCGTTCAACAAATATTTACCAGAGCCTGTTCTGTTTGCCAAGCTTAGCCCTAAGTACGAGGAATACAACGTTGATTACAAGACAAGGTTCTTGCTCTTGTTGAACTTCCACCAATTGGATACATACCAAGTAAAACATTTTGTATCATTCCAGCACAGAGTGGAGCTGGGAGCTCTTTTTTTTTTTTTTTTTTTTTTAATTTCCTCTGCACTCTACTAGGTGTCCAGCACACAGCTGCACCCTGTGGTGGGTAGTCAGTTACAACTCCAGAGGGTGAAATGTCTAGGGGATCGTCTACACTGCTGTGGGTGTGATACAAAGATAAATACTCCAACTCTCTTTCAGATATGTGGTCCACCTGAGGCTTTGACATGCAGAAAGTCTTAGAAATAAGGAAACTGATGGGGACACCTGGGTGGCTCAGTTGGTTAAGCGTCTTTCTCTTGGTTTCAGCTCAGGAGATGATCTCCGCGTTGGGAGATGGAGCTCTGCGTTCAGCGCTGAGTCTGCTTGTCCCTCTCCCTCTGCTCCACCCCCTGCTCTCTTTCTCTAGAATAAATAAATAAAATCTTAAAAGAAAGAAATAAGGAAACTGAGTCTTCCCAATTAAGTGTGTTAGGAAAAAATGTAAAAATAGACATCATAATCATACATATAAATAAAAATGTATATATATATAAATATAGGTATATAAACATACACACAGCGTGCAGAGAGAGTGGCTAAATTGCTAGGACGCTTTCTTTTGAATTTGGATCATTTTATCAGTTCATTTGAAATCCCGCCGCTTGCATTTCTTACGATCTCTCTGTGTGCGTTCGTTTTGCCTGTCCAGTTAGACTGTAAGCTCCTTGCAGACAGCACCACTCTGTGATGCAACATCTCCCCCAGCCCAGTGGCTGTGGGCATAATTTGTGCTCAAGGAGTACTTATATCAGAATCACAATCTGGGCCCCTGCATGAACTGTTCTGAGGATGCCAGGGTCTGGTCAGCACTTCACTCTTTCACATGGATAGATGACGGCCCCAGAAGCCTGCATAGTTCTTTGACACTCTGGATTTCGGCCACTGTTACGATTCCACACCTCCAAGCATTTTCTGCTAAAGAAGCTGACTGAGCAAACCCGTGAAGATATTTTTCATTTCCTTTGATGGAGCATAATGCTTTCGTATATAAACACAATAACACAGTCATCACATATGCACTTACATTATAGGGGCGGCTGGGTACTCAGCAGCACTCCCGGCCAGGCAAGGAGCCCACAAGTTCTATTTTTCCATTCTGATCTAAATTATGCTCATAATAAAAGAGTTTTCAATCAAGGTAAATACAATTTCATCCCAGCGTAGCATCTACATTCCTGTTCTCTTTCCTCTTCTTTTCTTTCTTTCCTTTGATTCTAGGTCACTCACCCTGGCACACGTGCGATTTTTCTCTGGTGGGAATAACAGCCTTGCTCCTCAATGAAGCATAACAGCAGCTCTAACTGCATCTCCAGTAACATACCTCTGTGATTTGCGAAAGTGGGAATAAATCAAAGCCGAGAAGAGATGCACCTTAAGCCAGAAGCTAAATGTTACATCATGTAGCGCCAGGCTGGGGAAGGAGAGAGCCTGCTTTTTCCTGGCCGCACGATAGCTTTGTGCCCGTTACCTCCGCCGCAGCCCCATTAAAACAATCATTCTGGATCTGTGGGAAATTGTCACCTCTTTCTTTCCTGCCGCGGCAGCTGGTATTGGAGGCTGCAGACATTGCTCATTCCCTTCAAGGTTCTTAACACACACGCAAAAAAGAAAATGAAGCTTAATTTGTTAAAACAGAAAAAAAAAAAAAGTGTCAGCTTACCCTCAGGCTCAGCGCAGGCACCAGGGAAAAAAGCAAAGATAAATGCCTCTAGGTGAACGGGCGCTGACTAATTCTCCACTCACTCTGCTGCTCCGTTCTATGTATCACATTAATCATGCCGGGTGGGGAGACATTTCAAAACTTAAGCAATTTTCAAACAAAGATGCACCATTTTAAAAACACAATAACATAACTTTATTTTGTGATGCTTTCTTTGTACCAGCAGCGAATCTGGAAAATGTGCTGCAGATGTCAGTACAAATAATTAATTAATGCCTGGGTGGGGGCAGGAGGGAGCAGCAGGAGGAAATAGACGCGCGTAAGCAGAAGACGAGCCACCACTGCCCTCTCCTTTCTCTTTCCACGACCTTCCCCAGATCACAGGAGCCAGTCTTCCCATTCACCACCAGGCTTAGCTCTGCCCTGGTTCCTGGACCGATTCGAACAACAGATGGGCAGTGTTTGAACAGTTCCCTCGCTTCAGCCCACGGAATTTAATATGCCAGCTTCTCAGACCCCAGAGCCCTGTGGTGTCCCTGGGCTCCTGTGTGCTCTGCTTCTCAGAACTGAGCCCCGGTTTGTGTCTTGCTACCCTGCAGGCCCCGAGCAAGTCCACAGATGACTGCCTCTGACACCCAGCCAGGTAGCTAGTAACCTGATTCCTGGGTCTGAAGCTTCCTGATGATGAGACTTGCCATCCTCAATCCGATATGCTGCCCTCCTGGGGTTTTTGCGGGCCTGGTCCACTTCCCTTCACAGGATGCGCCTGTCTCTTCTGGCAAATCTTAATGCCCAATGTTGCCTGACCCACAGCTCTTCTTTGGGCACCATGCACCTGCCTGCGCAGTTGCTTTTGCTCCCAGGCTGGATCTGCCTCCCAGCCCCCAACCTGCTGTAGTTTGGAGTGTTTGTGCCAGATCCCTTCTCGTATTTTCTTTCTATTCTGTGTTTCTACCACACTCTGACCCTCACCCCAGAGTCTAAAGAAAAAAAATGAATAAACGTGGAGCAGAGCTTCCTAGAACTCCAGATAGTGGGTTTGCGGCCGAAGATACTGAGCACTAGAACAGGATATCTTCGTGGACTGGAGTATCGTGGCATAGTCTTAAAACCCAGAATCCCGAATTGATTGAGACAAGTGAATCTGAGTGTTGAGGGATGGCAGTGGTGGAGATCCTGTGGGGATTTTCTTTTTGTTTTTTGTTTTTAAACCACAGACTTCTGGAAAAGTTCTAGACATCTGTCATTGAAAGATAAGCCAGGTTTCCTTGTCACAGATACAATAACGAGCTGAACAAGCTTTCTTCAGTTCCAGGAAACTAGGGGTCCCAAAATCGCACCTGCAATTCAGGAGATACGTACAGAACCCTTGGCAAGGATGAACTTGGGACACTCCACCCAGCGAGGAAAACCCATTTATGCCACAATAATTGGAGTTATCATTCCTTGCCTAGCAGGGCAAAACTCTACCAACAAGGCGTGAACACTATGAAATGGATCAGGTGCGTGCAAAATTACACCTTAAGTAACAAACTAAAAATCCAATTTAGGAGATAAATATTACAGAGACTATTCAAGCCCTGTGCCCGTTTCCGTTCCCGCTTCTCATCAGAAATAGCCATTGTTCAGAAGTTGGGGACTGTCATTTAATTTCTGTGCACTTGTGTTTACTTCCATGTATGTGATGATGTGTGTGTTTGAATGACTAGTATTATTTTGCATTTTTCAATCTTGAGCAGTTCTACACTATGTATATTCTTCTACAACTTTTTTTCTTAATATGATTATGAGGCTTATTCATGCTGTTCTAATTCTGGGATCTGCAAACTATGGCCCATGGGCCAAATCCAGCTGGTGCTCTCTTTTTATATACTCCTTGAGCTAAGAATGGTTTTTGCATTGGTAAAGGATTGAATAATAAACAAAATCAAAGCAGCAGACATGACAGAGGCCATCTGTGGCCAACAAAGCCTACAATTATCTGGCTCTTTACAGAAAAAGTTTGATGATTTTTGTTCTTTAGCATGGTCTGGGTTATTCTTATCCCTATTTTCTTCTAAAATACATTTTAAAAATTAGCCTGCCAAATTTTATGAAAAACCTTTTCAGGAGTCTGAATGAAATTACTTTGAATTTATAGATTGTTTTGAATGGAACTGATGCATTTCTGATATTGTTCCTTTCCATCTGTATTCGTTATCTCTTGCTGCTCTACAGATTATCCCAAAGTCAGCAGCTTGAGATAGCACACATTTATTATTTTCTTCTTTTTTTTAAGGTCCAACTCCAATATGCATCTCACCAGACTAAATTCAAAGTGGTTCAGCGCTGTGTTCTTTCCTGAAGGCTCTAGTGGACACTGTTTTCATGCCTTTCCCAGCTTCTAGAGGCTGCCTGCATTCCTGGGCTTGCAGCCCCTTCCATCTTCAAAATCATCCATGACCTCACTCTAGCCTCTGCTTTGGCCATCACATCTTCTTCTTTGATGTTGACTGGCTCTTCTGCCTCCATCTTCCTCTTCTAAAGAGCCTGTGACAACCATTGGGCCCACACAGATTATCTAGGATAATCTTCCCATCTCAGGGGAATCATCTCAAAACAACCATAATTTCATCTGGAGCCTTCATTTCCCTTTGCCGTTAAACTTCTCATATTCACAGGTGCCAGAGATTGGGATGTGGACATCCGTGGGCATTAGTCTACCTACCACAGGCCCATCTAGTGAGTTTTTTCTTTCAGTAATTATGTTTCTGAGTTCTACAACTTGCATTTGGTTCTTTGTATATCCTGTCTTTTGCTGAGACTGTCTCTTTTTCCATTTGTTTCACGAGTGATTGCAGTTGCCCGTTGGAACATTTTTATGAGAGCTGCTTTAAAATTCTTGTTAGATAATTCCAACATTCGTGTCATCTTGGTGTTGGCATCTGTTGATTTTCTTTTCTTATTTGAGTTGAGATTTTCCTAGTTCTTTGTATGACAAAATTTTTGGATTGTATCCTGTACATTTTAAGTATAATGTTATGACACTCTGGGTCTTATTTAGATCTTTAATTTTAGCTGGCAGTTAGCGGGTTTAGGCTTAGAACATACATCCTGGCCCACTTTCTGTGGTTTGTGGTTGCAATATCAATTTAGGTTTTTAAAGCCTTGCGTTGCTACTCTGGGATGCTACACGGGGGTGTAACCCGGAGGCCGATCTGCAACCTGGGTAGTAGTCCTCACCAGAGTTCAAATCTCAAATCATTTGCTGTGTTGACTCGGGTTGGTTTCACACACTGGCCTCTGGAGGATTTGCCCAAGACTTCATATTCAGATTTCTCTTATTTCTGTAATGGCCACCCCCTTTTCATCCCCCAAAGCTCTGCTAGATGTTTGTTGAGTGCAAGGCAGGAATGTTTGGTAGGTTTCCACCCCACAGTCCCAGGGTGGGGGGGGCCGGGGTAGTGAGGGAGTAACCAGTGTTCATGTTAGCTCAGGGTAGATACGGTTGATAGTTTTATAATTTTTTTTTGTGAAGGTTTCATGTATCTTGTTAGAATTATTTATTGGCACCTTATATTGTTTGGTGCTCTTCTTCCACTTCCAAACATTTTTAAAAAGTAAATTTGAATTTTGAGCTAAGTTGGCTGGAAATTTGGAGGGTGTGGCACAAAATTATCATATAAATAAGATAATAGTGATGGTTCTCTCCTTAGGGGATTACTTCTTTGGATCAATAAATTGAGACTGGTCATTATTGAACTGTTGTCTTTCAAGATCAATCAGGAATTTTTATAATAATGTGAAGGCATTTGGAATTGATAAAGAATTCTTAAGGCAGCTTTTCTTTTGTTCAGTCTGAGGGAAAGAACTGGGAGAAAATAATTTTGAAGGCTGCAGAGATTCTTATGAAAATTGAAAGGGAGAACAATTTAAGAATTGAAGAAAGCACAAAAGGAAAAAGAGAACGACGTCCAACATAATAAGGCTGGTCGATGTCTAGGAAGACACTTTCGATTATTTGGTAAGAAGGCAACATATGTAGATAAAAACTAGGATGCCAGCTACCTCTTAGAGAAGGGAAAGACCAGTTAACTGGCTAAGAAGGGCTTTCTTTGTGCTAGTAGCGTGGACCAGTTTTGCCAATGAGTATGGACAGATTGCCTTGTTGGAATATATATATGCAGTGCCATGAATTTGGAATTTCTATCATACGTATTGGAGGCCATAAAAGTGCAAGTAGTACTTTCTTGAAACATTTATAGGAAAAGGTGGAACAAATAAGATGATGAAGTAGTAGTTTGGAATAGGTGTTGGAGGGCGTGCTGAGAGCAAAAGAGAAATTAAAGGTGACTCGGAGGTATTTTGTATTTTTAGCCTAAGCATTTTGGTAGATGATGGTGCCATTAACTGAAACAAGAAAAAATGGAGGAAGAACAGAATTATGAAGAGAAAAATGAAGTGTTTGGTTTTGTATGTGTAAAATTTGAGATGCCTGTTATACATCCAATGGTGGTGTACGTAGTTGGGTTTATCAGACTAGAATTTAGACAAGTCTATGCTGGAGTTTTGACTTTGGGACTCATCGGCAAACAGATGGTGTTTGAAGCCATGGGAATGTGTGATATTACTCAAGGGAAGAAGGTACACAGAAAAAGAAGGACTATGACCAAGTCCTAGGACCCTCCAAAATTTTAAAGTTGGACAGTAGACGCTGGGAAGAAAACAGAGACTGTTATGTCGCCCAGTCAAAAGAAGGGAAGTGTTTCAAGAAGGGAGAAATGGTCAACTGTTTTAGTTGCTGCTAAAAATAAAAAGGAGTTGGATTTCACATCTTGGTGGTTATGTTTGACCTTGAAGATTGTTATAGCTGTGGAGATAGCATTCTTATTGGATTGTGTTAAAGAGAGAATGTTGTGGACATGCAACTATGGAGAGTTGATTGATGTAACCAACACACACATTCATGAATAGACCAGGCAAAGGACAAACCTAACTTAATAAATTTTCAAAACTTGTCTGTACAAGAAAAGGAATAGAGGATTCTGGAACAGAATGGAGACCAGCAATATGACTTGGCTTCTATCTCACCTCACTAATTAGGAGTCCCATTCATGAGTCAAAAAATTCCTGAGACGTTTCACTAAATACTCTCAGTTTTGGAAAGGAGTGAAGAGAAAGATTATTCACTTTTTAAAAAAATCTTCTGATGGGAAGTTGTGAATGAATAGGGAAAGGAATCAACAGAGCTGACATTCCTTGTTGGAAGAGAAGGATCCAAGCTTCACACTTAATTGGGGGATAGAGTTCGAAGCCTGGGAGTATCTCCTTATGGAAATGCATTCTATCCTCTTTCCCTTGCCCTCGTTGGCTAGAGTGAATCACGATACAGGACAGTCAGTAAGCTCAGAAGATAAAATGGAGCCCAGAAAATCTGCTTAGTCTGCCCACAACCCAAGCTGAGCTTCCCTCCTGTCTTGCATACGCTCCATGCCAGCTGCTGTTTTCTCAGACCACAGAAAGTGGATAAAACATGAAATACTCAGGCTAAAGCCAAGCTTTAGAAGAGAAAACATGATCCACACAAAAACTTGTACTTAAATGTTCATAGCATCAATATTTAAAATGGCCCCCCAAAGTGGAAAAAACCCAATGTTGTATACAATAGGGTGTTATTGGGCATAAATAAAAGAAATGAAGTACTAATACATGCTACAATGTGGATGAACCTTGAGAACATTATGCTAAGTGAAAGAAGCCAGCCACAAAAGACCACATATTATATGGTCCCATTTATATGAAATGGAATCCATTTTTATGTTCAGAATAGGCAAATTTATAGACACAGAAAGTACATTAATGGTTGCCTAGGGCTGGGAGCAGGTTGAAGGGAAATGGGGGAATGACAGTTGATTGGCATGGGTTCCCTTTTTGTAATGTAAAAATGCCCTAAAATTGATTGTGGTAATGTTGCACAAGTCCAAAAATATACAAAGAACTTTGAATAGTGCACTTTAAATGGTTAATTTAATGGTATGTGAATTATATCTCAATAAAGCTTTTATATTTATTTATTTATTTATTTATTTATTTATTTATTTATTTTAAAAGATTGTATTTATTTATCTGAGAGAGAGAGAGCATGCATGAGAGAGAGCATAAGCAGGGGGAGGGGCAGAGAGAGAAGGAGAAGCAGACGCCCTGCTGAGCAATGTGGAGCTCAATCCCAGGACCCTGGGATAGTGACCAGAGCCAAAAGCAGATGCTTAACCAACTGAGCCACCCAGGCACCCCTCAATAAAGCTTTCATAGTAAAAAAAGAGAGAAAGAAAAAGAGAAAGAGAGAGAAAGAACATGGTCTTAGAGAAGGCAGAGAAAAACCCTCCAAACTTATTCACAATATGGAAGAATCATTAAAATGTCTGGGCAGAGTTAGTCAACATGAAAAAGGTAAAAAAAAAAATATATATCTATATATCTATATATCTATATGTATATATCTATATCTATATCTCCAAAAAAGCATAGCAACTGTGCAAAAGTACTACAGGAAAAAAGGGAAAATAACCAATGTAGCATAAGGAAAAATAAACCCCAATCTAGTAGAAATTATAACTCAGGTAATTCCTCAATATTGCTTCATACAATGCTGACCTGAACAAGAACAGTCAGTTAATAAGACAGAGAAAAAAGACAAAATTATGAAACAACAGAATGAGATCAAAAGGGATATCGTAGATCTAAGGTAACGAGTTGGGGCTATGAGCAACATCCTTATAGAACTAATTAAAACATTGTAAACCTTAGTAAGGAATAAAATAGACATCACTGACAGCTGAATTCCAAGTCCATCATCTCTCCCTAAGCTGAAATTCCAAAATCCAAAAGACTTAGAAAATTTAGAGGCTTTTTGGTAACCAACGTAGTAGCATAAACTGTCCTGAACAGATGTGAGGTTATTTATAATCTTTGCTTATCTCCTTGATTTGAATATGCATATTTATACTTTTCATTGAAAAAATATTAAAAAGGTGATTTATTTATAAAGGGGAAAGAATGAATTTGGCCTCATACATCACCACAGCAATGTCCAATGACAGCAAACATTGGAGTCATTTCTACAAAGTTCTGAGGAGAAGGCAATATGGTCCAAGAACACAATATCTAGCCAACTAACAGGTGAAAAAGCAACAGAATGCATTCTCAAATATGAATTAAATCAGGGAATATAACCCTCATGAGTCCTTCTTAAAACATACTGCTTGACAATCCAAAAAATTAGTAATTTAGGCTCAACAAAACTCAAGAATGAAGAAGTTAGTTCCCAAGGAATGGTGGTGAGCAGGGAATCTGTTCTGAGTTATCCCTTTTAAGTTATTTATAGAACATTACAAAGGCTACATTGAATCAATATTTCTTTTATCCTCCTGAACATATACGGACATTGAAATACCTTGATTCCAATGTCATGCTCCCATCTTCCATACCATTATGGTCTAGTATTTCCATTTTACTTCTAAAAACGTTCCTTCTGAAATCATCATTCATTTTCTTTTATAGTCAATGCTTAGAGATTTTGACAAAATGTCTTTCCGTGTCTTTGCTCATCACTGCTTCTCGTACCCCATTAATTGAATTCCCTCCTTCCTTAAATACCTCTTTCTGTAGTTGTTTCAGTGAGGGAGATATATTTTCAGTTTTCTTTTGTTTGAAAATGATCTGTATTTTGCCTTCAGTTTTGGGTAATAATTTCACTAAGCACAAAATGCTCAACTCATAGTCATGTTCCTTTAACACTTCGAAGGCATTATTTCGCTATCATCCGGTCTCTACTGATGCTTTTCAGAAAGCAGCTGTGAGATTTATTGTTCATTTATAGGTAATTTAACGTGTTTCTCTCTGGTTAATTTAAGGTCTTCCCCTTCACGATGATGAACCTGGATGGTGAATTTTCTTTTCCTTTCTCTTCCCTTCCTTTCTCTCTTCTTTCTTTTCTCCCGTCTCTTCTTCCTTTCTTTATCTTTTTCACATGTTTTTTGCTTCTGTCTTTCACATATATTCTTCCAGATGAACTTTAGAATAGCTAGCATTTCAAAAAATTGTAAAGAGAAGTTAAATTTTGATTGGATTTTTTAAAATTAATTTGGAACAAATTAATACCTTGATATTGACATTCCCATTTAGAAACATGCTATTTCTTCCCATTTGAAAGTGTCTCTCTATAAACATTGGGTCATTTATCAAATCATCTTGCATAATTTGTGTTAAATACATTTATAGGCTTGCTACATTTTTGTTTCTATTTTGAATAGATTATTTCCTTTTTAAACAAAATCCACATTTTCTGTTGGTTATCGCTGCATTAAAGAAATCTACCAATTTTTAAAAAATTTTTTCTATCAAGATACGTCAGATTCCACACAGTATCTAGGGAAGTAGCATAAAGGTCAAAACTAAAAAGGGGATGCAAAGAGCAGACATTTTTTAAAAACTACGGCAGGGGCCACCTGGGTGGCTCGGTCAGTTAAAGGTCCGCCTTCAGATCAGGTCATGATCCTGGAGTGCTGGGATTGAGCCCCACGTAGGGCTTCCCTGCTCAGCAGGGAGTCTGCTTCTGCCTCTCTTCCCTGCTCCTGCTCTCTCTCTCTCCCAAGTAAATAGATAAAAACAATTCAGCAAAATCAGTTTTTTAAAAAAACTTTATTTTTTAAAGAACAGTTTTAAGTTTACACAAAATTGAGAGAAATCTAGAAAGATTGAAATCTGTTCTTTTTAAAAAAGAAATCTGTTTTTAAGAACAAGTATCCCTTATTAGACAAAAATCCAATGGCTAAAGAGTGCATTTTATTTTCAAACAGGGAAGGAAAACTAATAATTAAATACATCCAAGAAAAACCTTTTAATACATTTAATTTTCCTGCTAAAGATTAGATATATACATTGCAGAAAGTTCTTACAAAAGCTGAATCAGATTTAAGTGGGGAAATGAATACATAGAAAGACAGCATGTATTAAAATTAGAGTTTGAATGATATCTATCAAATGACACTTAAAGATACTAAGAAATTCCAATTCAGAGGAGAAGAAATAATTTTGGAGACATTAGGGAATATACCCACCTTTTTTCCTAGAGTGTATTTTAAAATAGACCCTGGAAATCATAGAATCAAAATCAGTATCTGAGGATAAAGTAAAAGAAATGATCAATTTATAGTTTAGAAATCTCTGAAAGAGCTTAAGTGGCTTCCTGACTTTGTAAAAACAAATCGTGTCAGACCAATTTAATCCCTTTTATGGCAGAATGATGGTCTGCAAAGATAAGAAGCATTTGTAAAACATAATGTATTTTAACTTCAAGAGATGTTTTTGTTCTACTGCATATGTCATGTTAATTATAAGCTGAAAGAGTATGATGGTGTGTACAATTCTCAATGGCTACTTATCATTAACTTGTTCCCAACTGGGAACTCATATTAACAGGCAGTTGCAAGAATTCATGGTGGAGTTCTTTGGATTCAATCATTTGGTTGAAAACCTAAACAAAAGATTTGAGATATCACTAATTAATCTGTGGATATTACAAAACTAAATACTAGTATTATTATTTGAGGCTGAACTTCAAAATAATCTTGAAATATTAGAAAGAAAAATTCTAAAAGATTAATCAATACTATAAGAGAAAACTATAAGATGTGGGGAATACCTTAGGAACATTCTGGGGATCAATTAGCTGTTGATTAAAAAAAAAAAAGATGGGCTCAATGGGAGTATGAAATTTAGAAACCATTCCCAGTATATTTGTGGGGCAGAAGTTGAGTAGGGGGTGTGTCAAGATGATCATAGATCAAAATGTGATAGTAGGGCCCACTGGCTGGCTCAGTTGGTACAGCATGTGACTCTCGATCTTAGGGTTGTCAGTTCAAGTCTCACAATGGGCATAGAGCTTACTAACAAAAAAAAAAAAAAGAAAAAAGACAAAGTAAACAAATGTGGTAGTAATAAAAAGTATGCATTAAAAAAGAGTAAGAAAGAAATGTGGAAGGAAGGAAAGAAAGAGAGGCAAATATAGAGTTTAGCTCTATCAAAAAACATGGCACCCAATATCTAAAAAATCACTTTTCTCCCCAATACTAGTCATGCATCTATTAGACCGTTATGTCTCATTTTAGTCCACACATTTTAAAAGGATGTGAAGAAATGGAAATGGATTTGAAGAAGAGCAACAAGAATGATTGAGGAGCTAGAATATACATCCTAGGCTGAAAGGTTAAGAATCTAGTATTGTTTGGACTAGAAAAGAGATAGGTAAGAGATGATTTTATCACTTTTAAGATATAAAGGATTTTTGTGAAAGATAACCACCATTGGTGATTTCTCAGGTCTATAGAGGATGAAAAGAAAACACAAAGGAGCTTAAGTTTAAGCAGAAAAGATCAGGTTTGGATAGAAAGCAGATGTCTCTGCCATGAGGGCGATGAAATTTGAAATGACTTCTAAAGGAGACTCTGAGCCAGGCAGCCATATCAGTCTCCATGTTGAAAGCACTGTTGAGCATGCAAACAGGTTTGAGAAAAATGACATCTCTCAGGAGTCAGCAAACTACCTCCTGCAGGCCAAATCTGGGCCACCATCTGATTTTGGGATAGCCCATGAGCTAAGAATGACTCGTACATTTTTAAATCATTTGAAACAAATCAAAAGAATGTTCCATGACAAAATTACGTGAAGTATGATTTCAATGTCCATAAATAAAGTTTTATTGGCACACAGCCATGCCCATACCTTGATGTATTTACTGTTTGTGGCTACTTTGGTGCATTGAAACGGTAGAGTCGAGTTGTTGTGACTGAGATCATATGGTCCCTAGAACCTAAAATAATTATTATATGGCCCTTTACAGGAAACATTTCCTGACGGCTGACCTACATGATTGTAGCCACTTACATAACACATGGACTTTTTTCCTCCAAGGTCTAGAAGCTTTCTTTGTTGTAGTAAAAATGGACGCCCTTGGGATCGGCTGAGGAATATAAGCAGCACATCCTTTGAAGCGTCTTTGAGAGAGCTTTGGGTCCACAGAAGAACACGCCAATGCCGCTGCTGCGGTAGGATAAGACAAGGAAAGAACACGTGATGCAGGAGCAAGGCTAGCCAGAAACCAAGACGGAGTTATAAAGTTAGTGAAGCCGTGGGGGTTGTGACTTTATTTTTCTCCACTCACTTCCTTTTTCTTAGGTTCTCTCTCCTACTCTCAGTGCCGTGCTCCCACACCGGTTCCCAGACTCTTGTTAGACCCTGAAACACACGGGCAGGTGGAGCCCAGGAGACTGTGGGTAGCAGGGCCGCGATGACAGGGGAGGGAGTTTCAGTGACAGAGGTGATAGCCTTGGATTTCTGGTCAGGTGACCCTGATTCGTGTCCTCGTGGATTGGTGACTAGAATGTGAGTTTCCTGCTCTGCTCTACTCATCACTGTCATCCCAGAGCCCGGAATAGTGCTTGGCACACAGTAAAAAACACACATTTGTTGAATGAATGAATAAATGGTTCCATTGATTACGATCTGCATGATCTTGGGCAAGATCTCAGTCTTGGCATGTGCAAAACAGAGAGACTAATGACTACATTATATGTTTCATTGAGAACAAAATGAGCTCATGCATTCAAAAAGGTTTAAAAAGTGTTAGTTATTATTAATACTTGTTCAGCCCTGCCTTTTTATAGATAATAAAATTTATACTAAAGTGATAGCAGCTTAGTTTATTTTCCCCTGTTGGAATGCCTTTGGTTTTCAAAGAAGGCCAAAAAGAAGAATTGCAAAGGAAAAAGACATTGCTGAAAGTGGAGTCACCCAAAAGCTGTCATCTCTAGTCAGGGCATTTCAGAAAACTGTGTAGAAGAGGTATTGTTGATTATAGTGACGGTCCCCGGGCTGCTCAGATCCCTTGGGACCACAGCTGCCAGCTCTGCATATCTATGAAGGACACACTGGTGCAAGGATTCAGGTTGTCCCTGGAAGTCAGGCACAGCCAGTCTCTACAGGGACTTACGGACGATGCTTCCCTTGTCTTGCACCGTTCTACTCCTTATCGCATTCTTCCAGTCTCTGGCACCAGTTGAATTAGTTAGTCTAGTCTAGAGCACAAGCTCTCCTACTTTGCTGTGCATAAAATCACCTAGGCAGATTGTTAAAACATAGATTCCCAGGCTTGAATCTAAGGAATGCATTTTTAGCAAGGCCCTCAAATCATATGGAAGCACATGGTCCTGTGAGCCACACTTTGAGAAACATTGTCTTGGAGAAATTCCTGGGACTCTAGGACTGGCCCGCCCAGCACCTCTGCTCCTTGATAGCTGGCTGTGGTTGGGAAGGTCCTTTATAGCCTCGTTCTTCTTAGCTTATATGTTAACATGGTTCTCAGCCATGTATCCAGTCCACATTTTAATTATGTGTTCCAGGACCATAATAAGCATGGTAGAAATTGATGGTTCAATTATATTTCAAACTCTAGCTTCAAAGGAACTTATCAAGTGGACTCATTCGTAAATGACAATATGTTTAAAATATATAGGTTCTATTTTTGAAGATATTATTCCCATGGTGAAATTTGAGAAAGTGCCTCTTTAGAAAGTATTTTCCACTGAAAAATAGGATTTTATGACTTAAGGAAACAACTTTAAGATGTTTATGGAAATAGAAGTCACCGATTAAGAATGCTGTTGAGGGGATGTGGTTTATTATGTCCTCAAAGCCCCTCGTTTCCTTATCTATGAAATGGGGGGCATTATAGGACCTAGCTCCTAGAACCTCCGAGAGGATTCGACATGACGTTGCAGGTACAGCCTTCCGTCCCATGCTTGGCACATGGCGAGCTCCAGTCACAGCCTACACTCTGACCTCCAGGATGTCGGTCTGCTCCACGGAGCTGAACAGAAGATGTGACGGGGGCTGTTACCCCAACGATGATTACAGTCCTCCTGGATCAGCACTCCTGCACTGGCTTGTTTGAATTCTGGAGTGAAACATTTTGAATGATAGATGGGTCAGGCAAAACCCTTCCCAGCGAAGAGTCACAGCTCGGCTTTGTGTCTGATGCCCAGAGGTATCCCTGCATCCGTGTTCAAAGACGCCGTTATGGGTGGTGGTATTTTTCCATTCGCGCAGGTGTCACCAAAGCGATTGCCCACTGGCCCATTCCCAACAGGCTGGAGTTGCCCTTTCGTTTGCAGTCATCGTGACTGTTTGCAGGTCCTGAGGATACTCTCTGATGTTCTGCCTTTAAGACTCCATTTCAAAGGGTTCTGACTGCTAGCGGCCAGGTGAACCACTGGTGTCCCCAGCCGTTCACAGCAACCCTCCCTCTTTTGAAGTTGTGGCTGTTACACTGCACAACGAAGTACACACTTGCCTGTATTCATGGAACTGTCGTGATTATGCAGTCGCCAAAAGGCCTCACAAAGGCCATTCATCATCTACTTTCACTAGCACTCTGCGCCTTCCTGGCCCCGCACAGGGCCGCCCATCTATCGTTTGCCTCGCTTACCCTCCTCGGTGTTTGAGGATTCAAGTGTGGAGACTTCTCGTCACGAATGCACACTGTGTGACTCACAGAGCTGAGAGTCTGCACAAATGGGGAAGGCACAGATGCGGCTGCATTTTTTTTTTCTTTCTTTTATGAGGCAATGGACAAGTACAACAGAACCCTAATAGGGTTGGTAGAGAAAAGAATTCTTCTATAAAGTTTAATTACCCACGATTGCTTAGAATTAAAAACAAGATTCCCTGTAAGAGAAGTATAAAAGCGCGAGGCATTATTCTTCAGTTTACAGCCTGCAAGCTGCAGAGCTTACACATGAATGAGGACTTGGATCAGGACGACATTAGCGGCATCGATCAGTCTGGGCTGCTGACTTTGACGAGAAAAGGACAAATTTTACACGAGCCGCAGAGATGGTTTTAACATTAGCAGTATTATTTTTAGCTCTGATAAACAATAAAGAGAATCCTCCCATTCCCCCTCTTATTTGCTAAATAACTATTGTGCTCTTTTCTGTGGGGTTTGATGCATTTTTCAAAACAGTTCAGCAATGCCATGCATGAAAGGCATCCAAAATGTCACCCACCAGGAGATTTCCGCTCAGCAGATATATGGGAGAGTGGGTGTGCCCGGGAGTAATCCCACCATCTTGCTGGATTCCCAGGTTCTGCTGCCTTGAGCCCTTCTCTCTTTAAATTGTACGTTTGTTTTTATGTGTTGGCTTTTATGCTTGGTAAGTTATAACCCTGTAGGGGCAGACCCTAAACCCCATTTAAAAAAAAAATCAAATTACTTTATACCCTGAGTGTGTTCTGCAAATAAAATAGTTAAACAGAAGCTTCCCATGGATTTATGAAGGCTTAGAAAGTAGACAAGGAGGGCTACAAACTTGGTATCAGACAATGGACACAACTTCTGGTTAATCTTTCCTAGTGAATGTTTTTCATTAGAAATTCCTCCAAATGATTCATCATATAATTATATTTTGTACAACACCTTCTTTTCACAACCACAGATGATAATTGTGTTGGCCAGCTTTTTTTTTTTTTTTAAACCCATCTCTCTCTTGATTTGTAGCAGCCTGCTCTGTGACTTTTCTCTGCATCCTAATTACTCAGTGGTTCATTAGGAGCTACAAACGTCCCTAACAGTGCTTGCTCACCACTGAGAATTAACTTGCTATTCCCACCATCTTCATTTTCTTTGGGAAGAATTAGGAATCTGGTCCCAGCTACCACATCCTTCTCACGGTCCCTTCACTTATTGATGCTGGCCACTGTGCTCAGCTCCGTGGAGCACAGACAAAAGTTGCTGCCTTTGAGGATGGTCATGGTCAAATAGAAAATGAAATAAGAGAGAAATAAAAGACTCGTAGCATTGGATGCCAAGGAATGGTAGAGCCATTTTTCTTCCCATCCTCTCTCCGTCCCCTCTCTGATAAAACACAGAAATGTATACACCTTCATACAGAAACATGCTAATATGGTTCCCATATCTAAAGATTTTCTAGGTAAAACCATCAAACACACTTAGCAGAATAATGACAAATCTACTTGTGCTCACCCAACCTCCCTAATCTTCGCTACCACAAATAGAATAAGGCCAGTAATTTTCACTGAATCTTCACCTGACTCTAACTGGACACTGGATATCCTCTGGTGGAAAGGAACTATTGAAACACAGTAACAATATCCCAGTCATAAGTTAATGGTGGCTTTATTTTTCTCATAAAGCTCTCATATATCATGTGTGGGATTTCCACTTAGATCTATTTCTTTTGGTATTCCGAACATTTTAGTCATATAACAATGTTAAGAATATCCTATTAGATAGAGGGTCCTGTATGCTATCATCAGAATGTGAATTTCTCAAAAATATCATTTAAAAACATTTTGCACATATGCATGTACAAATGAGAACTGGAGAGTGTGCACACAAGCAAATGTGGTTCCAGATGGACACATTTACTCGATTTAGTATAAAGGTATTTTTACATTTCTGAAAACAATGGGTGGTCTAAAATACATTCCTGCAATATGGGTTAGAAGTTCCCAATCATATGGTAAGTCGGCACCTTTCTCCGTCGTTGGGTTGGATTGAATAGTTCTATCAAACGGTAGTACTCTTCTGAAGAGTCTTTATTTGTTCCTTCAAGAAAAGAGAAACACTTCTACTCAAGTTTTGGAGAAATGGCCACATCTTCAAAGTTTTTATGGTCGTTAATTACATGAAGTTTTACACCTACATGGCACGGGAAGTTATTAGCAGATAAGTCAAAAATGGCGAACGAGAAATACTCGGTGAAATGTAAGATCAAAGACTTTCCTATGGAAAATCATTTCTTCAATTAATTAAAAAACAACCGATCCACAGATCCAGACAGTTGAGTATATGCACAATGTGTGTGTATCCAAAAAGTAGCTGGATGTGACAAAGATACATATGTTTTCATTCTGTGTACCTTTTTGGAAATGATTCCTTGATTTTCTGAATATTTTGTGAGAGCTTGGGAACAGGTCGAGACCATTTACAAAAAATGAAATACAGCTTCCATATTTGTGAAACATACACATTTCTATAGATTAGGAAGACGTGACTCTCGATGCCTGTATTAATTAACCTACCATAATTTAGTCAGGAGAATGGTTTTCATTGTTCTGTGTTTGAACTACGTTTCTGGTCTTGTCCAATGCAAGCCATGTACAGCGAACGTCACATGCTTGCAAGTTTGGGCCAATCAAAGGCTTACGTTCTATATCCACTTACTAGTTGGTGATCTTTTTTTTTTTTTTTAAAGAGTTTCTTTTTTTTTTTTTTTTTTTAAGATTTTATTTATTTGACAGAGACAGCCAGCGAGAGAGGGAACACAAGCAGGGGGAGTGGGAGAGGAAGAAGCAGGTTCCTAGGAAGGAGCCTGACGTGGGGCTCGATCCCAGAACGCTGGGATCACGCCCTGAGCCGAAGGCAGACGCTTAACGACTGCGCCACCCAGGCGCCCCAGTGATCTTCTTTTAAAACCAGACTTGTGTTTTGTAATACAGCTGATAAAATTACAAAAATTAATTGCAAATAAAAACAATGGAGTACACTTTACCATTTTTCTACTTTCAGTCTTTGATCTCTTTTTAATTTTTTCCTCCCCTTTCCTTATTTTTATTCATTTTGATGCCCATCAATTTGTTTCTCTATTACTGTTATTTTTGCAATTTTCTGGTTCCTTTGGAGCTTGCACTATTCTCTTTGATCTGCTTCCCTTCGAGCTTTATTTTTGGTGCTGTTTTTCATGTTCTGTAAAAAAAAATATTTTTGCCCCTCTTCCCTTTATTCTTTTGATTTAACTCCTTCTTCTTAGAACAAGAACAAACTCCAGCTTTGAGTGAACAGGTAAATGTTTTTAAAAGAGTAAGCCCTAAGAATCCTGGGCTTCGTGCTGATGAATAGAAATGGTCGAGAGCCTACTTCAAAGGCCCTCAAGAACAAAGAACCTTTTCTGAGGCCACTAACAAATCCACCAATTCTTTCTGACCCATCCTTGCCAAAAGATATGAGCTAATGACAGGAAAGACCTGTCTTGTAAGAGTAGCCAAGTAGGCTTGGGAACAAACATATCCTTGACATAATCAAGGAAAAACATACTGTTTATCTCTTTAATAACCATCTTGAGGAAAATTAATGTTACTTTGTCCTTTGTGCGGAACAATAATTGGATTGTGTGTTTCATTTATATCTGGACAAAGGCCAGGATATTGAAATACTTCTCAAAATTAGATTTTCTTGTTTAAAAATTAGATTTTATTGGCATTCTCTTTCTGAGATTTCTTCATTAAAAGCTTCATTAAACATAAATCTTCTTTTACACAGCAGAAAACAAAATTATTTTAAGGAGGTCATTTTAAAAGTCTTTTGGAAGGGGGGGTGCTGAGCTCTCTACTGGTGACTTGTCTTACCGACGCTCTGGCATTCCAGGGAAGAAATGATCATTAATCTTTGCCAACATGTGTCTTACATTAATTACATCGATAGCTGGAGCTGTATAACAAGTTGTGTTCCAGTGTCTGAGGCTGTTTTTAAAATTTGGGGGCTAGGAAGTTTGCGGTAGAGGCTTGATTTGGTGACAGGCTTAAGGGGCCTCTTTTACTCCAGGGGAGATGAAGTTATCCATCAGCTAATGTGCTGAAAAGCTCAATTGGATCTTAAGTACATTTACATACTAAACTTTGATTACAGTTCCTGAAAAGGAATGAACACACTCTTCACAAGGGCAACAAGAAAAGTGACAACTATGTGGTTTTCCTGCCTTCAAACTGTTTCCTATTCCTCAGTCCCGGCATGCTTGGACGACACGCTTCCCAGCCATAATCGTCCGGGCAGCATGCATGCAAACTCTGTTCTGTTCTTGGGTCTCCTGGTGCTGTTTCTGGCTCACACCTTTCTGAGGGAAGGATAACTACATGGTTTGGTTTGAAAGGCCTTCCCCACTGGGCTGCAAACTTCACGTGTAACAGAAATAAACAAATACAACGTGACTCATCAGTAAGGGGCAACCTAACGAAGAGCGGTCCTATCTATAAGAACTCAAAGTAAAGATGTATGTGTCCCTGTCAAAAGCCTACAAGTGGGAACATTCATCCTATAATTGAAAACTAAGTGTAAAACATTTATCAGATGAGTAGATGCGTTTTTCCAAAAGGAGAAAATACCAACAACAACAAAAAAATCTGGGTCGTGGTTGTAATACATGAGCTTGTAACATTTTGTTAGTGTTCCAGCTACCATCTTTTCAAGGAACTCACAGATAAAATGATCCAGTCTCTGCCCCTGGACAAGTATCTGATGGGTATGAGATGAAGGGTGGTGGCTTCAGGGCTCAGAGGAGGCTAAGGGTCTAGGAGTTGGGATGGGACGTTGAACAGGCAGCACAAGGGACCCAGATTCTGAGGCTCTGGAATCTGGGATGCGTTCAAAACACCACATTTAAAGAGAAGATGGGACACTGGACCTAGATTTTAGGCCAAGTGTCAGCAAGAGTCAAGGCAAGAAACAAAGTAGAGCCACTGGGTTTCAGAAGTGGTGCCTGGAGAGTCCCAAAGCCACTGGCCATGGGCTTGTCCAGCTCTCATAGGTCATCTGAGGATGGAAGCAACTGAGCAGTCGGTCTACTCCCTCCCTCCCTTAACCCTGAAGTTCAAGGTTAAGCTTTTCGTGGCCTCTCGTGTTGGCAATCTTTTATTCTCAGGACAATTCAAGGTCAGGAGAAGGTCCCCACTACTTCTAACGGACTCATTCCTGGGCTGATGCAGGCCTGGTGTGCTCAGGAAGCCAGAGCCGCTGCAGTGAATGCTCTTGGTTTGGGTCTGGCGTTTCTTGGGCAGGATATACAGGGTTGGCTGGGGGTCTTACAGGGCTGGACCTGGATAGGTTATGAACATTGGACCTGGTCACTCTCCCCCCCCTCACCATACCTCCTTCAAACAGCTGCTTCAGGGACCTCTCAAAAATTTAGTGATGATTAATAAAAAAGAAAATGGACTAGTTCTGGCACAAAAAGAATATTAGAAAAATGTAAAAAAGAGCAGCCAAACTGACCAAAAGATGAATAATATTCATCAGAAGAGTATTCCTTAGAGCAGAAAACATCGAGGGGATTATGGGAGGTTTCAGGATGCAATGACCCGGATGAGAGACCACAAAGCAGCAGCGCCAGAACTTCCGGGAGAGATGGAAACAGGGACTTAGTCAGAAAGACCCTAGAAGATTTTAATTTACTCTTAATGGTTCAATACTGATAAGGTGGACAGAAGAAAGGTCAGGGTGGAGAAGATGTAAATGACATGATTAATCTGATATCTACGAGTAATTTATAGTAAACTCTGTGACCTACAAACAGAGAATATGTTGTCCTCTCCTCCGCATATGGTAGTTCTTTGAACTCCTGTGCATTTGAATTTGCTTCTTTGTCTATATCTCATCGTTTCCTGGTTCTAATACGGTTCACATCTAACATCTCCCGCGTGTACGTCTCCAGCCTGAACACCTCTGACTCCTGACTCCGATACCTGCCTGCTTGACATCTCCACTTGGATGTATAACAGGCATCTCAAACCAAACATGTCAAAAAACCGACCTCTTGATATCCTGTGCCTGCAAACCTGCTCCTCTTAGTCATCCCCAAATTAGTAAGTGTAAGTCCATTCTAGCTGGGGTCATGCCAGTCTTCCATCTAATCCATCAACCAGCCATGTCAGTTCTAACTTCACAAAATACCGGCATCCAACGTGCCTCTCAGCATGTGCCCTGCTCCTAATCCGAACCACCACCACTGTTTACCTCCTCCCCGCCTTTCCACTTCTGCTCTAGGACACTTATTTATTCTCTCACAACAGCCAGAGGTGATCTCATTAAACGTAAGACAGATCATGTCACTCTTCTGCTCAAGCCTTTGAGTTTGAGTGGCTTCCTCTCTCAAAATAAAATCCAAAGCCTTATAATGGTCTGTGATAGTCCCCCAGTTACCTCTCTTATATGCCTTCTGCCCCTCTTCCTCTTACCCACTCTGTTCCAATCTCACTGGCCTCCTGGATCATACCAGGAACAGTGTCTGCTGCCTCAGGATCTTGGCACATGCTGTCCTTCTGCTCTTTCCCAGTTATCTATGTGGCATGCTTCCTCACTTCCTTGGCCTTTCTTCAAATATGTAAACTATTATTTAAACAAGGACAATATTAGGACATACTTACTTTCAAGAACAATAGATAATGGGGATTCAAAGCAGAGACTGAGTTAAGGGACACGGAATAACAATGATAAATATTTGCATTAGTGCTTTGCACTTTACCAAGCTATGTATTTTTTGAACTATGAAAACAACACTATGGCCACATGGTGTCATTCATATTTCTACAGTGGGGCCCAAAAGCTCGAACAAGCTACCTTGTCTAAGGTCACATAGCCAGTAACTTCAAGAATTAGAAAGCACAGTCTTCACTCATGTCCTGTGGTCCCAGAGCAAATGCTCTTCCTCCTCTACATTGAGGTTTTATATATAATGATAATAATACAGTAATGTGATGAGATAATCATAATAATGATAGCAGCTAACATTTATTGAATTCAAAGCACTGTTTTAAGCACTTTCTATGTATTCACACAGTTAATCCTCACAGAAGCCTGGGAGGGAGGCACTATTATTAAGTGCAGCTTACAGAGAAGGAGACGAAGACAGTGGCAGAATAATAACCTGTCCAAAGTAAGCTCGTGGTTATGGTGGAGCCAGGATTTACACCCAAGCACTCAGGCTCCAGAACCTGGGTCTTTAACCACCACGTTAAATCTCTGCTTGGTCTTATAATAACTTTTTATCTGCTTTGCTGAACATGCTAGATACAATTCACAGTTGGACATAAGTGAATTCTCCAGTTGGGTAAGTTGAGATCAACTGTGTTCACTGAACATTTCTTCAAGACCTAGACAGTTTAAGAAATACCATCTTAAAAAAAAATACCATCTTTGATTGAAGTGTGAATCATTTCAGTGCAACTGCTAATTTTTAGATGTTGAAAGCCAGTCAAGCGGAGGTCTGTGGTTTCTGGAAAACCCCATGACCACCCTTTCTAAGGTCGATATTTTCTCTCTACACAAGGTACCCACTACTACACATTGAGCAGTTCGTGCTCTAGACTTTTCCATCTCCGCGGCAGGCTCCAGGGAGGATCCCACAGGTAGAGGACAGAGAGCGCCTTACCTGGGGTGCGCGTAGGCCATCTGCCGGAACTCATTGCTCCAGTTAGGTCTTCCGTAGAACGTTTTCTGCTTTAACCCCGTGATCACGTCAGTGCTTTCATCCCAATGTAAAGCAATGTGAACGGCCTAAAATAAAAATTGTGGCATCCGGTGACATTTAGAAAAAAAACCAGAAACCTGCTTCTAAATTAAAGATCAAGTAATTATGTTCATTTGTAGATTGACTACTTCTAAAAATTTCTTTATGTGGCTAGAGATGTTTATCATTAGTATCAGAAATCACTGATCTTGCATTTTGGGATAGACATCCATCTCATTTATCTCTGTGTTCCACCTCGGGCACTAGTGAAACAAAGGGTTTGATGTATCCCTGGGTGAGCTACTGTAACGTGAACCTGGGAGGATTTTTCTTGACGAGGGTGAGAGTAGTACAGTAAATATGGTTAAGAGAAAGCAAGCATTAAGCTACTTCTATTTTCCTGCCAAACTTCTCAGAAATTAATCTCTGCTTCTGTCCCCATTCACTTAATATTAAACCTTAGGGATTTGAGAAGGGCACTGACAGATTAAAATGATAGGAAACGTTCAGGAAGCAGCTGGATCTCACAATCAGATCTGCCCACTGGGTCGGAACAGTTTGAAGTGCACTGTCCAGGTTCTAGTGCTGGGAGGAGGCGGAGTCTGGCAGACAGACTCTCGTGACCAAGCACAGGGAGGGGCAGGGCTGGAGCTCCGTGCCCAGCCATTTGTCTTCAAATTATCTGAAAGCACCCCAGGCTTCAGGTAAGCAGTGGTCGATAAATAAGAGACTGGGGCATAGCACTGTCTACGGATGGTGTTTTAAGTTGCTGAATCTTGGTAGCTACTTCCTTCTTACCCCCTGGGATTTGTGTCTTCTGTGCTCACCCCTTAGGCACCCATACAGCTCTCGGGTTCATGTGTTTCACACCCTTCGGTGCTCCATTTGTTCATGTCCTCTGACTTAGCCTGCTCCTGACCAGTGTGGCTAACAACCGTGCTGGGGCAACCCTTACCCCAGGTAAGGCCCCCACAGACCAGTCGGTGATGGCAAGAATAGTGGTGGAATCGCAGAAGCCCGGGCTGCAGGAAGTTGCTAGCAGGCAGGTCTGACCCCAGGTGGCAGGGATCCTATGGGAATGGAGTTTGGGAATCGGGGACTCCAGAGAAGGAGCAATGGTGAGAGGACGGCAGGATCCTCTTCTTGGGCAGGTTTATCAAGACGGAGAGGGAAGCATGAAGTAAGACACAAGAGCTCAGGAACAGGAACTGAGGTGGGAGTTGAGGATTGAGCCTTGAAAAGTGGCAGAAGCCCTGTTATCAGAACTGGAAGTCAAGGTCAGCCTCCAGATTAGAACAGCACCATGGCAGCCCCGCAGCCCCCTTGCCTAACAGTAGGATTGACTAGCCATATAGGCAGCTGGTTTCAGCTGCGGGCAAAGAAGGCAGAGGCAGCCAATTTACTTTTGACTAAGTGCCAACTCGAAGGACCAGCTCGGGCCTATTCTCCTTGGCTTCCCTGCCAACCACATGGCTGAACGCTGCTTCTCCTTGATTCTATATGCCTTATAAAATCCTATTTCTTCTACTTCTCTCTGACTCTTCTTTTCATTCAAGGATGAAACGTTAGATTTGTTTTCTTATGATCTTTTCCTATCTCACAACACAGCTGCCTTCCCAGTCTCCAGTCCCGTTTGGACCCCTACTCCCCAAAGAACTTTCATTTTCATGGTCCCAATGAGCGTCGTCTACAAGGATGACTACCAGCTTTCTCCCCCACGCCCTCATCTTCCCGCCAAAGCAGAGTCCTGGGTCGAACTCCCCAAGCATATTTTTATGTAAATTTTTTTCTGTTTCTTCAAATTGATCATCATAGCTCAAAGTGAATCTTCAAATAATGTGCGACTTTGGTTTCTTTGCACGTACAACTGTTGAGCGATTCCTATAGGCAGGCAGAGTACTACGAGCGCAGTACAAAAAGAAAGAGAGAAGGCCGTTGTTTTGTGAGGAAATGGTCATCAAAGGGAGGGGAAGCCCATGTGCACAATGTCGATGACATAAGTCAGACCAGGATCCTTCTTTACTAGAGACAGAAACAAAGCGCTGTTGGAGAACGAGACAAATTACCCTGCTGAAGCCCCAAGTATTTTGGCTAAGAGAACTGGGGATGGCCAGGGCTTCAAAGAACCATTCCATGTCTAGGCAGTGGAGAGGACAGAGGACATTAAGTGGCTGTCAGGGAGAGGGAACAGAGAGGGAAGACATGGAGATATGCCAGGGCATGATGGGAATGCAATAGAATGAGTTGGTTGCCATCAGGTAAGGAAGGGCCCTAAAGTCCTTGTGGAGAAGTCTGGGTGTTATTTAATAGAAAAAAAAAAAAGGCCCTTTTCTACTTGTGTTAGTGGTACTGTCGAGCTACCAATCAGTAATGTTCAACCATTTGGAATTATATTTGTTCCATATTTCTCAGCCCAGTGTTCAATTAATCTCCAAACCCTGTTGATTTGCCCTTCATAATACCTTTTCCATCTGTCCCTTCTGTTCTTGTCATTCTGCCACTTTGAGGTTGTTGAATGCAGTTTCACAATTGGCCATGTCTAAAACAGCCTTTTGATTCCTCACTGACAGAATGCACCAATTATTTTTTCCTGGAATTCGAGCATCTGAAGAGTTTCAACGTGTCACGACAAAAATTTAAGAACACGTCAATTTTAATTTGTATTCAGAAAAACGTATATCTTAAAGCATACTTTGAGAAGGGGCAGAGATAGGATGTATTGTCACCAAATCAAACAGGGCCTCAGTCTCAAAACTCCCAAATGACTGGGAAGTCCAAGATGGACACTCGAAATCCATTCACTTTAGAAACTGAAGACCAAGCAGTCCTCAAAAGCAAAAAAAAAAAACCAAAAAACCAAAAAACCAAAAACAAAACAAAGGCTGTATCTGTACTTCATCAAATGGATCATTAGTCAAAAATCCCGTTTGAATAAGGAAAATGTTTGTTTGGAAAACATAATTAACACTATTTAATTCATTAAGATGTCTTAAGCCTCGTTCCCAAGAAACCTGTATTTCAAATTATCCCAAAGGAATGAATATTTAAGGCTGACTGCAAATAAGACCCTAAAAATTCATTTAGCTACTGAATTTCTTACCCAAAGGCATAGAGTCAAATTTCAGCGATGTCCTGTAGGGCGTGTGTGTGTGTGTGTGTGTGTGCACGTGTGTGCGCACGCTTATGAGAGCGAGCGAGCGGGAGAGCGGGAGTACCCACTCTCAGGAACACATTCATTTGTAAATTTAGTGATTAATGCAAATCTTGGCTCAAACATACTTTCCTTAAAGTAAATATCAACAGGAGCAGCTACGGAAGTGCTGATTAGAACATACATTTCATAAACCTAGTGATCACTTTGTTGTTAGCTTCCGTATTTGAGGAGCTAAAAAAGATTTAAAGCTTAGTAGTTATCATTCAATATTATCAACCCTGAAATTCTACCCCAGTGCAATATTTTGATATACATCATTTTTGGTAAACTGAACCTTCATATTTCATTGATACAATATACTGCAGAACATGGGTCACGACAGATCCTCTTGATCTTAGGTGAATGAACATAGGTGCACACAATTTCTAAGAATGTCTTAAGAAAAAGAAATCTCTAGATAAATCATGTATTCATAATGATTATTTTCTATAGATGTTTACATACTTCACAATACAAAATGTTGAATGTAAACACTTGGGCGTTTTTTTTCTTTTAACTTTGAATAACTCAAAGCATGGAATGAGAACCAATCAGGAGCTGAACAAGACAATACAAGCTCATCAGTAATATTCACTTGATGTCACATTTAATGACAACTTTTAATGACATAATTCTTCTTGGATCTCCATGCTTGAGATTGTCTTCCCTCCATGAACCAACTTCTTGTCCAATTTTCTTTCCTACTCCTCACCAAGTTAGCTGTGTATTTTTTTGTTGCTATGACTTGAATAGCTCTTTCTAACCTGGTTTATTTTATTCTTCTTTCCTTTTTAAGAACATACAAATAATTCTTTCATGCCATCAGATAACTATATAGCTCATTACTGACACTGTTCCTCTGCTCTTTGCTCTATTATTAGATGACTTACGTAATACTGATCATTCCAAGAGTTTTATCAATACCTGATTTTCATCCCAGCCAGTAAGAAATATATGATAACTCAGAAAATGAGCTTTCCCTCGCTCACTCATAAGTGTTTCCAGCGAGAGTAAGAGATCAGCAAACCACTCAAAAGCCTTTGGATCCCGGCAAATCCAGTAGAAATACACCTGTCAAGAGAGAAGACAAGAGAACGGATCTGTCCCTCTTCTCATAATGTGCTGATAATCACAGACTACTTTATCTCCATTAAATTATTTGAGCTCAAATGGGCACTTCTGCAAAATGACATGCTTCTCTCTGCCAGGGAACAGTCACACTGTGATTTCTTTTGAAAAATTTCACATTGTGTTTGAAAAAGTCCAGAGCGAATTCAGAGTCAGGAGTCTGTGGGCTGTTGCCAGTTTCACTGGATGAGGATCAATTCACCACATTCCTGGCTGTGCTTCTTTTGAACGAGGTTAATAATCATAACTAGCTGTGCCTTTCACGGCTCCCAAAGGGGGACAAAACCATTAGACCAACCTCCTTCATCTTTACTCATGACCTAAGCTTGGGATTTGAACTCTCTTCTCCAGAGACCCCACAGGCTTGTGCACTAATCCACTTCACCTTCACGACTTCCGACTTCTGGAGGGTGGAGATTATGGCAATTGCAGAATCAAGCCCCACAGGCCAGAAGTTTCCCTCGGCCACACATATCAGTGTCCAAGAAAGCTGGTGGGTGTTGGTTAAGGTTGTGTGTCAACTACTATAATGAAATTATGTCTAGGAACATTTGTTTTTAACTCTCTGTGTTTAGCAAATGGCATGTGACACGAAGTAGTCTGGGTTTGCTGAAATAAAGGCTTAGCTTTTGTGCTTTGGGTTTTAAGTAATTGTATCTAGAAGAATCCACAGGAGAAAGATCTATTAATTCTCTTGATTTTTCTCACACTCCTACTCCTTGCTGCTCACTACTGTTTCCTGCACCCCTTCTCCAAAGAGACTTCTCTATTGCTTAACAAGATCTACCAGGGGGCTGGCCTTGACCTCCACCGGGAAATATCTCCTCCAATAGATGGTGTATACTCCTGCCTCCCCTCTCCACCAGCCAGCCTGCAAGCTCACAATCATGATGAAAATTATACATGAGATTTAATTAACAGATAAGTTCATGAGGAAAAAAAATTCACAGAATGTATTTTAAGGCTAAACATCTTGCCTATTTTCTCCAGGTTTGTGCAGGAGTTTATAATATTAACAGTCAGTAAGGGCAAAAGCTAGTGAGGATAAGCCCTTTTCTCTTAACAAAACAGATGGACATAGGGGAAGGGAAAAAAAAAAGAGAGAGAGGGAAGCAAACCATAAGAGACTCTTGATTATAGAGAACAAACTGAGGGTAGCTGGAGGGAAGATGGGTGGGGGATGGGCTAAATGGGTGACGAGGATTAAGGAGGGCGCTTGCTGTGTTGAGCACTGGGTGTTATATGTAAGTGACGAATCACTAAATTCTACTCCTGAAACCAATGTTACACTATACGTTAACTAACTAGAATTTAAATGAAAATTTGGAGAAAAAAAAAAAAAGAATCAGAGCCCAATATTTGTTGGACAGCTATGGCTCAGAAAGCACTTTCAGTACTATTCCCAGCTCAAATAATAATCTCTAAGTGTGTTAACCCCCAAAAGGAGTGCCTGTCTCTTCGCCGTTGTGAATTTGTGCCAATGGTTCCTTCTGTTGAACGCCCCATGGACCCCCACAAGTATAGCGATTGTTTTCATCCACTCATTTGTTGACTCAACAAATGCATATTCCACGCTTACTCTATGTCAAGACTGTTCTCCTCTCCAGGACTTTAAGAGTAAACAGAAGGGGCAAAAATTTGCCGTTCTCCTAGAGTTTGCATGTAGAAGGAAAAGAAAGATGGTAATAAGTAAAACAGAGTACATGAGAGAGTGATAAATACTGTGGAGAAATGCAAAGCAAGCTGGAAAGGGCTGCAATAGTGAGTCAAAAGTTCAAGGGACAGGAACATTTGAGCAAAGATGAAAGGAGGCAGAGGAATCATGGTTGGGGCAGGAGCCCTACAGAAGGAGTGGAAGCTTTGGGGAAGAGCCGGGGGCCTGTGTGGCTGGAACTGTGCAGGAGGCGAGGGCAGTAAGGGATGAGGACTGATGGGAAGGCTGAGAGGTACAGATGCGGGGTTTGGGGCCATCTTGACTTCTGCTCTGAGTGAGGTGGGAAGGCATTGCCTGGCGTTGAGCAGGGGAGCGACAGGGTCTGAGAAAGGATCGGGAGGAAGGATCCCTGGGAGAATGGAGGCCAGGAGGCTGATTTTATATCCTATGTTGATGATGAGTACTGCTATCTTATTGCTTTACACTTTGCATCGTGGCTAATCTATTCTTTGAAAACCTTTTTTTTTTTTTTTAAGATTTTATTTATTTATTTGACAGAGAGAGACAGCCAGTGAGAGAGGGAACACAAGCAGGAGGAGTGGGAGAGGAAGAAGCAGGCTCCCAGCGGAGGAGACTGATGTGGGGCTCGATCCCAGAACGCCGGGATCACGCCCTGAGCCAAAGGCAGACGCTTAACGACTGCGCCACCCAGGCGTCCATATTCTTTGAAAACCTTAGCCCTCCTTTCGACTTGCTTTGCTCCCGGTGGAAACAGAAAATCTGCCCCTACTGAGGCACCTCCCCTCCTTCCTGCTCTCAGTAGGCTGTTTTACCCATCCCTACTGAGGCACCTCCCCTCCTTCCTGCTCTCAGTAGGCTGTTTTACCCATCCCTACTGAGGCACCTCCCCTCCTTCCTGCTCTCAGTAGGCTGTTTTACCCATCCCTACTGAGGCACCTCCCCCTCCTTCCTGCTCTCAGTAGGCTGTTTACCTAGGAACTTGATGGTAGCATTTGGATGAGAACAAACATCATTGATTTATTTTCTTTTATTTCCACTCCTTAAGGGACGGGCTTCAAATACATTCATATAGGAACAATACCCCACTTACTTTTTAGAAAACTTGTCAATTTCAAATCCAGTCTCAATCATCCTTACTTGAAAAATGCCCACATCTTAGCTTCCTGCTCACACTGACCCTTATCCTTTCAAATAGAAATCATGCCTGTCCTTGCTTTCTTGTGGCTTCGCAGCGTGTCAGCCTTCTTAGGGCTTGCCAAGCCTTTTATACTTTTTACTTCCTTGTAATGGCTTTGTGTGTTTTTCCCTCTGTAATTGACTCACAGGTGACACTGGACAGCTTTGGTGCAAGAGGCAATGAAGGAACCCTGAATAGGCTCAGAAGTGCTTCAGGCAGAAAGAGAAGAAAAGAGACTTTGAACAGAGAAAGAGGCTATTTACGTTGACTCTCTTTCATCCTAACGGTGAGGGACACTCACTGTGAAGGGACAGGGCAGTTCCACTTCCGCATTTCGTCCAGTAGGAATGACCTGGTCACCAGTAGAACAAATATCCCAAACAACAGGCTACACCTCTGTGATCTGCCCAACACTCACCCCTCCTCTGTCTCCAAAAATAAAAAAAACCCCGAAATCAGTTCCCTGTCTTTAAAGCTTGGCTTCCAGAATTCTGTAGCTGATATCAGAGGCCCCATATACTTCAGGTTACTTTAAAAAAAGTTTTGTTAAACAGAAAGTCATCCTCAGTCAAGAGATGAAAGTTCTGAACTTTCCTAGCAACGAAGTTATTGCTTTTAATAGGACTCATCCCACACATTTCTGCAGAGCTAATGGAGTCCCAGATGTTTTAGGAGACAACTGCAGGAGTGGACAATGGCTTTCGGGAGTTTCGTGTGCGTGTTGCAGGCCCTCAGGTCACATCCTTCCTGGCATGGACCACCATGCGAAACTCAGCCACCTCCACCTCGGAGGGCCTGGGTGTGTGCAACACGCAGCGCTGTGTTCTCTGCACGTGCCACCTCTTCCCCATGCTCCCTACAGCTCTAGAATTCTGCAGACTTGCACGTGGCCCAGGTCAAGGCGATCAGGGGCCAGAAGGAAATGGACCTGTGCTACTTTTTGAGAAACAATTTCAGAAATGGAATAAGAAAAGCTAGTCATCTATTTTACTAGCAGAGTCCACAGAAGCTCCCTGTCTCATGGCCTGGATAGGCATCCCCAAACACAGGCAGGGGACACATCCTCCAGTACAAGATGTGTTTCTTTAGATCCCAAATCCATTTCCTGAGCCTGGAATGGGGACAAAATTATTTATTTATATGTCTGTTTATTTATGGCCCGGAACCTCTCCAAAGAAGGCGATTGCACACAAGAACACAATTTTATGATGCCGTGTGGCAGAGTGATTAAACATTGTGAGCTCTTGAGCCCTCTAACCTGTCCTAGACTCGCAGCTTCCCCAGCTACAAGCTGGGTAACCGGGGGCAGTTTTTTTAACTTGAACCTAGATCACCACGTATATAAACAAACCAACAAAACAGCCCTCTAGAACCACAACCTGTGAGATTATTGTGAGGATGAGAGGTATGGTTCATGGAAGCATCTAGCACAATGTCTGACACAGGCATTAAGCGCTCAGAGCTGTTCGTTGTGATTGCCGCTCTCTTCGCTGTCCTTTGGAGGAGCTTACAGAATGAATACCATGTGTTTATATTAGAGACAGCAAAGGGAATAATTTGCCTTACTTTGGGGTCTGTGTTCCACTGGGCCCTTGTGAATTATAGAGGTGGTGATCACTGAGAAGAGGTGAAGCCCAACTTTATCTCTAGTACCAGTCTGGGAACCTCGGCATTGATCGTACAGATGCGGTCCTGACCGAGGAACCCCTTCACTAGCAAAGTGCGCTCCACGCTGTGTGTGTGCTAAACCCACAGGAGGCATTTTATGGGGTGCCAAGGTTGACCTTGACCTTGACCCAATGCCTCCACCCAGGAGAAGTCCAGTGGAGTTGCACTGTGACCTTGCCTCCTTCTGGACAGTGCCCTCTGTTCCCCACAGTTATGAACTGAAAGTTTGTGTTGTCTCCAAATTTATATGTTGAAACCCAATATGATGGTATTGGGAGCTGGGGCCTTTGAAAGGTGGTTAGAGTTAGATGAGGTCATGAGAATGGGGCCTCCAGGCTGGGATTAGTGTCCTTCTGAGAAGAGAAAGAGACCAGAGCTCTCTCTATCTCTGTGATGTAAGGACACGGCAGGAAGGTGGCCATCTGCAAGCCAGGAAGAGAGGCCTCATCGAAACCCAACCATGCTGGCTGCCTGATCTCAGACTTCCAGACTCAAGAACTGTGAAAAATAAACATTTGTTGTTTAAGGCACCCAGTCTATTCTATTTCTGTTATAGCAGCCTGAACTATATGCTGTGTGCTAAGATATCCATGCTGTACAAAATAACACAGCACTGACAGAAACTTCGACAAGCAGGGTTATGGAGACTTTCCCCTGAACGAATCATGACCATTTTCCAAAAAAAGAATTTTTCTCTCTAAAAAGATAAAGACTTTGAGTGATTAGAAAACATAAATAAATGTTTATTATCCTCAATAAATGGTAGCTATTTCGTCCTGGTTTTTATTTTGTTGTTGCTGTTGTAAAGGTCTTCCTGGATAAATACAATAGCAAACAAATTTTGAAGCAACTATTCCTTCTTTTTGAGAAACTTCCTAAATGTGGCTTCCATGTCCCATTTTAAGGAAATATAATTATAAAATAATTTTTCTGGTTATCTATTATAAGACTGAGACCAGTCTTTGTCAGTTGTTTTTAGTCTCTAAGACTTTTTCTTTAAAAGACCTTTAAAGTTAATTATTTCATGGCTGTATTACTGCTTTGCCCGATGAGGGAGGACTGACCTTGTTGGTGCCTCAGTTTGTTCTAATTATAGTTAATAAGACTTCTTGGGCAACCAAAATGTTCATTAATAATAAAATCATTACATCAAGTGGGGGGATATCCATACTTCGGAATACTCTGAAGACAGTAGATAAAATGAAGTCAGTAGGTATTGACAGCAAAGGTGCTCTAAGCCATATTATAAAGGGCAATGAAAACAAAACAAAGTGCATCTCTCTCTCTCCCCCTACCCACATCTCTATTTATGTATAAATAAAATAACACCCTGTGTATGCGTATGGGTGCAAATACATGGAGAAGCAACAGAATGAGACATGCTCCGTTGTTTAATGGTGAACCCTTAGAGGGCAAAGTGGTGGCGGTGGTTAGTTTGGGGAGGAAGGCTAATGAAGGGAGACCTTTTGACTTAGTATTTTATTTGAATCTAAGTATTTTATTTGAATCTTTATTTGAATCTAATGACAAGGACATTATAGTTTTCTATGGCTTGTGTGGTTAATAAACCAAAATATTAAAGCTATTAATACTGGTCACCTCCCCACAGGGCAATGGTGAGGCCTGCTGGGGGACTGAGGTCTTTTGAGGCTGTCTAGTGAAAGATGGGGGGCACAGGTATCTCCTAGAGGGGCACTGTGGCCTCGTATGCCCCAGTTCAATTTATTACCACACCATCAGTAGTTAGCAGAGATGGTCAATTCCAGGGGTAGCCAGAGCTCCAGTGTGAGGGAAAGGGAAAGCAAATAATTTCTCAGACTAAACAGATTAAATTAAATGCATTTTTCATTCATTAGAAAAGAGAGCAGACCCTCCTTTGTTTTATTAATATATTTAAGTAGAGTATGGATTTTTGCCTTTCTTGGCCTCTTTGCCTTGTTCCCACTGGCCTGAGCTGTCTTTTTATTTGAATTATCTGTTTATTATATTAGGTTAAGGACCCAAGGCCATCTTGCATGGGACACACTATAAATACCCATTATCATGGTTATGTATTATTGGGGTGATGAAGGAAGACAATTTATGAAGAAATGAGATTATCTCGGTTTTTCTATAATCCATCTTATTATAGTCTGAAGATTACATATGCAGTTAGGAAAAGGAACCAAAGCTTTCAGTTGGCCGTTCTCTCTGCCCTGTCTACATGGCTGTGACATTAGGGGAACTAAAATGTATAAGCCAATATATTTATGCCTGCCATCCCCGCTCCCCATTTGCACACACCTATTTCATTCATCATTTTGACAGCTTGCACAAGCAAACTGTCCTAATTTTTTTCGAGAGCTCTTTTCACAAATTGAGTGTGATGTGGAATTAATCATCCCGTTAGGCAGGCGTTGGAGGACATTCATCGCAATGGGGCATTTGCACCCCCAGTGCTCAGTGCCCTTCGAATTGCATCTCAGAGACCCCTCAACCACTCACACCCCCTTCCCTCATCCTGAAGGAGCGGTGTGTACTCATCTGCCTCCAACTAAGTGAAGTTGGGCTCTTACTCCTGCGTTGAAAATACCCCCTCCACATATTACAGCTTTCCCCCACGTTCCCCCACCCCGCTGCAAGCCATCATTCTACTTATTTTTACTTTGCTTTCTTGGGAAATTTCCCCCTAACCACTTCTCCCCCTCCTCCCCGCCATCTTTAAAAATAAAAGATCGTTAGAAAGAAATTTTAAAACACCAGCTTCAAATAGAAAGTGCTACGCATGATCCCAGAGAAGCAGCAGGCATCCTATTGGCTATTCTCCTGCATTTTACTTAGAAGTGTTCTAGAATAACATGGCAAAGGAGAAGGGCAAAGAGAGAGAGTCTGCCATGGCAGCAACCAAGAAAACTTTGCAGTTTTGTTTTTTTTTAATTGTAGACTGGCAACATCAGGCTTGTACGTAAAAATGTACGACTTTATACCAACCAGTCTTGTATACAGGGAGAAAATCCCACCTAATTGCAGTTAACCCTTTAGGCTTAAGTTTCCAGCTCTGAGCTCCTACGCCGCATTTTCGCCTTTGCTTGTTACAGAAGAGAACGATCTGAAAACTATAGCCCAGATCTATAATTGTGAAGACGTTGTTGGATAAATACATACTGCTGTGCTCTCCTGCACTCTAAAAATTAGACAGATGCCGAGAGTTTCATGGAAAGAGTATTTATATCTCAAACACATGTAGGCGGCCCTGACAAATATTAGTTACATAAGCCTAATGAGAGCTGTAGTCAAACAAACACCCAGTGGCTTTAAAACCAAAAAACTTCTTGGGGCGCCTGGGTGGCGCAGTTGCTAAGCGTCTGCCTTCGGCTCAGGGTGTGATCCCAGTGTTCTGGGATCGAGCCCCGCATCAGGCTCCTCTGCTGGGAGCCTGCCTCTTCCTTTCCCGCTCCCCCTGCTTGTGTTCCCTCTCTTGCTGGCTGTCTCTCTCTCTGTCAAATAAATAAATAAAATCTTAAAAAAATAAAATAAAACCGAAAAACTTCTTAAACGTTTTCTCCCACATGCACACTCTAACCAGGTAGGTCTTAGGTGGAATTCTCAGTGTAAACTGTCAATAGCATGAAATCTCACTTTTTGCATAAAAGAGTCTTGAAGGTGGAAATTAGAAACACATGCTCCCATCCTGACTCAGTAGCTAACCAACTAGATGATTTTGGACAAATTACTTCCCGGTCTGAGTACAGATGCGGATGTTCATGGTCATGTGCAAAGCTGGGAGGTTAAGACCTCTCAAATTATTTTGTGATTCTATGCTTTTAGCTTTCTTTCTCCCATATACCATTATTCTGACCTTTATTTTCAGTGGAATATTGCCCCAGTATTGCCCTCAATTTCTGTAAGTTATAAAAACATTATTTTTTTTTATTTTTAATTCTTTGGTTTCTTTTTTGGGGAGATAGAGATCAGGGTCCCTGTTTTATAGTTTTGTGGTAACTGCTTAATCCTCCCACTGAAATAGATTTGAGAAGCCTCATAAACAGAGCCCAGAAATAACAATAAATTAGTGAGGGAGGAGATGGGATCAGGATTTTGTGGGTGCTTATATGGACTTTTAAGATTTTGTGAGTTCTTACAAGAATTTTTCCTATTTGTAGTAAAATAATTGGAACATATTCTTTGAATTATAAAATTACTGAACAGTCTTTTTAGTTAAATAAAAAAATGAATTAGTCTTAGTAATCTAGAATTTCATAAAAATCGCACAGACTCCATTTGTTCATTCATTTTGGCACGTAGACATTTATTCACTCATTGATTTATTCAAAAATTGTCCTGTGTACGTGCATGCGTGTGTTATCTCATTATAACGATATCCAAAGAAGCCACATGCAAGGAACTCAGAATCCATTAGGGGAAATGAGATCCTTTGTGAACATGACATAAAAGCACACAGATAGCAGATACTGAGAGAAGGGTGAGATGTTGTAAGTCCAGTGTGAGGAGAGTGAGAGGTTTGTCATGTTCGTGTCAAAGGGCCTGGAACATAGTAGGTGCTCAATAGATATTCATTGAGTGAATAAGAGAATGAAAGTGAGACGCGCAGTCTACAATCCATCCGTGTGAAATACAACGTGACCTTTAGTGTTGTGACAACCATGAAGCAAGAAGCTGCCTCTGTGGATGGCTTTTACGGGGTAGACAGCAAAAGGAAAGAAAAAGCTTAGGGGGACTGAGAAATCATCATGAAGCATAACAAAACACTGCTGGGGCGGGGGGGGGGTTCTGAATGAATAAAAGAGTAGCTGTTTTGCTTGTTTGGTATCATAGACTGAATGTCTGTGTCCCCCAAAGTTCGTATTTTGAAACCTAAACCTCAATGAGATAATATTCGGAAGTGGGGTAATTGGGAGGTGATTTGTTCATACAAAAGGAACCCTCATGAATGGGATTAGTGCCTTTATTTAAAAAAAACTCTAGACTTCTGTATCTACTTTTTCCTCATTGAGCTGCAAACTGCAAGTCAACAAATTTGGCTCTTGCTAAAAAAAAAATAAAAAATAAAACATAAAAAGACTACCAAGAGCGACCTCGCTCCCTTCTGCTATGGGAAGTTAGAGCTACAAGACTGTCGCCTATCAACCAGGAGGCAGGCTCTCATCAGACTCCAAGTCAGCCAGTCTATTGATCTTGGACTTCCCAGCACTGGAACTGTGAGAAGTCCGTTTCTGCTGTTTATGTGACCCAAGTCTATGGTATGGTGGTATAGTAACCCAAAAGGACGGCGACACTTAGTTGAACTTATTGTGGTCTAGAGGAAAGAAGATGAGTCTGCATTGAAGAGTGGATTCGAGCTCTCCTGCTGCTATTTATTAGCTCTCTGTGTTTTGGGTTCCCCAGTAGTAAACTGAGGACGTTACTTATCCGAAAGAGCAATTATGGCAATTTGATAAGAGGATGCTATTATTCCTATGAGCTTTGTGATCGGCTTCAGTTTTCTCATTTGTAAATGTGAATAAAAATGGTGAGTTCCTTAAAAAGATGATGTGAGATAGTATGTATAAAATGCCTAACTTCCTCCTGCTAGGTAGTCAAGGCTTGATGAATCTAAGCTATTAGTAGCAGTAGTACTAGTAATCTCTCTACATCTTTGGCAGCTATAATGAACTTTTATATCATTTTATACACATTTACATTACATTATGTACACATCACATTATTGATTTGTCTTATTTGGTATTAAAACTCCCTGTTGGATATGGGCTCTTATTTCTCCATTGTGCAGATCGGGAAACCCAGCTCAGAAAGGTGACTGAGTCACTCAAGACGATTCTTCTAGTGAGGGTGGAATCAGGCTGAGGCAGATTCTCCGGCCAGGGATCCCTCAGTCTGTCTACAAAACAATGGTGGCAGTCATATCTACCATATGTTGGTTATGTCATGGAAAGAGCCAGATGGATCTAAGTTTGAATCCTCATTCTGCCTTTTATTACCCATGTATTTTTAGGGAAGTCGCTTTGGTTTCTCTAAGCTTCAGGGTATTTTTTTTTTTTTATGTGAGAAACAGGCTTGCTATTACCTACTGTATAAGGTTGTTGGGAATTATAACAATCAAATGACAAAATGTATGTCAAGCACCTGTCACTTGGAAACTCACGAAATGATAGCTGATTTTTCTCTTATTTCTTAGTTGGAAAAGCCCCAACTTTAGAGATCTTCTGCGGTTGCCCCCGGTGCTTCAAAGAATGCTATTCCGTAATAAATGTTAGGTGGAGAATGTTTCCATGGCTAACTAATCTTAGAAGGATGGGTGAAACAAAAGAGGTTCTTTTCTACAGAACTTAATAGGCTAATAGGTGATGTGAATCTTCTAGAATGGGATTTGTAGTAGCTTAAGTTCTTCTGACTACAGAATTCCCTCTAGTGGACCATAGCACATGAGTGATGTTCATATCTAACTCATGTTAGAGAGACATGCTAATCGAATCAAGCAAATTCCTTTGCTACAGGAGGAAACTGGAGCCAAAGTGTGAAGCAGAAAAGTGGCAGAATCAGGCCCAGAACCAGGCTTGCCTGACATCCCGAGTCCTCCTGAACTGACACCACTCGGTGTTAACATGGCTGCCTTTCTCCTGCTGCTGGAGCTTCTGCCGCTGGTCCTCAGACGGTTAAAGTATGGACCCTCTCTGGGTAGGACAAAAGAAGGAAGGCAACTATGGAGGTGTCTTGTCAGAAAACATTCAAGAAATGACAAAAGAGTTTCGGAGCTTGGCAACACCAAGCAAGTAGGCCAATGGATCCCAACTGTGGCATTTTTGCTTCTCGTCAAGACCCTTGAGGGAGGAAGATGCTGAAAGGCACACTTGCAGCCATAACATCAGGCTAAAGAGCCTAAGGAAAGGGCCGCCTGTTAATATCACTAACAGTAGCCCAGTCACAAAGCCATTTGCAGCCTGTCCATATTTTACTGACATGAGCAATTACATGTCCTGTAATGGCAATGAAGCAATAAAATTTATGTCTTGTCATCTTTAATAAGATTAGACATAACGCTTCTCATAAATGTAATACCGAATGGAGATTTTTAAGAACATAAGTATAGTTAAGGATCCTTGAGTTTATCCCTCATAGTTAATTAAAATCCTCCCCAAGAATTGGCTGATGATAGATAGAAGGATGTTGAACCTTTTAACCCATGTGAGTGTGAACTAATGATTTTTTCCATACCTTGCTCAGCTTCAGCGGGGTTTGTGACTCACATTTGTACCATATAGATTTCAGAAGAGAGGCAAAAGGAGTGACCCCTATTCCCGCAGCAATGCACACGCTCACTGGATAGTGAAATACATCCGTCAGCGCGGTTCCGAACGGCCCGTCCACCGCCAGCCTGCAATCACAAAGTGCAGCCCTGTGACCTTCAGCACGCTCTGCTCTGCAAAATAAAGCCGTCCTCAACCGATGGTGTTCACAGGGTGTGTTAGCCTCTGTGCGCAGGGGGCTGGCTCTGTGCTTGGAGAGGCTGGACTTAGCACGAGGAATTGGGTCCATCTCCTGGGGATGGGGGATGCCCAGACCTGCCAGACCAGGTGCGATTCATGGAAGGACTAAGCCTTCTGTGGCTCACGCTCATGCCTCTTCACAGGGCAAACCCTCAAAATTCTTTGAGGCTTGTTTTGGCTCCAGGCATCTTGAAGCCTGATAGAGGAGACTTTTTCTTTTTCCTCTTTTCTATTCTTTTCTTTTTTCTATTCTATTCTTTTCTTTTTTCTCTTTTCTTTTCTCTTCTCTTTTTTCCTCTCCTCTCCTCTCCTCTCTTTTCTTTTTACTTTTCTTTTCTCTTTTCTGCAGCTGCCATCAGAGGAATAAAGCAGAAGGTGGTTCAGAAGGCTTATCCGTCCTATTGCTAACGTGCTTCTCCTGTTTTTACTTATTCACTCCCACATCTTAGGATAGTCATATAATTTTAGTCTAGAAGCCATTTGTTTGAAATAAATATGATTTTGAGATAGTTTCTCAGTTATATGGAATTTCCAAAACTCGTTATTTTGGATGATGACGCAAACTCAAAATCTGGGTTTTTGCCTGGAATGGCACCAGTGTTTTGTCTTTGCTTAGCAAATTTTTCTTTGTAAAGATGAAGCATATTTGTTGAATAAATACGATTGTCTTTCACATGGTCCGGAATAGACCAGCCCCCGGATTCTACTCCCTTTCTCAACACCAGTTCTCCATACTGGCTTTTCTTTCATTTCCTAAAATACACAGAACCCCCTCCCCCACCCTTCTGCCCCGGGGCCTTTGCATATGAAAATCCAAGTAACCGGAAAATACTCTGTCCTAATTCCTTCCTGCTCTCCTGACTTGGTTAATAGTTATCCTTTCATTGGGTCTTATCGGAATCATCATTTCCCTGGGGAGGCTTCACAGACCCCTTAGACTAGGCTAACTACCCTCTTATATAATTTATAGCCCCATGTGCTGGTTCTCTGGAGTCCTCAACACATTCGTAATTTTACAGTTTTTTGGGGCGTGTACATGATTTGATTTGCATCTGTCTTGATCACTGGACCACAAGTTCTCTGGAGGGAGGAGCCAGGTCTGTCTTTGCTCCCCTCAGCATCCCAGGGCCATGCATGCTCTCTGGCATGGAGCTGTTCAATAACAATTTGTTGAATAAATTGTAAAGGGAATGTTTAAAATATTTCAGTCAGCAGAATGTATTAAATAACCTCAACTATTCCAAAAGCATACATTTACATATGAACAAAGATATGCTAATTAAAAGGCTTCTAAGTTATTCATAACCATTCCCTAAGGGGTGTCTGTTGAAGGCACCTGAGGTTGGCCCATTTGGGCTTACTATGTGTTCATGAAAGTTCAATTGGGTTTTATTTTTAAATATTCCATATGCCAGACCTCCTAATAATTCAAATTAACTCTCCTCAAGTTAATCTTAATTAATAAGGCTTTATTACATATTGATATATGGAAATGGAAGAATAAAAATAAAAGGTCATTAACCAGAAAGGGTTAGTATCTCAGCCCACTGTAGATTAGTTTATAAATAATTAGATAAGGGGAATCGAGAGAGGAAAAAATGAAACTGCCCAAGGATTAAAATGTCTTACTGTTAATTGTTTTTATAATTAGTTGTATTTGGGATTTATTTGACACTGATTTGAAAAGATAACAATGAAACCGAAAGAAGAATTGTGTTGTATAATCCACAGAAATATGTAATAAACACATTTCCACATAATTAGAACTGAGAATCTAAGCTGGAAATGGCAGAAGAAAATATTTAGTCTAGCTTCCCTGCTATATTCCTATATAGTAGTCCTTCCTTCCACAACCCCGAGAGCTGATCCCATTGTGATGTTAAATTGCAGGGCACCTTGTCCCAGGTAGGGGCAGTTCAAAGTAGGAGATCGTTTTTCTCATGTCTCGCTGAAATCTGTCTTCTGAGGACTCATGCTGCTCGCCTTCCTGAGAAACACAAACCAGGTCTCTTCCCTTTCTTGTCTCAGGCCTTTAAATGGTTGATCGTGGCTATCGTGACACCCTGATTGTTCTTTTTTGGACAAAAATGTCTCCATTTCTCAAGACCTCTCGCAATCCTGAACTGGCTTCCTTTGCACAAATTGTTTATCTAGTTCACTCAGCTACCTCCTCTTTGATTTGAACACAGAGTTTAATGATGCAGCTTAGAAAACGAGTAGCTTTTCCAGCATCCCCATAGTGTGGTTCCCTGTTGCTTCCAGTCGGGCGCACACGCACCCACCTCATCGAACTCCACCCTCGACTTTCTGAACCCACCGTCTTTGCGCATCTGCACATTCTCCCCGTCGATCTTCACTTTCACTGACATCTGTGCAGCAGGTGACCTTTCTTAGTTTGCTCATAATAATAATTAACCTTTTTTACTATGCAATATGTGGAGGGCTTTATAAGAACCGTCATGTTTAATCCTAAACAAAGTCTTAGATACTATTATCATCTTTATTTTACATAAAGGCACATAGTTACATACATTCCCTAAGATCACACCCAAAACCGGGGCTTTGAACCCACGCTGTTGGACGTTGGCGTCCTTGGCTCTGGGCAGCAGGTTAAATCACTGAAAACTCTAGCCTCGACTCTGAGAAATTCCTCCATTTTACCTCAGAAGGCAAAATCTTTTGTTTTTTTATTTAAAACAAATTTTTAGATATATTTATTTATTTGAGAGGGGGAGGGGCAGAGGGAAATGGAGAGAGAGAATCCTCAAGCAGACTCTCTGCGGAGTGCGGAACCCCACACAGGGCTCGATCCCATGAACCTGAGATCATGATCTGAGCAGAAATCAAGAGTCGGCACTTCACTGACTGAGCCACCCAGGTGCCCCTTTTTCCTGGGGCTGTATTAAATCCTTTCTGGATTCGAGATAGTGAAAAATTATAGTGTCCTCTCCCATGTGTTTGATTCAATTCAAAATCAAAACAACACTAAGAGATAAAATCATCCTGGGCACCTGGGTGACTCAGTCGGTTAAGCGTCTGCCTTCGGCTCAGGTCATGATCCCAGAGTCCTGGAATCAAGTCCTACTTCAGGCTCCCTGCTCAGTGGGGAGCCTGCTTCTCCCCAGCCCCTGCTCATGCTCTTTCTCTCTCTCTCTTGCTATCTCTCTCTCTCAAATAAATGAATAAAATCTCAGAAAAAAAAGAGATAAAATCATCCAAGGAAGTCTGATAAAATTCTGAGTCTTCATATATTGAAGAGTTGAATAAATTGTAGGTTTTTTCTTATTGTTGTTGTTCTGCTAATACATATGCCTCCACATGTATAGAGGCAGAGGTCAAATGAATTTAACAAATGAAGGGAAACTGCATTGTTTCCAACAACTCATTTTTATTCATTCGACAAATATTTATTGAGTACCAACTAAGAGTTAAGGCCTATTCTAGGCACTAAAGACAAGACAACAAAGTGAACCACATGGATAATGTCCCTTTTCTTATAGAACTTCCATTCTAGTGTGGGAAGGTATATAGTAGACAGATAAACGAGCAGATATTTAGTAAGTCAGGGGAGGATAAGTACTATGAGGAAGAATAAAGTAGGGCTGAGGACAAAGCGATTACTGAGAGTCAGCTGGGGTCATTGTTTCCAATGAGGAAGGAAGGAAAGACCTCGTTAGGAGACATTTGAGCAAATACCTGGGGGAGGTGAGGGAGCAGCTTAGCAGAAATCTAGGGAAGAATGTTCCAGGTAGAAGGAACAGCAGTGGTAAAGCTGCTTAGGAGAGTGTGCTCGGTGTAGGAGAAAGACAAGAAGGCTGGAAGGGTGGCTGAGTTCAAGGAGGGGGGAAGGAGGTGGGGCAGGGGAGCCCAGGGAGGACTGGGGGTGGGAGAGAGGGCATATTGTGTCAGGCCGTGAGCTGACAAGGCACCCCACAGATAGAAAGCATATTTAGTTCTGAGAAACAGGTTCCAAGTTCTCATTGGGGTATTGGCTGAAATGCCAACTGGTTTGTGAAAGGCAAGGTTGGTTGATAGACCGGATAACTGTATACACTAAGAGTAGAGACCAGGCTAGCAACAGGATGAAAGTATTGATCTTGGCAATGCCAAAAGGAGGGCAGGTACGTGTGTGTGTGTGTGTGTGTGTGTGTGTGTGTGTGTGTCTAGTTTTATTCCTGATTTTGAGCATTTGCGCTGCATTCTGAATCTTAGAATTCTGTTATATTACTTCCTTTCCATGATTAAAAAGAGAGGACTGCTCTTAAATGGAGGAGCAGTCAGGTGTTGTCATCTGACTTTGGGCTCTGGTCTGACCAGGTGATGCTTGCACTTGGTTTGTTATCATACCACTCTTTAGTTCCAATGTTTGAAATGAGGGTATGTGACTCTTCCTAGCCACTGAACACAAGCAAGCCCAGAGCTACACAGTCACAGTTCAGTGTCCTATGGGAGGGAGGAAAGAGGGACAATAAGCTGAGAAGATTCTGTGCCTTTCATTTATTCTAGTGCCTAGTTTGCCACCTGTAAATATTTGTTAAAATAAATGAGCTAAAGCGTCCATACTGGGTCCAGGCATTCATTAATTCCTTCCTTAAATATTTACTCTGTATGCAATACATGTCTGACACTGCTCCAGGCACTGGACATAGATGGCAGGACAGGCAATGCCCTGCCCCCAGGAAGTTCCATCCAGGCGTGTCCTGACAGTGTTCACCACCTAATTTCTTACAGCCGTGGCCACTGCTTGGTAGTTCCCGACACCCTCCAAGGATGGCAGGAGAAGGAATCTCTTGATGCTTCTTTTGAAATGTCAAATTCTTTCAAAATGTTTTTCTCAATGCTTTTTGTGTGTGTCCGTTTTCCTGGAGCCTTAACCATGGGTGTGGCCTGCTTCTTGGGTCATCCTGCTGGAAGAGTGAGAATCAACTTTAAGCCATTGTTTGCTAAAGGGAGCCAAGGAGGGGTCATTGATACTGGGACCTGGGCTTGTCTGAATAGGATGTTGTCTTTGAATTGTGTCCCCCCAGTTGGTAAGTTGAAATCCTAACCCCGGTACCTTAGAATGTGACCTTCTTTGGAAATAGGGTGGTCGCGGGTGTAATGAATCGAGTTAAGATGCAGTCATACAGGAGGTGGGCCGGCCCTTAATCCAATATGACTCAGATTTGTAAGAAGAGGCCGGAGAGACACAGACATGAGAGGGGAGAATAGCATGGGATGACAAAGAGAGAGACTGCACTGCTGCAGGTGCAAGCCAAGGAATGCCTCGGATTGCTGGTAAGCCCTGGAGCGGAGGAGGAGGCAGGGCAAGTCTCCCCTAAAGGTTTCAGATGACGCACAGCCCTGCTGTCCTTTCGATTCAGCCCCGGACTCTCCGGAACTGGGAGAGAACACATTTCTGTTGTTGCCGGCCACCCAGTTTGTGTTCCTTTGTTACCACAACCCTAGGAAACGAATACAGATGTCATCTGTGCTTTTCCACCCTTCCCAGACAGACCCTCTGCACATCGACCTTGCAGCAAAGTTAAGACCCCGCGTGCAGGTTGATGTTGATTGCATTGGGCCCCTTGAAGTTCTAGAGAACGGAGGCGGCGTTTTGCCATCTCTGTAATTCTGGCGCCTAGCGGGGGTTACGGATACTTGTTGATACACACACGCAGCACTGACCGATTGAATGGCACTACCTTCTCCACCGTCAGATCATTTTATCACTCTATGAGCTTCAATCTGCAATTGCTTAGCTCTTTTTCCAGTGGATGGGGCCTGCCAGCCTCACTCTGACTGTAAAGCATCCCCCTTCGGAAGACCAAAATAACAAACATAAAGACTTCAGACTGTAACAGCAAAAAGTTCCCAGAACTGTCTTACGCATGGCGGGCTGCGCGTAATTAGCCAAGTGTGGTTTGGAGCTGAGAAAGCACAGTGCTCCTTCTTCCTGGATCACTGCCTGCCTTTGTGGAACATTTGGGTTTTTTTTTTTTTTTTTTTTTTAAAGAAATGTACTTGCTTCTACTGGAAATCCACTAAATTATACTCTTTATATAGGTCCTTAAATTCAAAGAAATGGATTAAAACTTGCCATCTAGAATAAAGATATGGCTGGATTTGGGAAGCCTGTTGATGCATGAAAATGCCTTGTTATACTATTCTAACTTATATATAAAAAAGAAACGGGGTCCAACCTTGGCAGGCTCCAGAGCTCCTTCGGGGCTTGTCCCTCTGCCCCAAAGGCTTTACATAAAGCTTCTGTCCAGTCTCCTGCTACCCGGATGTGGACACTGAAGAAGTCCTCCTGAGGGGCGGAGGTGAGGGTGAAGGGGTGCCATTCCAGCCAGGATATGGAGGGGCACTGGATCAGGATGTATTGCCCCGGCGCCATTTTGAAGTCACGCTTTCTCATGTGAAGTTCCAGAACTCCAGACGGGTGGCTCACCACCTGAATCAGAGCAGAGAGTCTCAGGTTAAGGGAGAAGATGATGGCTTTGGCTCCACCAGCGGTTTTTAAATTCTAGAATCAGCTTTTCTGAGGTTTCATTTACATATGCCATTTGCGGTTAGCTTCCAAGGATCTTTGCCATCCCTTTTTATATGTGGCCTGGCAACTCCAGCAAGCACGAAGCTTATCCCCTTCAGAGTGCCATCCGGAATTTGGGTAGCTGCACCCAGGAGCCATGTGGTATCTGGCGTGTGACTTTATGTCTCGAATGGCCAAGCTCTCGCTAACACAGTTAACCAGGATCAAGAGAATAGGAGCTGGCGTATCAGACATTGCACTTAATGACGCTTAGAGTTATTAAAATACTCACCGAACTGTCTCCATGGTCTTAAAATGAGGACCCTCTTTGTTACCGTTTTCAACGATCTGCAGCTTTTCTCAATCTCTGGTTGATTAGCCCTGTTATTTTTTCATTCTAAGTGGAAAACAATCTTTAAATTCCCTGTGAAATGTTTCGTTTTGTTTGGTTTTTAGTCAGGGCTCCTCCACTGCCCCGCTCAGGCCCTGAGTGAGGTGTGCGGAAGTAGCAGGTGAAGACTCTCATCGCTTTTTTAAGAGCCTTGCCACGTGCCGCTTATCAGAAGGAAAGAACTAATTTCCTTTCTTCGATTTCCATCTTGTTTCCTGAAAAAAAAAACCTCTCTAGGCTCCCGTGTCGGTGGAAGGGAGCAAAAGCAAATGTCTAGATCCTGTGACAGTATTTTTCCATTCGGAAGAGAATCTCACAGCATTTTAATCATCAGTTCTGTTTCCCCTCTCCCTACTGATATTTGTTCTGATTCTGCTGTTAAATTGTCTCCCTAGTAACGGCTCTAGTGGATTTCCAGAAGTTTTACTGTCTGGCTTTTGACGTAGCCTGATATCCTTTGGTGCTTAACTTAAAAGCAGCAACAGCGAAACAGCTTAAAACAGAAATATGAAGCAATTTCTATGCATCTGCTTTCACGAAGACCGTTAAGGAGAGAGAGGATTCTGTTAATATTGTATTAGCAATATAAGTTGGGTTAGCAGAGCATTTCTTCTTGGACATTGAAAAAACCCGGGGCAGGGTCTTTGGTACTTTTCAGTCTCTTAGACATATTTTCCTGGTCAAGCTACTCACATCTTCCTCCAGCATGCCGTAAATTTGGAGACCTGTGAGGAGGGGTACAAGTTTGGAAAACACTCCCTGGGGCCCTCACTTACTAGGTGGGGCTCTGCGTGGTCCCTCCTCTCTCATTCTCCCTCTTGCTCTGAACCTGAGGGGGACCATTCCCTGTCCTCTGCTCAGTAGCTTTGACTGGAGCGTGTGCCCTTGGAAACGTAAGTCTATTATTTGTGTGTTTGCAAAATCACCATCTTTATGTGTTGAAGGAAGTGATTATATTAGAAGTTACCATAACCAACGTAAAGCTGGACTCAGTCCCCTGCCCATCCTACCCAACCAACACCCCCGCCCCCCCTCGATGAAAAACCAAAATAAAGAGCAAAACAGATGATTCCTGGGCTGCACTGTAACATGTATCAGAATTCTGTGTACTGGTTTGGAGCCCCGATCCCTGTCTTCAGTAAAATTAGTCATGCTAAAAGATGTGCGGGATACAAGCAATTATTAGAACAGAAGATGGGCCTCTAAATTACAGACAGTTCTGCAATAAAAATGGCAAATTAAAAACTTGGGCTAATAAAAAATTTTCGTCTACACTCAGGCTTTTATTCAGACATAAAGCTACATGCATACCTTGGTAATGACAACTTCTTGTTGAAACCGCCAGAACCTAATTATTCTTTCACACGCGTATAAGACCACAGGGCCTAAAACCCATTTCCAAGCCTGTAGAGAGCAGCAGAGAGAGAGAGAAAAAAAAGGAAATGAAAATAGAATCCAAGTATTTTCAGTTTGAACCAAATCAATACATAACATGATGGGATTCAGACATTTTCCTTTAACTTTGGGCCAGTTATCAACAATAAAGATATCTCCTTGTATTAAATACTATAACATTCAATTATTCCTTGAAGTCTACAAGCTTATTTAAGAGATTAAACTCTTCTGTATTGGTTTTTATGCTTACTTGATCAATGATGCCTTTATGTAATTAGAAATAATTGAATTTGCAAAGAAATAGGAAAGCAGATTGATGTTTACATTACATATGATAGGGTCATAAATGCTCCCAACTCAGCCAAAGTCAAAGGCTTACAGAGCTACATTCCTGAGCCAAAATAGGACGTGGAAAATTGAATAATAACATTGTGAACAGTAATTTTTTTGGTCAACGATGCGTCACAACTTCGGGGTCTGCCCAAAGAAGTGCGTGCACACACAGACACACACACACAGACACACTCACCCAATGTTATCAGGAATAAGACGTAAAGCAGGTGTCTCAGAACTTTAAACATAGGTTTACATTATAGGAACAAAATCCTCCACAGTCTTCTGGGCAATTGTGACAATGAACACTTCAGTCTTCATAAACCCCTTCCTGTGTTAACCTTGTATGAGAACAATCTGTATTACCGATGATCAGTTTGCCAGCAAGCTAGTCTTGTTACCAGTGGTTGTGTACAAACGTAAGGTGTCCTCTTACCCTGGATGGGAAGGACTGGGAACGTAAAATGTTTGAAGACTTATACTAGGTCTGATACCAAACAACCCTATGAGGCATATGGTATTCTCTTCGTTTTACAGAACAGGAAACTGAGGCTCAGCAAGATGGAACACATTGTCTGGGACACAAAGGTAACTAGGGGCACCAGAAAAACATGACTGCAGAGGCGTCTGACTGACTGGCCCATGCATTTACCACGTAATCGTGCTTCTTTCTGTCCTGTGCTGACATTGCTACTGACCCTTGTTTTATGAAACATTAGAGACCCAGTCATTCATTGAATTTTAGGATGTTTAGGGTTCTTTGAAATCTCATCTAATTCTTTATTTAAAAAAGAAAAAACCTGACTTTGCGGGAACAGGTCGAGTGGTGTAGGGAGACAGAACTCGATCCCGGGGAGCCAGGACTGGAACTCAAGCCTTTCATAATTTCCCTATATTCTCTGCTTAGGATTCTAAATGCACCTCGACCTTCCAGGAGCAGGAAAGATGTCTCATCCTTTTGAACTCATGTGCACTAAACCCTTTCTGGCTGACTCACCATCTTTGTTGCTTGTTACTCTTACCCATTGTCCTGTTTGGTCTGGTCTGTTGATGGGTCACAAGCTCTTCAGTGTTACTTTTGCTTCTGTTATCTTTCTTGTGTATTTCTCTTTTGTTTACTGCCGGGTCTGTGTGCATGGCACTTCTGCTCACCTACATCGACCCTCCTCGCTTTTTCCCTGGGAGCCTCTTTTCGCCTGATAAAGGCTCGATTTATGCAGGCAACACAAAGCAATTTGACCCACGTATTCTTTTCTGCCTCAGTGGGGTTCAGCAACGTGTTCAGAATGGCAGAGAGAACAAAGCCTTTTGTCCACCTATGCTGTGGGGGAGGCGGTATGGTGAGCAGAGGAAGGGAGAAGATAGGAAGGGGTAGACATGAAGGATGGGGTTGGACCAAGGGAATGAATCCTTTGGTCTCTTATGCTTGAATGAACCACAAAGTGTTTTGAGAATTGGTTTGGATATTCACAGAAAGGACAGAAAGAATGCAATTCTTTCTATGTGAGCTTAGATAGAGATTTGCGAGAACACTCATATAGTCTCTATGTACTTTTACAAATAATCTTCCACGCCCATTTTAGAGAGTTTTAGGCATCACACCCTTCATTTTGGTGGTGTCGAATCAGTCACGGTCTCTGATTCTCCCCCACTGATGAAATGGAATGGATATTTTTCCTTGTACAGTTAGTCGGGAAGGAGAATGTAAGCTATGAATCCTCGGCTGTATCTCTACTCTAGTATAGAAATTGCTCCAGGAGGAGAAAGCCCAGTTTGGGCATACTGTGATACTCCCGGAGCCCCTGGAAGTTAGGGAGTGAGGGACAAGAGTGGCCAGAGGTAAATATTAGGTTCTCGTGTGGCAAAGGCTGGGATAGACAAGTGTGAGTAAAGACAGAAGGAGGCCAGGCCCCAGAGCAGGAAGGGCACGTGTGATGTGATACCAGAACACCTGTAAACCAGAAGACCTGGTTTGTGGTCTCAGGGTTACCATCCGTCCACCTATGCCTTGCAGCAAATCTTGGGCCTTTTATGTTCAAATCTGTTTTGTAAAATGCGAGAGTTGGGAGAAAATTATTGGTTGACTTTCCTCCAGGCTCTTAAATGTTTTAGCTTTATTCACAGAGATAAATACAGTGTCAAGGGTATGTTTTCAGGGAGAGCAGCAGAGAGCTGACAAAGTGAGGAATCGGAGAAGGCTGGAGTTTCAGAGTGAATGTTGAAGAGAGTAGAGATGAAAGTTCTTGGCCGCAGAGTTGAAACGCTGGCTGCTTGGTGTGGCTTTCCTGGGAATGCCCTGTGTGACCACAGGGAAGAGACTAAAACTTGGGCCCTAAGTTCTCCATCTACTACGTAAAGGGGCAAGGCTATTTAGTATCTAAATTTCTTTAATGCTAAAATATGCTATGGCTTCTTTGCTTTATTTTTTCTTCTCCAAAAATACTCAAAAAGTCATGGTACAGTGAATATTTTATGATGGAAATAAAGCTACATTGATTTAAAAGCTGCAATAATGAAACTTGTTTCTTCCACTTTCACTCCTGGTTTTTCATTCCTACCGGAAAATAAGAACATGCTGGCTCTGGTTTTATTTTACATGTGTGTTTATAAATGGCCCCTTTTTCTAGACAATAAGGTTTCCAGGGGAAGGAACCATGTCTCTGCATACCGCGTCTAGTGCAACTCCAAGCCCACAACAGCTGTTTAGAAAAAGTTTGCTGTGCTGACTTGACCTCAGTTAAAGCTTCCTCCTCTACTGTTGACATCATACTCTAATAATTTAAAAAGCATTAGCCTTATTATTATTATTGTCACATGTTGATGCTGTAGTTAAGTAAATTAAGGTGCTTCTTTGGCTAAGAAAGACCAGGTTTCTTTTGAGAACAGGTTCCATGAGCAGCTCTAGACCCTGGAGCCTTGTATGTGTCTGTGAGTCAGAGACCGAAGGGGACTGATAGTATAATTGGTTCCCTCGATCAGTGCGGTGTCTCCGTGGTGATGTTCAAAAAAGCACTCTCCCTCCTAACATGGGTGGCAGTGCACCACTGAAGGTGAACTGATGAATGTTCTACCGATGAAAGTACTGTGAAAAGGCAGTTAGGAGAGGCCAAGAGGAAGAGACGGGTAGATGTGGTGCCGTGAAGCGCAGGAGCCCTTCCTTGTCCTTGGGATGCCTTCTGGATTCAGTGTCTATAAGACATCAGAGAGAATATTGTACCTTCAGCCAAGCAGTAATTGCACAGCCCACACATGCTTTGAATCAAGATCCATTAAAAATAATGAGAAGAGTGACAACATGAGTTTGGGTGTGCAAGGAGGTGTAGCAGGGGAGGGTTAACAGAGAGATGGGTAAGTTTCCCCCTTTTAATAATAATTAATGTCAGCATCCGCTGCCGAGCGGGCTCTGGTCTGTATTCATGAGGTGTGGGAGAGTATTGATTTTTTTTATTTTTTTATTTTTATGGAGGCGCTGTAGCTGAAGATTTTAGAGAGGCATTCGTGTTTCTCATTAATATGCAGGCTGGGTTGTGGCTACCGATAGTTGAGTTTAAGACAGAGACAATCTATACTGACCATTAAAAGAACCACAGTCTAATGGGCACATCTATTACAGTTCTCTCAGTTTTAAACATTCCTGCTAGCAGTTTTCACTTTTAAAATCCAGTGCTTACTTTAATATATTCGAGGATTTTAGAAAAAGTCCATCCTTAGAGTCTTCATAAGTTTGATGACTTCATTTCCCGAATCCCCCACTATTTACGCACTATTCTCCCATTTTTAATGACACATATTTTGGGGCACTGTTTCCTTCTAGTTTTAATCTGCTGGCTTCATTGATTGGCTTTTATGTAACACCCAGCTGCCCCACGGTTTGCATTGCTCGAAGAAACCCGAGGAGACCAAATAGGGTCATTATTTCTATTTACCTATGCCACAACCTGTAATGATGACAGCATGCCCAGGAAATCTTACTTTTGAGATCTTGTGGACCTTATCATCGACTCTAATGAATGAGGTCCCCTTTTGTCTACCATCATTATTTCAGTCATGGGAGCTTAATTAGAACAGGAAGGAAATGCATTTAATACCGCCATTTTTTGGATCCCCAAAGTTGCAGAAAGCAAGAAGGCAAGCTTAATAAAGAGGGCATAGTTCTCCTTTGGTTGTTGCTTAACGTTCGTTGGAGAAGTGGTGCTATTAATTCCCAGAATGGAGAAGGCAGTTCTGCGGAGGGACGGCGAGCTGAGCCTGCTGAGCCGAGGTGGCAAGCCAGAGACATGGCTTGCGGGGCTGGGCCTTCCACCATGACAGCGCTTGCGGGGCTGGGCCTTCCGCCATGACAGACATCCACGTTTAAACGTGAGTGCAAGAGCACTTTTCAAAATGGATAGAATACTTTTGGCAGTAAACCTCTTTTAAAATGATCCATAACTAGATTTCTCCATTAGCACACTTAATAAAGAGTTGGCTTTGTCTAGTGGTGATATGGGCTGTTCTTTTTCTCAAGCATATGAAGCTCTAGCTCTTTGAACTACAGAGACAGCTATCTTTATAACAGCTCTTGGGTTCACTCTTACCGAAGGCTCCTTGCCAGAAAATTGAGGCCTGGGGCACTGGGCCACCTGCTGCCATTGAGCATAGTGTTCTCTACAGAAGGTGACGTTGTGCAGCCGTTGACTCTCGGGAGTTTGGCCTCGAACAATCCGACTTGCCATTAAAACAAGACAAAACAAAACAAAACCTAAACATTTAAAATTGATTTTGTGCAGTCTGGTAATACCACAGATATACATTCCACAGTGGGCTCTGGAATAACACTTCAACTGTCTTGAAACTCGGGCTGTCATTCATTTCTCTCAGCACCTTTAAAAATAGGAATTTAAGAAGCTTCAAGTAACTTTGAAGATCCCAGAAAAGAAGGGCCCCTCTGCGGTATCCTGTGTGAAATTGAAAGTGTGTCTATTAGAGAATTCATAATGAAGGGAAATTGTTTGAACACATCCTTTTGTAGACTGTTGAATTTAATTAGGTTACATCTCGTCCTGATTGCTGATTCGGGCTAATTGGCTAACTTTGTACTATTTGGGTCTTTCACAGATTTATTTAACTTCTACCCTTTTTGGTTTGTTTCTGAGCACCTAGAAGTTTTCAAATGAAGGAGTCAGAAGAAGTGCCCTGAATAATGATATTTTTTTCCCAGCGACCACTAGCAGGCCTAGTGTTTGACAGGGTCAAAATAGGTCATGGGAAGCATGTCTTGAGGACTACCTGATGAATTTGAGGGAGAAAAGGAAGCCTGCCTTCGTGAATGGAGCACTGGATCAAGAGTCCTGTAATCCTGCTAGGTTATATTTGCCACAAAAACAGTGCTGACTGACTTTGACAAGTAGCTCCAGTATAAGTTCCTCGGTTTACCCACTGGTGCACCGGGCTGCGAAGCCTAAGAATTGAGGTCATGTAATCCGGGAGTTGCTCAGTTCCTAGGTGTTTGTGAATAAAATATATTGGCTTATTTTTGAGAAACGTGGCACTCGCAGACTGAGAAACCTGAGCGTCACATGGGCTCACGTCCTGGGTAGCCTGTGGAATAACATGTCCCCCTTTGCCTCGTTGGGCACCGGACAGGGGAGCGGCAGTGCCCCTGGGGACCTCGGACCTCGGCTTGGAGAACGGACATTTTGGCCCCTGTTCCGGTCTGTGTTGTGGAAGGCATCCAACCCCCCCCCCCTTGAGTTGGGTGAGCACAACTATCTGTGAATCTCCATGAGCAACTGATGCCTAGACATGGGGAGGGTGAGGACCAGAGAGGAACCAGAGGAAGAGATTCTGCAGATTTTAACACCATCATTCTCAAGCTCTAGGGAACATTCTCTATATTATCTAAACCTCAGAACATTTCGCAAAGGCAGTATCTTTTTAAAAATTAAAAAAATGTTATGTCTTCATCTACGCTATCCCATAATAGAAAGATTAGTGGGCTTTAACACATTCCAATAATCCTCCTTTCCTTGGCATTTTGTATAGAATTTGCAAATTACTTTTTGCTGTAAACAGTAGCTGTGGAATACTTCAAGCTGAGAAGATTAAATGAAGCCCTTATCCCAAAATAAGCCTTTCAACTAAGTTAAAATGACTAAAATATTTCATCTTATGAAATGTTATTTGGATATTAAAAAATATCTCCAACGCAACACTGGCCCATTGAAATCCTCTCGAGTGAATGCAGGGAGGCAGGATCCGGGGGGACGCGTGCACGATTTTTGTGATGAGGAGTTCTAGACCCATGTGGATTAGGAAGAGCCTCTCAAAAATGCCACAGGGGTTAATGCCCCAGCATCAGGAGAAGAATAAACAGAGAAAGGGAGGACTGGCAGTCTTTGGGGTGGAGCACTTTGGGACTATCTGTCCTGTTCCCCGAAATACAGAGTCAGCGTGAGGGATGAAGCATCAGAAGAGTCAGCTGCCCATTTTAAAGACTAGAAAGCCGTTAGCCAGGCAGCAGCATAAATAGGAACATTGATTGACTAGGATTCTAAGGATAGGGGACTGGCAGTTTTTTCGGGTAAAATATGCCCTGGGTGGAGGGCAATGCTTCCTTCTACGATGTCTGCAGGTCAAATGAGTTGGTGGATGGTGGGGAGCTCTCGGGCCTGGGCCGTGGCAGCAGCAGAAATGACCTCCTTCAGGAAGCGGAGGGCTGAGCTGGAGGGAGCCGTTAGTGTGGGGAGGAAGGGCGCAGGAGGGCAAGTCACGCAGAGCTGCCCTACGGCCCGGCGTGAGCCGTACCCTGTCCTGTGTACCTGGCCAGGCCCCGCAGTCTCTGTGGCCTGTGGCCGGACTCTTCTGAGTCAGGGCGGAAGCAGAGCCCCCTCCAGGCTCAGCAGCTGCCATGGTGGGAGAAAAAGCTGCAAGAGAGGGGATGTGCTGGTGCTCGTTCCTGCAGGTGTGGAGGCATGGTTCTTGGGAGCCAGTAAGGAGCTGTTCTGCAGGCCTTGTTACCAGAAAAGCCTGGCTTGTCTGAAGATGGGCGCCCTACATCTGACTCCGGCATTTATTTGTCCTGGGACCTGGAATGAATCACTTAACCCCCTGGACCTGTTTCCTCCTTACGAAATAGGGATAACATCACCCTTTTTATTGGACAGCACTGTTGTTGAGTCATGCACACGAATGTGCTCTAAAAATCGTGAGATGGAGAAAAAGGCATCAGTTTATGAAATAATTAATGTGGGACAAACTAGTGACTAGACATCAACTGGTTAGTTGGTCCAGAGTCATTTGAGACAATTTAAAGATCTGAAGACATTGTATCTGAGCCGCCACTCTAGGTTCCTAATGCAGAGATTAATAGTGTCGGGCAGGTGTTGAATGCCAGAATGGCGTTGTACGGGATGTTTGGGCAAGAAGGAATCCTAGAAGTCAGATGGGGAAACTGAGCTCCAGAGAATTTAAAGGACTTGCTCATGGCCACCCTGATGACTCATGGCAGAGTCTAGGTCTGACTGCCATCTGGCACACTGTTCCCTCCCCCACACCGGGTTTCCCAGTGGGTGGTTTGGGTTAAGCACAAATGACATCTGGGTGTCCAAAGTATATATCCTGACTAATCCCACATAATTTGGATTGCAGAAATATGTTCTGAACGAAAGACAGCTCTATTGTTTTCCAGCATTCTTTAAAATTTCTGCATCTTATAAACATGTCAAGACTCCCCTACAGAGTTAGCAAGAAAAAGACATTACTTCACCATCTATGTTGCTTATTTTCAGTTACTAAAAAAAGGCGTTTGCCCCAGTGAATGTTCTTTTCCATACATTCTATGTGTCCTTTTGTGTTGCCCATCATGTTCCTCCATCCGAAGGGCTTTCTAAGATGATTTCGGGGTTCACACACATAAATTCCTACACTCCGAACACACTATGGACTTACCCGGCCCCATGGATAGCCAGACTGATAAAGAAGATGACGAACACATGGTGGGTGTACCAGAACAGCTCATAGGAGACCTGTCTGATGAACTCGGTGGAAGAGGTCATGATCAAGATCAAAGCCAGAGCGATGATCAAGCCGGTAACACCTGCGATTGTCTTTAGCAATTCGGTGACGGTGTTCTAAACAAAGCAAGCACCATGACATTGATACCTTAGTTCTACTTTTCCATTTTAGGGTCAATACTTGAGAGTCCAAGCAGGGGGTAATTCAGAATGTTCTCATCAGGAGCATATTAACCTCAAAAGGGGGTCCCCATATGACTCAAGAAGGGACCTTCCTTGTCCATCCTTTGCCCCATTTGATGGCAGATGTTTGCTTTGCTCCAATTTCATCAAACGCCATTGAATCATTGACATGTTTTCCATCAGTATAAAGCAACCTTCCTGTCAAAGTTATTACGTTGAATTGAAATGAAGACAATATATGAAAATGCATTTTAAGATAAAACATTGCAAAATAAATCCAAGTCTCAAGTTTGGATTTAAATAAAATAAAATAACAATGAAATAAAAATGTGGATTGCCATGCTTAATTGCATGTTAACATTAATAAACACTTTTTTTGGAGAGATCCCTCAGGGACATTTCTAATAAAGCAGCTGCACATTCTGTTCTCCTGGTAGTTATTCCTTGCTCTTGCTTTTTAATTGGAAGGACCATGACTTGCATTTCTTTCATGCCACCTCAGGAGGCTTGGAATAAGGCTTTGTAAATCCTAGGTGATCAATAAAGATACAGCTATTCTTATCTGGTAGACACTGCCAAAAGACCTGTGCATTCCGACCTGTGAGTGCAAGGGATGGTTAAAGAGCCTTTTAGAATATGAATCGCAAGGCACTTTGTATTTACTGTGAGTTTTCTATACTCTTGCCAAGTCATTAGTATTCATACGTTGTGTTACTATCATTGAGGCGACCGTGAGCTCAATAAACTCACACTGTATCTTTTGTCAGGAAAATCTCATGAATTTGGGGTGCTTTGAGATCTCAAGGTAATTTGGACAGGGACTTCTTGTTTATTTTTTTTCTTCATAGAGCAAATAGTTGAAATAAAATTGAAAGGGGTATGTCTAAAACATTTAAAATATATTTTTTTGCAAGTGTACTCAGGCATTTTAGAAATCCATTCGTATCACAGGATGTGCTAATTTCAAACCATCCTTCTCTGCTTATTAAAGCAAATCCCCACTTCCCTTTTCTTGCAACATATTTTTATAGACTGGTTTGAGCAGCCATGTATCCTCTAAAATAACCCCACTGCATCTCTTTAAAAATACTCTATAATGTACGCTTCATGTTATGGATACTTTCTCCAAATGTACCAATTTGTATTATCGATCTTTCTCCAAATGCCCTAAAGTAGAGGGTTTCTTGAACTTAATCAGCACTTACATAGTGTATTGCTTCTAAAATTTTGAGAAAACTATGTTGGGAGTAACTTAATTATCTTGTTAAATTGCTTTCAAAGTACTTACAATAAATACTATTCACTGTATGGTCTTTTCAAAATATTGAGCCTTATTCTTGGTTGTCTGTAACAACGAGTTTTCCAGAACCTTAGTGGGGAAAAGAGTTAAGCCCAGTAGGTGCCAGGATAAATACTGTGGCTCAAACGAGCGACCCCGAAGGCCTTCCCACAGGCTTATGGCATCTGTGGTCTTGACTTTTGAAGCTTGTGCTTCTGATTGTTGTCTGCTGAGAAAATGTAGCTCTACTTCATTCATGGCCTGATACTGGCCTAATTATCATCCTAGGATAATTAGGGACATGCCATGGAAGAATTTCCCCAAGAGACTCTGAATTTTGCTTCTTCAAATAAGGCTGCATAGGCAAGAGTCACGGAAGAGGTGGCTCACAGCGTGGCCGAGACATTTCCGTGGCTTGGATTCCTCTTGAGCAATACCATTTTTTTTAGCCTGGTCAAAATACTGGATGCCTATTCCAGTGGAGTAGTACATGAGCCAGTATTTTGATCAACCAGGACAAAAGGGGTGGGAGGTGGACGATGAGAGAGGAATGTCTTAATCTCTGCAGGTGGATTTCTGGAGCTACATGGTTGGTTTTCTTTTTGTTTCCCGCATGTGCTGCCGCTCGGTGCACACAGGTAATTAGCATTAATGATGTCACTAGCCATGCAGGTCTGATTATGAAATTAGCTACTCTGCCCAGTATCTGATTTGGCAAATCAGTCAGGCACATGTGTGCCAAAATATGACACGGGAGAAGAGATCCAAAAACAATTTGCAAGTTGAAAATGAAGACATCCAATTTATAATCTCTGGATGTAGATGGCACTTCACATTCTTTATGATTCCAGCATCAACAACAACAAAAAATCTAATCATAAGCTGCTTTAAAATTTAAAATATCAGGGTTTTAACGGGTTACTGCATTTCTTGTTTAGGTATATTTATTATGTTTTGCTATAAACTAATTAAGTGGCATCAGTTTTTCTTCTTGCTCATAACCTCTTAGCAAGATTTATGAAAAATAGCTTTTTTTAAAAAAGGGTGAAATTGATGTTAACATTTGGCAGAAACGTCTCTCCAGCTCGTTTATTAATAGCTTTTGAAACACAGCGCTCCTGATAAAGCAATGGGAAAGGGAAGGACTTCTCAGATGAGAAACCAGGTAGCATGCAAGGACTCACTGTGTGGAAGGTCCGGATGGGGTTGAGGTAGCTCTCATTTGGGGCGTTGCCAAGTTTGGAAAGCGCAGCCGGAAGTCCCTCTGCGTGGGCTGACTGGCTCCAGTGGTAGCGCTGTAGGTTCCAGAAATGGGCGACGACGTGGATGGCTACGGCGGAGGAGGTGACATCAGACATGCGCCATGTGGATTCCTTCCTTTGTGCTACTCAGAAACACAATGCCTCTATGGTCAAGTTTCTCTGTTCTGGTTTTTGTGCTCTCCAAACAGCGATTTCCTTGTGCATCTTTCATAGTGTCTTGAATGGAGTGGATTGAATAGTTCTAAAGGTACGCTGTGATTCACCCCATCCATTTTAATTATATGAAGAAATAAAGGAAATCTCAATTTTTCCGTAGTTTAATTATAAACATATGCTCATTCTGCAAGTGGAATAGGTATTAGGCTATCACAACATATATATATACATACACACACACACACACACACACACACACACACACACACATATATATAGAGAATACATAGAACACATTCTGTTTTATATATATGTATATAGATTCCCAATTTTATATCTTATGTAATATGCTTTCCAAGTAGTCACAGGGCATTATTCTAGAGTACTGTGTATCATATACATGGACATCTGTGCATAGGACACTTATGATAGATGCCAGGGAAGAGTTTTTGTTTTCTTTCAGACATTATATTTTCTATTCTTCCTTTATATATTTCAGTGTATATGTATAGTCACTCCTACACATACACACATACACAATATCTTTGCATGTGTTATTCCTAGAGGATCGAAATAAGTTAGTATTTATAGACCTAATCCTCTCCGTATATTCTTAAGACGAAAACTCAGCTTTCTAATTCTGAGAGTTGGTATTGTCTAATTTCTAAATGAAGAGACAAGCTCAGGAACACAGCATAATTTAGCCCGAGGAGCCTGTGCCCAATGCCACTCTTTCCTGTCTCGTTAAATCTGTGGGGAAACCAGCAGTCACAACATCCAGACAAGCACCGCCTCCTGATGCTTTTCCTGCAAATGAAAGCCCTATCGGGTGACCCGTTGATACCAGCCACTGGGATCAGATTCAAGTGTGAAATGAGAATTCATTACCCAGGGTGTAAATAACTTCGCAGTTGATACCTCCCCCCGACCCCCACCATGAAAAGCAGCAGTGGCTACTACTATTATACAGTCTCTACACGTTGTAGGCAAGTTCTGGAATTCTCCATGGCTGCACATTGTGGGTTGAGGTGTGGGGAGTGAAGGAAAAAGGAACAGCAGCAACTTCTGAGACTATTGGTGGCATTTTGGTCCCTGTGGTCCTGACGGCAGATTTATTTAGAAATACCATTATTTAGCTTTACTCTCTGTCCCCTGAGTTTCTGATCAGAGCCATTCCCTTTTCCGCCCTGCAAAGTTGTTCTCATGCTTTAAGACCCAACTCAAAAGTTGTTTTCTATCAAGTGTCCTTCAATTCCACAGGCACCAGTGATGCCAATGATAGAGCAATGATTTAATTAAAACATTTCCCAGACGTTATTGTTATGAGCATTTATTTACATCTATGCTGCCCGATGGACTCTCATGCCTCAAGACTTATTCATCTTGTAACCTCAACACTTGGCACATTGCTTACTACCAGTAGGTATTTAATAAGAATTTGCTGAGTGACAGTGAGCTTACAGAAAGAGAGAAAGGGTCAGGAGGTTATCTGTAGATGCAACCTTGTTGGAGTAGTGTTTTCCCTGCTGATACATTTTTTTTTTTTTTTTGCACATTTCATGCAGACTTCAAGTTAGAAATCAATTCGAATATGCTTTTGGTTGAAGTTCACCTGAGAAGGCAAAGCACGATGATATTTCTGAGTCCATGGTGTTGACCGTCTCCTTATGGGTATGGTGCGAGGAGCACCAAAAAGTCATTGTATTTCTTCCTTACGTTCTATTTGTCAGTAAATGTGGCCATGTCTAGGAAGGGGCTGTCTTGTTTAGTCTCAGCATCTACAAAGCTAGAAAAGTTTGTCTAGTAGCTATCTCTTCCAATATGCTATATATAAAATGGAAACTATTTGCTAAATTGAACACAGACATTTTCAGCAGTATTCCTAATTGCTGTTTTCTGATAACTATCTTAAAGTTTTTTTAAAAAAAATCAGGTCATATTTCTCATAGGTAACAGATATTGAATACTTACTATACTCCAAACACCATTATAAATGCTTTGGGCATATTATCTCACTTAATCCTCAGTATTAGTCTTATTGCCATTTGACAGACGAGTATTCAAAAAGTTCTAGTGCTTGTAGTCCATTAATGGCAAAGGTGGGATAAACTCTGTTTGCCTGAATCCAGAGCCCCATTTTTGACCTTTAAGTTATATTGCTTCTTTTCACTGATTGATAATTGTTATACTTTACTGAAAACCAATTTTTTCCTGTGGCTTTAGAATGGCTCACTTGATAAATAGCTCCTAAGACCAATTGCAACCTTTGGGGTCCTCGTTGCAGGACTCTCCTTTTACTCTCTGCCCTTTACCCTTGCCCCTCTGCCTCTGGCTCTCCTCAGTTCTCCTCCATGGACTAAAGCACACCAGACAGAGCAGAGTTATTCCCATTTTACAGAAGTAGATACTGAACTTCAAGCCAAATTAAGCGACAACATTTCCAATTCCATAATCCACCTGTGACAGCCAGAAAGGAAGTACAGGATAGATTCCCTGTCTTTTATATTCTGCATTCCATAGCATTCTCCTCCTGTGTAAGGAGTTGTTGATCACAATCTATTTTCTATTAGATTGATTTCCACATGAGAATTTGACACTGTTAAGCTAGATTTAAGTACATTTATTGAATGAGCAAAGATATTGAACTATTTATTTATTCTTATTGCCAGGTCTCCCATAATAGAGCTGAAGAAACTAATGAAGTAGTGTAAGAAAACCCAAGATGCTTTTTACGAGGTGGCTCCTGTGGGAATATGTTGAAAACTACTCTTTCCAGCTTTCTTTTTTTTTCCCCCATGTACTTTAAAATTCATGTATGAAATGCTCCTTTGCTCAAAAGGCCTCCATTTTGTTTTCTTTTTTTATAGGTAGAAGATAACAAGTAGCATATCTTATTTATCTCAGGAATTCTCAGAAGGAAAACTACTTGTGCCATTTGGTTTGTCTAAATGTTTCATTGCCTCTGAGGTCTGACTCTAATTTCATTGTGATCTTGGCTTTGAACTAAAGGTATCCCACCCACCAACTCCACGGCTGCTGGGACTTGATCGATTCCCAGGGAGATACTGATTTTGCTGTTTTTCAGACATTATGTGTTCTGTTCTTCCATTTACACACTTCAGTTATTTTTTTATTATTTTTAAAGATTTATTTATTTAGTTGATAGATAGAGAGAGAGAGAAGCAGATGGAGAGAGAATCTCAAGCTGACTCCCTGCTGAGCAGAGAGCCAGACATGGGGCTCGATCTCATGACCCATGAGAGCATGAGCTGAGCCAAAACCAAGAGTCAGAAGCTCAACCGACGGAGCCAGCCAGGCGCCCCGCTTCAGTTATTTGGCTATGAATAGCCATGCTATCTATGTTGACAGTGCCACTTTCTTCAAGTATGTGATCAAACAGTGATATGGTTTGACTTTCTTCTCTCTTACTCATCAGAGTCCTATCATGCTACTAGAGCTGTTATTAGAATGTAGCCAGAAGGACACTGAGAAGGATATCTCTCAGTTACTTCATTCCTTTCAGCCCACTTTCTTATCTGTAAAATGGGTGGGCTGAATGAAACTAGGTGATATCTTGGCCCCCCTCCAGCTGTCTGGCTCCTGCATCTCTGTCGAAGTTAACTGGGGACATTTATCATCCAAAGGGATCTGTAGTCCAATGGGAAGGTGATGCAAACACGGAACGCATGTTTCAATGTTGTCAAAAGCAACACTGGCTTAAACGGGCTTTTTGAGTTTTGTGGCAAATCCCACGCCATCAGTTACGCAGGTGCGTTCTTCCCGACGCCCCTGAGGACTTTCTGCCCAGCCCACGGAAGAGCCCGAGATACACATTTCCAGAATCTACCCAAACACCAGGCTAAAAGTTGCTATAACTGGGTCTTTCCACAATCCTATTTTCTCACCAAAGTACTTTTGCAGTTAAAAGAGAGCAGCAGTCTTGGACAAACCACAATGCACATTTAATTGGTGTGTGAACTTCTGAGTTCAAATAAGGAGCTTTTATTGAAGAGTGAACAAAAAAATCATAAAGGCTACAATTAGAGCCAGTTGCCCTGAGAAAGTTTCTTTTCCTTCTTTCTTTCCTTCTTTTTATTTTTCGGGAGATCAAAGGAAGAGTAATTGAGGGAGAATCTTGGAAGGGCGGTCAGTTCTTGCTATCTTTCTGCCTGCCTGTCAGTGATAACAGTCATTTTGGAGTTAGTCACCTCCTAATTAAGCAGCCTTCAGAAATAAGGACCCAGGGACAAATCCTGGCTGTGTATCTACAGCCAAAGGCTGTCCCCCAAACTTTTAAGTTTGCGGTCTGATTTCTGCAGAAATGCACGTTGACTACGGCACCCTGTGCACGCCACTCATTTGTAAATCACATTCAATTTTGCTGGACTGGACAGGCGAGACAGCCTCCTTAATCCTAACTGGATTAGTAGGAATTCTTTAGGGATCTGGTCCTGAAGAACTTGGGCCTCTGGGGCTGTTCTCTTCCTTGGGGTCTCCAAGTCTTTCTATTCCGTACCCTTCTTCTGAGCTCGTTCCTGTCAACCTCTTTTGTTTATTGAGGTTTGTAAACTAATCTGAGCAGCGCATCAGGAGCTGGGCATGGGTTATTGTTACACCCCTGGAGCCGAGCAGATGTAAGCTGCCTGGGTCCCTATTCACGGCCCCCTTTGAAGGAAGCTCCGGCTCACGGTACTACTATTCAGTTGGAGGGTCTTTAAGGTCCACTGTGGACCACAGAGTCCAGAAAGATCCACATTCATAAGAACGAAGGGGCTGTGAAACAGGGATTTTTATACCACGGGGGTTATAGGTCCCTGAAAATGATTTATGAGTGGTTGAAGAATGCTCCAGCAGCTCTTATCATAGGCAGGCAAGCGGGAAGGCAGGAAGCCAGAAGAAGAGTTCCTGTCACTGCGTTTTCGGTGATGCCCTTGATTATAGATACCATTGTTTGTCTCGCCCCTCCTCCCCAGCCTACTTCCACCAGGCTCTAATTACATCCTTTAATGATTTGACCAATTAAAGCCTGCAGTTCAACTTACAGAGGAACAGATGAGAAATTAGGGGCTGGCACGCAAACTTCGATGTGGATGCCCTTCTCCCAAGGTTCCACACCTCTATTAAGCCAGTCGGCTATTTGAAAAGCAGCATAATGGGCGATGCTAATAAAATAAGCACGGAGACATTTTCAGCGGCTCCCAAGAGAATACACCAGAAGGACAAAATGTGAAAAGCAAAGAGATATCTATGAAACCAGGGCTTAGCATTTTTTTCTTCTAAAAGCGCAGTTGCCAGCCGCATTTCTTAGTTAGTGTGAAATGTAATAATTGCTATGTCAGGGTTTGGGAGAAGCGGAGAGCTCTCTCCCCACCCTCCTGCCTCTGCCGGGAATGGAAACAGCCGGTGCTGCTGGTTGCCATGGTGGTGGGGGACGAGGGCTTTGCTTTCAGAAGCAGTCTGACCCTGTGAGGGGGAGCCCAGGGATGTTGGGGAGCCCTGTAGAGCAGTGAGGGTTCAGCTGAAGAGGCCCCCCGAGGGGATATTTGATTCTCTACAGGGATTTGTGAGGGAAGGAGGGAGAAAGAGCATCCTGCTTCCTCTTGTTACAACAATGTGAATTTATCTTGGACGACCAGCATCATTTTGAATCTCTTCCCTGCCCACACCCTTTGTTTCCTAACCACCCCCCCCCACCCGCCTCCGCCAGCTGCTGCTGGCGTCTCTGAACAACTCCTGCACCATCTTGTACCTTTCCACAAATTCCCCCAATCCCTTTTGCCAGGGGGCTGACTTCCTGCTCATCCTCAGGTTTGACCAAATTTGTTGAGCACCTGTTACGTGCCGGGGCCGGGAAAGCCAAGCCAGGTAAGGCACATCTCAGCCCCTGAAGTGATCGGAGTCCGGAGAAATTTTGCTCTGCAGTAGGAGGTGTGACTGAGGCCGAGGCCGCTAGGCTGACAGCCCAGACCTGGGGGGTCAGGGGGAGGCAGGCCAGGCAAGGACTCATGGATATGGCAATGTCTTATCCACTGAGGAAGGAGAGGAAGAGCATTTAACCCAAAGGGGATAACAGGAGCAAAGACACAGACTACTCAGGGACTCAGTGGCTGGGCATTGCCAGGGGAAGGAGAAAGGGGGTACGGAGAGAAATAAGAGCGGAGGAGGGGGCAGCGTTCACTGAACAGAGACCACCAGCCATGCTAAACTTAGAGGTGATTCTCTTAGCAATAGTGGCAAGTGGATGACCTTGTAGTCTGTGGTTTCCAAGAGACATCCTGACAACTAGTCTGCACACCTAGAGATGGGTAGATTGTATTCTTGTTCTTTTAATTCCATAGGGGAAAAGGCGTAAAAAAAAAAAAAAAAAAAACCACTTATCTGACATCACAGTACCAATCAGAAGCAGGGGAATAAAATAATTTGGTCTCCTGGTTCTAGTCAACTGCTGTCATTCTGAAAACAGTACTGCCTACACTACTTTCAGGATATAGCGTCTCTTAGGGTATCTCGCACATAGGGGACACTCAATACAAGTCACTGATGCATTTCTCCTATTGATATATGATTACACAGAAAGAAATACACATACCCAAAGGTTTAAGGACAAAATTATTGCATAACATGTTTTCCTTTATTTTTTTTTTGCTTCCTTTTCTGATGTGTTTTGATGCTGTGTGTTTTTTGGTTCCTTCTCTCTTTCTCTTAGAGTATAGTTCTGCCTTAAACCTATTGCATAGTGATAATATCCTCCCTGCCATGTTACCGTATTTTATCTGTTCTTTAAATGCAGGAATTAAAGACTCTTAAGATTTTAAAGGAAACCTAGAGAATCCTTGAATTCCTTCTCTGAAGAGCCTTCCAAGGAGCAGTCTGGACTCCACTCTGACACCACCTACCACCAGGAACCCTGTATTCTCAGGGATCCTCCTTCCAATTTTAGATAATTTTGAAGTTCTGGAAGACTTCCATATCTGAGCTGAAATCTGCTTCCCTAAGTCTTCATTCCTTCATGCGTTCAACTCATACATCAAAGGTTTTTGGCACCTCTGTGGACTCAGCCCTAAGTTGGCCTTGGACATAAAGATGCATTAGCTTGTTCTTTGCCCTTCATCCCTTGGCTGGTTTTCTCTACGATATGATGTCTTTTTACCCTTATTTCTTAACAAACTACGAAGACCTTTTGCAAACATTTCCTGGGTTGGTTTAATCTGGCAATGAGGACAATCAATGGGGAAATCTCCCCACGTCTCCCTGCACACCCGAAGTTGTGTTAATTGGCACTTGGGCACTGTCTGTCATGTCTCGTTGCTTAATTAAATCCACATTTGTTTTGAGTGTTCTTTTTACTCTGCTGTTTTTTTATGCATGAGAGGATAAAAACAAATGAGGAAAACATTTTATAGTTAAATTAGTTTGAGGGAAACAGTCCTGAACCATAACTCTTTATTGTGCAGATAGCCTTTCATTTCCGTGTATTTGTTGTCCAACAAAACAACAAACGGGGTGGTTATTGCTCAGCTTCTTTCCTTCCTCATCAGTTTAACCTTGGCCATGGATGCTAATTTTTATTATATTCTCTTGAATTCTCTTGTCTTCTTATTCAAGAAATAACAATAATACTTTATATGCTCTAAAGCTTCATATCTTTTCAAGGTCCTTTTATATCCACTAGCTCAACACGATTCAGACACCTGTTCACCTGATCTTCCTTTTCTTTTTTCTTTTACTGCCTATGCTACCATTTTCCTATGACTGTGAATGAGATTTTGAGTATAGGTCAGTTTTATTTCCAATGTGAATTATATCGAATAGCACAGTATTCATTTTGCAAGTAGATATTTATAGTTGTCTTCTCAACAAGCTTAATTATTCACAAATGACAATGGAGCTTCATACACTTTTCCCTGACAAACTGGAGGCTTGGTAGGGAAGACTGCATGAGTCTAACTTAGAAATTTAAAAATCCATTTACATAAGGTTTATGCGGTCAAATGGAGACAAAGATTTACTTAAGGGTGAGCCTTTGGCAGAAGGGGAACTAAAACAGAACTATCAAGTTAAACATTAGGTTTTGTAAAATTGCACTGGGTGATGAATAAGAAGCACTTACTTGCGTTAACAGCTATCCCATAGGCGACCAGTTTGTGGAATTTGAGATTTTTGTCTAATTGCCTTCTCCACGGTCCTCTGCAGCACTGGAGTAACAGAAAATAAAAGTCTTGTTTGGGGAAAAATCACAGCGATGACCGCATCCCGAGAGCTGAGAGAGCAGGACTCAGGCTCTGCCTCTATCTAGAGTCCTGAAGGTGGAGCGATGGGGCACAGATATTAGTGGCCATTAATTAGTCCAAGAGGCAAAACCAAATGGTGATTACTGGCTTTGCTGAAATTTCAACTCAATAAAAGTGAATGAGGTAGTATAGTTCCCTGACTATAAATCCAAATTCTAGAATAAACCTGCTAATATCCATGCCTCAACTGGTTTAGGAAATGAAGATGGAAACGGTCATTCTCATGGATATGCTTTAAGTAGTCCCTAAAATATTCCTTATAACACAAAAAAGGCACTGTATTCATCTACATCTAAACAATCATAAAATTATGATGATTGTATAATAAATTATTTCATCTAGTTAGGGTTATTGACGTTCTCATTATTCTGTACAGCAGGAAACACAGTACCCAACACAGTGAAGTCAATATAATTCGGAAATGTCCCGTTCTGTCTGGTAGGGGTTAAAGTCTACATAGTGAAATCTGTGCGCCGTGATTGTGCATTCCTGGGCTGAGAGCTCGGAAAGATGTGTCCTTAGTGGCATTTCGCTCAACTGGTTATTTGTCTCCTTCCAATTAGAAATGGTAACAGTTCAAACTGTTATAATACTTCCATCTTTGCGAGTCAGGTCAATTTTATCAGCCATGTTTTTCCGACAGAGCAAACGCATCCGGGAAAGGCTGAGCAATGACTCCAATGTCATGCAGGGAGAGAGCAGCAAGGGCAAAAGTCACACCAGATGTACTGATTTCTGACTTTTAGTTGTAGCCACTGTGTTCTCTCTTACAAAGAAGCAAACTTCAATTCAGACAGGATTATTAGGAATTTCACAGTAAAGTACATCTTTGTCTTCCATGGCACTTATATTAGGACATTATAACAACTGGAATTATTTCAAATATTATAGTACTTACGGTACTTGTCCCTCTCACGAATGAAATAAGGTTTCGACTGATTGGTAACAGAATTAGCATGCAGTTAAAATTCAGGCACACTGCAGACGCTCGCGCCCAAGCCAGCGTTGACTGTCCATATATAAAGACACGGGAGAGAGATGCCGTGAGAGTGAGGAAGCTGGGGAAAATAGAATGTTTTCCGAAATGATAATGTGTAATCACCAACTCTACTTACACCCAGAATAACTCGCGTGTAAAGGAAAGACTCTTCCTCTTCATACCAACAGAATGTGTCGATAAACAGATATAAATTCACTCCCAGCCATGAGAGCTAGTGTTGAATGAAAAGAGACCAATCAATACTATCTTCAATCTTTTCTTCTGTTCAAAATCACTTGGGGTTCTTCTTTTAAAGTGAAATGAAGAGCTTCTCAATATTAATCAGACTTACTCTATACTTATTTCTGATAGATTAGTTTTTAACAGTGATTACAATGTTAATAAATCGTTAACTTTATAAAAAAGATTTTAAACACATATAGGTATACTTTAAGGAATTTAATGAAAAGTACAAAACCTTCCTAATCAACATCGCTCTAGTGTTTTAAATCAATGATGGCAAAAGGAGGAAATCTTTAAAAACAACTCAGAAAGTACTCTAGAAAATTTCCAATTTCATAGTCTAATTCAAAGACTCCATTTGATTTAGAGAAACATTCATACATTATGCAAAAACAAACTACTTGACTTTAAAAATAATTAAAAATGAACTCAATCGAAAAACAACTTTACATGATTCTGTAAGGGTAAATTAAATATACCTACTGAATGTTTTCTAACAAGTTTTAGTCTTTTACCAAAGTAATACTTCAAGCTATTTAGCATTCCTATACAAATTATCTTAAAAATCAAAGACTGTTTAATATATATATTTAAACTTGAATAACAAAAATGATACTTACTACTAATATGATGGAGAGACTCTCATTCAAAATCCAGCACCCCATTGTGACAGCTTTGCTCTTTTGCTGTCAGCAAATGATTTCTTTCATTCACCTGAGCCCGGATGCTGTATCCTTAGTAAGGGCTTCCCTGCTAAATTATTTTGTCTTTTTGTCTTAGGAAGCACCTACTGGGAGCAGCTCTCGAGGAATTTCTAATTAAGGACTTCTTGCCAAAGGCACGTCAGCGGGCTGACATGCCTCATGACCTGGGTGAATACAAGGCAAGTCTCTGTCTAATGATTCTCTTCTTCAAAGATTTCATAAGAAAAGAAAGCTCGTTTTATTAAATTATCCTCATGTACTTTATACCCCATTCATTTTCTACATGATTGCAGTCAAGATGATAATAAGTCTTTATGTAAATTTGAGAAATAACCTCATTGCCGAAACTTGGATACAGCAAAACACTTCACTTGAACTTTTTCTACTTTATTTTCCCTGCTTCTTTACTTCCTCCCCCCCTTTAAAAAAAATTCCTTTATAGAAGATATAGAATGGTGGTAAATAAACATGAATTAAACAGTTTTTCAGAGGATGGTAAAGAAAAAAGAAAAAGATATTTGAGTATGAGTCTAAAGTATGAAGTAGACGATATTTGTGGGATTGATGGAATAAATGCTGTTTTCCCTCCTAATTCCACTTGGTGCACCCATGACATAGATGAGAATATCCTTTTATATTTAGTGATTCCATGGGGGTGTGCACGAGCCTGGCCATTCTATGGTATTGTGTTCCGTATGATAAGTATGACTACTTTGGTAGACAAAGTTGTTCTAAGGAAGCAATTTTCTGGTTAGTCCTGGCCCAAGTATTTCATTTAAAAGTTTCAGGCAATTAAGATGAAAATAGGAGGATATTTGAATCATTGAAACAATTGCCTAAGGTTCTGTGTCTTTATGCGGTGAATCCGTTTAGTTGTCTTGCAAGAATTTGAAAAATTTTAAAACCTGGTAGGAACATTAATTTGGTATTAATTGACCTAAACAATAATACTAATGATAATAATAATAATGATAGTAATAGTCCTAAATTTTAAATAAATAAATAATTCAGGCACTAGGTTAAGAACTTTTTGAGTATTGTCCAGTTATATGTATATATATATGTATATATATATATACATATATATATATATATACACACACACACACACACACACACAACACACACACACACATTAACTCTATAGGGTGGGTATTAAAAGCTCCATTGCACAAATGTGAAGTAACTTGTGGTAGGAGCGGTTGGGACTCTCTGAATTGAGCATTTTTATTGTTAACCACTACCTTACACTGTGCTTCTTTATTAAATACTAATATATGGATTTTCACATCAAACATACTTAAGTACAGATATTAATCTCATTCCTATAAATTGGACACATCTAAGCTATAGGAATTCCTTTAACTTATTAATTATAAATAAATAAGTCATGATATGTGATTAAGTATGTTGTCTATTTCAACATAATGATAATGAATTATAGAAAAATGAAAGTGGCCCATATGATCCAGTAATTCTACTGCTGCATATTTACCCAAAGAAAATAAGAACACTGATTTGAAAGGATATATGCACCCCTATGTTTACAACATTATTTACAATAAGCAAGATATAGAAGCAATGTAAGTGTCTGTCTATGGAAGAACGGATAAAGAAGATGTGGTATACACCCCCCAACACTCATACTCACACATAATGGAATAATAGTCTGTCATAAAAAAGAATGAGATCTTGCCATTTGTGACAAATGGATGGACTTAGAGAGTATCATGCTAAGTGAGATAAGCCAAAGAAAGACAAATACCATATAATTTCCTGTATATGTAGAATCTAAAAAACAAAGCAAACAAACAGAAACAGACTCATAAATACACAGAACAAGCAGATGGTTGTGGGGTGGGTGCATGGGTGGATAGGGGATGGATGAAATAGATCAAGGAGATTAGGAGATACAAACTTCTGGTTATAGAATAAAGAAATCATGGGGATGAAAAGTAAGGCATAGGGAATATAGTCAATAATATTGTAGTAACTTTGTATGGTGACAGATGGTAACTACACTCACCATAGTGAGCTCTGGATAATGTACGCAATTGTCCAATCACTAAGTGGTTGGATGTAATGTAACATTGAATGTACAATGTCTGTACATGTAATGAATACAATGAATGTAACATTGTCTGCCAACCGTCCTTCAGTGATAAAGATTTTAAAAATTAATGCATAGGCTATCTTATTGTATGAACCATGTTATTTATTTTCTCTGTAGAAAGATGCCTTTGGAATCTTGGGGTCTTCTGATACAGGGGAGAGCTTGCCCTTCTCAGACTGGCTAATTCCTAGTGACGGTGAACCACCCATCCAGAGCCCATGCCTCTCAGCTACCTCCTTTACCAAACTCCCTCTCACATACCAACCCGATACTGTCTCTGCCCTAAGTCACCCCAGGACCAGGGACTGGGCAACTAGGGACTACCCCTCCAGTTCAGAGCCTACTGAAATTCTTCAAACTCTCCAACCCCAAGCTTGTTCGGCTTGCTCACCTTGCATTGCCCATGTCTTCCCCCCAAAACCCTGTTGCTCTTTTCCTCCTGAAAGACGCTCCTGTTTCCCCACACGGCCCTGCGTGGTGTGACGCGCCCCCTCCTCTTGGGAACTGGAAGTAATAAACTCTCCTTTCAAAGCAGATGTCTGCATATCTGCCAGCTCACCATACTTGATTGAAACAAATCCCAGGTACTTTTAAAACACCTGTATTTCTAAGCATCTTGACCTTTGGAGCCGCAGATTAAGCGTTTTGATGGATGGGTGCGTTTTCTACGCGTCATCCGGCTTTGACTGTGTTACCTCTTTTGAGTCTGTCTCTCCATGTGTTTGCCGGGGCTGATTATAGCATCTACCTCATAGAGCCAACCTTGTTGCTTCTTCACCTCCAGTTCCCCTAACCCACACTCATAAACACACTCACACGCTCACACTTACGGGAGATGATGCCTGTCTGTTAGAAGTCTTAGATTTACTGGTAAAAATCTAGCACACTTGCTTCTCTTTGGAAAAAGACATCATTCTTGAAGAATTCTTCCCTCTAGAAATACATAAAAGTACAGGTATTTTGGCAGCATTAACCTGAGGTTAGAGTGCACTTAGTGAAATATTTTCAGTAGTCTGTTTAATAGTGAGCAATATAAAGATGTAAAGTCTTCATGTTCATTTCTTTAAGCCATTAATCTTCCATGATGAAATGATTTGTTATTTCTGAAGTGTTTAGGATTTACATATCTTAGAGGCCTTATTCAGTTGGGTTATAAAAATTAATTCAGAGAGAATACATCTAGAATTTTATACTATCTTGTCTATTTTAGATTCAGTAAGTGTGAGGAAGGCTGGAACTTTCCAGCCTTCTGTACTCTTCACACAGCGTTACAAATGAGATGCGTGTATTGCTGAATAATAATGTGTAGTCACATTTTTTTGTTAATTACTTAGAATGTTGCTAGTGCCACCGTAAAAATAAAATGTAAAGGTTTAGGTTTAAAAACACATCTTTCCATGCTCCATTCTTATTTGTAAAATGCCATGTGTTTTATTCCTCATTTGAATATGTAAAGACACGTTGTGTTAAAGTGTAGCTATTATTCGTTTAGAGCACACAAAAATGGTTCTCGGGTGTATTATAAGAATATAACTCATGACTTTACTTCAGCGTTTTTCTTCAGACATTTTATTTTTGTACAACTTGCAATGATACTTAGTTTACTCATATAAAAAATATGTGAACTTCAAATTATATTCAAATTCATTCAGAGCTCAACACTTTTGTGCAAATGATGTACATATCTTTTCATCTCAACTTTTCTATTTCCACATTTAAGAATAATCTGATGATACCACTGGTTGGTTTACAATATTGGAATCAGATTTCATAAGACTCAAGGTATCTTATACCACACTTCTAAGTCCAATTCCATTCAGCCTCTGGGCTCCTTCCCGCAAGCTCTCAGTTTGGATAAATAAGTTGTTGTGGTTGCTCTCATTATTTTAAATGTACCTGGGGAAAGTTTGGGGATGCCGATCCTGCCCCAAAGGTCTGCTCAGTTTTTACTTCAACGAAGGAATCTGTGCAAATTACAACATAAGTCAGGACTATCTGAATCACTTCCCCAGAATCAGGGCCAAGTATTAATAGGGTTGCATATAAAGAGAGAGGAAATTATACAAAACCTACTAGAATGATGTAAGTGCTCAGAATTAGTTTCACCTAGTTGTTTTCATTGTTAATAAGTAGTGCCCATTTCATTTCTCAGAATTTTCTCAGCATAAACAAAGTGAAGCTTGCATTGTTCATTTCCAAGGCAGATCGAGATCTAGTCTTTCTAATTAAATGAGTGCACTCACTGGTTCTTCCAGCTCACCACAAAAGATGATGTGGGTTTTTTCCATTGTAAAGATCACCAATAACCAACTATTTTTAATGGAAAAAGTAGGAGGGGACCAGAACAAATATGTTTACAAAGGCAGGTTAATTGGGGGCGCCTGGGTGGCACAGTGGTTAAGCGTCTGCCTTCAGCTCAGGGCGTGATCCCGGCGTTATGGGATCGAGCCCCACATCGGGCTCCTCTGCTATGAGCCTGCTTCTTCCTCTCCCACTCCCCCTGCTTGTGTTCCCTCTCTCGCTGGCTGTCTCTATCTCTGTCGAATAAATAAATAAAATCTTTAAAAAAACAAAAAACAAACAAACAAACAAAAAAACAAAGGCAGGTTAAATTGTTTCTGTGTTTGAACACAAACTCTACATTGCCCACACTACGTTCCAGGACTGGATTTGCTCTATTATATTTTTAGTCCTTCTTAGTTTCTTAGTTAAACAGTTGACCCAACAGAAAACCACTTTGATCCTCCAGGGCAAGCCTGATCATCTAGTAGCTTCTGCCGCTGCATACTAAAATCTAAGCTCCCTGTACATATAGCAGAGCACTTACAGTATAAAAATGGCATTGCCAAATTTTCCTCTTCTAAGTGCTAAACGTGTTTTTGCCTTTTCCTCCAAGCAAGGTCAACATGTAAATATGAAAGTGAAAAAGATGAACAAAATAAAGAATAAAATACAAACACCTATCATCTCAAATCCTTACATAGTTGTTTTGAGGAGCATTTGTTGTGATAATTATGTAATTATATGAGACAAACTCCATGTGAGATAAATTCCATTTTTTAAAGGAAAAGCAGAATCAAAGAAAAATGAAGTTCAGACATTAAAATATATCCTATTTTAAAATAAATTTTAATTAAGAGTGTCACCAATACCCTACCTTTTACTGCGGTAAGTATATCATGTTTTTATTTCAGGAAACACCAGGGCTCTTTTAACACCATTTTAAAATGCCTTATATCGCAAATTTAGTTAACCTTACCAGTTCGGGCTTTCTCTCCCCCCGCCCCGATGGCATAATTCTCTCATTTACGCAACTTTTATAATTTCAAATGGATAGTTACTGAGGCCACTGCACATATCACACAATGCTGGACACAATGGGCAGAAGAGGTCTGGACTCCACTGCCTCCGCTGTAGTGGGGAGGCTGCAGGTGCACTAGGACATCTGAAGAACCATTGAAGGTGAGTGCATCCTGGGGTGGGAGAGACTGTACCCCTGGGGACCACCGCAACACAAAGAGATCTGGGTGAGGATTTATCCTAGAGAGAATGCTTTCTAGAGGTGGATCAAGGTCAAAAGTATACGGTGTGAAGAAGAGAAGGAAGAAAGTAAGTTAAGTTTCTGTGTCTCCCAAAAGGTCAGTTTAATAGCTCCCCAAGCCTCAAACAGCAAACAAAAAATTACTCCTGCCCCCAGTGGTCACTTCTGGTCTGGTCTGCTAAGCCCAGAGGGTTTCCCATGCTTTGGTTCCCATTCTCTTCCCTTCATCTTCCTCACTGCTCACATATCTTTATGACACATTTCTTCTTTGTATTTATCAAGTCACTTGAAACCCCTCACAAAGCCATTTGGAGAGCTCCTTCTCACAGGACACGGATGCTGTTTGGATTGTGGTTCAAAAGAGAGCAGAGAGAATGACTCATTTCTTACCCCAAACTAAGTGGCACAGTTCAAAGTCTCCTATTTTGCCAGTTTAAACTTTTTGTTTTAGGAATCTGATGAAAACCAGAATTCTCATGCTTTTTACACATTTTATATTGTGTCCAGCATACTCTGAAACTTAGCAGGTGTTAAATAAACACAGAATCACATTCATTTCTCTGTTCCTTAACCCGGAAGAGAATTCCGTACACAACCCTCTATGGTCGCAGTCAGGGTTTTTCCTTCAAGTCGAAAAGAAAGAAGGAAGTTTTCCGGTCTCGACAGTGAATCATTTAACGTCGGAGTTCACGAAAATTTAAAGTTTAAGAAGGCTAGTCTAGAAATCCGTTCTTTGCATATTCAAGCTGTTCATCTCTCAAAAGTCAAAGTGGATGCCAGAATTCCATAGATTTCATTTTTCAAGATGAACATTCATATTTGAACATATTTCAAGGCAGATGGTTTACAGTTCATGTATTTGTTGCCGTTTTTCTGCCACAACAACTAAATATTGAAGCCACGTATTTGTGATGAGGAGAGCACTTCCAAACCGTCTCCCTGCTGCTCTCCCGCGCCGCGTGCGCGCCGATCCCCCGTGTGCGGCAGGGCAGGCTCTGGGGAGTCGCACGATGAATTACATGCATTTGATTTAATAGACAGGGGAGGGGGGGAGGCACATAAAACAAGCTTCCTATAAATAAATATTTCTTGTAACAGCCATGAATTTTCTGGAAGCAAGTAAGAAAGCAAATGAACATCTATTGAAATATTCTGTTTCCATGATCCATGTAGACAAGCCGGAAAGTTTACTTTTAAGCCTTCTAGGACCTGAGAAGGCAGTTTGCCAAACTGTGGGAATGTTTGATCTGAGTTCAGAAAAGAATGGCAAGATCAAATAAACGTTTGGCATTTTCAAAAACTAAAACCAGCAGATGTGAAAATGAAGCTGGAGAAAGCCTTGCACGTTTGCGCGGAAGGATGCCGACGGATTCCCCAGGTTCCCGGCATCTCTGCGCTGGGACAAGTGGTTTGCTCTTCATTGTCATCTCAGGCTCCATTTGTTATCGTTCTGCTCGGCTGTCAATTGTCGCATTATTACAACTTTGAAGACTCATTTTGTTAATAAAGGAGCATTAGGAAGCTAAGCTACAAATAACATTTAAAAAAAAGGAAAATAAAAGAAAGGAGGTATGTTTGCTTGGTACCATGACAAGATTTCTCTGAGTGTTCAACAAGCACTGAACAAGAAATTGACAAAATGGGACGACCCTGTCCACCATCATTATCGTCACCATCATCCAACACACTGGACATGCCCACACCAAAAGACTGAGTGATGTATTTTTTAAAAAAGATTTATTTTTTTATGGGGGCAGGGAGGGGCAGAGGGAGAGAATCTTCAAACAGACTCCCTTCTAAGTGGGGAGCCCAAGGCGGGGGGCTTGATCTCATGGCCATGACATCACCACCTGAGCCAAAACCAAGAGTCAGACACTCGACCGACAACCACCCAGCTGCCCCTACTGAGTGATATTTTTTAGACATGGTTTGCAGAGCCTCATATTTTGAATCAAAATGCCTAGAATCATAATACTTAATCTTAGGATTAATTTAGAGCAATATTCTCATTTTACAAAGGATAAAACAGAGACAGGGAGGTTAGAGACTACTCTAATGCATATTGCTGGTTAATGGAGAAATAGGTCTAGAGCCCAGGATGTTCCAGATCACTGGCGATTTTGTCATCTCTACTACATCTCTGTGTTCATATCTTTGTAGTTTATGGGAGAGAGATACAAGAATTAGCAAAAAAAAAATCTCCTAAAAGCTCACTTCAGGGGGCTCAATCCTAGAGGATGGGGCCTGGAAGTGCTAACAGGGAGGGTTTACTCACTGTCCAGAAGCCTAGGCAATGGATATTTCTGGAAGGCCTCCCAGGTGCCAGGCATTTCATACATTGTGATACACAATCCCCACAGACCTCTGCGGAAGTTATGATAAGATGCGTTTTATAGATGAGGAGGCTGTGGAGAGGGGGAGACTCAGCCTCTAATACTAAGGTCTTCTAGTCAGCACATGTCGTGGCTGAGCTGCAGGCCCGTTGTTCCTGCCCCTCAGTCCCATGGTGTGTCTGACCATGTTGCTTTTAAGACAGAGGCATAGAGTCGTTTCCCAAACCAACGATGACAACTTCCCCTACGTGCCTGAATGCTTCTGCTTTGATTGGCGTCCAGAGCTAGAAGGCATTTTATGACGGCCTGGCTGATTAGCTTGAACCAATAAAGAAAAAAATGTTATTCAGGACAACTGGAGCCATTAAGCTGTTTCTGTCACACGTGAAGAGAAGATCGGTCATGTAGTGCTTCTTCTGCCCTACCCCCCTGAGAGCGCAACTTCTGGGACAGTGTAAATTTTAGGTCAAATTTTAAAAATTTGATACTTAAAATGTAGATTTCCCAATGGGAGAATACAATTTAATAGGACAACTGTCCTGAAGAAATGCCTTGTAGATAATTTAAAACTAAAATGTATTTTTCTAAGGGCAATATTTTACCAATTTTTTTGTCCATGAAGAGAAAACAAAATCATTGCCCAGAATCCACTTTAGAGTGCTTTCGGGGAGATGGCTCTTCAAGAACAGTGACCTCCTGTAAGTTGAACAAGTCTGTCCGTTTCCTGTTGCTTTTGATGCTGGTTCGACTCCCTCTCTATCCACCCTCCCAGCCAATGGAGGTATTAGTTGAAGTTGTGGGTGCTAGCTATAACTCTTCTATGTTTCAGTTCAAAGTCCGTCCCAGGAGATGGGCCAATGGATCCGAAATCACAGCTGCACATGATTTGACCGATCGATACCAGTTGTGAACAACCTCATCTGTCCTTTGCGTTTTATTCCTTTTTCACGTAACTTCATCCCCCCCATCTCATTCTGTGTTAGTGGTACAAACTTCTTGCAGATACCCCACCACATATTTCCCTAGACAGAGCCAGCTTAGCCATATCCTACTCCACTTATAATTAATATTTCCCTCATTTGCAAAGGCTTTTCTGGGTGCGATATTATTATCATAAGAAAGAGGATGTGTTGTCAAGGTGATGACGGTGGTACAATGTACAATTTGGCTTTTCTCAAAACTGCTTGGTCAAACTCCCAATTTAATTCACATGATTTTGTCAGAGGACTGCAAAATACCCCCCAGTATTCTTGGCCCCTTCTCAATTTTCCATCTCTCCCCCTTGTGTAGGTAGGTCTTGCCTACTTATACGTTTTCCCCCTAAGTTTAGTAACTTAATACTTTTCAAACCAACCTTGATTTTCCTTCCACTGCGCTGCATCTCCTCAATGATCACCATGCCTTGACGCTCAACCATCACGTCTCATGCGTTCATGGCTCAACACGACACAAAGGAAAACTGGAGGATGGAAAAGGGAAGAGACTGGATGCCCCGTGAAATTGGAGGAAAAGCTCAAGGGAGAATGAGTCTGTGGGAAGCTAAACCCACGCTGTTCCTGATTATTTTTAGACCACACAGGGTTTGAAGATGGGCAAAAGAAGTAGAGCTTTAAAAGGTTGCAGAAAGGAAAACCACAGCCATTCAGAAAGCAGCATTAGACTGTCTTTCATCCTTTGTCAACTCTCCTCTGTATACATTTCCATTTGTTACTCACTTAACAAACGTTATTGAGTGCAGTGTCTCAGGTGTGCTGGACCCTGGGGTGCCCCAATGAATAGACCTAGGCTGATTTCCAGATGCTACCATGCAGCAAGCCAGCCATCAGCTGGTGTCCCTTGGCTCTGACTCTGTATCTCAACCTGTCCCCTCCCGTGTATTCCAAGTGCCTCCCTGTATGCTTTTTTACATTTCACTTGGATTTTTGCAACAGTCCACTGGCTGAAATGTTTGTCTAGAGTTGTTTTGCTTTCATCCCATCTCTGCAACCATAGCGGTTACCTTTTTAAAGCCCAGATGAATCATATTCTAACTCTGTGTCTATGTTTGCAATGACTCCAGTGAAAGCCTGGCCCCAAGCCCCAGCTCCAGCTTTGCCTCTTTCCATTATTCAGTACATGAGCCAGCCGCATGCGGAATCATGAGTATGCCTGTATTTTGCTCCTGCTTTCTGGAATGTTCTTCCTTCTCTTTTCTGCCTTGAATGAGTCAGGGTTCTCCAGAGAGACAGACCAAGTAGGACACACATGTTTTTATTTTAAGGAACTGTCTCACATGATCATGACCATGGGGGCTAGCAAGTTTGAAATTTGTTGAGTAAGTTGGCAAATCAGGCAAGAGTTGATGTCACAGTCTTGAGTCCAAGTTACAGAGGGCAGCAGCCTGGAAACTCTGGTAGGGTTCCTTTTCTTTTCTTTTCTTTTCTTTTCTTTTCTTTTCTTTTCTTTTCTTTTCTTTTCTTTTCTTTCTTTTCTTTTCTTTTCTTTTCTTTTTTCTTTTCTCTTCTCTTCTCTTCTTTTCCTTTCTTTTCTTTTTCCTTTTTTAAAGATTTTATTTATTTATTTGAGAGGGAGAGAGAGAGCACAAGCCTGAGGAGAGGGGCAGAGGGAGAGAAAGAGGCATACTCCCTGCTGAGCAGGGAGCCTGGTGTTGGCCTTGATCCCAGGACCCTGGGATCATGACCTGAGTTGAAGGCAGCTGCTTAACTACCACCCAGGTGCCCCTGTAGTAGGGTTTCTACTACTAGAAACATTGCAGTTTGGAGGACAATTCCTTCTACTGTAAGGGTCCTCAGTCTTTGCTCTTAGTGCCTTGAACGGGTTGAATGAGGCCTGACCACATGATGGAGAATAATCTATTTTACTCCAGGTTTACTGGTTTAAATATTAAATACATTAAAAAAAGTACCTTCACAGCAACATCTAGACTGGTGTTTGACCAAACAACTGGGCACCATAGCTTAGCCAAGTTAGCACATGAAATCAACCATCACATGCCTTGTAACCTTAACCCCCTTCAATGGTTAGTTCCAATTCGACCTCCTCTGGCAGGTTTCTTTTGTTGGAATGATTTTCAGCCAGCCGTGGTGAGTACTGAAAGGAGGAGTTGTAGTTCAAGGTACAGTACTGCCAGTCAGTGGCAGCAATCTGTTCAGTTTGGGGGATGAGGAAGAGGAGGTCCTTAAGGAGTTGGTCTTGTATCATGAGCCTTAAACAAAAAATTGGAATTCATCCAGGCAGAAAGAGAGGCAAGAGTTTTCCAAGGGGGCGTAGGAAGGGCAGCAGGCGTAAAGCAGGGTCACAAAACCAGGTGGATGTAGGGAACTGCATGTACACAGGTAAGGACAGGTGACAGGTAAATGTGAGGACAGAGGTAAAGATGAGGACAGGACGGGCCAGAGAAGAGACTGGGGATGTAGGCCAGGACCAGATCATTGAGGGCCCTTATTAGTTTCCTAGGCCCTTATTAGCTTCCTCTGGAAGCTCTGAGGGGGAGTCCGTTCTGTGCCTTCCTCGTGGCTTCTGGTGGTTATGGGCACCCGTGGCCTTCCTCGACTTGGGGTTGCATAATCCCAACCTCTGTCTCCGTCTTCATGAGGGCTTCTTCGCCTTGTGAGTCTCTGTGTCTTCTCCTTTTCTGTCTCTTATAAAAACACTGGTCATCGTATTTAAGGCCTGTCCTAATCCAGGATGATCTCATCCTGAGATAATTTATCTTTATTATATTACTTACCGTATTATACCTGCGAAGACATTTATTCCAAATAAAGTCTCATTCTGACATGTCAGGTGGGCACATCTTTTGGGGGCCACAATTCAACCCACTACAGCCTTGTAGGAAAAATAATAGACTTGGATCTGAATTTCCATTCAGGGATCACAGACTTGGATTCCGGGTAGCTACTGTCAGTGAGGCCAGGGCCCGAGGTCCCTGCTACACCTCACCTCATCTGAAAGGGATAGCTCTGCTTAGCTCCAGAAGCAATGTGGGCCGACATTATCCTATCCTTTAATTTTTGGAGAAAAGTGAGATTTCTAGAATGATATATGAAATCTCCTTACTCTAACATTTGGAAACAAGTTTAAATTAAACAAAAAACAGGACTTTCATCGCAGTATGAGTGCAAGAAACACATCCATTGGCTGGAAGTGACTCATAGACTGTTAGTCTAGAACTGCCACCGTAGGGAATGATGAGCCATGCCAAAGCATGAAATGTAGGGGGACAGGTCCCAGATTGCTGTATCTGAAGATGACCCTGGCTTCCGGTGGAGGATGGACTAGAGGGGGTGAGCCTGGAAACCGGAAAACAAAGTAGGAGACATTGCGATAGCTCAGGAGAATGTGCTTGAAAGTTAAACCATGGAGGGAAACACTTACCACATGGCCAAGCCCTGTATGAACACTCACTGAAGGAATACAGGAATTAATGGCATTTATAAATTCTAGAACATACGAAATAATAAAACCAAAGGAGGCAGAAGTGTTCTCCTATGGACTTAAAATATCAAAGAATTCTTTTCTGTCTCTTTTAGAAACTAGATCTATCAACTAACATTCTGCTTTCATTTTCAAGTGAAAGATATAACGGTATACACAACTAATTAAATTAATATAGCTTATTATGACAAAAATAATTTCTTTTAACTTTGTGGACAGCACCACATTTTAGATTAAGCTGCTAATACTCATAACCATATGATTTCAAAATCAGCCAAGCTTGAAAAATTATTGTCTCCGACATTCCCCATGATCAAAACAACCCCAATTATAATATTATATTAACCAAGCTAAAAAGTAGTATTACAGTTTCTAACCTTTCTGAACTGTAATTAGCCAACTAACTATGTATCCAAATTTATTTGATATATTTGCGTAGTTAATTAATTATGATTTATTTAAAAGCATTCCATTTGTAAAACTTTGCTCTCCTTAGCCCACAAATCAAATTGCCCAGGGATAAATTTAATTTTTAAATATCTTTTTAAAATCGTGTGAAGATATGTTTAAGACACAGCAGAAAAGTGCTGGAATGTAAGACTTTTTCTCCCTTAAAAAATAAAAGTTTTAAGAAGAGATGGGGGCTAAGTTTGAGGAACCCGATAACGAAAATGGAAATGATGCATTTGAGGAACCGTGACGTCTGCTTCAGAACAACAGTTGACTAAATAATGAACTGGAAAAGATGGTGCCCCTTAAAAAATCACTTCATGCACACCCAGAGAAAAAGCTTTCAAACTTGCAGGACCTATTAGACTTTCTCCAGTGCATTCGCAATTCTGCTTAAGTCAGGGGATCTAGAATGCAGCAGAGCATCCCATCGAGCACCTGAGTGCTTCAGTATCATGCTCAAGGGCCAAATCTTACAGGACGTAGATTAAGGCTTGACAACCTTTTGAAATAAATACCAGAAGTTACACTGGATGCACATCTGCATGAACTCAAGGGTCCAGGTAAAAAATTCAGTCAATTATTCAGATGTCTACAAATATCAAAACACCTGGATGAAGATCGCTTCCAGTCTCACCTGGATTTTATAGACCGTGTGAATCTATCTGTACAAGTTTAACATGTGAGACTTCTGGTCAAGGCTGTGACCTTAATAAATCCAGGGGAATCTGTCATTTCTTAAAATGCATGGACATGCTGGCTAAACTATTTTTATTCTATGTGCTGCTGAAGTGAGCACTAGGCTAAGCTATTTTTAAATATTAAGGAATAGACAGCTACATTTTTGACAAAAACAGAAAACTCCAGGTAAGCAAATAAAGCGATAGCGGTGAGAGGAGATTTCCAGGATGGAAACTCACCTTCGCACCTACAGGTTAAAGTAGACGCCCCAGGCATATCTGAGAGAGGATACGAGCATTCCTGTGATTGGAAGTAGCTGTGAAATCACTCCCTAATCCATCAATAGGAATTGAAAAATCTTGGCTTGTAAGCCAGAAAGACAAGCATTCATACTCTACTGTGGGAGGAAACACCTTGAGTGTGGGAACCTTAAATTTCTATTGAAAGATGATGAAACTTGGAGCCACAAATCAACGTAAAAATAGTTCATAGCCAGTGAAACTTTTAGGGTCTTGGCAGAAGCACTGGAAAATGTCCTATGGAAGGTTGGACTCAGCTACTGGGTTTCTCTTAAGACCTATAGAAACTTTAATACGTACAAGGTTAGTTTCAATGCAAGACAGTCCATAGCCAATAAACTGAATAATTACCACCTAAATTATTACGGATGAAGGAACAATAACTACTCAAAGAGGAAGTATTCCAAGTTATTTTTAAAAGGTAATTGGACTGCATTTTGAGGTGTATACCGTAAGGACTAAAAGAACTAAAATGTGCACTTAACTAATATTATTCTGAGACTATTGTGTGTATTGAACGGTAAAGAAAATGAAGGTTTATATTGACACCATTGAAAACCAAGGCTTTCCATGTTAGGGAAAAAATGACACAAACGTGAGACCAATGAGCCTAAAAAGAAACTCTATAATTATAGATTTGAACTAGAGGTATTAGTATCAAGTCATGATATATATTTATCTAAAAGATTATCTTCTAATTTGTTAATTAAAAAGGCCTAGGGGGAGAAAAAACAACAATGGAATGGCAAGGGACAATGAAGATCTCCTGGCTCAGGGTGTGGTTTCCAGATACCATTTACCAATGAGAAACCACAAATCCACAGACAAGTGTAGAGTCCAGGTGTTGAACAGGAAATTTAAGAGAGCCTGGAACATCTTGCCATGCCAGAAAGCAAGCAAGCTATCTATCAGATTCCCAGTAACATGTTGGGAAGATCTAAGGGCCGAACTGAAAAAGTTCCCACTGGCCAGAGATGAGGCAATTTGAGGACCAATAAAAATAACAACGTATCAATTATGTTTAAATGCATGACTTCATAAGGATTCCGAAAAAAGAAGCACCTTTCTGTCACCTTTGGAAGCTATTAGAACACCAGTTCATTTATTAGAAAACTGATAAACAGAGGAAAAAAATCCAACAAGCTTACATTTTAATCCCATGTTTCTGTTTGAACGGTGCCTAGGGTAACCAAACAGTTGATGAAGAATTTCTATTTTTTTAGAGTACTGACAGCTTGTGATTCCAATGGGACTAATACAATTTTAAAATTATCATTTTGCACCCTGACCCTAACTCTAATACTAATTCCAGCTGGAGTGGATTTAGGCAATTTTTACCACTGACTGGTAACATAAAAAGAACAAAGAAAAAAGAAAAAAGAAATTCAACCAGATATTATGAATCCCTTTATGGTACATAACATTATGAAGTATTTACCAAATAAAATATTAAACTTTTATTTGATCAGGTTTCTATATATAACTACCAATTTTCAGGAACTATGGGATATAAAGGGAGGACTATTTAAAATAATACCTGGATGTATTTAGCAAATTCCAGATTAAGAGACGCTCTACAGGACCACTGACTTGGTTTCTTCAAACAGCAGTGCAAGTAGGAGGAAATCTGTACATCAAGAGAGACTTAAGACCCATTAAACAGTGGCAATGTATGGACCTTAATATTTATCTGACTGGAAAATAAAAGTATAAAAAATTACAAGACAGTAAGGAAAATTGAACACTGAGTGGACTTGGTGGTATCAAATATATTTTAATCTTCAGGTATGGCAGTGTTCCTATGGTTATATTTTTGAAAGAGTCCTTATCTTTAGAGATATCTGAGATTTGTTTTAAAATAATTGAGAGGTTGGGGTAGCAAATGAATAAAGATTGGCCAAGAGTTTATTATTATTAAAAAATATTTTATTTATTTATTTATTTAAGAGAGAGAGAGAGTACAAGTAGGGGGAATGGCAGGCAGAGGGAGAGGGAGAAGCAGTCTCCCCCCTGATCAGGAAGCCCGACACAGGGGCTGGATCCCAGGATCCGGGGATTATGACCTGAGCCGAAGGCAGATGCTTAACAGATTGAGCCTCCCAGGCAGCCCGCGTTTGTTGCTTTTGAGTCTGAGACAGGGACACATGGGGGGTTCATAATATTTTCCTCTCTGATATGTAACACAACAAGGAGTTCTAGAAAAAGAAATAATAAAGGGATGATGATCATTAATTGATGAAATGATCAAAGGCAAGTACAACAAAATAACAGAGATAAAACCAAAGCAACTAATCCAACAAAATAGAGATTTTTAAAAAAACATCCGAGTTACTATGAACAACTGTAAAATTAAAAAAAAAATAGATAAAAATGAATGAGTATAATGTACTCCAGGAAAAAGAAAAGATCTGAGTAGAACAGTAATGATTAAAGAAATGAATAGACAAAATCCTCTCTTGTCCTTTCCCAAGGCAGTGATAAGACAATAGGTCCAAGAAGTTTTAGAAGAAAGTTTTATGGAAACTTTAAGAGAGATCTCTACCTTATAGAAAGAGTTCCATGCTAGTATAATCTTGATAATCAAACTAGAAGAGGAAAGTGTAAGAAAATTCTAGACAAGTTTTGTTTTGAACATGATGTAAAATCATAAGTAAAATATTAGCAAATTGAATATAAGAGTATACAGAAAATTTTGTTAGGACCAAATAGTGTTTTATTTGAGAAATTCAAGTATTTTTTTAAAGATTTGGAAATCTCTAAATATTATTCACTATATTAACAAATTCAGATCAAATTCATATAATCATCTCAATGGTTGAGAAAAATCATTTTATGAAAGTCAATATTCCTTTATGATAAAATCTCTTATTCTAGAGATGGAAGGACTTTTTAAGCTAAAGAAAGGCATCTAACAAAAAATTATGTAAACCTCATACTTAAAGATAAAATTTAAAAGCATTTCCATTAATACACTTTATAAGACAAAGATATTCATTATAATCACGCAACCTTGTTCTGAGGAACCTAACAAGGTTAAGACAAGAAATAGAACTTCAATTTACAGAACTGTAAAGAAGAAGCAGACTGCAAATGATCATCTATAGATATAATCTGAGAGAATCAACTGACAAAATATTATAGTTACTAAGAGATTATAGGAAAATTAATATATACAAGATTAACAAACACAAATTAATAGATTTCCTTTTTCTAAAATATAATCAATTAGAAAATCTTATTCACATTGGGAATACCATTTCTAAGGTAGCCAGGAGCAAATTTAACAGAAGATATGTTAGATTCTTATGGGGAAAATTACAAAACTTAGTTGAAGAACATTGAAGGAGTCTCGAAGTAATAAAAATACATACCATTTTCATGAATGTGAAAGGGAAGACTCACAATGATGAAGATGTCATTTTCCTTCCAGATCGGTTTTTAAGTTCAATGCAATTGCAATTAAAATCCCATCACTAAGTTTTTGGAATTTGGGAGACGGATTCAAAAATTAAAATGAAAATAGGTCCCCCAAATATCTAAGACAATTGTAAAAACAAAATAAACAGAAGAAATAGGCAAAAACAAAGATAAGACAATTCTTGTATCAGGTAACAAGAGCAATATAAAATGATGAGGTTCTGGAATAAGGACACTTGAGAACTAACTGCTGGGTGGTACAAAATATAATGTCTAGAAGCAGATTCGTCTTATGTGAGAACTTATTTGAGGGGGCCTTCTGCAACTGGGTCGGAGATGGACTGTTTAATACGTAAGATGATAAAATGACTTTCAATGCAGGAAAAACATAATCCGGTCCCTCATCTTACATCATACACAAATCACTTCTGTGTGGATTAGAAAAAAATACAGGAGATAAATTTATCATCTGGGAACAGAAAAAGACATCTTAAACAAGGTACAAAAACCGCAACTCTAAAGAAGATTTATAAATTTGACTATGTCAAAATAAAAGTTCTAATTGATATAACGGATGAAATATGTACTTAAAAATGTAAAAACTAGGGGCGCCTGGGTGGCACAGCGGTTGAGCATCTGCCTTCGGCTCAGGGCGTGATCCCAGCGTTATGGGATCGAGCCCCACATCAGGCTCCTCTGCTATGAGCCTGCTTCTTCCTCTCCCACTCCCCCTGCTTGTGTTCCCTCTCTCACTGGCTGTCTCTATCTCTGTCCAATAAATAAATAAAAAATCTTTTAAAAAAATGTAAAAACTAAGAAAAAAATTTTAACATATATAACTGATATAGAATTAGTATTCTTAATATAAGGAAGATGTAAGAAAATTCTAGAAACTCATAAAAAAGAGAACTCACCAGAAAACTAGGCAAATGAAACTGGACAATGAGTTTCAGTGAGAAGGAGAAGTGGAAATCAAATTGGTAAATATACACGTAAAGGGAAATATAACTTTATTAATCAGCAGAGATAGACAAATTGAAGAAATAAAGTATCCTTTTTAACTTACTTGATTGGCAAAAATTAAAATGTCAGACTCTATTGAGTTGGCAAGCATAAGGAAAATGGAACTCTTCCAAACTGTGGATGGGTGTGTTAACTGTTGCAACCACTTTGGAAAGCCGTTTTGTAATAGGTAGATGTCTTGAACATTTGTACTCCTTGCCACCTCGCAACTCCTCTAGGTACCTGCCTCAAAGAAACTTTCACACATGTATCCAAGGAGATATGTATAAAAAGTTTGTTGCAGCTTTCCAAAAAAAAAAAAAAAATAATAATAATAATAAATTTTAAGCCACCTGGTGCCCACGAACAGGGGGGTGTATGAAAGCACTTGATTCTGGGCTATGTCTGCTGTTATAATTGTATTACCCTTATAACTCTTTTTTTTTAATTTTTTTTTAAAGATTTTATTTATTTATTCATTCGACAGAGATAGAGACAGCCAGAGAGAGAGGGAACACAAGTAGGGGGAGTGGGAGAGGAAGAAGCAGGCTCATAGTGGAGGAGCCTGATGTGGGGCTCGATCCCAGAACGCCGGGATCACGCCCTGAGCCGAAGGCAGACGCTTAACCGCCGTGCCACCCAGGTGCCCCTACCCTTATAACTCTTAATCAAACTCATCTCTTGACCTGCATTTTGCCATTGATTTGGTGTACAAAATTATGTAGCCTCCCCCTTCCTCAGTGATTTTCTGTGATTGCATTTCTGTATGTTATTATGGATCCTGAAATAGGAAAAAAAAATTGACCAGAAATTAAAAATAACAAAGAAAGCCTTGGTTTTGGAGGATAGCCCTAAGTAGTAACCCAAGACTCAAGAGAAAGGAGACATTTTTGGGGTGGATGGAGGAGGGTGGGACCAGAGGTGCATTTGCAATGGAGAGCAATCAGGAGCTCTGTGGCTGCTGGGGACTATGAAAGGTGTGCGAACGGATTTGAGAACCAGAGGCAGTATCCTTTGAGTACGGTCCTAGGTCAAGTGCTTTATTTTCTGCTTAAAATAAAAGAATTATTGAGCAAATATTTTATTAAAAAACTATGTTGTCTCCATTAAAATATTTTTAAAAGCATATATAACCTTTTAAATACAGTCCCGTTGTTGACTTTGGGGCACAAATGCTATGAGATTATTTTCTTCTTTTATGATTACATGTTAATTAAATATTCTGATTACATTACATAGTGATTACATATTCCCTTGCTTCAGTCTTTCCAAAGGCAGGCATTTTAGACGATCTTGAAGTAGTCTTTCATAAATTATCACTTAATAAAAGAAAAGAAGCGTAGCCAATTATAATTAAGTGTTCAAGAGCTAACAGGTTTTTTTTTCTTTTCAAAAATAAGTTCTGGGAAATTTGTGCAGCCTTGTATTCTGAGAGGCTAAAAAACCCTATAGCAACTGAAAAACGACATTGTTAAATAAATGAGGTGCAAAATTTGATTTACCTTAATATTGTTACAGTCTGGTGGGGAAACGCCACAATATTCTTCATTCTGTCACTTACAAATTAAACAAGTATCCATTGTTTATTTAGATCCTGTAATGCCTGGCTGTCAGGGCAACTGCAGATGTTGTGATTGATCTAAGCTCTTCCATGTTAGGGAACATGTGAATATCGCACCCACACACACACGTGAACATATTTATGTCTACTCCTTGAGGACAGGCATGATTTATTTGTGTGTGCACTGAAATGAATTTTAGTTACAATGAGTTACAATTTAGGGCAGCTGGTGATACTCTTCTGCTCACCTGTCTTGAGTAATTTACAAACTTTCACTCATGTGCAAATTTAGTACTCTTCATCATGCAGATAATTTAGGAAAAAAATTTTAAACATTTGGTAATTGCTCTACTAAATCATTATTTAGGTTTATGTCATTGTATGCATTCAGTTTTGGGTCACTTAGGAAGGTCGAATAGAAACGCCATTCAGGTTCAGTGTTAGGTTTAAGCAAAATTAATTATCTGTCTAGTGGTTTATCTGGATTGTGCTGGCTCTGCTAATTAAATGTGCGCAGTATATAGTTAGTAAATGATGTAAGGATAACTTTGGAAATCGACAGCATGATGTTCCTGAATATTCCATCAGAACCTATAATATAGTTCATTTTGTGTTAGTCTTGAATTTTCACTTCTGCCTTTTTCCTTTGGTCCGTGTACCTGTGGGAATCAATGATTGGGTTATTCTGTGGTGCCAGCAATGGCACTTCTGTGGTGGGACTGGTGACTTAAACATGGCAGGCAGCAGATTAAGGCACAACATCTCGGGTTCCTGTGACTCCTCCCGCTGCTCTTAGCAGCTAGCTGACTTTTGCTAACGTACTAACCTTCCTGACTCTCAGTTTCCATAGCCATACAAGGCAGATGATTATAATACTTACTTATCAGGTGATTGCAAAGATACATTGGGATGGAATACAACAATTTCTGGGCATAGTGCAGCATAAATGCATAAAACATGTCAGTTATTATTACAGATAGTCCCTCTCATGCAACAGGTGTTTTCTGTGAGATAGCCAGGAGGCTTGTACTTGGTTTCTTCCCTATGTCACGCTCCTCAAACCTGGCTGCAAATTCAAATCACTTTTGAAACTTGAAAACAATATGGATATGAGATCTATTTCCAAATCAGTTGGATAAGAATACTTGCATTTGGCCTGGGCATCATTACTTCTTAAAATTTCTTGAAGTGGTTCTAATAAGCAGCCAGGGTGGAAAACTACTGGCCAGCAAAATTTTCCCTTTAAAGAAAATTCAGCCCTCAGCCATGTGGGGACGCAGGGGTGGGAGTGGAGTGATCTATCTCTTTCACTTCACCAAACGGCACCTTAAATTATAGCCTATAATCCTGCTTTCCTTTTCTTACCTGCCCTTCTCTTTTCAGACTGTTGTGGTTAGGTTTCCACCCTTGTCATGGTACATCCACATTATGGGTGGCTTTCTAAGTGCAGGATCAATTTACCTCTATGGTTGACCACTCCCTCCTTCGCTTCCTCCTCCCTTGACTTTAATGGTAGCCTCATCTGGTTCCCATTCTATTTCTCCCAATGGCTCCTTCTCAGTCTCTTTCATAGACTCTTCTTCCTTTGTCCCTTAACTGCTGGTAGTTTCAAAGGTTTTATTCTTGACCCTTTTTTTTTTCTTCTCATACTTTATATTCTCCACCAACTAACTCAGCCATGCCCACGGTTTCACTGTAATGATGATGAGCCCAAATCTCGATTTCTAGACCAGAACATCATCATGAATTCTAGACTTGGAATTACCAAGTGTGTTTTTCTTGTTGTTGTTGTATATCTAGAATAGTTCCTGGCACATAGAAGGGGCTTCCTTATTTTTAAAATTAAATTAATCTACCAATAAATAAATGGCTTATAAGGCCAATACCAGAGTAAGCAGTTTGGATTTCATCCTTGACACAATAAGAAATTACTGGAAAATTTTAAAGCAGGAGACTGAAATGATCTGATGTGCATTTTCGGAAAGATTAATTCTAGCCATAGTTTAGAAGCTAGAAAATAGGGGAGACAATATAACAAGATGAAATAAAAATATAGAAAAACTAATATTTATTGAGTTCTTACTATTTGCCAGGCAAATAGTACAGAGCTATGCACTTTTCTTGTAGTATCTTATTTAATGTGTGCACTAGCCTGAGAGACAGGTGTTATCATCCTGTCCACTTCTCTGATAGGAAAACCGAGGATCTGAGAGGGATTTAGTAACTTGCATGGGGACGCAAAGCAAGTTAGTGTTGGAGCACTAATCCCAGGAAGGAAATGCAAGATTTGGTGGTAGAGAGGGAAAGGAGAAAACTGATCCAAAAGGGAACAGAATCTGGTATCCATGAGTAAGCAGTGATGGGGAGGAGGAGGATGGTGGTTCACGGGCTCTAGGTTATCATCCTGGTCATGCCTATTGATACAGTTATGGGCTAAAACTTCCATCCCATTAAATTATCTGTTTCTTGACAGATCTTATCATTTGCATAAATTTGCATTCGTATGTTTGAACTTACTACCTCTGTTTTCACCTTGATATTATCAATTTTTTCTTTTATTTATTCAAATAATATAAATTATGTCAACACTTCAAGACTTGTATCTCAAGTTTTATCTCTTCCATGAAACTTTTTTTTCGGGAGAGCACGTGAGTGCACGAGCAGGGGGAGGGGTAGAGGGAGAGAAAGAGAGAGAGCCTCAAGCAGGCTCCACACTCAGCCAGAGACCCATGTGGGGCTAGATCTCAGGACATTTTGATCATGACTTGAGCTGAAATCGAGTCTGCCACTTAACCACTGAGCTTCCCAGGCACCCCCATGAAATTTTTAAGAAAAATAATTTTAGGGGCACGTGGGTGGCTCAGTCAGTTAAGCGTCTGCCTTTGGCTCAGGTCATGACCTGAGGGGTCCTGCGATGGAGCCCCGAGTTGGGGTCCCTGCTCAACGGGGAGCCTGCTTCTCCCTCTCCCCATGACTCGTGCTGTCTCTATCTCTGTCTCTCTCTCTCAAATAACTAGATAAAATCTTAACAAAAGAATTTTAGCCAAAACAGAATTTCTATTCCCTAGAATATTTTACCTACATCCCAAACTTTAGGCAGGTGATCAGTGATTGTAGAGTATGAAGTTTAAATACATGAACTGTGGAGCCAAAAAGACAATCGAGTAGCAGATGACTTTGGCGAATTATTTAACTCCTTGAGCTGAGCTTTTTCAGCTGAAAATGTGGATTTCAATGACAATGAGTATATAGCACAGTGAGCAATAAATAAAATAACGCATGTGCAATGTTTAGCACCTTGACTGACATATAGCAAGTACTTACTAAATGTTGGCTGAAACTACCTTTGTTATCAAATGCTTATATTTATCTCAGCGTTCTCATCGTGTTCTGTTTTACACTTGCATGCTTTGGCTTCCCAGGAACAATGTAATTATCTCAAGGGCAGAGAAAGTGTTCAGCACATCTGGCGAATTACTAAATCCTCAATAAATGTTGAATGAATGGATGATTGCACAACTTCTTTTGCTTGTCTTTCAGTGGCTAACATAATATCGGACCCTTACCAGACACTTAATAAACACTACTTGAGTGTTTTTAAATTATTATTAAAAAACAATGATCAGTATGATCTCATGCTTGATTAACCTAATTGAATGGAACTCCAAGTACATTGTAACCAGAGGAATTTTCTCTAAATTACAAGTAGCAGAACATTGTGTTGATGCCTTTTCTTGGTATCATTAGTATCTGCATGAATATCTTCATCTGGAAATTCCTATTTCCTTCACATATACGCCATTGCTAGGATTACAAGGGTGGAGTCTCTTAGTTTATGAGGAGGATGGAACAAATTTTTTTCCCCTTTCTTCCCTTCCTTCCTCCTTTCTTTCATTTATTTACCCTTCCCATTCCTTTTCATCCTCCCTTCTTTCCCTCCCCCCTCCTTTCCTTCCCTTACTCCGTCCCTTCTCTTCCCTTCCTTTTCCTACTCTTCCCTTCCTTCCCTTCCATTCCATCCTTTTTTTCCCCCTTCCTCTTCTCCTTTCCCTCCTTTCTCAATTCAACAACTGGATATCACATGCCTACTGTGCCGGCATTGAGGATCCAAAGAGGAACATGAAGATTCCGTGAGGAAGAAGTCACAATCATCCATCTCAAGGAGCTTATCATTTAGGGTAGGGGATAGATCAGTAAACAGACAATTACAGAGCAAGAAGATAGACCAAAACACATGGTGAAAACATGTGTTTATGGGGAAAACATGAGATCGCTAGCTTAAGATTCATTACATCATTTTCTGTTGTCCTGGAGTTATCCAAGATGTATTTCTTTTAGCAGACTAAGTTAATGTGAAAACGCATCATTGTGACCTTCAATCTAGAAAATGTGGGGTAAAATTAGACTGGAGCATCTTTTTTCTTTTCCGACATTACACATCTGATTTCACTGATATATAGTACACAATTACTTGAAACAAGTGCTTATAAAAGTCCATAAAACCATGTGACCTTTCAAGATATAACAAAGGTAAAAGGTTACTGTCATCACTCTCTATGAATCATCTCATTATCAATATTTTAGACTTTGAAGTAAAATAATGGAAACTTTCCTCAAAGCAGTGACATCGGATAATTAAGTCATTCTTTGGTATTTAACAGCAGTAGTTCAGAAATAGAACTCCAAAGAATTTCTGCATATGCTTATGCGTGCTGATTGATTTTGGGTTCATCATGTTGTAACTACATTGATACAATTGCTTCTCTTCACATGGGATGTGATGGCGGTGACATCTGTCACTCTGAGATTAACTAAGAGCATGGCACAAATGGATAAATATAGAGGTAACAAGGCAAATATAAAATACATAGAACATTTTGTTTATTTGTATGCAGTAGTTCATTGTCTATCATGTTTACTTCTTATTTAATGTTTTAATTTGTTCCATTAAGTAAATGTTCCTGCACATTCATAAATACATTTCATAATGTTATTGCTAGAGAACACCCATCAATGTATCTGACTTATTAAAACAAACAGCTCTATATGTACTTGTGCTATCACCCATGTGACAAGCTACAAACTTGGTATCACTACAGTAGCTATTTACAGGAAATAGAATAATTATGCCGCTGCTGTAAATTACAAGATTTCTCATTGGAACCATAGACTGTTAATAAGGGTTGCATTCATTACAGATTTATCAGGTTTGTGTTTCTGCTGTGAGTTGGCATTTACATATCTGTAAATTAATTTGCATAAGGAATTGAAAGCAATTGATTGAGGCTATCGGAAAAAGAGCTTTCAAATCTTGTGACATTGTTATCCGCATAGTTAAAGATGGAAAGGTCCTAAATTTGCTCCAAGTGAAGCTCTTAATGAGTTGTCTGTGGACCCCTTCAGTGAAACCATGTTGTTGTTGTTTTTGTTTTCTGATTATGCTGTTTTTGGAGTCAGGTTTGCTAAGGCCACTATTTTGATCAAGTTTGAGTTGCCAATTAAGCAGTAGAATCCAAGACAGGAAGCATGCCATAGCAGTTAGATAGCAGTGGTCAATAAGAAAAGGCTCTGGAATCAGATTGCAAAGATTAGAATCTCATTCTATCCTTGTCTAGCAATGTGATCTTGACCAACTTTTCTCTGAACTTCTCTTTCTTCAATGGAACACAGGAATATTAACCTTATTCACCTTATTATAATTTTATTCTAAAAATCAAATGGAAACAAATATATAAGACACCTGGCTAGGGGTTGGCTCACAAAAAGTGCTCAATACATTTTAGCTATTGCAATACATGTACATTTCAATGTTTGAAACTTGAGGTAATTGACATATAACATTGTATTAACTTTAAGTGTACAACCTAATGGTTTGCTATATGTACATATTGTGAAATGATCACTGTAGTAAGTCTAATATCTATGATGTCACAGTTATATACTTTTTTCTTTGTTAAGAACTTTCAGCATCTACTCTCTTAGCAACTTACAAATATACAAGATAGTATTTTTAACTATAGTGGTCATGCTGTACATTACATTCCCAGGATGTATTTATCTTACAACTGGTACAACTTTGTACCTTTTGACCACCTTCACTTATTCTGCCCACCCTCAACCCTTGCCTCTGGCAACCACCAATCTGTTCTCTGTATCATTGAATTCAGGTTTTTTAAGATTTCATGTATAAGTGAGATCATACAGTGATCTGTCTTTCTCAGTCTGACTTACTTCCCTTAGCATAATGCCCTCAAAGTCCATCCATGTTGCCACAAATGGCAGGATTTTCTTTTTCTTATAGCTGAATAATATTTCACTTATATACTTATATATATTTCATTATAAATTACATTTATAATATATAATTACATATATAACATATGTTTTATTTGTTCCATGAACCATCAATAAACATGAAAGACCAAATACAGAAAAAAAGTGGTTAGTATTGTACATGACAGAAAAAACGATCTGTTTATTACCTAGTTTCATTTTTACAAAATATTAACGTCAGATTCCCTGGTAGTGATCGTGGGGTCCTTCAAATTGTCATTGAAGGATTGCAAATAATTTCATGCACACACTCCTGCTTTGGTTTTCTACGGTCATATAGACCTGATATGATCTGGGGGAAAGAACTTTGTAGAAGGCAGAACCCTGCATTCTTACCTAATCTCTTCCTCTAAACAGCTGTGTCACAATCCAGTTACCCACTCACATTTGTTTGCTATAAAATCACTTTTAAGGGTCTAGATTATTTTTTTTTTTTTTAAAGATTTTATTTATTTATTTGACAGAGAGAGAGACAGCCAGAGAGAGAGAACACAGGCAGGGGGAGTGGGAGAGGAAGAAGCAGGCTCCTAGCAGAGAAGCCTGATGTGGGGCTCGATCCCAGAACGCCGGGATCACGCCCTGAGCCGAAGGCAGACGCTTAACCGCTGTGCCACCCAGGCGCCCCTTAAGGGTCTAGATCATTTTTAAGGGTCCCTTCTACCGCCGATGTTCTGTAAGCTGGGAAATTTGTTAGCTTGTCAGTGTAGATTTGCAGTTGCAAAAACTGCCGTGTCTGCCTAAGCTTTCTTGTCTACGGTGGAATGGTGTGTTTACCCTGACTGGTGCTTGTTCTCACATTTGCAGCATTGCTTGTTTCGGAGGGGTTGGGAAAATCTGTCATACTTGAAATATTCAAAATTACAATCTATTTAAAACAATTAAATAACAGTTCCATGTTTTGCCATTGTGTTTGCATTTAGAATAAAATAGCTATTTAATCTGTATAACAATTTGAAACTAATGATGGTTAAATCACCTAATACTCCTTGATATCAATGCAAATTAATCTGAAATTTAACTCCATTTGTTGGAACCTTGCAATCTCGAGGCACTTGCATTAGATCTCCTCTAGGAAATGATTTAAAAACATTCTGACATCAAATCCTTCTTGACTTTGGGGACTGCATTTCAAAGTACAAGAGTTTTTCATATTGGATCGTAAGTCTGCTGCACAGGAATTCGTCCCCTTAGATGCCGGCTTTTGGTTTATGCTTCCAAAAACAATTATACTAATAAAAATGTCTAAGCAGGGGATAAACAGAAGTAGCAAGTATGTTAGAAGCCAAAACAAGATTTTTTTTTTTTTTAACAGAGGGGGAGAGACACCTCTTTGGCATTCACCATTATAAAACACAAGATTAATGCAGTTCTCAATAAGAAGGCTAAGTGCATAAAAGAACATAGCCATTATCCATCTCAATGGCTATGCCTCCAACTCACCAATCCCAACAATACATAAAAAATACATGATGTTATTAGGTGGTGGAAGCTGGCAATATATTGTCCATAACTTATTTATATAAGGCTGTCCTGAGAAGCAGTGTTTAACTCTGCTGGCTAGGCAGATAGGAATCGGGACCTGAGTCTTTGTTTACTGAGAGTCAGATGGTAACTGCCAGACACTTCTTGAAAACAGAGGAAACGTGGGACATCTTCATACCTCTGTCATTATCTTCTGGACAAGTTCTCAGTTTGCCTCCGAGGTGCTGCTGATCTCCCAGAAAAAGAGTCATCTCACTGTTCTGTCTATACTTTGTACTCACTTGTTTATGTTATTGGTAAATATGTTAAACGTGGTTGCAGTCAAGCATAGGGATATCTGAAAGGACTGCTGCTGTCTCTTGCTAAAACACAGGAGCCTGGTTTGGGCTTCCATGGGTCTTGGGCTGCTTGGAATGTGTCTCTAGAGATGCGAGTTCTCAGCAATAGGTTCTATATCCTTTAGGGAGGTCCATTGCTATCCATGACAAATATAATGGAAATAAGGTTCAACTACATGAAAGCAACTCTTGGATCTAGATTTTCTTTCTTTCTTTCTTTCTTTCTTTCTTTCTTTCTTTCTTTCTTTCTTTCTTTTTTTTAAAGATCTATTTATTTATTTTAGGGAGAGAGCGAGCAAGAGAGGGAGCACAGGTACGTAGGGGCAGAGGGAGAGAGAGAATCCCGAAGCAGACTCCCCGCTGAGTACAGAGCCCAAGGCGGGGCTCCACTAGGGTTGGAGCCCAGGACCCCGAGATCACAACCAGATCCTAAACCAAGTCAGCTGCTTAATCAACTGAGCCACCCAGGCTCCCCTGAATCTGGATTTTCAGGGCTCCTGGGCTCCTGACAAAGAGAGCACAGGGTCAGGCTAGGGCCACCCAAGGGAGGTGTATTCACTGGATAGTTATGACAATTCATGGTGATAGCTACTATGTTTTGTATCTACATTCTGAATATTTCATTTCCATGACTACCTCTAAAAGTTTGTCTATATACAAACTTTCATTTTTTTTAGAAAAGAGAATGTATTGCTTTTAAAATAAAGATTTTAATCAAAGAGTGACTTCATAGGGAAGGAACTGGTAGTTACCAGAGGGGAAGTGGGTGGGGGGGATGGGTGAAATAGGTGATGGGGGTTAGGGAGTGCACTTGTAATGAGCACAGGGTGATGCATGGAAGTGTTGAATCACTACATTGTACACCTGAAATCAATATTACACTGTATGTTAACTAACTGAAATTAAAATAAAATCATAAAAAAGTGGCTTTAATTTGTACTCAAGTAGTCAAAACAATGAGTGGGTAAGGCCAAAATAAGTGCTTATAAAAATTGCTACATATTTCTCCCAATGATCAAATTCAGAAGTGTCCATCCCTTCACCCTCTTTTTTTGTGGAGACTCAAAGTTTCCCATTAGGACATAACAGGCTGCATCGAACTTGAACTCTGAAAAGTGCTCTCCCATATTTGGTAGGGATAGCACATGTCTTTTAAGGTCATCAATTTATAGGGAAGTTAAATCATCTATTTTCCTGGGATACTATCCAATTGATTTCTCAAAGGTCACCAATGAACTCCTTCAAGTGAATTCAATTTAAAATTTGGTTTAGCCTTAAAGGGCATTGCAGTTCAATGATCTAAATCAGGGATTAACAATTAAAATTCTGAACCCTGTTTTTCTGGCATATTGGTGATGGGAGAGATTTCATGGATGCTTAATGTTAGCAAAGGCTGCAAGCTCTCGCTCCTGCTCATGTGTATTTTACTAGCTCAGGATGTGGGATATATTTGTCTCTTTATAAAAATATAAATATCTTGAGAATGTAAGGTTTTTGGATTTCCCCACTTCATATAACTCATTCTAATCAGTTAATTAGAACTTTGCTTCCCTGCTGAGTTCAGTTGCAGTAGGCAGTCAGTCTTCAGCAAGAGCGCTCGGGTAAGTCATCTATTTGTAATCCATGGTATAGACCCTCTCTAGAGATATTCTGATTTGGTAATTTAGGGTTAGGACCATGGAAAGTATATTTAGACAAAGTTCCCTGGTGACTAATACAAAGCAAACAATAGCAATGCACATATATATGTACACAGGTATATATATATATATATATATATATATATATATATATATATATATATATTTCTTTTTATATATATTTATACACATATAAAATGAATATTTTTCACTTCAGAGGTTATGTATACTCTGGAAACTTTATAGCATCAATACACATGGGAAGCTCATTCTTTTTTTTTTTTTTTTTAAGATTTTATTTATTTGACAGAGATAGAGACAGCCAGCGAGAGAGGGAACACAGGGGGAGTGGGAGAGGAAGAAGCAGGCTCACAGTGGAGGAGCCTGATGTGGGGCTCGATCCCATAACACTGGGATCATGCCCTGAGCCGAAGGCAGACGCTTGACCACTGTGCCACCCAGGCGCCCCTGGGAAGCTCATTCTTTTTAATGGCTGCAATGACTCATTAACTTGATGGCCATTTTATTTACAAGCAAGTTTCTTTGCTTCTCTGTGCCTCCATTTTTTTCATTTGTAAAGTGAGGATGATAAGAGTACCTGCCTAATCATGTTGTCTTGAGGGTCAAAGGTGTTAATATACATAAAGAGCTTAGAACTATGGAAGCTAATAGGCATTATAAAAAAGTTTGATATTATTATCATCATCATTATTTTTAACCACTGTCTGACTGTAGTCTTAAGACTGTAGTCTCAGAGTTTTTTGTGTTTTCATGTAGTGGCAATTCCATGAGAACTGGATGATTTTTTTCAAGCTTTAGTATGAGATGACATTGGTAATTTGATTTTAAATGAACTGGAGAATGAGTTAAGTGGGGTGAGGGAGGATCACAGACTCCTAGGAGGCAGAACGAGGGTCTTATTTCACTCTGTCACTGAATAGTACAGCTTTGGACAAGTCATGGAGAAATCTTGGGACTTTAGTTCTCTATGCATAGAATGAGGGTGTTGGAAGAAATGGTCTCTAAGTTTCCAACAGCTTTGACTGTGACTTGGTACTGTGGAAAAAAAGAGAAGGTATATATAGTATAAACTTTCCCCAGCATATAGGCTTTATGAGGGAAGGCATCTCAATGTCTTATTCAGAGCTAAAACCACAATATTTAGAGTGTGCCTTTTTGCTCAGAGTAGGCACTAAAAACTGTTAAAAAATGTTTACTGAAGGACTCCTGGGTGGCTCAGTCAGTTAAGTGGCTGCCTTTGGCTCAGGTCATGATCTCAGGGTCCTGGGATCGAGCCCTGCTCAATCAGCAGTGAGTCTGCTTCGTCCTCCCTCTGTGATCTCTCTCACTTTATCTCTCTCTCAAATAAATAAATAAAATAAAAAAAAATGTTTAATGAGAATGTTCAAAATGCAATGTGAAAACTAGGCACACAGTGGGTCTTCACACTTATTTTTTTTTCTTTAACTGATTACCTGAGTTCCTGTGTAGGAAACTCTCTAGAAATCTGTCCCAAATGCCCATTTAATCTTTCAACATCCAAAAAAATGTGAATAGATTTAATTTTATTCTTAGCATATCTATTTCTATTGCCGTGTTAAGATACTTTAATGGAACTCCTTCAACTGTTGCAAAATACTCTGTCTAGAGCACTTTGTGAAAGTAAAGGAATGGAAGAAGATGACAAACTTCCATCTGCCCTTGGTATGTGCAGAGTGAACATCACTGGAAAGGTCTACCTCCTTTTGGGGAAACCATCAAAATGCAGTAGTGCAGTTGGAAGGACCTTTGTTCTATTACTTACAGTGATCCTTTTTTTTTTTTTTTTTAAGATTTATGTATTTTAGAGAGAGAGAGAGAGAATGAGCAAGGGTGGGGCAGAGGGAGAGGAAGAGAGAGTCTTAAGCAGACTCCCTGCTCAGTGTGGAGCCCAACGCAGGGCTCCTTCTCACCACCCTGTGATCAAGACCTGAGCTGAAACCAAGAGTTGAAGGCACAACGTACTACACCACCCAGGCGTTCCTAGAATGATCCTTTCCATGGTGATGAATGAGGATGGATTTTTATAGAATGGCACGAGTAGATACAGTTACATTATGCTTTGAGATGTTAGCATCTGCTATGTGATTGGAGAAGAGCCCAGAGGTGTTGGGAGGTGAAAGGATGGGCCCCTTGAATTCTTCAGTCTCACTTCCTACCGGACGATACGAAGTTGCTTCTTCCAGGGATTCTGAGGCATATATGTATCTTTGTGCTTAGAGGCCTCTGAACAGAATTAATTTTTTCATGCCGGAGTATGGATTTTTAAAATGCCAAGTTTCATTTAATTAAACAATGAAACCAAACCACACTTCTTCTTAATCAGAAATATTGTGGGCAGAAAGTTTGGAAAGCCAATGAATTATAATAAATAATAGTGAGTTTTAATATAAAACTCACTGAAAGATGCAACAGGTCAGCCAATCAATGAACCTCTGGAGGGTAACAAGACAGTAAACTTGACATTGCACAGTATTTGACATACTGTGGTATTTGACATACAGTGAATCATTATTTACATTTTATCCAAAAACATTTACCTGAGAAAAGGTCATGACGTTAAATTTGGAGACATTTACAGCAATTGCCAAATGTTTACTATCTACATGAAAGTCATGCTTCTCAGTCAAAAGCAGGCTGATGTGCTAAATGTCAATTATTTCAACTTGTTTGATGGTAGCACAGATTGCCAAGCAACATAAAAGGAGGTTTAATAAATATTATATACACTGCTAACCATTAATCTTGCCCAGCGGAGGCTTGAGTTTTTACATATAGAGAATTTATGACAAGCAACAGCTCAGGACATTAAAACTCGATTATTGCAGTCCTGGATGACGGCACTATCATTAGCTTCTGGAAGCTGCACCTTGTTTCTTCTGCTTCTGCTGTCGCTTTTGAGAAGGCATCGGGGAGAAGAAAATTATTTCAGGAAATCACACTTTGATGTTTTCTTTGTGTTTTTCGGTCCTTTTCAGAATTAGCAGCAAAGGAGGATTACCCAGTTATGTTGGTAGGAAATTGAATTGTTCCATTTTTCTCAATGATTACAAGACATAATGATATTCTGCAGCAACTCCAAAGACTTTAGGGGAACCACACAGAAATGTTAAGAGGAATGCAAGAGCGCCAGTGGAATAAAACCTGTGAGGTTGCCAGCAGTGAGTGAAATGCAAAATAGCCTCCAGGACAGCTCGGCAGTACCAAAACTCGATGAGAGCAAGTTATGAGCTTTTTTTCATTTTCTTCTAATAGTAAAAGATGCAAATCACAAAAGCCTCAGTGGTATAACCACAGATATGCCTTGGATCAAGTACCCAAGGTCAGTATTCTAAAAAGTTGGCCTTGGGCCTAAAATGAGCATGTAAATATGCCATTTATAAATTTTTTTTTTCTTTCTTGATTTCCTTTTCAGCAGAATTTGAGTTGATGAATAAACTCAAGTGACTGGCCTAAGGTTGATGCCATCTGATAAGCTCCTGTTGTGCGCTACTGGAGTCAAACACAGTACTAGGCTCTGGTGTAGGCAATTATCAGAGTCAGGAAGGAAGATGATTACATAGTGCATGGTAGACCATGTAAATATCACAAGAAAGAGATCAAACCAATTCCCAGAGAGCTCAGAAGGGGGCATTATGAGCAGTTTCAAAGAACTCTTCATGGAAGTGTCAATGTTAGACTCTGAAGGCAGGTAGAATGTATTCCTTTGGAAACAAGTAGCAAAGGGCATTCCAGGCTGGAAGGACACCAAGAGCTGGTGTGAAAACGTTTGCGTATGTTTGTGGAGGCGAGTACAATGATTAGCTTTGCCTAACTCAGAGGGTTTATGAAAGCAATGTGGAGGTCAGCCCAGAAAGGTAGGAGTCAGATGACTCATGAAGAATCTGGATTTCCGGTTTCATCTTGGTTTTCATTCAAACGTGACCACTGGAGTCCTTTCAGCAGGTCACTGCTGGCTTGGCAGGTCCAGGAGAGTGAAAACGCCATTATTGGGAGAACAAAAGAAGGTGGGGAGTCTCGGAGAATTTAGAGTCAGGGTGAGAAGGGCAGGGGAACAGACAGTCTTATTTAAAGGCCACATTGGCCAAAGTAACCACAGGACGCGGGGGCATTTCCTTCCTGGGAGACCTTTAACTTCTCATCAGTCGGGAAAGGTTTAGGAGTTCTGCCTTGACAGACAGCTGAGCTAACGGGCCTCTCCATCCATAGAATGAAGGGATTTCTAGAAATGAGGGTAAAGAATTTGCTTCCCTTGAATATATGAGTGATCACAGGAGAACGCTGATGGTAAGCTGCTTACTTCCCAGATGCAAATGCAGTTCAGCTGAGCTGATTTGTAGCTTGCGCCAGAAGTGTTGAGTCATCTCTCAAAACAAATTACATAAGCAATTCTTTCAACACTGAAATGTAGGTTTATTCTAGAATCTGAGACATATTACTCTTATTCTCCAGCACTGGGCCCCAGGCTAGACAAAGAAAGTTGACTTTTAAAAGGGTCAAAAGCACTTTCCAGATCTTCCTCCTTTCAAACTGCTGGGTCATCTGATGTTTGCAACATCGTGTACTTATTCATGTTAAATGCTGGTGGCCTCTGGAAACTATAATGATGTTACCAGACAAGGTTAAGTCTTTCTGTTAGATTCACTTGGGTCTAAATTCACATGTTAGATTTCTCACCAGTCACCTAGTAGGGACTTACAGGATACCATACAAGATGGGGGAAATATGTAAAGTAAAGGCTCTTCCGGAGAAACAAGCAGGGCAGGGACCGAAAGAAAGCATGGGAAGAATGGAAATTGGGGAAATAGCACTCCGATGCTATTCTTTGTATTTTCCGGTCAAGCTGATGAGTACGTAGGTAAACAACTTGCTTAATTCACAGCTCAACCTAATGGATACCTTGCTACCTGACTGTAGCTGGAGTCTTAGAGATTTCAATGGGCTTGGAAGTTATTTTCAGCATTTGATTGGCTTCAGGTGTGAAAAGTAGATTTCTGCTTTCCTCTGAGAGCACGAAACAATAGTCGGAAGCCACAGAGTTTTTGCCACTCGAACAAAAGTAACAACAACAGAAAAAAACAAGAAAATAGGTTTCTACCATCCAAATAGAGAAAGGCTTGGCTCGCAAGACTTCGAGTTACCTGCAGGCTGAATAGCCATTTGGGGCTCATTTTATCGGTCACCTGGAATGGGATTCGGATATTAATTGTGTGGCTGGACTAAGGTGATCTTTAAAATTCCTCCCAGTTTTTGAGATCTTTTGCCAGAAGAGTGCTGGGGACGATGAAGAGATCATATTAAGTACTTAAGCCTGAAGAAGGTGGCTAAAATAACTCAATATGCTTTATATGTCTTAGCTAAGTGATGAATTGGAGAGACCCAATAACTCTTGACTGCCATCCGAAGGGTAAAAGGAAGGGTAGAATTATATATAGCGCCAAGAGGAAGTATAACGAGAAATAATACCACAAAATTTACTAAAGGAAACTGTAGGATCTGAATTAGAAACATTTTTTCAAATTACAGCCTCACAATGTAATGTGTTTTGTCACCATCTCCCAAGGGCAGCCAGAGAAGCCCCTTTGAACAGCTCTGCAGTCTTGGTTGGAACGATTTAAGCATCATGCCCTTTAGAAAAAAAAAAAAAAAAAAAAAAAACCTTTTCTGGAAGACAGGGAGGGAAGGATTGTACAATTTCTTTTCAACATAACTTATTTGGATGTGAGGATTTCTCCTTAGATTTTGTCCCCAACAGACCATGTCTTCTGTAAACAGACTGCAGGCAGACGCAGGCCTACTTGTGCCTATGAAGGCTGCGTATTAAAAAACATCAGCTGGGAATGTCTGAAATGGCGCTCCGAGCTTGCTTTCCTGTAGGTAGGGGGGCAGCTACCTCTTGGGATAGTCGTCTGCCATCTTTCCTCTCAGGGAATGGTTTTAGGGAAGCCCAGGCAGCTCTGCAAATTTTCTCCCCCACTTTTTCTCTAAGCTAGGACTTCAGACTTTTGTCTGATGACCGACTGTCAGCCTAGCAGATGTGGAAGGAGGGGAGGTACACTTTTCCTTCTCATGGTTGGGTTTTGGTGCTTTCTGAACATGGTGGCCTGCTTACCTTACTTTCTCCCCCTTCTCCTAGGACTGCATCTGCTCCTCCCTCCTCAGGCAAGTCCACACTCCACCCTCGCTTTCTTTACTGCAATTAGAAATGCCACCCCTTCACTTTCATTTAAAATAAGGAGATGGTAGCTTACAATATAAAGCAACAGCAGGAGCCAATAACTGCAAATCTGAGTCAGAGCCCTCAATCTCTCCGGTTGTCTAACCTAGTTGTGTATCCTCAGGCAAATCACTGAAGTTCTCTAAAGCTCAGATTTTTCATTTGTAAATTGAGGAGGTCCTCCTTTCCTCCTGGCTGCCGTGGGAATTGAGAAAAACGGGCCTGCAGAGAGATACTGAACAGTAGAGTCCGAGAGGCCACGGCAGAAAACCTGCCCCACTTTTGTTTGAACTGGGACAAAATCTTTGGACTGGGCCAAGGGGCAACTGTTTGAAGCAATTGCTTGAGGGGTCAGCAGGAGAATGGACATTCTCATCACAGGACTGGTAGTTGGGGACTTTCTGAAGATAAAATCAGTAGTCAATCAATGTATAACTGAGTAGCTTAACTTGTTAACACCCACAGAAAATTTTTTTCCTTTCCTTTCTTCAGCTTATGTGATTGCCTCCTCATTTTTCGTCGTAAAACTCCCTGTTTTCACCTACAAGTGAGACACTATTTGGGTTTTGACCTGAATCTGTATTCTCTGAATTGTAATTCTTTAATCCCAAATACATGCTTATTTGTCTCTCACTATGGCTTTTAATTGTCAGGTTGACAGGATCAAAAGTGATGACACACACACACACACACACACACACACACACTGTTTGGTGGTGAAGTTCTATGTTAATGTGAATTAGTGTTATTAAGAGTAAAATAGGCAAATCTTTCTTTGGTCTATTGTATATACAATGACCTCTCTGGTATGATTATGTCTCTCATAAGAAGATTTAAGTTCTGAGAGAGGGAAAGGATGTTTATTACCTGCTCCTTTAAGCCTATATACATCTTTAGATGGCTTCAAGCGTGCTTTATGGGCTAGAGAAATCAGGGAGAAACTATAGGGCGTGTCTGTTCTTTGATAGAGCAGAGCAGGAAGAAATCTAGATCCTACACGGCTGGTGGTGGCCATGGAAAGGGAAGTGGGCAGCATAGGTCCAGGGGCAGGTGAAACAAAAGGAAAAGGGGAACTTAGGGGCTGGCTTCAGACTTAAGCATTGCTAGGTTTCCTCTAAAAGAAGATTGTTATAGGCTGAACTGTATCTGCTTCAGAATTCATATACTGAAGTCCTAACATCTAGTATCCCTGAATGTGACTGTATTTGGAGACAGGGTCTTTAAAACGTGATGAAGTCAAAATGAAGTCCTTAGCGTTAGCCCTAACCTCTTATGACTAGTGTTCTTATAAGAAGAGAAAATTTGGTTACAGACATGCACAGAGGGAAAGCCCTGTGAAGTCCCAGGGAGAAGATGGTCCTCTACAAGCCAAAGAAAGAGGCCCCAGAAGAAACCAACACTGCTGACACCTTGATCTCGAACTTCCAAAATTGTGAGAAAACAAATTTCTGTTAAATCCCTTAATCTGTGGCACTTTGTTATGACAGCCCTAACCGACTAATCTAGAAGGCTTGGGCAGTCATAGCTCCTCATTCTCTGGTTGCATGAACCCTGCTCCCCTCTTAGGAGTTGGTCGTCACCAAAGGTATAGAGTTGGCAGAGTCTCTCTTCTTGATCACCTGAATGCCTGGTAGACGTGTTCTTCTTATACTCTATGTTGTAAGAATGAAACCTTTTTTTCCCCCCTGAAACTCCACCCTCTGCACATGGTGTTTAGTTCTCCAGGTTTGTAAGGACAGTATTGTGTTATAGGTACATCATGAGAGACCAGGGGTTGACTACTTACAGCTTGCTGCCCAAGTCTGCTCTGTTGCCTGTTTTTATAAGCAAAGTTTGATTGGAGCACAGCCACACTCATCTGCTTATCTATTGTCTATGGCTAGGTCTGTGCTAGAATGGCAGAGCTGAGTCGTTGTCACAGAGAACAGATAGCCACAATGTCCAAGTATTTGTTATCTGATCCTTTATAGAAAAAAAATGCTGACCACTGTTGTTGACTGAAGGGCCTTCCTTGTGCCTAAGGCCCTGACTATCATGGATGTGAGTGTTTCTGGAGGAGAGAAAGAGATTTATAAACTAAAGAATTTGCTATACAGCCAAAGGTCATTTGTAAGTCAAGGACTGCATATTTGAAATCTTCAGCCACCACTTGTGGGGTGACTTTCCCCAAAATGTCTTGGCATATTATCTGAATTTCCATGTTGTTAGTCATTGAGTTCCCACAATTCATAATAAATTAACCTTTAGTAAAAATTATTCATTCAGCACTTACAAATTAACTTCCTGTAGAGTACTTTTTACTCGGGGTACTGTGGGAGAGAGATTCAAAGTCAACAGAAAAGAGAATTAATGGCTTTAAAGAGCTTTTATATATGCTTTTATATGTAACAATTCAAATGGCCTGGTTAGTCAGCATAGTGGCAATTAACTCATGGGACTGATCATTTAAAAGGTTATTACATGAAATAATAAATAACTTTAAAATGATTAGGGAAATCAAAGTAAGACAAATTAACAATAGAAATGCAAAATTGTGCACTGAAGACCACAAAACATTGTTCAAAGAAATGAAAGATCTAAATGAATGAAAAAGATATCCCATATTCATGGATCAGAAGACTTAATATTGTTAAAATGATGAAACTCTCCAAATTGATCTACTGATTCAACATAATCTTTATCAAAATCTTTTTATTTTCTAGAAATTGACAAGGTGATCCTAAAACCCGTAGGGAATCTCAAGGGATTCAGAACAGCAGAAACTATCTTGAAAAGAAAAAATGAAAGGATTCACACTTCTTAATTTTGAAACTTACTACAAAGGTACAGTGATCAAGACAAAGCGGTACCGGCAAAAAGATAAACATGGATCAATGAAATAGAATTAAGACTCCAGAAATAAGCCCATATATTTGTAGTGAATTGATTTTTGTCAAGGATGTCAAGACAACTTAACAGAGAACTACTACTGTTTTTGATAAACAATACCATCAAGAAAGTGAAAAGACAATTCAAAGAATGGGAGAAAATACTTGGTAAATCATGTATCTGTTAAGATATTTGTATCCAGAATATATAAAAAACGATTACAACTCAATAATGGAAAAGACAAATAAGCCAATTAATAAATGGGTGAAGTATTTGAATAGACAGTTCTCCAAAGAAGATATATGAAGGGCTAATTAGCCCATGAAGAGATGATCAACATAATTATTAACTGCAAAAATGCAAATTCAAACCATGATGAGATATCATTTCATATTGACTAGCATGGCTATAATAGAAAAGATACTAGCAGGTCTGATAAAGATGTATAGGACATTGCTGGTGGGAATGTGACATCATGCAGCCCCTTTAGAAAACAGTGTGATGGTCCTCACCATGGTAACCATACCATATAATCTATTATTCCACTCCTAGTATATATACTGAAGAGCGATGAAAACATATAGCTACACAAAAACTTGTACATGAATGATTACAAGATGCATTATTCATAATGACCAAGAAAGGAAATTAATCCAACATCCATCCATTGATAAATGAGTTAATAAAATGTATATATTCATACAACAGAATGTTATTCAGGTATAAAAATGAGTGTGGTACTGATACATACCACAACACAGATGAACCTTGAAACATAGGGCTAAGTGAAAAAGAACAGTTTTGTGTGCTTTCATATGTCTATCAAATATCCAAATTAAGCAAATCTAGAGATACAGAAAGCAGATTAATTGTTGCCAGGGGCTGGAGGGAGTGAAGGATGATGGAGTGACTATTAATGTATTTCTTTTTGGAGTGATGAAATGTTCTAAACAGACTGTGAGTGATGGGTATACAACACTGAATATACTGAAACCACTTTAAAAACACTTCAAATGGGTGAATTTTTGGTATATGAACTATAGTTCAGTAAAGTTATTAAAATAAAAAAAAGAATGAGACCATGGTGGGTACTTAATATATATTTATTTCATGACTTTTCAAAAAGAGGCAGTCTTCATGGGGCGCCTGGGTGGCACAGTGGTTAAGCGTCTGCCTTCGGCTCAGGGCATGATCCTGGTGTTCTGGGATCAAGCCCCACATCAGGCTCCTCCTAGGAGCCTGCTTCTTCCTCTCCCACTCCCCCTGCTTGTGTTCCCTCTCTCGCTGGCTGTCTCTATCTCTGTTTAATAAATAAATAAAATATTAAAAAAAAAAAAAAAAGAGGCAGTCTTCAACAGATGAGTTATATAGGAAAATAAATGTTCTGAAAATGCTATTTTGACAGGAGTTGCCTTAGGACACTGTGAAATGCCTCTTTCTGGAGGACTTTTTTCAAATAGGAAAAGTTTTTTTCTGCCTGTGGTGGTTTTGGTGTCATCTTTTTGAGAAGAGGAAGAAGGATTATTACATGGCTTCAGTCCTTAAGCTCCACTTTGAGTTTGCTCTTTACCAATGTCCACGTGCAATTTTATAAATAAATGTTGATTCCATAGGAAAATTTCCCCCTAAATTTTCTGATATTCCTTCACTGGATTTCATTGCTGGGATGTGATACTCTCCAGTGAGTTCTGCCATGCCAGGATGCTCTCAAGGGAAGTACCAGCACTTTCTCTATTCTAGGTTGGTAGGTTGGTATCAAAGACTGAAAATGGGCTGAATCTCTCCTGCTTCTGAAATATTTACATGTGGAAGGAAGGAACTGGTAATTTCTTATTATTAGCCACTCTACCTCAATAAGGAATCAAAGTCTGGGGAGAAGCCATGTGAAGAGCTAAGACCTTGTTAATGATCTTGCAATGCATTCTTTCCTCTGGAGTGTTGACTCAGTTACCAAATAAACAAATGTGATCTTTCCAAATCACTCACTGCACCCCAGAGACACCCCTCCTCTCTTTGCAGATCTTTAGTACTATTCTTCAAGTTTGTTAATAAAGATAATCTTGCTGTGAGTTAACTAATGACCAGTTATATTATCATCTCCCTATAGCGCAGATTGTAATACTCCAATCCTGCTGCTATTTAGATATTCAAAGAATTTCATTCTCAAGGAAAAGTTAACTTCCTTAGCTCAAAGTAACAAGATCCTTTTAGAAAGATGAGGTCATTTGCTGGGCAAGATGCAAATACTAACCTATGTACTTCACTAACCTACAATGACCTCATGTTCAATGCCTAAAAGAGTAATTCAAAGGAAGTCTCCAATCTTCACTACCAGTGTAGAAGCCTTGACATTGTGGTCACAGTGTAAGAGCTAAATAAATTCAGGAGAGAAATATTTATTTAAACTCTCTGGCAATGATACTCTTATTCTCTTTTGTTATTGAATAATTGAAAAGGTATCAAATAGCAAAGTTTCAATTATTCATCAAGTTATTTCATTTACTATACAAATGTCTGTAGGCAAATAAATGACAGTGGAATTAAAAACTGGCAACATCTCCATGGGTTTGCTTATCGGGTCATCACTGCTTGAATCCTCAAATATGAAAGCTTTGTGCAAATTGTCCATCAACGGTTGTAGAGGGAGCTTGGTATTTGTATTAGTTTCTACTTCTCCTGTGACAAATTACCACAGATTCAGCACTTAAAACAACACCCATTTATTATCTCACAGTTCTGTAGGTCAGACGTCCCAGTACAGCTTAGTTTAGCTGGGTCCTCTGCTTAGAATACTGTAAAGCAGAAATCAACATGGAGGCAGGGTTGTACTCTTTTCTGGAGGCTCTGGAGATGAATCCACATCTCAGTTCGTTTCACTAATGGCTGAATTCAGTTCCATGTGGTGTGGAACTGAGGTCTCTATTTTCTTGCTGACTGTCAGCAGGGTCTTTGCTGCTAGAGGCTGCCCACATTGCTTCTTGTGCGTTCCAGGTGGTACCCTTCCAGCAACAATGGAGGAGTCCCTTTGATGCTTCAAATCTCTTTGACTTCCCCTCTGCTGCATTTTTCCTGCCTCTAACTAAAAAAAGGTTTCCGCTTTTAGGGGCTGGGGCAATTAGCTAGGTCCACCCAAACAATCCTCCCTGTTTAAAGGTTTGAAACCTTGATTATATCTGCAAGGTCTCTTTTGCCATGAGCTAAAGCTTATTTACAGGTTCTGGGGATTGAGGCTTGGATAGTTCATGGAGCTTTTATTCTGCCTATCATAGTATTGAATACAAGACAGAGAGTCTCATAATCCAAAATATTGGTAATTTTTTTGTCCTAAAAGAATAAAATGAACAAAGTGATACAGGAATACCCTTTTAGGTGCCAATCATGAATGTAGACAGTGCAACTTATTTTTCTAATTCCAGAGCATTTGTTTTTCTGAAAGACTGTACTTTGCAGTTTGTCTCTTCCTAATCCTTTCTTCCATTCTAGAATTGTAAGCACAGATATATATTGTGATCATGCCAGGACAGCCAAAATAAAGCTGCACTATAGTTTACATATAGAGCTATTTTAGCTATATATATATATATATATATCCTTTTTTCCTTTTTTTTTTTTTTAATACTTGTCCTGACTCTCCCAGATTCTGGCTCCCTGCTATGAATTTGGTCCCTTCAAAAAGGCTAAGCCTCCACATTCCTTCTCCATTTGTGTCATTCAATCCTCCACTGACATCTTCAAACCTTTCCTGCTATTACATGGGAAGATATTTATCCGAAGATGTCACCTCAGTGCAAATGTTACAGTTGCCAAGAACTCTGAAAAGTCTGAGATCTTATCCTATTTGCAAGCTAATAAGTTAGCCTGTTACAGCTTTATGGATGCTTGGAGAAGATATGAGACTCCTGGGTCAGAGACAAAGGATGTTATTACTCATGGCACAGCAGGAAGCATGAACTTCATGGTTACAATATTTCCTTTGCACCCTGAGAGCCACGGGTATGAGGTGGAGGAGTGGTTTTGTCTCATGGCTGAGCAGCCCTAAACTTTTAAAGGTAGCTTAGGAACTCGTCTTTTAAGGGGGCTTTAAGGGGGCTGCCAGCAAACCTGCCTAACCTTCGTCTGGAGCTCTGTGCTCCAGAGGGAGACTGTGTCTTCCAAGGCTGTTTACAAGTATCATTCCAAAGACAGTGCTGGAAAAAAGGCTGCCAGTGCATCTGGTCATAAGGCATGCAGAAATGTGAGAGACCCATGGAAAATGGTTTTCTAACAACTGCTTCCTGTTTAAAAGGGGTCACTTTGCAGATAAATGTTCCTATCTGATATAAACCAGACTAGCTTTGCCTAGGTTTAGAAAATAAGTTAGAGCTATTTATAATGATCTAAATTGTATACATAGACTTTAAAATTATTTACTTATTGAAAATAAATTGTAGAAATATACACATCTATACAAATAAACACTTTCCAAGAGATTACTTAAAAACAAGCAACAAACTAATTATTTCTGACATTTACTAAGCAGAACGAATGGAACAACATACCTATTAAAAGATTAAGTGAGATGTGGGTTAGAGAACTGTGCTCACATTTTTAAGAAAGGGTTTCTCTGGGAAAAATAAATACCACTTTAAGACAGCTTTCCAAACTTTGTTTTTCAAACACAGATTCCAGTAACTCATCCTTAATAAAAATAACTCATGGCCAAATAATCTGGGGGCATGAACCTTTCTCCAATGAGAATCCCAATGCAGGTTAGTATATTAAAGGTACTGAGAAGTCCTGATATGAGGAAACTGGTTTTATTTTGTTTAATTTGGTATTATTCTAATTAATTTGATAATGAACTCATGGTGTGTATGAGTGTGTGTGTGCTCAATACTTATACCTGCAGTACAACACACTCAAGATGTTACCAGTTTAAGGTGATCAAGATTTACCAGGATGCTCTTTTCTCATTCACACAGGCTATTTAAAGTCTTAGAATGTACCTTTGTATTTGATTTATTCTGCACATTGCACATTTAAACACAACATTTTTATTGGGCTTGATTATCTGGAAATGTTGTTAGCTTATTCTCAATGTCCTTCTGCTTTCTCTGATCTATTTATAAGGTCAGTCCCTGACGTTTAATTTTCATATTGATGAGGAAATGTGCTTAATGTTACAGGACTGATTACAATGAATTTGAAAGCCAAGTAGGGAAAATCTATTCCCATCAATGAATTTGTTTTTCAAATTTTGACAAAATAGTCTAGAAGTGAAACTGCAAAAGGGTAAACACGATATTATCCCAATGCTCTTTTATTATAATTGTATGTAGGAAGCAACGTAAACTTATTGTTGTAAAAATTAGAATGCTGTAAATGGAACTATCATTCAAATGAAGTACTGAAAGTAGCGAATATTGACTTTTGTGTGGCTATATCAAACTACTTAATACTTTACAACGAAGATAAGGACCCATGTATTCCCTCTGCGCTCTAAAATATATCTTAAAAACCTACCAGTTACTATAAATGCCTCTAATTTTAATATAAATTTCTTTATATCATTTGATGATATTTCCACGTAGTTAACTTCAGTTTTAAATAGCTTGATTTTGGGGTGCCGGGTGGCTCAGTTGGTTAAGCATCTGCCCTACGATCTACCTCAATAATATTAAATCTTTCAATCCACTAACTTGAGGTACATCTTCCTTAACCTAAGTTTTCTTTAATTTCTCAGCAATGTTTTGTAGTTTTCAGTGTATAGGTCTCACATAAATTATGTTAAATTTGCCCTCAAATATTTCAATCTAAATGGTAGTACAGTGATGTTATTTTTTTTCTTTTGAAAAATCACTTTCCAATTGTCTGTTGTTCATACATAGACACACAACTGATGTTTTCATCCTAACCTTTTCTCTTGTAACCTTGCTAAAACCATTGCTTAGCTTTCTTAGATTTTAGAATTTTCTACATTGATGATCGTGTTGTCAGAAAATAAAAACAGTTTTATTTTTTCCTTTCCTATCTGTATGTATTTTATTTTCTTTTTCTTGCCTTATTGAACCAACTAGGAATCCAGTACAATGTTGAGAATAAAACAAAGACATTTTTGTTTTACTCTCAATCTTAGGAGGAAATCATTCCATTTTTCACCATTAATTATGATAGTAGTTGTAGGTTTGGTTTTTTTTTTTTTTTTTTTTTTTGTATGTGTCCTTTATCAAGTTGAGGAAGTTTCTTTCTTTTGGTAGATCACAGAGAGTTTTTATTATGAGTAGTTGCTGAAGTTTTTCAAATACCTTTTCTACATCTATTGCAATAATAATGCAGCTTTTCCTTTTTTTTTTTTTTTTTTTTTTTTGGCCTCTTAATATGGTGAATTACACTGATTTTTAATGTTGCTTTCCTGAGATAAATCCCACTTGGTCATGATGCATTGTCTTTTTAAATATAGCTGGATTAGATTTGCTAGTATTTTGTTAAGACTTTTTGCCTCTATGTTTACAAAAGATCTTCAGCTGTAGTTTTCTTATAATATTTTTTGACTTAGGATCAGAATAATTCTGGTTTTTCTCTTCTATTTTCTGGATGCATTGGTGTTATCTTTTCCTTACATGTTTGGTTGAATCTACCAATAGGACCACTGAAGCCACTGAAGACTGGGATTTTCTTGTGGGATGGTTTTCAGCCATGAATTCAGTTTCTTCAGTAAATATAGGTTTTTAAGGTTATTTCTTCTTGAGTGAACTTTTCATTTTGTTTGTGTTTTGTTTTTGTCTTTCATGGAATTTTTCCATTTTATCTAAGCTGTCAAATTAAGTGGTATAAATATATTTATAATATTTTCTTACTATTCTTTTAATGTGCATTGACTCAGTAGTGATGTCACTTTTTTTATTCCTGATATTGGTAATTTATATCCTCTTTTTTTTTTCAGATAGCTTTCCGTTATACTGATCTTTCTCTATTGTTTTCCAATTTCTATTTTGTAGTCTCCTTTCTTGTTATTTCCTTCCTTCTATTAGCTTTGGGTTTATTTCTTAAAAAATTATTTTTAGACTGTTTTCTTTCTTAATATGAGTATTCAAAGCTATAAATTTCCCTCTAAGCACTATTTTTGCTGCATCCCACAAATATTGATATGTTACATTTGCATTATCATTTAGTTTAAAATATTTTCTCATTTCCTTTGTAATTTTTTTGGACCTATGGCTTATTTAGAAGTGTTATTAAATTTTCAAAAAGTTAGGGATTTTCTGGATGTCTTTTTTTTTATTTAAGATTTTTAGTTTAATGCTGTTGTGGTCAGAGAACATTGTATGATTTCAGTCTATTTAAATTTATTGAGACGTGACATATGGTCTGTCTTGGTGAATGTTCCATACAGAGTTGAAAAGAATATGTGTTCGTCTGTTTTGGGGTGGAGTGCTCTATAAATGTCAATTTGGTCAAGTTGATTGATAGTGTTGTTCCTCAGGTCTTCAATATTTTAATGATTTTTCTCTCTACTTATTTTTTCAATTACTGAAAAAATATTATTGACATATCTAACAATAATTTTGGATTTATCTGTGTCTCCTTTCAGTTCCACCAATATTTGCTTCAGATATTTTGAAAGTCTGTTATCAAGTACATACACCTTTAGGATTGTGATGGATTGACTTTTTTATCATGATGAAATGTCCCTCTTAATCCCTTGTAATATTCCTTGTTTGACATCTAGTCTTTCTGGTGTTAATATAGCCACTCTGGCTTTCTTCTGATTATTTTTCATGATATATCTTTTCTCATTCTTTTACCTTTAATTTAGCTGAGACTTTATATTTAAAATTGCTTTTCTGGAGACAGCATATGGCTGGGTTTTGCATTTTTGTTAAATCTGACAATTTGTTTCTTAATTAGTCTTTAGACCATTTATATGAAATGTAATTATTAATATGTTTAGGGTTAAATCCACCATCTTGCTAATTATTATCTATTTGTCTCATTTTTTTTTTTTTTCTGCCTCTCAGACTAATTTTTCATCCTACTGCTTTCTGGTTCTTTCCCAGGCATTCTGGAGTTTAACCTTATGCATGTACACATCAGCATTCAGGCAACAGTTTAAGTGAATACATCTGAGATCTCTGAGCTGTTTCTGTGTATCTGCCTCTTGTCTACTATCCCGCCTTGCAAATTTTAGACACTTTGACTTCTCCCAACTACAAACCCTGTTTTTCAACTCAGGGAGACCTTCTGGTTTTTTTCCTGCCTTACTGCTTTTGGTCCTAGAAACTGCCCCCAGGTGGTAAACTAGGGTAATTGCAGGATTTACCTCAATTTCCCCCTTCTTTCAAGAACTCCTGATATTCTGTCCCCTGTGTTTCACTGTCCAGAAACATTGTTTTCTATATTTTGTCTGGTTTTCCAGTTGTGCATAGCAAGTGGCAATTCCCATAGCAGTTAATCCTTCATGAATGGAAGATTTGCTGATGCTTTCTTTATTCTGTAGGTATAGAAGTCGTCCATAGACGTTTTTAGTACTGTTTTGTGTATAAGTGAATGACGTCCACCTTGGAAATTAGTCCTCACAGTGGAAGAATACCTTTCTCTTCCCTTCCCGAACTTCACTCTCCAAACCTTAGTTATTTCTCATGAAAGAAATTTCAGACTATAAAGTTGAATCTATATTTTTCTTAGCTGGAACTGTTTAAGGAACTACAAAAAAGTTTTCTGAACTCATTAATTTTTTCTTCGTTTCAGTATCTTAAAGGGATTTTAATTCTATGTTCCCGCCAACTTTAGAGAAGATTTTAAAACCATTTTTTTTCCATTTACAAAATGTAGTTAAAAAATCCAAAAGTGCTCACTTGGTCCTTTACTGGGATTGGAAAACTCTTAAAATAGAGTGGAGTGAGTATAAGATGGGGAAAATTGTTGAATCATCAAAATCATCATTTTATATGAACAGCTTACTCTTTTCCTTGGCCTTGAAAATGTTGAACCTGTGACATGCTTTGTGAAGAAAGAGAAGGGGCACTCCAAATAGGATAAGGACAGGAAAATTACTGTTAGAGAAATCTAGAACAGATAAGATGGTTTTCTCTCATCTGCAGTACAGGACAGAAACCATGGGTGAAACAGCGGGCCATGGGACACCTTGTGTCTCTGGAGTCAATAACCAACAAGCGAAGAGAGGAGAGGTTGCCAGTCTTCTCACATTGTTGCAACTCAACCCTCTGCAGTCCAGCTTTGTGCAGCCTTCTAGGATCCTCTCCTCTGAGGTCAGAAGAAGGAAGTTACAAGAGAATTGAATTCTCTTTCCTTTTCACTTAGTGGGGAGAGGCTCACCAATGGGAAAAAAGTAGTGTCCTACAGGGCAGTACAAGTGCAACAGGTCGGAGAGAGCATTTTCTCTGGAAAAATAACCAACTGGTATAATCGAATTCCTTCCTTGAAGAGTGTAAGTAGCTTTTTCAAAGTTGCTTTCACAATGACTTGCACTTTATAAATCAAAATTTGTAGTTTTGCTTGAGGAAATACGCTGCTTAAGCAGGCCCATTTTAGAAAGTCTTTTCTGAGACTCTCTCTTTTCACTCAATCATTTCAAGTATGAAACCTAGTGATTTGGGCATCAAGGGTATTTATTCAATTTCTTTTCATACTGTACTGTAAGAAATGAGAGTAATTGTGTTCATTTTTCTGTTTATATGAGGTGATAAACTATTCTCATTTCAACATCTCACAGAGATGCACTTAGATTGCCCTTCGGCGTTGTGGTGTAGAACAATGCTAGCTTCCCTGCTAAAACCTTCCATTTAGGCTTTCTCTTCCGTCACTGGAGAACCAAAGAATCTTCTGAGCTACTAACAAGGAGTTAGTTACTTCTAACCAAATGAGAAAAAATGAGAAAAAAAACGTGGGAGACTGTCACTGGAAATAGAAAGTGAACATAGTCTAATGCCTTGTCACTATTCAGTTCAACTAGTTAAACACATGTTGTATGAACTTCTGTGTGACATTCACTATCGCTTGAGGTCGGGGACACGAAGATGAATAGTAGAAAACTCCTACTCTTGTGGAGCTTAGTCTCCATTCACATGGTACTCCGAGAATATCAGTGCAGTGGGTTATGTGCCCGGGTAGAGATCACGGGAACGGCAAGAGCATGGAGGAGAGGCATACTGTCACAGAGCAAGGAGATGCCCCGACAGCCACACAGTACCATAAAAAGAATTCTCGTATCCTTTGATATCACCGCCACCAAGTGAAAGCTGTAAAATTCAGAAGTAGACTGTATCACTTATTTCTGCAAGCCTCCCGTGTAAGAACTGTGGTGTTTGAAGAAGGCGGGCAATGATGGATTTGCAGTAGCCCCGTTACTGCAGAGTAGAAGGGAGACAAATACCAGTTCCAGGAGAGAGTCTCTGAAGGATACTGGACTGGATATTTATAAACCAAGACTTTATATTTTTGTTTCTATTCAATACATCTACACTCTTTTTACCTATATCCCCCTCCCACTGGCTACCTCTGGCAACTGCCAGTCTGTTCTCCGTATCTATGAGCTTGGTTTTTCTTGCATCCCACAGATAAGAGAGATTGTATGGTATTTGTATTTCTCTGACTGACTTATTTCACTTAGCATCATACCCTTGAGGTCTATCAATGTTGTGGCAAATAGCAAAATTCCATTCTTTTTATTGCTGAATAATTGTCTATTGCGTATATACACACCACAACTTCTTTATCCATTCATTCATCAATGGGCACTTAGGTTGTTTCCACTTGTTGGCTTCTGTAAATAATGCTGCAACAAACATGGAGGTGAATGTATCTTTTCAGGTGAGTGTTTTTGTTTTTTCCAGATAAATGCCCAAAAGTGGAATTGCTGGATCATATCGTAGTTATATGTTTCATTTTTTGAGGAACCTCCATAGTGTCTGCACCAATTTACATTCCCACCAACAGTGCACAAGGGCTCCCTTTGGTCCACATCCTTACCAACACTTGTTACTTCTTCTTCTTTTTTTTTTTTTTTATCATAACCATTCTAACAGGTGTAAGGTGATATCCCATTGTGGTTTTGATTTGCATTTCTCTGATGATTAATGATGAGCATTTTTCCATGTACCTGCTGGCCACCTGAATGTCTTCTTTGGAAAAATGTCTATTCAGATCTTCTGTCCTTTTTTTAAAATTGGATTTTTTTTATGGTATTACGTTTTTTGAGTTCTTTATGTATTTTGGACATTGGCCCCTTATCAGATACCTGACTTGCAAATATTTTCTTCCATTCAAAAGGTTACTTTTTCATTTTGTTGATGGTTTCCTTTGCTGTGCAGAAGCTTTTTAGTTTGATGTGGTCCCACGTGTTGATTTTGCTTTTGTTGTTTCGCTTTTGGTGTCAGATTTAAAAACATCATTGTGAGGACTGACATCGATGAAATTACTGCCTGTGCTTTCTTCTTGTTTTATGGCTTCAGGTACATCTAAGTCTTTAATACAGTTGGGTTAATTAGTGTGTGTGGTATAAGATGGTGATGCCTCCAGGTTTATTCCTCTTTCTGGAGATTGCTTTGGCTAGTCAAGGCTCTTTTTTGTGGTTCCATACAAATTTTAGAATTATTTGCTCTTTGAAAAATGTTTTTGCAATTTTGATAAGGATTGCATTGAATCTGCAGATTGCTTTGGGTAGTATGAACATTTTAACAACACTGATTCTTCCAAACCATGAGGCTTTAAAAAGAATTATAATCACATTCTTCTTTTAAAGTTATAAAACTACTACTACCTATTTGATTGTAATACAAACATACTTGCACACCTTCCCTTGATTTTTATATCAAATGTAATGAATGATTCTACTTCTGAATCACATTACGATTGATTTTATCAAGTTATTTGTGACAATGGAGAACTTTCTTCTGATAAAAACACCTAAAGGATTTTACACAGTAGTAAAATAAGTTTGAGCAGTTACATTTACAAGTGACTCTCCTCAAGGCCTGGGATCCATAGCAATTTTTGTCGTTTTTCTAAACAAAGGCAGCTGAATCCCATGTATTCTTACTTCTGCAGGGCAGGTGGGCTAGCAAGGGAGGAACTCTAACTGACCACTCCGAATTGAAATACAGTTTTGCTCTTCTCTGCTGGTTTTCATATTCAAATTAACTCTCTTTGGAGGGATTGAGGACACCATTTGAGTTAATTTTTTTTCAGGTATGACGTGCTTCCTTACATAGAAGAATTTACAAGCCTTGGAGCTGCACGTTAATTTGTAGATACACAGACCTTGGGGTTTAGCTCTCCCTGAATGTCACTCTATTACTTAGGACAATTTGGTTTTTCAGCATCAAGTCACCAGTCGTTTGAATTTTAGACGGTCTCCTCTTCGAGTTTGTCTCCTCACATTTGAGGTTCCCTGAGGAGTGAGCGTCCGCATCATTCTGTGCATGTGAGAAACAGTGCTTGGAGCATGAGGGGTACACTGAAATCGCAGGCGTGGGCAGCATTTCAAACGCCCATGAGTGGAGCGCTGGCTGGAAGCTGGTCAAGCGAGCCTTCAAAACATATATCAGTAAGTCCCAGAGAAACGTCGAGTGAAAACATGGGTGATCTGGATAATCTTGCAGATTAGTCTAGAAATTCATGCGGTCGGTCAATATTTTCCCCAGTGTTTTCAGGCCTGGTGCTGGTATTGAAATGCTGCTCTTCATGCAACAAACGTACGCACAGTTTTCCACCAGGACAGGTGTAGTGCTGACGCAGGGATTCACTATGCTTTAATTCTTGTGTGTTCTTTTAGTCTCCGTAGAACATCGGTCAGGTCTTAGACCGTGGGCCAGGGCTTATCTGTATTATTCCTATTTGTGGAATAATAATTATAAAAACAGTAAGAGTTGCTGGTCGAGAAAGAGAGGTTTTTCCAGAGGGTGCTTTCCGCGTACATAACAATGCCCCAACCTCCAAAATGGAGCATGAGTTTGGACTTTAGTTCCTTAATGTAGGGTGTTCTTCCTCTTTAAACCATCGACAAGGTTGACTGGCAACAACTCGCTCCGACACGTGAATTTTGACATTCCCACAGTTGCTCAGCTACCCTGTAGTGTGGCATTATGGAAATCGAATGTGTCAGCCAGCAGGCACTTGCATCTTCCAAAAGTTAATGCCTTTAGTAGGAGCTGTTTTGCTATTAGAGATGGCTTTAAGTTATGGGACCAGACTCTACACACCAGTGTCTAATCTATCTTGCAGTTAGGTTTATAGCAACAAGATGGTACTGCCTAGCTATAGATGCTAACTTCCTTGCATACGTGGTGTTACAGTTCTACTCTAAATAAAGCAATCAATCAATATTTCTTCTCTGCTTACACTCCAATCTTCAGAACTGCTTGTTACGCTAGCTAGATGGATTTACTTAGAGCAGTGAAAGACATTCAGCAAGTCCATCCAATTTCTTGATTTATTTGCTATTGATGCATAAAATAAGCTTGTCTGTGAAATAGCCAGGTTGAAATTGCTGTCCTCATGCATTTTCATTGTTATTATTTGGCTAGATTGACTCTTGAGGGTCAAATTAAAACTCATGCATCCAGAGCTACATGAGTGACAATAGGTAGCTTCTTCAGTTAAAATCAGTACTAGTCCTGTATTTGAATAAAACTGTTGGGGAATCATAAATAGGATCTGGATTTACCAAATATTCTAAAAACTAGAGAGAAAGAACTTTCACATGAATTGCTCATCTTAGAAACTTGCTTACAATTTAGCATCTAGATTTTATTATCACTAAAAATGAAAAGGAATAAGCCATAAACCTAAGAACTCAATGGTGGCCTGTGTAGAATTTTCTAGCACTAACAATAATAACAATAGTGAGACTTACATCTTGTATTGCCTTACAGTTGACGAAAGGTCTTCATGGGTATTATGTCTTCAGAGATCACATCTCAAGATACTTTTATTAATTTTATTTTATTTTAATTTTTTATTATGTTATGTTAGTCACCGTACAGTGTATCATTAGTTTCAAGATAATTTTTTTTTTAAGATTTTATTTATTTATTTGACAGAGATAGAGACAGCCAGCGAGAGAGGGAACACAAGCAGGGGGAGTGGGAGAGGAAGAAGCAGGTTCCTAGCGGAGGAGCCTGATGTGGGGCTCGATCCCATAACGCCATGATCCCTGAGCCGAAGGCAGACGCTTAACCGCTGTGCCACCCAGGCGCCCCATCAAGATACTTTTAAAATAAACTACTATCCGCCTGTTTGAAGACTGGATAATTAAAAAAAAAAAAAATCCTCAGAAATAGTCATTATGCAGAAAAGTCCCGCCTGCCTTTCCAACTTAACTTATGCAAAAATATCTTTTCAAAAGAGAAATCATAGATGTCTTGTTTTTCAAGACATTTTCAAAGAAAACAATATTTACTTCTTCCAAAATGTATGCTTAAAATCTTTTGACTTTTAATACTTAAAAGATATATTTCTTATTGTGTAGAACTTAGAAATAATTCCGGTCCAAGGCCTTCATTGTGGAGATGAGGAAATTAAAACATCCAAAATCAAGTGACTTGCCCAAAGTCACATATTCAGTGTCAGCTGACATTAGAAAATTTGTCTTATTACTCTTACTCCACTCTTTGTTTTCATAAGACTGGATCTCCACAATATAGGCCATAGTTTCTAAAAGGATTTTCTAGTGCTTGGCCAGTCTTATAAGGTAAAATATTCCCATGCCAAAGATTCCTTGTAAGTCATTGCCATTTCTCTCCAGTGGTAATTACTGTTACTTACTCTTCTTTTCTTCTTTTCTTCTCTTTGTAATCTTTTGCATCACTGAACAATTTGTTACACTATTCAGTTACAAATTCTTTGAAGATAGGGACAATGTTTTGGGGAGTTAGCTGAAATAGGTTTTGGATGTATAGAAATTTCTGGAATAGATCTTTAGAATTCCTAATACCTGTTGAATTGAAGGTGATCTTATTATGTGCTGCTTTTCTGAAATCTTTTATTTAGACTGGGATACCCCAGTTTCCCTAGTACTACAGTAAAAGGAAAAAAAAAGAAAAAAAGGAAATAATGCATTGACTTAAAAAAAAGAAATTTGGATTTTCAAATACTTACATGTATTTTTGCATGCATTAGTTTAAGGCATTTTGTTTTTTAGGTTTAAATAAAATGATCCACGAGAGTACAAATATTCCAACTGCCTCCTGTATCTACTTTGGTATAGGAATTTAACGATGGGAAAAGAAGAGGGCTGTCACTTAAAATAAATTGCAGCATTAGGCAATGAGTTTGGGCTTTTCTGGTTGGAAGCCAAATGGAAGATAGTATTCTTGGCTTCAAGAAAACTGAGTCAATCCTAAGAAGTTTAAGGCTTCTGGTGAATGATAGTACAAAGTTTGGTCTGCTTTTTCTTGTTAGACATATATAAGGCTAAAAGTACTTTGTCCAGGGTAAAATAATGATTTAGTAATAAATAGGTCATTTGATTGTGTAGAAAACCCGTCTCCATCTCTGACCAATGCACCTTACTTATCCAGAGAGATCATATGAGCTTCACTTAATAGTGATACAGGTAGAATTCTAACACGGCGGCCATTACGGTTTTTCTTCACTATTGTGCCACTTCTAAGGTCACTAGACAGAAAGAGCCCAGGTGACAAAGATAGCCAACAGGGTCCATAAGCCTTTTCTTTTGGAGTTTTTCTTGTCATTCCTTCCATTTAATGTAAATATTCTTCCTCTATCTCCAAAAACCACTCTTTTGCAAGGTCTGAATCACCCTTATGCATGTATTTTCTTGTACTGTTTAACGATTTCCAGGGGTGAAAAAATTCCTGTCTTTTTATTTAAGGATTTTGGACACGACTATATTTTATCTAGAATCTTTTTTTTTTTTTTTTTTTTAGAGTTTTGATCAGGAACTTGAAACATTCTACATTTTCTGTTTCTTTTGGCAATAAAATTAGTCTGGAGTGGAAGAACCGAGTAACCTACAGCGTATCCATTCGTCAATGTAACGTCCTGAGCAGTACACTTTAAACTTTTAAGCATATACATTTTTAAAAGATTTCCCTATAAATAGCTAATGGGGAAAATGTTAATGTATGAAAGCTCTGAGTCATCTGTCTCACCCACTGCTACTGTCATGAGAAAAGGAACAGAATTTGTCATCAGGGGTTCATGTCATGGGGCATTCCCTTTCTGAATTTGAAAATGTCTGTAGATGTGCTTCAAACATGTATATAGAGTACCTAAAGTATAGGTACTTTAAGCAATTTGCATCTGAGAAACATGATTCTTCTATTACAATTTAGAAATAATTAGGATAATAACTTGTCAATAGGCATTATCATTAAAAATTTTGTGAACTCTGGATATGTAATTTTTGGTCAAACCATTTAACCTTGTCACACAAGTGGCATGGGCCAAGATATAGGTCATGCTGCTGTCACCCAGTGGGCAGTTAAGGAACTCTGTTCTTTGAGATGCACGTGAAATGAGCTTGAACAACCACACAAGGCTGTGTAGAATTCCAATGACTTCATCAAGATGTCTGTGACTCTGTTGGGTGGGGGCAGGAGGGTGAGAGGGACATCTTTTTTGGCCAACTTTGGCTCTATTTTTGCCTCTGCTGAACTACTGTTCTTCATTCTTTACCTTATGGCTATTCCCACATCTCAGTCCTGGTGTTGACACAAAGAGAGAACACGAATCCTTTTCCTTGGTCTTCCTTCTGCTGGAGAGCGACGTTAATGTAGATTGATTACAAACAGTAGGACTTTTACTAATGGTTTGTGGTTTGCCTCGGTGAGAGGGCTCGTCCTCATACTATTACAGTAAATAACATAAAATTGCATTTTAGGTAGTCCTGACCTTTTATAACCAAAGTTGTTTTCCTCATTTTATTTTTATATAAACTTAAAAAACTAATAAGTGCATGTGCTAAATTTTTTAAATAGCATGGAAGGGCATACAATGAAAAATATTCTCATACTAGATCCCCAATTGCCCTCTCCAGAAGTAATTACTGTTAACATTCTTTTGGTAATCTTCTAGAACATTTTAATACATACGTAAGATTGTGTATATATGTGAATCCTTTTTTGTAAACAAAATTACGTATCTGTTTTTCCCTTACTCTTTCAACCTCCCTATGCCATTCAATTTGAAATTTCTTGTAAGCAGTATGTAGTTGCCTCACTTTGTGTTTTTTAAACTCAGTCTGCCAATTTCTGCCTTCCCGTTGGCACATTTAAACTCTACCCTTAAAGTAATTACTGATATGTTGCGCTTAAATCTAACATTGTATTATTTTTTTTTCTGTTTATTTCTTCTGTTCCTTGTTCTTTTTTTCTTTCCTTGCTTTTTTGTGGGTTGCTTGAACATTTTTTTAAGGATTCTACCTTGATATATTTATAGTATATTTATGTATCACAGTGTATTTTTCCTAGTGGTTGCTCTGGGTATTACAGTATACATACATGCTTTATCACAGACTACTGGTATCAACATTTTACCACTTGAAGTTAAACCTCACTTCCACTCCCCTTCACCTCCCCAACTTTTAAATATCATTGTCTTAAGTATGAAATGATATATTTTTTATGTCTACCATAGCTTGTATCTTCAAAAACTCATGAGGAGAAGGATAGTCTATTGTATTGCTTTATTATTTTTCTCTTCCTTCTTCATGGCATGGATACATTTTTTTTTCACTTCATTTCTGCTTGAAGTGAAACAGAAGCTTCCTTTAACCATTGTTTTTAAGGTAGATCACTGGGCTCCAACAGTTCCTTGCTGGTGCTGGGTTGGGAGGAATGTCCCCAGGCTGTCGCTTCATGTAATCCTCTGGGTGAGGGACTGAAGGAGTCTCTGGCTGTGGGGCAGAGAACCCTTGCTGTGCAGGTGCTTGTTGTGGTAAAATCCTCTTTGTAGGTGCCCAATGCCCTCACCAAGTCATGTCTCTGTGTGGAAGAGGAGAGTCCGGGAACCCACAAAAAAGGAGTTTCAGTCCTGGGACTCACAAAGAAGGAGAGTTTCCCCTTATGGCCTATTCTCACCTGGACTTCAGATCCATCCCTTGTGGTAGTTCTGTGGACAGAACTCCCATTAGATTCCAATGTTATTATGACTACCTGGGCCATGTTCTGTTGTTAGTTTTGGGGGTTGGAAGATGCCAGACCGGAATTGCCTTATTCCATTAGGCAGTAGGTTGTAAGATGCGCCACCATTATACTGTTTCTTAGTCTGGCTCTTTAATCGACTTGTCCCCCTCTTACCACTTCTCAGAGTTTATCATTGTACTCACCAGGGAGGAGCAGGGCGAGTCGAGTCTGTATCAGCTAGTTTGTTTGGACAGAAGTCTCTTAGATTTTTTAAAAATTAGATTGTTAGATTCTTAGATATCTTTCAGCTAGCACAGAACAAGATCTTTCTCACTGGCTGTGCAATGTCTGGACTCTCATCTTCCCTACTTCATCTCTAGTCTATCCCCATTTCACCTAGGTTTTTAAAAGATTTTATTTATTTATTTATTTATTTGACAGAGAGAGAGAGAGAGAGGGAGAAGCAGGCTCCCCGCTGAGCAGAGATCCTGATGTGGGGCTGGATCCCAGGACCCCTGGGATCATGACCTGAGCCAAAGGCAGCTGCTTAACTGACTGAGCCACCCAGGTGCCCCTCAGCTAGGTTTACTAGAGAATCATGAATTCTCACTTACTTGTGCAGAGAACTCTGCTGTCTCTGGCCCCTAACCTATAACTCTGCTCTAAGTTTCTTTGTTTCTCTCAAGCCCATCAGTTGGCTCAGTTGAACAAAAGAGGCTTCTGTTCTCTTGGGCAGCTCAAAAGATAGGCAGAGACCCAGGGCAAGGAATCTTCCCTTCCACAGTAATCTTTGTCTTTTGAAGACATTCACTGTTTCAAATAGCATCTTCTATCACCCCTCTGTGTTAACACTTATGTAGATGGAGCATTTTTCCTCCACCTTTTGGCCAAAGACTGTGATCTCCTTAAAGGTTGGGATTACATCTCTAGCACCAAGCAGAATGCCAAGCACAGACAGGGTCTATAGTAAATGTGTGTTAAGTGGAGGAATAAAAGGCAGGCTGTTACTATTTCTTCCGCTGTGTGAATGGGTTCAGCATGACAATAATAGGGCTGGAGGGACTCTAAAAGGTCAATTAGTTCATTTTTCTGCTTCTGTCCAAGAACACATACCAGATAACTAGGTAGCTAGTTTGATTTTAAGTATATAAAAGGAAAGAAAATTACAGTTTCCTTTGGTAATCCATTCCAGTGTTTAACAACTCTCCTTGTCAGCAAGATTTCCTTTATATCTAGCCTAAAGCTCCCACATCGCATTCTTAAACCTCAGCAGGTAGAAACGTGCAGCCAGGATGTAAATGGTTTTTATTTCTTTAATTACTTTTGAACAAGTATTATAGGCCAAATGTTTCCTTCTACATTTCAGTTCATAGGCTTTTCTTTATCAGTAAGTATACAAACTTACCTGTCTTTGTCACTTAGCTCCCAACTGCCAATGCCCTGATACTGGCTCTTTACTGTGCTATATTGGTTGTATTAATGGTTTCAATTGTACCACCTTTTTTGGTTGAGCCCTCCCACATTGGCTGTGAGGTTAACCATGTGACTTGCTTTGGCCACTGGGACAATAGTTAGCTAGACATAAGCAAAGACTTGAAAAATTGCTTGTATATCCTCTTTTCTGGTATCTCACCCTGAGAACATGCCCAGCCTAAAGACTACCTGGATAGATAAGAAAGCCTACCTGGAGAAGAGCTGAGTCTTCTGAGGTGAGGCTATCCAAGGAACAGTCAGCCCCCAGACAACACACAAGCTGACCACAGATGCGTGAGGGAGCTCAGCCAAGATCAACTGAGCCTGGCTCAGATCATCAGAAATAACTGCCCAATGAACCCATATACTCATGATACTTAAGTGGATATTGCTTTAAACCATTAATTTTTAAGGTGGTTAGCTTGTAACAAAAATTGACACTCTCCCTAGGATTAACTTCCCAGCTCTGGTGGAACTCATTCTCAGCAACAAGTTTCCCTTGCTGCTTATGAAGTAGGTAAGCTTCTCTAACTCTTTTTGTCTTAATTTTTGCCTGTGCATTTTCCTCATAGCTTTGCCTTGAGTGATCAACCAGCACAAACAACTTTGGCCTACCCACTTGGATTCTGACCCTCAGCTCTTTGCTGACTGGTGTTGGGAAGGAAAAAAATTTACTCTACCCTTTAAATTCTTCTAGCTGGCCTAAGAATTAAATTGACATGAGACAGATTAACAAGAGAAAATCAGCATGTATACTGCTTGTATCCATGGAAGACACCCAGTAAAACTGAAGCATCACCTTAAATACCATCTCCAGCTAAAGAAAAAATAAGATGTTGGGGGTGTGGGGTAAGTTATTAGAGATTACCAGGAGAAGTACGGTAAACAAAGGTAATGCAGATTTAAGTTTAGGCCTTCTCCACTGGGAACAGTTTCTAGAGATTTAGAGTCATCCCCCCTCTTCCTGGTATTGAGGGAGACAACCTTGCAAATAGAGATTTCCCTTATACGTGCAAATATCTCTTACAAAAGGGTAACTTCTACTCAATTTTCAGAGCTTCTCCTGTGTCTGCAGTTTCTTAAAAATAACCAGTTTAGAATAATCAATATGCCAAAGAGGCATATTTTGGAGTGGCAAAATTTGCTTCCCTATGTATTCCAAGGACTGAAATGAGGAACTTAAAGTAATCAAAGAAAGGGGCAGTGTTTTTTAAAAAGTGAGTTTTAAGATTGTTGGAGTACTACATTATACCCACTTTAAATGTGCTTATGTTTTTCTCAGCAGTACTTCTATTCTGCTCATGTTAATTCTCCGATTGTTTCAGACTGACTGTACTATTCTAGGGCTTCAGTCTCACTTACCCGTCTCAGAAATGACACTGCTGTCACCTACTATGAATAGAAGACTGAAGCCCAGACACGGATCCCCTATGTTATATAGACATAAATGTATTCTCTCCATCCTGCTCTCAAAACTCTTAATTTTGTTATTCCTTCTTAATATTCTTTCATACAAGGTTAAAGTTCTCCATTTCCCTACGAACACTTTGTTCTTTCAATTTAACACTTTCTAATCTCATTTTCATTGACTCTATGCTATACTCAAGATAAAATAATGATCAGCTACTTGTGAAATCCAGTTGACTTTTTGTCAGTGCTCATACTTCTTGAACTTTATTGAATATTTAATGTCATTGGATACCTCTATCTCTTTCCTAAGCCATTCTCTTGTCTTCGGCTTCTGTGCCAATATATTCGACTGTGACTCCTTTAATAGATCTTTTGTGGCTCTTTTCTCTCCACCTGTCTCTAAGTGTAAAATTTTCCTAAGGTTAACTCATTGGCTCTCTGTCTTCCTTTCTTTATACTTTCTTCCATAGCTACCTACCTTAAGCTCTCAATCTCATACCCATTTCACTCCAATACTGATAAGGCTCAACCTATCACAGTGTACCCACCCTGCTTACTAAACATGTGCTTCAGTATTCAGGTGAGTCATACTGACCTTGACAACTGTGGAATAAAGAGTAAGTCATTTTTTCTCCTTAGTATTCAATTTGATGTGTCATAGCCAAAATCATTTTGTCTAGATCTATGACATTATAAGGCACATAAGTTATGTTTTGTTATTTAAACAAATAAATCAAACCAGTAAACTGCCAAATTCAAAGGCCTGTGAGTCTTCTCTTTACTGTAGGTCAATGAATCTGCTTCTGATTATACTCACATCCACTCCACTTATATTTTGGTTCAGTCAGCTAGGAAAACGATTCTCTGACTTTGCTTTGTTTCTTGATGCAGCACAACAGGGCATGCCGGAGAACTCTGTAGGGAAGGCTCAAAAGTAAATGCATTTTATTCACATACGGATATGGTTTTATTTGGTATTTCCACTCTGGCTCTTTCATGTAATGTCTCCTTTCTTTTGTTCTGTGCTGTTAATGCATAGCCTCTGATGCTGAACGCACCCTGGAGAGAGCTGTGGGTGCTCACAATGACCCAGCATGGTTCTTGGCACGGGGCTTGGAGGAGGCAGTGGGACTACAGAGCCTGAGGAGACAAGTAAGGAGCAAGCTGCTGGCCTCCAAGTGGTACAGAGGTCTCCAGGTCTTTCTATGTGCCTCATCACTCTTCAGGGCTTTTCCCAAAGTTCAAGGCTAAGTAGACGAATCTTGTCCACAGATGAACTTCTAACGGAGCTTTTATTCTTCTGCTGGGTCTCAGCTTCTCCCTATTTATGTCAATCATTCTGATCACTGAGTTTTATACAGTGTTGCTGCATATGATTCTGTTTCATTTTCCTGTAAGTGTGGAAAGTGGCGAAGACAAGACTCATCCTGTAGCTCTTGAATTCAAGCAATAAAGACTCATGGCAACAACTGCAGAGTAAGCATCAATGATTCACACCATGAGATGAAGGGAGCTTGAATTATAGCACACTAATAGAATAATGATTCTTTCCCATAATGTGATCATGATCCCATCAATGAGCTAACAATGATTCAAGGGCCTTCTAAAATCACTTTTGGCATTTACTTACATTGTGTAGATGGCTTCTTTATCAATTTGAAGAACTAGGCTTTTTGTTAGCGTGTTTGAAAATGCTGTTACCCAGTGTGAACTGTGGACCAGAAGTTTCAGCATCACCTTGGACTCGTTAGAAATGCAGAGTCTCAATCCCAGTCCAGGACTAATCAACAAAAACTTGCATTTTTAACATGGTTCTCAGGTGATATATATGCACTTTCAATTTTGAAAACAATATTTTAAGGCATTAAGTCTAAATTTCACTCATCGATACTTCAGTATAGTAACCTTTCTTCTTTCCTTATATGTTTTTTCTTTCTGAGTCTTTGTGAGAATATCACCAAACCACATACATTTAGTTGAGGTCAGGACTTCTTGGTCACACTGATTAGAATGAGTATCAGTCAGATCATGTTGAAAATATCTGAATGCAAACCAATGAGAATTGCAAACCAATGAGAATCTATTTCTAAATCCTTAGTTGACTATTTGGTAAATCAGTTCTGAGCACTCTGTCTCTCTCCCTCTCTGTCTCTGTCTCTCTCTCCCACTCTCACACACACACACAGCCATTGGACATGGTCAAGTTTTCTAGTTTCAAGTACAAGGCTGGCGAAACATTATGTTTGAGGTACACTTTCATTGATACAGTAATTTTAGAAGCCCAAATGCAAGAATAGAAATGGTTCTTTTTTAAAATTTAATTTATTTATTTTTATTAATGAATTTATTTTTTAAGAATAGAAGTGGTTCTAATAAAATTTTATAGCTAGATTATCTGGTTTAGGAAAATTGCTTCCCAACCAGCCATTGTTCTTGCAATGACAACTCATCCAAAGAGAGAAATGTTGGATCAAACTCACAACTACAACTCAATGCAGTTAAGTGAAACCTCCAAGATAAGTCTCAGGATACCCTTTCTTTATATAGAAAGCACAAAACAATCTTGATAACCCTTATTCGCCTCCATCTGTGAGAGGGGTGCTTTAGGTGGGTTTGAAAATGCTAATTGTGTCCAAGACTCACTCAGCCTGTAATGCTGATGCTGTGGGTTTTTACATTGGCACAGGAGCTGAGCTGGAGTGAGGTCTCTTTTCCGGAGGAGAAAGGAAAAAGAGTTGACAGCACTGGAATGGCCCTCTGTACTGATTGTATATCCAAACCTCAGAGAGGGAGTGACCACTTCCACTACTAGGGATTGACTGGTCTCCTGACTCCATTTTCCGGGACCTTGGTTGGAAGTCAAGGAAGACTTAGAAAAATAAGTAGGACATGTAAACAGAACCCAAGGATACCATATAGTAATTCCTTCAATTTGATGACTTCACTTATTCCTTAACTCATTTACATATTTATTCAATAAATAGCTATTAAGGGCCTGTTATCTGTTTACCACTATTCTATGTCCTGAGTTTCCAGAAGTGATCAAACTATAACTGCCACCTATGGCTTAACAGCTTTTTAGTCGGAAGCCACTGGAGGCTTTAGAGTTGAGGTGTGACATGATTTAGCTTATGGTTTAGGAACATCCCTGTGGCTGCTCTGTGGAAAAGAGATTGCATTTGTTAAATGGAATGGACTGGCGGACATCAGTGTGAGGGCCTCCTCTATGTCTGACTAGGCTTTTGAGCATAAAGTTTCAGATCTAGTTGCTTAAGGCTCCAGAACAATTCACTCACGATAGCTCTTTGGATTTACCATCTTCTATTAAAATTAAAGACAAGAAAACTCTTCTCCGGAAAGCATCACTTAAATTTTATTTTGAGTAGTGGACTCCTCTTCAGGTGGGGTAGTGTCAAGTTGAATGTCTGGTGCAGACTACTGTAAAAAATAACAAAAAACCTTCTTAAAAATTAGTGGAGCTGCTCAATGTCTCCTGGAACTTCCCATGAGACTTCGGTTAAATATTCAGGTCTTGATCTCTCAAGATATTAACTTGCATGAGAAATAGATTTGGGGATTAAAGGAAAAGAAGCCACCATTTGTTGGGAGCATACGATGTGCCACTTTAGATACATCCTTTCCTTTAATATCATGCCAGTAACAGGCAGTGCGGTCGATATGGTTATTCCTGACTCACAAATGTGGAAAATGAGCTCAGAGTGGTTAAATATTTTCCCATGATTCACAACCTGATATTGGCAGGAGTAGAACTGGGAAACCAAGCTGTCTTCTTGTGAGAGCACTATACTGTATCAGCAAAGACTATTGCTATATACCGTGGGCACTGCTCTCGGTCTACTCACTGTTATTACAACATTTGAAATTAATTAAATGTATAGGTTTAAGACTGTTGTGTCCCTTACAATTCTGTAACTCAGGTTATCCAAGCAGCCCTCCGTCTTAAATTGCTTGTTACATAATATTCCTATTAAAAGCCTGGTTGTCACAGTTGATATTTGATGGGGCAACATGTAAATGATCATTGTCTATTAGGATGGCCAGTATCAAAAGAAAATGTCAAGCATTGATGAAGATCTGAAGAAATTGAAACCCTTGTGCACTGTGGGTGGGAATGTAAAATGGTGTAGCCATTATGAAAAACAGAACGGAGGTTCCTCAAAACATTATAAATAGGTAAATTAAAAATTACCATATGACCTAGCATCCCACTTCTGAGTATATATTCAAAATAATTGAAAGCAGGATTTTAGAGAGGTATTTACATACTCATGTTTATTAAGGTATTATTCACAATAGCCAAGAAGTCGAAGCAATTCAAATGTCCATTGATGGATGAATGGATAAAGGAATTGTGGTATATACATACAATGGAATATTATTCAGTCTTAAAAAGGAAGGAAATCCTCTCATATGTTACAACATGGACGAACTTAAGGACATTACGCTAAGTGAAGCAGGCCAGTCACAAAAGGACAAGTGCTGTATGATATCACTCATCTGAACTACCTAAAGTAGTCAAAATCATAGAAACAGAAAGAAGAAAGATGGCTGTCAAGGGTTGAAGGGAGGAAGGAGAGGAGAGAAATAGTGTTCATTGGGTTTAGCATTTTAGTTTTGCAAGATAAAAAAGTTCTAGAAATTTGTTGCACAATGAGAATATACTTAACACTACTAAACTGTACATGTAAAATGGGAAATATACTGTTATGTGTTTTTTTATTACAATAAAAAAATCCAGAAAAAAAGTTATCCACTGATTAGTATATAATCACCATTACCACTTGATTATCTAAGACAAGAATTAACAAGGTATTTCCACTCTCAGTTTACAATAGGCTTGTGAATAAATAATATTTGCTGGTTGTTTCTTTTCAGGGACACACATCATCTCTACAAATGCTTCTCTTATGTGGTCTCTGTTTTAAACAACTGGTATTTAAGGATATGTTTGAACTCACTCCTTTGAGTGTAACGTGGCTTTCTTATGGAATTGGTGTTGTTTTACTGTGCAAGATAAGAAAATAAAGCATTTACCATTAAAAGAAAAAGAAATGATCATTGAAGACATTCATTTGTCTATTCTCTAAGATCTACCTTATATCAAGTTAGGCCACTAAAATACCATATACCTGACACATATTGGTGTTTAACCTTCTGTAAAAGTGCTTGACAAATTTCCAAAGCAACAACACGTTTATCCAAGGTCAACCTAAAAAATGACTTTATGAAGAGTACTTTTCCATCATTTGTAAAATTGTTATTGAACACAATGTTTGTTATATAATCCTAATGTGCCTGATTTTAAAAATCTTGCATTTGATCCCTCTGATTTTTCTGAATTTGGATAAGTTTGTCTACTTTCCTTATACAATATTTTTCTTCATTTATTATAGAATGAGAATGATACCACTCATTCTATTTACTTTTTACTTAGCTTCCAGGAAGCTCAGATTATACGTTTTTATAATGTTTTATAATTTCTTAGATTTTGTTTTCTGATATAATTACCATCATCATCACCACTATTAAGCATTACATTTTTACTTTGTATTTCACTGTGAACTAACTTTAACCGTATCATGGATTTAACAAAATGAAATTTCTGGACTTGCAGACCTTATCAAATTATGGCCAGGTCTCCAAACTTGTCACACTGGAAGACTTTCACTCATGTGCAGTTGCTTATTGAAGCATTTCTCAAATGTATAAAACTGTCCTTACAGACGCCTGTGTGGCTCAGTTGGTTAAGTGTCTGCCTTTGGTTCAGGTCATGGTTCCAGGGTTCTGGGATCGAGCCCCGCATTGGGTTCCTTGCTCAGTGAGGAGCCTGTTTCTCCCTCTGCCTGCTCTGCCTGCTGCTCCCCCACCTGTGCTCTCTTTTTCTGAAAAATAAATAAACTAATTAATTTAAAAAATCTTTGGCGGTGGGGGGAACTGTCCTTAAAGGCAGAAAGAATGAGTAAGAATCCTGAAGGGATTTGGAAGTGTATCTCAGCCCACTATAGGCATCACATTCCTTTGTAGATTCATGTTTTATCTCTTCCATAATATCTGCATTTTTTTAAAGAAAAAAAGATAATTTTAAATCACTTACCATTCAAAATATTAAACTTTCTCCTCAAATCTTTGAATAAAATTAATACTCAAGGTAGATGTATTGTCTTTATCCTGTGACTTTGAAACCCCTTTAATTCTTAATACTACATGTGTTACAAAAGAGAAATTTAGAACTGAAGGGAAACTTGGATAGGACCTTTCCCAGTCCTTCTTTCATTTTCCACGTAATGCAAGTTAGGTGAAGAAAAGTTCAACCAAGGTCACCCAGAATGGAATTTTTTTCTGGTCTCCTGAACTAAAGCCTGCCTGTTGTACAACCTCCCTCATTCTATGGTCCTGTGTCTTGTTAAATCATACAAGGAGGCTGGACCCGATGATCTCCGGGTTCCTTTCCAGCTCAACTATTTCGTTTTCGTATTTCTGAAAGCCATGACCATGCTGGGCTTCAAAAACATAAGTAGAGTTACAAAACAACAACAACAAAAGGCTGCTAATGGCTGCTCTGAAGATGTCCAAAATGCAGTCTAAACACACGGTCCACATGTGAATATTTCAAAGAATGCGGTAATATTCCTAGATCACGCTGTGCACCAATGTGTGTGAAAGTTTGGGTTTTAATCTCAATTTTCTATTCCTCTCTACTTTTATTTCAGAATGGGTCACAGAGAAGGACATTGACAGGGGATACGATATGTATATATCGGTTCCAGGAAATACACTCTGGTCTTTGAGCCATTATCCCTCAGGCAGTGCGGTCCGATAGAACGGCCGATAGTGACGGCCGTGCTCTGTATCCGCCTTGTGCAATATGGCAGCCACTAGCCTCATGTGCCTCTTGAGCACAGAACATGGTTAGTGCAATTGAAAAACCGAATTTTAAGTTTTATTTAATTTAAATTTAAATTTCACAAATGGCTACTCATGATGACTGTACCGTACCTCACAGCATCAGAGTCTGGTAGAAGAAAGAGAAGTCTGAGGATGGAGCTGATGGACTTTAAAAACACTGACGCGAAGAATAAGGTGTAAGCAGGTAGTTTTCTGTTACTTGCAGGATTTTCAGAAATATAAAATTAGTCACTATGAATCATATTAAGAAATATCTCAGAAGAAGAGAAAATCTTTATCTTTTTCTTTAAAAAAAGACAGTTAAGTGAGTCATAAAATTAATTTCCTTGAAGAAAAAAAAGTGAGCACTACTGCCATCTTGTGGATTCTGGATAACGGGACATGTTCAGGCGGAGACTGCGCTCATTAACAAGCTGTGAGGTTGAGGCCAGGCTCACAATAGCCTTTCAATTACATCTTATGAATGTGGGAGGATGAATTATAGTCCCAGAGCCTCAAAGAATACCCGCATGACAAAAATCAATTTTATAAAAAATAAATCCTCTTTTAGCCTTGAATGACTGATACAGAGTGAGCAACTACCTGAATTCAGTAACCATGAGACTAAACAAAAGGAAAGTTGGCTCCTGTTTTGCTTCATTTCCACAACAATAAACCATTAAAACATTTACCCAATGTATTTTACCTCTTTAAAGTATCATGACAAAGGAGATAAAAGAAAGTATTTAGAAAGTTTTCAGGATTCTCGAATCAAAATAAAGCTGCATTTTTCTGTACCTTTTTTTGTTTGTTTCAAGTTTTTATTTAAATTCCAATTAGTGAACATACAGTGTAATATTAGTTGCAGAAGCAGAATTTAGTAATTCATCAGTTGCATATAGCACCCAGTGCTCATCACAAGTGTCCCCTTTAATTCTCATCACCCATCCATCCCATCCCCCCCACTTACCTCCCCTATGGTAACCCTCAATTTGTTCTCTGTAGTTAAGGATCTGTTTTATGGTTTGTCTGTCACTTTTTTCTCTCCTATGTTCATCTGTTTCATTTCTTAAATTCCACATACGAGTGAAATCATATGGTATTTGTCTTATGCACCTTCGTATTTTAAATTTCTGAAAATGTTTCTTACTGTCGTTTATGGTACTATTTGCTTAAACACACACACGCACACCTGGAATAATTCATTTTCCTTTCTCTCATTCCATATTCCTCTCACCAGAATCGTAGGACCCTTTAGGGTAGAAATTATGCCCTTGGTAGCATGGTGCTGGTCAAATATTAATTATAATTTATATTTATTAATTGATTTGTCTTCTGGATCTTTTCCTATTAAGGCTTTCACAAATAGCCCCCGGTACAACTAAGGATATGGAGATTGCTTTTATTCTAGACAATGCTCGTCTGATAAAGTAAAAAGGTAACACAAATAATCTTGTACATAAGGCAGGGATGAGAAGGACAGGGATCTATAATTATGATAGGGTGTAGGGAAAAAGAGATGATGATATATATTTTATTCCTTCCCATTTAGCTCTGGAATGGTACTGATTGGTATTGGAGAAATTTCCTAAATATAGTACCAATAAGTGGCTTTAATTTTTTTTTTTATTTGGCAATATCAAAGTAACCATTGTGTTAGGGTATTCTATAAGCCTCAATTTGAGGGAAGGGGAAAAGAGGGAAAGGAAGAAGTTGTAATTAATGGGAAACCTTGAATTCAGAATTCTGGAAATTTAATCTAGAAAGTAGTAATCATACACATTGGTACACACACGAGGCAAAGATCGAAGAGAGTAGAGGGGCAAAAGACAATTCATTGGTACCATAAAGTGGAATGGGGAGACACATATCCTATTCTGTAGAAAGAAATAGCATCACATATTGTGATGAACAAAAAGTGCGATGTGTGCTGTAAAAGATGAAAATATTGAGTCTGGGGCAATAAGTCCATTAGAAATGGATTAGGAAGAATAACAAAAGCTCTGATAAGAGACCTGGTCATTTAAGTACACAAGTGGGATCAGAAGAGGAAAAGAGTTTCCTGGATCATTGACTTAAAAAGAGAGTAGAAGGTCTAACTTTCAGTGGGATAAGGAAGAATAGGAGAACATATAGGTACAGGAGAAGCTCTCTGAGAATTAAGAGACAAATCAACTATAATTCCCAAGGAATAGAAAAGACAGCAATATCAAAGATATTAAAGCTGACAATAATAAAGATGAACATATGAAAACCAGGAGAATATCAAATGAAAGACAGTGCTTCCCTTGCCTAATTTCTTTCTGCAGGAATAAATTTATTGGCCAAATGTAGGTCAATGAAATAACAGTAGAAGATTTTGAAGGTTCGTACACCAGGAACTTCAGAGGAACATAACTTATCCTGAGAGACATTCATGAAAGAAGACTCAAATGTTAGTATGCATAAATTCATTTTTTCTTCTGCTGGAATTTAAGTAAAAATGTTAAAAGGCAATGAAGAAAATTTATATCACATAAGTTTAAAAGAAAAGAACATCTTCCATTTATGGCAGTATGGTAAACTAGGCAATCTAAAAACTTGCTTGCAACTAACATCTAGGAATGTGGGATGAAATATAATATAAATTATTTGAAATATAGAGCTGAACTGCAAAATGAGCATAATGGAGGAGACAAAAAGGAAGAGTAAAATGAAAATCATTGTTATAAGTGTGTGAGCTGAAACTGTACAACCCCAGAGGTTCTGACTGTCAGGGAAACACTCATACAGAGGTAAGAGAAATTCAGCTTAGAAGAAAGAGAGCTGGAGGTGATACAGCTTATAGCTTCATAAAGCCAAGACTCCCAGAGGGTTAATGTGCAGTGAAAGGGCATCTTAAAAAATTCCTGCACACCAGTTGGGAAAGATGACAAAACAATTGTGTGTCTCCGCCTAGATTCCAAGAATTGATAAATACAGACATAGCCTCACCTTAATTTGGTGACTGAATTTATGTTGTCTAAATTGCCTAAAAATTCTTAAACTGAGAAGTGAACATAAAATGGTCCTAGGCTGTGATAGCCCTAAGGTTCCTAGCAAAAAAAAAAAAAAATCACTGGGAATACCTTTATAATGCAGATCATAAGAGGTTTCATTGATGAAGGCCCCATCTGCCAAATAATAAGCTCATAATGATGTATTTCAAAACTCAAAATCCAATAGTCCACAATGGGTAAAAGTCAGCATATAAAATAAACAAGAATATTAAATATCAAAAACTTGAGATAATAGGGTTGCAACATATAATATGATGAAATATAAAGCAAATACGTTTACTGTGTATGAAGAATGGTCCTGCTAGAAAAGGGAACTAATAGATTTTCAAGAAATTAAAAATATAATCTTTGAAACAAAGAATCTAGTAGACAGGTTAAACAGCTGAACATAGATTTAGTGAACTGAAACATATTTGAAGGAACTGTGCAATGTTCAGCACAGAGATAAAAAGGTGGAAATATGAAGAGAAGTTAAGAGACATGGAGATCAGAATGACAAGTTTCAACATAATAAATAGCAGATGTAGAAAGACAAACTAGTAAGAATGGGGGAGAGGTAATACTCAAAGGTACCAGGTGAAGGATTTTCCAGAATTTCTAAAAGGCATAAATTTTTAGATTCAAGGACCACAATGAGTTCATGGCAGAATAAAGGAAATTTCAGATCTAGAAGTATTTAGTGAAAAACCCAGCACACCAAAATATAATACCTCCAAATTAATAACAACTAGGTTGTCTGCACACTTTCCAATCTCAACAAAATCAAGGAGGAAACAAAGAGCAAAGATTTCAAAGCGCTTTGAGAAATAATCTTCAAGTATATTTCTATACCCAGCTCAACTATGATTTAAGCATGAGTGTTAGATAAAGACGTTTTTGGACAAAAGAATTGGGGAAATTTACCACTCATGGAGAACACTGAAAGAATTATCAAAAGATGAACTATAGGAAGAACTGCAAACTCACTCTTGTATGGGATGCAAGAAGCATTAATCAACCAGCAAAATGCAAACGCGCGGGAAATCTAAATCTGGTGATGATGATGATAATTGATTTAGTGGGTTTAGCCAAGAAGTTTAACTAAAAATGCAGGGCAACAATCCTATCAAAGGGATAGGATTAGTGTTAAAGCTTCTGCTTGGGTCTTGCACTGTTTGTGAAGAGTGTAGATAAACTAACTTTAGACTTTATTATGTTTATTTATTTAACACATTTTATTATGAATGTTAAAATTTTAAGAGCTAATAATAGAAAAGAAATAGGTGTGCATGTATATATTTGCATAAAGTAACCATTTTTTCCCCTAAAGAATTGAAAGTTCCTCCTGTAACAGAACAACCACAGAACTGTAAAGACATGATGGATATCCTGTATTTCATTTATAAAGTCATTATTTTGTTACTTTTTGGTACTTCTTAAAAAGTAGATACTTTCCCCTATATATCTAAATAACGTTATCACATATAGTAATGATTCCTTAATATCTCTTGATACTTATTTTGCTTACTTGTCACAAAAGGTCCTTTAGAGCTGATTTTTTTTTTTCCATATAGAATCCAATGTTGTTTTTCTTGGGGATTGTGTTGTGCTCCTTTGGTATCAAAAAGATGTTCTGTTTCCCACCAACCATTTGCTTAATTTTAACAACAATTGATAATCTTGTTCTGAATTCATTAAAGTTGTAAAGGGATGATTTCCTAATCTCATCATTTCTTCTAAATATATCATCTGGCATTCTTCTCTCAAATAGTTTTTTTTGTTTCATCAGTTGAGACTATTTTGTTAGCCTAAAGTAAAGTTCTTGCTTGAAAGGCAGAATAAATGCTTAGTTTTTTTCCCTTTATTTAACAGTTTTCAAAGTAAGAAGCTGCTTGAAGAGTGGCCTAAATGGGAAACAAATGTTTTTTTTTGTTTTGGTTTGGTTTGGTTTTGGTTTTCTCTCTTTTTAGAGTTATTATAGACACAGGGATTTTCATTGATGCCAAGTGCTTCAGTCAACTACACTCATTATTCTTTTTGATGCTCCAATTGACATAATTCTGACCATTGAAGAGCCCCTTGAAGTTGGCTCCTGTGTCCTTCTGACAGACCCCATTAATCTTGAAAATGTTTTTGCTTTTTGCAAGCACAAGATATTCCGGTGCACATTGTGCCTTCTTTACTCTTACCTGCACTCAGCCATTTCCTCAAGGGTCCTCGTTTCTTTTAGTCATGGATTATAGTAAAGATGAGAACCCTTATTTTAACGGAAACTCATTAGTACTGTGGCAACCATCCTTCTAGACCTTCTGAGTGGACAATATGAGGCAGTCAGCAAACGTATTTCACCTCTTTGCTTTTTTCCTGCGTTTTCCTCCTATTGTCCGCCTTCATTCTGCTACTTCTATGTTGTCATATAAAATGTATGTTCTTTAGCCACCCGTATCCCTGACCGTAGCAGTCATCCTCAGTAAAGGTACATAGACAAAACGTGCCACTTGCAACCTAGAGAGTCTCTCAAAAACCCACAGTCTGCTGTTTACAAGCAGCACATCTAACGTGTCATCGCAGCAAATGAGAGTCCGGGAAACTAGAGAACGCGTTCAGGGAAACGCTAACCAGAAGAAAGGTAGAGTGACTGCGCTAACACCGAAACAGAACAGGTGTTAAGGCAAAACTTTATTAAGAATGATGATGACTGTTCTAGAGTAGTAAGAGGGAAATTCTTTTTTTTTTTAAGGAAAAGATTTATTTATTTATTTGAGAGAGAGAGAGCAAGCACAAGCGGGAGGGGCTGAGGGAGAGGGAGAGAGAGAAGCTCTAGCAGACTCCTTGCTGAGTGTGGAGCTGGATTCATGGCTCGATCTCATGAACGTGAGATCATGACCTGACCCGAAATCAAGAGTTGGACTCACTACGGGCTGAGCCACCCGGGCGCCCCAAGAGGAACATGCTTGTGTAAAATATAATGATTCTGCAATTGTACATAACTAGCTGCACAACCTCGAATTTTGTGAAGTAAAATTGTCAGAATTTCCAGAGAAATGTACAAATCCACGATCATACTGGGATAAATGTATCTGGGGTGTTTTAACATGTAAGGCAAAAACCTTCATAAAGCCACAGAAGTTGAGATAAAACCAGTGGCCAAGCCACATGTAATGGATGTGTGCTGAACCTTGTAGTGAACGGCTGCAGAAAGTACTGCCAAACATACAGGGATATGCGTGAGCGCATCACTCATGGGGCCACACAACAGTATCATCAAATGCCAAAGAATCAGTATCATATGGGCCACATTCTCTGACTGATACCGCTGGAACTCGAAATGGCTAGATAATAAAACACGCCCTTCTAAATTACTTAAAAAAAAAAAACCAGCAAAAAATTAAATGAAAATGCTACGTATCAAAACCTGTGGAATGCAAGTCAATCAGCTCTTAGAAGGAAATATATGAGCTCCAAATAAGCCTCTTAGAAAGACTGAAAATTAAAGAACCAAGCAGGAATCCCAAGAAGTTCGAGAAAGGAACAGCAGGGCGTACACAAAGAAAGCAGAAGGAAGAAAGGTCTGATGTTTGAGAATTAATAAAATAGAAAAAAGGTAAATGGATAGCATTGATAGAAGTAAAAACTGCTTCTTTTAAAAGACTAACAACATAGAAAAATTCCTGGCAAGGAAGATCAAAAATCCTTGATCGCTGTGACATATTAATAACCTATGGAACAAATGAATTTATTAGATAAGTTTTTTCCATCACAAAAGGTAGTTGAGAGAGAGAGAGGAATTTTCTAATTTGGGGAAGACGGGACAGGAATAAGGGACAAGGATGTGAAAAAAATATAATTTAGGCTCTGCATGTGTTATTTATGAGAATTCACATGTTGGGGGAGGGGCGCTTTCCACCCAAAAATGGAAACGGTAAAGCTTTTACCATTTGATCATGCTTTTAAGGCAGTAGGTCCACAGTTTTCTTTAGGAAACAATTCACGATTCACAAGAAAGAGGGATATTTTAAATGTTAGGACGCTATGTGAACACGGAGACACATGTCCGCAGCTTTGAGCACTGTGTCCTGCAGAGGTTTTAAGAAGGGAAAACCATGTCACAGAACTGCATGCACCTTCAAATAAGACATTACTGAAGGATAGACCCTAAGGATATTTTTTTTCTTTCCCTAATTGAAGTGTTGCTAAGTTCTGGCAAAAGCAACATGCGAGAGAAAGACTAAGGAACCCACACAGTATACACACTCATAACCCTTCCAGATATATACACACTCATTTTGGACTCTGACATTAGCACTCAGTGCCTCTTTAATATTTATTGTTGGGGACAAATGTGATATTAAGGAGTATTGATTTGGATATGATCTTACTGTCCATTGCGGATTTTCTGTTAGAAAATCAAACCATCTTTGATTGTTCTCTGAGGAGGCTTATCCTTATCTGGGTTTGCTTAAGACCAATCTGGTTACGGGGCTTTTGCCAAGCAGTCCTAAAGGTAAACCTTATATGGAAAATACCCTGCTTTATTTCTTAGGTCCCAGAGATACTATAGAACAGGAAAAATATGCATGTCACAAACTGGTGAAAAAAAAGAAAGGCTTCAGACATTAAAAACCGACACCAGTCGTCAAGTGATTAGCTCCTGGTGTTAGAGGCATAAGAATGGAGATAAGTAAGTCAAAAGTTATTGCTGGGCTAAACTCTCCCAAATTTTGTGGTGGGAGGACATAAGTGAAGTCCAACAATTAAAACTTCACAGAGTTTCTTCCAGTTAAATAAAATTTGCATCTTGCACAAATTAATTGGAATTTTATAGCAGATGGAGCCAGATCTAGGGTCAGAAAGAAAGTTTCAGTTGATTGATGAGACTTCATGAAAATTTCCTCCCTCCTTTATATAATACAAGAATTTCGCAAAGATAATTCGAGCACATCGGAGCAGCTTGGGCCTTGACAATGGGCCCGGGCATCAAGGTAAAAATATACTCGGGCCATGTCAATGTCTCTTCTGAATCAGCACATCTGACACTTGTCTCGTAGGAAGGTGTTTTTCTCTCCCAACTGCGCTGGCTAAGTGACATCACAATGGAGGGGAATTTCTCTCAGTGTCTCACTAAGCACAGCTGATACATTGTACCACTTAAGGACATTGATTCCAGCTTTGTGAAATAAGAACCTCAGATTGACATCCGTGAATAGATTTCCTGGATCTGTATTAAAAAACATTACACCCAACCAACCACCGCATTAGGTAGCGTAAAAATCTTGTCTTTGTCTGTCATCTGACTGAGTTAAATTTGTATAAAGTTTTACTAGAAATGTCTTAGGCAACCTACGTATTTCTTTTTAAGAGACACACTTTTTCAGTATGAGGCTAAAAGAAACAACTTTACATGCTTCTAAAAGATTGAAGGTAAGGCAACTGCCGACACCTATGGAGATATTTTTCTGAACATTTCTTTGGCATACCTACTCAGTTTGTTGTCCTTTGGTGACCTGCACTGTGGGCTGCTGCTCACAGCAGTGGCTGAATATACATTTGTCATTGAAGGGACTAAAAATCCCCAAAGTGTTACTGGCCTGGGTGTAATAAAACAGACAGCTGAACTCGAACTGATTGAAATGCAGTCTAGCCTACAGCTACAGGCAAAGTTAAAGACACAGGCATGGCAACGCTTATAAATTGACTTAGGTTTTGACACTGGCTGCATGCCCTGTCTCCCATCCTTGTATGTAGGTGGCTTGCTGAACTTGGGGTTATATTGAGAATGATAGTCACCAGGAACAGCTTAACAACCAAAAAGATCACCGACATAAACTGTGCATTTATATATATTCCGAGTACGTGTTTCTGTGTGCGTGTCTACACTCATACACCCAAAGACGTGACTACAGAAAATGGACATCCAAGGGCACACATGAAGAGTAGTAATAGTTATATTAATTGTCTCATTGAACACAAAACTTATCGACTTCTGGTGTGTATGAGGCATATATAATGTAGGATAAGGGTCAGATTTCTATATTTGCATCTGTGATTAGAAATTAGGCTTTGCCAAGAACACGTCGGGCACCTTCACTTTCTCATCTGCAAAAGTGCATTGGGTATGTTGACAATCTCTCCAATGCCATCCTTAATGATTTCCTTCTGGTAGGGCATTGCCCTGAGAAACAGGCAAAGGAGTTGCTTTTATTATCATAGGAGATTTCCACAGTTTGACCACAATACGTGGGTCTTGTTTCCCAGTGCCAATTATAGATGTGGCCATGGAGTGATGCATTCAGATGCCAGTTTGATTTCAGGAAGCATCATCTTGTCATAGATCTGCCTCCAACACCATATGGACAATGCTCCATGATTCCAAGTCCCTTGCATGTATGTTCATGTTCAAGATGCGCTAACAATTAAATAAGGACTGCATCTGGATACTGAGGCGCCGACAGGGTACCGTTCCTACCTGTCCTGGGTTGAAAAAAAGGGGGAAGGGTGCTTTGAAAGCAGATAGAACGGGAAAGACAAATCAGCAAATAACTGAGTGGTGTGCTCAGCTGGTTAATTTCAGACGCTTTTCACGGTACCTTATTGGCTAGCTCGCAAGTTGTCCTTGTCCAAGAGCATCACATGAGGTCTGAGACCATGCCTAACATCGAAGGGGAGACATGGGGCCAACAGCTCAGGCAGAGGAAAAGGGGAGACTTCAACCTCAGTTAAAGTGTGTGTGTCTGTGGCCAGATGTTTCAGAGTGTGTATTCAAGGCTAAAATAACATTTTTAGCACATTTCATAAACCTGAATGATAATTGATGTAGAGAATTAGGAACTGGATAAGAAGACGTAATTCTGTCTCGAAATACAGTTTCCGGAGAGGTTTTCAAATAGGAATGTATTTTTTTCCTTATGCCACTGGTTCTTTCCTTTGTTATCTCTTCCTTAAATCAGAGGAAGGGGGAGTAGAGATTTTTTTTACAACATTAAGCATTGTTTACTTCTATAGTTACCTTTCTAATTAGACATTAGCACAGTTTACATGCAAATAAAGCAACTATACAGGTTTATGTGTGAATCTGCTTGCACTTGTCCCTGTAAGTGATTACAGCTAATTTTGGTAAATAATTTATATTGCACTCGGAGGCATAAAATGAATTTACAAATGAGAAAAAAACGAGAACAATTGTTTCACACCCTCTGACATTTCTTCACATCTTGAATCTGAAGGTTTTCATCTCCCTGGTTGGCCTTAATTATCCTTGCATTATAGTAATTCTTTTAGAAGCCATTATCAGAAAATCGTCTTATTTTTTTTTTTTCATTATATTGATGACACCAAAAACATTTTTTACTAATATGCTTTTAGGCTACATTACAAAAGTTGCTTCTGAAAATGTCCTATTATAGCACACACAACTTGTTAAATGAATTTATCATTAGCAAGTATAATTTTACCACTTGCATCGGTTTTGAAGAGGTAAGTGACCAAATACTATGTTCTTCTCAAGTACTCCATGTGAAATGCAAGTCTTTTTAGAATGTGCAGGGTATCTTTTTTTGGATTCTTAACAGAGACCCAAACACAGGCTTTGCTTATGACAACTGATTGATTGATTAGTGATTTGACAAATATTTAGAGACTGATATTTACTAAGTCTAAGCAAGTTTTTAGAGATGTACATATGGGTGAGAGCCCTACTTTTAGGGACCTCAAAATCTAGAGGGAACACCAACATGTAAACAAATACTTAATGTACAATTACATGCCTGCTGTAGTAGAGATAATCACAAGAGGCATTGCCAGCAGAGTAGAAAAATCACTAAGCATACAGCTAAGCTCACAGGCTAAAAGCAAAGACTCTGGAGCCAGTCTGCTGGGCTCTGAATCTCAGCTCTACCATTTACCTATAATGGTACCATTTACTACCATTTACCTATAATGGTACCATTTAGCTTACAAATGAGGCACAAAAAATAGCACAGAACTTGTAGAGGGGTTGTTGTAAGGAAAAAGTGAGATAATATTTGAACAGCACTTAGGATGGAAATCATAAAGCCCTGGTGATACTCTATGCCTTGAAAGTGTCCGCTTCATTAATTCTGCCAGAGTTGGGGGTTAGAGAGGGAGATCTTCCCAGAGGTGATGTGTTAATTGAGTCTTGAAGGATGGGTGGAGATTTGTCATTGTACATAAGGGGGTTGATCAGATGGGTAGCTTTCGAGGGTGCCACTCTAGATGGGGTGCTAAAACATCACTTGACAATTAAAAGATGGTGCGATTGTATTTATTAGAGCTCCTCCCAGGGAGAGCACTGATTGTAGTTCTAAGGAATGCTATGAAAGCTGATTGGAGTGGAGGAGAGGGACTCCCAAGGGCGATGCTCATGTAACGACAGATGGTCACTAAGTGGCTTCCTAGGAGCACGTCTGCGTAATGGCTACATGGTTATTTGGCTGAGCTGTTACCCACAATGCTTTCAATCTTCTCCCCAGATTAATATCAATTTGACACAGTGCCAATTGCTAGCTTGCCTTGAAGCAAGCTTATATGGTTATCCTGGGCAGTGAGGAGCCTGGGTATGGCCGGGAAGCACAAGCCAGAGTGGGAGAATCAGAACCGCGGGAGGTGATAATGAGAAGACAGACAGGGTCACAGGGGAAGGGCCTGAGAGTGCTGGAGCGTCTGGGCTTAATCCTTTAGGCAATGGGTAACCATTGGTGGAACATAAGCTCAGGATGACATAAATAGATTAAGCGGACCGGAGGTGAGGAAGTACGATAGGAGGTCTTTGAAATAGCCCAGGAACTGGAGAATGAGAATCTGAAATCAGTCAGTGGTTGTGGAGGTGCAGGGATTGGACCCAAGGACAGAGAGAGGGCAGTAGTTATGGAACTCGGTGACCAGATAGATACAGGAGGCGTCTATTATTGTTATTATTTATTTATTGTAAAAAAGCAAAAACTCATAAGCAGGGCACGAGCCCTTGCCAAATCAGATCTGAGTCTGTGAATGGGAACCAGGAGCAGTTTCAGCCACATCAGGACCGTCTCAGTGCTTGAACGTTCCAAGGGATGGAGAGTTCCTGAAAGAGCTCAGATCAATTGTGGACTATTGTCTTTCAGAAATGTAATTATTCAGAGCTTCTCAAGTCTAAACATCACTATTTTTTTTTAAAGATTTTATTTATTTGTCAGAGAGAGAGAGAGCGAGCACAAGCAGGGAGAGTGACAGACAGAGGGAGAAGCAGACTCTCTGCTGAGAAGGGAGCCTGATGTGGGACACCGTCCCAGGACCCTGGGATCATGACCTGAGCCGACGGCAGACCCTTAACTGACTGAACCACCCAGGCGTCCCTTAACATCACTATTAATAAGTGATATCTGTGTGTGCTTTTTAAGCAGAAATATACAGTGCAGCCTCCTTCAGCACAAAAGACAAGTCAGTATGCAAACATATAATATTCTAGAAAGTCTTATTCTTTTTTTTTTTTTTTTTGCTTCAGTTATGTTTAAGTCTCCTTCAGAACTTTATGTCTGTCACTCTCTGTGAGCACTAGAAAGTTCTCTCGTCCCCTTCTCTGAAAGGAATTTGATAGAAGCCTACATATCCTTTGAACTTTAAAATCCTTGGCTTTCCACTAGCTTAATTAAAGATTCTTTAGCTTAACCAGATTGTATATACATCTTTGTTCCATCCTAATTGGGCTCTGAGGCAGGTCTCCGAGCATTGCTTGACTAACATTTCTGACGTATTTTTCATTGCCACTTCCCTGTAACTCCTCCCAGCCTTTCTTTCTACCCTAAAAGAATAAGCTCCCCTTAAACAGATTTCCTATAGGAAAACCTAGAACTTCTTTATCACCTACATAAATTACACAATCCCATATGCAACAAACATTTTATTAAACTCAGAACAATTAAAGAAAACATGTATGATGTTGTGATTAGAGCATGGAAATAATGTCAGACCTAAAACCCTATGGAAGAGGGACCTCCGTGATACAAGGCTTTTAGGTGCTCAGAGAACCCGCACCCACAGTGTCAGCTGGCTCAGGCTGGGAGTGAAGAGGCCACATGAAAGCAACTTACCTCTTTTAACTCGCTGCTCCTCAAGAGGGAATCTCACAGGGCAGGCTTGCAAAGGTGGAAACGCTCTCTCAAGCAGCCTCTGTGTTTTGGTAGAACCCGGCAAAAAGAAACATCCTTTCTCAGATCAAAAACAATGAATTTCCTTAAAAAAGAACCAAACCCAGAAAGATAAAGGGGAAAGGCAAATAATGTTTCCTGAGTAGCACCAGCTGTGTGTGATGCACTTTCCATACACGATAATACATAATTCCCATGGCAAACCCATATGGCCGATGGTATTCGTCCCATTTTACAGGCGAGGAAACTGAGATTCCCAGGGGTCAACGTGGGAACTGCTGGAAATGCTGGTAAGCAATGGAATCAGGATTCGAAACTTTTGACCTGATGCAAAAACCCATGCTCTTTCTACTGGTCCATTTTGTCCTGTTAGTTTTCTTTTGCTTTGATTTTTTAGAGGTTTAATATGTAAATTTGGTCATGGTGAGAGGGAATATCCACATTTTAATGTCTTTTCTCTCTCTAAAAGTTTATTTATAGGTTGATTGTATGGAACTAAAAACAAGTGTCACAAAGTTAATGTGACACAAAGAATAGGGTTAGGTTCCAAGGTTAGTCTCTATTTGGGGTCCTGAAATCCAGGGGCCACCTGGGAGAGGATGATGTAGATGGGGAGAAAGAAGACAATAACTGAGTTCCCTTTTCGTTTCCTGAGGTTGAGCTTAGCTCAGTGTAAAGTGAAGCTTTTTGTTGGCATTTTTATTTTCTTCTTTTACCATCGGCCACTCTTCCTAGTGTCTTGTCTCAAAAGCCCTTTATATCAGTCTGGGTCCAGCCAGGAGACAGAAACCAACAACAGTAATTTAAAGAGTGAAAATTTAATATAAAATATTATGAAGCTACGATATGAAAGTAATGATAAAGGTGGAGAGAGAACTCTTAAAGGTGCCCCAGGATGGCAGGAGAATAGCTAGCAAAGCACAAACTTGGAAGGAGATGTCCCCTCCCCCGTGCTGGGGTTTAGACTTTGTCAGAAAACGTACGGTTGAAGCCATTGGATGGTAGAGAAGTTTGTTGGATTTTCCAGGGCAGAGCTTGTCCATTCATTGGAAAGCCAGGAAGCAACCTTGTGAGGATAGAGGCAAGTCAGGGCTCTATAACTGTGGGTGTAGGTGAGCCAAAGCTGGTGGGTGGGTGTATATTAGGAGTTGGAGTGGTTGTCGGCATGGGGCCAGAAGCATGTGGTGTTTGCAGGAAGGTGGTTTCTGGTCCCAGGTCAGGGTTGGGAGGTCCCTGAGGGACTGGAGCTCTGGGCAGAGCCAGCACCATCTGTCTCACACATACCCACAACATGTGGGAACAACAACAATAGTAATAGCAATGGTAAACACAGTACCCAGAATTAGGACAGGGATTTCGTTTTTCAGTATCCCTGCAGTACCATCTACTGACAAAGCTTAACATCGTGTGAAGGAGAAATGTTTAGAATCCAGCTTATTACCACAGCGCGGATAATGCAGGGTGAGTTCGGAGCTAAGAAGCAGTAACTTGATAACCAGCTCACTTCTACTCAGTAGGGTACAAAATCATGTTCCCAAACCGCCTATTTTCTTCTTCATCCATACCTACAATAGTCTTTTTCCTCAGTGAAAATAATTTCGCATGAATGCCAGCAAAGATAAAGCAAATCAGTTTAAATAAAAACTAATGGTGAACGGCTGATCACTTACCACCATCCCCGAGTGGGTCTGGTTTTGTTCATGATGTTGTATATCGCCAGTTACTAGCGCGGCACCTGGCATGTAGTAGATTTCAATCAATAGTCACCGAATGAATAAATCCCAAAAACATTTACACTTATAACAAAGAGGTATTAACTAATAACTAATCATGTGTAACTGGTAGAATTTTAAATACTGAAAGTAAGTAAACAGCAAAGGGCATAGAACAAGACATACAGCAAAGGCAGGAAGATGATCTGGACAAGTCAATGATTTGCTTTATTGATAGGAGGGTGGGTGTTATTACTGGGGTCTTGACTCTGCTTTCCTACTTTCTTCTTTTCTTCTCTTTTGAAATTATAGATTCACTAGTCCCTCCAAATAGTTTCAGTAAGTGTTTCTAAATAGAGAAAGGAGATGAATGGATCCTCTGGGCTTGGGGTTATAAACAGGAACAGTAGGGACTGTTTTCTTTCTTAAAAAAAAAAAAGATTTTATTTATTTATGTGAGAGAGAGAGAGCTTAAATTCACAAGCGGGGGGAGGGGCAGGGGTGAGGGAGAGGTAGGCTCCCCGCTGAGCAGGGAGCCCGACGGTGACAGCGTGGGGCTCCAGCCCTGGAGCCTGGGATCATGACCCCAGTAGAAGGCAGTTGCTTAACCTACTGAGCCATCCAGGTGCCCTGGCGCTGTTTTCTTGATTAAAATTAATTTTAATTGGAGAATTGTCCTCATTAGTGGAAATTAACAAGTGTCTTATTGAAAATATGTGGAAATATGGTTCATATCTACATTTTTGCTTTCTTTTCTTGTCACCTAAATATGATTTAAATTGTGTTATTGCCAGGGGAATCAGCAAGCCTTGGATGTAAAATCTATTTATGTGTCTATTTATTCATTTATTTATGATACCCCACCTTTCCCAAAAAGTGATTTAAAGCAACATAATTAAGTCACATAAAAGATTAATAAAACGACCAGGAAGAAGGATTAGAAACACAAAAAAGGTGAGGAAAAGATCTATACCCCAAATCAGAATAGTATGGTTACCGTGGAAAGTGAAATTGTTAAGTGTCATATGTTAGGTGCCTAAAATATTTCTTTAGTTAGAAAAATAACTGATTTGTGGGGCACCTGGGTGGCTCAGTCATTAAGCGTCTGCCTTCGGCTCAGGATGTGATCCCGGGGTCCTGGGATCAAGCCCTCCATCCCTGGGAGCCTCCTTCTCCCTCTCCCACTCCCCCTGCTTGTGTTCCCTCTCTCACTGGATGTCTCTCTCTCTGTCAAATAAATAAATAAAATATTAAAAAAAAAAAAAGAAAAATAACTGATTTGAGATCTAAATACCAAGAGTCAGTTTCCCTTTCTACCACAAACTAGCTGTGTGGCCTTGGCAATCACCTTTCCAGAGTCTTAATTTTCTCATCTGTAAAGGAGAGGTAGATATTAGTATGTCACTATGAGGATTAAAAGAACTTTTGTACATGTATGTGTTCTGTAAAGACACTATGCACATCTGAGATGTTACTATGAGGGAAACAATATCCATATGCTAGTCATATTAAATATGTGGGTAATAAAATTGGTGTTTAATTATGAAGAGTTTAACTCATATTTCTCCTCAAATATAGTGATAAGCCAATTGCTACTGGGCAGATGCCTATACTCAGGTGTTCTAAAAAAAGAAATTCTTGGTAAATATTTGGGTGAAACTCCAAAATTCAGTGCTACAGGACATAAAAGAGCCAAAGTGGCCCGGACATATTTAGGATGAAATTTTGCCAGTAAATTCCCTCAGCTGCAAAGAATCCTCCACAGAATAGTTAATTTTTAAAGATACCATCTCCTCATAAATTAGTTACAAAATATACCTTGAAGTACTTTACAAATGTATGTCCACAATGGAGGTGTTTTATTATTCAGAATGGCTTTGAAGAATATCTGTCCCAAACAGAACTTTCGATTTAGGATTGACTGCGTGATTAGCCTTTAGCTTCATAAAATGGAACTTGAGGGCAACACTCTGGAGGCTCATCTCCAGTTTAGGGGTCCTGAGCATGTCCCTTAGGGCCTTGTATGGCGTCTGGAACAAAAGTAGGTATTGAATGAATCTGTTAACTGATTCCATTTACTGGGAACCCCTGGGAAAGTCATCCGAGGAAGCCAATGACTCTGCTCTGAGAGAACCATTACCCATCCTGTTGCTCTTCTTGTCCAGAACAGAGCTGGCATATGTAAGCTCTAGTCTCTTGGGTTCTCACGTCTTCTTGCTTGTGATGGTCTCCTGTGTGACTGCATCCACTCTTTTGGTATTAGTCATAGTCTCTAAGCTCAAGACTCTGGGCCTCTCTCTGGAATTCCTGCCAACTGCCCACCATATATCCGACTAAGACAGTTTCACCTCTGGGTGTTATACACAAATAATGAATCATGGAACTTTACATCAAAAACTAAGGATATACTGTATGGTGACTAACATAACATAATAAAAAATTATTAAAAAAAAAAAAGGCAGTTTCACCTGCATGTCTCACAGGCATCTCAAATTTAATATTTCTCAAGCTCATTCTTTTATTCCCCCAAACTCCCTCTCCAACAAAACAGACTTCAGTCCTGAAATCCAGAATCCTGAGGCTTATTCTTGTTAGTTCCCTCTTCCTCACTAGTCCCGCAATTCCAGCCAGTCATCAAGTTCTACTTATTTTACTCTCCCCTGAACATCTCCCAACTCAATGCCCTCTCCCTGTTCTCACGGCTGCCACCATAGTTCGAGTTGCTACCTCTCTTTTTCTTGATTATACATAATAGTTCAGCCACCTACCAATGTGAGTTTCTTCATTTCTGTCCACTATTCAGCCTGGAGGATTATTCTAAAACACAGATCTGATTAGCTCGTTCCTCTAAGAGGCAATAATTTCTATCTGAGCTTCTGTCTCGGTTTGGCAGTCACTTACTTTAAGGAGACTATTCTGATTCCTTGTGGGTTAGATATAAAAGGTGTGAATTCTAAGTGGAAAGAGGTTTTTATTTTTTCAAGCATGAAAATATGGATCGCACATAGGAGGAATGCGATGTTAAAGCCCTTCGTATGTCCAACCTATTGAATAAACAAGCGGAACTTGTCTCAGAGTTAGTAAAAGTTGTTGACCATCTTACAGAATAAGCATCACTGGAACCACATGGCAATCAAGACATTTTGCTAGCGTTGCATTCAAATCCCATCTCCAGCCTATTTGCTTCGACTGTTTCCACTTAGAACCATCAAATTACTTGCCACCATCACCATAGCAGAATCCCTTGGCCACTGATAAACTATTACTAGAGTATTCTATCTTCTTCCTTGCTTGCTTTCAGAGTCCAGTTTTTAAAGCTATTTTGCACTGTGTGATAAATCTCTATTTCAGGCCTGCTGCCTTGATTACATCTCCCTGCTTTTCCCAACTCTGTTGGAGAGTCCCACTGTCTTCTGAATCAAATACAATCTTCTAATAATAGCCTTGAAAGTTTTCCACAAGGCTCCTTCTCTAGGCCAGCTCTCGTAGAGTTGTAAATCAGCTGTGACTGTCTACCTCCCCCTGGTTCTCCTCTTCTTAGTAAGCCCTCAACATACCAAAAACAGCCTCAGATTAGCAGCCTCAGATTAGAAGTGCTAGAATTCATTTGTTTCAGAAGCATTTGTGGACTTAACCTACTCAAAGAAACTTTTTCCTATTAAACATTTTTCTTTTGCAACCTAGAGTAACCCTCCTAACCCCCCAACACCCTTCTTAACTGATGTTCAAATTATATTTATTTGAACACTCTCTTCATATTGATCATAGATTTTCCTGCTTCCTAAGCTCCTTTAGGGCAGGAACAATTTCTCTATTTCTATGCACTATGTAATCCTAAGCACTGAGAAATGATAGTGTTTCTCTATGGGTCTTCAGTAAATATTTGCTGATTTAGTGATTAATCTGTGTGTTCGTAACTGTATTGGGGATTCCATGTGGGAAAAGTGAGAAGTCTAGACTCTGCCTTATGTTCTAATTGTTGTTTACAACTAGAATGCAAATGTAATTGAATTTGTGTTACAAAGATTTTGAGTCTACTCAAACCCTTAGAAACTACATCTCATAAAACCTAATGGAAGGGAATTTAGATATAAGCTAGTATCTAAGAAATAGGTATGAGCTATGTTTGGTATGTCCATTTGAAATCCTTAAGGAGTATCTGATGTATTGGAAATATAAAGAAATATTTGGAACTTTTCATCACTGGTCACACCAATTTTTTTTTTTTTTAAAGATTTTATTTATTTATTTGACAGAGATAGAGACAGCCAGAGAGAGAGGGAACACAAGCTGGGGGAGTGGGAGAGGAAGAAGCAGGCTCCTAGCGGAGAAGCCTGATGTGGGGCTCGATCCCATGATGCGGGGATCACGCCCTGAGCTGAAGGCAGACGCTTAACGACTGAGCCACCCAGGCGCCCCTGGTCACACCAATTTTTGATATAGCTAGGGACTTTAACTTATGACATTGGTCTCATGACGGCCTTTGAAAATCATAAACCACTTTTTGCTGATTCTGATTCATAAAGCAGTCACCCCGAGTTACTCATGATGCTCTGCAGAAATTTAATGGCTTTCATCATTTCAATTTTTAAAAAATTCTCTGTTCACTCCCTGAAGACACACTGTAGTGGGTAGAATTCTAAATCCATGATTCCTGGCTCTGGCTATTAGATCATTAAGTAGGTGTTGTTTTGAAGGCCCTTTGTAGGTGGAATTAAGGTTACTAATTTGCTGACCTTAAGATAGAGGAGCCTGGATTCCCCAGGGGTCCCAATGTAATCACAGAAATGTTTAAAAGTGGAAAAGGAAAGCAGAAGGGAGATAAGGCCAGAGAGACAAGGCAGAAGAGGAAACCTGGGGGATTCCAAGCAGCAGAAGGAGTCTACTTATTGTTTCTGCTTCTGAGATGTGCAGGGTGATGTGCTAGAGAGGCCTCTAGAAGCTAAGAGGGACTCCCCGCTCACACCCCGCAAGAAAGCAGGATCTTCAGTCCTACAACCCAAGGAACCGGATTCTGCCCACTACCTGGATCAGTATGGAAGCAGATTCTTTCCAGAGTATCCTAATAAGATCCCAGACAGCTGACACCTTGATTTGATCTTGTGAAACCAGTAGAAGAACCAGTTACAGCAAACTGGCTGTCTGACTGCAGAACCATGGGATAATAAATGGGTGTTGTCTTAAGCTGCTCAATTTGTGGTAATTTTTGCAGTGGCAACAGAATACTAATACACATATCAAAGACAAATAAGGGTTGTTTTATTCTTTTCTTTCTATAGGGGAAACTTTAACTCCTTTCATGTTAAATCCTTATAGGCACCATCCTGACATTTATGGTGCTCTGTGGACGACTAATGTAAGCTTTGCTTTAATACGATTTGTTATAGAGAAAGTTTGGTTTATAATTCACGTGGACTTTCAATGCTATTTAGAAAGACTTCTGAACTAAAAGGCAGCTAAGACCTTATCTTGATGGAAGTCTCACCTATAGAACAGTATGTGTGCAACACTCTTCAGGTGATGGTATTCAAAGTCTATCTCAGCAATAAGATGACCAGAAGTTTAAAATATTTGTGTAGCATGATCTGAGAAGAGTGGAATGAAATTTTCCTCTTCATGGGAAAACGTTTCTTTCATTAGCTTGCCTGAAAATTCCCCCTCGAGAGACGAGGTATTAAATGGAGTTGTTAAAATGTTACCTTGAAGAAGAAGTAACAATCATAACGCCTTTGTACAGCTTGTCATCGTTTACAAAGCATTTTTACATACATTACCTAACTCCCTCATCACAGTAATTCTGTGGGATAGATGGGGTGAGTGGGGTGAAAATTTTTTTCTTTATAGCACTTTTTAATCTCTATCTTGTTACTAGCACTTTAATTTCCTTGTGGGAAATTACCCTTTTCCCTATTGGATACTGTGGGTTACGACCATGAATCAGGTGCATCGGCCATTGCCTGGCAAGTAGACATGGGATACCTCCAGACCAGCTGTGCTCCCTCTCTGGAGCGTGCTGACTGAAAGCAGTTGGCACACCTGTTCATTCAGGCAAAGACCTGTCACTCTTTTGGTGCCTTGAGATAGAGCTGAAGTTCTCACCTCCAACACCCAGGGGCTTCCTTTACCCTTCTGATTTTCAAGCTTGGATCCTCAGCGTCCTGTCAATTCTATGAACTCCTAATATCCTTCTAATAATTCTCTTTGCTTGACTTACCCAGAGGTGGTCAAATAAATTGTTCTTTTTTACTATGTCATGCTTTGACCCTTTTAAAATGATTTTGGAGGCCATTTGGTGTGCTAGACTGGAAGTTAGAAGATCCGGATTCTAGCCTTGGCATACCATTTAATTAGCTATCAATGAGGCCATTTCTGGGGGGGGTAACCCCCCCAAACATTAAAAATCAGACTAAATATACCTTCTCAGTTTCTTACAGGCTGGGATAATCAGGCTGTTGGGAGCACTAAAAGCAAGGAAAAGAAATTCCGCTAAATTAAACCCAACAAACATTTATTTAACACCAATTTAAAAAACATTTAGAGAGAGGATTGGAAATGCAAGACTGTGGAAGGAAACAGGATATGCTGTTTGATGAAAGAGGTTCTGCTCTAGGAACAAAAACAGGGTTCCGACCCTGGGGTTTGCAAGGTGGGACAGAAAGCTACAGGGTTAATGTGGCACATCTTCTCAGTGGTTCTTTATATGACAGGTTTTGGGGGGGGATTTTAAAGTAGTTAAGTAGGTGTGGTTAAATATAGCTCTGATTTTCAAAGCTGGGTGGGAGAGTAAGCCATAAATATATACCACTGACTTATCAATGTCACCTAAGTTTTTTTCTTTTTTTTTTTTTTTCTGCTCTGTACTTCTTAGTTTTCATTTTTGACATCACTGAATGTTTTATTTTTTAAATAAAAAATTCAGGTTTTTTTGTATTAGTAAAAAAACACATACTCTGTGAACAATAGTTAATCAGTAAGAAGTGTTGAAACTAGTTATTTCTCCCCATCTTTCCAATTTTATCTCCCCCCCCCATGAGAGGGAGATGTTTATTTTGCCATGCAAATTTCAAATGCCTATACTTCTGAACGTTTTATTCTAATTGTTTGACAGTTGATATGATAAGATTTTCATATCATGGTCAAATCATGACATTTGTTCCTCTTTTTGATATTTATGCCTTTAGTTTTTTGTTTTTTTTAACCTGAGAAAACTTCAACCTGCAGCTAAATAGTAGCAATGGTTTACACCAAAGTCTTGTCTCTGATTTAATTGGAGTTTCAATGTTTTATGATACAGCACAATTATAGTAGGAAAGTTCATGATTTGGGAAGTTCTCTGAATGTGTCTTTGCTTTAGGAGAGATTTTATAAGATGGGCAACTTCTGTTTCTTGAAAATTTGCTGTAATTCTACCATCAAGCTATTCATGCCTAGTAGTTCCAGGGGTTGTGTCTTTATCTATGGTTTTAATCCCTTCAATAGAAATGGCCTATTCAAGATTTAATTCTTGACCATTTTTGAGGAATTAATTTAAATTGTTTACAAATTTATTAATATACATTTCTTCTTACAGTTTTAAAAGCTCTCCTTGTATATATTTCTTTTTCATTTTTAATTTGTTCTCTTTGTGTTTTTGAAAAAAAATGCTCTTCATTATGCTTACTAGTTTTTCCAAAAAGCAGTTTCATATAATTTTTTTATTGGGGGAAAAATTTTCAAATATATACAAATGTAGAAAGAACAGTTATGGAATCCAGTGTACCCAGCATCTAGCTTCAACAATTATCAAATGGACAGTCTTGTTTAATTCATACATCTACCTGTGTCCCCTTACCATATTCCCGAGGTTATTTTAAGCAAATTTTAGACATCCTATCATTCCAAATATAAATATTTAATGTAAATATTTCAGTTTATATTTCTAAACGGTAGTCACATTAAAAAATAAATAGCAGCAATGCTATCACACCCAAATGTTGGTAAGAAGATGTATTGCTAACAAATATTAACAGTGTTCATGTTTTTAGAGAATTTCACATGCACACGTGTGCACACACACACACACAGTTTGAATTAGAATCCAAATAAATTCATCACTGCAATTGCTTGACATGTTTCTTAAATCTTTAATCTACAGATTCTTTCCTTCTCTCTCTTTCTCTGCATTTTGTTCACTACACAGCCGACAATGATTTGTCCTATACAGTTTCTCATGTTTTGGATTTTGATTACTTTCCCATTTAATGTTTCTCTGTCCCTTTTATATCCTGTGAACAGGAGTGAGATCTGGGAGCTTGAACAGACTCAAGCTGGTTTTGTCCCCCATCACCCCGCTTTTTAAAGCTTTGGAAAGCCTACTTTAGATTAGCGTATTCTCCTATTGGTACTATTGGTACTGCCTCTTGTCTTTATGTGTTGTTACCAGCTGCACGTGAGTGATGATTCCGCATAACTGCCCTTAGGTTATATGCCCACTGGAAAAGTGAGATAAATATTTGATGCTTTCTCTTTACCAGTTTTCAAAATAATGAGTTTGTGAAAGTGAACAATGCATTTACAAATATCATTATAAGTTTATAGATTTAAACATATTTGTGTTTCAGTGGATTGTAGTTGTTGTCATTATCGATACTCTAATTGTCCCACCTTCAGCTGGAGAGAACTCACATGGGTCGGAAGTCTAAATCCTCTTGACGCGACCCTTGTGGCTGTTGATAACTTTCTTCTTTCCAGTATGACAAGGATCACCATCTTGTACATTTCCTGCCCCTGACCTGGAATCAGCTGTTTGTTACAGGGAACCCTGTTGTTTTTGTTTTTGTTTTTATGAGAAATACACACAGAAATCAGTTTTGGTGTTAGGGATGCTCTTTGTTACTGAGATGGTGATTATTTCTATGCCTTTTCAGTGAAAAGAGCTAGAAAAATTTTTTTTTAAAAAATAAATTCATCATAATTTTGTAATGATACTTTCAAGTTAAAATTTAAACACCTGGTTTCAAATACAGAACTAAAAAAGGTATATTAAAAGAAGTCAAGCCAGGATGTGCTAAACTATATTTTTTTATAAACATTATTTAGCCTTAGTTCTACAGATAAATAGATACAGTCAAAAGTCTGACCTCTTTTCATATAAGTGATTTGGCCTTTTTGCTAAGATGCCCTGAGGGCTGCTGCTTTTTTTTTTTTTTTTTTTATATAATAGTTTTACCAGAACATGTCTTGATATTGGCCATTCTGGACCAGTCTTCAAAGACCTGTGGTGGTTCTTTAATGTATAGTTTTGAGTCATCTGATATTTCAGAAAACTTTTCTTGAATTCATTTTAGGGTGAGTTTTAGTCTCTGGGGATTCTTACTATATGTATGTTACCTTTTCTTTACCCACAGTCCAAATCTACTCATTTCCTTCAACTCCTATTGATCTTTCTCATCTAATCTTTTAGATTTAAAGAATTTCCTTCTTTCCATCTATTTTCTCTCTAAGAACTTTTCTAGCCCCCCATAGAAGGCTCTCTGTGTTTTTAATAGTAAATCATTCTTGACCCCTAAACCTAACTGCTATTCTGACTTTTGCCTGTTTAACTATCACGTGAATGAAATCATACAGTACACGGTCTTCTGTATTTGGCTTACTAAGCTCAACATTATGTCTCTGAGATCCATCTATGTTACATGTCGCAGTATCTCAATTTTTTATTTGCTGGATTTAATACTATCATTGATGGACATAATGGGCATTTGAACTGTTTCTAGTTTCTTTGCTTTTATGAATAAAGATGTTATGAACATTCTTGCGCACATTTTAAAATTCTTGATTCATTGTGTCTTTGTTTCACTCTCTGGAAACTTTTAGGATACTCGCTTTTTACTTCAGTGCTTTATAATTTTATGAAGTATCTTCAGTGTGGGCTTCTTAATTTTCTTTATATTAGGCAGTTGTTTGCTTCAACTGTGTGGTCCTAGGAAACTTTCTTGTATTTTTTTTTTTTTTTTTAACAATTTCACCCCTTGCTTTTTCTCTGCTGTTTATTTTTAGAACCATTACCAATCAAATTTTTTATCTCTTTGGTCTAATACTCCAATTTTTAGCTATGTCTTTTTGTTTTTCTTTATGGCAGATTCTCACAACTTCACTTTTTATTTTACCATCAAACTTATTTTCAGTATATTTTTAATTTCCGAGTGTTCTTTCTTGTCTTATTTCTTGGAGCAGTGTGGGAGATAGGAATTAAATTTATACTATCTCGTGTTTTGAATTTTACTGAATCCTCCTATTTTGCTCTCTAATCCTCACTCCTGTTTTTTTGCTGTGCCCGCTATACAGGGGTCGTTTCCCTCATATTTTTTTTTCTACATCAAATTTAATTTTAGTTTCCTCTGTTCCTACATGCATGTGGAGAGAAGGGGCTATATCTGGGTGTGCAAGATAAGGGGATACTTGGGGGTCTAATTATTCCATATGTACAGTTTTCACTAATGCCCTTGTTTTAGTAAACAGGCATCTTTACATTTCACAATTCCTGGTTCTTCTACATCCTGAGATTTTTCAGGTTCCTGTGAGGAATATTGACACACTCATCATTGATATTCTATGCTGTAAGCTCTTTTTCAAAAAAAGGTTTTATTTATTTATTTTAGAGAGAAAGCGAGAGAGCAAGAGAGCACGAGAGCATAGTGGGGGAGGGGCAGAGGGACGGGGGTGGGGGGAGAGAGAATCTCAAGCAGATGCCACACTGAGCATGGAGCTGACAAAGGGCCCAATCTCAAGACCCTGAGATCATGACCTGAGCTGAAATCAAGAGCCAGATGCTCAACGAACTGAGCCACCCAGGTGCCCCATCTTTTCTGTAAGCTCTTAGGTTATAGATTCCTAGATTTTACTAAGTCATCTGCTTTTCATTTTCCAAATCGTAGTTTTATTTACTGTTGTGTCTTCTCTTGTTCTCTTGGTTCGTATAGTTTTATAGCTTTTTTATGCCTTTAACTGTTATTTTGTTGAGTTTCTGTGAGGAAGGAGAGATGGAAGTATGTAGTCCCAGACATTCTTCCAAAATATGGGTGTTAGTTTTCTAGTCTCTGATCAATTGTTTTGATATCATCAATTTTTCTATTTTCAAATTTATTTTTGTTAATTTGTACATTATATGTTATAGTTTCTTGTAATTTTTTTGGTTAGCAGTTATACATGGGCAAGATTTTACCTTCCAAGTAAGTAAAGGCATTAAATGCGAGAACCTAGCAAGGAAATGGTGATCTTTAATAACCAGCATGTGCATACTAAATGCAACTCATATCAAACCAATTTCATTCCTTTTTTTTTTTTTTTCAACAGGTCTATACTTATGTCACATTTTTCTGTTTCTACAAAGGTTGCACTGCTCCTTTTATTAAAAATATTGAAACTAAGAATTGGGGGCTCCTTAATTTTAATTTTGAATTTTGTGCATTTATCATAAAAATTATTTTGAATTCGATGAACAGAATAGGTTTTGCTACTGCAGAAAGAGACAATTCTTGCATATGTAACATTCATACTTCATCAACACAAATAGTTCAGGACCCATCTACGTAAGAACTACAGACTTTGTAATACATATGTTCCTACAGAGTTCAATTTTGTTATCATCAATCTTGTAATTAGAAGACAATAGATGTGGCAGTCATTAAAACAGCCCAATAATATGCCGTCTTAAGAATTCACATGATGGCTGAGAGCTTTTTTCCCCTTTTTTTTTAATTCTCCGTAAGTGTTCTCTCATTGTTGGAGAATTATAGTTAAGTCTCCAGAGATTTCAAAGAAAATGTTGAAAAACTTCTGAATGAACTGTAAACCAAATACCTAGTGAAGTTTTACAGACCAATACCAAACTTGAGCATCATGGAATTTTCTGATGTACAGAGGAGCTAAGTAGTGTTTTATTACTATAAATATAACAAACTTACCTCTTAGTTCCGTAGTATTTTTCTATCTTAATTGTATTATTAAATAAACTTTCAAATATTTTCATTCTACATTTATTCTACAAGCATATCAATGTTAGTAACAAAGGTTTACAAAGAGCAGGTTGTATGTGTATCTTTTAAATTATTATTTTTTTAAAATAAATGAAAATAATGTGCCCAGCCTCCCTTCCCTCCCCAAACAATTTGGGAGAAAATGAATTACATTGGTGTCATGAGGCTTTTAAAATTTTAATTTATTTTAATAACTCCTGACTCTCTACACAGATAGACCTAGATTAGATTTTCAGAATTTGGAAGTAGATACTCTAAATCTAAGTCTCGGGTTCGCATATGAAAATCTGGAAAGTCCAAGGTTGACATGAACTAGTGTAAGCAAGTTATTTAGCTTAGTATCTAAAACACAGTGATGTTATTATTTTTCTAATTATAACTTTATAAGACCCAATAAAACTGGAAAATATGCATTGCTAATAGAATGTGAATCATACTCTCCTCCTAATAAAGAAAATGATAAATAGTATTTAGAGGTATAGAATGATTGAATCAGAGCAGCTTGGGAATTCTGGGAAGTCTTACAGACTACTCAATTTTAAGAGTAAAATGGGTTAAGATAAGTCTTATGTCCTTATACAGATTTTATTAGCTAGCGTTATACAGAATATTATAAGGTTGCCAATATAAAATGGTTTTTATACCATTCGTTATTGACTTTTCAGGGACATTAAAAAACATACATGATAAGCATCTTGCAGTTTTACTATCTAATGGATATTTAAATAGATTAACAAATTACGTCCTGATCGATAACATGAGAATTGCTTGAAAAAATTGTGCTATGAGTCATGAAATTTTCAGTCTAGAATATATTGAGTTTATTTTCACCAGTTCTTACACATATCTTTCCTCAAGTACCTGATTCAGTTAAGTTCTCTTTGGCCCAAATAACAGGAAACCTGAATGAAAATGAAAAACTGAAAGAAATTCTTTTCTCACATAACAAAGCCTGTGGTAGACTTGTTCCAGGATTGGTGAATTTTCTGTGAAGGCTGTTGAGGTCCAGACTCCATTGAGGCAAGAAGGGGAAAGCCCTGTGGTAAGCCTCTCTTTAAGAGCATTATTTTTTCAAGAGCCCTGGCTCTCGTACTTGTCCATGCCTAAATTAGTCAGGGACAAGAAAACATAATTACAGTGATTGGCTTCGACTAATCAATGTTTCCTGCATGAGCCTTGGGAGTGGCCCGTGAAACACAGGGCTACTGGATATAGGAACAAAATGGGGCTCTATTGGGAAGAGAAGGGAATATCCCAGAGTCACATGAATTCACCTAAGTACTTAATAGTGAACCTTGGGTGTTTGGTTCTTAAAATCTCTCCAGTTCCTGGAGCAGAGTCTGTCTTAGTCTTCATTTCTCGCAGTACCAACCCTCCCTTTCTCATCATTGATTCTTCACTCCTCCTTTTCCTTTTTCTGCTTCTTCCCTACCGTTCCTTCTCAGAAGGAAAAATAGTCTCCTCTTTTCACGTGAAGCAGTTTACCCATAATGACTTGTTGCCTAGCTATTTTCCTATAGGATCTCACTTTCTACCTTTGGAAATTCATCAAGGTGTTTTCCCAAACAAAAACACAATGCTTCCTGAAAGTGTACTCAGTGTGAGCTGGTACAGTAATTCACTTTTCTCATTCTATACACAGTGGGTTAACATAAAAACAGAATGAGAAATTGCATTAGAAAATTTCGTTAGAAATCTTGGTAACCGTGTTAGGGTTCTCCATAGAAACTGAACCACATATATATAAGGAATTGGCTCGCTTGATTTCTTCCAAGGATTTGGCTTACATGATTATGGAGGCGGGCAAATTCCATGATCTGCAGGGTGAGCTGGCAAGTTGGGAACCCAGGACAGCTAGTGGTGTAAGGTTCCAGCCCAAAGACCAGCTGTCTTGAGACTCAGAAAGAGCCCAGTGTTTCAGTTTGAGTCTGAAGGCAGGAAAAACTGGTGCCCCAGTTTGAAGGCTGTCAGAAAGAATTCTCTTACTTCGGGAAGGTCAGTCTTTCTTGTAATATTCAGCCCTTTAATTGAATCAGGCCCACCCACATTTAGGGAGGGCAATCTGCTTTACTCAGCCCGCTGATTTAAATGTTAGTCTGATCCCAAAATACCCTTCCAGAAACACCCGGAATAATGTTTGACCAAATATCTGAGTAGTGCATGACCCAGCACACAATAACCTACTGGTTGTAAATTTTCAGAGAACTGAAAGAGAAAATGAAGGAGGTTCTAATTTTTTACCTTAAATGTTACTATCAGAAGAGCAAAAGTTCCCTGAGTCATGGTTAGGGTTTCCGGGGGCGTGAGAAGCCAGCCAGCCTACCTGGACTTCACCTTTCTTCAGCATCGACCGTGTGATCTGCTTGTCCTTCAGTCATCTTTCCTCAGGGATACCTTCCTTGACTTTCTGGATGAGATCAATACCCTAATTATTCTAACAGCATCACATAGCATATCCTCTATTGTATACATCACAGTTATAAACTTTATTTCTAAGCTCCTTCCAGACTTTAAACAATCACAAAGAGATCATGAAAAAGACCATGCCTGGTGTTTTTCACTTTGTAACTCAACGCCCGGAATATCTGTTCATGGTAAACCCTGCATAGTTATCTGCTGAGTAAGGTAGTGTCTATCTAGGACACTAGTGGTGAACCACAGCCGGCATCCACTGGTTGGGGAAAAGAAAACCAACCATGTGAACTACAAGATTTAACAGAAGTATTGGCAAAGCAGGTATTCAATGAGATATGGTTGCTTTCATAACAAGTTTGAGGGTTGGTAGAATACTTACATGGAGATACACATGCAGCCAAGCAGTTGGAATTTGAATCCTAGAAGGCAGAGATACGGATCTGGGAAAGCTTATCATTTCAGAGACACTGGAAGGAGATAAGTATAAAAGGCAGGAAGAAATGCCTGTGTTAAGAGAATAAGAAGATAAAGAGGGGCCAGTGGGAGAGGCTGAGAAAGTATCATCAGAGACCTATTGAGAGAACTGGGAATTTTAAAACTAGGGAGGAAAGGGGAAGAAGGTAAGAGGAGTAGAGCTACCGCGTAAAATGCTCCAAAGTCAAGGAGAGGGTGTCTCGAGGGCTGATGGGAACAGTGGCCATCTCCGAGGTGGCCAGGATTAGAGTCGTAGCAAAGATTTGCTCACAAAGGATGAAGGTAGAGTTAGACGTCGATCAAGCTAGTGTGGCCATCTCATTTGGAAATGGCAATAAACAAAGGTGTGAAAACCAAGGGAATCTCACTGAAGAGGGAAGATATGTTTAGAATAGAAAAGATGAAGACGGCTGTATGCGCAGGGAAGGAGACGGTATATAGAGAGAAGCTGAAGACACCTCTTACAAATAAAAGCAGTTCTAGATTTACAATTTTGCTTTTTCAAGTCCTTATTTGTGTTGTATGAAAAATGGTTGCAAATACCCAAACAATGCTCATTTTTATCTCCGCATCCGTTCACCTTCTAAAATGTTTTCCCCTCTTGCCCAGAAATGATGACCTTGAAATAATTTCAGGTGATGTTTTCTTGAACCTCTTGTTATTTATATCAGGGCTCTCCTGTGTTCATTCTCAAACTAATTTCTTCTCTCATATGTTCTAAGAAGTAAAATATATGGCAGACATGGTGACACAACGAGTCACTGTGCTCAGAAGGGGAGATTTCCCACAGCTAGCAGCATTTTCACATTTCCTCTCATTTCATCCGGCCCACTCTGTGCCCGAACACTGGTGATGTCCCTCCGTCACACTGTTCTCTCCAATCCTCTAACCCGATTTAGAGTGACCATTGTGGTAACCAACTCAGGTCTTTTTTTTTTTTTTTTAAGATTTTATTTATTTATTTGACAGAGAGAGAGGCAGCCAGTGAGAGAGGGAACACAAGCAGGGGGCGTGGGAGAGGAAGAAGCAGGCTCCTAGTGGAGGAGCCCAATGTGGGACTCGATCCCAGAACTCTGGGATCACGCCCTGAGCTGAAGGCAGACGCTTAACGACTGAGCCACCCAGGCGCCCCCCAACCCAGGTCTTTGGTCAAGACAGGTGCTAATTAGTGGTTGCCTTAACATATTAAAAGTCAACTTACAAAGGGATAAAGAAAGGGGGGTAATCAGAAGGGGGAATGAAGCATGAGAGACTATGGGCTCTGAGAAACAAACTGAGGGCTTCAGAGGGGAGGGAGGTGGGGGAATGGGACAGGCTGGTGATGGGTAGTAAGGAGGGCATGTATTGCATGGTGCACTGGGTGTTATATGCAACTAATGAATCATCGAACTTTACATCGGAAACCGGGGATGTACTGTATGGTGACTAACATAATATAATAAATAAATAAATAAATAAATAAATAAATAAATAAATAAATAAAAAAGTCAACTTATGCTTAACAAATCTGTGGAACAAGGAGAGGATTTTAGAACCCTCCCGTTGTGCCTTTATCTCCTCAACACGTAAATTCAGCAAATTATCATTTGTGTGGTGCCCCAGGTTCTCTGACCTCCTTTCCAGAAATGAGGAAGGTGACTGTTTTTGCCTTCTCTTCTTTCAACATGTTTCTCATTGTAAATAAAATTCTCTTTGCCTTTCTTTCTGAACCATTGACTCAGGTCTTTCTCAAAATCTTAAAACCATCCTTCGGGTATTTAGTGAATGGTCTTTGAAGTAGCTTGGTAATACCGTGTTTTGTGGAAGTAGATTTTATTCAAATAAAAATGGTGTGCTATTCTTTTATTGTGCTTCTGAAAAAGTTATTAGCCTTAAAATGTGAGGGATCCATCCAATAGCCTGCCTAAGGCCTGAATTCTCTTCACTTGGTCTTTTCTAAAATGAATTACAGGAATAAGTTGGCTGTCAGCCTCTTCTTTGGTTTGCGGGTAGGTAAAGTAGTTAGTTGAGCTATTTTGATTTTCATTATATGTTAAGATAAAGACAAAATAAAGCTTTCTGGGGAGTATTAAACATTTCAAATATGAACATTTGAACAGTAAACTATCATGAGACTATGAACAGATTACAAGAAAGACAATCTCCTAGAGAAGAAAGTTGGCTCTAAAGTTATTGGTGAATGCAAGGGAGAGTAAGTAAATAAACCTATGTGCCTATTCTCCAGAAACTCTTTTTATCCCCCTTTACAATGTATATTGGATATGACACATGGCACGGATATAAAAGTTAGCCAATGCCACTTACCATTGTGGCTTCCTTGATTTTGAGTGATTATGTTGAGTTGTATTTTATCCATTCTAATATTTACTTTTATTCTTACAACATGAAATAATTTTATTAGGACTGTACACACTTGATATTAATTTATATAGAAATCGCTAATTGTCTGACTTCTTTTCTGTAACAGATCTAAAAGACATTCTAATTGTGGTTATAAAACTACTTCCTGAGCTATTTCTCAGAGCCTTATTGTAATTCTTTGAGCTTGGAGTGACCAGTAAATGACTGGTCCACACCATCAAAAGGCTCATAGCATCACATATATCTGTAGAGTGAAGAGAAAGCTATGCATATGTATCAACATGCAGAGTAAAATGTAGCTGAATAGTGACTTTGGTAGGAGAGCAAGTAGTTTTAGTTTTCTCTAGTTTAACAATAACCCGGAAAGAATATGATAGGTTTCACTTCCGGCACCTCAATTCTGATTTGTAGGGGACAGATGAGAATGCAAAATTAGCTATTTATATTAGTTTTGTGGATGGAATTGTGTCCCTGAGAAAAGAAAGTTTGGAGTCCCAACCCCTTGTATCTCAGAATGTGACCTTATTTGGAGATAGGGTCCTTACAGGAGTAATCAAGTCCAATTGAAGTTATCAAGGTGACCTCTACTCCAATATGATTGGTGTCCTTATAAAAAGGTAAACTTGGGACATGAACATACAGTCTTCACATGGCACTGTGAAGCTAGGAGTTCATGGGAAAATTGGAACGATGTTGCCACAAGCCAAGAACTACCAGACGCTGGGAGACGTGTCTGGAACATATCCTTCCCTAGAGACTTCAGAGGGAACATGGCCCTGCCGGCACCTTGACCATGGATTTCCAGCCTCCAGAACTGTAAGAAAATACATTCCTGTTGTTAAGCCACTCAGATACTTTGTGACAGCAGCCCTAGAAAATAAATGCAATTAGTTAAAGCAGGTAGGGTCCTTTGGTATAATAAGTATTCCTCCAAATTTCTACATAAACACAATCAAGGTTTGTTTCTTGCTCATGCAGAGTCCAGTCACTTTGGTGGACAGTCTTCCACTCAGTTATTCAGAGACCCGGATTTATTCAGATTGTTCCCATCTATGGCTTCCCCAGTGCATAGCGCCTTGAGTTTTTTGCTGGGTCCTCTATAGCCACATGGCTGTGGCTGGGATAGAAGTAGGGTGGAAGGGAGGAAAATTATATTTAATGGAGGAAAAATTGTATTCTAGGAGTTTAATTCTTCCCAGGAAGCTCAGAAATGTACTGGTAATTCAATATCATTATCAGCAAATAATGTTGAGACATTTTTTAAACACTTTATACCAGATATTTCTAAAGCACTTAATAGGTAACAGTTTGTCAACAGTTATTTAGTTAATAGTTGGTATTATTATTAACCTCACTTACAATGAGGAAACCAAGGATCAGAGAGGCTAAGTAGCTTGCCAAAATCACACAGATGTGCATGATAGAGCCATGATTCAAACTCTGCCAGTCTGACTGCTGCATTTAGGTATTTAATTCCGATATCATGTCATCTCCATAACATACACAGATGTATTTATGAGACTTTACAATAGCTCATAGTCATTGACGCCTATGGTCATCATTGGTACTGAATTGAATGAATGCAACCTCATCAGAAAGATGTTTAGAGCACCCTCAGGAGAGAAGGAAGGGGCACAAGAATGGACATGGGCTCATAGCTACTTCTTGTCTCAACATACTTTAAGAGCCCAGAAATTTGTCTTGAGAATTTTGGCCTTTCCTTCTGTTTTCTTCCTTTTCTCTCCTTGTCATTCCTAATTTTTATTATAGTGTCCAATGCCTTTCTTTCTTCTCATGACTTCTTCCAGCCCATAGAGTAAAAATATCAACAGTGATTTTCTGAAACTTATTCCTACTGGTATCTTAACTCATTCGAGTAATTTGCCTTTCTAGGCTTTTTTTTTTTTTTCTCTCAAATTTAGAATTAGATTCAACTGCAAATAAGAGTAATTCCCCCAAATAAAAGAGGCTGAAAGAAGATAGGAGTCTATTTCTCTTTCGCTATAAAGACCAGATGTAGACACAAGGGCTGCTTCAATGGCTCTGCTCCATGAAAGCCTCAGGCACAGAGGTTCCCTCTTACTCACTCTGCTGCTGCGTGTGGCCATTTCCAAGGGCATGTGCTGTGCAAGACAGCTGTTCCATGGCTAGCTGTCACGTGTGCATTCCAGCCAGCAGGACTGGAGTGAGAACACACTTCTCTCTTCTAGGAGCTTCCTGTAAGTTACACACACTTCCCATCTGTCCCAGAACTTAGTCAAATGTATATACCTAACTCTAAGGGGAGGCTTTCCCCCTGAAAATCAGGAATTCTATATTATGGTAGAAGATAAAGAAAATCAGATACTGGGAGGTAATTAGAGTCTCTGTGCCATGCATTAAAATTCTAACTGTGGAATAGAAACAGTATTTCAGCTAAAGAAATTCCAGATATCAAGCACTTTGGAAGACTGAACTTTCTGTAAATTGCCTTATTCTTTGCTCTGAATCATTGCTGTGCTAAACCTGGATTTTAAGATGAGTCTTCTCAGGTTGTTTAGGGCTGGGGTCTAGGCTCGATGAATAAGACCAAGTGTTTTTTTCTTCTGTTCACTTTCATGTCACTCTTACAACTGGGCAAAGATTCTCAGATTTGAAGGGTGTAGGCTTTTTCATATTTTGTCTCCTCCGTATCTGTGCCACCACCCCAGGCTTGGGTGACTGTACCATACCTGCTGTCACTGCGTGGCATGTCACTCTGATTTCATTGCCACTGTTCCTGTAATGCAGCATTTACTCAGATTACGAAGTCAGATGAAAACATCTCATAGCTGTACCTGGGATGTCCACGGTGATTACTAGTAGATGACATTAGAGGTGGGAAAGCAGCTAGCTAATAGCTTTAGATCCGCATGATATATTCTACTATGGCAAGCTCGCTGTCACAATATTTTTGTTACTTTATTCTCAATCTTTAAGCTTTTTCTGTCCTCTTCATTAATAAGATTTATATATCACACTAGGTGTGAGTAATATGCACTAAGGACTTAATTAGCATATCAATATAAAGTAATTTGTTTGTCTGACCAGTAATACTGAATCTTAACTGATATGGAAATGAGAAAATCTTTTTTCTGTCTATTCCAGAAGAATATAAATTAAAATAAATTCCAAGTTGCTTGATCCTTGGCCACTGTTTTCTCAGGAGGCCTTTTATCTTCATTAATATGGGTTAAAATATTTTGTCTGAGTGTATTTTGTTTATATGAAACGATCTTGTGTCTGTGAGGCAAAAAGAAAAAATTAAAAATTCTTAAAATAAAAACACCAAGGGGACCTGGAATTTGCCATCATAATTTTTATTTTATTAAAGGTTTTTGATCCATGTAATTGTCTGATGGCGAGTATCAAGTAAGTCATTTATTAGGGCTGAAGTATTGCTCACAAAATGTGAAGAGGTAGGAGAATGTTTTCAGTATAATGAAGTTAACATCGGTACAATAAATAGGAGTGCTGTTTTTGTCAGAGACGTTTTTCCTGCAGGAGATGATGCCGAGTCCTTGCCCTTTCCTGCAGTCACACTGAGGATCCTGATAGCAGAATGAGTCACGGTTTGTAGTGTTCTATTGGAAATATAAACGGAAAGGACCTTCTGAGTAAAAACTAAGCCCAAACAGTAAAACTACTGATGTGAGTGTTTCAGCCCTGTGGCTTTATTTTGTTTGCATAGCTGAGCAAAGTCAGAATATCTCCTGTCTACAATGATTCGTTTCAGTTATTTTTTTTAGGCTTTTTAGTATATATTTTTGTAATCTTGGTTATAGTGGATTATTATTCGCCCAGGACAAGGTAGCTTGTGGGTATTAAGATAACTGAAAGATAATTTCAATTAGTTGAAAGATAATTTACATACAGTGAACTTTACATATATATAGCCCCCACTCCCCACCCCCACCCCCACCCCACCCCGCCCAGGGAGGGGATGGGGGTGGGGTACAGAGGTAGAGGGAGAGAATCTTAAGCCAGCTCCACGCCCCGCATGGAGCCCGATGTGGGGCTTCATCTCACCTGAGATCATGACCTGAGCTGAAATCGAGAGTCTGATGCTCAACCGACTGAGCCATCCAGGCACCCCAGAACTTTACACGTTTAAATTGTGCAAGTTCTAGTCGCTCTGCACGCCTGCCTTTACTTTGTATTGTCAGTCTTTTCAGTTATGGACAGTCTCACATTTTGATTTTAATTTTAATTTCTCTCATGACTAATGATTTTAAATATCTTTTCATGTGTTTCTTGGCCATTCCTATATTGTCTTTGAGGAAGTGTCTTCAAATCCTTTACTCTTTTTTTTTCCCCGCCGATTGGTCTGTATGGCTTACTATTGATTGTAAGTATTCTATCTGTTCAGTGCTCTAAATGGAAGCACAGTGCCTCTGTCTTCAATGTGTTTTCAAAGTATTTTCTCCAAAACTGTGGCTAACCTTTTTGTTTGCTTGATAGTATCATTCATTCAAAGATCAAAAGCTTTTAGTTTGATGAGGTCGGAAGTTTCAAAAATTTTTTATGGATTGTGGAGTTTGTGACCTAAGAAATTTTTCTCTCTCCTAAGGGCACAAAGATCTTCTGCCATGTGTTTTGTAGACGTTTCATACTATTAGGTTTTACATTTAAGTCTATGAGCCATTTTAAATGGATTTTTATGCATTGTGGAAAGCAAAGTTCAGTGTTCATTTTTATTTTTTTTATTTTTTATTTTTTTTTTTTTAAGATTTTATTTATTTATTTGACAGAGAGAGAGACAGCCAGCGAGAGAGGGAACACAAGCAGGGGGAGTGGGAGAGGAAGAAGCAGGCTCCTAGCGGAAGAGCCTGATGTGGGGCTCAATCCCATCCCAGATCACCGGGATCACGCCCTGAGCCAAAGGCAGACGCTTAACCGCTGTGCCACCCAGGCGCCCCAGTATTCATTTTTAAAATATGGATTATCCAGTTGTTCCAACGCCATTTAAAAAGATTCCCCTTTCTCCACTGAATTGCCTTGGCACCTTTACCAAAAATTAATTGACAGTATATATGTGAATATACCTATACACTCTGTTGTATTTTATTATCTCTACATTCATCTGTTTACTAATTCCAAACTGTCTTGATTATTGTAGCTTAAAAAAATGCTTTTTTTTAATCATATTGGGTAAGTCTTCCAATTTTTCTCTTTTTAAAAAAAAATTTATTTATTTATTTATTGAGCGAGTGAGTGAGAGAGAGTGCTTTGGAGTGGGCGGAGGGGCAGAGAGAAAGAGAGAGAAAATTCCAGGCAGACTTCCTGCTGAGCCAGGAGCCCCACTCAGAGCTCCATCTCACAATCCTGAGGTCATGACCTGAGCCAAAATCAAGAGTCAGATGCTCAACTGACTGAGCCACCCAGGTGCCGCAATTTTGTTCTTATAAATAATGTCCTAGGCTATTCTAGGTTCTTTTATTTCCATGTATATTTTTAAATTAGCTTGATAATTTCTAGGAAAATTAAGTGTTGATCAAAATTATATTAAATTCATAGATGATTTTGGTTATAACTGACATCTTAGTGATATTGAGTTTTCTAACCCATGAACATGTTCTATCTTTCCGCTTAGGTCTGTAAGTGTGCTGTAGTTTCATTGGGATTTTTGCGAATAGGAACAGTTTTACTTCTTCCTTTCTGATTGGTATGCCTTCTACATCTGTTTCTTGCCTAACTGCAATGGCTAAGACTTCAACTGTGATATTGAATGAAGTGGTGAATATGAGCATTCTTACCTTATTAATGATTTTAGGAGAAAATAGTCAACATTTTTGCCATTAAATATGATTTTAGCTATGTCTGCTTTTTAAAAAAATCAGATTGACAGAATACCTTTGTGTTCCCAGTTTGCTGAAACTTTTAATTGTGTTGAATTCTGGTGGTTGTTTTTCTGCATCTACTAGAATGATAATATGAATTTTCCCCTTTGTTATTTAGTAGAGAAGTTACATTTTTAAAAATATTCAGCCAGCCTTGAATTCCTGAGATAAACCTACTTGCAATAATGTATTATATTTTTTACATATTATCGGGTTCTATTTGCTAATATTTTGCAAAGGATTTTTGTCTCTATGTTCATGGGGGATATTGGTCTGTAATATTTTAGGCTTATAGCCCCAGAAAATGAGTTTGTCAGTGTTTCTTCTTGTTTTTTGAAAATGTATAAGATGGGTATTATTTTTCTTCCTCGATGTTTGATAGGATTCACCAGTAAAACTATTTTTGCCTTTTCCTTTTTTTGGTTGTTGAAGTGTTTTTATAATGAATTCAGTTACTTTAATTGATACAGGGATATTCAGATTTTCTGTTTTTTGTCATTTTTATAAGCGTCATTTTATAAATGTCTAATCGTTATAAGTACAATAATTACTATAAGACACTTTTAATATTTTATAAATCTTTATTTTTTCCAAGCCATTTGTCCATTTCATCTAAGTTGTCAAATTTATTCACATTAAAAAAATTCTTGGTTTTTTTTTCTTTTTAAGTATAAACATTTAAAGCAATATGTTTCCCTCTCAACATTGCTTGAGTTCTATCCCACATATTTTGGTCTGCTGTATTTTTGTTATTTGGTTTAACATAGATTCAGATTTTATTTGTGGTTTCTTTTTAAGTAGGCTCCACGCCCAACATGGGGCTTGAACTCACGACCCTGAGATCAAGACCTGAGCTGAGATCAAGAGTCAGATGCTCAACCGAGCATTCACTGAGCCACCCAGGCTGTGATTTCTTTATTAATCCATGAATTATTTAGGAGCATAATGTTTGCTTTCCAAATATTTGAGGTTTTTCTAGGATTTTATTATTATTGATTTCTAATTTAATTCTATTCTGTCCAGAGAACCTCAACTATATCATCTTGATCCTTTAAAATTTATTGAGAATTGTTTTATGGCCAATCTTGGTAAATACGCCATATATGCCTGAAAAGATTCGATTCTACAGTTATTAGATTGGTGTTCTATGAATGTCAACCAGATGAATGTGGTTCGTATGGTTGCTCCAACCTTCTACGATGTAGATAAGCATAGCTTTCTCTGAATTTTCCCTTTTGGGGGATTTTTGAGCTTTCTTTGTAAATTTAGGACATTCACACACTTTGGGAATTGTTTGGTGAATTTAAATTAAAACTTTTTTTCCGCCCCATTTTTTCTTTCTTCTCTTCTTTTGAGATAGAAGTGGTGTGTACAGGGGTGCCTGGGTGGTGAAGTCGTTAAGCGTCTGCCTTCGACTCAGGGCGTGATCCCGGCGTGACGGGATCGAGCCCCACATGAGGCTCCTCCGCTATGAGCCTGCTTCTTCCTCTCCCACTCCCCCTGCTTGTGTTCCCTCTCTCACTGGCTGTCTCTGTCTCTGTCAAATAAATAAATAAAATCTTAAAAAAAAAAAAAAAAGCAGTGGTATGTACAGCTACTCTCTTTCACTGTTCATGGTAAGCAGAATAGACCACTCAAATGAATTTCTTTCGCTGCAGAATTGGGCCTAAAGCAGGTTTGACTCTTTCATCCTACATTGGTCAGATCTTTACATTTTCCAAGTACAAGTTCCAGAAATAAAGAAAACTGTGGAAAATTTTAAAAGAATTTAGAATAACCAGTGACAACTGAAAAGTTAGAAAAAGAAGGTGCTCCTTATAAGTTAGAGGCAGTGGGCATATTTACCCTGGACAGGAACAGTTCCCGAGGAAAGCAAACAATACTGGCCAATTCTGGGCCCCAGCTGTGTGCTCAGACAACTCTGAAAATGGCAACTAAAGTGTGTACCAGAAGGATTTTCTCATGTCATGTGCGTTCATCCCTCAACTAGATCACGAAAAGAGGCTGTAGACACAATCTCCTCACTAAGACTCAAAAAATGATAGTTTCCCTGGGTCTAGAATAGTTTATATGTGGTCCCTACAGAGGCTGGATATGCTGACTCTGTTGATCTCTCAAGGTCCCTTTCAACCCTATCATTCTATGATTCTATAATTAATTAGTGATTGAGAGGATCATTTAATTAATGTTACAATTAAATCTGCCTGAGGTATGCTTATATCCTTGGCATTTCTGAGAAAACCATAGATGTGGTTTCCTTGAAAAAACCCTTTTGGGAAGTAGTTCGAGGTAGTCTTGCTGAGTTATCAAAGCTTTGTCTGCCTTTTGGCGTCACTGAACGATCATTCTGTTTATCATAGGACAGTGCTTGATAGAAAATTAGTAATCATACTCAGTAGCATGGCAAGAGATCAAGTGCTTTGCTTTTGGCAAGAGCTAATGATTTTTTTTTTTTTGCAAGAGCAGCACAATGCATAATTTTGCCTTCCATTTTTCACAAAATAAAAAAAAATTTGCATACATTTCTGCAAGAGTGAGCCATAGTATCAAAGAAAACTGAGACTCATCTAAAACAATAGTTTAACATAAATAAAAAAGATTGGATGTAACACAGTAACAACAGAAAATAATACTAGACTTGCCTCATTGCACTGGAATTCTACAGAGCATAAAACTTTTCTCAGAAATCAAAACAGTGGAAATAATAAATGGATACTATAAATTAAAACTGGTGCAATTACAAGGGGGCATCCCCAAAATAATTTGTCTATGTGCAGTGCATTCCAGTTATATTGGAAGTTCTCTTTTTTGCTTTGCAAAACAAATTTCACTGTCTAAATTAAGGAAAATATTTTTGATGTGCATAATTATAACAGGCTGTTGAATTAAGATTCTAAATCTTTTGCAAAATAGAGAAATCTGAATATTCCTAATATGACACAATCTAATACAATAAAGCTGAATTTCTTTTATTATACACAGCTCTCTTTTTGTACATTCAAATGATTTCCAGTGATATGCTTAAGCCCAGACTCATTAGGACATTTATACTATTCTTATTGTGGTTAGAAAGTATAGTTGGATTTCATACAGGGAAAGGATGTAATTGCTACATCGACTGTTAAAAAGAAGTCAGAGAAGTGTGAAACACCTGTATAGTTATCAAAGAAACAAGTATCAATTCATTTAAGCTAAACACATTTGAATGACTCTTAGCCATGAATTTTAACCCATGTTTACTCAGTCTTCATGGATGACCAATATGACGTATACTGCTTCAATAATGAAAACTTATCTTTTGTGAACTTTTCTGCCAAGTTATTCACCCATGGGGGAATTTGCTTAAGTAGTATTAGAATCTCTCTTGGGAAATGAAACAAATTTTTGTAATCACTTTTTTTTTTAACAGAGAAACAAACATATTGATAGTTCTTATCAATTTCGACTTTTCAATCCAAATTTCCTTTTGGCTCTGCTGAAATGTTGATTATAAAAACACTTCCTAGGACATCTGAGTGTCTCAGTCAGTTAAGCGTCTGCCTTTGGCTCAGGTCATGATCCCACTGTCTTGGGATGGAGCCCCTCATTGGGTTCCTTGCTCAGCAGAGGGTCTGCTTCTCCCTCTGCCTGCCTCTCCCCCTGCTTGTGCTCTCTCTCTCTCTTTCTGACAAATAAATAAATAAATAAGATCTTAAGAAAACTAAAACTAAACTAAACTAAACTAAAAACACTTCCCCTCTACTTTTATAGAAATTATTTGGGAAGTGTGATGGGTTACTAAATGATGACTTCCATCTTTTTTCTATAATTGAGTGTTGGCTCAAAAGTCTTTGTCTTATTTGGGCCAGGATGTTACATGTCCACTGACACAGAGGATTCTGCAGCACTGGGCCAACGGCCTTGTTCTGCATATTTTCCGGGTCATTGGCTACCACTTGGCTTCTTTCCTCTCAGTCACCCTTTATTGGTTTAACAAAATTGTTAGCATTGTCATGGGCTCAAAAAGAGAAACCAGGAAGAAAATAGGAATACATAACAGAATAATTGAGGCATCTAACTTTGCTATTGTTAAGTGTTTCTCTCAAACCTAGCCTGCACCATTGACTTCTCCATGGTGGTCATTTTCCTGGTAATATTTTATATTTGAAAGAACTAAGTTAAAATAATTCCAATTTGTTATTATATTTAGAGCAATACCTCAGCTACTTGGAGACTCAACATAGAGTTCCATGATACCTGGTGATTTTTTTTTTTTTTTAGGAAAAAAAAAAGTAGGAAAAACAAGTAAATGTATTTATAAAAACACTGTATAGGGTGTTACGGGGAAAGTAGAAATTCAGATTGTTTTTGTCTACTTAGCCTTTTCACAGATTTGGTTCTGATGGTGATCTGGACATGTACTGCTTCATTGTGCAGGTGATTTCCACCACCTTGTCAACAAGCTGATGGTTGTAATTTGATTGTCCCACACCTGGAAGAAGGTGTGGTGCCTATACCTCCATTGCTGGTAACTCTAGGATCTGCATAGGCAGGAAATGCATACACTATGAGCCTTGGGAGAAAAACAAATGCGCTCTGTTTTGGAAAATGGTGAGAACTTTGCCTTACATTTTCCATAAGGAGTAATAATAAAATGACAACCTTGAGATACTGAAAGATGGCTCTTTCATTTCATCATTTCAGAGGGAGTAGTCCCCATTTTAAAGCAGAAAATAAAGATATTTAGATGTTGTATAAGTTTGAGTTTCACCAAAAGCAGATCCTGAAGGAAGGATTTGGGAGTGGACAGTTTGGAAGATGACCCAAAAAGTGCTGTGTAGGAGTGGAGAGGTGAGGCAGGAATGGGAAGTGAGCACATCACCACAGTGGGCTGTTGGGGCCTAAGTTCAGTGGGGACTGTCATATAAACTGAGGAACACACCTCATGATTATCCTGTGGTAGGGCGAGGAAGCTGGAGGATTATTGATCAAGTTCCAGGTCTATGTGTTTGAGAGTTACTCCTGTGGTGCTGACTTCCCAACACTTCCACCCTCCCCCAGCCGTAAGCCAAGCCTTTCTGTGGCCAAAGAAACCATTCTGGTAAACAGATGCATGAAGCCATGGTATATACAAGAGCTGTGTGCGAGTTAGCTCTGGCATAAGGTCAAGGGTTACGGGAAGGGCACCCCCAGGTATGGATTGCTATGTGTTAGAGGGAGATAAGACCTATGAAGTAATAATCATCTCAGTCTTTGTACAGGTTAGGGATCAATCAGGAAGACACACCATTGTGTGGAATAGGGAATGTTGGAGAAGAATATGGAAGACTCTGTGGTGAAGGACCTGAGTTCGCTACAGGTCAGCAGAGACAGTAGGCAGGAAGAAAATCTAGACATGAAATGGGAGTGAGCAAGGGCAAGTCAGAACCTTCAAGGACACTTTGGAACCCATGACGACAAACTGGAGCTTGTGCTTCCAGCCTCGACAACAAAGGTAGTCTATGGAAGAAGCTGGTAGCCTTTGCCAAAGAGCAGCACACCTATCTGGCCCCAGACCAGATAACCTAAAGGAGGTGACGCAGCCAAAGTTCAGGGACCTGTGGGCGCAACCACTGGATCCTGCCAATGAGGTGGGGCAGAAGATCAGTGACAATGTGGATAAAATGCAACTGAGCCCAGTTCCCTTCAGAATAATGGCAGAGCTTATCTTCTGATTTCCAGATCTCATGAAAATCTCTCTTGTGGTCACTCCTTACTCCAAGCAATGAAGAGAAGGATTTCGTGTTATTCCATTCAACTGACGTGGTGCAAAGCTACGACATCCATGTTCCACTGGTTAAATTCTCTTTCCTGAGAAGGGCTAGTAAAATGTACATAGACATTTGTAAAATCTAGGAGACAAACCTGATCGTTCCTGAAATTATTTTAGCTCTAAAACTTAAAAGCTTTTAGAAATTTAGAGATACTTGAGTAAAATAATCCTCTGTGTTTGTCTTTAACAAAGAAATTACTTAGCTAATTTCTCATGGTGTTGGATAATCAAGGTTTTATTTGATTAGGTGCAGTGTGTGTCAAGGACAAGGAGATGTTTATCTATGTGGTTCATCAAGGCATGAACCTCCTATTTCCTTGAATTTCCATCCACTGACCCCTCAAATCAAATTCTCTCATTGTGTGGGCTTAAACTAGTCACTGCAGAGAGGAAATGGGGAAGCTTTATGAACCATATTGGTTCTTTTAAGACACTTACTTATAATTTAATCCATTATTATAATTGCACTTTTAATGGTTGACATGTACAGGTTTAACATGGCTTTAAGGAATGGTTTAAATATGTTCTTGTTGGTTGAAAAACACTTTTGGAATTTACCATCAGAATGTCAAAGGACCCAGAGCAAATGCATGGTTTTCTTTTAACTCAGGTAGAAAAACATCATGGAATTCTTGTGCCCACAAGAAACTTGTGGGTCTGGCATAGTTATTTTGGTACCATTAATATCAGAGGACCCAAGGGTGTGGTGAAGGCATCTGAAGGGAGGACGTAAGTCATAGCGTAAATGTGGGTATGACGTTGGCAAGAGGATAGAGGGAAGGCTCAGGATAAATACAGTGGATGCTGGAATTGGCTTGAACTTGCTCACGTGAGCGAGCACATTGTGAGCAACTTTTCTCAACTCCCAGTTTGGTGACATCACATTGGTAACTTGAAAACATCCATGATGGAAGTGTTTATACTGTAGAACATGGAAGACACTGCAGACCAGGGCTTTTTCCACCCTTCCCCACAACCAGTCCAAGGGATATTATGAAATCTTTACCAGCACATAAGTGTGTCTGAAGTTACGTCATTGCTTCTCTTCTTTCAATGCAGACGGTACTGAATGGTGGTTGATAAAGGTGTGCTTTAGTCTATGAGCCGTCTCCTTCTCCTTCTCCTTCTCCTCCTCCTCCTCCTCCTCCTCCTCCTCCTCCTCCTCCTCCTCCTCCTCCTCCTTCTTCTTCTTCTTCTTCGTTTCCATTTGTAACCCTCATGCTGAGATTTGAATTCAGGCAGCCTGCAGATCTTTGTTTAGCACTAATACTCATTTCACATTTACTGCACACCCACAATGTGCCAGGTGCTATGCTAGGAGCCAGGGGTGCAATAGTGATTATGATCAATGTGATTCATGTCTTTGTAGGGTTTACATCTCCAGAGGTTCTCGACCTTGGTACTATTGACATTTTGGACTGATGGTTCTTTGTTGTGGGGCCTCTATCCACTAGATGTCAGTAGCAACTCCCCCCACCTGTGAAAATGAAAAATGTCTCCAGACATAGCCAGATGCCCCTTGTGGAACAAAATTGGCCTGGTTGAGAACTCCTGTTATAAACATCTGTTATGTAAAAGAAGCTAGTTGTATGAGAGAAACCAACACTTAAATAGGTACAATTGTGATCTTTTTTACAGATGGAGAAACTGAGGCACTCAGTAAAAAATTACTCAGGTAGACCCCTCTTAAGTAGTCAAAGTAAGATCATGACTCATGTCTTCTTGGCTTTACAAATAATTCTAAAATTGGGCAAACAGGCAAAAAACAGGCGAGGGGGCTAGAAATGATATAAACTTTGGGAGAAAAAAATTGTTAATAACCAAGAACAACATTGGCCATGGGTTGTTGGAAATCAATTTTAAACATTCACTAGACGGATATTATTTTTTGGCCAAAGACCATATAAAAGGAAATAAAGCTCAGTTTTTCTATAAAAGAAATTCTAACAACACAGTTGCAAAGGATCCTGATGGAAAAGGAAAAAGGACTGTCTACACAGCTTCATGTGGCCGTGTGACTGACTGCCCAGGAGCTCTCTGATGAGCTCCTGTTGGAAAAGGACACCCACAAGATGGGAAGGAATTAAACCTGAAGGATGATGAATGGTGCAAATATATAAAAACGATTTCTGGAGGACGATGCCCAGAATAAGCTGAGGCTTGCGAAAAATGCCAAAGACAACAAAAAGACCCTTTAAAGCTATGTTGGGAGCAAGAAAGAAACAGAGAGGCCCTCTGCTTGGAGCAGATGGTGCAATGCTAGCAGATGACAGAGGAATGCGCAGCTCTTTATCTTCGAGTCTGCGAAGCCTACTCTGTCAAGGAAAATCGTGTTCCAAAGAGAAAGATATTTTAGAGCAAATATTTTGAAAGAAATCAAAGTACAAGAAGTCGAAAAAGCCACAAAGCACCTGTTTTAAATGTTTTAAAATGGTTTTATCTCTATGTTCATCCGTCAAATATCAGCTAGGAGTTTAACGCATGCCGTGCCCTGGGCTGAGCAAGGGAAAAATGGTCAGTCTCTGTTCCTACATTCAAGGAATACATGAAATTCAATGGGAGACTTTGTGCATCCACGTACCACGTTAGGGCCACATATACAATTCAGTGGTGACCTAATTTGGTGTGAAGAAGCATGGGGTGGGGGCGCTTAGGATACAGACTTCTCAGAGTCCTGAACTATGAGGTTTTCACAAAGTGGAAACATGAAGAGTAGGGTTGGATAAGCAGGAAAATGTATGCTCAAGGGCCAATAATTATGTTATGGGCTCCTGAGGGGATCTGTCCGTGTGGCCATGCCCCTCTGTGAGCAATCTTTGAGAAACCATGGTGAAGGGAAGCCATTCCAGGAAGCTGGAGATGATAAAAACTTGATTTTCAAAATTACGGTCATGTAAGATATAACCGCTCAAATCTTCACTGTTTCACTCACCCATATAGATCTGATTTGATCCTCTTTATACCAGATGTTAATAAGGTGAAAAAGAGAGGTCTATTTACCAGGTGGGTGTTAATGAAGAAGGAAGAGGTCCCAATCATGGATCTCCTTAGTCTCCCCACATTTGGTTCTAGATAAGATGTTTCTAGGTTCAGAATTTCTCTCTGGATGGAACCGCTTTATGGTACTTATCGATTCCGGGGGATATGCTTAGAGGATTGTGAGCTGGGTGACCTGGGCCACCACCTTTGGTCATATGATGTGTACCCCACTCCAGAGAGCCCCCATCACAGTGTCCTAGGCCCCACAGGTCATATGGTTTGGTGCAGAGACAGCGGGCTGGTGGACCAATTTAGAATAATGTTTATGAATGCATAACCACTTCCAGGCAGGAGGGTTTTTGTGAAGTAAACCTGGTTCTGTCCTGAGCAGCAGTATTTTAGCATTGAAATGCAGTGACCAAAATTGCAGATGATAAATAGCTGGGAGAGGTCTCTTGTACACTGGATGAAAGAGTTAAAATTAAACAATTGCCAGTTTGTAATGAAAGACCAAAACAAAGAATGTGAAATTGATCACAGATTAAATATAAAGCTCTGAATTTTGTTTGAAAAATCAATTTTGTGAGTACAGGTTGGAGGAGACAAAATGATTTATGTAAAAGAAGGCTTGTAGAGTTTAATTAATCATGAGCTCAATATAAACCAGTAATGCGATGTGGCTGCTTTGAAAACAAAGCTGATCTTTCTTTTCTCTGGAAAATTTCCTTCCTGATGCTTTTTAAATTACAAAACTAATAAATGCTTGTTTTAAAAAGTGAAACCAAAATAAAATTTTAAAAGGGTGGAGAAAGGAATTGCTAATCCTTTCTTGTTTTTAGCCCCTCACAACAAAGAATTATCCACCCAAAATGTCAACAGTCCTGAGGTTAAGAACGCCCCACATCATATTTACATATTCAACATAGTTCTCGGCATACCATGTGCCCTGGAAATGGCCAAGTAAATTTTTCATGCCAGAGTTTCCCTCTCTATAAAATGGGAATAGTAATAGCACCTACCTGGAGAGTTGTTATGAAAATTAGATTAAATAAAACATGTAAAGCACTTAGACCAGTGTGGAAGAAAATCGAGTAGAGCGCTGTGAAGAGTGAGCCTTTATTCAAAATGCCATATCAAGAGGAGGCGCTGAAGGAATGTTCTGCCTTGGGGAAAAGGGGCAGAATTTTTATAGAGCTTCAGCAAAGAGAGGTCAGCCGAAGTTCAGCTAGTTCAGGGACTAGTTGCCCAAAAGAGGTCCTCAGTTTTGGAGGATTTGCTTTTTTGGACTAGCAGTGGTTAGAGGGGCAGTTCAGGTTTTATCAAGAGGAAGAGGGAGGAGAGTGGCTGGGGTGGGGTCATCCGAGGGCCAGGAAAGAAGTTATCTAGACCGCTGGGGGCTCTTCCACTGGTTTGTAGAAGGTGCTCAGTAAATCCTTGTTGTTAATGTCATTCTGTTCTTCCCTCATCCTGGGCAGCCTCTCCGTAAAGCTCCCCACTTCTGGAAGCCATTAGGAAAAGAGGCCAAGGTCTTCCATGCTCTAGGATTCCCAAAAACTGACCTAGAGCCTCAACTGCACCCTCCTGGGCACCCTGGCTCCTTTTGTGGAAATAAATGAAGACCAAACAAATGAGAGAAACAAGGCTAGTTATTCAGAGCCTGCTGTCCAGGGGAGTCAACCAACACCACCTGCATTTGGCAAGGGCTGGGAAAAGGGTGGGGAGGCTTCGGGTGGCCCCTAACGAAGGCTGTTGGCACAGGAAGCTGTAGGTAGCTGACGAGAAGGGGGCATCCATGTTGTAGGTTAGGGGTGCATATTTGATTTTCTCTGGTTGGTCTTAAGTTGGAAGCAGGGACAAAAATTAGAGAAGCTGTCAGATATTTAGAGAGTCCTAGACATTTTGGGCCAATATTATAGACATTTTTGATTAGCTTCTTGGATTGCTTCTAAGGATAGCAATATGGCTTCCTAGAAATCTGGCTTGGAACAGGCTGGCTTCTTGGGCAGTTTATCATTGATAAGGGGTGCATCCTTTGAGCAGGTAGCTAGCTGCAGGTTGCAGATCAAGGTCTACTTTTATGTGTGGTCTGGCTGTTTGTCCCTTCGTGTCTTCAGATCCAGTTTCTCATCCTGCTTTTCATTTGGTCATCTCTTCCTTTCAAAGTTCTGGTTATTTTATCTGCTCTGGGGGGCAGAAAAAGTCTGGCTTTAATTGATGATGTCTTCATTCAAGTTTACTCATTCGGACAGAAGTTTTAGGATGTAAAGAGCTAAGGATTTTGATGTTCAGGGTCTTAAGACAAAGTTCAAAAGCTAAGAATTGAACGCTTTTCTTCCCCTTATATTGTCTTTCTAGAGGCAACCAGAAAGAATCAGGAGAGGGATATTAAAAAAAAAAAAAAAGCCCATAACACATACTACGTAAGACTTATGATATTTGCATTATGTTATATTGAGCTGCTTTCTCTGGAACTCCCCAACATACCCAGAAGGGTGATTTGGAAGGACTGTGGAAGAATGAGATTTTCGAGGCAGGATTTGGGCAGAGTCCGGCATGAAGCCTGAGGATAAATATGTCTAGGCGAAGATTGTCTTTTCTCTCTTTTTTTAATGCTGAAAGTTAATTGCTGACTTAACTTAGTTTTGTATCTTTTTCTTTCTAGGTATACTTGTCAGGATGTACGGGTCAGTTTTCCAATGGCTGTGGTATTTGTTATAGATCCTTGAGTGTGTACATTAATTAAGGCTGGTATCTGTATCCTAAAACTGAAAAGTAGTTCGAATTAATTTACTTGAATGTCGGCACATACACCCTCTGTAATTTCTCATCAGGGTGATTAGTCTGAAGTTAATTTCTACTTGCAATTCTCACAGAGCTCTGGCATTTTTATTTTAACATCAGGTTTCCTTTTTGTAATGAAAGTGCCTGAGCATGGTTATAGCATATTTCCTTGATCTTCCTGTTTTAAGATTATGACTAAATAAAATACAGATTACTAGATAAAATATAGTTCCAATAAGTTGGAACTGTAGTCAGATTTGTTCCCTTTGACTTGAAATTAAGCTATATTTCCTAAAATATTTATAAACAAACTTTTGGATGATCAAGTTAAAACATCTCAAGGTAAGGATATGAATATTAGAGAACTACAGGATAAAAATAAGACACGGAGAGGAGCTTTTAAAATATCCATATCAGGCCAGCACTAATGAGATGTTTTTGCAATAAATACATTTTGCATGTGACATTTAAAGCAGTTGATTAAAGGAAAGGAAAGATGGAGAGTTAGCAGGAACAGCGGTAAGATTTTTACTTGGCACTTTTTCTCTCTTTTCTCTTTATGATTGCATTAGGGAGCTACTGATTGAGAGTGGTCCTGGTCCAGGAAGCCTTGGTTGTACCTGCTGGGATACTCCCAGTTAAAAGATTGCTGAGCTCCTTTGCCAGGGTCCTAATGTCTCTTCGTTGCAATGCTTGGGGGATAGGAGAGGTGTTTTTATTGGTTTGTACAAGTGCAGTTGCTTTCAGAAGACTTCTAATTTGACTAAAGGGGGTATCTGAAAAAGGCATGGTCAGGTATGTCCTGCTGCACTGAATGCTAATACACCTTCGGTAGAGGCACATTATGCTTTTATTTCTGACTGTACATTGAATTATTTACACCTTCAAGGCAGCTGATTGAACTGTAGCATCAAGCAATTAGCAAATCAAAAATTTATATGATTCCAATTTAGCATGGAGTCCTTCTCTCTCTCTTTTTTTCTTTTTAGATTTCCACCCTGACAGTGACAAATTACTCCTCCGCTGGCTGAGATTGGAAATTAAAAGCATTTAGAGTTGCTCATGCATTTATGCTAATGAGAACTTCTGATATGATTTGCATGCAAAAGAGGACAATCTGAAAGCTCATCAGTTTTTCATGCTTCCGCATTTTGATGTAGCAGAATTTTTTCTGTTTTTCTGTGGAGCAAAATTTTTTCTCCAGGAAACAATACCAAATGTGAACAAAAAGAGTTCTTTTAAGTCAGAAAGTTCGTTTTTTTACCCTCCAGATTCTTGTCAAATTCGTTTGCTTGCTCCTTTCGAACTGCAGCCCACATTCATTAGCATTTTAGATGTTTATCAAAGGAGGGATCCGGTATCTGCCACACAAGATTATAGCTCAGCTTCATTTCCAATTCAGCAAAGGAAAAAAAAGACCCGGGGACAGACAAGAAGAGGGACATGTACCCTCACATTTTTTTTCACGCGTACACCCGAATTAATCCCATTTAGAGCAAATTTGATTAATCACCAAAGATGGCAGTTTTAACTTTCACTGATGACACTGACAAATTTTAGGCAGTCTTAGTATAAAAGTCCTCCACTGGTATTTGTATAAAAAAAAGAGCAATGTTGAAAATGAATACAGAAAACGAGAGGGAAAAACCTAATGAGGAAGGAATGTACTACCCCAAAATTTTGAAAGGGATTTCATTATTCCTATAAATACGCATTTATTAAACCAGGAAGATGGCAAAGGGGGAATTGAAAGGATGGGAAATGTTTCGTTTTTAAAATTTTTATTTTTCTTAGAAATTAGTGTCTCTCTTGGGATTCTTCTAATGTGATGAAAGTTAAATGTTATATTATGAAAATGTGGTTGATGCTGTGGAAATTTTATTTTGCCAAAATAAATGTGTTTCGTTCTTGCTTTCAACTGCTATCATTTGGGGTCTTTATTTACCTTCAATGCAGTGCAAAACTATTTTGCACCAACTCTGTGAGGGGCAACATTCACCCCATAAATATACCGTCCACTCAAACAGAAAAGTCGGGAGGTTTCTTCTGCTTTAAATGCACAAGAGCTTATTTACCTAAGATGTTTTAAGGATGATTCCATAGACTTGCCTTTCTGTGCTGGAATTGACTTTGACCATGAAAGCAATGGCGATCTGTGTGCCTGCTTGTATCTGGAGCCCTGAGGCGGCTCTCATAGAGAGACCTTTGCAATTCTAGCTGAGGGTATTGTCTGGTCTTTGGAATCCATCTGGGTCACTTTCTATTTTATCTGTTGGTCCTGCATCCTTCCCTGCCCCTCCACCCACTTCCTCTTTCAAGAGGCTTGCACTTCCATTCTGCATTGTAATTTAACTGAAAATATATGTTTCCAGTATCCTTGGATTTCTCCAAGCATCATGGACATTTCTTTTGAGTACCATCTGATAGTGACTGACTGACAGTTTAATTTCGGATAAGAGACTCCCAGCTCTGGGTCCTCTGACTTTCCCTTGCTACTTACCTGCCACAAAAGGGGATCAGATTCAATCGGGTAGTTTTCTCTTTTGAGTCAGGGGAATGCTATGGACTGAGTCATGTCTTCCCCCCACAAATTCATATGTTGAAGCTCTAATACCCAGTGTGACTATATTTGGAGATGGGTCTACAAGGAGTTGATTATGATTAAATGCGGGCATAAGGGCAAGACCCTGATTCGATGGGATTAGTACACTTACAAAAAGAGACACGAGACTGAGCTGTCTCTCTCTCTCTCTCTCTTTCTCTCTCTCTCTGTGTCACTTCTCTCCCTCTCCCCACCCCTCTCCATGTCAGGACACAGCAAGGCGGCGGCCATCTGCAGGTCAGGAAGAGGGTTCTCACCAGGAACCAAATGGGCTGGCATCTCAATCTTAGACTTCTCAGCTTCCAGAACTGAGAAAATAAATTTCTGTGGTTTAAACCACCCACTCTGTGATACTTTGTTATGGCAGCCGAAACAGACCAATATACCTAGAGAGAGATAAGACGTGCATGTTCTTAGACTTAGAACTTAATGATTTGTTGTGGTCTGTCTTATGCTTCTGAACATGCTCTCTGTCTTGTGATGTAAACTTTTGATCTGTTACCCTCCACAGCCAGTTAATTTAATGTATCCTCTTTGTATGGAATTATATAAATAAATTTTCAATGACAGAAAATTCTTTTCACTGTGGATAGTGGTGGGTGCAATATAGAAACTAATCACTTAGCAGAATTTTGGCATAAGGTCGCTCCTACAACCCATCAGGCATCGATAAGCCCCACCCACCAATTCAGCATATACAGAGAAACGTCTTTTCTACTCAGATATGGTAGACCTAATTGTTGTCTTGGAGGACAGTTACATAATCTTAAACTCAGGAGTTGTAGGTCTTGATTCAGTGGCTAGAAGGCAAGAGCAAGCCAGAGACAGAGCCGTAGACTCTAAAGCTCGAGTTTTGAGAAGCTGTATAAAAAGAGACTAAGAATTCTCCATAGTTAGAGTATCAGCCCTACTATGAAAATTATATTGAAATTTTCCTGAAAGAATTCCTGTTTTTCTTTCCCAGGCTGTATATGCAAAGAAAAGGGTTAACATCTTTTTATTTACCCAAAAGTGTACTATTTTTTCCTTCAAACTTTCTAAGAAAAGCAAAATTACATTTTTGTGCTGCCATATTGATCCCGGGTGATCAATTTGTCTTTTGATATCAAGAGAAGTGTTAAAAGCAAGGCGCCATGAAGTTTCCATAGCTACTGGGATGGGAGCGACAATGGTCAAGAAGGGACAGAGTGGCAGGGAGGTCAGGGCAGCCCTGAGGCGGAGCAGGCATCTTGCCTTATGGAGGGACAGAGGACCGCATAACTTATCCCCACTTTGCTTTGCCCTTGCCGGCAGAAAGTATCTTTTTACTATATTTCTGGTATAATTATTTCTTTCTGTGCCTTATAAGATATTTATTCTTTTATTTTTGTTGTGTATTTGTTTTTCATTACAAATGACCTCCAATTCTTTCAAGGGATGGGAATAAATGTAATAATAGCTAACATTTATTGGAAGCATACTAAGTGCTAAATGTTTAAGTGGTAAATATTGATGTGTGTTACAGTCGTATGAGGCAGAGAGCATTTTACAGATGAGAGAATGTAGACTTAGAAAGGATACAGAGTTTGCCCAAGGCCCAGAGAGCCTGTGAGTAGCAAAGCCAGGCTAACATCTGGGCTCATCTGTCACCAAAGTTGACGGCACAGTGACGTTAGTGGCAGAGGGCTGCTACCTGGAACTTCCTCAGATATTATCTCCTGGGGTAGTCACTGCAAATACTCAACTCTAAAAAGAGATCACATCCTATCTCTTTGGAAACAGATCAACTTGCTGGATTGTATCAAGTGCATGGAAACACGCAGAGCCCTACTTCCTTCAGCCTCCTGAGTTACTGTTACGTGGCTGTTCCTTTGTGGTGGCTATTACAAAGAAAAGTTCAAATTCATGCTGCAGATCAGGCTCCTTGGCCCTTGCTTTGTCAGCACGTATTCCCATCCTGAGTTAAGACAGTTCTCTCGTGTCTGCATGAACGATACTTCAGGAAACACGTCTCTTGCATTAGCAAGTCTCATCCATTTCCAGTTCTAATGGATCGTCCCACAGCACAACAGCACAAGTTCATATTTACCCCAAACCATTATCTGTGTCCAGCTGATCATTCATTTACTGAAGGCTTTTGCATGTGCTTATGATAGAGAGGGTAGGCAGACAATACTCTCTATTTCTTTAGGACACATGATTTTGTGGCACAATTCTTACTTTGACAAATTACAATGATGGTTTTGCCAGATGGAATAGAGACTCCCCAAGGAAATGTGAGGGCTGCTAAGGACTCTGCAAAGGCAGCAAAACTTGTTCTGCTTGGAACTGGAGGTGATAGTCAGAAGTCAAATAGAGGTTGTACCAACAACCATTTACACTTATAAAGCCCCCTTTACAAAGGAGTCCCAAGGCACAGTGCATTTAGACTTTTTAAAATGTCAGTGGTTAAGGACAACAGAGAGCAGCAGCAAACATAACCTTTAGTGTAGCCCTGAATACTGACGGAGTAAGAGGTTGCGTGCTTTTCAGAGGAAGTGCATTATACTCTCCGCATTGTCTTGAACTCACCATTGTTCCAAATGTGAAACTTCTATCGGATGCCAATGGAGTTTTGTGTTGCTGTGTGATGGCAGGGTCTGATCTTAACTCAGCTAGCACTTCTGAGCTTTTTGCTACATGAAATAAAAATGCTACAAGGCAGCTGTATTTTGTAGAGACCACGAATTATGGCTGATCGCTGTTCTTTTAAAAGAAGATGCAGCGTAGGTAGTCTATATTGCTACTGTAGTAATCTTTCTAAAATTTGAGCATGCTTTTCTGTTTTGATTCTTTATCAGACAGATTGCTGTTGGCTTTTATTCCAAGCCAATGACACTGTAATTAACAATGCCTGTGTGGGTGTCAAGGGGTTTTGCCGCATCGTGTATGTAATGAAAAGACAGAATAGTACAGGACACTGAAGATTGGTGTTGTTAGGACTCTAAACTTTCAGATTCACAATCCGCTTTATGGTTTCCTTAAGGAAAAGCAACCATTTTTTAAACAATGCAACTCAAAAAATTTGGAAGTTTATTGAACAAAGTCTATACTTTTTATTCACTTGACTAATTCTGCTAAGGCACTGTAGGACACAGATGTTTTTCTCTGGATACTTTTCTAATCTCCCAAAGATTCAGATATAGAAATAGTTGACAAGGCAAGCAGTGGTCATCAGGCAGTTCTAATTAAGTTATTCATTGCTTCGTATTTTCATATTATCAACTCCTTTACAAATATTTTCCTCCCCCCCCCCACTTTTTTGCAGTAATTACAGGATGAATGAAGAACTTAAAGATACTTGGGGGGTGATTTCATCCTCAGTGTTCACATTTTATCTTAGAGGATTTCCCTTGATTTTTTTCATTATAATTCATCTTTTAGTTTCCAAACGAATTATGACAGTGGGTTAATCCTATCTCTAAGTATAAACCAGAACTAATTGACGATAGTTTCTAAATTATTCCAAATCCATCATGAATCTGACTCTTGCAACATGAACCTTCTTTTAATGGATTATAGATCTTTAAATTTTATCATAAAACACATAAAACTTAACAACGGGAGAGGTATGCTAAATTATATATATCAAGTCCCAATATACCACACGTGATTTTTGTGACTAAGAAGCTAAAGTAGTAGAAATTCATATTTTGCTTTCTTTCTCTCAATTGGCTGGGGGATTCTCAGACTGCAGGTCTGCAAGTTGGCTAGGGAAGTGTCATGCTCTAAATCTGGTTTGGCTATGCTTTGCCTTGAAGCTCAGGTGGAAAGAATATTGACTGCCTGGTGTATGTTTTCATAGAAGCAGTAGAACCAAATGGAGAAAGTTCATAAGGATCATCACATCTAAGCCTCTGTTCTGTCCTGTCACTAACTTCTTACTTACCAAAGCAAATCAAATGACTAAGACCAAAGTCATGGGGTAGGAAAGTATACACTGCCTTCCATGAGACCACAGTAAGTTAGTACAGGGAGTGACAGTAGTGACCCCCATTTGTGCGGACACTAGCTCTCGTGAAATATATCACCTACAAGAGGTAATTTTACAAGCCTTAATGAGGTAAATAGTAGTATTATCATCACTTTACAAAGGAAGATACTAGGGCAAAGAGAGAGTTAGTAACTTGCTGAAGATCACATAGCTAATAAAAGTCAGAGCTTGAATTCAAACCAGTAGTTTGACGCTAGAGTCCTGACTAAACTCCTGTACAAGGACAACAGCTTGGTGCACCAATTTCTGTCATGAGTATTATGCAAAAGCAAAAGATTAGTAATAATAGTAATAAACATGTCTGTAAATTCTATCTCCACCAATACTAAGAGATAGAATAGTATTATATTATACTATTTTATATCATGCTATAATATATTATATTTAAATGCACAAGGGTTACCAAAAGTAATCAAAATTAGTGCAGAAATCATAGGAAGTGAAGTGCTTCTGAAATCATGTTGGAGGAAGTAAAATGTGAGATCATGCAATGATGGCAGACCTGAAAAAAAGAACCAATCACAAAAATATATTCCCCCCTGTAAGTGAGCAGAGGAGTCATTCTAAAACCCTAAGCCAATATCATTTGCATGTAAGAAAAGCAGTGCAACCTGGAAAGACTCACAAGGAGATGGAGCAGACGGTTCACGGGGGAGGAAGTTCATAGTATAATGAAACAGCAGGTCCAAGAACATATTAACATAAAGGTGGGCCAAGATTTCTGAAAAGGAGTTGTCCCAGCATGGATCCACAGGTACTGTAGGGAAGCAGGTGGAAAAGGACAGCATAACTTACTGCCAAGGAACACTCACTAGAAAGTATTGCCATGGGCCAGATTAAAATAACTGAGATTTTACCATTTAAAAAAACAACAACAAAACAAACAAACAAAAACCTTAAAAAAGGACTGAAAAAAAAAAAAAAAACCACCACAAAGAAGAAACACAATAACCGAAAGAAAAAGATGGTAAGAAAGTGGGGAGAATTGAAACATGATCTGGCAGAACGTAGAGCAAAAACAGTAGAATAAAAATAACCACTAGAGGTTCAGACAGGAAATAGTAAGGAGCCCAAAGGAGAACATACACTGCAGTTAAGTACAGAGAGAGACCTACCTAAAGGCTCCAAAATAGTGACCAAAATAAAATAGAAAATTTTAAAAAATTGGGGATAAATGCTCTAAATATAACAGAAAGCAAAGGAGGTGCAACATATACATAATTGGAGTTTTGGAAAAGAAAAACAATGATGGAGTGGAACAAATATTTAAAAATATAATTCAAAGAGATTGAAAAAAAATTGTATGTATTATATGTATGTAAAGACATACCCATGCCAAGGGAAAGAACACCAGAATGGTCAACACTGAGATACAGCCTAAAGTTGTTGATCTCTAAGGAAGAGAAAAGAAAGCTCTGTACAACCAGATTATAAGGGAAAGTATCACTTTGGTTTCAGATTTTTCCACAGGAACATTTGATTCAAGACCTGCACAGCAGTACAAAGGCATAAAAATGCATTATAATGCCTCCATAATTAAATAATATAGAACAGAAAGAGGAATAGAACAGTCTAGACATAGACACTAAATACATAGGGAATGTAGAAAATAATAACAGCATCACAAAGCAGTGAGTGCATAGATTTTTCAACGTAAGGACTTGTGACCACTGAGTGGTCATCTGGGGGAAAAAATGAAAATGAACCCATACTTCAGATTTTTAATTAGGATAATTTAAAAATAAATTAAATAATTAAATGTGAAAAATAAAACCATGAAAATTCCAGAAGAAAACATGGAATAATTCCTTGAAAATGGAGTGGGAAAAATCCTCCCAACTCTAACTCAAAATTCAGAAGCTATAAAAGAAAAGATGGATAAACTTGCATAAAAATAAAAGACGTTGTACATAGCTAAAAAAAGAATGTAAGTAAAGTCAAAAGGCCAATGACTCACAGGGAAAACCTAAATTCAGCTTATATAACGAACAGCATATACAGAAAACTCTCATGAATCAATAGAGAAAAAGAAAATACATAGGATCAGTTTACAAAGAAGACTTATCAACATATGACAAGATGTCAGTCTCAATCTTAATAAGGAAATACAAATCACACTACACTGAAGTGGTTTGTTTTTATTTTTTTCCCTATTAGAGCAATTTAAACGTCTACATTTGATAATATATTCCACTACTGAGACTGTAAGGAGCGGATCTCTCATTCATTGTTGGTCAGAGTGCAAAGTTTTACTCTTGCAGGAGGCACTTCTATTATTTTAAAAATATTTACAGGTTTTTTTTTCCTTCTTTAGACTTCATTTCCAAGTGTCAGTTTTACTTTTATTTCATCATAAGCAAATGTTCAGTTCTGCCAAATACGTTTTCGACCTCTATTAAGATTGTCATGACTTACTCCTACAGTCAACGAGCAAGTAAATTAAAGTAATAGAGATCGTCTGATTCACACTTTCTTTTTGTATCCATCAGGCTAGAGTTGGGAAAATGGATCCCATGACTGCTGGTTCAAAAGTGAGAATTTAAATGGGTAACTGGTTACAAATGTTTTGGGAGAGCTGAAAGGGATGGCTGGGGATGTAGAAAAGATCAGGAGAGGGGAGGGACTAGCTGAGATCAAACAGGGAAATGATGGGTACCCTTCTGTCCTGAGATAAATTGTACTGGCTATGATGTAATAAATATTCTTTCAATACATTGCTGGATATATTTTGCTTATATTTTATTTAGGATTTTGATTTCTGTCTTGTGTAAAGCCAAGTGGAATTGGTGTGTGTATATGTGTGATTGTTCACTCTGGTGGCTTCTGGTAATAAGGTTATGCTCTATGCAGGGTCTGCAGAGTAAGTTGAAGATACTGTACATGGTTCTATGTTCTGGAATGTGAGAACCTTCTCTCTATTCAATTGTATTACTTTACAACTTATTTTTATTAAGTTGTTTATTACTTTTTAAACTAAATAAAAAAAGTTTCCCCAGTCTTTCCTTATATCTCCTTCCTCACTTTCATTGTGCGAGTGTGTACTTTCTTTTTTTCTTTCTTTTTTAAACTCAGGTCTCTTTTGTCCTGATTAGATTTGCCAGAGTTTGGATTATTGTATTGTTCTTTTGAGTTTTGAAATAAAACTTTAGTGTTGTTAGTAAAGTCTGCTTTTCTTTGCCTTTCCATGTAATTCTTTTCTGCTTTTATTATTATTTAATTCCTTTGAATTTAAGTTGTTGTTCACTTTCTGTCACCTTTAATTGAATACTTATTTCATTTATTATCACTCAATTTTATTTTAAGTTCATGCATCACAACTTCATTTTTCTCTGAATGCTGCTTAGTCAATGTCCCATGGATTCTGAGATATAAGACTTTCATTGTCATTTGTTTTGCACTAAATAATTTGCTACCCTCTTTTTGCTATGTAAATTTATAAAAATGTGAAATGTTTACACATACAGAAAATCCTGAAAACGATAAGTTTATGTATATGCTTACAACAAAACTTAAGTGCTAAAAGAGATCAGAATTTTGTCATACTTTCTTCATTTTATTTTTTATTTTTGAAGAAATGAAACAGTAGATAAAGGCAAACTCATCTTTTATTCTCATCCTTCTTTTGGTTAGATATGTATCATTCTATGTACTTTTAATATTTTTATGTAGCTCTAATCAAATGTACTATTATTTTGTATTTTAGTTTCCAAAATTTTGTCATATAGTTAACATTATTATGTATGATTTTTTCACTTAATATAAACATTTTTAGATTTATCGTGTATATAGCATTTTATCATATATAAAACATTTTTATATATCAATTCATATTAGTGGAACTAATTTATTTATTTAAACTGCTACGTAGTACTACTCAATTGTATTAGTAAAGCACTGAAGTTTTTACTACAAGACAGGTTGTTTCTCAATATGTTTTTATGAATTGTGTGACAATAAACATTCTTTTGTATGCTTTCTTATGCAGTGATACCAAATATTCTCTAAGAAAGTTGTTTAAAAATAAAATTGCTTGATAATAGAATATTTCTAAATTAAGGTGTATTCAATATTGCTAAATTTTCCTCAAGAAGTTTTATCAGTTTCTACTTCCACCAGCAATTCTCACTGTCTTATACTCTCACCAGCATCTGATATTGTCACTTTATATTTTGCTAAACTTTTCTTTTTTTAAAGATTTCATTTTTAAGTAATCTCTACACCCAATGTGGGGCTCAAACTTAAAACCCTGAGATCAAGAGTCACATGCTCTACCGACTGAGCCAGCCAGGTGCCCCAAATTTTGCTAACATTTTAAATTTCCACCCAGATTTCTTGTTCTGTAGATTGCTTATTAATTCCTTTGTTAATTTTCCTATAGGTCTCAGCACTTTTCTTAATGATTAGTAGGTATTCTTTTACCTTCTATATTCAAATGGTTCACTAATTATACTGGTTATAAATACCTTTTTTCATAAATGACTTTCCTTTTCATTGGTTATCATTTACAAATTCAAGATTTTAATTTCATTTGAAGTCCTATTTAACACATAGGTCTTCATTAGATATATATATTTCATGTCTTGTTTAAGAAATCATTTCGTGGGGTGCCTGGGTAGCGCAGCCGTTAAGCGTCTGCCTTCGGCTCAGGGCATGATCCCAGCGTTCTGGGATCGAATCCCACATTGGGCTCTTCCACTGGGAGCCTGCTTCTTCCTCTCCCACTCCCCTGCTGTGTTCCTTTTCTCGCTGGCTGTCTCTGTCACATAAATAGATAAAATCTTAAAAAAAAAAAGAAATCATTTTGTACTGTAATGTCATGAAGTTATGGTAAATATTTGATAGTTTTACTTCCTTTTTTAAAAAAAGATTTATTTATTTATTTATTTAAGAGACAGAGAGAGAGATAGAGAGAGCATGAGTGGGATGGAGGGGCAGAAGGAGAGGAAGAAGCAGACTCTCCCCTGACTAGGGAGCCTGACGTGGGGCTCCATCCCAGGACCCCAAGATCATGACCTGAGCCAAAGGCAGATGCTTAACTGACTGAACCATCCAGGCGCCCTGATAGTTTTACTTTCTATTAGAAGTATTTATTATTAAAGTATGTACTTATTAAAAACACAATGCATTATTAGATCTTAATCTTCCTGAGATAAATCTCAGTGTATGGTGTGAGGTAGAAATCAAATTTTGTCCTTTTCTGTATGAACAGTCGATTGTCTCTGACTTTTATTGAATAATTGGTGCTTTCTCCGCTGATTTATAATGCAGTTTCTGCCACATAGAAAAAATTTCATTTATATATAGATTGGTTTCTTTACTATATTTTCTGTACAATGGAATATTTGTTTATCCTTGTACTAATTTCTCCCTGTTTCAATTACTATGGCTTTAAGGTAAGTCTTGATATATAGTATAGAATATCCTCTACTTTTGTTCTTGAAAATTGTCCTGGATGTTCTTTGCGTTTTATTATTTCATATGAATTTTAGGATCAGTTTATCAATTTTTGTGACAAATATTTTTAGAGTTTTGATTAGAATTCATATAATTTGTAGATTAATCTAGGAAAATTTTGCAATATTGATTCTTCCCACGTATCTCTTTTTACTTATGTTTTCTATTGTGACTTTCACAAATTTCACCATGAAGATCTTTTTCATCTTTTGTTTTATTTCTTTTTTTCCCCATTAAAAAAAAAGATTTATTTATTTATTTTAGAGAGAAAGAGAAAGGGAGGGAGGGGCAGAGGGAGAGAGAAACTTAAGCAGACTCCATGCTGAGCTCAGGGCCCAACTCGGGCTGGATCTCATGATGCTGAGATCATGACCTGAGCCAAAACTGAGAGTCAGACACTTAACCAACTGAGCCACGCTGGTGTCCCTGTTTCATTTATTTCTAAATATTTTATTGTTGTTGTTGTTGGGGCACATATTATCTCAGTAAGTCACCATATTTAATTATCATCTGAAGGAAAGAGAAGAGCAAAGCATGCTGATATTGGAGGAAATGCAGTGACACTAGATGAAACTATCACAAGCTAGATCCCAAGACCTGACCTTGGAAGCCCATCTGCATTGTACCCACTCGCCTTCCCCACGTTTTCCATAAACTCTTTTTTCTAGCTTACATTTTGCCAGGCATAGCATCCTGTGATGGAAACCAAGAGATAATGACTATCATGATGAAGAACTCCGGCTGGCCCAGACCCACCACCCAGACCAATTTGAGCTCCACCCCCAACTCACACCTGTGCAGATGGACCATGGAGTGACTAACATATGTTAACCTCATTATAATGCTAAAATCTCTGCCCAAAGAGGAGCACAAGCCTCATTTACGTAACATATAGTATATGTATAGGCATGTTTCCTTAAGGTACATGAGTGACCTTAGGTCTAACTCTACATGCAATGACAAGGCTCCCCCTTCTGAATATTCATCCTAACCCTAAATAAAAGGAACCCATTCACCCTTGTTCAGGAAGGTAAAACTTTGGAAGTCTTTCTCTGGAATCTCCTTATTTGTTGCAAATACATTTTCCTTTGTGTGACAACTCTACCTTATGTAGCTTCTACCTACAATTCACCAAGAAGCAAACTCATGTTAGTCCAGTTAAAAACCTTCTCAAGTAAAGTGGCTACAGAGCTGTTGCAGTGTCTAAATCAGGGGAGGGATGACGAGCTATGCTTGCCAACATATATTTGACTCCAGACCACCAGCACCTAATTAGAGAGCTGGTAGAACTCACACGTATTCAGAAGGGCAGCTGGTATTTGTCACCTCATCTGAAACTAGCTGGCTTGAGTGTTCAGAGCAATAGCAATGGCTGAAATGAAGAACACCATGGCCAACCCATTGCAAAAGACTGACACTGATGTTTATCATGCAATAACAATGGCTCTCATTTTCTAAGGTGGCCAGAGATTGATTTTTATGTGTACCATACATATGGCCTTAGATGTCAAATCTCAAAAACCAAGCTCCATATTAAAGCACTAAGCTCCTACAGAAAGTACGGTGGCTTAGTGGGAGGATTATGGGAAGAGGGGACAGAATTTCGACATTCTTGACATAACACATTTTATTGCCTCTCAGTTGCATGAGAAGTACCTGAGCTTCTGTGGTTCAAAGGAATTTTACAAATTTGCTTTCATGCTCCTTTCTTCCAATTTAAAGTAAAATCCCTATGTTTTACATTGTTGGCTCGGGTTTATTGATATTCTTTTTGATGCAAAGTTATTCCGCTATAGCACACCTACAAAATATTGAAACTTAAAGTGTGTGCAAGTAACTGCGGCACAATTGACTAGGAAATGAAGGAAATTTTGGTAACAAGCAATTTAAGCTCATTCACACACACATACACACACACACCTTCTCCCGTACACATTCCTATCAGCCTTTCACTTAAAAAATGTTCACATAAGGATTTTAATATTCTGTTAAGTATCTTTAGAAACCTACTTTATGAATATTTAAAGGAAATATTTGCCAGGTTACCTAGTATTCCTTTTATTTTGGGGATTTTTAAAAAGATTTTATTTATTTATTTGAGAGAGAGAGAGAGAGAATGAGAGAGAGCATGAGGGGGGGAGGGTCAGAGGGAGAAGCAGACTCCCTGCTAAGCAGGGAACCCTATGCGGGACTTGATCCTGGGACTCAATCCTGGAACTCCAGGATCATGACCTGAGCTGAAGGCAGTCGCTAAATCCAACTGAGCCACCTAGGTGCCCCCTAGTATTCCTTTTAGATTACCAATTCCTTCAGGGCCCCAAATCCATCTTTCGTATGGTCTGTAAACCCACATCATGCCTAATGTAGGCAATACATGAAATACATTCCCAACGCCCCTAATGTTCAAAGTCCATAACAATAGAGAAAGTTCCAAGTGTTTATAAAAGCTCCAGATATCAGTACTTTTATGTTGCATTCTAAACTCCTTGTTGTTCCACATCGGGCAACAAGCAGAATGAGATATAGAATTGGAACAGACTCATTGCTGATGTCATAAAAATTTCAAATACAAATGTTGAGCAAAAAGCAAAATTTCAAAGAACTTCAGCTTCCTCCATTAATGAAAGGTTTACATAATTTTAATTTCCTCTCCTTTAACCAAGGCCACTGTAATGTTTGTGACAGAGATTTCTTTTTTCCTCTGAAGAAGTGCCTTGGGACCCATATGGTACAAACAAGACCCAATGAGAGTGAGAAAGTAAGCATCAAAGTCTCAAGCAAGCAAGGGGCTGAGGAAGAGATTTTTAAGCCAAAACACAATGCATGAGCAGTTATACAGAGCAAGGAGGCAAAGGAAGAGAATGGAGGAAGCAGTTTCATCATCTACTAAAAGCTCAATAAACAGAAACTGATAGTGAGAAGCTGGTGTAGAAAGGCAACAAGGAACAGACTTCAGAAAATGCTTTAAATGTGTATTGAAATGTTAGCTTGCTTCTCCTGGTCTTTTAATTTAATTTACTTTGAATTTATACACAACGAAATTCATTTTTTGTGGTATGCTTCTCCTAAATTTCTATATATGTCAATAGTGTCTACAGGTAAGTGCAGTCACCTCTCCGAATTGTCATAGGTGAGTGAACACGCGCGGGCGCGTGCACGCACATGCACACGCACACACACACCCGGCAACCTTCACAAAATGTCATGGGATTTTCTGGCCCCTACACACAAAAGACCAGAACATGCATTGAAAAGAGGACAATAGCGATCTTGTTAACATTCTAGAGATCTCCAAGGGCATAGTAAGATTGTCCTGCCCCAGAGACCCTTCCCATTGTCCCAGTGACAGCAATTTAATATGCAAGCAGTGCGAAAACTCAGCACCTGGCTCCATTCGAATCACTGTTTTGATGACTTACACTTTAAGGTTTGCTGGGACGACCAGTCACTAAGATTTGTTCCACTGGGATAAATATTAGTGAGTTAAAATTCTCTACCTTTTTCATTAATTCCCTATCACGAAAGACTATCCTACTAATCTGAAAAGAGGTTATCTCCAGGAGGCTTTGGAGGGGAGTTTTGTAATGGTTTGGATTGAAAGCTTGCATCATGTCATTATTTTTTTTTATATAACTCTGCACAGTCATAAGCAAAAATATTGTGATGGTCTTATCAGAAATTCCACGGTTAAGTTATTTCCAGATAAATAATGTAAATGATGACATATTCCCTTTTCATTTATGAGAATATGATCTTCTTAGAGACTGAATTAAAAGACTTTGGAAGGTATAGGGGAAATTTCTATCCATTTATACTCAGAATAAGGCTCTTAGGCACCATATAATGTACAAGTGAAAAAAGAGGAAAAGATGTCCCCTTGGTATTCATCCATTTTGTTCCAAATAAAATGAGAATTGAAAATGGCGTATATATGACTTGAAATGGCGTATATATTGGCATTTTATTCCCTTTCTAATGCCGAGACACAAAGTGGAGTGGTGTGGGACTTCGTGTAGCAATGAATACAGAAATTGACTTTTTAATAGAAGATTGGTAAGGATGCCATTCTTTTATCTATGCAGCACTGAAGACACAGTGGCTGGGTCAATGTATATTAAATGATTTGAACAACACTGTTTGACTTTGAGATGTGGTGTTATTTCACTAAGTGCTGCCCTAGAGATCTTTTTTTCCCAAAGAGATGCAGTATTTGTTTATATTTCCCAAATAATGTTGTGTTTTAATTTGGCTTATTAATATATAGAATGAGATTTCTTACTCTACCCTGCTGACTACCACATCTTCCTAAAATTCAACTAGGATCACCCAAAGGGATGAGGTCTGTCCCCCAGCCATCTATACCTTACAGGGAGAAGAGGACTCACTTACGACAACATCTCCAGGAACATTTTTGTTGAGTGAAACTCTTACAATTTTCTGGGTGAAAGATCCTGTCTACATCCCCCTGTAATACTACCAACAACTTACATTTGCATGGCAAGAAGCTGATTTTCCCTGTATTGGGAAAAAGAGGCTCAAACGGTCTGGATTCACCAGCTGTTAAACATACAGATTAGCATTAGACCTGAGTGAAGAGTCTTGTGCAAGCCAACATTTTTCATACAGCTCTAATGAGCCCCGATTGTATTGGTAAGCCTTGACCTCTCAAACTCTCAAGTTTGCCCCAGCGTAGGAGACATCCAGGAAATTGTGAATTCAGGTTAACTCTCCTGTAAACACAAGTGAACTATTGGAGCAGCCCCAGCTAAATCTAGGAAACTGACTAGGGAATTGTGTGGTTTTAAGTACTGTCTTGTGTCAGTGGATATCTCAGAGATGGCTTCTGGGAATGCATTTAATCAACCTTTTATCCCCGCTTATATGAATGGGGCCTATACTATATGTCTGAATGAAATTTTGATTGTGAAATCTTTGGGGTGTACAATACAGTTATGTTCTACTTTCTATGCAGCAATACATGGTAAATGTTATTGAACACATGATTAATAACTTATAAATGTTCACTGAACACAGGGTGGTGGTTTTCACTGAAGTGTCTATTGTCCATCGAGAATTGAGTTTGGGTCAGACATCACTGAACGTAGCCAGGAGACTATATTTTTCTACTGCAAAGACAAAACATAATGTAGCCTCAAACCAATAAAGAAAGCTTGACAACAAGCCTATTCCAAATTTCCTCTGCTTCTTTACAAATTTTATCTTCATCCACATGAAAATGTTGTTAATGACTGACAGGGTGGTCTACATTTTAACTTCAGTCCTTTATATCTCTCAGACAGAATGTCATTGACATCATCGGATAAATCGTTAGCTCCATGAAGTTAGCATTTATTCAATGAACATAGATTGCTTGATATTGTCACCAAAAGCCTGATGAGTGAATGAGTGTATAAATTAACAGTGTCCAATTTCTTTACAAATATTGTCAGATTCCAAGCTAAAGCTACTTTTGCTAATATGAACATTTGACTCGAGTAGGGGGAGAAGTTCAATGTCACTTGTTCATAGCCATTGAAAGTAAGCAAAGCCAAGTGACGCTCACGTCACCTGACATGGGTTGCAGGACTTTTTTTTCTGAAATAAACATTTGAGGTTAGGACATGGACTTGGCAAGGAAATGTGAGATCCTGGTTCCAAGAAGCGTCACTATTTCTCTTTTCGATTCCCTTTCAAAGAAAGATCATCAAATTATTTCAAAATCCGGTTTTGAAGCACAAGTTATATTAAAGGGTCTATAAATCTGGACTCCACATGGATGTGGCAACCTCACAGCAGTAAACACACAGGAAGGTGAAATGTCATTTGATTTGGTTTAAGGCAGTTGGAAAAGATCACAGCCTAAAGAAGGAGGTGCGACTGACTATTGATACGTCAACAGAGGTTGGAGAAAATCCTGACCCTATTGGATCCTCTCACAGAAAACTGCTTTAAAACTTGAAGGCTTTTAAACTTTTTTCTTTTTTTATCCAGTCCAATGAGCAGATTAGCTAGCAAACGCCCACCGCCTGAAAATGTAAAAATTAATGGACTTATAAAGATTCCACACTGAATGGAGAGTTACTGAAGAGCATAGCCAGTGGCTTGGCAGTAGATTCCTTCCTGAAAAATCCTAAAGGCATCTAAGAAAAAATCTTAAATGCCACCTACCTTTCTTTTAAAGGTAAGGTGCACTATTGAGTAAAAACACCCCAGCAGGGCATACGTGTCTAAGGCTAACATTAGATTTCACGTTCAAATCAACAGCCAAAAGGCTGGTGACAGTGAGACCCCAAACGACAAGTTAATATTAAAACCATTGTTTATTTAGGCCTAAGAATTAATGGTTTGAAGAACAACAAAAATTATATAGCTGGAGATAACTGATTAACAAGAAAATCATTACAAGGCCACTAGACTGAGAGTCCAGCAGCCTGAGTTATATTCATGCTTAATTGAAGGAAGCCACTTTGTCTGTTGGGGCTGAAAGTGCGTGCTTGTCCTAAATTCTATGGTTCCGTGAAGAAGCCAAGAGAAAAATAAACTTGTTTAGACATTTCCAGTGGAAAAGGTAGATGGCCACTTCGGGAGTCTGAGGGTGGCAATTAGAGTTCTCAGAGAAAGGATCAATTTTTATATCTATATCTATATCTTGTATAGCTATATCCAATATATATATAATATATAAATAGCATGTGTGTATTATATACAGATATTATATATGTGTGCATATTATGTATGTATGTATAACATACACGTTTATTATATTTTGTATTATATATGATGTATACATACAAATATGTATTTAGAGAGTATTATTGTAAGGAATTGGCTCATGCAATTATGGGAGCTGGCAAGTCTGAAATAAGTAGGGGAGCTGGCAGGCTGGGAATTTGGGAAGTTGATATTGCAGTCTTGAAGCCAAATTCTTCCTTCTTCAGGAAACTTTGATCTTTGCTCTTAAGGACTTCAGTGGGTGGAAGGAAGCCCACCCACTTATTATCTTATCAAAGATAATCTGTTCTCCTCAAAGTCTACTGATCTAAATGTTAATCGTACCTAAACAATTTCTTTCTAGCCACATGTAGACGGTGTTTGATCAAACGTCTGGCCATCACAGCCTAGCTAAGCTGATAGATAAAATGAACATCATTGTAAGCGTCTAGAGGTTTGCCGGAAGACTATTTCAAGAGACGATCTTGGTGAATTCAGTCCCAGGCAATGGCCTCATCTTCATCCCATAAGATTTAGAAACCTGATCTTGTCAACCCCTTGAGAGACGTCTGCTTTTCAAACTAAGATGCACAGTAACAAATCTCATATGACTGAGATTTAAATGGTAATGCCGATGTTTGAGAACCTGAAGTACACCTATCATGGAAATGAAAACGCTTGCATTGGCATGACTAGCATATTCTCTTTGTATCGATACATCTACTTAAGAAGCCAGGATGTAATCAAAAGTTTGCTTACTGAACAAGGAATCAGGGCAAGGAAGTAGACAATTCAAATGTTTAATAGCATAAGGTTAAGGCAGGTTAACGTATTCGCTTCCACAACAGGAATATTATTGCTAGTCGGGTTAGAATGAGTCTAGATATTTGTTTCTGCCAAGCACTCTGCTTTCCTGGATAAGACTCAGGGATACTGAAAGCACTTTTCTAGACTTGCAAAGCGGATAGCTCCCATTTTGGTTGGTACGTTTTTTATATTAATATATTTTATCATGTTAAATTAAGTTTTACAAGTCTGGTAATTCATTCTATTTCTTTGAGATGACCCTTTTTTTCCTGATATATTTTTTCAATCTTCAGAGTTCAATATTGTTCTGTAATTATTATGATTTTGGTCCTGGTATCATTTACCAATAATACTTAGTATTTATCAAAGAATAGAGGAACGGACAATTGAAAAACATTTCAACTCTAAACTTAAAGTCAGGGGCGCCTGGGTGGCTCAGTTGTTAAGCGTCTGCCTTCGGCTCAGGGCGTGATCCTGACGTTATGGGATCGAGCCCCACATCAGGCTCCTCTGCTATGAGCCTGCTTCTTCCTCTCCCACTCCCCCTGCTTGTGTTCCCTCTCTCGCTGGCTCTCCTCTCTCTGTCAAATAAATAAATAAAATCTTTAAAAAAAAAAAAAAACTTAAAGTCACAGCTACATTCTAGAGGAGAGAGGACTAACATTGGCTTTGGACGGGACTAGGTTCACATCTTTGTTACAAACTCCCTCACTGTAAGATGAAGATAATGAAATTTAATATACGGGATTATTTTGATGATTGAAATGGGATGACATATACAAAACCACCAGTAAACATTTACTGGCATAGAAGAGGTGATTAGTAACCAATAATTGTCTGAATTTGCTTCTTCATCTGCTCCCTTGCCCTCAACTTTGTACATATTTGAAGATGGAGAATGGGGGGAGATATTTTGTCTTTTATCTAGCATCAGGATGCAAACATTTAGCAGAGACAGAGCCATTGTGCATAACAAAGGTCATGAGACCTCCACTTCAGTTCTTGTAAATTCTAGACAAATGGGCGATGAGTAAATAATGGACAATCTTGAGTCATGCTATGATGTGAGGCATATCTGGGTGGTTAAGGACAACAAGTGAGCAGGCCTGTGTCTGACATAGATGACTGGCCTAATGAAGAATGTTGAGGCTCAGCTTTCTGGAGTGGACCCTGCTGGTCTTCAGCTAGATTCCTGTACCAGTGCCCTTTGGCTTCCAATAGTCCCCTGTGAATGCTCTTTTTCTTCCATAGCCTGGGGCTGCTGCAAAGGCTCTGCCCTAGGAGGGAAGGCGAGAAGTACCAGGGAGTTAAACTCTTTGGAGGGAGACTGACTGCACTCTTGCCTCAGATTGGGATCATTCTTTACATTCCAGAGCCCCTCTGGAGGGCTCAGGCAGCATTTACCCTGTGCCAAGACTGCCTGGGGTATGTATTTGTTGACTCTGTGTCCTGTCCCCTCACTGTTGTTGTTGTTTTTCTGGGAGCATTTCCTTACTAAATCACTTGCTCATGAGTCCTCCTCTGAGAAACTGACCTTCCCCACCCCCACCTCTGAAACATCCGACAGGACTTTTTCTTCACCCTGAGTCTAGCGCAATGTGCTTGACACAACAGATCAATCAATGTGTAAGGTTGGCTGTGGACCAACCTTATAGCGGGTAAGCGATATACTGATGTACGTTGTCATTGACATATGATGGAGATGTCGTCCATTTATTTATTATTCCATTATATTCATAAAAACAAGCATGGCTTCTCTTTCATCAGTTACAAGTGGGTGATTCTATGTTTGACCTCAGGGTATTTGTCACCTCAGAGTTGGTTTTTTCCTATAACATAGATTGTGAAAATATGTTAGATTTCTCAGAGCCACCAGGACTGATTAGCACCTTTAATTAATAGATGATTTTTATAGTTAATGTGCAAAAATATTACATTTAATATTTTAAACTTTAAGTACAGTCTCTTTTTCTGTCAAAGTAGAATGCTTCGTTTTTTCAAGGAAAAATAATTCGTTTGGCTACCAATTAAAAAAAAGACAGAATTCTGATTGAAGGATTAATTTAAAATTAAGTAATCTAGATGGATGAAATGAGGCCCCTACTAATGGAAAGGGAACTCTTCAGTATAATTATTTACTTTTTCCAAGAAACCTCACTCCCTGCTTGAATAAAAACACGCATGCGTGCACAGGGGCAAGCAGCACGATGCAGGAGGTGTTAAAGGACATGTGTTCCTGGTTATAAATGCCACGCGCCTAAGTGTCTACAAAGCAGGTCTTCCTAACCCTTCTTCAGCCTCCTCAGGCAGAAGGGAGCTTTCTTCCTTCCCAACATTTCCACATTTGCCTTTCTTGAGGCATGTGGTGTGCTTAGCCTGGAGATATGCGTGTTTCCAACTAGTCTTATCCTTAAACCCAGCCTGTGGGCTTCTTGAGACCGGCTGAAACAAATTCATGTCCCTCACCACATTTTAAAAGGTCCTTTGCACATTGGAATCACTCATAACTCAGTAAATTAATTTTTTTCTGGGCTCTGGGGTGGCTCAGTCGGTTAAGCATCTGCCTTTGGCTCAGATCATGATCCCAGGGTCCCGGGATCAAGCCCCACCTGGGGCTCCCTGTTGAGCAGGGAGCCTGCTTCTCCCTTTCCTCCCTTCTTGTGTTCTCTCTTGCTATCTCTGCCTCTCTCTCTCAAATAAATAAATAAAATCTTAAAATTTTTTTCTTCTAATTATAAAAATAATACCTGCTCTTGTAGAAAAAGAAATTACAGAAATTTTTAATGGACACTAATAAAACTACTCACTATCTGATCACCCAGAGAAAACTGTGAATATTTTATGACAGGTATTTCTTTTGGAGAGTTTTTTCTCTATATACATTATACATACCTACGAACACAGTTAACTGTTGGAGAATTATTTTTTTTAACTGTATATTGTAAAAATAATTTGGCATCTGACTTTTCTAATTTAATATATCATTAGAATTTCCTATTACTTTATTCTGCAAAGTCATGACTTTTATGTGTTATTTGTGATTCCATCATATTGCTATATCATAATTTATTTAATCTTCCCAATATATTCTGGACTTTTACATTGTTTCCAATATTTTGCTCTTATAAATGTTATAAATAATGCTGTAAGAATAATAACAAACACTCTTGAATATATGAATATAACCCTAGAAGTAAATGAATATAAGCATAGAAATACATTATTTTTGGAATATTTGTACCAATTTATTTTCTCATGAATAGTGAGAGAAAGTATTACACAATCCCGTCAACAACTATAGGCAGTGTCATTAACAAAACCAAACAAAACTTCAATTTCACAGATGAAAAATGCTACCTTGTTATTTGCTTTTAATTTGCATTTTAGAAGAGAGGTAAAGATTAATTATTTTCACCTTTTTCTATTGGCGATTTAGAGTTTCTCCTAATGATTTGTAGGGTTCAATATGGTGAAGATATTAATGATTCGTTTTATACATTACAAATGTTTTTGTTATGTGTGGTATACTTAAAAACAGTACATACATACATATATGTGTGTATATATGCAGCTTAGAGAAAAATAATACAATGAACACCCATGATTCCCAAACTCAACCTTAAAATATAGTAAGTGGCCAGTATCTTAAAGCCCCATTTATGGTTCCTTCCTTATCACTTTCCCCTTCTCCCCACCCCATGGGTATCTATTAACTTGAAATTTGTATACTTTGTTCCCTTGCTTTTTTATAACTTAAAAATATTTGGATGCTAAACATCATGTTTTTTCATTTTGCCTGTGTTCGTGCTTTATATGCATGAGATAACACTGTATGTACTGTGGCTTATTATTAATTTAGTTTTCACTGTCTTTTTTTCTTTTTTTAAGATCCCTCCATGCTAATACATGGAGCTGAGGTTCATTTATTTCCATTGCTTCTTATTATTTCATTGACACACATTTGGAATATTTACATTGTTATGTTATTATAAACAGTGCTGTCAACACATGCCATCCCTGTGCTTTTCAGCTGGAGTACACGCCCTGGCATCTTTCTAGGGATATGACAAAACATGGGATATTGTGCGGGCCCCCTTATATGCTTCTGTACATCTATATTCGGCAAAACCACATTGCTCTTCAAGCAAATTGTACCAATTTATATTCCTTTCAGCAATGTCCAAGGATTTAAGTTGCTCTATATCTTTGCTATAGAGTTGCTGTCCAACTATTTCATTTTTGCCAAAGTAATGAGTTCGCAATGGTATTTTATTGTGATTTCAATTTGTATATGTTGGACGTATACAAATGTTTCCTCTTCTGTGTTCATGTCCTTTGAATATTTTTCTGTTGTGTATGTTTTCTTATTGATTCGTATAAGATCTCCACCGATTCTGAGTAATCATAACTAAATAATTGTTACATGTTTTGCAAATATCTTCTTCCAGTTTAAGGCTTGTCTTTTTCCTTTTTCTATGTGTCTTTTTTGTCTTCATATGCCTTTTCTGAACAGAAAATCTTAATTTTCATACAGTTGAGCTCTCCATCCTTGTGGTTGCAATTGTTAGGATTCATGCTGGTTGTGTTTGGCTTAAAATATCTTTCTTTATTCTAAGATTATAACTATATCTTCCTATATCATCCTTTGAAATACTATAATTTTTATCTGCTCAGTTAAGTCTTTAGTTCACCTCGAGTTTATGTTTGTGTATGGTTTGAAGAAGTGAGCCATTTAAAAAATTTCCAGTGATTAACATTTGCTCCAACACAATTGACTGAGTAGCCTCCCCACTGACCTACATTTCTGCCGTATTTTTCCAGCATATTTTGGATTTCTACATGTACATATAGATATGTCTACTTCTGGGCACTGTGTTCCGTTCTTGTTGCCTATTTGTCCTCACCTCCTTCAATTCCACATGGTTCACCTTTTCAACCTTATAACTAGTTTTGCTATTTGGTAGGACAACTTCCATTGCCTTGGCCTTTTTTTACTCTTCCATATAAATTTATAAATCATCTTGTCAAACTTCCAAAAAACAAAAAGCAAAACATCCAAACCTATAGGAATTTTATTTTTTAAATTTATTTATTTTGAAGATTTTATTAATTTATCTGACAGAGAGAGTGAGCACAAGCCGGGGGAGTGGCTAGCAGAGGGAGAGGGAGAAGCAGGCTCCCCACTGAGCAGGGATTCCAACATGGGGCTCGATTCCAGGACCCTGGGATCATGACCGGAGCGAAGGCAAACGCTCAACTGACTGAGCCACCCAGGCGCCCCCCATAGGTATTTTAATTTGAATTGCTGAGCTTTTAGCTCAATTTAGGAAAAATGGACTCTAACTCTTTCCATCCATGAACAATGTGTTCATCTCCATTTATGTTTTCCTCAATTTTCCTGCTTTCTGCATCAAGGTCTTACAAACCTCTGGGTCAGATTTATTCCTAGGTGGCTTATTTTATTTTATTGGTATGATAAATCTCATCTTTTTTTTAGATGTCCTTTCTGTTTGTTGCTTATGTCTATTGATCTTATATTTGTCAAATTTACCAAAGTTTCTTGTTAATTCCATTATCTGGGTTATTTGCGGGCTTTTTCATAGGTGATCATACTATCTACACATAATATTTTCAATTCTCAGAATTACTTTGAAATTTAATTATCATTTTATAATTGCTTAAGACATATACCTGGGTCCAGGTTAACCTCCAAAACAAGGAATATTTGGAGAAATCTGTCCTTCTTTTGTCCACATATATGCCTTTTAGTTTATCTTTCTATTTTTCATTCTATTTCTATTCTTACATTCTTAGCTAAATGATAACATACTATATTCACTTTCCTACACCTTGCTCTTTTTCTTCACAAAATATCCTGGAGATCATTCTATAGGTGCACATAGCGATGCCCCTTATTCTTTTTAGAAGCTGTACAATGTTCCACTGTGTGTATGTATCATAGTTTATTTAACTAGTCTCTAATGGATGGATATTTGAAATTTTTTTGTCTATTAATTTTTAAAAAGACTTATTTATTTATTTGAGAGATAGAGAGAGAGCGAGAGAGAGCATGAGTGGGAGGAGGAGGGAGAAGCAGGATTCCGCCCCCCACCAGACGGAAGCCCTACATGGGGCTGGATCCCAGGACTCTGGGATCAGGACCTGAGTCAAAGGCAGACGCTTTACCAACTGAGTTACCCAGGCTCCCTTATTAATTAGTTTTTTTTTTTAATGAATAGCTTTGTGTAAAACCTTTTAACATTTTTGCAAGTGCATCTTTGAGGACTAATTTCTTGTAGTAGCATTCACTAGATAAAGAACATGTGCATTTATAATTTTGTTTGATAGGGCCAAATTCCCTCTATAGGGTCCATATCATTTTGTATACCTCCAGCAATATATGGGAAGGCCTGTCTCCCCACAGTCTCCCCAACAGAGTGCTTTGTCAAACATTTGGGTTTTGCTAATCTGATATATGAGAAATAATATCTCAGGGTAATTGTAATTTGAATTCTTTTGACATGAGCAATGGTGTAATATTTTTCCCTTTGCTTTGGAATTCTGTGGTTTCATGGAAATATTTCTAAGTGTGGCTTTTCTGTTATTCATTTTGTCTGTATTTCACTGTATTTCATTGGATTTCTGAATTTCATAGAGATCTTTCACCAATTCTGGAATATTCTTGACCATCTGCATTTTTGAATTTTGAATTTTTATTAATTTTTTCCTCTCCGAAAGAATAAAGTGTTTTTGACTTTCTCAATCTCTCCATATTCCCTAAGCTTTGTTTTATATTTTCTGACTGACTCTGTGCTGCATTCTAGATATTTCTCCCTCTTCTAGTTCATCAATTCTTTCATCAGCTGAGTCTAACGTGCTATTTACTTCATTCAACGATTTTCTGATTTGTCTCCCTGGTCAGGTTTGATCAAGTCTCTTCTTCTTTAACTGTATTCTCAAGCCTCTCTTTTATTTCTTTAAACGTGTTAATCCACTCATGTTCTGTATAATTCCAATATCTTTCATCTGTGTGGCTGCAATTCTGTAGGATGTTTTACTGTGGATTTTTCATCATGGTGATTTGTTTCCTCATTTATTTATCTTTTTAGTTGTGAGATGACTCTCATTGGGACTTTATCTGTAAAATGTTTTGAAAACTGAATTCTAACAAGTGTTGCACCAGTAATGATTCACATTTGCTCTGTCCGGTGCCTTGAAGCCACTCTAACATCAGTTTTTTGATTTGGATTTTTCAGGCCACAAAAGCAGTGTGAACTCTAGCCCCAAACAAAGCTTATAATTAGGAATCTTTAGGGGACATGTGTCCTTCTCTTTACCTTTGTCCTGAGCTAAAGGTGAAATTAGCAAGCCTATTTCCAGGGCTGGTTTTTCCCCTACTTCATCCATTGAAGGTATCACTTTGCAGGGGTGCTGCATTTTTAAAGTTTCTGATCCAGATCTCACTCCCTACTCTGGCAGCAGGTTTTTTCTTTCTCCCCTTGCTAATGTGCCCTTTTAAAACCCAGGTCGTAAGCCACCAGGAATTGGCAGATTCCTTAGGGAATCTTGGGTTCTGGTGGATTTTTTTCTTATTCATTTCTGACTTCCAGTTGTTTACTTTATTATATCTTAAACTTGTTTTCGGAAAGTCATTTTTAAAGCGTACTTTTGTATCTTTTTTTTTTTTTTAAAGAGAGAGAACGCGCACGAGTGTGTGGGGGGAATGGATGGGGGGAGGGGCAGAGAGAGAGGGAGAGAGAGAATCTTAAGCAGGCTCAGCCCAGCACAGAGCCCAACCTGTGGCTCCATCTCACTACTCTGAGATCTTGAGCTGAGCTGCAACCAGGAGTCAGTCACTCAACTGATTGAGCCACCCAGGTGCTCCACTTCTGTATCTTTTTATTAAAGAATAATATATACACGAAAAGGGAGCAACTTGTAAGTGTATAGCATGATACAACCTTACACTGAACACATCTCTATCAGCACTGGGTAGACAGTTCATTACCATCTCTCCAGAGGCTCCGCCTGCACCTCCTTCCAGTCACCGTGGGATATGACACAGCAATAAGCTTAAGTGACTGCAACTGTCCATGACACCCACATGATCTCACAGACACAACATTGAACAAAAGGGGCCTCGTGTAGGAGAGTGCAGGCTGCGTCATTCCGTTTATGCGAAATTCAAAAGCAGACAAGCCAAAAGAGTTACTTTTGGAAATAGACTCCTGGGGTTATATTTTGAGATAGAAAAGTTTTAAATTTTCCATAGCGAAATCTACTGATTTTTCTCCCTATGTTGTATATCCCATTTTCCTTTGAGGAAGGTGAGACAGCTGTGTTCCTGCAACGTCTTCTAGGTTTTATGATAAATAAACGTTCTGAGGTCTGTTTTGGTTTCATTCATGTACTGTAATTTTCAGTTAGTCAATTGTTCCAGAATAATTTATTGATATGGTCTTTCTGGGTTGTGCTATCATCATCATTTTATTGTTTGTTCAAGCACCAATACATTACTGTCTTGATTATCAGAGCTTTATATGATATACTTTTTAATATATATTAAGGCGTGTTCCACCTTATTATTCCTGTTTTTCTTTCTTTCTCTGGTTATTCCTGGCATTCATATTTTTTTGGTGACCATTAGAACTATAGATCCTCCCCTAATATGCCATTAGGATAGCAATTAGAAGTACATAATCTCTATAAGTAATTTGAATAGATTTAAAACATTCAGCTCTCCAATAAAGGAATATGGATCATTTTTCCATTTATACATTTCCTTATGTCTATCGGTGATGTTGACACACCGCACTGCATTGTGTGTTTACTGTGAATTTACTGTTATAAATGGGCTCTATTTCAACATTACATTTTCTTACATGTTAATATGCTAGTATATAGGACAATTATTGATCTTTAAATATATTTGTTTTGTTCTCAGTCACCCATCTATTCATTTTATGTTTTTTATAATAGTTTTCATTTGATTCTTGTTTATTTTCTAAGTCACATATATATATTTATATATAATATATATTATGATATATTTTTGTTATGATAAATTACATAAAAAAGAGATATAATAACTTACATATATTTTATATATTTTATATATGTGTGTGTTTTTTTTCGGGTGGGATATCTCCTATTTCTATGCTGTGTGCAATTGCATTGTCTATACAGATGGAAAATCATCATAATGCTTGAAGATGTCTTTGTCTTTCTTCTCACTTTAATGAGAATGTGTCTAGTGTTCCCATCATTATATATAATGTTGGCTGTTGGTTAAAATAGTTATTTTTTACCATGTTAAGAAAGACTTTCTAAGAAGTATATTTTTCTTTACTTAATTTAGGAATGAGTGTTAATTTGATCTAAAGTCATTTGCAGATTATCTCTTGTTTTTAATCATTTCACTTATTAATGTAGTTAACTATACTATGTTCCAACTAGAAAATAAGTGTGAGCTAAGATATCCCCAGATTTGTGGCTTTTTAAAAATCTATCATCTATCTGTCTATCATCTATCTATTTTTTCTATCTAATCTGTCTATATATATATGGCTGTAGATACACAGAGATATACATTGAGAGGAAATATATAGTATACATCCTTTAGATACTTTCTAAGTAGTCTATAATTGCAGTTTTGTTTTTTCCTCCTCATTTACAAAGTTATTTTTGGAGATTTAAAGAAACACCCAAATTTTTATTGCTAATTTTTAATTCATTGTATTGTATCAGAAGCTTGTGGAGTTTCTCCCTTTGTTCCTCTGAGCATGAAACAATTTATTTACTTATATAATTTGTTTGTGTATAGTAAATATAATTTAATATTTTATTATATAATCAATATAATTTAAAGTATATTTGTATAATCTCTATTTCTTTTTTTTTTTTTTTAAAGATTTTATTTATTTATTTGACAGAGAGAGAGCCAGCGAGAGAGGGAACACAAGCAGGGGGAGTGGGAGAGGAAGAAACAGGCTCACAGTGGAGGAGCCTGATGTGGGGCTCGATCCCGGAACGCCGGGATCACGCCCTGAGCCGAAGGCAGACGCTTAACCGCTGTGCCACCCAGGCGCCCCAATCTCTATTTCTAAAACTTTTGCATCAACTAGCTTGATGAGGGGCACCTGGTTGACTCTGTCAGGGGAGCGTGCGACTCTTCAACTCAGGGTTGTGAGTTCCAGGCCTGCGTTGAATGTAGCAATTACTTAAAAATAAAATCTTTTAAAAAAAATAGCTTAATGAAATGGTATATGTACATATATATTCAGTTTTGTATCTTCATTATAGATTTCATATTTGTTAATATGAGATTTTCTTTTACAAACTTGTCATTGTTCAAACTTTGAATTTCATTTAGTCTGAAATCAACGTCAAGCCTTCTTATCTCATATTTGCATTTCTCTTACAAATATTTACACAATCATATTTTTAATCTGACGTGTTTTCCTGCTTTTAGAATTTCCCTCATCCAGGGCATATTGTAGGATTCTATTTTATAGCCTAATCTGAGTCTTTGTTATTTAATGGGGAACTTAAATCATTTATCATATCAAAACTCGCATTTCAAGTCATCTGTCATTTTGTTTCCTGCTTTCTATTTTTTATGTTTCCTAATGTTAGCTTTGTTTTCTATATTTTGACGTATAGACTTTTATTTTTATGCTTTTTATCCTTTTTAGCTTTTACTTCTACCAGGAATTACCTTCTTACTTTTCCTCCTCCTATTTTTCACTATGAAATTCAGGAATAAATGGGTGTCTTTGGAATCCCTTCATTGCATAGGAATTTTGCACACATGTGCAAAACTCCCATAAGCTCTCTCTCAAATGTTTGCATTTTTTACTTTATATATAAACCCAGCTTTACAAATGTATATTTTTACTAAGTTATTTCTCGAGTATAATTATTGTCATGTGAATTCAATTTTATAACCTAATTTGCTACAATTTCCTAGACATAAATCTATATTTAACTGGTTATCAACTTCTTTCCAACAGTCTTTATATAGAACAACTTTCCCACTTTTGTACATTGAATGTTGGTCAGATGGAAAACATCTGAAGTATTTTTTTAGAGGAATGAATGAGTGGCATATTTTATGAGCCATACATATCTGAAGTGTATTTCTATTGCTTTCACACATGAACACACAGACAAAATCAAAAACTTTGACTGGGCTTAACATTCTTGAATTTTCACATCTTCCTTTCAGAATTCTATAATTCTTCCATTTTTTCCTAAAATCTAGTATTGTAGAGATGGTTGAAAATGCCTAATTTTAGATAATCCATGCATCACCTTTCTAAATTGTATTCATTGGCTGAGTATCGGTAGGATATAGTTCCACCTTTTCCTTTCAATAAAATTTTTTTTCTGGTTTGCCTTCAAGATTGGGATTCTTTGATTCTGTCTTAAGTATGGTGAATTCCTTCAGTCTGAGTGCAAATTATTTATTAGGCTAATAAGGTAGTTGTGTTAAATACATCTTCAACTTTCTCTTCTGATTGTTCTGTAATCCTCAGAAACAACTATAATTCTAATTTACTTTTGAACCTATGCAATTTGTCTATTAGTTGTCCTATCAGTTATCTCCATGGTCCTGTCTCTTTGTCCTTTTCCTCTCTTTTCAATCTAGGAGAGTTTTGGACCTTATTCAATATCATTAATTCAATTTTCTGTAGATTGATTTTTCTAATTCCTGTCTCTCATTTGACTATAAAGCCCACAACAACTTCCTCCACAATAATCCTAATTCTCATCCAACCATCGGCTTTCCCTCTGTACAGCCAAATTCTCAGGCAGGAGTAGTTCAAGTTCTTATCTTCTTGGGATGACAGGAAAGCAAGACCAACAGAAAAGTCCCAGGCTTCTTGGGAAGGGCAGAGGAAGAGAGGTGGTTCCCTGTTCTCAGGATTATCTCAACTCCATTTTGCTGAACTGAGTAGATAAAACCAGTATTACCCACCCAGGAGACTCCTGGAATTGCTGCCAGGGTCTTGGAAATCAGTCAGCTACAGGATCCAGAATCGTCTCTGTCAATGTCTAAGCAGGTGGTACCGAACAGCACCCAAGAATGGCATCGATTTGGATTGTGTATTTTGAACCCCTTGTAATAACATAACATAACATAACATAACATAACATAACAAGTCTGCATCTTATTTCATTGAGTTCTGGGGGTTTTACCATGTTGTACCTCATCATTAGTTTCATTGAAATCTCTCCTTAGCTCATTCTCCTTTTTATCAGGGTCTCCTCTCTCTTTATGGTGTTCTGTTCCAGGGCCTCAGTCGCATCCTTCCACAGTCAGTGTTTCTCTGGAATCTTCAGAGTTGAATAAATCTATGCAAAACCTGCCACCCTGTATATTCTTCTCACAGGATTCTTTCTAGCTCCACATTCTGCTGCCAACTTACCCAATCCATATATTTTGGGGTCTCATATCCCAAGAAACAGTAATTTAATGTTAATCCCCTCCATTACCCCCGCTTACCATATTGTTTCTGGGAGTAGCTGAAGGATACAGAAAGATGGTGTGGTTGTCTGGAAGGAAGCCTCAATAAAAGTATTGAAACTAGAAGATGGCCCTCTATGTTGATATCTATTGTTGATATTTGTTGATCATGATTGAAGTATTTGGTCGGGAATAATAGTTTCAGGAAGATAACTGCACAAATATTTACTTCTTTAAATTGCTGATTATAGCTTTATCCCTAAGCACCTATGTAATCAGCAGTGTAGGGCAATGATATTTTTCTTATAGAAATTTGACGTCAAAAAGAGCAACTGCTTTAGCAATAGGAAGGGCACTGCAATTTCCCTCTTTGCTTGGATGCTGGCCCGGTGCCAATGTACGCCATTTCTCCAGAATCTCTGAGATGTGCCTGTCCTCCCTGTGATGTCCACTTCTTCTCTTTTCACCAAAACTCTACTTTATGGGGACGTCTTGGCAAGTATGGCTCCTCTCTGATCTGAGATTTGTGAATGAGTCTGCATCATGAATGCTTCTAAAGAGGCATCCACAGGTCATAGTCCACACTAACCCAAAACCTGCCCTATACCAGGTACTGGCTAAGCATTCATTGTTTTATTTAATTCTCATGCCCATATGATGAGAAAGGCATTAGAGTAGCCTCATTTGACATATCAGGAGGGTCAGATGCATGAGAGGACTGGAGAAGATATTTCGCTTCTCCAAGATTACACAACTCATCGGTACCACAAGCCTCAAACCCAGCTCTGCCTGACCTTTATGTCCATGGTCTTTAAAGTGTCCTGTATTCTCCTAACACCACCTTCAGTCTTGCTAGATTCTTAGGAGTAGGGTTAATTTGTGGAAGCTGTCTAGCCACCTTGCCAGAATAATTTTTTTTTTTTAAATTACGCAGTAGGAATGACATTCCTGAACCTCACTTGTAATTACATTGATTGAGGACATAGTCAAATATATACTAATGAACTTCCATGTTCAAATGAAATCAAGTATCTTTGTTTATGCATCTTCCATCTGCCTGCATTGTAGAAGATAACATTTCTACAGACATCTATCTTAACTTGTATAACTTCTTTCCTCTTTTTTTTTTTAATTGGAGAGAGTTTCAGAGAGAGGAACATAAAGAATTTGATACAGTGTTATGTATGCATTCTACTATTTTGCTAAAAGGTAGTTCAACCATGTCACTATCTCCCACAGTTTCCAGAGTTTGGGGCTATAGAGGCGGTGACATTCTAACCCTTTCTGCCCATCCTTTTTTACTCGTGCCAAATAATATACTTGTCAGACTTTGACAACAGAAAAGAAGAACAAAACAGTTAAAGTGCACAGTTTCATGTGATACTCTTTTCAAATGAGAGAACATATTATCTCCTAAAACTTAGCTTACACATGTTTTTTATAATCTCATGAACATATATTATTCTTCATTTAAATGCTTCCATTTATGTGTTTTCAAAATTAACTATCAAATCTCTAATTTATTAAATTTAAATACTTAAGAAGAATAGGAATTTAGAGGAATCATGGAGAGGCTGTGTGGAAGTGGGAAGTCAATTCCACAGCTTGCTTCAAAATATAACGTGTACACTGAGATGTGTGGAGGCCTCATTTTGCCTTTGGGATAAAGGGCTACAAGTCAAGCAGATTTAAGCGCTCTACTCCATGCCCTCTCTCTGCTGAACTCCGCCCAGGTTGGCACTGGTCTTTTAGAAAGCTCCCTAATATGTTGTGAGGAGGGAAAAGGTGTGAAACAATTTAGCAGGAAGAGAAAGAACCCAAAAGAGGTCTGCTCAGGAAAACAGTTTCAAACTCTACCCTACTTCCATTAAAAGCCCTGTGTCTTCTCACCTTGCTTTTTCACCTGAAATCCCAGTGACACACATCAAAACTACTACCTTTCTTGGAGGTGAAGGGGTTCCTTGCAGAATGGGGTGGGGCAGTGGGTGAGACATGAGACGGCTTAGAGCTCCCCCTAGGGGAGGGCATGTGGCTAACATATAAAGCCAGATCCTGGGGATCTGAGTTGTCAATAGCACAGGGGACAAACTGTATTTTGTTCTTCCTGTGTGGGCTGCTTCCTTTCATGTGGTGAATGTAGGTCACTGATCGGTTTTCCATTTCTAGCCCTAATGGCCTCGCTGCCATTGGAAATTCCTCCCAGATTCTGACAACAGGTTTTCCTCTGGGCTTGATGCTCTGTGATACTTGTGAGATCATGAACTTTTCAACATATGTGTAGCTGTTTTAGGGTGAGGTTAGAGAAAGTTGCTAAGCAGTCTGGGCTTTTTTTTTTTTTTTTTTTAATTAAAGAGTAAGAGCAAACAATTTAGATCACTAAATAAATGAATCAAAAATTCTTAAACACTTCTAAATTCTTTACCTAAAACCCATCTCTAATAGGATATATTGAATTCACGGTATCCAATGAGAATGGCAAGTGATTGACTTTAAGTTACACTAGATTATCTGTGTTTCTCAAAACAAATACACTGTATTAGTAATTTATGTAGAAGTAGAAATGTCAAGATGCATGTGTGTGTGTGAGAGAGAGAGAGAGAGAGTGTCCCAAGTGTCCACGTGTGTCTGCCCTTGGAGCCTCTAACTCCAAGGGCTCATAATAAATGATTCTATTCTCCTTCCATAATTTGGTCAGTTCAGTAGTTTTGGCCTCTCTCTACAATATTTTTTGCTGATAATTTTCTTTTCTTTTTTTTTTTTTTCAGTTTCTTATTACTCTACAGATTTCAACTCCTGAAATTTTATACCTGAAGCCTTGCCATGAAATATTCAAAAGATGCTGTATTTCATACTGCTGAATAAGCACTTTGCTTATGCTCCCCTGGCAAGTATGCTGCATAACATTGTTTCTAGGAAAGGGGTTTATGTGGGATGATTAAAAATTCCATTTTCATAACATGTCTCTCATAGACTGCCCATTCAGCCCCCGATATTTGTAGAAAACTATTAAATTGTAGATTACAACCAAACGTCAGCGAGTGGCTTTCATTTCTATTTTGCTCGGATGAAGACTTTTAGGTATAAACTTCCCCATTGTCCTTCAAAATGACTCTTTTTATATATCTATCCTTTTCTCCTTTTTGGTTGTTTCACAGAGAAAGAACTAATATTTCTTCTTTCCAAAGCCAGCCACTGTGCTGTGAGTCTGGGCGCAGCGTTCTCTCTTCTGAGCTCCCATGCTCTAGCAAGAACAGTTCCTTCCCGACAGTTTTAATCTCCTTTCTCACTGCCCATTTCTTCTCTTTCTTCCAATACACACTGACCCCCATCTAGAAAACATTTTCCCCCTCTTTACTTGACTCCTCTGATTACTCCAGCTTATCTGAAGAAGCTGCCTTAGCTTTTTTGGAACCATCAAATTTTGACTTTAATCTCATACAGTTTAGTCTAAACTTTTTGATACTATGGAATATGCAGCCACGTTTACCAACAGCCTCCTGATGGCCAATTCTGATATTTTTCTCATTCCTCTTTTTCTTTGCCATTGGCCTCCACTGACGGTCCTTTTCTTCACTGTGGAATTCCCCATTGCTTTACGCTGATTTCCCTCTTGGTTCTTAGTCTGTGCATTTTGTTTTCCTTTTTCCTGCTTGGGGCCCCTACATGTGGCCACTTACACTATTCATTTCTTCACACCAACACCTCGGCCTTTTCTTCCTCTTTCTTTAAATTCCTTACCTTAGACATTTCACCCATTCCCAGGGTTTTGTTTTTTAGAATTCACCAGCCATTCTGGGGATGGATTATAAGTTATTATACATACTTTCATAATATCTCCAGAACTTCATTCTGAATTTGCTTCTTCTTGAGGAATTATTTTACGTGAGGGGCCTGTTTTTAGCCCGAAAAGCAAAACAAGAATAAAAACAAACAAAAGCAAACAAAACAAAACAAGCAAAAACCCAAGTCGGAACAAAATAAAAGCAAACAAAACTCCACAGAATTTATTACCCTTCCTTCAAAACAAGTCTCTCCACTTCGGGGTAACGGATTTGTTGGCAATTCCTTCAGTCTATCAGGCTTCACGTGGTGGTGTGTTTGGCTCCTCCCTCCCACTTTCTCCCCGTGGTCAAGCGGCCTCTGAGGCCACCCAAGAAGGCACGAGAAATGGGCTAGTAGTCCAGCTTGCTGGGTAGAGTTCTAACACGAAGACTTTGTGTATGACTGCGAACTGACTATTGATCAGAAACAGCTAGGTAATTTCTGGGATCCAGGGCAAAATGAAAATGCAGGGCCCCGCCCCGTTCAAAAGTTACTAAGAATTTTAAAGGTGGCAATAGCAGAGGCTTAAAGCAAATGGGGGTACGTCTGAGCATGGGGCCCTGAGTGGTTCTCCAGTCACAAGACCCTGACGTCTGCCTTGCTATTTATCTTCTTGGGCCACGGATTCCCTACCAGTTACACACAGATGTTACCGAAGGTAACATCCCATTTTGCTCTAAAATTCAGTGATTCTAACCTTGCTTTCTCTGCATCAGTTCCTGCCTCACGGCCTCTACGCCCCCTTCCCACCTCCCCGGTTTGGTAATGCCTAAATACACGAGACGGTGGGGCTTTTTTCTTACCTATTTCCAACCTAATCTCACTCCATCCTGCTTGGGTTATTATCTAAAGATTATTCATGAACTGAAGGGTCAAGTTCAAACTTTATTTATGCATCGACATGGCATCAATACATGCGTTCAGGGGCAGTACAGTTCAGACTGGAACTCACTATTCCTTCCCACGAGTCTGAGGGTATGGAGGGAAAGCTCGGCGCCAGCTCAGCCCGCTGTGTTTAGGGCGATGGATGAGGGAACGCTCTCTTCTGTCAAGCTCACAGCTCCCGGACAGGTCTTACCTGTTCCCTTCCGTGCCTTTGCTTCTGTTGTGCACGGCACAGAGAGCCGGCTTAATCTTCCCTGCAATGCCCTCTCCTCTTCACCCCTCATTGCCACATCTGCCCCGTTTCAAGCTTCCACGTGAAAGCTCCCCTTTGTCGGTATTTGCAACATCTTGTCCTTGACTGCGACCTCTCTTTCCTCTGAATCTCAAAAACATGTAAGGTCTTCGCCACCCATTGAAGGTTGTATACACGCGGCCTTGCATCATGCTCTAACGTGATCTTACACACCCTGCCCCCTGCCGTCCCGGAGTCTCTGAGCCCCTCTAGGGAAGACAACCCTGAATCCTAGATCAGCGCTTCTCCAATCTAAAGGGTACAGGCTCCCCGGGGCTCTTGTTAAGTCTGAATTTCAATTCAGTGGCTCCGAATCCGAGGCGGGACCTGAGATGCTGCATTTCAAACCAGATCCCAAGGGTGCCGGTGCTGCTGCTCCGCGGGCTTCGTGTTAGGCGCAAGGTGCTGGCCTCCTTGGTCGAAAGCATCCCCTTTTCTCGCTCACCTTTTCCTTACAAACAAGAGGCATGCAGATATTTTCATAATGGATTATACTGTATTGATTAACCTCCTCTTAACCTTCATGTATTAATTCACCCTAGACCCAGGGTGCTGGGCGACGTGGAAAGCTGGGATCTCTGGAGTTCCAGTCTGGGAAGGTAACATTTACTTAGACATTTATGTAGCTATGTATTCTTTGTTAGGGGACCACAGGGTAAAGCGTATAATAAAGCGGCAATTCCAATCAGTGAAAGTTCAATTTTCCTTCCCAACATAAAACTTTGTAGGCCTATATTTCTAAGAGGAGGCTAAACTGACGTCGCCGTGGGTCGGAAGGAGCAGGCAGAGAACACGTTGTGCTTATTCTTTGAACATGCAGTGCGCTTACTTCATGTGAAATTATTTATCTCTCAGAATTTACTTTATTCTGGAAGAAAAATATAAATGTCTTTAGGGGATTTAGTTTTGTGAAGCCTATTCTTTCACTCTTGTCCTTCTCACTTAAGACATAAAATAACTTTGGAGGCATTAAATTCTAATGAATAAGAACACATTTTAAAGCCTTTTCTTTGTATTTTATTCAGGAGCTGACTTTCGTTTCCTACAAAATGCTTTCTAAATTCAGTTTCTTATCATGGGTTCCATCCAGAATAAAATATATACTGCCCCTGGAGCACACAAGCTGTTTATGTACCAGGCCAATATATCTCAGGGAGAGGTCTGCATGATGCATAGGCTGTAATTTAAAAAAATAAAAATAAAAACTCAACTCCACATCAAGTATTTAGAGCTGCTCAGTGGGAAGAAAAGGCAGAAAAAGAGAAAAGAAGGCAGCTTATTAATTAGCTCCTTTTGCTTTGAACTGTACATTTCTATGCTGTTTTCAAGCCGTGTATTTTCACATATAATACTTCAGAGCACATTCTGGCTCATGTTTTAAAGTCAAATGGAAGAAAGAGAGGATCGGGAAGATGGAGTGATTTTTTGGGGGAACTAAATTCTCTTACAACATTTTTCAGTAACAGGTTCTTGGAGGTGAAGAAGAGGGTGTCTTCGAGTTACTACCTTTTCAAAGAACGCACAGGAGATGCAGTTGTGCAGATTGACTTGCAAGCCTTTGTTTGGAAAGAGGGTCCCTTCCAGGGTGTGCTTCCACTAGGGAATTCTTATAGGTGAAGCTTTTAGCCTGCCTTTAACAAAACACTGATATTATGGTAGGTCCTAACCATAGAGTAGCTCGGGATTGCTGAGCCATCTCGACATCCAGCCATTCAGACACCCTGCAAAAATCAGGTCCCAAATCTGCTAGATGGGGTGAGTTCAAAGACAAAGGGCTCAGACCCAGCTTAGGGTTTCACGGTGAGTAGCTTAAAGGAGCCGGTGGCAGAGCTGAGTGTGACATGCCCGACAGACCTAGGGATCAAGGCTGTGATGGAGACAAGACATAACCAGCAGACTAGCTCTTTCGTCAGCTTGAAGTTCTCACTCACGCTCTTTCTGCCAGCCTCCCGAAGGACACAGTGGGCTTGTTTATCCAGTTCTCAACCTTGCCAGTTACTGGAAACTCAACTCTGCTAATTCTTGGCAGGATCGGACGGAGTCCAGTGACAGCTTTCTCACTCTTATTGCCAATGAAGATAGTTAGCTCAGTATAAAGTTTCCTTGAGCCATGAAATTACATGATGAAATAAGCCTTCTTCAGGAATATGATTGCTCCCTTGTACTACATTTTGACTAATTTCAAGTGTCCTGAGGGCTCAGTTCTCTCAGCAAACGAGAAGCCTGGTGATTGATTGATTGCTTCATTCACCCACCCATCCATCAAATGTCTATGGGATACTTACTACTGATATGCAGTACTTGTACTCGAGAAGGTCACAGTTGAGAGAGGAAGGTAGACCAGTAAGATGAAGACTACAATAGAGAGTGTGATGGGTGGAGAAAGAAAATAACTAACAATGAGCCAGAGATCCCTGAGGAGACATTCCTATATCCGAGTGCAAGAGCTCCCAGGGGCCACCCTGTCCACCTCCAGGGGCACTGTTTACATTCCATAGTAAAGGAATGACACTTCCTGAAGATGTTTAGAAGACACTCAGCCTGCAGAGGGATAAGGGAAACGGGTTTGTCACATAAGGTGATGTTGGCCCAGCTTCGAAAGTCTTTAGTATGGTGCTAGGAAGATTGTGTCTGAGCTGTAGACGGGGCCTGGGGAGAGTAGTGGTAGGAGAAATACTTGATTAATAAGGTTAGTAGGGACCAAATTCTATGGAGTTTTGTTTGCCATGCCAAAAGAGTTTAGACCTCATTTCAATGGAAAAATAACTGAAGGCTTTTCAGCAAGAGAGTTGGTGTTCATTGGTGTAGTACAGAGGGAGAATGGCAAAGCAAAGGTCATTTGAAGAACATTTCAAAACCCCTAAAAGTGTGCTGCCTACTCCTAGCTCCATACGAGCACGGAATAAGGTTGGTGTAAACCTAGAGAAGGAAGAGCTGACCCTGCCTGTGCAGCCCCTACCCCCAGACACTTCACAGTTTTATTGTGGTTTATCTCGATCAGTACCCAGAGAGGCTCTTAATGATGTTCACAGCCTATGAAGGTGGAAGTTCCTCAAAGTAGTCAGAGTTTTCTCACTAGCTGTTGGGGTTCTTGTGTCCTTAAGGAGAGCTGCATAAAACTCTGACCTAACCAGCCTTACTGTCAGAGAGTAGCTTTGTTGAATTTCTCTGGGAAGCTAACCTTGCTTAATAGCTTTAAGAGTCCAAACTACTGATGATATAAAACGATACTGCAGGACTGATGAATACAAGAATGAGGTCTTCAGGCTTTTCCTGTGCTTCTACTATATGTGAAATGCAGTGAAGTTGTAGCTAGGGTCTTCCAGCACGGTAAGAAGAGCTTGCTTTGTAAGTTATCCTAACTCAAGCAATCCCAGGCTTGCTGTAGCCTGAGTCTTGCACCCCTAATGATCATCCCCAGTGAATGGGAAGTCTCACTTAGGATTTTCAAACCGTGATCAGACCAACTGCATCAGAATCACCAGGTGGTGCCCTTTTAAATACAGCTTCATAGTTCTTGACCCTAACTGCTGGATTAGACTAGCTGCGGGGAAGTGGAGGAATCTGTGGTTTGATAAACTCTGTGGCCTCAGTGATTTTTATGGTCAAAAAAAAAAAAAAAAGATATGGTGGAAACCTTTACATGTTTTAAAGTCACAGGCAACAGGGGCGCCTGGGTAGTGCAGTCGTTAAGCGTCTGCCTTTGGCTCAGGGCGTGATCCCGGCGTTCTTGGATCGAGCCCCACATCAGGCTCCTCCGCTGGGAGTCTGCTTCTACTTCTCCCACTCCCCCAGTTTGTGTTCCCTCTCTCGCTGGCTGTCTCTCTGTCAAATAAATAAATAAAATCTTTAAAAAAAAACAAATAAAGTCACAGGCAATAGTACTAAAAAATGGCTATAATTTTCAGCTGCAGTTCTCTGATGATCGAGTCAGCATGTAGAGTACTGTGTTTCCCAAAAGGATAACCTTCGAACTTTCCTCCAACCCAGCAGTTTATTGTTAGCTGTGCTTCTGATCAAGAATTTAATCTCAAATAAATTATAGAATTTAGTTTTAAAAACATGTGTCAATATGTAAAAATTAGGGGCCTCAATTTATTAACAATTACTAGCAAAATTGCTCTCCAGGTCCTATAAAAAGGCATATATATGTTATCCGTATAAGAAACTCAGCTTACTAAGAAATGCGAATAAAGCATATACTGTATCCTTAATCACTTTTCACAGGTTGTGAGGATGGGGTCATGGAAAAATTCGTGGGGTCATCATTTTGCCTACCGGTCTCCCCATCCACACCACTCCAAAGATTCATATTCATGCCTAATGCCAAATACATTTATGCCACCCCAATGTTCCTGAAAATCTCAACCCATTACAAAATCAACATCTAAACTTTGAGTCCAAAATCTCATCTAACTATCATCAGCTTAAAAGTCCCAAATCTCATCATCTAAATCATCTATTTTCAGTATAGATGAGTCTCTGCATGAAATCCACTCCGCAAAGAATTCCTCTCAATCTGTGGGCCTGTGAAACTGAAGAATAAGAATTATCTGCTTCTAAGATACAATGCTGGGATAGGCATGGGATAATAGTTATAGACATTCTGGTTCAATAAAGAAGAAAATGGAAGGAAAGGGGAAGTCACCAGTCTCAGTAGAAATCCAGCTGGGCAAACTCAGAAGGTTTCAAGGCTTGGGAATAATCCTCTGTTCTCTGGAATCATCCACCTTCTGGGTTCTGAGTTCTCCCCTCAGAGTTATGTGTGTTGGTTAATTTCTATCTATTTGTGTATTTCCCAAAATTCATTTTGGTATTTATTTCCAAAGTTATTCCAGTGTGAAAATATACAGATAGGTATTTCTTTATTATTACTCTCTTTGTGTTAATTAGATATTTTCATGTGTATTATTTTACTTTCCTTTTTAAAAAATTATACCATCTTTAGGTGTTTTATAAGTTGTTATTCAGGGAATCAAAATTAATCTTTTAATTCAAAACAATTTAATTTGGATTGATACAAGCTTTGCTTCCATAGTATACAGAAACTCTGTTTTCTTTGTTGCTATATACTTCTGCTCACTCCCTGCTTCCTTGGGCTTTTATTGCCATACAAATTAATCTTCGTAGCTTGTGTGTCCATTAACACAGGGCATAGATTATTACTTCATCCAGTTATCTTTTGAATTGGGTAGACGAAAAGAGTTACAAACAAAAATCTATTTTTACTGTCTTTATAATCGTCTGTGTAGTTACTTTATTGGTGATCTCCGTTTCTTTGCGTAGATTCTAGTGCTTCCTTTGCTTCTTTGTTTCTTTTGCTTTTTGTTTTTTCATTTTAGCTTGAAGGATTCTGTGTAGTATTTCTTGTGGTACAAGTCAGCTAGTGATGAATTCTCTTAATTTTTGTTCACTTGGTAGTTTTTAAATTCCTCCTTTATTTTTGAAAGATAATTTTGCTTGGTTAACAGTCAGCACTTTGAATTTTGTATCCCCACTTCCTTCTGGCTGCCATTATTTTTGATAAGAAGTCTCTTGTATCTGAAGGATCTTTTCTCACTTGCTGCTTTCAAGATTCCCTCTTTGTCTTGTGACAACTCATTGTGACCACAATGAGATAGAAAGTATAGATGTTTTTGAGTTTATCCTACTTAGAATATATTGAGATTTTTAAATGAAAAGATTAAAGTTTTTCATCAAATTTCAGAAGTTACTGGTCTTTCTTCAATTTTTTTTGTTATTGTTCTTTTCCCTCTCCTTATGGGGCTCTCATTATACATGGGTTGGTATGTCTGATATTGTCTCACAACTCTCTGAGGCTCTGTTCATTTTTCTTCATTCTTTATTCTTTATTCTTTATGTTCTTCCAACTGCATAATTTTGATTGAAATATAGACAAGTTGGCTAATTTTTTCTTCTGACATTTCCAATCTGTTAACATCTCTAGTGAATTTTTTTCAGTTGTTATAATCTTCAACTCCAGAAGTTTTGTCTGGTTATTTTTATGCTTTCTATGTATTTAATGATATCCTCTAATGGTGAGATGGACTTTGTATACTTTCCTTTAATTTTTTTACACATGGATTGATTTGATTCTTTAAGCATAGTTTTAACACTTGCTTTAAAGTCTGTGTTTAGTAAGTCCAAAATCTGGACTTCCTCAGGAACATTTTTTATTGACTGATCTTTTTTTTCCTGTTCATGTGTCATAATTTCCTGTTTCTTTGCCCATCTCATAATATTTTTGTTGTTGAAAATTCAGTATTTTAAATAATATAATAGGGTAAGTCTGGAAATCTGATTTATCTCTATCCCTCATTCCACAAGGATTTTTGTCTGTTTAGTGTCTCTTTCTTGGTTTAGTGACTTTCCTGGACTAATTCTTTATAATCTGAATTCTTTGTTATTTGTGGCCACAGCTGTCTCTGCTTGGTTAGCCTAGTGGTCAGCTAATGAACAGAACCTATAAACCTCCCAGACTTTGCAGAGGAGATCTTCGTATGTGTTGAGGCACATCTTTGATGATCCTGCGGGCACTTGACACCTCTGCCTTAGCTTTCACAGAGCCTTATGGTCAGTCAGAGATGAGAGATCAGGACCTTCTGAGGTCTTTCCTGGATAAATGTACAGTAATACATATATGCTTGGTCTTCTAAATTTCTAGGAATATGTTGGAAGTGGAATGCCCCATTACTGTTTTTTCCTTTTAAATGTTTGACCAGCTTCTTGTTAGCTCCAACTAGAATCACTGCCTCAGGCAGCTGTGATGTTAAACAATTGCTAATGATTGTTTTCTACAAATGTTTATACAAAGTGAGCTCTGAACTACCAACCCATTCTGCCCTACCCAGTGACTGCTAGGCTACCACAGTAGTAGTGGTTGTGAAGCTGTCGGTTTTCAAGGCTGCCCCAGAACTGGGAGGAGAGGGTTGGGGACATGCTAAATTAAAACACCACAACACCTGTTGTTCTTACCAAGATCCAGTTGTTTTTCTTGTATAGTGCTCTTCAGATTATTCAAGCTTGTGGCTCATTTCCCAAGTTCTGAAAAAGTAAGTTTTGACTATTTTTACAAGTATTCTTGTTGATTTAATGGAGGGTTAGGTTTTCAGAGTTCCTTATTCCACTATTCCAGAAGTGCTTCTTCTTCTGTCTTACTGTGTTTTACTCACCATTCAGGGCACAGGTTAGTTGTCAATTCCTTTAGGAAATCTCTTGGTTTGTGTCTCTCCTATACCTCCCAGAATACCTGTACTTTTCACATGTTTCTTAATTGCCTGTTTCATATGTATCTCTTCCAGAAACTTCTAGATGCAAAGAACATGTCCTGCTTGCTCTTTTATCTCCAGTGTCTAAGAAAGCCAGGTGAATTGGACCCTACTATTGTTGAATGAACGAATCCATCTTACTATTTTAAAAATACATTAGCTGAAATAACCAATTAATTACCTAACACTTATAATTTTGCTAGTCTCAAAATTTGTTTAGAGTTTTAAGTCTATAGGGTGATTCTTTTGGGACATACTTTACATTTTAACAGACTGAAAATGTCCTCGACAACAAGATGGATATTTGCCTGACTTTACAGACTTTAAAGAAAATGCACTTGACCCTAAAGAATTTCCATTTCTTTCTTTCTTCTGTCCTCTTCCATGTTTATCCTGACACAAGAATTGCCAAGATCAGACATAAAAGGGGAAAGCAACATAAGGATGCTCTTAGTAGTACACGTGAAAGGGAAAAGGGATGATCATACTTTTTCCCTTGGTGATGAAGGGGTGGTGTTTATAGGCTGATTACATGAATATGAGTTTCATGATTTTTTTTTAACTCTAGCACCAGCAGCAGGGTTCCTGCAGCAGAAATCCTTGATTGAGGAGCTAAAGGCAATGAGAAATAAGTGTAGCTGCTAATTAGACACTTCGAATGAGCAGAGTGGGAAAACGAGCCATATAGAACAGCAGGGTCTGCCTATACCCTTTTGATATCTGACGATCCAAATTTGAAGACTGTAGAGGCAATAGACACACTGCTACTCTCTCTGGACAATTTTGATTTGGGAGTCTTGTCAAACCAATGAAAATATTGGATAAATCAAGTCAAAAATGAATCACCCAAACAATACCCCATTTTTTGGTGTGCTTTCCAAAAAGTATTGACAAAATACCTGGATGTCGAGTCTGATATGTCTGCTGTATTCTACTATGTTAATACGTAACAAATTCATAAAGAGAATGGTATTGACATTTTAATTAGCTGCTTTCTTTTTCTTTCATGCTTTCCTTTGTCACGGAAATGGTAGCCGACTATTAACAGCCTAAGAGCACAATAACATCTTCTGGTACAGCATAATACAATCACTTAGAATGCAGTGCGTGACTGATCTGGTGATCTTTGCTCTGTATTACTCTGCCACAACCTCAGCAAAACTGCATCTGTACCTGATGCACTTCAGCTTCTCCGGTGTGTAACATTGTCTCAGCACAAGAACATTAGTAACCGAGTCAAACATTAAAAGGTAAAAGTACATGTATATTCTCTTCTGCAAGTCATCCATCTAGAAAATAACTTGTATGATTTGAAAGGAGCATGCAGCACATGCAGTAAGCCAGAAACAAAGGTTTCAAATACAGGGTGTCAAACATTTCATGAGACTCAAAAGCGCAGTCGTTTATTCAGATTATTATTATTATTATTTTTAATAAATCTGCCTGATGAACGCTCAGATAATTTTACTGTTTTCTTTTGTGCTTATCTGTTTTTGGTGTGTTGTCAAAAGGTTTATGGGATATTAATTACATTGGCAGAATCTTAAGAAATAGTAATTGATTTCTTTTGATTTGCTGTGCAAATTAAAAGTAATAGTAATTAGAACTTAACTTTCCCTTATAATGTGCCTCTAATTTGTATGGTTTTATTTTCAGATCAATTTATACAATCATGTCAGGGAACTTATTTCCTAGATTATGCTTCCCCCCCCCCCCCCTTAGTATTGGTTAACAAGTTTGCTCTGAGAAACGTACTTGCTCGTTTAGGGACACATTTATTGTTGGTCTAGCAACATCATTGTTCAGACTTGATCTAGATTTTGTGTTGGGCCCAGACACATTTCCCGAAAAAACTGAGAAATGCAAACTTAGTTGTAAACCTTTCCATATCTTGGATATGAGGGACAGCAAGTTGTCATTTAAAATAGATTTTTAGTTCGCTTTTCAATCTAGTGAAACGATGTCCAGTATGTTCCATCAGTGACTTGGCATGCATATTAGCTGAGCAAGAGCAACAGGAAAATATAGGGAGGAAAATTCTACTGTGCTCTTCACAAGGACAAACGAGGAAGGCTTTGCCTGTGTCCTAACTTGGCTGTCATGTTTAGAGCATGTGTGTTGACTATGTGCAAAAGAGAGTAAGCCTTAGCCAAAGCAATACAATCTACAAGAGAACAGCATTGTAAGAAGCTTCTGGTTGTATACTCTCCATCCTCTATGTGAATGTGCCTGTCCTTCAAAGTCCTGCACTTCTATGCCAGTTGTAATGCCTTCTCAGTAGTACTGACTGCCACACAACATAAGAAGTGGCGTTGATGAATGGTGATCTAGAAATCGCAAAATGCTGACCCAGGCAGTAAACCAAGAGCCACTGATGTGACTTTCAAAGCTCTGTTCTATGAAATCATGAAGTGGAACCAGGAAGGCTAATTAAACTCTTCTTGAGCTCCCTGGTTGAGATATTGATTGCCGGCAGAAGTTAGCTACTTCTTATTGAAAGGTGAACCAGGAACCGAGGAAATTTCTCTTCTGTTCTGTTCTACAAGATAAAGAAGCCAAAGATGGTTTCCAGACAGTGACAGGTTATTCAAAAAGACGACTTGAAACTTGAGGTCATGGCAACGACACCTAACCCAAGACATCACTGGGAAATGGTGTCTTCTGTGGTCTATGTAGCACCCTAAAAGAAAAAACACTTTCCAGAAAGAGAATTCATGACTCGGGATTTAATGCACTTTCTGTAATATGGATTCCAATTTTCACAGCAAGTTGTTACTATTTAATAAAAACTGGGGCACGTGTATTCCTTTCATTAAATTGTTTAAGAATTAAAATGAGGTTTCAGTGTTTTATTTATTATTATCTTTAGAAGTTGCAAGCATTAATATTGTATAGTTTTTAATTTTAGTCATGGATTTATTAAATAAAAGGCTTAGAAAAGTAAATTACTCAATTTTCATCACCCTCAATTACTTCATGTGATCAAAGCTTCTGATCTCACAAACCAACCGTGACTATCATAACCTTTTAACAATTGATTATTTCCTTTGAAAACATTGAAATTGAGACTATGAGACTTCATAATTTCAAAATAAGGATATAGATTCTTAAACGCCTGGTAGAGTATATGTTTCCCGGCAGCAACTTAATTCCAGGGCAGGACAGAAACTCTGGAGGATAAAAAGAATTCATTTGTGTTTAAAAAGATAGAGAGTGAGATAAGATGGAAGGCTCATCCGACCCTCAGCTGGTCCAAGACAAACAACAAAGAATGCTGCATTTAAAAACTCTGAAATCTCAGGCACCAGGAAAGAATTTTTCCAGGAGGAAATAAACATGGAATTAAACAGATTAAGAAGTCTAATAGAATTGGAAGGGTGCTAGGAACTTCGGTGGGTGGGGCTCATCGGTAGAAACTCCTTTCCTGTCCTACAGTCAGATTTCTTCCTTCTCCTCCCTACCTCTGTGTCCTCACTTTTTCCTCCCTGCCTTCTCCACCCACCCCAGTCCTCTCTTGCCCATTCCACAGTCTGGCCATGACTTTGCTGCAGGGAGAGTGGAGTGCCAACTGTGTAATGAGGTCATGTCAAGTACTCAGTGTGCTGGAATGGAAACTAGACTTGAGATGAGAGCAATCGTATTTACTTCTAGCTCTTCAGTTTACAAACTGTGTGACCTCGGAAAGGTTGCTCAACCTCTCTGAGCTTCAGTTTTCCGAGACGGCTAATCTACTGTGATAGATTGTCGTGATGCACAAATAAAATGATGTATGTTAGAGTATTTCATAAACTATAAATGGGCATAATCCAAATGCAGCTATAACCACATTTTATGTGAGTTTTGCCTGATACTGTTTCTATGGTTCTCATTTGCCGCCTATCGGAATGTCCAGATTCGTTGGGGGTAATCACGATTTCTTATTCATCACACACACACAAAAAAAACACTTAGCACTATGGTTTGTGCAGAGTAGAGCAATGATTTTTAAATTGAAATACTATATTAAATAATAATAAAACAAATTCAGGTCATGAAGGCCCTTGCATAATCAAATTTAAGCTCAGAGAGGAGGCCAAGGCATTTCAAGGGGCAGTTCCAGAAGCGCCAGCTTTAGGAGTTGGTCATGTTCCCAGCCTCGCCCCCCCTTAGGATTCTCATCTACACAGTCAGCCAATTTCAGCCTCCGCTTCCCTGTTAGAATATCCCACATGGTCCTAAGGTGCTGACATTCCTGGTGTGTCCCTATCTGGGTCCTCTTCCAGCAAATGATGCCTTGTTAGAATTATACAGTATGATGCCTGCAATAATACTGATTTCTGTTCCTTTTTAAGTTCTAAACATTATACTCAGCCCCTGCTGGTTTTTGGAAGAAATAGGACGCTATTTCTGACATTTCTGACTTCTTTGGAAATATATCCCTTCTTATTTTTGTCCCATGAAACAAAATATATACTTTGTATTTCTTGTTACTAATTCACTGACTTATTACCCGTTTGCAGGCATTCTGATTTCCAAAACTGGAGTTTCCACGAACAGTTTCAAAGACAGAAAATAGAGTGAAGAAAATCTGCTGCTGCTCTCGGCCAGGTGACCGTAACGGAATGAATATTTGCTACTGAGCCTTCAAACACCTCAGCTTTCAACTCCCATAAAATTCCGATCTCGCAGGGTGCTGCAACTGGCAGGTAGCGAGCAGTCAAGGGGTTAAGCAAGCTTTCTGTTTTATGGGCCCTTAAATCCTAAGTGATGTTCTGTGTTGCACATTAGGAGGGCAGCCATGAAAGGATATATATAACTTTTTTTTTTTTTAATTCTTCACATCACCTGAGTGAGATTTTGAAAGCTTGGTAACATCCCAGGAGCACGAAAAGCATAAAAGCATTCACTAGACACAGCAGGTAGGGTAGATGCATTAAGATTAGTCACCACTTGGGAAAATGCGTGTGCATGCACACACACGCACACACGTGCACGCACACACACGCACACACGTGCACACACAAAGGAAACAATTTCAGAAAGGTTTCGGGTTTGCTTTTGTAAAAGAAAGTGAGCTTTCGAACACTTGAAAGAACTTTTTTAAATGTCAAGGTTTCTCTATGACATGGGAACATTATCAGCTGCAGAAATACCTATTTGAGTCGCACTTCTAAAAATAGAGTGTCGTCATTGTTTCTTGGTTCATATGACTTTGTTTGGATATGAAATGTCCTTATGGTTTTGCTCTAAAATCAAGTCTTAAATTTCAAACCTTAACAAATTCCTTGAGATCTTCTGTTCTCTGAGCTTTATGGATGTTGGTTTTATTACTTAGCCTTTGCAATTCATATTAATATATCATTGTTGAAGTAATAATCTATGTGAAATACTTTTATATTCTGCATTTGAAAGCATTCACTTTATGGACTGAAAGATTATAATAGGATGATACAAGTGCAGGGAGATGAAATTCATACATATATTTGTGCCTAATTCAAGGGTCTCCTTTTTTTTGTTTTGTAAGAGGAAATCAACAGTCTACTGTGCAGAAATATTGTACGTCTAACAGGAATAGCAGAAGACCTCCATCTTTCAAATGTAAGACCGAATACACATACATGAAATATACACATGTTTAGCTTTCTTCATAATCAGGAACAGTTTTAAATTGAATCGATAGCCAAAGAAAAATCTTACTGTTAGTAGCTCTGTATTAGATATAACGAAAGCTAACTATTCTAATTAAGTGATTCGAATTATTCTCCATCACTGGACTGGGAAGATAAGAGCAATATTGTTTCAAACCCAAGCTTGTGAAAGTTGAGTACCAAAAAATTGGAGCTATAGAGTATATATCATAATAGTGTATAGCTTTTAGGATTATTATGAGGAATAAAATAATAGTGGCAAATTACATAGCACAAGATAAGCACTTCATAAAGCAGATTATTTTTATTATTATTGATTTACTTATTGATAAAGTGAGGATAGTATCTACCCTTCATTGGTTTTAGAAGAGTTAGTCACGTAAGTAATACGCGTTTCCTGAATTTATTTAAGTGATTATATGGTGTTTTCACCTTCAACCTGTTAATGTGGGGTATTATATTACTCAATGGATTTGCCAATAGTAACTCAATGCTCATTCCTGGTATAAATTCCGCTTGGGCATGCTGAATTATCTTTTCATACATTAGTAGATTTAGTTTGCTCGTATTTTGTTTAGAATCTTTGTAGCCGAATTTAAGAATGAGTTTCACTTTTAGGATTTCTTTCTCGTACTGTATGTCTGTTTTGGTATTTACTAACTTAAAATATATCAGGGAGTTTTCTATTTTTGTCTATTATATGGAAAAGTTTACTTAAAAATGGAATGACTTGTTTCTTAATTGTATGATAAATGTAGCTAATTATTCAACTTATTTGTTATTTAACTTTTTAGGTTTTTAAAATTGCTTCTTTCTTTTTATTTAAATTCAATTAATTAACATACAGTGTATTATTTGTTTCAGAGGTAGGCATCAGTGATTCATCAGTCTTATATAACACCCAGTACCCATTACATCACTTGCCCTTCTTAATGTCCATCACCCAGTTACCCCATTCTGCCCAGCTCCAGCAACCATCAGTTTGTTTCCTATGATTAAGAGTCTCTTATGGTTTGTCTTCCTCTCTAATTCCATCTTGTTTTATTTTCCCTCCCTTCTCCTGTGATCCTTTGTTTTGTTTCTTAAATTCCAAGTATGAGTGAGATTGTATGATAATTTTCTTTCTCTGATTAACTTATTTCACTTAGCAAAATACCCTCTATAGAGTTCCATCCACATCGGTGCAAATGGCAAGATTTCAGGTTTTTTTGATTGCTGAGTAGTATTCCATTATATATATGTACCACATCTTCTTTATCCATTCATCTGTCGATGGACATTTGGGCTCTTTGCACAGTTTGGCTAGATGGACACTGCTGCATAAACATTGGGGTGCAGGTGCCCCTTCAGATCACTACATTTGTATCTTTGGGGTAAATACCTAGTAGTGCAATTGCTGGATCGTAGGGTAGCTCGATTTTCAACTTGTTTCAAATTGCTTCTTGAGACAGTTTTGCTAATTATGTTTTTCTAGGAATTGACTAATTTTGTCTCTAACTATTGGCAAAAACCTACTAAAAAAAAGATGGGTTTAAAAAAATATCTACCTCAAGGAGTTGCTGCAAGGATTAAATGAAGTAATAACTACATAAAACACCTAGAATAAGCCTAATACACATCAAATATTCAATACATGTTAGCTAATTATCATTCCTATTATTATTATTACCTTTTAAATATCTGCCCTATTTGTAATTCTACCCATTCTTAACTCCCAACATTGATTTATCCCATCCTTCTTTTTCTTGTTCAAACTTGCCAGAACTCTCTTGATTTTACCTATCTTCTAAAACATCTTTAAAAAAATTCTGATTCTTCTATATTGTCTTTTTCTGATTCATTAATATTTGCTTTGATTTTTTAATATTGTCTTCTACTTTTCTTTTATCCCCCTGCTTTTTTCTGTCTTCTTATGTAGTAGACTTAGCTCATTAAATTTCTAAACGTTAAATTTTCTAAACATAATGTTTTTGAGGGTTATATATATGTGTGTCCAATAAATTTTTTCCATTTTTATTGAGGATAAAAATGCATGTAGGAAAGTGAAAAAAAAAACGTACTGATCTTAAGCGTGTGGTTAGAAGAACATAACGTTCATACACCTGTGACTACTCTCGTATCAAGGGGTGCAGGATTTCAGGCACTCAGAAGTCCCCTCATACGTCAACCCAGTCAGTAACACCCCAGCCTGGGATGATCAGTTATACTGATTTCTATTGCTGTGGATTCATTTTGCTTTCTTTCTTATGGAATAATGCAGTGCATTCTCTTTTGTGTCTGGCTGCATTGGCCCCAAACCATGTTTGTGAAATTTTCCTTATTGTGTATATCAGAGACTCATCATTTTTTCCTGGTGTGAACATAACATACTTTATCCTTTCTAATGTTAATGAGCACTTGTTTTTTTTTTTCCCCAGGATTTGTGTATCATGAATAAAACTGGTAAGAAATTCTTGTACATGTCGTTTGATGGACAGATGCATCCCACAAGTTTTGCTATGTATGCATTTCCATTTTGGTTGTCTGTGCCACAATATCGCAAGTAATTCCTTCAGATCTATCCTGCAGTTCACTGATTATCTTTTCAGTTGGGTGTAGCGTAGTTTAATAACTGGTGGATGTTTTAATTTCAATTTTTATATTCATTATATATCTATTATACCTTTCATTATATTCTTTTATTTTTATGTTGTATTTTCATTTGTATTACAAGATTTCCACTTTATTATATTATTTTCATTTTTATTTGATTTTTTCATTTCTAAAAATTTTATTTGATTATTTTTCAAATCTCATAGGTTAAGTTTATAGTCTCTTCTTTTGTCATGTTTTAAATTATGTCTTATATTTCTTAAAACATATAATATATGTGTTTTATGTTCTTTGATAATTCCAACATTTGATGTTTCTTCAGGTTTGATTCTGCTATTGAGTTCTTGGTTAAGTGCTTTGTCTTTCATGTGTTTTGTAATTTTAAATTTTTATTTATTTATTTACGTAGAGAAAGAGAGTGTATGCAACTGGGGGCCGGGGGGTGGAAGGGGCTGAGGGAGAGGGAGAGAGAGAATCTTAAGCAGGCTTCACTCTCGGTTTGGAGCCCTTCTCATAACCCTGAGATTATGACCTGAGCCGAAATCAAGAGTCAGACGCTTAACTGACTGAGCCACCCAGACACCCCAGTAATTTTTTAATAATAAACTGTTTTCATTAGAACTTTATTCATGGGAATAATTTGAGGCTTGGCTGGAGGGAGCATTCCTCCCAAGAAGCTTCGTATTTCTTTGTGCGAGGCGCCTGGGGCATCAGCAGCCCTGGACTATCCTAAACTACTTTTAAGCTCCAGATTGTTTTTGTTTTTGTTTTTGTTTTTGTTTTTTTAAAAGATTTTATTTATTTATTCGACAGAGATAGAGACAGCCAGCGAGAGAGGGAACACAAGCAGTGGGAGTGGGAGAGGAAGAAGCAGGCTCATAGCAGAAGAGCCTGATGTGGGGCTCGATCCCAGATCGCCAGGATCACGCCCTGAGCCGAAGGCAGACGCTTAACCGCTGTGCCACCCAGGCGCCCCTGTTTTTGTTTTTTTAAATCTCATTAATCAGTTCAGGTTGGTCAATACCTTCTAGAGTCAATGAACCAACTTGACAATAAAGAGGTTTGGAGGAGGAGACTACTGGAGCTTTATCAAAATCTCAGCTCTGCCATACCCAAATAATTTGCAAAAGCAATGGGATTTCAAATGTTCTTTCTTTACTGATACAGTTGTCATAATACTATTCAGAAATTTCCCATCTCTATCTTCTTTTATTTCTTCTTTCTTTCCACTCCCCAAATTAATCTGTACCCTAAGAGAATATAACATTACAATGTTGTAGAAAAACATCTAGCAAGATATTTTGGGCCACTTCTCTCATGCATACACTTTTGGGAAATCTCCATCATCATCCCAGATTATAGCACACTTTCTCCTCTTCCAATGTCAATACTACTTATTGATTATACTACTAATAATGTACTTCTTCCAAATCTAATGGTTTGCTATTGTTTTTTATTTTTATTTTTTAGGATATACATACATATCTTTCTTTATAATCAAACTATAAGGTTCTATAGTCAGGGATTATGTCTTTATAGTTGTATATCCCTTATCATCTTCACAATATGCTGGATAAAGTAAGCATGTAAGAAGAATTTGCTAATTGATCAATGGTCCATCTCTGCCAGACCTTGGATCGTGCTGTGAGTAACTACATCAACACTTCCTTACATCGCATAGTTCTTATGTTTGGCTTGCTAACTTGATCTTTCTTTCTGTAGGCTGCCTCTGCTTCGTTCCTGATTCCAATTCCTATTTTTCTGACCCTCGTCTACTCTATCTTCAACTTCATCCCTTTGAAAGCAGCAATCCTTTGGGGAAGCAAGTATCTCGGTCACAAATCTACATGAAATTTAACCTAAATGCAGATTAAATGTCTTTCATCTCAAAAGTCTGGCTTTCATCACTCTCGACTTTTCCTTGAGATCATACAGGTGAACTAATGCTTTTCTTTTAATAGAAAATCATTAAAGGACAAGAGGAAGAGCCTTCATAAAACCAGGCACCAAACTGTAGTGCTAATAACCCGCTTTTCTACTCCTGCAGCCTCTGGTACCGTTTCATTCCCAACTAAATGTTTTACACTTTGCCAAATCCAAGGATCAATGCTGTCCCTGAGTGTGAACATATATGGGGTTCTCACCCACATTCCACTGGCATAGCATCAGGAATACCTTCGTACCCTGTCCCTTTTATATGTTGCTTTGTATGTGAATTTTAGCAACTTAAGTGTTTTCTTTCTTTTTTTAATAATAATTTTTTATTATGTTATGTTAGTCACCATACAGTACATCCCAAGTTTTTGATGTAAAGTTCCATGATTCATTACTTGCATATAACACCCAGTGCTCTTTCTTTTCCTCTCATGCCTGTGTTCCCTGACTTAACACACAGATGGCTTGGTAGCTCTCATTTTTTTTCGGTTGGGTCTTGTCCATGTGGAGTTCTATTGTCGATTCTCCCTAATGTTGTCTATCTTTCTTGTTCTCCCCTTTTGTTAGGAGTTTGGATCTCCTCTGATAGTTCTCTCCACACCTGACTATCCACCTGTCATCTGAATTTACTTGTTTTGGTAATTCCCAAAGTATTCATATAGGCTGCTGCTTTTTGAAGACCACTTATCACCAAGCTGGTTACTAAAACTTTTAGAATAGTCAAGGAAAGAAAATTAAGTTGCATCAGTTAACAATAATTGTAGACAGATAACTTCCACCCCTGCTTCTAAACCTTGAATTGATAAAGTCGATACCCCTATGCTTTGGGCAACAGATAGAATGTGTCTGGAAATGGGTGATATGACTGTTACAGGTATGGCATAATTAGAAATATAAATTTTCAGGGAGCATATATTGTAGATACATAATAGTGTCATTAAACAAAAATATTAAATAATGCCCAACACCTCCATAGCCTAATGTATCTCAACTGTGTTATCTCATTTTATTTCCCTAACTTCTTTGCAAAATACAATAAATTGTACAGTGTAAGAAAATTTATAATAGTGCCACTAAAATTGGTTTTCATGCAGTGTCATGGTTGGCCAATAAGTCATTAAAATCATATTTTAATCCTCAAATCTCTAAAGAAAGCCATACAACTCAGTTTTCATCTTAGGGATTTCTGAAAACACCGTCTCTGAATTCGTACTGTTGAATAGGATGGGGTCAGTGCAGAGGGAACAAAAATTGATAGAAACATACTTTCTACAGATAATATTTGGCAGGAGTGGAGGACAATCAATACGAAAACTCTAGTTCAATACTATTACACATAAAAACACAACACCAAACTTTTTGGCAGCACAGAAACATATTAAAATCAATATCAAGTACAAGTATGTATCAGTCCAAATAAAATGTCAGATGAAAAACCTGTGGCGATCAATACTGGAGACCAAAAATTTCACATATTTTCTTTGTGAGATTGCTGCAAAATGAAGAAATCTGTATTAGTGACAGTGACAATGGGCAAGATTCTCTCGTTAAAGAAAATCCAGCTTAATAAGTACGTGTTATAGTGCTGGATTTGTTCCAAACTCTTTCTCCACCCTGTTTTGGCATTTATTCATGCAGAAAATTCTGTGACACCTGGTATATATATATATATATATATATATATATATATATATATATATACACACACACACACACACATATATATGTACATGTGTGATATATATATATACTGATCCTATTTAGGGGCCAGAAAGGAACAGTGAGGTTTAAGCCCTAGTGCGGGCAGCCAGCCAGGTGACTTGTGTCAGTGCTAGATCTGTCTGGGCCTTTCAGTGTATTTTGTGAGTCCTTGACCTCAGGTACCTGGAAACGGCCCTCGCTGGGAAGTGGTTAAAAAAGATGCAGTGGCCCCAACTTGTGACCTTGACGCTCAGAATTGTTTGATGAATGAATCTGGAACAGCCACTCTCATCCATCAAGACATAAATGTGATATTATTTAAATATGCAAAATTAGAAAAAAAATTGTGGAACACATTTTCTAACCATGTTGAAAGAGATTCATAATTTGACAAGGATGTGTGAATCTAGGTTCTGACGTTCAGAAGTATAAATAAAGCAATTTGCAGCCCACATTGTAAAAACTAGAGCTCTGCATCCCCCATTAGAAAACTGTCCTTTGTCTTTCCCCATCACCATAATTAACTAGATGCTATTCATTAAACAATGAAGCAGACAATTAAATAGTAATAATAGTACTTTAATTATGAAGGTATTGTTATCTGCATAGAATGTAGAAAGAGAGATCACTTTAGCTGCATTTAAAACATTTGCTTGTCTGCTTTTTAAATCCCGAAGAAGAAAGTGTTCATATTTCCAGAGCCTCTAACAGGAAAAAGGATAGAATCTATCTCCTCATAAGGCCATTTCTGATAAACAGGAGTCTCATTTATTAATGGAGTAAGCATTGATTAAGATGCGTGAATTCCTAATAAGCACCCTCAGTCTTTTTTCAAGAGGCATCTCTAACAGTTCTGAGAATCATCAGCAAGTATTTTTAGACACAAGGATGCATGATTAAGATGAAAGTCCTGTGCGTGATGACTTTCAGAGTTTGTTAAGCACCACGACGCTGGGTTTAAATCCAATTTAGACTTCTCTGTAACTTGTCTTCTCTTTTTCCTTCGGGTTGAATATGATTTTAAGAATACTATTATTTTATATTTTGATACAACTGAATAAATGATCATATTTCCAGTTATACAAAAGCAAGCTGAATCTCAAAAATATGTTTTGTCCCGAAAATTGGTAACAATTCCCCACTTTTGGGTTTCTATCACTCAAGAAAGAGCTTCAAATATAAACAATGTTCTCATTTATTACAGTCCCCTTTCATCTGGTAAAATCTTAGGACACAGACACCTTTGCCTGTGTTTCCTTTCTATTTCATAAATATAAACTTATATTTATATGTATATTTATTTACATAAATATAAACTTAGTGTTTCTAAATGTCACATATTCACTGAAAACAAGATAACATTGTGTGGCCATTACATCTAGATTTGAATCTATGCTTTGCCACTTAGATGCTCTGTGACCTTGGAAAAATAACTCTTCTGAGCCTCTGTTCTTCATCTGTAAAACGGGGCTGCAGTCTAGGCTCTGAGGATTAAATGATCATTATCTATAACACACAGCATGGAGCCAGGTTTAGTGAGTGCTTAATAATCTCATTCGTTATTATCACAGCACATTTCTTACCCTTCATTTCCTCTAATACTGGCATGGTCCTTGGTACAGTGAACTACTGAAGCCTCCCCAGAGATACAAGAAAATCAGTTATTCTTATTTAAGAAACAAACCAATGAGCAGAGGAAAAAAAGAGAGAGACAGAGACAGAGAAGAGAGAGAAATCAAGAAACAGACTCTTAACTATACAAGACAAACTGATGGTTACCAGAAGGGCGGGGGTGGGGTAAAGGGGAACTAGGTGATAGAGGTTAAGGAGTGCATTTGTCATGATGAGCACCAGGTGATGTGTGGAAGTGTTGAATCACTATATTGTACACCTGAAACTAATATAACACTGTGTTATATTAAAATAATTAAAATAAAAGTTTAATTTTAAAAATCAGTTATTCCGAAAGGTGCGTGCAGTGAAATCTCATTGTACTTTGATTTGCATTTCCCTGAGGATGAATGATGTAGAGCATCTTTTCATGTGTCTGTTGGCCATCTGGATGTCTCTTCATGTCTTCTTTCCTTTTGTAATCGGATTATTTGTTTTGTGGGTGTTGAATTTTATAAGTTCTTTACATATTTTGGATACTAACCCTTTATCAGATATGTCACTTGCAAATAACTCCTCCCATTCTGTAGGTTGTCTTTTAGTTTTATTGATTGTTTCCTTTCCTGCGCAGAAGCTTTTTATCTTGATGAAATCCCAATAGTTCATTTTTGCTCATTTCCCTTGCCTCTGGCGACGTGTCTAGTAAGAAGTTGCTACAGCCAATGTCAAAGAGTTGCTGCCTGTGTTCTTCTCTGGGAATTTGATGGTTTCCCATCTCACGTTTAGGTCTTTAATCCATTTTGAATTTGTTTTTGTGTATGGTGGAAGAAAGTGGTCCAGTTTCATTCTTTTGCATGTAGCTGTCCGGTTTTCCCAGTATCGTTGGTTGAAGAGACTGTCTTTTTTCCATCGGATATTCTTTCCTGCTTTGTTGAAGACTAATTGACCATATACTTGTGGGTTCATTTCTGGGTTTTCTAGTCTGTTTTATTGATCTATGTGTCTATTTTTGTGCCAGTACCAAACTGTCTTGATCACTACAGCTTTGTAATATAACTTGAAGTCCAGAATTGTGATGCCTCCACCTTTGCTTTTCTTTTTCAAGATTGCTTTGGCTACTTGGGGTCTTTTATGGTTCCATATATATTTTAGGATTGTTTGTTCTAGCTCTGTGAAAAATGCTGTTGATATATTACAATCCAGCAATTACACTACTAGGTATTCCCCCTAAGTATATAAAAATATTAATTTGAAAGAATACATGCACCTTTATGCTTATAGCAGCATTGTCAAAAATAGTCAAATTATGGAAAGAGCCCAAGTATCCATTGACTGATGAATAGATAAAGATGTGGTCAGTTGGTTTGTCTATCTATCTATCTATCATCTATCTATTATCTATCTATCTATCTATCTATCTATCTATCTATCTATCATGGAATATTACTCAGCCTTAAAAGAAAAATGACATCTTGCCATTTGCAATGACATGGATGGAGCTAGAGAGTATTATGCTAAGAGAAATAAGTCAGAGAGAGACAAGTACCATATGATTTCACTTTATGTGGAATATAAGAAACAAAACAAAGGAACATAGGAAGGAAAAAAAGAGAGGCAAACCAAGAAACAGATTCCTAACTATAGAGGACAAATTGATGGTTGCCAGAGAGGAGGTGTGTGTGGCTATGGGTTCAATGGGTGATGGGGATTAAAGAGGGCGCTTGTGATGAGCGCTGGGTGGTGTATGGAAGCATAGAATCACTAAATTCTACACCGGAAACTAACTTTAAAAAAATCAGTTATTCTCGTGTTTTCTTTTTTCCTTAATCAGGTACACTTTGGCCTTTGAGTATTCCTGAAAATAATGACATTTTCTCTCGTATGATCTGAGAAGTCTCCATGGGACTTAGGAACTTACCTGCAGTCATCCTCTTCATCGGTCTGAGTTGGTTCTACCATCCAGGTGTCCCGACCGGCTCTTGCTATTTCCAAAATACAGCACCCCTTCCTCTCCTTTTCTAAACTGAAAGACATTTACTTTTACCCATTAGACATTAAAAGATCATGGAAGGCTCAAATCTTAAAGGTTTAAGCAAGCACAGATTCCTTTAGAAGGTTATGTCCATTTCAGATTTTTCTACGGATAATAACGACATTCTCTTCAGGCTCCTTCATCTTTACTGATCAACAGGATGCTAGCCAGCAAATAGTTAAAAGCCTGAACCGTGGAATATTCACTGTAAACCCAAATATCAGAAAATTCTGACTTGGATGTATGAAATTTTAATTTACAAGGTCAACTAGAAGAAAGGTACAATTACACAAGTGAATGTATATTTAGAACTCTGGATTATGTTTTTTGCTCTTTGAGTGCCTAATGCATCAGTCTTTAGACAGCCCCTCAGGCTAATGTTGGATGTGAGGCTTTTATGCAACCCTAAGTAAATAAATAATTCTCTGTCTTTTTAATTAAAAAGCAATGCTTCTTAATAAGTCTGTGTCAAGTACACAATCAGCCTCACTTTCTCCAGCAAGTAGGAGAATAAACCAAAGAAAACGTAAGCGATGCGACCTCAGTTTTGTGTGAGGAAATGCTTTAGGCTGAGGAATGATGCACTTTGTGCCTGACCGTGTCTGTCAAGACTCCCCATCGGATCCAAGACACATATTGATCTTGAAAGTACCACGTGGCTATTTGAAGCTCAACAATCTACTTGTGGCTCTTTTCTGAGTCCTACCAAAGAAGAATTGTTTTGATCAATTTAATAGTCAATTTTTTGCCAAGGTCATATTGTATTTCATTAATTTACTGTCTAGTAACTTCCTTTGTTAATTAGTGAGTTCATGAAATCAGAAAGAATTAGTATCTGTACCTTTATGCCCACAACACTCCTGAGTGATTTTCAATGTTATAATCTACAGCTTTCAATTTTATTTTCAACCTATACTTCAGAGTTTATATAAACACCATTTTATATTTGATTGTAATCTCATTATTATTTCAGTTGATTAGAACACACGTTTTTTGAGGCCATTTTCAGGGAAGATTCCACCATTTGAATAAAACATAGGCCTGCCCTCAGTTGCTTGATTCTTCACTCCGTGAGGTAAAGACATATTACCTTTTAAATGAGGCAGGATACACACACAATAAAAAGGGTAGAATATAAAAACAGCCATATGGTAGATTCTGTGCTAAGTACCTTATAAACGTGATCTCATTTAATCTCCCCAATATCTATGTGCTAGGCATGACTATCCCCATTTTATGGGTAAGGAAACTCAGGTGGGGATGTTAAATACCTTGCTTGGGGTCATGCATCTAAGGAGTGGCAGGAATGAGATTGAAGTCACTCTGACTTATAGTCATATATCGCCCCTGTCTATACATAAAGCATGCAGACACAGGTTATAATCCAAGAAAGAAGATAATAATGTCCTAAGAGAAGAGAAAATCAATAATCAAGAGAAATTCAGAGGAAGGAACATTACTTGTGACTCCAAATCATCAGGGAAATTTCACTGAAGTGGTGGTGTTTAGTCAGAATTGTGAAGGACAGGTAGGTTTGAGCTATTTTGGAATGAAAGGTGTTCTAGGTGGATGGGATAACTTAGATGAGGAAAAGGCATTGGGGGAAGGGAAAAACATGTTTGGAAAAGTGACTAGTCAAGTTTGGCTGGAGTATGGTGAATATGAAGGAGAGTAGATGGTATGTTTGAGAAAGTAGGTTGGGTGAAATTGGTGGCCTTTGGTTCCTGGAGAAGGGGTTTGTACTTCATTTGAGACACAATAGAGAGCTCTAGAAAGTTTTCGAGTAGGAAAATGCCTACTGTACCTTTTCAGCTGTATTTTTGCCAGATGCATCTGGGATCGATGTAATAATGGACTCTAGCAGCCAGCATGGTCGCAAGCCTATTGGTGAGTTCAAAGGAGTAGAGCTGGAAAGATGAGGGCAGATAGGCAGTAGAACAAAGGAGAGAGAGGAGTGAAATGTTTCTTCAAGATTCTAGAATCCTAATGACTGTAAGAATTTTGTGACAAATAAATAATGATATCGGTAGGACACAATCTTGGCTTTTTATATTTGTTTAGTTTTGGAGAATAAATTTATTTACTTTGATTGACGGTAAAGTTGTGGTGTCCATAGGGCATTGTCTTAGTCCATTCAGGCTACTGTAACTAGATGCCATAGACTGGGCGGCTTCTAAAAAATACATTTCTTTCTCATAGTAATTGTGAGAGGCTGAAAGTCCAAGATCAAGGTATCAGCAGATTTGGTGATTTGGTGTCTGATGGGGGCCCACTTCCTTTTTCAAGGATAGTTCTCTTCTCACTATGTTCTCGCATGGCAGAAGGAGCCAGAGAGCTCTCAGGGGTCTGTTTTGTAAGGGCACTGATCCCATTCTTGAAGGCTCCACATTTCCCAAAGGCCCTACCTGCATATACCACGACATTGGGCATTAGAACTCTACATAAGAATGGGGCTGGGGAGGCGCCTGGGTGGCACAGCGGTTAAGCGTCTGCCTTCGGCTCAGGGCGTGATCCCGGCGTTCTGGGATCAAGCCCCACATCAGGCTCCTCCGCTGGGAGCCTGCTTCTTCCTCTCCCACTCCTCCTGCTTGTGTTCCCTCTCTCACTGGCTGTCTATCTCTGTCAAACAAATAAATAAAATCTTAAAAAAAAAAAAAAAAAAGAATGGGGCCGGGGACACGTTCAGTCTATAGCAGACATGCAGGTGGAGACTTCCCGGAGGCGGTGGGGAAATTCCAAACGGAACTAAGAGAAGTGGGACTAAAATGTGGACGGAGGCATCATCTGCCCCAGCCAAGAGCTGCAATGGAGAGAAATGATGGGAGACCTCCAGGAGCCATCCTAGAGCAGAGTGCTGCGGTAGTTCAAGAACAGTCATTTTACCAGTGGGAAAAAGAAAGTCACCTGGAGAGAGAGACGGTGGAAGGAAAAAGGGCCAAATGCCTTAGAGAACCACTGTGGACCGGAGCCAGAGCTGTATGCCTTACGCGTGAGAGACAGCCAGGCTGCAAAGTAGATATTATCACACTTGGGTACCGACTAGGACACTGAGGCACGGACAGGTGAGTTTGCCCAAGATCTGACATTGGTATGGTGGGCAAGGGGCTGGAAAGGGGATCTGCTGCTCCCGATTCTAAATCCCATGCTTTTTTCTAGGTCAGGGGTTGCTGAAGTTTGGTGGGCCATATGGTCTCTGTCACTAGTACTTGATTCTGCTGCTGTTGTGCAAAAGCAGTCTCAGACAGCAGTAAACGGGCACGGCTGTGTCCCAATAAAACAAATTTATGGACACTGAAATTTGAATTTCATATAATTTTCACGAGTCACAAAGCAGTATTCTCGTTTTGAGTTTTTTTCAACCACTTGAAAATATAAAGCCATTCTTTGAGCACAGAGAGTACAGACACAGGTGGCAGGCCAGATTTGACCTGTGAGATATAGAACTTCAGGAGACATGGGGAGGGAGAGGCGTCAGAAACGTGTCAGGCCACAGAAGTTTACAAAACTGTACCAGGACTATTGGATTCCGGTCTTTTCTCTGATAATTTGTACTGACATGGATTTTGTTTGATGTCTTCTCCTTGAGCCTATAACAGCAAATTAGCTTAATTGCAAAGTTACTTCTTAGCTTAACGGTTCTTCTGGAACTGGGGAGTCCCCTCAGGCGTAACACGATCAGCTTTATTTTCTCACTTCACTCAGCCTATTTTTCTCTCCTCTTTGTAATTCTATGGCAAAATCTGACCCTACCCTTCAAGCCTTTTCTCCAGGTGCATGAGCTCCATTTTAACTCTGGTTCTTGATTCAGAATAATTCTGTTCCTTAAAGATGCTGCAGTCTACCTTCTTCCATAGTAATGAACTTCCAGCATGAGAAGCAAAACAAAGATCATCGTTCTCTTCTCATTCTTCATTCAAAATCACTATTTTCAGTTTTGCTCTTCTTGGTTGAAAACCAAGTGTGGGAAGTTTTGCACATTCTGCCCCTCACCTCCTATCTGCTTCTTCATGTAATTACATTTTTGTGTGAATGTCAGTTCTCGTGACCTACGTTCCTCTCTTATACACACGTACGCAGGTCCAAAGCAACTCTTTGCTTCTGAAAATGTGTGCTTCCTTTGCTTACTTTTTTTCTCAGTGCTATTTTCCTTTTCCTCCCTATTTCTGGCCATGCAAATGTACTTAACTATACTCATTGGAGGGGATTACGTTTACCACAAAAAGACATGACAGAGAAAGAATGCAGATTCCTTGGTTAGCGGGAAGACTATTTGTCAGGGATAGAGTATGTTTCATCATGCCATGATTTACCTGCTTCTCCACATAAAGTGCGCCATACATTGTGAGGGTTCAAGAGAAGACTTCAAAAGGTAGGGTTGGCCAGAAATCATGCGAGAAATTGGGCAAACATGTGGGAAGTCTATGATCTCTCTCTTCAGGCATACTCTCTCCTCTAGAGTTGTTTTCCTGGAGATAGCTTTGCTTTGTTCTACTTCTTGCTGATGGCAGGGCATTGACACGCCAGCTAGAGAGGTGAACAAACAATTAGTGGAAGGTAGATGGGGATGAAACTGGCATTTCCTTTGCCTACAACTGAAATGGCTCAGGATGCCTTACTGGCCACTAAGCTTGCACCTTTCCCAAATTGACTGTTTCTTTTGCTTGACTTAGAGAAGGGGGCCATATTCAACTCATTCTTTTTTTTTTTTAAGATTTATTAATTTATTTTAGAGAGAGAGAGTAAGTGAGGGTGGGGTGGGAGGGAAGGGGCAGAGGGAGAGGGAGAGAGAGAATCCCAAGCAGGCTCCAGGCCCAGCACAGAGCCCGACACAGGGCTCGATCCCACAATCCTGAGATCATGACCTGAGCTGAAATCAAGTCAGTTGCTTAACCGACTGAGCCACCTGGGCACCCCTTATCTCATTCTTCATTGATAAATAGCATCCAGTAGTGATATGATTCTGATAGGGGCCATGTGGAAACCAAAGAAACCCGAAGCAGACCTTCTGATTGAATTTAGTCCCAAATCACTGCATTGAAAAAACAATATTAATAACTGTTTCCATGTTATAAGCACTAATTATGCACCAGACCCTGCATTGGTCCTTCACATACATTGTTTCATTTAATATTTCACATTCTTTACATGAATTACTATTGTCCTTCCACTGCAAATGAAGAAACTGAGACCCATGGAGGTTATTTACCCTGCCAGGACTGAAACATGTGATGGGTTCCCAAATATTGCATTAGGCCATAAGGACCATTTATACTGATAACCTTTACTTCATATTGACTCTGGTTTTTTGTTTGTTTGTTTTTTTATTTTTTGAATTCTGTGACATCTGTAAGCCTTCAGGCAATTTTAACTAGGGAAGAAAAGCAGCTTTTGTCCAGGATGTGCAAAATGAAGCCAAAGGGGCAGCCTGACCAAGCCCATTCTCAGTTTGAATGGCTGCCCGGGCCAGAGCTGCAGGGTCAGCCCGCAGTTGTCATCATTCCTGAACAGGATTCAGGTACCTGAACAGGGCTGCTCCTGGATGAACTTGATTCAGGTCTGTGGGGCTGCATAAAGGGCTCCCTGGTTCCCTAAGAAAGAGTTAACTCTTACGACTATGGAACATTTAGATGTGAGAGGAATAGATTCCAACATTTAATGGGATCTTAGATGACATCTTGTATAACATTTTCAAAGTGGGATTCTTACATACATAATTTATCTCTGTAATTAAAAAGCCTAATTTAAAAAATAATACAGATGCAACACATAATGGTGTGATTTCTTGTCATAAAAACAAATTATTATCTTGATAATGCAATATTGTAATTTACATAGCTGCAAAATACAGTACTTTTACGAATTGCATGATAAATGTCATCTAATTATTTTTTCTCCCAATCTTCTCCTTCTTCATTTGTTTTGCTTACTAGATGATAGTTCAGTTGGCATTGGTGGGTCGAGACCTCTCAGTCAGCATCTGTGGGGCGAGGATAAAATTCAGGAAGTTCTCCTGGCTTTGTCCCATTGGATAAGCAAAGCAAATGCCATCTTGTGCTTTAACATTGTTATAAAAGAGACAACAGTGTCAAAATGGAGTCACTTGTGCTAAGCCCACATCCCCAAAGAGAGACTTAATACTTAAAATAATCACAGTCTCAGCCTCTCTCCAAAATGTAATCTCAGTCAGTCTGGAATTTTCTGGTCAGCACTAGTGAGGTAATCTGTCTGATAGATCCCTGCCGTTCCCCCAAAGAAGGGTGACCTTGCCCGAAACAATCTAATCTTTGCTTGTTCCTGCCCCCTTCTGCCTATAAAAGTCTCCCATTTTGTACAGCTCCTGGGAGCTCCTTTCTATCTGCTCGATGGGATGTTGCTCAATTCATGAATCGTTGAATAAAGGCAATAAGTTCTTTAAAATTTACTCGGTCGAATTTTGTTTTTTAACAATATGAATGGGCATGTCACAGAGGGTGGGGGGGGGCTGTGTTTTTTGTGTGTCTGTGTTTCATTGCAAATTCCTCAAGTACACTGTAGATGAGAGCTAGGGGCCTACTGTTATGGAGGTACTTTAGCCATAAATGACCATTATATTTCTGAGCAGCCCCTTCAATTCCCCTCGCTTTCCTCCTGGTTACAGAACCATAATTCTTGGCCGGGAAGGGAGTGTAAATAGCTCTCCCACCGCTGATGCCACTTAGCTGGCTGCAAATTGATGTGGATGGCTCTTTAGCTTTGGAGACTGTGCGGTTCACCTTCACAGCGCACAGCGTTCATTGGCCTGGGGCTTCGGAGCCTGAGATAAATCCTTAACTAGAGCTTGGCTCTCTGCATTGCAACACATCAGAACCAGTGGATGGAAATTTCAAACATTTTGGAAATTTACACCTTGTCACTCTCTGAGGGCAATGATTTTAAGAAATTATGCCATCTCCACCCACCTTTGCATACTAAGTCTAAAAACCCAGAGCCATTTCGAACTCCAGCTAAAGTGCTGAAGGTCAGAGAGGTCAAGACCAGTCAAAGCTTTGCGCGTGTTTCCCATTATTATGCTAATCATATGCATGGTCTTTCTGCACTTACACATCCATTTTCATGGCCAAAAAAAAAAATTCGTTGGTGTTTTAAATAATGCTAATATTTAAAACAGTGACAAATGACTGAAAATTTCAAGTAAAGACTCACATTTTGCCCTTGGCTTGTGACGTTTGGGAAAAGGAAGTAAAGATATGACCTAAAATATGGTTTTTAAACTCTGTTAACTTTTTTTTTCCCACTTCTTTTTTTTGTTTCCTGACTTGTGTTCATGCCATAACATTTCTAACCCTTTCTTTTTCCACTGTGAGCTTTCTCAGGACTTTGGTGGAAGGTTGAAAATAAATTTTAGGATATATATTAACATATTTTCCATGAAACTAACTCGGGCTTTTGAGAGTGACATTATTTATGAAGAGTTTGCTGTTTTTGTGAGAGATTTCAAACCGATCATGATTTTCCATTCAACATTCTGAAAACAGTTATTAGTAAATTAGTTAGCCTTGTCTCCTCTGGATGAAAACATTCCAACTGATTTAACCCCTTCTCACCCTTTTAAATGAGTAGCACATTAACCCCTTTTCATTTCCTTTGCTAAACTCTATAGATTACTTTAACCAAACAGCTTTTATTAAGCCTAGTGCTATCCCAGGCAATCAGTACATGGAAAGCATAAGAAATCGGGAGTCACGCAGATGACGAATGTTGCTATGCTGCTGGTATAAAAAATCATACTAAAATAATGTTCTCAAGCACAGTTTGGCTACATTGGAGGAGAAGTGACTGAAAAGCTTCCCAGAGAAGGGCCGGTGACGACGGGTACGGAGGAGGAGTGAAATCCCCCTTGGAGGGGTACAGAGAAGGGCTTTCCGGGCAGAAGGAAAAGCATGATCCAGGTCATGGATGATCCAGGTGGGGACTGGGGAGTGTGGAGGAGCCTGTGGAGCTGACGCAAGGCTGTATTATAGGGTATTTTAAGAAATGAGGTTCGTAAGGGGGCGGGGTTAGGGACCACTTAAGAAAAGCTTTGGATGATCAGCTCTGAGTTTTAGAAACATAGATTATGTATCATCACTGACATTTTTTTCTAACTATCCTAAAATACTAGAGTCCTCATTATCCATATCAGTAATATTGTCACTTAAACCGTCTCATCCCTTTACTGTGTCTAACATACCACAAAACGAAGAGAAAATTCCATACTTAATGTGTCTTTTCTATTCTCCTCTTAAACTTGGCACCACGCTGACAATTTGCCCCTCATTCAACACATAGTAATTTAAAAGAATTAACCCGGAGGTGCCCTTGTCTCAGGAGTACTGGATGCCACCACAGGCCCTTTGCATATGCAGTCTGGGCAGTGTGTTGTGGTAGATACAATGAGTCTCCAGCTGTTCCCAGGTTTGCTACATTAAGAAAATTTATCACTTCTGGAATCACAGGTCTGGATTAAAGCGTTATTTTTAGAAAGCTACAGAGAAATTACGCCCTGCAGTGGAAAGCAAGAGCATGTAGCTGGCCCACACACTGGATCCCTTAGGATGGAACTTTTCATCAGGTGAACTGGCTATCTCTGAATGTGGATCACAGAGTCTATTGGGTTATGGCTCCATGGTCTTGCAGGTGGGACCCTCAGCCACTAAGGGACAGTGAGAGACAACAGGGAGAAAGGATGGTCTAAGCACCTTAGTATGGTAAACCAGGCATCCAGGAGCTAAACTCGCCTTTCCTTCCAGCCCCATCCATCTTTGCCACCCGCTGCCCTGTTCTTCCCTGGGCACACCACGATGTTTCACCTCAGTTTCTCATGTTTTGCTCATTATCTCCCACCCTCTGTGCTGTCATCCCATGTATACACTGAACTAAACCCTACTTACTCTCTAACAGCCCCCAGAGTTATCAGCAACTGAAATCCTGATGGCCCGGGCACTCAGCACCCATAGTGTCTCCAATGCTTCCCCACAAGAGCATTTAATTTTAATAATTCCATTTGTTCTCCACATTTGTTCCACTCCTAACTTCGGTGGTGAGTCTCATGTGCTGGGCCAGGCCTGGGGTGAGAAAAGAGAGGCAATATCCTTGGGCACAACATTTAAGGGGCACCAAAAACCCCTCTGTAATCAAAAGAAATATTTTAATGCAGTATTTAAAAAATAAAAAATTAATGCAAAAAATCCATAATGAGCAAAACATCAACATTTTAAAATAAACACAGGATATGCATTACTGATTTTTCTTTTTGCCTCAGGCTCCAATATGGCTTGGTACAACTCTGTAACTGATTTTGTCTTTATTTAAAATGTTGATATTTTGTTAATCATTGATTTGAACATGAATTTTGATTTTTTAAAATATTGCATAAAACCCTTACTTATCATGATTACAGAGGATTTTTTGGTACCCCCCTCAATTTTGTGCCCAAGGATAGTGTGTTTCTTGACTCACGAGGATGAGGTATTATTCTTTGTTGGTACCTGCAGCTTGGCACAAGGCCTTCCCTGAGATTGGCACTGCTCCCCAGATTCTACTTCATCTGTTTCCATATTTAGTTAGTCTAGAATGAATTCTAGAATGTGGGCATATGAATTTTGCTCTAAGATTCAGACTTGTTATCAGTACTCCTAACTCAATGTCTCTCCACCGCCCGTCTGGTATAATCTCAGTGGTTGAGAAAACTGTTTATTACCTAAAACAAAACTGAGCCCCTCAGGCTGATTCTGAGAAAATGGATGTATCCGATCCATCAATCTCTGTTCAGGTATGTATTAAGTGCCTTCAACATGCCAGGAGCTTCCCTGGGCATCATCCCTGTTCCCAGGGAGCTTCTTAAAGTCTGGAAGGAAGAAAATGTGGGAATTGATGATGCATGAAATCATAGATATATGTACAAGACCAAGAAGTAATCCAGATGAGTGAGTGATCACAACATAAATAAAAATTTCTCCAGCTTGCTTTCTACTCCAATGGCCAAAGATCATAAAATAAGCATAAGTTTTCTTTCTACCAGCCCACTGAAAATTGTCTCTTACGCTGGGCGCAAAGATCTTTGCGAGGCTGCTTTTATGACATACAGCTACTTTCACCTGGAGTCAAAGCATTTCAGAGATCAATTTTCACAGCACCAGCAGAAGACAAGGGATATATATTTGTTAGTTGCCCTGAATTTCCCTTCTGACAGTGATTGAAATGGTGAAGACCACCTCTGCCCCAACACATTCCCACTCAACATCAGTTACCTGAAAAACGACTATAGATTATCAAAGCAAAATGCTGCTTCCAGGAATACCAGAGGCTAGTCATTTGGCATCTGCCTCACTGGGATAAGGTTTGGACCATATTTTGTTAACATATGCATGAGACTGTCGTAAAGGAGAAAAGGAAAAGCTGTACTGAGAGTTAGGCACATAATAACTTTTTCATCTTTCATAAATGGATATCTTGCTCTTTGCTTGAGTCTAGGGACTTGGTTGTCCATTTATTCCAAGAAATGTTTATTAAGCACATACTATGACCTACCACTGTTCCATAGGTGTTAGAGATATAAGGATATATTAGACGTGGTCTCTGCCCTAAAGGAGTTTATAGTAATATGAAGGGAGAGAGCAAAAAGCAGAGCCACATAATTGTAGCGACTCAGTACGCATACATAAATGTGTTTTGTGCAGCCTGATCATTAACAGGATGGGCTCTGGGGTCAGGCTGCCTATGTGGTGTTGGGCAAGTCACTTAAACTCTTCATGCCTTAGCTTCCTTTTCTTGAAAATGAGAACAATGGTTCCTTAAATCAGTAAACATATATAGAACACTTAGAACAGTGCCTAGCACATAATAAACCCTTGATGAATATTAGATAGCATTATTAGTATAATATCATAATGACAGGATTATATGCAGACTTCTGTGGGAGAACAAAGTAGAGTCACTCTTTCCAAACTGGATGGAGGCCCTGGAGAAGACAACTTGAGTTGAGTCTTGAAGAATTCAATGGCCTTGTCTAGAGGAGGAAAGAAGTCATTCAGAGGCAACAGCACGTACCAAGTGCAAGAAAGTGGAGAGGGGGCACCCCTAGCCTGTACTTTCCTGGAGGTTAGTAAATGAGTGAAATTGTGGGATGAAAGTAAATAGCTGAGTGGAGGTAGATCACACAGAACTCTGTCAGTTAGGGAGTTGGAAGGATTTAGAATTCTTGAGAAGCCACTGAGGAGTTTCAAGCAAGAAAGTGACATGATCCAAATTATGCTTTGAAAAGAGAACCCTGGTTACACATGCAGAATGGAGACAAAGGCAGATTGTTGGGGGACTAATAAGAAGGTTATTTTATTAATATAATGAGTCAATGGTGACTTCGAAGTGGGTGCCACAGATTTGTACCAAGGATGTCCATGTTTTCTTGTTCCTACAGCCTGGATAAATGGTGATGTCCTGATCTGTCCAAAGAAAGACAATTGAGGAGAAGTAGGTTAGGGAAATTATAAATCAGGATTGGTTTTGGGTGGAAATAACAGAAGACCCTCTTAGCAAGAAATAAGTTTATTCCTCACATTCAAAACATTTGCAGGCTGATGTGGGCTGGTGTGGCCCTCCACAGTGTAAGGAACCCACATTCTTTCTATCTTGTTATATCCCAAGGTCACCTCATGGACATAGTCGGCTGCTAGAACTATGCTATTATATCCATACCCCCATCATCCAGAAGGAAAAGTGAGGGGAGAAAGGAGCTTCCTTCCCTTTAAGGACATAAAACTTAATTTGTACATACAACTTCTGCTTATAACCCTATGATGGTTAATTTTAGGTGTCAACCTGGCTAGGGTGTAATACCCAGATATTTGGCCAAACACTAGTCTACATGTTGCTATGAAGGTTTTTTTTGGATGAAATTAACATTTAAGTCAGTAGACTTTAAGCAAAGCAGATTACACTCCGCAATGTGGGTGAGCCTCATCCAACCAATTGAAAGCCTTAATTTAAAAAAGACTAATGTCCCCCAAGGACAAGGAAATTCTGCTTTTGGAGTTGAGCTGTAACATCAACTCTTTCTTGGGTTTTCAACCTGCCAGATTTTAGAGTGATTGGTTTGCACAATCATGTGAGCCAATTCCTTAAAATCAATGTCTCTCATCCATCTGTCATCTATCTATCTATCTATCATCTATCTATCTATCTATCTATCTATCTATCTATCTATCTATCTATCATCTATCTATCTATCTATCATCTATCATCTATCTATCTACACACATATACACACAGCTCTTTTGTGGAGAACCTTGACTAACATCTTCCCATGGGACCTGAGTTAGGCACATGCCTGTGTGGCTGTGAGGATGGCTGAGAAATGTGGTGTTAATTTTGGTGGTCAAGTAGCTAGTTATGGTTCATGGGAGTTATAATTGTGCAAGAGCAGAAGATGTAAGTTACTGGGGGACAGCTGGCGATCTTAGCCATAGCTAACTGTTTAAAAATGGGCTTGAATAGGTTGGAAATTCTCGTAAGACTTCTATATGTGGAGTCGGGTGGTTAGTTCAGAAATTTGGATGTGAAGCACTGAAGAGAGAACAGGGATGAGGAAATAAATTTGGCCATCTCCAAGTTGTGTATAAATTTACAGTTGTGGACTGGGATAAGGCTCTGCAGGAAGAGAGTATTGCATGAGATAAAGCCTACCTCTGTTTGTGAACTTTAACATTTAAAGTTTGTGTGGGGATGAGGGGAGGAGGAGATTATAATTTGAGATATGTTTAAAAGGCAAAATGCATTGAATTTAGAAATTAACTAAATGTGAGGTAGAGAGAATAGTGAGTTTAAGATGGTACCATAGTTTTGATTTCTGGGGAGACAATGTTGTTAAGGAATGGTGAATAGAGAGTAGGAAGAGTGGGGAGGAAGAGCGTGGATTTGAACTGGAACAAAACTGGATCTGGACCTATGGGACAGCCCAATGTCACTGCCCAAGAAGTGGAGCAAGAGTCAGAAACTCTGGTAGGTATCGTGTCTGGGGTAGGGACTGAGGGGGGTCATCAGCTTATACAAGTAAAAATTAAAACCATGAGACTAGGGTGTGTGAGTAGGGAGAAGAGCAATGGATGGAAGACAACATTCCGAAGAGGAATTCTCAAAGAAAGCCAAGAATGAGTGGGCAGAGAGATGTCTCAGAAATAAAAGGAATTGTTCACATGCGTCATCGGGGTTCATAACATGAAGACCATGTTAGTGGTCAATTAGGACAGTCACGGAATTCGTCACAGTGGTCCAGTGTGGTAAGAGTGGAGGCCAAGTTCTCCTTGAAGAATACAGTGGTGGAGAAGGAGAAAGAGGGGGAAAGGGAGGGAAAGGGAGAGGGACCGGGTGGGGTGGGAGAGGGAGAGAGAGCGGCCAGAGGCCCACTGTGGGCTACATGGGAGGGCTTGGTTGGTTGGTTGGTTGGTTTTCGTCTTTATGAGAGCTACTTCATCATGTCAATAGGCAGAAACAGAAGAATGAAAATGAGCAAACAGTAAATGGCAGGGCTGTGTGAGCCAAGGAAGTCCGAGAGGTCCCTAGCCACAGCTTTGAATCATCCGTGGGCCTGCAGCAGTCACCTGGGAAGGCGGGAGATGGTCAGATAGTTGGAAAAAGTAATCTCTGTACACTCACTGCATTCAAAACGGTTCCTTGCACTTAATAAATATCACGTTAGTTGATTTGTCAATCTGTTGATTATTGTTTCTGCGTTATTTATCAGGTCTGTCACTTTCATACAGAGGAAGTGTTGGCTTCATTGAAGTTTTCATGCAGTTGTTCATTTGGGACAAGTTCTCCCACGATTCCCCTATTTAATTCCTAATTTATTCCCGTTCCACAGCTTCACAGCTTTGTTATTGAAATGATTATCTTGGGACACAGCCAATTCGGTTCTTCTAAGAAAAATCCATTCTAGAAATTTATTAGTAGATTTAGAACAAAAGTAAAAATTAAGGTAAACCTCCTGTTCAAAGGGAGGCTGAAACAGGGCAAATAGAGCTGTGTTTTGGTGGGGTGAAGCCAGGGCTGAGGATCCTGGGCTGGATAACTACATCCACTTCCTTTCCGAATCAAGTGCACCTTCGGTATTTTCCTATTGCATTCGTCCAACTCATTCAGAACGCCCTTTCTACAAATTGCTACCTTAGTCTCAAATTAGGTAGTTTCAATCAGCTTTCTCTTTCTGTCCATAACGTCTAAGCAATACCAGATTTGGGGATAGCATTTTAATCATGCTGTCATTAGTAAGGCAGCAGGTGGCTTTTAATGAGATCTTCTTGAAACAGAACTGGTTCCTCTATATCCTATCCAAATCCACACTTTGCCGCATTGGCAGAAAACACTGAAATGTTTTTGTCAGTTTTGGGGAAATGAATCAATGAAGATTGTGATTATTCCCCAAAATTGAAGTTTCTGATTGAACCTGTTTTTGTATTTTACATGATGGGGAAATATTATTTTTTTGGAAATGAACAATAACTACACTAGCCCCCAAGTAAAAAGAAATTCATGCAAATTAGTCCAAGGCTTGCGTGAACAATTAATTCTGAACCACAACTTAGAAGCTCTATTTTTCAATTCTCAAACAGTTTTATCGAAAGAGACCTGAAAATCTGTGAAAATGCATGTACTTATTCAGCATGAAAGAGACTTCTAGCAAGAAGGACTTCTAACAGTTTGGCTGAGCAAAAAGCTGCTATTACCTTTTTAAACTCAGATCTGTCAGATTTTTTTGTTTTTGTTTTTGCATATAATTCAGAAAGTTCAGTAAAATTTCTCAGAAATTACATTTTCGCTCTTTTGAAAAGCTTGTTGATTTAGGAGAAAACAGAAACCAGAGGAGTAAGTGCTCAGATTTTATTTTATTTTATTATTTTTTAAGATTTTATTTATTTATTGGAGGAAGAGAGAGAGAGAAGGAGTGCACAAGCAGGGGGAGTGGCAGGCAGAGGGAGAAGCAGACTCCCCACCAAACAGGGAGCCTGATGTGGGACTCAATCCCAGGACTCCAGGATGGCGACCTGAGCCAAAGGCAGAAGCTTAAACAACTAAGCCACCCAAGCATCCCAAGTGCTCAGATTTTAAACTATCATTTTCTTAAAGTTCACCCTCAAGACCTCTCTACATATGGGCATGGACTAAACAGGTGACCATTTACGCAAATGGAGAAGTGCTTTTTATACCGCCGAAATATTAGTAACTTTTTCTTGGTGGATCCCAGGTATTTCACTTCTTCTATTTCCCACATACCTGTTTGCTTATAGAGAGACTCAAAAGATTTATAGAATGAGATAATCTAGATAACTCTCTGCTTCCAAGGTAGTCCAATAAATGAGGTTTAAACTCTTTAACATAAGGGATCTTACCTTGTCCACTCCCTTGGCCCCCACACCACCTAACACTGTGGCTGAATTCCTGATTCAACTTGCTATATGAAGAAAATGCTGTAAGAAAGTGACATGTTGCCCCACTAGCAACTCACACTAATTTAAAGTTGAAGAGAATCAGCAGCACCTCAATGAGTACCCAGCACCGAGCCTTTCCGGTCCTCAAATCAATGCAAACAATTGGTGCCAGGTGAATGACAGAACTGAAGGGAGTCAACGAGAATGGTCTTGTGCACAGATTCCTTGAGTCCAAAGAGTCTGACTATTGGTTTTTCTTGTCTTGTCACAGCATCTGTTTGACCAATTCCTATCCCATAAAAATCCTCGATGGGAAGACTGACGGTCACTGGCTCAGGAATGAATGTTGGGAGCTCTGAAAGTCCTCCAGTGGGCCCTGAGTATGGAGTGAGCATTGGAGGTGAGGACGGGGAACAGAGGGTGTGCTGAAGGCATCCCGGCAACTTGGACTTGATTGTAAGGTATAGAAACCCACCGACTTATTTAAAACAGAAGAGTGATGTCAGCAAACTTGCATTTGCAAGTAACAGTGAGGGAAGGAGACGGAAAACAAAGAGAGGATGCAGGGAGAGATGAAGGGAGCATGACTGAGGGAAAAATAGTAGAGAAAAAGAAATGTTCTAAGAATGCCAAAATAAGCCAAAACGGTAACAGGGTGCTTAGTAGCAGGGACAGAATGGAATCAAGGAGGACTTGAACAGGTCCATGGGACGATGACATCCAATATCTTCCTATGGGAGCAGAACGAACGTACTACAGCAGGAGTAGAATTTCAACACACTGAGAAGGAAGCAAAAAATAATAATAAAAAAAAAAATCTCAGAAGAGGAAGTTCTTAAAGTTAGGGGACATACCTCACTTTTGTGGTGTCTCCTGGGGAGATGTGGTGGGTGGTCAGTAAAATCCTGATGGTCTCTATATTCATTCCTTTCCCATGGTATTTCCAGCTTTCCTATCACATATTTTTAATTTCTTTCTCTCCCTCTCTCTCTTTTTCCTTTCTGTTTTAACTTACATCTTGTTTTCCTGAAGGAGTGTTTAGCACAGAGTAGAAATTCTGTTAAATAAGCTGGTGCACGTGTACCTCACATATTAAGATGCAAATTTTCTGCCTGATACTGCATATTCTGAATATTTCCTTTATACGTTACTTGTTGGGCCGCGGTTTAGGCATTGTCCCTGCCTTATACAATGTAGGCACCAGTCCTTCTATTGTGATTCTGAAACCCGGGTGTTACACTCAGGATGACAAAAGGACATAAGACATTCCAGCAAGGAGAAAATATAAAGATTTGAAAAGATGTGGTTTTTCGTAAGTGCAATTTTATTTTGTTTTTAAAGATTTATTTATTTATTTGAGAGAGAGCGAGAGGGAGAGAGAATCTCCAGCAGACTCTGCTGAGCACGAGCCCGACTTGGGACTCGATCTCATGACCCTGAATTCACGACCTGAGCTGAAACCAAGAGTCGGTTGCTTAACCGACTCTAGCCACCCAGGTGCCCCTGTAAGGATAATTTTAATAACAACAGTACCAATAAATGCCAGGTTTCATTTTACTATCATTATTTTAAAAAGAAAGAAAAAATATTAGCTCACTTGATGTGCATGGGATGGGAAAACACAATTCCTAATATTGTGAGTGATATTAACATTTTCAACAAAAGTTTTAGGCCTTCTTTTAAGCGTATTAGTATTATAAGCGTGCTTCATTTTTAACATATCCAAGAATCAGTATTATAAGCTGATAATTTTCTCTGATTTCATAATGCAAGGAAATGAGAAGATAGGGTTCACATAAATTTTGCTTTGCTGAAAACTATCGGGATACCTCCATGCCCACTTTGAGGCATAGTTGAATGCCCGTTGTGACCATGATCACCATTATCTGACTTGCTTTTGACCACAATAGAAGGAAGTAAGGGTTGTTATGTCTCCTTCACAACCGTTCATCCTTCCACCTCTCTCTGTTCATTTATTCAGAAAATATTTATTGAGTATCTACTACCTGTGGACATTTCTAACCACCTAATATCCATTCCCCTTTGCATGAGCCCCCTGATTTCCTTTTGAACATTAACTTCCCTCCTCTGTTGGAAACCTTGGCTGGGTGGTAGATCAAAGACTCTGTGTCCCACCCCAGAATCCAAAGGCTACACAGAGGGTCTTCCCTTTCTTCATCCTGCAGTACGCAACGTGTTGACATGGGACCTAAAGGTAGCCAGCTGGACACTCTCTCCTGGAGTGATGAAGCTTTGAGGAGAGGAATGTCCTGACCCAAAATTTGTTTGAACTGGTCCCTTCATTCCAATGTTGGTGGCAGGGAGCAAAGAGGGGACAGTCCTTGAGTAGGTCCTGTCTCTGAAACCTTCTAGTGTTTCTTGATTCCCGATTGTTGCAAACCTGCTCTTTCCACCGTCCGTTTTGTCCTCTCTGTTAGCACCTTCTTGTTCTTCCACTCACTTCTCTTTTTTCCTTTCATTTAGCCAGAGTTCATTGCTGATGCTTGCAGTCAAAGAATCCAGGCTAATAAAGACATAAACCTGAACCTGAGGGGCTCACAGTCTAGTAAGCATGAAATAGATCTTGAGATCAGACCACGTTTGAGTGACAGGGATATCATGTCGCTTTCAGCACTCTGTTTTTCAAGCCACCAGCATTGCATACTTGTCAAATACCAGGAGAAGCACACACAGTCCCCATTTACATGACCCAGGAGGAACCCGGCAGGGGATATCTGAATTGCTCTGTTACATATAACCGGTAAAACATGAAGCAGATATGGTTTTGCCCACATAGCAATGGCCAGCACTGATATTGAAAATAACTTTCAATCTCCTCTTGCTCTAAGTAATTGATGGCAGATGTAATCTGCTACCACAAAGACCAAATCTAACTGCTCAACAAGTTAATGGGCAGGTCAATTCAATTTTCTTACCAAAAAGCCTACTCCACATTATTTTTGGCATTTGATTATATTAGAAAAGATCTAAATCAAAGGAAACAAAGCATCCAATATAATTTAATGAGAAATAAATCTATTACAGTATATAGTTTCGTTGCCTCGAAGAGATAAAGAAGAGTGAGTTTGACTTTTTTTTCCTAAATGGATATTACTGGGCCACTCTCTCAGGCAGCCTCTGCACTAGAGTTGAAAGAGATTTTTGCACGAATGCCAATAATGGTTTTAAACAATATAAATACTTGCTTGGAGATGGATACTAATGCCCTCTTTGGAACTATTGTGGTCTATCAGGTCAATAATATTCATTTAAAAAACTTTCCAAAAGTGTTTTCATACAATAACTCCTGAAGATAATAAAAGGGCCTCCTTATGGTCTCCTGAGTCAATAATCTCTGTTTTTAATACATACTCCAAAATTCACCTTCTTTTCTATGTCAGTGTCTGTTTAAACTATTTCAATTAATTATTGATAAGAGGAAGGTTTGCAATGGGTTTGAACTTTACCTTTACCTGATATGCATCATAGAGCTCTCATCACAGTTTCCTTCTCCAGATATGTTAGGCGAGATTGCGACCCACAGCCTAGAATGCTGGACAATGGTGAAAATCATGTCTTAGAGGGAAGCAAGAGGAAACATTTGTGAAAAAAAAAAAAAAGAAAGGACCTTCTATGACAACAACTTAGAACTACCAGGCAAAAGCAAGTCTGTGTGCTCTACTGTTGCAGATATTTCAAATTGCCTGGATATTTTTCTAAAACTTAGTTTTATAAAACAGTAATATCCGAGGTGTTAAATCTGGCCAAACAAGGCAAGCATGACCAATGGGCTCACACTAGCCTGTTTTGAGTTGTAATGTCCCATTTGGTTTATTTGTGAGAGTGAGCAGTGCTGTGATGTTTCAAATACAGACTGTCCCCGACTTAGGATGGTTCCACTTACGATCTTTTGACTCTATGATGGTGCGAAAGCGATATGCATTCAGTAGAAGCCGTACTTGGAATTTTGAATTTGGATCTTGTCCAAGGCTGGCGACATGTGGGCAGCTCCCCATCGACGGGCCACCACGGAGTGAACAACGGGTACGCTTGATAGCCATTCTGCGTTGGTACCTCCGCTCGGTTTCTCACTTTCAGTACACCATCCGGTAAGTTACAGGATCTACTCAACACTTGATTGTAAAATAGCCTTTGGGTTCGATGATTGTGCCCAACTGCAGGTAATGTAAGCGTTCGGAGCACGCTGAAGGGGGGCCAGGCTAAGCTGTGATGTTTGGGAGGCTAGTTGTATTAAATGCATTTTCCACTCAGGATATTTTCCACTTAGGACCGGTTTACTGGGATGTAACCCCGTCATAAGTTGAGGAGGAGCTGTATAGACATTTTAAATATAGTTTATATATTTAGTATCTGAAATCCAGACTCAAATTGCTTGTACTTTTATAGAAACTCTGCCAAGGTTTTAAGGACTAAATTGTTAAATTTATTCTGGAGGGAAGCACTGACGATTTGAAATAAGGTTACATTTATTTTTTAAACATCTTGTTTGTATGTATGTATGCATGATTTAAAGTGTTGGCATTCTGTAATTTAACTGTATGATTCTATGCCTACTGCACATTGGATGCTCATGAAAATGAGGGGCCTGTTCTCCTTGCTCCTCTGCTGAACAATATTTCAATAAATATTTTCTTTCCCTTCCTCTCTATTGTGGTTTTATAAAAAAAATACCTTTTAGCTTAATTACTTAACCTTGGTTTATTTTGCTGGGTGGAGAGAGGCTAGCATTTCTGCCTAGCTCTGTTATTTGAATTTGACAAGGTTCACAATTTCAATTAAGCTGGATTTTCTAATCTGTTGGTCTGCCCCTGCTGGCTGCAGTGAGATCCTGGAGACAGGGCAGCCCGCTGGAGTTGGGAGAGCTCATTTAGCTGTGTAGAGAGAAAGGGTAGATGGACCCTGGAGTGACCTGAACTTGTAGCCTGAAGGAAAATGATATGGCTGCAGGGAATTCTAGGATTAGGGTCAGGAGGTACCTGGGCAGAAGTGGCAAGCTGGACCATATATGGGGGTGGTGTGCACTTTGAAAGGGAGGAGAGGGTGAGCCCCGTTTTCATTGGAAGACTCGCGTTCTTTGAACTGGGCTCAGAAGACAATGAGTTGTGGCTAGTTAGGGCCCTATAGTGTACTAGATAAGCCATGTTAGGAAAATAAAGGTCATGAAACCTCCAAGCCAAGGGCAAATTCTGACTTCGTAATCCCCCCATCCTGCTTGGCACCACTCCATTTATTTTACAAGCTCTGTGTGTGAGTAAGCAAGACGAATCGCTGAAATTAGAGCCTTTGATAGAATTCATTCTCTGAGATTTATTGAGGGCTGACCATATGCCACACCCTCAGAGTTTGGGAAGAAATGGTGTGCCAAGACCAGCCCTGTGCCCCCTGCCTTCATGGAGCTTCATGAGAGACGTGTTTGTCAGAGTATCATAGACAGACATGTAAAATTAGAACCATGGTAAGGGTAGGTAGAAGTTAGGGAGAGCTGACCTGGTCAGCGAAGGGTAGGGGAGAGATGCAGAGTTGTTAAAAATGGATAACAATGATCGTATTAATGCTAATGTTTCTGGTGTAGCAGGTAATATTTACTCAGCTCTTATTATATGTTTTGAGCACTGTTTACATACAACAATTTACTTAATCCTTGTAGCAACTCTGTAAGGCAAGTATTGTAGTTGGTGTCATTTTACACAAGGGGAAACTGAGGCATTTCCGCAGAGAGATTATGTAACTTCCTCAAGGTCACACAGCTCATAAAAGAGGAAGTAGAATTTGGATCAACACAGTTTAGCTTTTCTTCTTTCTCTCTTTCTTATTTATTTATTTTGGAGAAAGAGAGCAGGAGAAGGGGCAGAGGGAGAGAGTATCCAAGCAGACTCCTGCTGAGCGGAGAGCCCAACGCTGGGCTCCATCTCATGAGCCACGAGATCAGGACCTGAGCCGAAACCAAGAGTTGGATGCTTAACCAACTGAGCCACCCAGGAGCCCCCAAAGCTCTGATTCTTAACCATTACATGTGAACCTTCTAAGCAAATGCAATCTGGAATATAGGTCCTCTGCCAGTAGAAAATAATTATAATCGTGAATACTTACAAAGTAGTTTCTATTTGCCAGACACTGTTCTAAAGCTCTGACATGTTAACTCATTTAATCCTCAAAACAATACTTTGAGATGGGTTCTATCATTACCCCTACTGTGCCAGGAAGGAAATTGCAAACTGCTTCCTGAGTTTTGCTCTGAATCCCTTGCTATTCAGCCTTGCACTAAATAAGTAGTGGATAGACGTGCAGAACTCTTCTCACGATGACGTGGGAGGGTGACAGCTGTCTGCTTGGGGACAAAGGATGCTGTTTAAAAGCACCTGGAAAGACCTGCTGGAGGGTAGTTTGTACTGAAAAAAATCTGCTTCAATATTCTAAATATTTATAAATTCTCATAATGAATAAAAGGCATTCGTGATAAAGAAGAACATAGCCATGGATTAAAAATGTAACTCGATGGACCAGCCTTGTGAGTAGATGTGTAATAAATAAAGTAATATACAAATTAAATCAATTGGGATCCATGGGCTCTCATAATCTAATATCTCTGAATCTGGGTAAAGTCTTTTGAAATAATTCTCTGAAAAATCAAATAATTTTTATATCTGACTTTTTGTGTATCTCAAGACATTTACAGACAAATTTAGCTTACAGGTATTGCAGTGTCTTATTAATCAAAAACATTAATTACAGGCAGCGTGGTTATTTGGTTTTCAAAAAATTAAATGAGTTACGTGTTATCTGCAATTTTAGAATGTAAAACAGAAATATTTTATTAGTTAATATTTGTGTTTACAATCTCATATTGCTGTACACATTTTCAAAACAAGTCACCAGAGACAATACACATAATATCATATTTTCTTCCAATATTAGACTTAAATGGTTTTAAAAAAACATTTAATATTAAAGAGAAAACACTACTGTCTGTCATGTTAATGTTTGGATCATTATTTTTGACCTGATCTTCACAGAGCACACGATGATCATAAAACGCCATTCTAGGATACCCGTGGGGTCGGCATAAATGAGAAAACCTGGATTATTACTGAGATGTTAACAGAATTTATATTGGTCTTTTTTTTTTTAAGATTTTTTTATTTGACAAAGAGAAAGAGAACACGATCAGGGGGAGTGGGAGGCAGAGGGAGAGGGAGAAGCAGGCTCCCTGGCTGAGCAGAGAGCCCAATGCGGGGCTCGATCCCAGAACCCTGAGATCACGACCTGAGCTGAAGGCAGATGCTTAACCAGCTGAGCCACCCAGGCGCCCCTATATTGGTCTTCACAACTTAAGAATAAGAAGTTTAGTTCAGATGAGTTAAGGTTCATTATCCATTACCCGTTAGGCTAACTCTTAGCAAGAGCTGGTTCTTACCTACTCTCAGGCCAAATGGAGTCGTGAAATTGAAAGTTATTTTCTGTAAATCCATACTTTGGGTTGATACAAATCTATTTACAGGTGCTCCCATTGGATGGGAAGAAAATTCATCTCTCTCTCTTACAATCTGTGACCACAGACCCACGTATTTGACTCGGGGTGAATCTACATCCCCAAGCATCCAGGAGGAGCGCAGAGGACTGAGTTTTCTCTGACTACAAAGAGGATTCAACTCCATCTCTGTGAATTCAAATGTAGATTCTCAGTGGTGAAAGTCTTTACTAGGGTGATTGTTAATTTCTTAGACTTCCATTTTTCAGTTGCTAAAAGGGTCCAGGTTCCAAATTAAGAAGTTAGGAGAATCTGCATTACAGATGCACGTATATGAGGTCCCATGAGGCACGCAGATTACGGTCTCTTTAAATATGTAAGTCTGGAGATGCGTCTCTACACAGTTGATGGACATATTGTTGAAAGACTTTTAATCACTCTCTCAGATACTTGGGGGAATTTCAGTCCCTCTGTTGGAAGAAAGTCACAATCCCAGACCCTGAATCCCAGATCTGTTGTCACCTGCTCTTTCACAGATGACAGGTAGCTCTTGGTACACGTTTGAGGACGACTGCAAATATATTTGGATCTGACACCTTTTAGTTTTCCCATAGGGAAATGAAGATGCACAGAGAATGAAACAATTCATGGGGAAAGGTAATTTTTTTAACATGTATCTTAATAGAAAGCCTCAATACTTCGTCTATATATTTATACTTCAATTTATAAATGGACTTTTCCCATCATTATTTGATTTTTTCCTAGCTTTTTAAAAAGTTTTTAAAAAATCATATTGAAACCGGCTGCAAAAAAGTTGTGAAGACCTGTCTTCTTTTCATCTTATCGGCAGAATTTATGAAGCGATCTTCTTCTAAGTGACTGATCCCAGAAATTCACAGACCTTTACTTAAACCATGTGAAAATAAAAACCAGGCACAGGATTTCTATCAAGAGAGACATCTTTCTTTCTACTTTTTCTTTTTTTACTGTATTTGATCATGGACAATGAGATATATAGATGTATAGAGACATGTACATTTGCTTTTCCATGGATAAAATTCTCACTAATATTTGTCCATTATTCATCTTGACTATTTTGATTTTCTTCCGCTTGATTTTCCTCATCTCATTTCTTTCTCTCCTGTCTACGCTGAAGGTTTCTGCCCAAACTACCAATTTTTTCTTTCATCTTCTTTTCTTAATCAGTTCTGACAAAAGGCTGTGAATTTCTATAAAGCTGGCCTTTTTTGAGGGAGTATTTCTTCTTCACTAAGGATAGCCCATTTATATTTTGGTTATGAAGGGATAATTTTTCTTCAATAAAATTGCCTTCTCCATTAAGCAAAGAAAAACATCTCCTTCCCTTCCCACTCAAATTTTAATATAGAAAAATTTTAACATAGATCTATTGATAGACCGTTGAATCCGCAGTAAGCCATACATTTACCAAAAGAATTCATGAGATTTACTGAGTCAGTAATTCCCATTTTACTCAATATTCTGAGAAGTAAGAACTGGAAACAGAGCATTGAGCTTTGTTTTATAATAATGATACTAGGGTTGTTTATGAGGGTCATGTTTGAATTACATATTCTTTTATGCTTATAAATCAGAGGGGAATAGTAGCTACTGTTGACTCATCAACTTTTTTAATTCTGTGAAGCAAATCTCGTTGGAAAAATGAATATTAATAATTAGACAATATCCAATTAGGGGCCATAGGCCAGAGCTAATCCCTCAACTCAAAAATCCACAAAGCACATGTAATAGTAGAAACTTAGGTTAACAAACCCTATTAACATAAAATTAATGACAGTAGTATAGTGTGAGGGATTTCAGGCCCTCCAAATAGGAGCGTATTGACATAATTTTTTTTTTTCTTTTTCTCAGGAATTCATTTCCAGCGTAAGACCTTAATACTGCCCTTTGGAACAATCATATCATCTCTTTACACCGGTTTAAGAAGCTGTACTTTGATCAATTCTTAGGTAGAAGCACTTCTTCCTCTCCAGTTGAGAATGCATTTAACTCCGTATTTTTCCTTCATTTGAATAGAGAAAGTTCTATGTTTCGGACAAACTAAAGGAGGAATTGCTCCATTTCTGGCTGATGTAATGGTGCCAAACAGATGTCCCATAATTTAGTTTCATTAGTGTATCAATTTGCTAAAGACCTGTATATTCACAATCACAGCCATTTTTATTTCTTTTTTTAAAGATTTATTTATTTATTTTAGAGAGAGAAAGAGCGTGAGTAAGGGCCGGGGGGAAGTAGAGGGAGAGAGAGAATCCTCAAGCAGACTCCCCACTGTGGGGATCCATCTCATGACCCCAGAATCATGACCTGAGTTGAAAGCAAGAGCCTGAGGCTCAACCGACTGAGCCATTCAGCCGCCTAAACACAGCCATCTTTAAATGGTAGTTATGAACTCCATTTTACGGAGAGGAACTGGTGGCTCTGATACATTAAAGGAGTTGCGCAAGGTCACCAGTGGGTATCAGTGGAAGGAATTCCGGGTGACAGAATGAGTTGTGAGCTCACCTGCTTTCTCCCCTGCTCATTTCCTCCATAACTCTGCCCTCTGCCAGTTACGCAGGGAGCTGGTAAGCCTGCAGCTTTGGTCCCTTATCCCAACCCTTGACTCAGCCAAGTGGAAGGAAAATAAAAGAGGCAGGAGTAATGGACATAAAGTCCATTTCCTTCAATCCATGCCGATTTTCCCTTTGGATCCATTTTAGAGATTTTCACTCTGACAATAAAATCATATATTTTTATATCACTCTCCTTCATCTTGCTGGAACCATGCAGAATATTAGAAACAGATCTGAAAAATATTCGTGTATATTTCTTTGGGACACAGAACTGGAAACTAACCTTCCATATTTCAGTTTTCACGTATAAATAAAATTGAACAAATATTACTGGGGAGGAAGGTATTCATTCAACTTCTGAACAATAAAAGTAAAAGGACTCCAAATATATTAAGGCCCAAATTATACAGTACACACAAGTAGACACAGGCAAGAATAATCTACAAACTGTTCCCTTTATGTATAATTCAGGACACAGATGCTTTTTATCTCACTAAATCAGAATTCCATAAGAAGTGTTAAAGCTTCATTATTAACCAAATGCACCTCTCCCCTCAACTAAATGCTGATGCTACTTTTCAGTTTCACTCTTCAGAAATTATTTTCATGGATACATTTTGAGTATGCTTGATTTTTTTTTTTCTTCAAAGTTTCTCGAAAACAAATTTCTGCGTTATTCTTTCAGTCTGGTCCTTTCCTTTCAAAATGAGAATTTCTGTTCATTTGGTTGTCAAAAGTCCTCAGCTCTTCCAAACTAAAGACAAAGAGAAGGAAGAAATAATTTTATCTTTTATTCCTTCCATCCACATTCCCACAAAGTTTCATAGAGTGTTTATTTTAGCTGATTCAAGAATTTAACCTCAGTAGTTTTTAAAATGCAGATTTAAAACAAGGAAGAAACACCAGTCTTAGCCCATTGAATTGGCAAACTTAAGACGCATGATAATGTCCTGCGTCGGGTAGGGTGTGGAGCAATGGGCATAATTACACACAGCTGGCAGGATCTGAGAATTGGTACAGCATGTCTGTAGAGCAATTTAGCAACATCTGTCAAAATATATCCAAATGCACCTAGCTTTTGACCCAGAAACTCCACTTCTAGGAATTCCCAAGGAAAGTATCAGGGATGTGTGGAAAGATACTCGTCCAGGGCTTTTTTCTTGTGCGATTATTTACAGTAAGAAAACTCACACAAATATGCAACAATAGTGGATTAGTTAAGCACACGGTGGTACATCCATATCATGTAGAATCGCGTTTAACGAGAGTGTTGGGCATGAGAAAACGTTCACTAATCTTATATATATATATATCTTTTTAAGTGAAAAAAGGAGTCCATAAAACAGTACTCAGTGTTATGCTGTCCAACCCTATAAAGTTCTATTTCTGGGAAAAGAAATACACCAAAATGTCATCAGTGGTTTTATCTGTGTGGTAGATTTCAAATGGGTTCTCTTTCTCTCTCTTTCTTCCTTTCTCCCTCCCTCCTTTCCTCCCTTGCTTCCTTCCTTGCTTCCTCCCTTCCTTCTTTCCTGTCTTCCTTTCTTCTCTTTCTTTTTTTATCCCTTCTTTCCTCTCTTCTTTTTATTCTTTCTTTCTCATTTTTATTATGAGGACATTTGAAATAAACAAGAAAGATTGCTAGGTAACTCCAGTGGAAAACTATGCATTGTTTAGAACACAATCTTCCATGAGATCTGATTTTAGCCTTTCATTGCCTGTGAGTTATTCAAGGCTCTATAAGGTGCAGGTAACCGCGAGCAAGGCAAACACTGCTGCCTGTAGACACACACAGTATTAGTTCTGTCCGGTGGAGCTGCAGTCGTCCCTCCTTCTTTCTTTTGGTAAAACCGGTTCGGTGCCCATTTGTAAATTCATTTCAACATTCCCTTATTTCATATAAACTTGTGCTGCTTTAACTTCTCCTTTGAACTGGTTGTAACATCTTTCCTGGTTCTTTCATTTGATTAATAGGTTAAATAAAATATCTGACAAGTATTCATTTTATATCTGTATGAAAGTTGTGATCTTACCTTTTTGGAAAATTATCCTTTAACATAGGTTTCCTACTTTGACAAACTGAGCACATATTACAATATTTTTGATTATTAAAATGAAATACCAGCAAATGTGATTTAAAAAGAGTAGATTGAGCAACAGTCCAGTATTACAATATTGATCTAACATTTTTATAAAACATCTCACATCAAATTGTCCTAACATCTCTACAAATGAATTTAATAAACACTTACAGAGTGCCTAGAGTTTTCAGGTCAATATGCTACATTGGAGAGCATATAAAGATGCATAAGATTATGGCCATAATGTTCAACATCTTGTAATTGTCTCTATTTTTATACTAAATATCAAAATTAGCTACTATTTCATTATTAAATGTATTAAAATGTCAACTCTTTCAATATCAACGATTTCAATATCTACTTACTCGAAATGGCTGTGGCCATTTTGGCTTAGTCTCTGTGTGGCAGAAGTGATGGGAAGCTGAGAAGCACAGTTGCTGCTCGGCACGGCAGTTTTCATTTACTGAATAGGCACCAGCAGCTTCTATAGTCTTACATATTCACAAAGTGCTATTTCCCTTCAGAATTCAGCCACTAACATATAGTCTATAATAGAGCAAAGAGTTACATAAGGTGGTAATAAAAAGGAATAAGACGCATGACTTTGGGCAGGGGAAGCAATTCAACTGTGATTATGCATAAAATATAATACACACTAGGTTAGAGAAAATACTGGCTCTGGTCATCCCAGAATTTGTTTCAATAATAAATGGTCTTTTATGTGTTCTAAGTGAATCTTTTTTTTTTTTTTTTTTTTCCCCTTGGCCAAAGTGCATAACACAGAACGACAATAGGGAGTGAAATGTTTTTGCTAGGTGTCTGGGAGAACTGCCCTTTCCCTGTTCCCTTGGTTTTCCTGAGAAGTTTGCCCTAAATTCTTCTTGCTTCTCTCTCCTTCCTTGCTCTTTCCTTGGAGATGGGGAGGAAAGCAATTGTGGATTGGCCAGGAACATGAAGCTGATGGCTTTTCCTGTGTGGGAAGGAAACATCAAAAGAGGAAGAAGAGCTCTTTTTCTTGGTCAGGGTGTTGGCTCTGGGAGCTGTTTGGTCTAGAAATTCTGCTACATGGGGAAGGTGCTGCTTCTCTTCCCCAGGCATAGCTGCTTGGGTGCAGATTGCTGCCACATGACTTGCAGGGACTGTGCATTCCATCTTCTAAGGGCAAAAGCAAGAATCCAGCATAGGCATCATGGCACGCTCACATTTGATAGAACGCACCATCCCAAACTCTCAGGGCATCCTAGAAAGGGAGCCAACATTAAGCAGATGTGGGGTCATAATGTTTGTATATTATTAGGTTAGTTAATGTTAGTTATTTTGTGTATTATTAGGTTAGTAATTATTAGGTTAATTAAAGGCTTAGCTCTTTCGAGAGCCCTTAAGTTAACTATCTCTGATTTACTCCACAAGGTCTGGAGATACATCATTGACACAGTGGTGTCCACAACACTGTATTTGATTTCTCAGGTGCAATTCCTGATCAGGCTGGCTGGAAGCATAAGCTCTATGAAGAAACTACCCCTCTAGTACAATCACCTTTGGTTTTGATAATGTATCATGTTGTAGATCTTACTCTTTTGTGACGTCAGGGAAGAATACATTTCTCACAATTTCCCCAGCTCCAGAAGGAAGCATTTTAACCACAGAGGTCTCCAAAATAAATATAAAATGTATTCCACAGCAGGCAGAAAGCCACCATCAAGATTTCCAGAAACTCCTTCTCAATGCTTTTTTAACACCTTGTAATCTTCTGCCATGAGGTGTGAATGCATTTCTTAGCCTTCCATTAAAATTTTTACTCAACACCTTCTACTTCCTCTTTCTTTTTCATTGACCAATTGAACTCTTCATCTAACCTTTCCTATCAAATCAGAATTATAGCGTTTTCACTACTTTCCATTTTTTTTCTGTGTGTTTTTAAGATTGTTTTCCTAAAATTTTCAATCCTATTTTGTAACTGTAACTTTCAATTGATTTTTTAAATTTGATTTTTATATTTGTTTGTATTTAAAAAGTGCTATTTAAAAAAAAATTTTTTTTTAAAGATTTTATTTATTTATTTGACAGAGATAGAGACAGCCAGCGAGAGAGGGAACACAAGCAGGGGGAGTGGGAGAGGAAGAAGCAGGCTCATAGCAGAAGAGCCTGATGTGGGGCTTGATCCCATAACGCCGGGATCACGCCCTGAGCCGAAGGCAGACGGTTAACTGCTGTGCCACCCAGGGGCCCCAAAAGTGCTATTTTTAAACCACAGAAAACTTGGAGAAAAATCCTGACAAGTAGTGGGAGATGGGAGGAAGGGAGAAGTCTTCCGTGTTTAACTACTATTAACATTTTTGCTCATGTTCTTATGTGCTTTCCCCCTCAAGCTTATAATATTTAAAAAAATATTTTCTCTAATAGTGTTGTGAATAGGTTTGTGTTAAAAATAAAACAAAAGGGGGTGCCTGGATAGCGCAGTTGTTAAGCGTCTGCCTTCGGCTCAGGGCGTGATCCCGGCGTTCTGGGATCGAGCCCCACATCAGTCTCCTCCACTGGGAGCCTGCTTCTTCTGCTCCCACTCCCCGTGCTTGTGTTCCCTCTCTCACTGGCTGTCTCTCTGTCACATAAATAAATTTTAAAAAAAATCTTAAAAAAAAAAAAAAAGGGTCACATTTGCTCCTTCTTAACCCGTCCTCCCAGTTCTGTGATTACGCCACCTCTCCTGCATTTCTTCCACTATCCATCCATCAAAAGACCCACGAGAGAAAATGAACACTGAAAAAAAATGCAAATAACTTTTAAAGTTTATGAACGTCGAGAGAGTTTTTGCTGTGTTTGCTTGTTAGGTATTTTGTTTTTTGTTTTTCTGGCCCAGGTTGCTAGTTGACCATTCCTTTCAACATGTCAAGAAGGTGAAATCAGAGCAGAATGGTATCTGGAATTCTACGTGACCTGAATTTTTTATTACAAATATATTTTTTTCTTATTTATTTATTTGCTTATTTTTTTATTTATTTTATTTTATTCACTTCTTGTTTTAAAGAAAGGCTGACTGCTAGCTGCAGCGCCTAATGTGGGTGTGTCTGGAGTCTTGGAAGCTTGACTATCCTACATCTTCTACAAATGGACCTTGAGAGTTGTTTGGAGGTTTTAGCAGGGGAGAGCCATCACTCGTTCCCCTTGACCGAAGAACACGTCTTCCTCTATCAGAGAAGGTCGTGCTCTTGGACCTAGCACACAGCTTCTGGATGGACGCACATGGAACGGTGAGGGAGGAAGGGGACACCTGCCTAGCCAGCCAGGTGAGCCAAATCAACACTGGTGATCAGCAGGGTGACAAATGTCACAGCCAGACCACCTTCACATCCCTTTTTTCTTATTTTAAAAAGAAATACATACACCTTACTGAAAAATTAAACACACATACACACAAAGAAATGAAAAGAAAAAAATTTTTTTAAAGAGCAATAAAACAAACACACACCAAACAGGATATCATCTGTCACCCATTTACTCAGAGACAATCAATGTCATCCCTTCAGTATATGAACTAGTTTCATTCCAGAAGAATGTATTAAAATGTGTGCTTTATGCTAGACTCTCCTCTAGGCATGGTAGTAAATAAGAGAAAAATTCTTGCTTATGAGGAACATATATTCTGGTAGAGAAAAAAGCATTTAAATTGAAAACAGATGAGCAAAATACTTGCACCTTGTAATTAGATTGTTGTGAAGATAATGATAGGCTGTATAAAAAAAGAGGATATCTATCTTTCTATCTATCTATCTACCTACCTCTATGAGAGAATATACAGTTTCCATTCGTAACTACTTTGAAATTCTTTTTCTCCCACTGGGGGGTGTAGAATTGTATTTCTTTCTAAGGGGAAAAGTAGGGCCATTTTCAGAACTATCTTAAAATGGGTGGGTGATATCAATCAAATCAGTTTTCATCTTACTTGTCTGTTCAGAAGTGACACAAGGTCATTTTCTCTTAATCTCTGATCCATGGGAAGATTTGAGGACTCTGCGTACCTCCTAAAATAGCGTGCAAACTTTTATTTGCATCTAGGAGGATGGTCTAGATATCCTTTTACTCCGACCTTCAACGACATCTTTGCCGCAGGGACATCCTGACAATATCAGGACGCATCAATATTGATGCTCATATCACATCTGGTACATTTGGATCCGTTTAGGTTTGGAGCAGTATTTTAGAGCTTCAAGTAAATTTTGTTTCTAGTTTTCTCTTGAAAATATGCATCTCTTTTCTGTTTTGGGGTCCGCTAATCTCTGCGGATTTCCATTTCCGCTCTTGCAGAGTGGCTTTGCTTGTATAGTTGCTGTGCGTACGAATAAAGAATCACATACACACATACTCAGTGTAAGTTGTGATGAATTAAAAAAGCAGAACTAAAAATGGCTACACAATCATATGCCATAGTCTGGAATATAATAATTTTAACTGCCGATCACAAAACAAATAAAGTATGTGTATGTTGAAAGCTATGAAATGAGAAGCAGCTGCCTTAAACCCTTCCTAGAATAGTCTGAGGATGTGTAAACAAACAAACAAGAAACAAACAAGGATGCAAGTAGCCTTGTGCTCAGGGTATTGCGACAGACTCTTTTTGATTCTTTTAGGTACACATTTTTCATTCTGAAAAATAAGTGAAACCATCTCCTTGTAACTTATTCTTCCCAATGGAAAATGTAATCAATTGTAACTATATTTATTTATGCAGAATTTTATACCTCATTGACATTCTCAAAATGAGATCTCTAACATCCAGAAGGAAAACTCTCCAATACATGTCAAAGAATTTCAAGTACCTTCCTACTGACATACATTATACACTGAAACCAACAATGGGTTCGAGAAAAAACGCTTGTGTTCCTTCACTGACGTGTCATGCATGCCCACTCATTCGTTTTTCTAATATTGAGTGTTGGCATCAATTCCCCTTTCCTCAAATTAAAAAGAAGAGAGTTTCAGATTTTAGATTCAAAGAAGAAAATGCATAGATGCATGGGTTTAGTGAGGAAGAAAAAGCCTAAGAGCTCTTAAGCAGATGGAAGCCTGTCGACTAATTTCATGTTCTATTCCATTATAGTCTTAACTATTATTCCTTGCACAGACAAATACGACTCACCTTATAATTTCTGTGCATATCGAATCTCTATATGTTGATTCCTATTTAAAATTCACTTTAAATCCTTTTCTGTTCAAACTCTATGAGGGCAAGTATCTGGTCTACTCTGTTCACTGCTGAGTTCCAAGTTATTAGCACAGTGCCTGGCCTCTATGAAGCCCTTTAGAGTAATTATTTGAATGAATAAGTAAATGAGTTAATTGATGAAGATACTAGGAGATATTCCCAGTTAAGGCTTCCAATGACTTCTTCAATGTCTATGTTGCATATATGTATATTTTCATGATATCAAGTTCTCAAAACTCACTTGCATACTCTTACTACTCTTTTATTAGAGAGCCCCTTTTTCTTTCCTCAGTTTTATGAATGGCCACGGTCAACTAAGGTTTTTGTGCAAGCTGCTGAACAGACCTGATATCAGAGGATAGTGTTGCTAAGCAGGGTGCAGTCTGTACCATTAATCTGGAAGTTCTTAAAGCATGCTACATGATTCAAGGGTGACTGAAAAAGCCAGAATAGGAAAGGACAGGGGTCTGGGAAACGTGCCTGGTTCTGGAGCTGGCCATCAGAAGTCAATGGATTTGTCCAAAGGCACTTAGGGAGCTCAGGCTTGACGTGGAGAGGAACAGAGACCAATGCTATAATGTTGGCAGCCCAAGATGCTCAAAATTCCACAGGCGATGGTTATGTGACTTCAGGGCTAGGACCTAGGTAGGATGTTACAAGATGAAAGCTGACCTCCTAACAAGACATCAATCTTGGAACTTGTATTTCCACCTGGGTCAATATGACACAGTCTAGGGGCAGGCCACGATTTAGAGGAGGAGACACACAGCATCAAGGAGAAATTCAAGGTCTGCCCTAGACCAGCTCTATAATGCTGAGCTTAATTCCAGATGGCAAGACTAATTTTGTACTCCACATGGAGGGGCTGAGAGTCTCATTCTGCCTCCTGCTGAATTCTAGATGGCTCAGGGACCAGCAAGACCTGACCTGTAGGTAAAGGGCACCAGCCACTACAGCTGAGGTGTGGAAAAAGCAAGGACTGACAAAGTCAATCCATCAAGAAGTTAACACCAACTCTTGGTTCTGAGAATTCTCATCTATTTGTAAGGAAACTCTAAATACGTGTAAATGCATCAGTTGGAAGGCAAGGCTCTCCCTCTTACAAAACCAATATTTCTCTTCAAACTCCTCCCCAGTTCAGGGTTCAGGTAGGTAGGAGCTTGTCAAGAAACAAACAAACAAACAAAATCCCCACAAATCTGAACCTGGTAAGGAGAGACTTTTATTCAAGAGGATTATTGCAAGAAAAGGAAAATGACTTTGCAACAGGGAGAGGGATTAGTGTTATAGGGAGGGGGACGATAGCGATAGGGAGAGGGGGATTACTGTAACTGGGTGAATGATGTGACCTAATGTCTGCAGGTGTCTCATGAGTTGGGTAAAAGAGCTTTCTTTTATAGAGAGGAACAGACAAAGCTAGAAAGAACTGAGTGTGGCAGGTGACATGAGGGGTAGGGTGGCAGGACAGGATAGTAGATTAGAGAATGTTTTACCCTAAGGCCACCTTTCCTTGAGAGGGGTTTTCTGCTGGATCCGGCTGCAGTTGGGCTAAAATTCGGGCACCCGGGTGAAGGAGAGACATTTACCTAAAGGTTGGCCAATTAGTATTTTGTTTAGAACGATTAACAGTTCAGCTGGTCACTTATGAGGTAAAGAAAGGGAATTCCGAGTACCTGTCTAGCCTCATTATAGATAAACAAGGGGTCAGGCATCTGGGAGTCTTATCTAAGTCATATGGGGAAGGGTGCTTCTTTGCAGTAAGAACAAAAGAGAGCAGAGGGATTCCTTCAACCTTCACTGATCACAGGGCTCAGGTAAGATTCAATACTGTCAAGCTTAACTCTGGGGCAGGCTTTTCTTTGGTAAGGTCTCCCTTTACCCCAAAAAGGGCGTAGGAGCTGCTGCAGAGCCTGGCTTCCGCTTCAGGTGGCTCCTTTCATCTCAGGTCCATACCATTCTAGCTGCCCAGCAAAAAGAAGGGATGATACCACTGACGTTATTGCGGAAGGTCTTGCTTGTAAGCCCACCCGCTGGGCACCCACAGGGACAAATCTCTAGCCATCGAGACCTCTGCAAGTCGACTGCCAAATGTACACGAATTAATGAAATTCCTTCTCTGCTGCATACATTTTCCAATAGTGAAATCCACTTATCAGGCTAAATATATTGAATACTAAATTTCTGGATAACTGGCTGAATTTTTTCTCTCTTCATCATGTCAGTATAAGGGGTTGCTCGGCCAAAGTTGTAAAAATTATCCTGATAGTGATCTAACGATGGAGAATAGAAAGGAGGTGATATTTGTGTGCAAATGAAACCATCAAGAAGTGCGGTAGTATTTTTTTTCCTGATGACATTAAAAAATAAAGATCCATATAGTGCCAGGCCATTGGCCTGGAAGGCAAGAAAGGCTAGCTCAAATACAAATATACTGTTTCTGATTAAGAAAACACTTTTTTATTCATATAAAGTATTTATTAGGTATTGGATTTTATAAACTGTTTGGTCCTGGAGTCTTTATTTTAAAAAGGTTATTCTGAATGCATTACCAAGTATCCTGTGGAATATTTCACATAAAAGGAAGCAGAAAATGTATAAATGTAAACAGGCTAATTGTATGCAGATATAAATTATGGATGTTGGTCTTATGAAAAAGCATTGCTGATTTGCAGGGGGCTTACTCAGCAGCGCTGCGTCTTGTCTAAGGGGATATTTAGTATGGCTGTGATGTGCAGAATTTAAAACAAAACTTTAAATTCTGGAGAATAAAATATAGCCCAATTGTGCTAAGACCACACTGTTGGGAGAATGAGGTTTTTAGTTCATTTCATTGCTGTTGACATTGACACTCATTCGCTCTGTTATCCTCTGCGTGCTTTTGACTCCAGACGCTGTGCAAAAACAAAGGTTTGGTAAGGGCTGTTTATAGTTGTGTGACACTTCCTGATAGTCACTGCAGGTGACACTGTCTCCATTACTCGATGTGGTTTCATTGCTCAAGGGGCCATATCGAGCTCACAAGCAAAGGCAGGCTAGGGAGATGCCTGCAGTCCCAGGTGAGAGAGCTGCCTAGAGCTTCTGTTTTTCCTTAGTACAAAACAAATACAAATATGAAACTCGTAAAACATGCCACGAGATGAAAGACAGTCAAGTGAATGGTGCAAATGGAAAGAACTATGATGGGATTGCTCCTTATGGCGGGTAATTTCCATGCCAGCACCAATTTTTCTCTAATTTATACCAATAAGCTTAACTTTGAATTAAAGACGCTGCCCCATCTCATCTCAAAGAACTGAGGCGATATGGAAAATGGACAGCTTCATAAGTGTAAAGTAATTGGCCTAATATTTTATGATACACAACACAGAATGTTAGAGAGATTTATGTGGACAGCATAAACTTTTAGCTGACATGTGATGTAAGTGCTTCCTGGTAAATAATTGACTAGCACAGCCTTACTTTCCTGCCATCCTCTCCTTGTTAGTCCAGGGAAAAAGTACAGAAATGAATACGAGCAAAAGCATTTTTTTCTTATTCTAAATCATGAGGAGTAAACTTAGTATTTAAACAAAGCAGAAGTTTCCACTATATACGACAATAAAATACATTTTAAAATAATTTTTAATACAATTTAAAGAAAACAATATGAAACCTATCATATGGCAGTCTTCCTATCTGACAGCATAAAGCCCATCAGGCTCACAGTTGCACGCAGGACAACAGTCTTTCCCTTGAATTGTAATGTTCGTAACCAAGACACTCATGGAGCGGATGTTTTGTGTGGCTCATGCCATAGACCAGATTATCTGGACGAAGTTTGGGCTCCGCCTTTCAGTTCTTTTAAAACCTGCTCTTTCTCCACATCCCTTCTCTTTACTTATCCCAGTTGAAGGGCTACTCAGAGCAAATTTCTCTTCTCAGCAACCTCAAAGTTTCTTAGATAGAGCATGATTCCCAGGGCTTGCCCAGCCAATTTAATGGGGTACCTAATTTGGCCAAACTAGTTTGTGTCGATGACTTAATATACTGGCTTCCCTGAGCCACAATACTCAGGTTTCCATTGGGAACTTCAACTGTACTTTGAAGCACTATGGGGTCATTTATTGGGCAAATATTCAATGAGTGCTTATGGCAAGCCAAAATGATACAAAAATATTGTTTACCAACCTTACAAGGTAGGTATTAACCCAATTTTAAGATGATAGAAATTAGAGTCAGAGATTAAGTACTTGCTGCTTCATCATTGTTCTTGGATATTGCATTTACAAAGCGCTCAGTCAGGTAGAGTCCAGCAGATGATTTGGTTAATTTAAGATGCGTGGACAGCCAAATCTCATTTCAATCTGGGCTCCTGATAGTCAAGTTTGATATTCTAAACTGCCCAAATTGTCCAGATAGTCAGCAGTGAGGCCCCTCATTTAGTGCTGTATAGACTAAGCTTTGTCATTTTAGAAACTGGATGCATCCATGCCTCTCGTAGCAAATACAATGGTTCCTAAAAAAATGTGTTATATATTAGGTTCACACATATGAAATTTCGTTTTGTATGTATTTATTCAATACTCATCGGTTCAGGTCTGAAAGAGGTTCCTGAAAGTGTTGGAGGATGGTGTATGACTTTCTGTTTAACACACAAGGCTTATTTCCCTTCCCCAACTCCATCCCAGTAGGCCCACTAAGAGCCTCCCTGATGTAAGCACTCACTCTGGGATAATGAGGCTGATGAATAAGTGATGAATTATAGGACACAACTACATATCTACTTGGCTAGACAAATTATCTTGGCTCAGAAAAGTGGATTCATTTACTGTAATCTAAATTTTAAAATATATTTTTATTACTACTAAGCTAGCTCTGTAAATATAACAAAAAAATCTGTTAATAAAGGTTATTGTATCTAAAAATTATTGCTATAATAACTAGAACTCTCAATAAAATTTCCAAGAAACTTGATGGCTTTTTCTCCCTTGATAGAAATTATACTTGTATATAAAAACTTTTTGATGTTGTAAAAATGCTATAATAGGATTCTGGAAGGCACTTCCTGTGGGGCACATAACAGCTGAATTATTCAAGGGAACCCCAGAAAAGTGGGAGGAATTCATCTGAACTTGGAAAGGCTTAATGAGCTCAACTCTGACCTTTTATCTACCTATAGTTTGCAAATGAGCTGCAGCTAGAGTCATTTCAGGAAGACCCTAGACACTGGTGGGTAGCCATAAAATAGGAGGTGACTTTTAATTCGGGAAATGATAAAAAGCTATTTGTGGCTATTGGAGATGCTAAAGTAATGTAGACGTTCCCCAGGCAAGCAACAGCCACGAACTCAAAGTTAACCTAAGCACCTGTGGGAATAGGCCTAGATATTGGTTTAGACCAGTAAATGGCAAAGGACGTTTTTTCAAAGCAACAGCAACAGGTTTCTTAATCTCAGGTGACTTAATTCTCAAGTTGAGTTTGGACCATAAATTTAGACTCTGCTTTATGATCAAATAAATTAAATATGGTAATTTGGGTATGAAGTCCATTTCTTTTCCTTTTTTTTTTTTCCAAGTTCGCTGCCCTTCTTGGTTCTACCTAGAAATTAGAAGAGTTGATTGTCCATACTTAGATGTCAAAACAGCCTGATGCTACCATCCCTAGTTCCAGAGTCAGGTTGACTTAAATTTTTAGATCTTAAAAATGAATTGTGAGCACTAGATAAAAACACGCGCACACACACACACACACACACATGCACACACACAATGCTGGAGCACTTCATATTAAAATGATGAATACATTTAACAATAAGGTAAATAAAACGAGAGCATTTTGTTGGGAAAAAAAATTCTAACACTCCTGTGCTTGGTCAAGAACCTGACTGAAATAGTTATAAAATGATGATCGGAAGTCAAGTGACTCGAAAATGCAAAATATGTTTGTGGAAGAAAATAACGTGAAAAAAGAAAGGTCTTGCTTATCTCGTGAAGAATATCTGTTTGTACCTCATGGCCAAGAGACGTTCGGGTCAGCTACTGCACTCCATGAATAAGGAGGCTCACAAAGTGTGTGTAAACTTAGTATTTCTGTGGATTTATGCTTTGTATAAAATTTGTTCATCAGTGAGTTCTGAATAAACACATACAAAGCAAGATTTTACAAATATGTATAAAGAACATTTTAATGACTCATTCTATAGATCATTACCTCGAAACTTAGGACGAGTCATTGAGAATTCAGAAAGATGTCAACCCTTCAGTTACTAGGCCCATGCTGGGCACAGAGTAAATATACAAGAGTGTTTGCGCATTGATTGAATTGTTTCAGGGGTAATAATAATTACTAATAATATGAGGAGAAACCAGATGCTATGACGAGGCTCTATGCCAACCCAAGTTCTACCAAGGACATGTTCACAGGCTGATGCTCTTACACCTGATTTCTCCCAAGACGCCTTCTTGGGGATGACAACACAGGGACATGAAGAAAAATAGAAGCTCTTATTAGATAGGCTATTCTTCCTTCCACATCACAGCTATGTATAAATAATGGTGACCTATAATTTAATTATTAATAATCACATAAGAAGGAGTCTTGATGAATTGTGATTAGACCAAATATGTGTTTTCGTGTAGAAACGAACCTGTTGTGACTACTATTGATGCTCCCCCTTTCCTCATTCCTTTATGTCTTTACCACAATGTTATCGTGTAATTTTCTGCTTGATTCAGCACAAGGCAAAGCCCATGAAAACTGAGCTGCTTCTTATTTATATTGCTTTATAAAGCATTTGGAGAATGTTTACACATTTATTGTCACAACAACTTCGCAAAGAAGGTAAAACAAACATTATTATGCCTATTTTACAGAGGAAAGTCAGAGGTAAGTGACTTGCCCAAGGTCATGTGGCTAGTAAGTGGTAGAGCCAGGCGTTAGGTCTAAGGGCTCCAAACTGTGGGAAGAGTGTGTGTGGGGGTACATCACAGCACACACTGTATAAACATGTATATCTCCTTGAGTGTTAAATTTACTCAATGATAATTTGTTCCTTCCCCCCGCCACCTCCCTATCTCTCTCTCTCCCTTTATTCCTTTCATCCTCCCTTCCTTTTTTTTTTTTTAAGGTTTTATTTATTTATTTGACAGAGAGAGACAGCCAGCAAGAGAGGGAACACAAGCAGGGGGAGTGGGAGAGGAAGAAGCAGGCTCCCGGCAGAGCAGGGAGCCCGATGCGAGACTCGATCCCAGGACCCTGGGATCATGTCCTGAGCCGAAGGCAGACGCTTAATGACTGAGGCATGCAGAAGCCCCTCATCCTCCCTTTCTTTAGACAAGCATTAATGAGGATTTACAATGTCCTAGACACTCTTCCAAATATTGAAGGTACAATGATGAAGAAAAGAAAAAAAGAATCAGGCTAGGTTATGGCCTACTGTGGATTCCAACTGAACTCTCCATCACACAACAAAAGTTTATTTAGTGCTTATGCAAGTCTGGTGAGGTTAGAGGCCTTCTTCCTACTTCTGGCTATGCAAACTGAAAAGTGTTCAAACCATCATGATGGCTGAGAAGATTGGGACAAAGGAGGCACCCTGACTCTTAACTATTTGATCCAGTTCTGCTCCCATTCCACTGGCCAGAACCATTCATGTGTCCCTCGCTAACTGACAGGGAGGCTGGTGAGTACAACTCTCTACCATAGTCTGTCCTCCTGGGGCCTTTAGTCGGTGGGTTGGGGAGACACTGATAATTAACAAGTTAACAAATAAATAATGGCAAACAGTGATTGGTACAATGAAGAAAATGAGCAGTAATGACAGATAATAATAGATACAGCCCAATACAAACTAGAAGCTCAAGGAGGTCCTCTTTCTGACCACAGCCTCATGAGAGAGGAGCAGCTAAGATGTGCCGGGACTCTCAACCCGGAGAAACTGTGAGATAACCCGTTTGTCTTGCTTTAAGCCAGTAAGCTGTGGTAATTTGTTACAGAGCCATATAAAACGAATACGGTGTCACGGTTTTCTTATAATCTGTTAATAACTCTTTCACATAAATGTTTTATTATGGGCTCTTTTGTTTGGCTTTCTCTAACTTTTTTGTTAAAATTTGAATATATATAAATGAATGTTTAAATTGCATGTAAAGTATAGAAAGTAAAACAATAATTCAAATACCTCCCCGCTGAAGAGATGGTCTTTACCAATCCCCAAACACACACCCCCACGATCCCCCACCTACCAGAAGTAAATAATATCTTGTTTTTTTGGTCTATCACTCCTTTGCTCATCTTTCTCGATTTGCCACTTATGTGTGTATCCTTTAAACAAGGTGTCATTCTGTTTTACGTGCCTTTGTACTTTATACGAATGAATCATGCTGCAGGTGTTCTGGACATGGCTTTCCTTGTTCAATATCATGTTTTGAGCAGCAATATCATGTTGATGTGTGTAGCTTTAGTCTATTAGTTTTTCCCACTGAAGGATAGTTCCCCATCTTGTGTGGAGTCCACAATGTAGTTATCCATTCTTTTGTTAATGGACACTTGAGCTGTTTGTTTCAAGGGTTTTTAAAATTATTATTATAAACATTGCAAGAATGTATGTTCTTGTCTATGCCTGCGAGTAGAGTAGTTGAATCACAAGGTACATGTGTTTTCCCCTGTCCTAGAAAACGTCCAGTTATTTTCTGAAGTGGCCGTATCAACTTAGTTTAGTTTGTGGAAGTTCTCACTCTTCCACCTTCTTGCCAGAACGTTTTACTATTAAGGGTTGGTTTTTGCCAATCCAAGGAGTGTAAAATGAAACCCCTTTGGTTTTATTTGGCGTTTCCATGATTCATAATACTGTTGAACATCTTTCCATGTGTCTATTGGCCTTGTGGATTTCCACTAATGTGAGGGCCTCTTTAAGTCATTGAATCAGTCAGGGTTCCAGAAGGAGCCAGATGGCACCCATCCTGGGCCATTTGAGGAGAGTTTGATAAAAGGATAAATTGGAAATGTGTGGACAGGATCCCATGCAATTGACAGTGCTGTTACTAGTTATACTTTTAGGCCTGTAGGTGTGAAGGGAGGGGTCACTCAGGGTAAGAACGTGACCCTCTGTGGAGGACGCAGCAGGCCTCGGGCAGCCCCAGAGGGGAAGAGGTGTGTGTGTTGGGGGAGGGGGAAATAAACTCTCTTCCCTCCCTCTCCGTCCTCCTCTCATCTCCATCTGATGCTTCCATCATTAGAACCCACCCCCTATCCCCACCCCAGCAAGCAACAGGGTAGCAGACAGCCTATTTCTGTGGTCACACAGGCCCAGGGCAGGGCAGGGAGAGGCGGAAAATAGATCTGGAGGGGCAAAATGTAGTCTCCGGTCAATGCACCATTTCTCTCCTAGATTGATGGCATTTGTTGTAGTGATTTCTTGGTGTTTTCCATATACAGATGTTTCTCCAGCCTCTGTCTGGCCTATTTCTGTGTGAGAATCTCACTGCTTTAGAAGTACCCATTTCGTATTTGATGTGAAGTCTCTCTTTATACTGAGTGGAATTTGCCTTCTTGAAACACCCAGCCCTAGATCTTGTTTTAATACCCCTTTGAGGACAGGCCTTCAAAATTCAGAAGATGCTCTCATGTCTTCTTTATTTTGTCAATGTCTCTCCTCTCTTCTTCTCTTTCCTTTCCTTTTTTTTTTTTTTTTTTGGCACCCATATCAGATTGATGGCCCCTATAAAGGTTGTAGTGTACAAACCACTACTGCCCACCCCCATTTCACACGAATTGCTATTAATCCAGGTCTCCTTTACTGTAGTCATACACAAATTACTTTTGTTTTTTTATTTCTTATACATAAATTACTTTTAAATCTAAGTTCTCACTGTACAGTTATGCCTATTATATTTAATCTTGATTCAAATCTTGCACATATATTCCTACTGCAAACTGTGTCAATTTGACTTCGTTATTAAATGTGTTAGTCCCTTTTCCTGGCCTTGAGTCACATGCAGTCTTTATTAATGCGGACTTCAGTTCGAATAAACTCAAATTTGAATTCGGATCTGTTGCTTGCAATGGGACTTTGTACAATTTCTCATCTTTTCTGAGACTCATCTTCTCATTCACAGAAAAGAAATCCTATCTGTCCTGTAGGGTTATTGTTCATTATTTTCAAAAACTTGAATCATAGAAAGAATTAATGAAGCTAGCATGTGTGAAAACACCTTAACAATAGAAACTCTGTAGTGTGACGGAGACATTGATTTTATTTATTTGCCTATTTATTTATTTATCTATTTTTGACTCATCATTTTAAACAAAGAATATGCTTTCCTTTTGTACCTTACTAAGGGTGAGACACTTGCCCTAGCTCATCTCAGCCTCTACCTGCCTAAAGTCACTGATCAGGCCAAGAGTGACCACCTCAAAAGTCACTTCAGCTTCAGATTTCAACTTTCGGTATCAATCCAGAGAAAAGAGAAGTCACCTCCCCTGAGGAATCCCCACTATTCTTCTGCCATGAAGGTGCATAAGCCCTCCATACCTTCCAGTCAGAGCTGACTTAGGGAGACGAGGGTAAGGGACAGTTTCAAAATGAAAGAGTGTTTCCTTAAAAAGGGACAGCTTCTATTATTCACATAATGCACTAAGTTCAAACAGAGTTGGACCCCTAGTTAATTTTTTTCCTATGTATCAGTAGATAGAGGCTCATAAAGATCATAGTTACAAATAAGATAAACTTTTTGGGGCGCCTGGGTGGTGCAGCTGTTGGGCGTCTGCCTTAGGCTCAGGGTGTGATCCTGGTGGTCCAGGATCGAGCCCCACATCAGGCTCCTCTGCTGGGAGCCTGCTTCTTCCTCTCCCACTCCCCCTGCTTGTGTTCCCCCTCTCGCTGGCTGTCTCTCTCTCTGTCAAATAAATAAATAAAATCTTAAAAAAAAAAAAACTTTTTATCTTTGCACAACCGTGTTGTCATGGATTTTTAAAAATCCCTGTTCAGTAGACATTCAGTAAATGTTAACTTTCCATATTTCCTTCTTTCTCCATAAGTGAATTTTAAAAAAAATGTTTCACAGCCCTGGCCTAAATACAGAATACTAGATTTCTATTAAGTGTAGATGACAAGCACAGCCTTGATAATGTCCACATTTATATCTTATTTTTAATTTGGTTTTCTTTATTTTGCTGCTTTCTTTGAGCTGGAAATGCATTTCAAGCTAGCTTAAGCAAACAGAAACACAAATGTAATTCTTTTAGTTTAGGGATTTATTTCACACATGGTTCTATCTAGACATACGGTGTATAAATACCTGGTATTTATTCATTCTATCTTTCAGCGATACTTTGATTCCATGGACCTGGAGCCCAGTCTGAATGTCTCCACATGGTGACCTGTAACAGTTCCAGGTCAATATTCTACCAGCTTCAAGGCCAATGCAAAAAAAAAAAAAAAAAAGAAAAAAGAAGAAAGATGTTTTTTATGCCAACAACTCAAAAACTATCCCAAACTTGAGTTTTGTTGGCATGTCTGAGGTCCACTTGCCTACCTCTGAAACAACTGGTCTGGCCAGTGGGCTGGAATGGCCTGCCTGACAAGAACTGAGTCAGGTGTCCACTCTTAGAGGCAAGAAGTCAAGGCAGTTTCACCTGTACCATATGGATTAAAGGTAGGAGGGGATAGTTTCCAAAAGGGGACAGCTTCAAGATGCTGTCATCAGAGAAGGGAACTGGATGCTGAGCAGGAAAACCTTACAAATGTCCACCATTCTCTTTCATCACCAGTCTTCTGTCCATATCTCACTCTCTGTGATTCTGAAACGTTGTCCATGTAAGATTCCCCTTGAAAAACTTCCCAAAGAAGCTACCTCACAAAAGGTTCCCATCAGAAGTTCCCCCAGAAGGTTTACCTTAGAAATTTCCCTTCAAAGATTTCCCCAAAAAGTTCCTCTCAGAAGTTTCCCTACAGATGTTTCCCCTCAAAAGATTTTCCCAGAGGACTCCCTCAGAAGCTTACCTCAGAAGGTTCACCTCAAAAGATTTCCCCAGAAGTTTCCCCTGAAAGATTTCCCCAGAAGTTTCCCCTCAAAAGATCTGCCCCAGAAGGTTTCCTATGGAAGGTTCTTCACAGAATGTTACCCAGTGGAGTCTCCTCTCATAAGGTTCCCCCTGAAATTTTCTCTTAGAAATTTCCCCTCAGAAGGTTTCTCACAGAAGGACACCCTCGGAAGTTTCCCCTCAGGTTGCATGATTGAGCTGGTACTTCTTTCAGTAGGGGGCAGCTTCATTTATCAGGCCTGAAGCCTTGAGCTTCCCATATTCTTGATCGAAGAATGATCTTCCCCTCTCTGGAAAAGGCTTCCTCCTCCTAGACTGAACATCCCACTAGACGAGTGGTAATATAGAGTGGTGAAGTCCAGGGGAGCACCGTTAGGCCATCCAGTCCAGCAGATGCCATTCAGATCCTCCTTGCCTTATGCTTTCTGGCCTCTTAATCTGGAGCTCAACTCCCTGGTATACATATTTATTTTACCTTTTTTGGATGAAGATAATTCTTTTCTTTTTAAGATTTTATTTGTTTATTTGAGAGAGAGAGTGAGCAAGAGCAAGCACAAGTGAGGGGAGGTGCAAAGGAAGTGGGAGAAGCAGGCTCCCCACTGAGCAGGAAGCTCCATGCAGGTCTCGATCTTAGGACTCCAGGATCATGACCTGAGCCAAAGGCAGATGCTTAACTGACTAAGCCACCCAGGCACCCCGGATGAAGAGAATTCTTGATGAAATAGAAAGCTAACCAATGTTGAATGAATAAAGAAATATTGAAATGAAAGTAAGCAAATAGTAAGCTGAATAAATCCGCCTACTATTTATCTATTAATATTATAATGTCTGCTTCAGCAGTGAAGACTCCTAGAGGCAAGAATTCAAGACAGCTTCATCTGCACCACGTGGGTTAAAGGTAGGAGGCGATGGTTTCCAGAAAAAAAAAAGAATTCAGGATGCTGTCGTCAGAAAAGGGGACTGGATGCTGAGTAGAAAAACCTTACAAGTATCCGTCATTCCCTTTCAACACCGGTCTTTTCTGTCCATATCTCACTCTCTCTGATTCTGAAACTGCTCTGAAAGACATTTTTTTACAGCTCATTTTGGGGTAAGGCTTCCTGCAGCTATAATGGGCTTCAGTGGAGGACTGTAGAATGAGCACTGAATACACCAGAAATGATGAGGCCCAAGAATGAGAGTGGAACCTGACCCTCATCACCACAGCCCTCCAAGACTCGCTGTTCTCATTTATCAAACACGCAGATGAGACCAGAAGGTCTTGAAGGTCCTTCAGCAATGAAATTCCGTATTTTTGAGAGTATGGCCCTCTTACCTTTGAGCTTTTCAGAGAAATCACTGTAGATAAGCCCTGGTGACTCGAATGTCTCTCGATGTTCTCCTCAGACCATCTCATCAGAATCCCACTTTTTAAGAGATGAGAAAGAAAGAAGAAACCTTGACATCTGTCAGCTGGTAGCTGATCTGGAGCTGCGAAGCCAGTGTTCATTATTTAAACAATTCGTAGTTCCTCTCAGGTCTATATCTATAGATCAGTATCAATATCAGTGTCTATCTATAGAGACAGAGACGGAGAGGGAGAGATAGAGACAGAGATCCCCCACTCCACTGATGGGAACTGGAGACATTTTTCTGATGTTTCCACTTCTTGAATTTTGGACAAGGGCCAGATTGCCTGATCTCAAGGGTAATCTCACTCCTGTAATGCTAACACATTTATTCCTCCTTTCCATCTTGTAACTTTGTGATTGTTTGGGTCCCTATACCAAAAGTTTTCCTGAACTGTGACTCAAACTTGGTGAGACATGTGAAGCCCACACGTTGGCTGCTCAGCTCAGCCCCAAAGGCCGGCTGGCCTGCAGCACCTGTCTCCTCCAGGGCTTCCCATTGTGGTGGTGAGCATAGGAAGGGTAACCTTATGCTCCAGTTTGCTGAGGACAGCCTAGTTTATGCCTGCTTCCCCCCCGTAATTATTAAGCACTTCCTTTCTTGCTCCAGGGTGCCATCGTTTGGATGATAGGTTGTATAGTCACCCAAGCTAAAGGACTAGTTACGATCTCTGTGAATTGTAACCTTAATTCAAGAAGTCTTGAGATGTGACAGACTGAAGTTTCCCATCACTTGTCTCCTGGCCCAGTTCCCTTATCACCAGGAAATTTTGTCTCTTGTATGTTTTGTGAAAAGAAAAATCTTTGTCTCCATTTTTCTTGTGACACATGAATATCTAAGATACGACTTCTTTCTCCTTTTTGGAGTAGGTAATCTGTTAAAGAAAAGGAGGAATTTGTTATTAAATAAGGCCTTCCACAAACATGAATTTATTTTTATGAGTTTCTCACACTTTTTTCATGTAGGTCCATTTTTCTGTTCACATCTATGCTTCTTTTTAATTTTATCATTCTTTTGAATTTATTTACATATTTTAAACAAAAATTGTACGTATTTGTACAACATGATGATTTGATACACTTAAATAGTGAAATGATTACTACTAATGGTTTTGTTTTCAGAACTTACATTAAACTTTTCAATCCATTTTGAATTGATTTTTTGCATGTGGAGTGAAACTGGGTCTGATTTCATTCTGCTGCCTATGGAAAATCAGTTTTCCCAATATCATTTATTAAGAAGACTGTCGTTGCCTTGTCATGCATTTTTGACACCTTTGTTGAAGGTCGATTGAACACAAACGCATGGATTTATCTCTGAGTTCTGTATTCTGTTCCATTGGTCTATATGTCTGTTTTTATGCCAGTACCATACTGTTTGGGTTACTATAGCTTTGGACTATATTTTGGAGTCAGGAAATGTAATGCCTCTAGCTTTGTTCTACTTTCTCAAGATTGCTTTTGGCTGTTTAGGGTCTTTTGTGATTCCATTTGAATTTTAGGACTGTTTGCTCTATTTCTGTGAAAAATGCCATTTTAGACTTTTGATTGAGATGGTGTTAAATGTGTAGATCACTTTGGGTAATATGGATGTTTTAACAATATCAATTCTTCCAGTCTCTGAACATGGAAAACTTTTTCATTCATTTGTCTTCTTCAATTTCTTCACCAAAGTTTTCCAGTTTCAGTGTACAGATCTTTGACCTTTGTTGTTAAATTTATTCTTAGTATTTTATGTTTTTGAGGCTATTATAAATGAGATTGTTTACGTATGTATTTTTTGGGGGGGATGGTTCATTGTTAGTGTATAGAAATGTAACTGGTTTTTTTAAAGATTATTTATTTGAGAGAGAGAAAGAGAACAGAGAGAGCACGCTTGAGCGGAAGGAGAGAAACAGGGGGAGAGGGAGAAGCAGAATTCCTGCAGAGCCAGGAGCCTGATGTGGGGCTGGAGTCTGATGTGGGGTTGATCCCAGGACCCCAGGATCACAACCCCAGCGGAAGGCAGATGCCCAACCGACTGAGCCACCCAGGCACCCTATAACTGATTTTTGTATCTTAATCTCTTTATTTTTATTCTTTAAACCACGTTCATAAAATGGATTCCATTTATCCTAGTTCCACTGTTTTCCTAGACATCCAAGCATGTTTTGATAACCTAAAAGCAATATTCATTCAATGGAACAGAAGAGTGTTACTATGAGACAAAGTGTCATTTACCTAACTGTGTCCTCTTCACACCACCCCGTCTGCTGTACATCTCTGAATCTTGTCCTGACCTAGAGCAGGGACCTAGTTTCTTGGGATGACAATGCACCCAGTTTCTTGGGATGACAATGCACCCTATTCTCCTCTCTCCTTTTTTTTTTTTTTTTTAAGATTTTATTTATTTATTCGACAGAGATAGAGACAGCCAGCGAGAGAGGGAACACAAGCCCGGGGAAGTGGGAGACGAAGAAGCAGGCTCACAGCAGAAGAGCCTGATGTGGGGCTCTATCTCATAACGACGGGATCAGGCCCTGAGCCAAAGGCAGACGCTTAACCGCTGTGCCACCCAGGCGCCCCTCCTCTCTCCTCTTTATTGTACTTTACAGCATTTGTAGTTTGCAGCACATGATTTCATGATTGCTCCCTGGCAAGCTTCTCTTGCTATTTTCTGTTCATTGGTATTCTTTCTACACCTAGATTTTCAGTATGTTTAGGGCTAGATTAGGTCTTCTGCTCTCGTGTGTGTCCGCTTGGGGAAGTAGTGCCGTGCTAGACAACCAATGATCGAAGAACGCATGCGCGGCCATGGTTCGTTTTTCTCAAGTCAGCAACCACAGCACTTCCACTGTTTTTTGTTGTCTGAAACATCTTCAGATCGTCTCCCCATGCCTGTTCTCTCCTTCCTCTTCCATTGTCATTCCTTCTGTTTATAGTACAACATTATCTTCATTGAACTTCACTTCTGCTAATATCTCATGTGGGTCAGTACTTATTTCAGTCTTTTACAATTTTTACCAAATTGGCTTTTACGCTGACCCTCTTCGAGCTTCAGCTTCTGATTTTTCTTTTTTCTTTTCTTTTCTTTTTTTTTTTTCTTTTTTTTTTTTTTTGAGAGGGAGAGAATCTTAAGCAGGATCCATGCCCATTTGGAGCCCAACACTGGGTTCAGTCTCATGACTCTGAGATCACTACCTGAGCCAGAATCAAGAGTCCAGCAATTCACTGACTGAGCCACCCACGTGCCCCTGGAGCTTCAGCGTTTAAACTTAGTCTCATTAATTAGTTAATTGAGTCTAGTCAATGAGGAACATATGGTGATCAATAATTAGCCCACTTCCTGTTCTAATATTATTATATGTTTTTTAGATTTTACAAAATTACAAATGAGTAACATGCTATATGTTCTCATTTTTATGGCCTGGTGAATTATTTGTACCACTCTGATATGGTGATTGGCATGTGTCAGACAAAATATTTTTAGTTACTAATGTAATTTTCTTGGTTTCTCTATGAATTGTTGGGGTGATTCATTGTTAAACAATCGTGCTGCATTGGCAGCCTTTCATTTCATTTTACGGTGTGCCCTCCCCCCACATTTGCTTCAGAAGGCCTGTAACATATTCGCAGGGTTCATGGATCCCTGAATATTTGGCTACATTACTTTCTGCCTTACTCATTGTTACCCTATGTGACAGAATGACAGAGCTTCCCCGAGATAGTAAAAGCTGAGATGCAATATTAGCATTATGAATTAATATTATTATTTACTCAGCATCATCATTTGAAGGTGCCTGAGGTTGACACAGTAATCTCAAAAGGCTTAAAAGCACAGTGACAGAATCTGTAGTATTTATTAACAGACAAAGATAAATGATAATTTAGTGGTTGGGAAGCTGGTGTGGAACACAATCAATTTGGATTAGATTCACATTACCAAATTGAATACCTTTTCTTTATGCATAATGTTGAATCATGAATCAGATTTTTATTTATAACGCTAGACTATGGAAGCAATCGAAATTCTGAGTTCACTCTAAATTACTATTAACAGAAAAGTATAACAAGTTTTCATATTTCAAGAAGAATTAAGTTACTTAAGGGGAACTATGTAATGGTAGCGTTAAAGAAATTTGGACAGTCGATGAGTCTGTTTTCATCTGGCGGTAATGTCTTACATTGTCAGAGAAAGAACTGTCCTATATCATACTGAACTATGACGATTCACTTTTTATATATGGATAAAGGAAGATAGAAGAGACAAAAAAGGAAAGCATAATCCGAATACACATGATTGTAGAAGACAGTTGGTATTAACTGGGTTTAACCTGGAAAGAGAAGGTTTTGAAATATTCAGTGATAATGATATCTGACATAATCCAGAAAGAAATAAAACTTTTCTCAGGCCTCCCAGGAGGAAAGTTGCCAGTGGGGACCTGGGGATTTGAGGGGTATTCATGAATGTGTTCAGTAAGCGTGTGTTACATGAGGTGTGAACGTGAGTTCAGAAGGAAGATCAGCCCATGGAGCTGATGTGTCTGATCGCTAGGAAATGAGCGCCTCAATTAAATATATTTTCTGCTAAACCAAATATTTTAAGGTTTTCCTATTGAAAGGAACACTTAAGTCATTATGACATATTTTTTCCTATTTCCACTTGATACATCCTATCATACAGGTATCTGAGAGTATCTATTAGTACTGAACTACTATTTAAGCCACACGTATATGGCACATCAAACAATTACCGCCGCTATCCCTCCTCCATTACAATTATTGAAGGCATTTGCACATAATGAATTTCAAAGCACAGCTCAAAGGAGTGTAATGACTTCTAGAAATATATTTTTAAAGGAATATCTACAGAGACCAAAAAAAAAAATAAGCATATCCATTAAAGAAACTCCACTTTTACACAAATACAGGGATTTATAACATTGCAAAGACATCTTGCTATTATTTACTACAGAATTTTTTCCTTTAAAATTCTTTTCATTAAAAATAAATGTATGAACCTTGAAATAAGTTGGGGCACTCTAAAACATTTAAATTCACATTATAATAATTTTTCCCCTATTATTACTTGACTACTGATGATTTTCATTTTAGAACATTAGTTGATTTTTAGAATATGAAATTTTAGTAAGTAAAAAGTAAAAATATTTCTCTCTTAACCAGGACTATACTTTCTATCAAATTTATCTTATTTAAGATTTTCCTGTTTGGTTTAATAACTTGTCTCATGATCTCGAAATACACTGTTTCATGTTTTAACAATTCTTTAGTGTCCAGGAAATTGTTCCTTTATTTACCCAATTTTTATAAGCAATGCTGTTAATGTCCAGCTTCCCTGTATTATAGCCATATCTTAGGGCTTTTGTTATGGAGTAACCAGAATTTGGATTGGCCTATCAATAATTTCTCTTCTTCTGTTATTCAAGAACAAGGATTGACCGATTCTTTAATTATTCATGATTAATTTTTTCTTCTTTCTTCCAATGCTCCACTCCTTCACTCGAAGAATTATTGTTTTCTTTACCCTGAACTTTCTTATGTTAGGCAAATCCCATATGACTCTGCTACTCCCCAGATTCAATTCTCTTCTAAAAACATTCAGTGTTTCCTTGTTTCTCCCTATCTCTCAAGCTTCCTACATTATGATTTATTTGGGGCATTCGACCCAATCCTTCCCATCTATTTTACACTATAATCATACTTCTCCATCATTACTATCTTTCCAACTCTCTTTTACACATGGTATCTTTTCTTTATAAGATACTATACCTACATGCCATGGGGAAAGGTAGAGCACAAAAGAAGTGAACAAGGTGATAAAAGTAGGGAAAGGAAAGTTTTTGTTTTTGCTTCTTAAATACCTACAACCACCCATTTGAGAGTAAAATGATTATTCTCATACTATAAACTTTTTAAAAAAGGCTCAGAAAGTAAAAGAGTTTGATAAACTCATACAACTAATAAATGACAGCATAGGAATATGAAATAAAATCTTCTAAATTATGGTTCCCATTGTCTTCTCCCTAGACTGTACCACCTTCTTCTGTGGTCAAATAGATTTTATGTCTCCTGGTTGCTGGTGTTTGGTAGCATGCAGAAGCTCAGTTATACTTAGCTCCAAAGGTTGTGTAATAGGCTGAAGCTTGACTGCCTTTGAGGTAAGGTCAGATGCCATTTGAATGACAAGTTGTGGGCTGGCTGGATATCAGACAGTTACATGTTTGGATCTGCTGTACATGGAACCCCAAATTCTGAGATCTTTCTAACAGAGCCCTTTTTTTCCAGTAGGGGACAGAGCTGGAACACCATCCTGATGGATGTTCCTCCATATGTCTCATTGTAAATGAGAATGACAGAAGTCTTTGGGGCTCATAAGATGATTAGTAAGGAATTCAGGTGGTTTTGTCTTTAAAAGACTACCAGAAATGATTGTGGCTCCTCTGAGCCTGCCTTAGCCAAATCACTCTCTGAAATTCCATAATTGCCTTTTCACATATGAATCAAAATTTCAAAATATCGACAAATGTTATTACATGAAAATATTTAAAATCTGCATATAAAAATATCAAAAGACAAATAATAAGCAGGAAACATATTGCATTTCATATCAAAAACAAAGAACCAAATCTTTAATATACAAGTAGCTCCCCTAAAAATGGGCAAGAACATAAATAGATAATTTACAGCAAAATGAATACAAATAATGCTTAGACATGTAGAAGGACTTCAGCAAGAAAACAGACACCTTGCATTCACTAATACCAAACTATTTCCTCTTTCCCAACTATGCCTTGCATCCCCCACATTTTTTTTTAAATTTTTCTTTTAAATTCTATTCCTCTGCCCAGCCCTCTGCCACATCTCTCTTTCTGGAAAGATAATTTTTTAACATTAAGGATAAACACTGTCTCTTCTTTGGAGTCTCCACAGATGCTTTTCCTAGTATAATTAGTTGTTCACTCATGTGTCTTCCCTCAGCACATTAAATATATTAGCAATAGAGTATTAAAACATAATGTATTACTTTGTGTTTTAGTTCATTGGATGTGTTTTTGTGTTTTTACCTCCTCTATTGGACTGTGACCTTCCTAGGAAAAGGAATCTTGTCTTAGTCATCTTTCATTCCCTGCACTTGGGCATGGTAAATGAGACATAGTAAGAATTCAATCAATTGTTAAATAAATGAATGAATGGATTAATGAAAATTTGAATGCAAAAAAAGAAAATAAAACAAATGAAACGACACTGATCTCCTGGCTGGGGTGTTTCAAGAATTTCAGTGTGAAAGAGAGTAAAATATGGGATAACAGAAGTCTCTTGGATTTGGCAGTTGGGTGTCACTGCTGACTATTACAGCAGTTTCTGACCTATCATGGATGGAAAAGCCCAGAGGATTAAAAGGTACATAGGAAGTGAAGATGCAGGCAGGGAGCTGTAGTCACCTGTTTGAGGATTCTGGCTGTGAGGAGAAGGCAAGCAGTCAAGTAGGTTAGAAGAAGACACGGAGACAAGGGAGTGATTTTCACCTTTTACATTTCAAGATTAGAGAGATCTGAACATGTTTGCAGACTACAGTGCAAGTGCTAGAAGAGGGAAGTTCCGTTTTCAGTAGTAGAGGTTAGGTAATTTGGATCAACCTCTCTATGAAAATGAGGAAAGTTAGACCAAAATGATCTGCCTAAAGACCTAACAAAACAGGAAGAATTACGAGGCCGAGATCTGATAAGGTGATGTGGCTTTTCCGCTACGATGTCCACTGATTTTCAGAGATTAGAGAGGCTGAGAAAGTGGAGCAGAATTTTGCTAGATTCTTACAACTAGGGTGACACAAAATCGAGTCTAGGTACCACCAAAGCCCAGGGTGTCTGGTAAGCCCTTGAACATTAGGAGGGAATTAGGACAGCATCTCAGGAGTAAGAGATTTTGGTTACATTGCCCTTTTGGGGGCTGAGCCCTTATTGGATGAAGTTATCCTGAACTGCTAATACTCTAAGTCACCTACTAGAAATAAGCCTAAATATTTTCTGGAGAGAGGCAGCACCATCCTAGGCCTGAAATTATTTCTATCAATTTTTAAATAACATATCAAGCATTCAGTCAAAATAAGCATACAATCCAGGACAAATCATGAACAAAATCTAAGAGAAACAGACAAGGGAAAAGATCACATGAAAATCAGATAATGGAGTAATCAGAAATAGACTTTTAAATAAGTATCCTCAATATTTTTAAGGAGGTAACAGATAAGAAGGAGAACTAGGGTTGAGAATTATAGCAGAAAACAGGAAATTAAAAATAGAAATTTCAAAGCTGAAAAATATGAAATAAGTGAAGATCTCAGTGAATGGGTTTAATAGTGTTTTAGATACAGCTGAAGAGATAATGGGTGGATCAGCAGATGGGTATAAGAAAATAGCATGAATGAAACATGGAGAGACAAAAAGACCAAATGTAGGGAGAAGAGGTGAGAAACATCTAAGATACAAATAAGAGAGCTTAATATAAATTATCTGAAGTCCCAGAAAGAAAAGAAAGCATGAGTTAGAACAAATATTTGAGAATTTTCCAAAATTAACAGAAGTTATCAAACCACATAGTCAAGAATTCTTACAGATCTCAAGTAGATTATATACAAAAAATACCACATGCAGACATATCCAAGTAAAATTAAATGTGAAAAAAATCTTAAAAAGCAGAGAGGGGAAAATCATAGTGTTTTGAAACCTATTGTTATTCAATTGAGAGAGGACATCTTGACAGAAACAAGGAAAGCCAAAAGACTGTAGAACAATATTTTCAAAAAGTACCTAAAATTCTACCACCAGTGAAAATATCCTCGAAGAATGAAAGTTAAATGTAAATAGTTTCAGATAAACAAAAACAGATAAAAGGGGAAATATGCGTCTGAATAAAAGTCGTAATTAATGCCCAGAACAACAATAATGAAAGCTAGAAAGGGAGAAAATGAACACTTCATCTGAAAAGATGGTAAAAATACAAAGTAACATCAGAACTTCATATGTCAAAGATGTTTTTATCTCTAGCTTAATTCCCTGAAAAATAATAAAGGAATGTATAATGACTAAACAAATAGGAGGGAAATAGAATAATTTATTTAAAAAATCCCCCCCAATTAAAAAAAAAAAACAAGAAAGGGGAAACAAATAGACACATAGTTGATAATACAAATATGAAGCAAATAGTAAGATGGTAGATTTAAATATTAATATCAACATATCAACAATCACAGTAACTGTAAGTGGAGACTAAATAATCCAATTAAAATACAAAGATTAACAGACCAAAAAAAGAAAAAAAAAAGTCTGAGGCTCACAAAAGACATACCTAATACATTGGGATACAAATACATTGAAAGTAAAAAAAATAGGAAAAGGTACTCTGTGCAAACAGTGACCAAAATAGAGCTGATGTAACAATACTAATATCAAAATAGACTTTATGGGAAAGATCATTGGTAGAGATAAAGGGGGATATTTAATAATAATAACTAATTTAATTTACCAAGAAGATATAGCAACCCTATGTTCTGGGTGTACATACAACGCTCGTATAATAAAGCCACAAAATACATAAAGCAAAAGTTAAATGTTCTAAAGGAGAAACAAATTCCCAGTCACAGTGGGAGATCTTTAACATGTCTTTTTCAGTAAATGATAAAGTAAGCACATTAAAAAGTACTATCCTACTGACTGTATTCTTTTCAAAAGCCAGAGAGAGGTTGAATATATGTGAGAGCAGGGCGAGAGCCTTCCTAGGAGAGCGCATGCGTCAGCCACGTGGAACCTGGCAGCTGTCCTGAAGAGCTAGTCTTTCACATTTCCACACATTTTACTTTTCGTTCTCTACTACTTGAATGTCCTACTCTTCTTCAACTGATGAATTCTATTCACTTTTTTAAAAGCCTCAATTCGGATATAACTTCCCTGTGATTTCTCTCTTCTGAGCTTTTACAGACCTGAATTATATTATGGCACACGTTATTTTGCAATGTAGGATTTATTTAGACCTTGCCCTACGCACCCTTCCAAGGAAGGCGCTGCGGCTTACAGGTGGATGCATATCGCATAGTTCTTGATATTTATTTACTTATTTTTTTTTTTTAAAGATTTTATTTATTTGAGAGAGAGAGAGAGAGAGAGACAGAGAGAAAGCATGAAAGGGGTAGGGGCAGAGGGAGAGGGAGAAACAGAGTCCTCAAAGAGCACGGAGCCCTGTGCAGGCTCAATCCCCAGACCCTGAGATCATGACCTGAGCCGAAGTCAGATACTTAACTGACGAGCCCCACCCAGGTGCCCCAGTTCCTGATTTTTATAAAATTCATTCTGTTTATTGAATTATTTGCCAGGTCATAATCCTCATCTTTTCTCCCTTTTTATCTCTATTTTAAAAGTAAACATCTCTCCTGCAAAATGCTCCATTCATAGTCTTGCTTAAAGTATTTTGGGCTATTAAAAGTGTACCACTGCTAAGGTTATAGAAATTTTGGAAATATCTAGAAACATGGAGGCACAGTGAATAGCTGGAGTGGGTAGGAAATCCCTGGCTGCATTATGAGTATCAAGGTTATAGTCTGAACCCCAGTCAATCAAGAAAGTGAAGGACGAATAATTAGAAAATTGGTTACCTGTACCATTTCAAATGATGTACCATTTCTATGATCAAGACTTAAAATTTGGTAAGGCCTCTTGCTTTTGGCAGAAAACATTAATTCATTAAGATTAGTAGTACTTCAGAATGTATTTTCAAGGTCTGAAAGGATGGTGTGAAACGTGGCCTAGTTTGTCAGCTGCCCTGTCTGCAACTTGGTCTTGCAATTTTAGTCCATGAGAAGAAAATAGTTTTTTCTGGTTAACTCACTCAGCAGCAAATGAGCTATTTTGGTTTGAGAAAATGATCCTATCTTCTTTGGGAATAGTCAAGGGAAACAATAAAAACAAAATAGCAAGTTATAATATGGCATCTTTGTCATTTTTTAAACTTAAACCCATTTGTAATTATTAACAGTTTATGTGTGGGTTTTTAAAATGTTTTTTCCCTACTGTGTCCTCAGGTCAGCACATTATCAGATTTGTAGGTGTGCTCAAAAATGTTTAACTGAATGAATAAAAGAGTAAATGAATATCTCACTCTGCTACTATTTTTTTCTTTTTTTTAAAAGATATTATTTATTTATTTGACAGAGAGAGACAGCCAGCAAGAGAGAGAACACAAGCAGGGGGAGTGGGAGAGGAAGAAGCAGGCTCCCAGCGGAGGAGCCTGATGTGGGGCTCGATCCCAGAACTCCGGGATCACACCCCGAGCCGAAGGCAGACGCTTAATGACTGAACCACCCAGGCACCCCCTCACTCTGCTACTATTAAAGATCTTAACTTTAAACCATAAAAATGGAAGGATAAATGTTTTCCAAATATATATATATAAAATAGTTCTAATATTATTATAATGGGACATGAACTTTTGTTCCTAATTTTATTTTTGAATGCTTTTTATTTCCTCTAGTCCAAATTTTGAACATGAAAAGTTTTAAAGCTAAATCATAAGTACTCACCTCCAAAGTGACAGGCTTCATTTGTTGCTTAGTTAAAACTTTGTCTCTCAGACAACTCTTGAGTCTTTCCATAGCGTCTCCTTTCTCTAGAAGTTTTCTCAACACAATTCCTCAATAGTCTGACACTTCTATCCCAATCACAGTCATCTCCATTAAAATTTTATCTTTCTTTGTGAAGAGCTTGTCTTTCCTTCCTTATTTATTATTAAAGTTTTAAATATCCAAAGGAAACCTGATTAATAATTTCTCAGAACTAAAAAATCTGAGACTTAGGGAAAAAATAGACTTCAACTTGTTTATTTTCCCAAGACTTGTGAAGTACAATCCCAATTGCAAAATGAAACACTTTTTCACAATTTATACTGTCCAGACATCAAGGTATAATCTTTTAGTAATATAAATAGAACATTCATTTTCTTGATTGGTATGTAAACATTAGGCTACTTTTCTTTTGGTGCTGCAGGAGATATACCAAGCTATTTGTCTTTTTAAGCTTTGCAAATGTAAAACATATTAATGTAGGTTACCTTGGTCTATTACAAATTCACCTCACTGTCTATTAACATATCTCAACTCTAACTCAATGGCACTTCTACCTGTATTATTCATTTTTCATTATCCCGTAATCCAGGGCTCTCTGCTGAGACTCTATAAAACACACCTATTAGGGCCAAACTCAAGGATATCCGTCTGTTGGGACATGGATTAGACCATCAAGTTATTTCAGCAGGCTAAACCAACTGCCACTCAGGTGCAGAGTGAATCTCACGCCAGTGCCTGCTCTAGCCACAATCCATGATTAAAAATTTCCGTATTCATTTCAGATTGCCTCTAGCACCCACTCGAATTAACTTGCCAAGCTACTGTGCATTTTTAGTTTCTTAACCAATGGACTGGCAGCCCAGGTAGCTTCCTGTATATTTTCATCCAAATGAGGCTTTACAAACATGAATTTCTCTAAAGGGAGTTCACACTGAGCTGAGGACAAAAATCTCATGTTTTATCAATCTCAGGTCAGAACATCATCTGTCAAAATCAATTGTCTTTCTTCTCACCTTCTCCTTATTAAGGATTCTAGCAAAATATGTATGAGGTGAAACTATAGAACAAACATGGTAGCCTAAAATTTTTTAGAGTTTTAAAGTCAGCTCAGTGTCAGGGCAGAAAGCAATGGACTATAGGTTCGAGTTCCTAGGGGTCTATCAGAGCACTTTAAAAAAATGTCAATAAATTGGAAAAACCTAACTGTCCGACAATCAGGGATGAGTTAAATAGATCATAATGCATCCATTCGCTAGAATGCGATCCGATCATTAAAACTGATGATAAAAGCCTATTTTTATTGACTCAGAAGACAAGAAAGACAATTACAGAAAATCTTCTTCGTTGTGTGTGTGTATTAAGAAACTAAGGGAAATTATTAAGGGTCATTATTTCCAGATTTGAACATTTCAAGTAAATTTATCTTTTTATTTATTTTATTTTGTTTTTAAATTTTTTTTAAAATTTTAATGTTTTTTTATTATATTATGTTAGTCACCATACAGTACATCCCTGGTTTCCGATGTAAAGCTAGATGCTTCATTAGTTGCATATAACACCCAGTGTACCAAGCAACACGTGCCCTCCTCACTACCCATCACCAGTCCATCCCATTCCCCCACCCCCCTCCCCTCTGAAGCCCTTAGTTTGTTTCTCATAGTCCATAGTCTCTCATGCTTCATTCCCCCTTCTGATTATCCCCCCTTTCTCTATCCCTTTCTTCCCCTACGGATCTTCCTAGTTCTTATGTTCCATAGATGAGAGAAATCATATGATAATTGTCTTTCTCTGTATTTTTCTGCATTATTGTTTTTATTTTTTATTAAAAATGAACACATACACTTCTGCTTCCAGCCATGATGGGGAAACAGGGGACAGATTTACCTTCTCTGTTTACCTTCAACACTTGAAAAATGGGACAAAATGTATGCAGCAGTGGTTTTCAGACCTTGGACAGCAGGCAGTGCAGGACAGTAATCCTTGAGCGAAGGAAGACGAATGAAGTGAGCTTCACAAAGTTTCCACTAACTGCCTAGATTGAGTTTCTAGGCCGAGGCACAGGAAAGAGGAACCCAATCGGAGCCTGGCAGTATCCCCTAGCTGAGAATTTGCAGAGTACAAGGTGGTTAGAACTATCATGGCAGACTGCCAGAGAGAAGAGAGTGGCACAGACAGTGAGCTCCCAAGATCTGCTCCCATTGTCAGCTCGGTACGAGTAACCACTGGCTGTGAGGAAGCTACTTGAAGTCAAGGAAGGAGTCATGAGAAAGGAGAAGAGTCCCACCAAGACAGAAATTGCTCTTGCTTTCAGTAACCAGAATGGAAAAACTCACAATGTACAGGTACTGTTTTTAGTACTTGGAAGGACGTTGTTTTCAGTAGTGGGGCAAATTAATGCTAGTTTAAAGACTGCTCTTGTCTTGTCTATCGAAGCTTAGAAGCAAGATTCAGAAGGATCGATCTGTTCCTAGGTACCTGAACTACGTCCTGAGATAAAGCCCAGAAAGATTTAAAAGAATTCAGTATCCAACGGAGTAAATGAATGATGTCTATTCAGAAGTTATGAGGCAAGCAAATAAACAGGGGGAAGAAAAAATCTATAAAGAGGATAAAACTCAATCATTTGAAGAGACACAGAAGTGGAAAACATGATAGGATTGGTAGACAAAGACATTTTGTAAAAATTGTGAATATATTCCGTATGTTCACAAAGATAGAGGAAAGCATGTTAAGGGGAAATATAAAGATAAATAGAGATCCAAATTGAACTTTTAGAGTTGCAAACACAATGTGTACAATGAAAAATGCATTAGATGGAATTGACAGCTACTCAAGGTGATAATATGGAATTATTACAAATAATTCATTTGGAAGAAGGCCAAAAAAAGAATCAAGAGAACAAAAAATAGAATGAATGCAAACTACAGCATGACGGTAGATTAATACACAAATTCAAATCAAGATGTATGCTTTAAACACCTCACTGAAAAGGCAGGGATGCTCAGATTGGATTTTTAAAAAGTATGCATGTAAAATACCCATTTTAATTATAAATAAATAGATTAAAAGCAAATGAATAGAAATTGATACACCATGCTAGCATTAACCCAAAGAAAACTGAAATAGCTATAAGAATATCAGGCAAAGTAAATATCAGAGTGAAGAATACTTCCAAAGATACAGAAGATCATTTCATGGTGATAAAGGGTTGATTCATTAAGAGGTTTATGCACCTGGTAATACAGCTTCCAAATACCTAAAGCAAAACTGACAGGACTGAAAGGAATAGGTGAATCTACAATTTTAGCCAAAGGTTTTTCTCAACAGTTCATGAGCCAAGAGGACAGAAAAACCAAAGATACAGAAAACTTTAACAATATTAGCAAACAACTTGACCTAACTGACACTTATAGAACCCTATAACCACTAATAGCAGAAACACATTATTATCAAGTACACACAGAATAATTACCAAGATATACCATATTCTGAGCCATAAAAATCTTTCAGTAAGTTGTAAAGTATTGAAATTATAAAAAGTATGTCTTCTGATCAAAATGGAATTAAACTAGAAATCAGTAACAGGAAGATATCTGGAAAGTCTTCAAATATTTGGAAAACAAACAACATACTCCTAAATAACCCAAGAGTCAAAGGAAATTAGAATGCATTTTGAATTGAATGCAAATTGAAATATTGCACAAAAAAAAAATGGAGAATGCAGTTACTCAGTGCTTAAAGGAACTTCATTAAGTGCTTCTATTAGAAATGAAACAGTTTAAATCAGTGACCTCTATATCCCATATGAACACAGACATATATTTTCTTAACAAGATTTTAATGAATAAATTGCAACAATATGTAAACAGATAATATATCATGACCAAGTAGAGGTTATCTCAGAAATGCAAGGTTGATTCAATATGTGATTCATCATATTAACAAGCTAACACAATATAATTCACCGTATCAAGAGTTGAAAGAAGAAAAATCACATGATCACGATGACTGTAAAAAAGCATTTGACAAAATCCAACATTGATTTATTATTATAATAATATAAAGCCTCTCAGCAAACAACAAAGAGAGGGGAATTTCCTGGATCTGATAACGGGAATCTAGGAAAACTTACAGCTACATTACACTTAATGATGAAAGTCTGGATGCTTTCCCTATAAGATTGAGAATTACCTGATGTATGTTCTTACCACTTTTATTCTGTAGTGTACTGCCGGTTCAGTGCAATAAGGCAAGAAAAATAAATAAAAGGTATCTATACTGGAAAGTAAGAAATAAATTGCATTTCCATTTACTATCCACAAACAAACAGAAATTGAAATTAAAGAAGCAGTTCCATCAAAAATAGAAAATACTTAGGGCTAAACTGACAAGAGAGTTGTATCACATGCACACTCAAAACCTAAAAATTTCATGGTGAAACATAAAAGACCAAAATGAATAGACAGATATAGCATGTTCATTGGTCAGAAGACTCAATAGTCCTAGGATATCAACTTCACCCAGATTGATCCACAGATTTAACACAATTTCAATCCAGATCCAAGTATGCTTTCTGCAGAAATTCACATGCTGACTCTAGAATTTACATGTAAATGTGAAGTATTTAGAATGGCCAAAATAGTTTTGAAAAAAAGAGCAAAGAACTAATGCTACCTGACTTCAAGATTTATTATAAAGTCACCAGTAATCAAGACAATGTTGCATTGGCATAAAGATATTCACTAGATCAGTGGAACAGAAAACAGTCAGATGTAGACCCATACATACATAAACAATTATTTTTTTTTAAAAAGTGCCAAGGCAATTCAACAGAGAAAGGATTATCTCTCTGATAAATGGCGCTAGAACAATTAGGTCTCCATATGCAAAATATGAATCTTGCCCCTTTCCCTCCACCACACACAAAAAATTAACTCAAAATAGACCATAGACCTAAATGTTAGAACTAAAACTATAAAACTTGTGTAAGAAAAAAGAGGAGACGATGAATGACCTTGGCTTTGGTAAAGATTTCTTAAATATGGCACAAAACCCCTACAAACTATAAAAGGAAACACAATAAATCAGGCTTTACCAAAATGAAAAAGTTTGACTTAAGACAAGCAATACCAAAAAATGGGTGAAGTTTTGAACAGATACTTCACCAAAGGAGATTATAAGTGAAAAGATGGTTAATCTCATCAGTCATTAGGGGAATGAAAATGAAAATCACCATGAAATACTGTTACCTTAAGGCTAAAAATATGATGGCAGGTAGAATTTTAAGATGACCACCAATGGCCCTTACTTTCCCTTGCATATAATGCTCTTTTATAATGTCCTCCCCTTTCGTGTGGGTGGAACCTATGAATATGATGAGATAATAATACTTTTGGCAGAAGGACTTCTGTGGATGTAATTAAGTTCCCAAATCAGTTGACCTCGTGACAAGTAGATTATCTATCTGGATCGGCCTGACCTAAGTACATGAGCCCTTTAGATCTGGATCTAGAGGTCACTATGGGGGAAGCCGGAGAGATCAGAAGCTGGAGAGGGATTCCATGCCCTCAGTGGTAGCTTTGAAGATGGAATGTGGGCACATGTCAAGGAATGTAGGCAGCTTGTAGGAGTTCAGAGCAGCTCATGGCTGACAGCCAGCAAGGAGCTCAGTTCCTATGAGGAGGAACTGAATTCCGCCATACACCACGCACCTAGAACAGGACTTGAACAGATAATAGAATGCAGGTGGATGACGTCTTGATTTTAGCTTTGTGAGAATCTAAGAAGTGAATCCAGCCACACTGGACCTGAACTTCTGACCTAAAGGACTGTGAGCTAATAACTGTATGTTATTCTAAGCAGCTAAGTTTGTGGAAACTTGTGACACTGCAACAGAAAATTAATCCAATGGCCATTACACATGTCTGTGGAGTATGGAAGGGGAACACCCATGCACTGTTGGTAGGAATGTAGACTGCACAACCACTCAGGAAGATAGCCTGGTAGTTTCTTAAAAAGTTAAACATCCTCCTGCCAGAAGACACAGCTAATCTACTCCTCATATATACCCAAGAGAAATGAAAACATATGTCCCACAAAGACTTGTGTGCAAATGTTCACAGCAGATTTATTTATAATAGGCAAAAACTGGGAACGACTGAAATGTTTATCAACAGGTTAATGGACGAACACATTGTGGTGTGGAAGATGACTCAGGAATAAAATGGAATGAAATGCAGCAACATGGATGAATCTCAAATCATTTTTCTGACTAGAAGAAACTAGACAAAAAAAGGATAGTGTACTATCTATATATGTACTATTTGAGTCCATTTATGTAAAACCCTGGAAAGTAAAAATCTATGATAAAAATCCATAATAGACAGAATTTGTTGTGTATAGGCAGTTAAGAAAATAGAAATGCATTACACGGGAGAAGGAAGAAACTTTTGGGAGTGAAGTGTAAGTTCATTATTTTGATTATGGTGATTGTTTTGTGGCCATGGATATATATCAAAGTTCATAAAATTGTACACTTTATACAATTATGGCTTGTTGTAGGACAATTATACTTCAATAAAGCTGTAATGAAAAGGAAGACAGATCTTAACTATAAAATAAAATACAAACAGAAGGGGATAAAGTTCATGGTGTTCTATTCCATTCCCAGCTCCGTGTCTAACTCGTTGTGTGAGCTTAGGCAAGTAACATTGCATCTCTGGTCTCAATAGACTCTTCTGTAAAATGGGTTGGTCGTAGGAGATATTTAAGATCTTTCCTATGAATCTGTAGTAACAACATCTATCTCTTACTGTATGGTTATAAAATCCCAAATACCGTCCTCACTTTATGTCGTCAGATGTGACTTAGAGAAATCAGTGACTTCTCCCAGACTGAAAAATGAGGAAGTGTAAGATCCAGGGCCAAACAGTTCTGCCTGAGTGGACAGTCTGTGCTCTCAGCCCATCTGCTCTACATCTCTAAGTGCAATCGTCTAACCAGGACTCCCTGCCTGGTAACCTTCCGTGCAGTTTAACTTTGATACGTTCCACTCCCTATCACTTGACCTTCCAGTTCCCCTCCTACTTGCTGTGTTTTCCCAGGCTTTAACAGCCAGTGTAGATAATTTGTCCTGTGGCTTGTGGAACTTAACGGCACAGCTCTTAATAATGCTAATGTGAGTCTTCGAGCAGAACTGTATCCATTGTGCTGAGAAGTTATACCAGATACAATTTCATCACTAACATAACAGCTCACAAATTACAAGGGTTCAATATAATTCTGAACCTTACTTTTTATTTTCTGTCACTGCCTTTTCACTCAAGAAGAAAAATAGAAGGAAAAAAAATCCATTGTCTATAGGAGAATGCATAATTTCTTCTCTTATGGAATTTAACTTCACTTGAAAGAAGAGATAGTACAAATCCCCGAAGAGACCTCTCACAGGAGAGATCAGTTGTAAGCTTTCTCTTTTACTTGCATATATTTCTCAAGAGAGTATATACGTATTATATATAATCACATGAAAAATACTATGCTAATTAATTAATTCATTACTTTAGCTTATGAAACAGAAGAAAATAGGCTCATCAGAAAATTTCACTACCACAAATCAGTGCTGGACCCTCTTCCTGTCTTAAGTGGGCATAGCGCTGCTGAATTTGTAATCGCCCGGAGAGTGAGCTGATTAACAATAATCTACTTGGCTGTAGAGCAATACTCGTTCTTTATTCACGCCATGGCTTACACTCTTTATGTTGCGTCCAAAATCAAGACGTCGGGAGGTATGTGGAAGTACCCACTGCCAAACAACTTCCATAGAAACAGCACAGGATGTGGAAACAAACCAGGTCTGATGGTGCGGTGTTCCGGCGCCAACTTTCCACGTTCCTTCCACCTACATTTTGTCTTTCTTGTTCGATCTTGTAGATTCTCTTAGTTCATGTCTTAGCAACGAGACACTAAAGAAATTCAGAGGCCGAGGGGGCAGGCGTCGTGTCTTTTACTTCCTCGGTTCCTTGCATTCCAGGTCACTCTGGGAACCAGTCCCAGGCGTCCGCTGGAAAGCCCTCAGCCCGCGGTGTTCTTGGCCCGCGGCTACCTCGCCGTCAGGTGCATGAGGCAAGCGATGCTGGAAAGCCTTTGTTAGTAAAAAACACATTTAGTTTAATCTTACTGTTTTTTTTGATGTTGGGAAGCATATTTTCTTTTTAACTTAAAAATAAAAGCTTTAATCAAGGTACGTTTGACACGCAGTGAAGTCCACACATTTAAAGTGCACCGTGAGTTTTGACATACGTCCAGGAGGTAGAACTATCATCACGGTCAAGATAATGAACACAGTGATGGCTCCGTGGTCGCCTTTTACAACCTGTCCTCTGCCCACCTTCTCAGCCTCCTCACCTTTGGGACAGGATTTTTACCCCGGTCACCTGCTGGTTAGACTTAACCCACGAATGGTATTCCGTTTGATTTTTACACGGCATTAACATTTTAAAATCATTTTTCAAACATTAAGAATTGGTAGATTTCATAGAAAATCCAGATTTCTGTGCGTGTGTGTGTGTGTGTGTGTGATCCCAAACTCTGGCAAGCCCTGGGCGGCAGTTGAGCTGGCAGCCACGCGTTTGTCACAGCTGCGCGGCTGCCAGCTTCTCTAGCCGAGGCACACGCTCCGCATTTGGCTCCGGTCCCCACCGGGCTTGCCTTACCACTGACGTCCAGCTTCTGAATTTACCACCCCTGCCACTCCGTGGGCCCCTCCCCGGACACAAGGCCCCATCCATCTCCTAAACACCGTAAACTTTTCTTTCTTGTGCCCTTCTTCTTGCAAAGAGCTCTGCTGTTCTCTGCCTAGATAGGCGAGAGGGAGCTCTTGAGCACTGCTTGTCTCTCTTTAAATCTCTTTAAGCAGGATGCATTGCTCCTTGCTCTGTGCTCCTGTGGCCTTTTTTCCTCACCATTATGGAACACAGCATATTGTGAGTTGTTTGCACACCTGGCCCTCCTGGGAGATAGTGTGCTCCTAAATCCAAGACAGACAGTTTTTGTCTTTCGTCCTCATCCTCCAGCCCCGTGCCCCACACAAGGCAGGGACCTGCAATACAATGTTTAAATGTAAAATTAAATTGATTTTTAAAAACACAATGCATTTATTCTACTTAGGAGAAAAAAAATCCCATAAACGTAATCCCAAATTAAAAAAAAAAACTAAACATTTATCTGTAATTCCAATAAAAACATATTTGGTTATATATTATGTTTATTATTTATTAATATATTGACATATTTTATAATAATATTATACATAATATATTTGATTAATATATATTAATTTGAATATATTTGAATATTATATATATTATATATATGCATATATATAGTACATTTTTGCTGCCTGTTGACCGAGTTAGGTATAATAGCCACTGGGTCTCACATGTGGGATCCTTGAAACCAAAATCATCTGGCTCATAGGTGGAAGGTTATACAATTTAATGTTTCACATCTTGGAAGGTGCAAGTTCCTACTCACACATGTGATTGGTCCTTTTATCTATGAGCACAAAAGGGTATTACATATCTATGTAATATATAGTGTGTATATATTTATATATAACTTTTCTCTATATATAGTTCTATATATACATATATGTATATAGAACTTTTCTAATTGGTAACTTCTTATTCAGGAACTTCCCTAAACATAGGCAACATTAAAAAATATTAAAAATTTTTTCTATCTATTTTACCCATATTTTGGTGACTCTGTTAATAGAATCCATCCTATTTCTGACCAGAGGACATCATATGTCTATTGGGTCACATTAAAGAAAAAAAAGAAAAACAAAAAACCTTGAAGAAAATCTTCATGCTATAAGTCTTTCTTTAGATAAAATATACTGTAGGTCAATGCCATTTCTTGGTAGCAAGTATGAAAGGCAGACAACAAAAACCTGGCTTCTGTTGTTCAACCTGATTCTTTTTAAGAAAGCATTTTGTGAATGTCCTCTGTGTTCAAAAAGGTCCATAAACACCGCGGAGAATAAGGAAATGAATAACACCTAGTTCATCTACTCAAGGGTCTCACAATGTAGTAGGAGCAGCTGGAAGGAATATATAAATGTTTTGGGTAGTAGAAATAAAATAAAAGCCGAGAGATTGGTTCAAATAAAAGCCAAGAGATTGGGACATCAGCCTATGTATTCATACGATAGTCAAATATACTACTCTTGCCCCAAACATGTGCTGGGATCGGGAGAGAATATGTGAAGCTAGGGGTTGGGAAATCAAATATGATATTGTTGAAAATTTAAACATCCGATCTGAGGATGTTTGGATTTGTATTGCATGTGGGTAATAGGGAGCTATTAGACATTGTGCAATGAGGGTTCAGATTGCAAATGATTATTTGTGTCAGGGTATCAGTTCAGCATTTATACATAGAATTTTAAGGTTAAAGTAAGTTTTGACTTCTTTCTCTCCTGTCTGTCTTTGTCTCTCTCTCCCTTTCTCTCTCTCTCTCTCTCTCTCTCAAATGTTTACTGAAGATGCCAAGGGTAGTTTTAAATTAGTAGCAGGGTACTGAAGACCCATGGAAAATGAGCCATCGCTATCATCTGGAAAATGCAGTCCCCAAGGATAATTTTGCAGCATGTTTGGGATTTGTGTGGCCATATGATGCTGAGTACATTTTATTACTTAAACAAATTTTGTTACATTTGTTTTGATCTGGAATAAAAAGCTGCTCCAACCTGTTAACCTCTGGACCCCTGAAGATGTAGAACATTATCCTGACTACTCCAATGAATCAGGTTGTATTTAAAAAACCGAGCTATGAATCCAGTAGCTAGGAAGAGAAAGCAGAGCTAAGACCCCCAGGGTGACTGCATTAAGAATCTTTTCCTGTCTTCTTTGCTACTCTGATGGATGATAATAATTTCCTTTTTCCCTGCTGATTTTAAATGTATGCTTTCTTCTACCAGTGTGTGAATGTTTTCAGAGTTTTTCTTGGCTTAGCCTTGATAAAATTATCCTTTGGAGAAGGGTAATAGAGCTCTCTGCCTTCATCCCTCAGGGGTGGACCTCAGAGGTTGGCTTCTGCCCTACTCATGACACAAGGCAAAGAACCAGGCTTGAGACTCTCTTAGCAAAGCTGAGTATTCCCCTGCAGAAAGTAAAGAACCCAGAGCCATAGTTAAGGACCAAAAGTGTAAGCAGATGACAACATTTCCTGCTGAGGAGGCTTTGGGGTGGGTCAGGAATCCAATGGCAGAGCAGCCTGATGGCCCATGTGGGTTTAGACTCTCAGCAGCTTGATGTGTCATTCTGCTGGGAACCAAGACCAAGCAAGGACTCTCCCTGGGTGCAATTTTTCTGAGAGCAGCCAGGCCACCCCTTAAAGTCTGTGTTGTTCACACCTGTCCAGATGGACCTACACCTGTTCGTTGTGATGAGATCAAACCAAATGTCACTGTGTTCTCTGGTTGGGAAGGGATGTGTGAAGCTGGGGGTTGCGAAGGAGTGGGAATTCAAAGGTGACATTGCAGAAGGTTTAAATATCAGATCTGAGGAATGGGAATTTTTACTGCATATAGGTAATGGGGAACCATTAGATATTATAGAGTGAGTGTCCCCCAACTCCTAGGTGTGTATGTTTCCTAATTCAGATTATTTCCTTTTGAATCAAAGGTCATGGTAGTGACATCGTCTTAGATGGATAATTCTCAAGTATGGGATCTGCTTTAAGCCCTTGGCTGGGTCACGTCAGGGTGTGATGATGCCAGGATGGGGGACTGGGAGCAATAGCAGCAGAATAGGAATCAAGACATTTAGAGAAGACTTGAAGAGAGCTCTGCCCTCCTGCCAGGGGTCTATCTCTGGGTCTCATAGTTACCAAGCAGAATGTCATTGACAGGTGGCAATGGACAGATTCGTGCCTTACACTGGCAATCTCACTCTGCATGAAAGAACTTCGGAGAAAACAACTGTTAGTCAGAACTCTTAGTTGGAAAAGTTTGAATACTTATGAATACAATTATATAACTGAAGAAACCATGAGCTGAACCTGCTCACAATGATAATTTGAGGTTTAATTAATTAATGACTAAAGTACTTTGGAAACACAAAGGACTATATAAATGCTAAATATTATTAAATGTTAATAGCCATGTTCTCGAATAACACTGATATTAATTTAAATTCCTAAACCTTATTATCAGAATGAAATGCATGCTAATGAGGCTTTCCTAATAAATATTTTGTTTATGATGTATTTGGAGTAGTATTACTTATCTTGCTAGAGCAAGGATAAATTACAGCACATGGCAAAAGGGTTGCTGCCTTTTCTTCATTATAATTAAAATGGAAATAGAGAAATGTAATGAATACATTAGGTAAGAAAATTTGTGCTGGAACTGCTGAGGTTCACTTTATCACCCAGCCAATGATTCCATTTTTTCTTCAAGTGCTGGTTCCAGTACTTTGTTGACTTTTGCCTTCTTAGACTCTCCTAACAGGACTAAAGAAGCATATTTTAATTTAAAACAAATTGGATTAAAATCGAAATTTTCCAAGAATTGTCTGAAAATCTCAAGTCATCTTTGAGGTCACTGGGGGTATCCTGGAGTCCTTTCAGTCAAGCCTGGGGATTCCTTCTCCTGCTGCTTCTGCTTGACAACCAATAAGTCACTATCATTGCTACACAGAAGGGAGGCAGGCTCACCTTGGTTTTCATTTCGTGTGTTGACTGGGTCTTAATACCAGAGCTAGCTTCTTGGGGCATTGAATCATTTGTGTTTCAATTAGTGAGGATCTGAGTGAAATCCTTAGGTAGAATGTATTCATACATTTACTTATACATTTTTCCCCCCAAACTGCATCAGCTGCTTACAGTTAGAACACAGTTGGCTTGGTCCGGACTACCCTGAAGTCCAGAAATCAGAAATTATACATACTCTAGAATCATAGGAAGCAGAAAACTTTTCTTTTAATTCCCTTCTTACTAGTGGGGTGCTGTACTTTACATGCATAATTACTTCAATCCCCATGAAAACGCTTGAGGCAGGTAATGTTATCCCATTTTTTAAAAGCCCAATTGTACATATTTATTTGGTTTGATGGTTCTCTAAAAAGTTTTAACAGCCTGATTTTGAAAACAAATAATTACATTCTTCAGCTTTGCTTTAGAACCATCCATTTATAATTTAGAATAATGTAATTTATTACTGGCTTGTGAAGACACTTTATCAATTAAGGATAGTAAGCCTTCGCTGTCATTTTTAGGCAAATTCTTTTTTCTGTTAATTTTTAAATTGTCCAAATTTAAGTTTTTAAAAAGCATATCATATGGCATATTTGGCTGTATTTTCCCTTGGGATCCTTTCCATTGTTTCTGAGTTAGAAAGCCTTTCCCCATCCAAAGACCAAAAATCTATTCAAATTTAATTTCTTTTCCTAGCACTTTAATTCCATGAGATTGTTTAAAGAAAAAATATTTTTTTCTCTTTCCTTTTCACATTTAACTCGTAAGTCTAACTGAAATTTATTGTTGTATATAGCATATGACCAAGCTCCATATAAAACTTTTTCCTTCAAAGGATTAACCATTATTTCTAGAATTTATATAAGGCATGATTAGAGCTTAGGAAAAAAAAAGTCAGCCTTATCTATGTAACAATAATTGTGTAAAATGTCTCTGCTGCATTTGACCGATACGTTTTTATAGCAAAGAAAATATTGCACTAAAGCAAAATGATACTCTAAGTGGTTTCCCAGGCTTGGGATGCTTTGGCTGAATCCTCACGAGGGGCAGAACTATGTTCTCAAGTCATTAGCTTGACTATTTGAATCCCTTGGGTGCAAACAGCAGAAATGGCTGCCCCGAAACATCAAGAACCTTGGCCTTGTAGATGCTCCTATTGCTTTTTTTCAAAGGACAAGACTTAAAGTTGCAGACTGATGTAGATAACCGAGGAAAGCCTTCAGACAATATGCCAGCAACGCATCAGCCTGGGATGGGGCTGCAGGATGGATGATCTTTATGTCAAACGCCACGTAATGCAGCCAGAATATTGGCTACAATCTAGTCATACAGGAAATGGGCTTCTGTTGCCTAATTGATTTTTTTTTTCCCAAACAGTGGCAATTTTAAGGCATCTAAGTAATAGCTTTGCTGTAGAACGTAGAAAGAAATGCTGATTTCTGGCAATATACTCACAGGAAATGAAAAAGAAATTAATGTGCGTCGCATCCGGCACTAGCAATGCTGATAATGTCTAGCATGTGTTGAAGCTCGCTCTGTGTGCCCACCGCACACTTAACAGGTATTTCCCCATTCAACATTCATCCTAATCCCACGAATGGATGACTGTTATCACCTAGAATAATTTGTTCTCACCTACCTAGGACACCTACCTAGGAAGTAGGGAAGTGAGGATTTGAGCTTGATTCCAGAGTCTATTTACTGCCTACTGGAATTAGGTCCAATGAGTATTTAATAAGATTTCAAATAAATGAATGAATGAACTAAGCTACTTATTGAGGAAGTGTATAAAATAACATCATTATAAATTTTTAAGAGCTACAAAATTATAAATACCAGAGAAAGATTTACTCGTTTAGTATCTATAAAATCTATTTCAACAATTATAAAAAGTGAAAAAACTTTAGTAGTTAGTAAAAACACATCTTTGGGTGATAGAGCAATTGAATAAACACAAAGTAACATTTCCCAGAAAAGAACATATACTATCCTCTTGCTTAATAACATCAGTTATAAAGAAAATAATTGAATTTCATCTGTCCATTGACAGATTTTAAAAATATATATTATGAAAAGCTACATGTTGTGAAAAACTGACATTGCCCTAGTGAATGGCCAGTGAAACTTAGCTCCTCAAAAGAGCTGATCGTTTTTACTGGGTTTTCTCTATTACATTTATGTACATGTTAAATGAAGTGAAGAATGCTTGAGAGAAATACAACCCAAAAAGTATTAACGGAAGTAGATTGTCTATAACCATGCAAATGTAAATGGGAAAATTAATCAAAAAGTGGAAGATTAAAAATCTTAAAGAAATATGTATCGTTCTCTATATCTATTTTCAGTTTCTACTTGCTAAAAAATAATATGTAGACAATGATTATGTTAAAAAATAATTAATGAATTCCACAGGTAAGTATTGAAGAAGAGTTACATCTGTTTGCATAATCTTAAACAAAAACTTTCAAAGGAAAGAACATAAAAGTATGTTACATCATATGATGTCACCACAATCTCATAAATTCAAATATTTGGAAAGCGTATCAATTTTGCATTGTAAAGATTATTTGGAAAACAAAACATAGAAAGGAAACAAGAAGCTGTTATTCTACTGTTTATTTGTCTAAGTTTATAAATATCAGAAAAGGGTGGATTGCGGGGCGCCTGGGTGGCTCAGTCGTTAAGCGTCTGCCTTTGGCTCAGGGCGTGATCCCGGCATTCTGGGATCGAGCCCCATGTCAGGCTCCTATGCTGGGAGCCTGCTTCTTCCTCTCCCGCTCCCCCTGCTGTGTTCCCTCTCTCTCTGGCTGTCTCCTGTCACATAAATAAATAAAATCTTTAAAAAAAAAAAAAAAGAAAAGGGTGGATTGGTGGTAAGGAAATAAGGAACATAAGTAAATCTGCAGACATATATGGTGGCCCGGCATGGTACATGACACTGAACAAAGAGATACTGATACAGGCAAAATCTTAAAGATTGAAGCCATCAGGATAAATAATGACAGATAATTCCAACAGGTGATGATCAGTTAGTGACGCCCACCATCAGATTATCAAGAAAGTAAAGGTAGAGTAGAGGTCCCGAAATACTGACTGAGGTCTTTAAGCAGGGCAAAAGCACAGTGCTTTTCCATATTAACACACTATTTTTCTCAACATGTAGAACCTCGAAGAAGTCACAAAACTTTAAAGATGCTACACAGAAAGAAAGATAATGTGTCTAAGGCAGTTGTCATGTTAAAATCTTGGCCAAATTCTTCTCCATGTTTTTTATATCTCCTAAAATGTATACAATGGAAATGTGATTTTGGTGATTTTTTAAAAGGATAAGTATGTCCTCTCGTATAAATTATTAGTCTTTAACCTCCTTATAAAGAAAATTGCACAAGCTAACTCTAAACATGAAAATAAAAAAAAATCCCTAACCCAAGCCCAAAATATTTTCAGCCCTTTACAAAGTGCTTGCTGACTCCTACTTTAGACCACAGAGGCATGACATTGTCAAGATTTTTCTTAAATGTCAACGATAGGAAGAGGAAAGAAGACAGCTTTAGGATCTCACCTGTCTCTGTTGATCTTTGCAACCATTAGGAGAATGGAAGTCTGACGGCTCTAAAGTAAGTTCATCAGTTTCAGAGTAGACTGGAAACAAAAGCTGGGGAAAAAACACAAGGTATTTTATCAAGATGGATGGTGTCCTCACTAATCAATGTTCCATTACAACACAAATTAAACAGAATCTCATCTTTGGCTCGGAGGCACTCACTCAATTTTGGGCAACTATGCTTAGAGATGCTGAGACATGGAGGGTGGTGTCAGGAGACCCCAAATATCTGGGGAAATGTCAGAACAAGAGACTAAGAGCACTAAAAACATTCCTGTATACAGAAATCCAGGAATTGGAAAAAAAAAAAAAAAAAACAAGCTGTGAAATTGACAAAAGACACAGAGTGCAGCTGGGAGTCAGCACAAGACATTACAAGATTGAAGATGGTTGCTGAATAGAGAAGCCTGAACCGAGCTACCCGCTAAATGCTACGGGAACCTCTCCTGTTCATCATCTCCACCATGGCCCCTGGCTTCCGAGGGATGCATTTTGACATTTAAGTATCCGTGAATAGCATGCGTTCAGTTAAGAGAAAGTAAGAGTTCTGCACTTCCATACTGAAATATCTAAAAATTTCTGTTTAAAATATCAATGCCTAAAAGTATTTGGGGCAACATACGTGAATCTAAGACAAACCAAATAATCTATCTTCTGGGAAAGGCACAAGAAGATTAAAGGCAGCTCAGTGGGCTGGCCTTGACCTTTGGCCCTCTTTTCCCACATCTGCCTTGAGTATCTACTCTTAGAAGCTGGTGCTTCTTGGTGGAGAAGAAAGCACACTAATGCATTCATTCTTTTGAGACTCTTTATATAATCACATTTATCAGACCATAGAGGAGTAAGTAGATGGTTTCTTACCATCTCTTCCAGACAAGACCAGCTACCGAACTTTCAAGACTCAGTGTGAAATAAAAATGTGGGGTCCCTTGTTCAAAAAACAAGAAAAAAGTGCCATTAGGGGTCCTTAAAATATACAGCGTTTTCCTTTCTTCTGTGATCTTTCTCACAACTTGTTATGGTGTTTTTATTTGTTATTTAATGTTTTTCTAAGTGATGAAAAATTAGAATTTTAAATCATTACCATATACTGTCTATCTTTATGTTGTGTGTTGCCGGTTTTAAATGTAAACTTTAGAGCATTTAACTCATATGTGGAATCACCTAAATTATAAAAATTGTACCTGCATATGTATTTTGGTCTTACCAGAACAGTAGAAATTCTTCACCGAACTAAATCGGTTGTTTTTATTTAACTTTTTGGTATGTGCTTATTCTAACAACACTCTCCCTTCAGCTCACTGATGAGCGAGGGAGGACTGAAAAGGTCTGAAAACTATGGTTTGCCCTACTCTTCCCTGTCCTGCTATGCCATTTACATGGTTGGCTAAGAGAGAGAGAGTTAACATGTGTAAGAAAGAATATAATACAGATCCTTGGTCGTTCATGTTTCCGAGACCACTATCCCCTTCTTTCTGTGTTGAAGCAAGCTGTTTTCAAATGAAAAGGGTAGCTCTCATGACAGGGAGCACCCCCCACGTCGTGGACACAGCAGGCTGACTTTCCACTCTTACTGAGCCTCAGTCAACTCTACCCATCGTGGCTCCGCTGGAATCCTGTGATCACGGGATCCTGGGAATGCTCGACCGCAGAAGCGCATATTGCCCCCTCCCCCGCCCCGGCGAGTCCCCGGCTTGCGTGCATGCTGTGTTGTCCCACCCACCTTCCCCTACAAAACACCAGATCAAAGATAAAATTAGTAAGGATTTTGGAACAGCTCCAGCAGAGCATTAAACCACCTTCTAAGTGAAGGCCCTGTGCCACTACAGCGGCCGTTTGTCCCACGAAGCCAGCTGTGCTTCCAGTGTTTGGAGATAAGCTTACGCTCACCAGCCAGTGCTCGGTCCTCTCCGGGAGCAGTCGGCAGCAGGGAGGAGCGCATCGCACGGTGACGTCACAGCCGCTCTAAGCCGCTCCTTGCCCGCTGCTAGGCTCTGTCTTCGCCACCTCCTGCTACAGTCACGACACTACACGAGCTCCCACAGGCTCACAGTTGGCCTTGCTCAGTCCTAGCGGCTCCTCGGTGTCACCTAACTGACCTTTCTTAATGTGATCTCATTCTTCCTCAACTGGTTCTGTTGAGGGCGAGACTGGGTGTCATGAATACCCAGGTGTCAAGAACTAACTAGATTTCTTTGTCCTTAGGCATTTGGTTCCTCCGAAGAGGGGCCCAGCTCCAGGCCTGTCCCTGCAACCAACCATACTAGCACTTCGTCACTCCTGTCTCAGGGGCCCTCGTCCTACCGGATCATAGCGCTGCTTTTCTGAACAGGCGCGCGCGCAGGCAGGCACAAGGATCCAGCACCCAGATGAGAAAGCCCGCGAAGTGGATACTCCCAGCCAGGCTCACGGTCCCGTGGCCCCGCAGTGAAGCAGGCAGAATGTGCAGCCACGTCTGGTTCATTTGTATTAGACACATGACATCGTTCCTTCTGGGCGCTCAGGGTCTAGGATTTATCCACGCTGTCACTTCTCTCTTACAGGGCACCAGATATGCCATCCCCCAAATATGCCACTTTGGCAGAAGGATTATTTTGAGCTGGAGGCAAATGAGAATCAATAGATACAGAAAGACACCTTTTCTGAGCTGCTTTTATCTGTCAAAAATCAGAAACCTCAGAAAAATGGGGACTACCATAAATCTCCTCTCCTGGGGAAGTTTACTGGCTAGGGGGCAGGGGGGGAGAAGGAAGTTGGCATCAAGAAGGACAAACACAGCAAACCTTGCTTTATTAGTTTCCCCCATATATTTACCTTTCCACAGGTTGCCACCCTTGGAAGCCTAACATTTCTCTTTTCTCTTATCACTTCTCTACAAAGTTATTGTGCTTTGAGAAAATGCTACATAATCTGAAGTTCTAACCATGCCTTTGAGTTAGACACCCTGAGGTTTCTCCCACATGGTGTACCACACGTGTTAGTAAATTTTTGTTTTTCTCTTATTAAGCTGTCCTTTGGGAGTCTAATTTTATGGGCCCCAACTGGAGAACCCAGCATGATAGAAAAAAAGGAATCTCTCCCCCTTCCCAATCTCCCAAATCACGTAAACTAGTACCTTTTAAAACTCCTGTGTGCCAGCGTGAGCCAGTGCCAGGGCCCCCAAAAAGCAAGAGGGTCTGCAACCCTGAAATGTTCGTTGAATTAGCCAACGATGTCCTGATGATCACAGATCTGTCTTCTCTGAGTCTCCTTCCTTAGGTCTGCTTTACTCATCCACATGCATCTCCCTGGAGTCCTCTCATGACGGGGGACAGATCTGAGGGCAACGTTGGAAGCAGCGCCCCTGGTGAAATTGCTTTGAAGTCTCAGTTTTAATCTTACAAATTCGTGTGAATTTTGCATTTTATCCATAAATCATCCCAATTTGTTTTAATATAGATCTACTTTAATTAACCTTGTTAAATTACTTAACTTTCCTCTCCAACTTTTCAGGAAACGTGATCCTCAAGGAAGATAATTATTCTGTGACTTTCCATAGCGTGCCCACCCGATTTGTCAAGTGTGGCTGCACCTTACGCATTCAATTTTTAATGTTTTCAACATATATTCTTTGAGCACTGACAACATGGAGGCAGCATGCTGGGCACTGGGGATACACGGATAAGCAAACACAGACCTTGTTCCTGGACTCCCAAAGCTTACAGTCTAGCATTGCCCAGGATGAGGGACGGAAGTAAGACCAGTGGTGTCTCACTGGAATCACGAAGCACAATATCATTTTTTAAAAAATTTTCAATAATTGAAGCTCATAAGAAAAGGAAAATACTCTGGTTTTCGGAATCCTTAATACTGAGTACTCTTCCTGATCTTTAATACTGAGGTTCTCCCTCCTACAATCAAAAATGTTCACATGGGTGTGGTTGGAGGTGGGGAGTGGGATAGGGAGAAAAGAAAAAACAGAAAGTTTATTGCTCTAGCCAGAGTTTCCATGTGGATTCATTAGTACAAATGAACTCCCTTCCTGGTCAACTGAACTGAGTTTAATCGCTATGAAATAATTCAGTGCTGACAGACAGGATGAGCCAAATGACCTTGTTCCTTGTATTCCATTTCTGGGTTTTTATGAGACTTTTCCACCTCACTGGAAAGTCGTCTTAGTCTATCAATTTTACGTATTTGGTTTGGATCGCTTTCCTTAGGTAGATTAAGATCCAAGTGTGCTTTTGTGTTTTTAACTATATTAATTGCTTGATCAACTCCCGTTTCAGAGAGGCTCAGCAAAATGCTTCCTGCTTGCATCTCTGCTTCTCTGAAAGCTGCTTCTCTGTTTTTTTCCCTTTTCGTCTATTAACCCTGCACTTGCCATGCAAATTATACAAATTTTGCACTTCTGGCACTCGTAAATTACATTGATATTTGAATTTCATTAGAAGCTTTCATGCATGATTGAGCTTGTTTATGTGTTCCCTTTCTGATCGAATGACTTAGATCTGAAATCTGTCCCTGACTCGGTGGTACAGCAAACAAGTTCTATCCTTGCAAAATAATGTCTAAGTGTTTCCAAATGAGAAGGGGGTGTGTGTCTAATAACAGCAGACATTTTCATTTTAGGAGCAAATGAATTGCTAGAATTGATAAAGGTTTAATTAAGCATTTTTAAATAATCACCAATAACCCAATGAGAAAAGCATTTGTATATTTCCAATTCTCGTACTAAGGATAACAATGTTGACCCTTTAACAATATATCTTTGTAATGGCAAAGCAAAACAATAAGACAGTTCCAAATGGGTTTGGATATTCAAGAGGTCCATGCAATCATCAATAAGAATTGACCTTAATCTTGCCATGAATAAAATACTGTTCCCTAATATTTATGTAGACCCTTTGAAGTAGATAACAAAGCATGATATTAAGTGAAAATGGACAAATTCTTTCCAGAGAATTACAAATAATGAGAGTGCGTGAATAAACAACCCATCTTTCATTTTGGTATAATATTTCCAGGTATGTTAAATATATTTTTAATAGTCTAAAACAGCACACAATCAAGAATTAATTGATTTACTACAGCATTTTAAATTTTTATATTCTCTTAGCGAAGAAATATAAATTACTTCGGAGATCTCTCCTTACAGTAATGACTGTTCACTTGAGAAAGAAAACAAAGAACATTAAAAACATAATTGGCCTCACATGATAATTTGAGATTTCTCTAAACTCCAGTTATATGGGCCAAAGCTTTTATTTATTATTTCTCATGTCCTACCTCTAATTTCTCAAATTCTTGATAAATGAATACACATTACATATTAAAAACTACCCATTGTCTTTCATTTTGTCCCATTCAGCTTTTCTAATCCACTACATTCCAGTCGAACAGGGCTAGCTGTTTGTCCCCAAACATCTCTATATTCTTAACCTCATGCTTTGGTTCATCTATTTCCACTACCTAAAATAGATTCATCAGGATCTATGCTTATCATCATTCAGCTCACTCTTCACTTCCCAACACAAATGCTAGCTTCTCTGTGAAGTTGTCCTGGAAAGTAATCTCTCCCATCTTTGAAACATTACATTTAGAATGTTCTGGAATGCAGCATTAACGAAACATAGAAACATGAGGTTTGTAGTCAGATTTTAATTGTATCTGAGTACAGGCTATATGTGGCCAAACAATCTGACCTCTCAGACTCTGTTTTCTCATCTGTAAGATGGGAACAACAGTAGTCCTTTCACTGTGGTGAGGACCAAATGAGATAATGTATGGAAGATTCTTTGTCCCGTGTCAGTCCAATAGAAAGGGCTCAAGGTTAGTAGCTCTTATGATGTTATTACGACTGTTCACATTTGATCTATGACATCGTTTATTTGAGGACAAGTCTACTCCCTTAACTAGATGGTTATGGTAAACAAATGTCCTATGTTCCTTTGCTTTTATTCTATCACAATGTCTAATACGATCTCGTGGAATGTCATAGAAATTTCTTAGTTGATAATTTCTTCTGTGAGTACCGTAAGTGGCTATTTAAAAGGATAGAAGGAAAGAAAGAGAGAGAGAAAGAAGAAAAGAAAAAAAAAATCCAACCATTCTCCTTTCTTACGTGTGTGTGCGTGTGTGTGTGTGTGTGTGTGTGTGTGAACTTCTGGAATAGAGAGTCAGCTAACTTTGTATTCCCACAGCAAAAATATGAATGCTCCTAAAGATTGGCCATTCTCACTGATAAACAAGATGTTTTTGAGGGTGCCAATACCTCCGGAGTATTATCAGCTAGAAAATAATGCAAAACAAGTTATCCTAATAATAAATTCTTAACAATTTAATCTAGTCAATGATATTTAGTTCAGTATCAAGTTTTCAAGCTTTTTTTAGCTTTAGAAAATTATAATTTCTGAGTAACGAAAACTTGAGAAATAAAAGACATCTTGCTAGCATAATTTGTAAAGCATTCAGTAGTTAAAATAAGAAAAAATTAGCCTTTGAGTGAAACTTAAAACACGTTTGTCAAAAGCTAGCAGCCAAAACACAGGAAAGCAATTTATCCAAAATTAGATTGCTTTGAAATCCTAAGGTTAATGGAATCACGGGAGGGAAAAGGTGGTGAGATAATTTGGCATCGTTAAAACCTTCAACTTAGATGGGAGATAATGTAAGTTAACTATGTGAACATTAACTCACGTCTTAAAATGCTCCAAACAATTGGGAGCTGTTAGGAAAAATATTCCAAGAAAAGAAGAGCAGAGAGTGATTTTTGTATCTGTCTTTTAGAAGGATAATGTGAAGCCCATTGAAATCCCTTTCTGGTAAAGCTGCTTTTAACTTACAAATAACTTGACCGAAAATCCAAGTCTACCAAGAAAAGAAGAGTTAATACTAATATGAGTGTAAGTTCAATTTGTAGACTAACGAGAAAAAGCGAGTTTTTTACTTGAGTCACTAAAATTCAACTCTGGGTACTTTTGGGAGCTTTTGGGGTGAGAGAGGGAAATGACACAGAAATAAAACTATGGAGTTTGGCCGTAAGACTGCCGAACAGGAGCGGCATCATTGACTTGAATTAATTTCCTTCATCATTTCATTTATCCATTCATTCATTTACATTCCTGTGTTTAAACGTGTCCTAAGTAGTATGACCAACCAGATGGAATCATGCGTTCTGCTTTCCTTAAACGGAAATGAGTAATGTTTATTATAATAGGTGTCCTTGGGTTAATGTTTAGCATTTAATATTTTTCTAAGTCAAATAATTCTGTTCGAGTGCCTTTTTCTCCCTTTGGACCCATAAGAACCCAGGAAAGTATAAATTAAATGTACCAGTATCCAGAGATATAGCATTTATATTTTTTGAGAAGAGTAATATTATTTGCTAGAGATCTTGTTCAGTCATTTATAAATAGTCACCTTTGTAAAGCAAGAAATAACCTTGTTTAAAAAACCACTGACATTGTTGTTCTATTGTCACCTGCTGGTAATTGAAAATGTGTTTCTGTCAGTCCTGCCTAAGATGGAATGTAATTCCTTCTAAGATCTTGATCTTAAATTGGTAGCAAGAAAGCCAAAGAGGAAAAGCAAGAAGTCTTTACTTGTTCTTTGCACGAGTAATTTTGCACTGCCCTTTCTGATAATGTGAGTTATTATTCTTACTGACTCTTGGAAGGCAACGATAGGCTTCTATTTTTTTTTTTTTTTTTTTACAGCTCTCAGCTCTGTTTTACTCAATTGATATGGAAGCAGGTCTCCGCCTGGCTTTGGAACACACATTTGTAATGTTTATTTTAAAATAAAATCCAGACTGCTTTGTTAGAACAAGCATCCACACACAGTTAATAGCTAAATCCTTGCCACAATATCCTCAGCTTGGTTTTTTTCCTCGGGCCCACAAACTTGTTCTAGAACATGTGTAACCTCATAGCCTAAAGTATAACAATGATTACAGGGAATTAGTCTTAGTCTCAAAATCAAGGATCCAGAATAACTCAGACTGTTACCAGACTCAACTGGATAACAACCCGAATGCGATGTTTCAGAACGATCATGCTCTGAGATGCTTATCTATATTTCAAGGAATGCAAAAAGAATTTTAATTATACTTGTAACACTGCCTGAGGTAATCACATCACAGAAAATACTGAAGAGCTCTTCCGAATTTTTTTTTTTCTATTTGAGGGAATACACAAGACAGCAGGAAATAAGAGTAAAATTCTTCCTTAACCATCAGAGAATTTGAAAAATAAACAAGCTGATTTGGAAGAGATTATACCTTCTCATCAGCCAAGTACAAGGAATCAATCTTGAAATTGGAATGAATTTATGAGGTCACATAAGCAAATCTTTGCACTAGAGCAATGATTCCATCTATATTATTCTGGATAGAGGTCATCCTGACTGTTGAAAGACTTCTAGAAACCGGGAGTTTCTTACTTAGCAAAGGAATCTGGCCCAACCCATTTATAAAGACTTCTAAACGTTCGAGAGTTCCCAGTATTGAGGCAAAAAAATAGCCTTCCTTAGAACTTCTTTTTATTGTTCTTTGTGCTGTCCTGTGGAGTTAACAGAGGAAATCTAATTAACTCCTGTTTCACATGACAGTCTTTCAAATATTTGAAGATACCTACCATGACCAGTGTTTGTGGTGCTGTGGTTCAGTGGTGTTCATTTTATTTCTTTTGATTTCCTGCACACGGCAGGGATCTGGGGATGGAGTTAGCTCCCTCCTCCTTCTTCTTTGTAACCATAATAAAGATGTCTTCTAAAAAGGCTCCCCTTCCCTTGTCTTTGTGTAAGCCCTTTGCTAAGTTAGGTGTCATGCCCACACTAGCCCTTCATTATATAGGATATTTTTATCTAAGTAGATGTGCACTTTGATATTTAAAATTTGTAATCATTAGGCATACAAGTATTTGGACTTTTTAACAAAAGACCGTTTTTATGATATCATGTATGAAATAAGTACTTTTCCAGAGTAAGTTAAAGAATCTTAAATGCCATTGTTTGTTGACATTAAATTGGTTCTTATGGCGTACAGGTGTTGGAAATATAAATCTGAAGCTGAACCATCACATGTTCAGCTACTTCAATGTAATATGATAAATGAGACGCAGCATTTATCTGCATACTCATTTATCTAGCTGTTAGTATAAGGAGGTCAGGTAGATATCTATGTAGGGGGGAGTCAGACAGTGGGATGTCAATTTCAAGAATGCAAATAAACTTACAGTGCATGTTTGGGAAGTTTTCTTGGTAAATACACTTGCTGAGCCATTCAGACATCAACATGCTATTGAAGATGGATGTATAGATGATCTCAGCCTGCAGAGACCCTTCTGAAAGTTGAAACCTCTTTGTGCTATGTACCTAAGAGACATGGAGGTGGAGAGCCCAGTGGTGGAAAGAACTGGTAAAGGTCAAAAGAAACTTACTAAGATGAAATTGTAATAGCTGAATGGGCATTCATCAAACTAACTGATCAATGCGTTTCACTATATAAACCAGACTTCAACTGGAAAATTTAAAAAATCAAATGACTTTTAAAGGAAACTTTCTGGGAAACTTTCTGAGACGACATTACAATGTCCTGGCATGGCTCTGTCTCTTTGCAAGTGAATCATCACAACGTGGTTCTCCAAATGTTATTATCTGAAGACTGAAATCCTCAAGACTGTAGAAGCAGAGGAAGGAGGAAACTTTAATTTATTAGGGACCTTCCACACATTCAGAGGATGAAACCTGATTTTGTGGCTGCAGTGGTGCATAAATCCCATAAAGCTAGTCAGCCATTGGCTAATGTTCTAAAATCCCTAAAGCATCAGTTAGAGCCTGAGAAAGAAGTCCCATTTAACTGGGCATCTACGATGCTTTACTGATAAAGCAGGACCAACAGCTCTGTCTGAGGCATTGTGGCATAGAGTTCCCCTGAAACTAATGGGATCACCATACTTTTATTAGCCTTTCTTACAAAGCATCCGTTTAATGAAGCTTTGGGTAGGAATTAACTTTTTTTCCCTTTGGTGCCCAAAGAACTTCTATCTAGTTAAGGTCACTCTACTTAAAAGCATTTTCCTCACTACTCCTCAAATGCACCAACAAAACAGAGGTCTCAATTTCTTGCCTCAGTAGAATGGTGCAATCCCAAATGGGAGAGCCTGATAAACAATGCGTGAAGAGCACAGAAAATATGCAGAACCTAGAGTTTTCTGGATCAACTGTAAATATAGTCTTGTAAAGATTAATGATTACAGAAATGTTCAGTCAGATAAGGCAGAGAGGGCAAGGACAACAATTCTCTTCTATAAAAAAAATTGCCAAAATAATCCTGAATGGTACTGTAATTTTCTCTTTCTTAAGTGTTATCTAAAATACAGAATCAAAAACATTCTAACATTTAGTATTTTTCAAAAAGGTTACCTTAATCAGAATTTTGGAGAGCAGAATGTTAATATTAATTTAGAATCATTACCAGAATATGTTTTACAGTTAAATGTTTTACTCTTAAATGGTATACACTTACAATTTTGAGCCAAAAGTTTAGGAAATTAAGAAATACCAATTATCAATGATCAAAGTATGTATTTAAATGTGTAAAACAGAAAAGAAATCTATGATAAGATCCTTACTGCAAAGATATTATAATATGGTTTAGAGAATAAAAGCAAACAGGGATGCCAACATTTAAATGCTAAGGAAATAGGCATAAGTGCTAACTAGTTTGGTATAAAATGTAAATGTTAAGGGGCAAAAATTTCTAGAGGAAGTGTAGGTGGCCTACTGTTGGCCTACTGTTGTCGTGGATGGTGTCACAGAGGACTAGGGCTTGGAAGGTCCTGAAAAGATGGCAAGATGGAAATGGGCAAGGATAAGGAGTAGGAACATTTATCCGGGTAGCATTTTGGGGTGGTAGTGAAGGGGTGGGGCTTACCAATTCTGAAGCAAGGTAGGACATGTAAATATTTTGAGAAGAAATGTTATGAGGGCCTTCAATGCCAAGGATCCGATTTGATATGAGAACTCATAGACACCTTGGGAAGATTTTAGAGTTAGATAGAAATAGGATGGCAGCTGGTGGGGGCGCAAAACAGAGCAGTGGAACAAGTCCTAGACTTAAATCTCCCCAATCTCGGTAGAACTCGATGCTGGCATCTCCTGACCAGCATTACACAGGATAAACTACCTGACGCTTCAGCACTGAGCAATGTGAATAAAGGACGGAGAAGTTTTGGTGAACTATCATTCACTGCGCACATGTAACGTAGTGATGCTTCAATATTACTCTGGGAGCAGTGTTGGCGGGAATAAAGAAGGTCGGCAGACAGTTGTTAAGAGCATTCATGTGTGAGGGGACAAGGACCTGGTCACATTCATTAATGATTCAAGGTGGAGCCAAAGACTTCAATGTAGGAACTGGAATGATTTAATCCTGCATATTCTAACCGCAGGCTTCCATCTATGGAGGTAAGTATCTTTCCTGCTTTGTAAATCTCCAAATATACTTCAGGTCATAAACTGGTGACTCCATATTTGCTGGTGTTTTATGTAAAAATACCATTTGTTATAACTTGCTGAATTATTGCCTAGCAAAATACCACACAATGAACACCCAATAAAATGTTAATTGATGGTAGCCATGATTATATCTAACAAAATACTTATTCTAGGAAGGTTCCTACATTTAAAATTAGCTAAAATGCCCACCATAGCAATAAGTTTATCGTGCTCTAGCTTAGGTATTTTCATTTGAGGGAGGAAAGTGAAAGATTTTCCAAATCTAGGTTGCTCGTCAGACATGGCATGGGAAGAGATGAAGCCCATTTTAAGGTTCTTCTACCTGACTAGCCAAGAGAACGGAGATTATTGTGATAAGACCTTATAGAAAGAAAGTGAACATTTTATCCCTAAAGAAAATCTACCTAAGACTTCTTTTAAAAAATTCCATTAGGAGAAGGAGATAAAGAAAGTCTTGTTTCCAATCCACATAAATTGCAGGGAGGCTGATAGTTGGGAGTATGATTTGATGGTCTCTGTTATATTTGCACACATACTGTTAGCAGCGACAACAAAAAAATCAGGTGTGTGTATTTTCCCTTTATTTCAGAGAACCCTGTGAATTTAAGGCTGGCACAGTCTATCACACAAGCTTGTGATAGCAATAAGAGATAAGAACACAGTAAAGGAAGGCCATCCTGTAAAAAGTGCCTTAGAAATTTCTCATCACACAAAACTGATAAAAACTCAACATGCGGAGCACACCAAGAATGCCAAGGGCTGAAATGAGATTGCTCACCAAACAGAATGATATCTGGGAGAGTCCGTTTGTGACAAAGGATGAGGTAGGGGGAGCAAGCAGGATAACAGGGAAGGGCTTTTGTGAAAGAAGGACACACAGACAACACAAAGATCCCAGAGCTTTTAGCAGGGATCTGCTCAACAGCTGTGTGGAGGTGCCAACTGACTGGACGGACTCTCTGCTAAGACCCAACTTTCCTCTTCAAGAACCTTCCAGTTGTCTGTTACACATTTCTGGGTACTTATTCCTCTGCCAACTGTGTGGTTGGATTGTGTCCCCCAAAAAGATATGGTGAAGTTCTCACCACTGGCCCCTGTGAATGTGGCCTTATTGGAAATAGAGTTTGTAGACGTCACTGATATATGTTTAGATGAGGTCATCCTGGAGTAGGGGGGGCCCTTAATCTTATGACTGGTGTCCTTATAACAAGAGGACAAGGGACACGGAGATGGACATACTCAGAGACAGGGAAAGCTGCGCATGGTGTTGGAGGCAGAGATCGGAGCAGTGAGTCTATACACCACACAACAGCAATGATTGCTGGAAACAACGGAAGCTAAGAGAAAGGTACAGACTAGATCCTTCCCTAGAATGTTCAGAGAGACCATGGCTCTACAGATACCTTCATCTTGGACTTCTGGCCTCAGAAAAGTGAGAGAATACATTTCTATGATTTGAAGCCACCCAGTCACTGGTGCATTGCTACAGCAGCCCTCAGAAACTAACATAACCAACCACCTTTCATTCCTCATTGTTTTGTGTTAATGTCCTGTTTTCCTCAAGGAGATGACAACCTCCATGAAGGCAGGTCCTCATACTACACTCTTCTCATCTGTCCCCGACTGCCAAGCACCTAGCTTACTGGTACGACAGAAAGCAAGCTCTTCATTGTAACCACAAACAGCATGCAGTGTTAAGACTACTGAACAGGTGGCAAATGGGTGCTAAAACCTGCTGGATGCTAATTGCCAAATGGAGGAAGCCTCTGGAGTGTATTCGTCCTAAAGCAAATTGCTGTATATTTTACTTCATAATTGTTTTCTAATGATTTCTATGTTGCCTGCTTCCATAAAATATTTTACTTGAGTGACACAACTAACAAGCGGAGAAGAGGACAATTAAAACAAAATGAGAACGTTGGAGGAAAAAGAAGGATAGGGAAAGATCTAGTTTCAACAATGAGTTAATTATTACAATTGAGTGCTCAATACACCTCTGAGCTTACTGGCAGCCAAGGAAAAAAAGATTTTATGGTCGGTGTGGGAGGAAAGGGAAAACATTTAACTTTTCCTGAAGAGTAGAACTTTTTCTGAAAGTAAAACTGTCAGAATTTTTATGTGACTTCTTCATGTGACTTTCCGTGCGAACTTAATATCTGTTCAAAAAATGAAATTGTTAATTTCTTTGATCACTGTTTTGTGAAAGACACGGACATGTTTTACAAGTGGACATTTCTTAAATAGCTCCTGAAAGCACATCGAGGCTATTTATGGGTTTAGTCATTATGGGTTTAGGTAGAACTTTTTAAGTGCCTGAAATGTGTCGAGCCGTGTGCGTGCAAGGTACTGCGATTTAGCTACAGTCCCTGTCTTTAAAGAACTCTCTGATTAGTGGAAGGCATCTCCTAAGATAGATACTAGAATAAAATGTGGTAAGTACAATAATTTAAAAAATGGATAGAGCACTGAGAAATGCAGAGCCTCGCTCAGCACATAACATTAAGATGGGGTTCGAGATAGGATGTAATGGGAGCTGTAGTTACCCAGTAGGGTTGCAAATCTTCCTGGTAAGCAGGCAGCACTCGGGTAAATCTAGGGAACGAAGCAGAAGTTGAAAATTAACAGTCTATGGGCCTAATCTGACCAGTTTTGTTTACACAATGATTTAACGTTGAAAAATAATTTAAAATTTGGATGTCTGGCTTCTTTGAAGATGGGAAGACAGGGACCCCACAGCAACAATTGGCAGAGCATGTTGGTCATCTAGGTTTGGGAAAACACCGCCTGAGATGATGTCTCAGGACAATCAAGAACTTCCAGGCAGCTTGTGGTGTTCGTGGAGCAGATTCATGTAATGGGTAAACGCTCTAATGAGCTCTAAGCATCGACACTCTTGTTTTTCAAAAGTAGCTCATTTGTAGATCAGAGACATGCACATTGCACAGTTGTCTTTCTGTTGTAAAAATGTGAGACTATGCTTTTATTGTTACTTGAGTGGAATGTCAAGCTGTCAACCAAAATGAGCTACAGGGATACCTACAAAATATGCATATGTTAATTTTCACTCCAAAGGAGAGGTTCGATCTGTTCCGACTACTGAAGGAACGGTGCTCCAGAGTCGTGCAGCACGTCACGTGGCAAGTGCATCTGAGACCACAAAGAACAGTAATGACAAAAGCCATCATTTTTGCTGAGCATTAGTAATGTGTCAGCCATTGTGTTTCCAGCTTCTGCTCCCTTTTCTTATTCACTCTTCGCCACAAGCATACGTGGTTGACATATCTTCATCTACCAGCAAAGGGCCCCGAGGTTCAGACAGAGACTGAGCAACTTGCCCGAGGTCACGGACCTGGTAAAAGGCAAAGCCAGAATTCAAATGCAGGTCTGCCTGACATCAAAACCTCAGCTCTCAAATACTGAACTATACCTTCTCTAAAATCAAAGGTCCACCATAAATATACGATGTCCACAAACAACTATGTGTGTGTGTGTGTGTGTGTGTGTGTGTATAACGTATACGCACGTTGCTGATTCTACGTGTGGTCAATATTTTAACAATTAGGACAGACACATCCTGTCTGAAATTTTTTTCAGAATTATGTGTCTGATTGTGAAGTCAATGGATTTACTAGATTCCAGTTTCAAAGAGCTTGGTAATCTGTAGGACCATTAATGAATGTTGACTTAGAAGACGATATTGGGAAAACTGGTTAATTAAACTGAAAATAAAAAAACCTACAAATGAAATGCAGGTTAAAATTATAATGATGCCACACTTAGCACCTATTATATTGGCAAAAGTAGCTGGGAAAGGCCAAGTGTTGGGGAGGGTGTGGAATTAGAGCAGTGGTTCTCAAACTTATGTGCATACTGGAAATTAGCTGGGGAGCTTTCAATACTACCTCTGCCTCAGTTCCACCTGCAGAAATTCTGATTTAATTAATTCAAGGTACAGCTTAGTTGGCTGGGTACCACTGGGGTAAAAAAAAAAAACACACACACAAAAAACTGTCATGGGGTACTCGTGCCCATGTAGACATTCTGGAGAACAACTGGCACTACTTAAATTATATTTACCCAAACCACATGATCCAGCAATCTGGCTCCTGAATCAACATCCCAGAGAAGCTCTCACAAGGGCCTGGAGGACACATATACGATGATGTTCATCCCAGTGTGGCAGTAATAAGCCTGGAGGCAATCTGCTCATAAGTTGCCCCAAGCAGACACATTTAAAAGGAGGTTGGATACCAGTGTCTAGCATGCAGGGGGCTGTCTGGATATGACATAGAGACTCATCACTGTCTCGATGGCCTTTAAAGTCACAGGACTTACTGAGATCCCTCAAAGGGCGTAGGTTTATAGGTAAGAGAGGCAAAGGCCACATTGCAGATATTCCCACATTTAGGGAAATGGTACAGAGAAAGGAGCCAACAAAGGAGGATTAAAGGGAGTGGCTGATGAGGAGGAGGGAAAAGAGAGAAGGTGGTGTTAGGGAAGCCTCGAGAAGCTGGAAGTGGTCAGCCATGTCACCTGCTGCCAAGCAATCCAGCTGGCATCACTCTGGCAAGCTGCTAGTTATCTGTGGTCTTTATAAGAGCTGTTTCCTTGTTGTGGTGGAGACAAAGGGCCGATTAAAATGGACGGAGAGCAGAATCAGAGGGGAGGAAGAGAAGGCAGGGAGTTAGTTAATCCTTTCCAGGAATTTTGCAGAGAAAGTGAAAGAGAAACAGGATGATGACCCCTCACTGTCTAAAGGGAGAAGTGGAACAAGGTGGCTATTGTGCTAAAAGACGGTTATTATTAAGACATGATTCATGGTCCTGGGGAAGGACCTAGTAAAGATGATTTGAGTGATGTTGCAGGAGAAGGAGGGAGCAAGGTGCTTGAGAAGGTGTGAGGGGATGGATTCCAGCGCACGTATTTGGGGGAGCTATGTGGGGGCCGATGCAGGTCGATTGATGGAATTGGGGATGAGAAGTCCTAACTATTTGTTTCTCTTTTCTCTGTGAATATGAAATACGGTCATCTTCTAAAACCGAGAGATGCAGGCAATGTTGGAGATTGGGTAAGAGAGAACTTACTAGAGAATTATTACTGTTGGCTGGATTATTCCTGCTGTGATAGAGGTCACAGTTTAGACGCCATTTTCCTAAGAAACCTTTTCTTAGCTGCTTTAATACTCAGAAGTTCCCCTGTCATAGCCCTTACCACATTATGTTGCTATTATGTTTATTTGCCTGTGTTCCCTTCTACCACTTCCCAAGTCAGGGTCCGGGTTCAGAGTTAGCACCCCTGTGCCTGGCTCAGTATTCGCCACAAATATTTGTTGAATGAGTTGGGGTGTGTGTGTGTGTGTGTGTGTGTGTGTGTGTGTAAAGGCTTTCTGTCAACAGAACAGATACGGACTTTAAGCTGATTTTAAGGCATAAACGATTGTTCTCAACCAAGTCTAAAAGTGTCCTCTCAAGGATGGAAATAAATAAAAGCTAATTATTAAATAATCAATAACACTGTCACCTTGATTGGAGATTTAAGTATAATTCCTCCTAGAACAATCCCACAAGTTGTTTTTAAGTAATTGTAGCCATCATTGCATATAAACAGATAGTAGCCTTTAAAACTCAGAGAGCAAGTCATGGAGAAATGTCGCAGAAGGATGCAATCTTCTCAGTCCAGGCTTTGTAGGGATAAAACCTTAGCACAACCAGTTCCTCTCAACATTCAAGTCAATGAGATGACATTTAAAGTGAAATCAGTTAAGACATATATTACCTTGTTCTAGACTGCTCTGGGTTCCACCATACTTTTGATAGAATGCAATTGTTTTGTTTTCCAAAAAGTTCTATTCAGATTTGGAGGAATAAATTCTTATTACATGTTCCAGGTAATCCTTTAATAATGGAAATAAGTATGGGTAGCTGACAGTTAGATGCCCTTAAAATTATTCTGTTCAACAATGTTAGCTGTGAAACGATGTAGCTACTATATGCATGAGATACGCATGCAAAACCATATTTTTAAAAGCTGGATCTGTTATAATACTTTTCTTTAAGTCCTATCCTTTTCCCACCAATGTTTTTAGCTTATTATTAAATATATTTATAGCTTATTGTTAAATATATATTATTAAATATATTTTATTTTAACATTTAATTAATTAATATTTTAAAATATTTAATTATTAAATATATTTATTTAAATAAATAAATACATATTTATTAAAAAATATGTCCCAAATCACTTTCTAGATTAGGAAGAAAAAATAAATAAAACATTTGTCTTTTGGGGCTTACAATTTAAGATTATAGTCAAAAAGGCCTGAATTATTTGAGCTAAAACAGATTTCTTTCTGCTTTCCTCCCTCCATCCTTCCCTTGCTCCCTCCTTCTGTCCCTCTCTTGTCAGCTTCCTTCTTTGTTCCTTGTTAGCTTTCTTTTAAACAAACATTTATCAAGGGCCTACTATGCACCAGGAAGCAAGGATTAAAAACTAAACACATGAAAGGCATACTCCACTGGGATGGAAAAATACATCGGCGAATAAGATGCAGAGTAATATGTGCCAAAAAGGAGATAAAGTTATCTAGGAGACTAGCAGTTGAAGGAATTGACATTTTTTAGAATAAGGGCCAAAAGCTGGAAGTGTGTCAGACAAGTCTTCAGGAAGAGGGTGACATTTGAGTTGAACCAGTTGACAGGTAAGTAGAAGACTAAATTAAGATAATTGGTAAGTCCATTTAAAGAATCTCAAGGAAAATTTTAATGGCTACAGTTGGTTATTTAAAATGTGTCAATTTTGAAATAGGTGGTTTTTTGAAGATGTTTCATTGTTATTGATTTCTAATACAGTTCTGTTACGGTTAGAGACTTTAAAATGTATTAAAACTTGCAAAAATATTTTTAAAAATAAAAAAATGAAATGAATGAAAACTTGCTTAATAGTCCAGCATGTGGTCTGTCTTGGTGAAAGTACATGCCCACTTAAATGAAATTTAGTATGAAGCTTTTGGATATATAGCTCTATATGGAATTTTATTTTTATTTTTTTAAGATTTTATTTATTTATTTGAGGGAGAGCACCAAGTTAGAGAGATTGATGGGTTGGGGATGAACAGAGAGAGCATGAGCAGAGCAGAGGGGAGGAGCAAAAGGAGAGGGGGAAGCAGACTCCCCACTGAGCAGAGAACCCTAAGGGGGACTTGATCCCAGAGCCCTGGGATCATGACCTGAGCCAAAGGCAGATGCTTAACCGACTGAGCCACCCAGGTGTCCCTCTATGTGGAATTTTAAAATGTTGACTACATGGAAGCTGAGAGTATAGTGGTGGTTATCAGAGAGAAGTGGGGAGATGTTACCCAAAGGGCACAAAGTTGCAATTATATAGAATGAGGACTAACATATAGCATGATGGCTACAGTTAATATTATTGCTTTGAATACTGGAAATTTGCTAAGTAGATTTCAGGTGCTCTTATCATACATACACACAAAAATGATAACTATATGAGGAGATATGTTAATTAGCTTGACTAGTAATCATTTCTCTCTCTCTATATATATCAAACCATGCTGTATACCTTGAATATATACAATTAAAATTAAAATTAAAATTAAAAGATTCAGAAAAAATGTCAATTAAGTCATTGTGGCTGACAGTGACTTTCAGATCGTCTATGTCGCTCCTGACATTTTTTGCTCAGGTGTCAATTGCTTAAGGAGGTAGGTTTAAAATCTTCCTCCAAGATTGTTGATGTATCCATTTCTCCCTTAAATTCTGTCACATTTACTTTACTTCAATTTTACTTTTAAATTTTGTTATTAAATACATACTCTTACAATTGTTACAATTGTTGTATCTTCCTGACAAATTGACCCTTCCGTCATTTTAGAATATCTCCCTTACTTTCAGTAATACTCTTCATTTTACAGTCTACTTTGTCATTTTCATATGTCCACGGCACACTCCTCCCACTCAGTATTTACGTAGCGTATGTTTTCCACCCTTTTACTAACAGCCCATTTGTGTCTTTATAAGCAGTGTGTCCGCTGTAGAGCGCATACAGTGGAGGACCGTTTTTCCATTCTGTTAGTCTTTGCTGCTTAATTGGATCGCTTATTCAATTAACATTTAACATAATGGCTGATATGTTTGGATTTATAGCTACCATTTTACTATAGTTTTTGATTTCCCATGTACTTTTTGTTTTTCTTTTTTCCTTTCTTGGTATCTTTGAGGTTAAATGATTTTTGTTTTTTATCACTTTTTACAGCTTTTTAAAAAGCTATACCTCTTTGCATTATTTTTAGTGATTAGAGATTACTATAAATATTTTTAACTATTCACAGTTTTATAGAGTCAATATTGCACCTCTTTATGCCCAATACAATAGCCTTGGAACTATATAGCCCATTTATCCCCATCACCATCCTCTCTGCTGTTTGTCATATTTATTATGCAAATGTATATTGTAAATACCACGATTAAGTATTACGGTTTTCCTTAAGTTAAATCACATATTTTAAAGGTGTTTAGAGGAAAAATTATCTTTAGTGTTTACTCATATGCTTATCATTTCTATTGCTCTTTATTCCTCCTGAAAATGTAACTTTCCTTCATTTCACTGTAACTGCCTTTTACAATTATTTGTAGTGCCGGTCTCCTGGTGATGAATTCTCTTAGCCTTATTTTATCTACAAATATCCTTATTATTACTCCATGAATGAAGGCGATTTCTGCTGTGCATAGAATTTTGGGATTTACTTTCTCTTTCACTCCCTCCACTACCTTGAGAAGATCATTTCATTGTGTCTCGCCTTTGTTCTGATGAGAAGACTGGCCATTCCTAATGTTTACCTGTATGTAAGCTGTCCTTTATCTCTGGCTGTTTTCAAGTTTTTCTTCTTTGTCGTTGGCTTTCAGCACTTTGACAATGATGTATCTAGGATGTGATGTGGCTTTGTCTGCATTTATGCATCTCATCAGTTTGGGATGCACTCAGCTTCTCGAATCTGTATATTTATGTCTTTTGTCATACTTAGAAAATGATGCCTTTTTTTTTTTTCAAATACTTTCCCCCATTTTTCTTTCCTCCAGTTCTAAGACTCCAAGTCTACCTTTTTATATTGTCCACAGGTTATGAGGCTCTGTTCATTTTTTCTTTTTCCATTTTTACTGCTCAGTAGATACTTCCTATTGATCTCTGTCCATGCTCACTGACTCTTTGCCATCACCAAGACATCACTTTTTATTATATTTTCAATTCGAGAACTTGCATTTAGTCTTTCTTCAAATAACTTCATTGAGATATAGTTTACATACAATAAAATCCATTCATTTTAACTATAAAAGAGAACAACGTTTAATACGTTTACAGAGTTGCGCATACTACCATAAACTAATTTTAGAACATTTTTATCATCCCGAAAAGAAACCTGGTGCTCATTTGCTGTCACTCCCTATTCCCATCCCCATCCCCAGGTAAACACTAACCTTCCTGTCTTTATTTATTTTCATATTCTGGACATTTTGTTAAATGGAATCATAGAGTGTGTGGTCTTTTGTGTCTGGCTTCTTTGGTTTCGTGTAATGTTTTTGAAGTTCATTCATGTGGTCATGTATCGGTACTTCGTTTCCTGTGATTGCTAAATAGAATCCAATCATATGAATATACCACCTTTTATTTATCCATTGTCAGGTTGATGGACATCTGAGTTGTTTTCACTTTGGGGCTAGTATGAATAGTTATGCTATGGTCATTCATGTACACTTTTGTGGGCATATGTCTTTATTTCTCATGAGTAGATATTTAGGAGTAGAACTGCTGAGCCATATGGTAAATTTATCTTTAACATTTTAAGAAATTGTCAAACTGTTTTCCAAAGTGATTACACCGTGTTACGTTCCCATTCACAATGTATGAAGGTTATAGTTTTTCTGCATCCTCCCAAACCCTTGTTGTTAACTTTTTAAAATTATTGTTATTATAACCATTCTTGTAGATGTAGAATGGTATTTTCATTGTGGTTTCAATTTGCATTTCCCTAATAACCACTGATACTGGGCATCTTTTCATGTGCTTATTGGCCATTCATATATCCTTTTTTGGGGGGGTAAAATATCTATTCAATCTTTTGCACGTTTTAAAATTGGTTTATTTATCTTTTTATTATTGAGGCATAAGAGTTCTTAATATCATCTGGGTACAAGTCTGTTATCAGCTATGTAATTTGCAAATATTCCCCACCTGCCCCTGCAGCTTATCTTTTCTTTCTTAATAGTATCTTTTTAAGTGCAAAAGTTTTCATTTTGATTATGTCTAACTTAATTTTTTTCTCTTATTGCTTGACTTTTTGGTGCCATAGCTAAGAAATTTTGCCTAACTCTAGGTCATGAATATTTACTCCTACTTTTCTTCTAAGAGTTTGAGTTCTTACATTTAGGTCTATGATACATATTGAATTAATTTGTGGGTATTCTGTGAGGTAAGGTTCTAAATTTTTTTTTTTTTTTTTTTTTTGCATATGGATATCCAGTTGTCTCAGCATGATTTGTTGAAAAGACTGTTTTTAAATCATTCCATTGCCTTGGCATGTTTGTTGAAAATCAATTGACCATAAAAATAGGGGTTTAATTCTGGACTCGCAATTTTGTTCCATTTGTCTAGATGTCTATTCATATGCCAGTATCCCACTCTCTTGATTGTAGCAAGTTCTGAAATTGGGAATTGTTACTCCTCCAAATTTGTTCTCTTTTTTTGGTTCTTTTTCATAGTTTTTAAAAATAGTTTCCATTTCTCTGCTGATATTTTCCATTTATCTATCATGAGTATATTTTTCTATATGTTCTTGAACATAATTATATTAGCTGCTTTACAACTCTTATCTGTTAATTCCAGGGTCTCAGGGTTGATCTCCGTGACTTCCTTTTCCCTTAAATATGGGCCACATTTGTTGTTTCCTTTTATATCAACGAATCTTGGACTGTGGTGTGGACATCATTCATGCTACATTGTAGAGACCTTGGGTTCTGTTACGTTCTTCAATTTTGTCATCCAAAAAATGTAGAAATATCAATAAAATTAGGAATCACCCTTTGCAACTCCTTGATTCAGGCACCAGTCATTGATGGATAATATATCTTTTGGACTAAAATAGTTGCATAGAATCTCTATAAAGCTCCAGAAATTACTTGCTAGCTATGAAGTGAAGAATGTACTTTAAATGAAATGATCTTAATGCCTAACTCCAGTGACCAAACTAGTGTCACCAGCAGTAAGGGACCATGCTACTTTTTATGTTTTCTGATATGACATGAAGTACATAGCTTCATGTCTGAAATAGTCTGTAAAACGTATTTAATCTAAATCTAATCAAACCTTTAGCCAGCTGGTAGGAAACAGAGTGGAGAGAAACAAATTAAAAAATAAGGGAGAAACAATAGCACAAATTCAAAATGTGGAACATTCCATAAGACAGTTGGTCAGGACTCTTAAGAAAGTTAATTTCATCAAGTTAAAAAAATGCAGAAGTTTTTTCTAGATCAAAATAGACTAAAGAGTTATCACCAAAAGATGTGTAAGAACTTTGGATGTTGATTCCAAAAGGTCAGCTTTAAAAGATATTTTTAAAGCAAAACAAGTTAATAAATTTGTATAGGGAAGAAGATGATATGATATTAGGGTTACCTTTTTGTTTGTTAATTTTATCAAGCATAATAATGGTCATTTGTTATGTAAGAAGGTGCTCTTTTTTCCCCTCAAGATGCATACTGAAGAATTTAGAGGTCAACTGTCATGATGCCTATAACCCATTTTCAAGTGGTCCAGAAAAACACAGAGATATTGGACATCGATCTAAATAAATCGCATGTGATAACATGAAACAAACAATTGCTGACTCTAGGTGATGGGTATATGAGTGCTCACTGTATTATTCTCTCAACTTTAGCATATGTTTGAAAATTTCCATGATAAAACATCAAAGAAAAACATGCTTTCATCACTTGCCCACCCAGCAGCTATCAGACTTCTGGGTAGGAACTGATCCTGACACACTTCTGTTGATCTGCCCTGTACCCAGGCTTTCTCATTTTTTCTCCCACTTTGGAAAGAATGCAAGACAATTTCCATGCCAGTATCTGCCTTTATCTGTCATACCTGGGAATTCTTTCTTTATCCAGACATAATATCAGACACAGAGAAAAAAAAGCTGAGACATGGGGAGAGAAGTTTTTATTGTCTCTGGGGCCTTTCAGTATGATGGATGATGAAGAACTGACTGATGATACCTTCCAGATCTGGATGGAAACATCCAGCATTCCTGCAGCCACGCCCTCAGCCTGAGCGTGCACAGCGCAAGCTAATGCTGACCCCACCATGGGATGGCTTGATTCCACCTCAGCAGTCTGGGGAGAACTCCTCCTGCTGCTCAAGAAGGTCCATCCCCCCCCACCCCACCCCTTCTTTCCTGAAATAAAAGCTACTGAATAGTTCAATCAGCTTCATTAGGTGGCTGGTGTCAAGTGCTGTTACACTCTCTGCTGTGATTTGATGATATTCCATCACTTTGTTATTTTTCTGCATCTAATTGCACCCTATACTTTTGACGTCTCTATTGGACTGATGTTAATGTCAAGTTGTCCCGATTCATGTGTTCTATTGAAATCTGGTACTGAGGCAGCCGAAATATGAATCGGATGAGGAGTTTTTGAAGTTCTCTGCCTACAAGCCTTTCTTTTTGACTTCTGTAGCACCTAGAAGTAGTTTTATTTTTGAGAGAAGAATAAAGGCTTATGAGTTTGAAATTTTACATGATGTTAAAAGTGCATCAGCGAATGTTCAGATTAGAAAGGGAAAAAGATTGAGAAGTAGTGTAAGAATACTTAATAGTGGTAAGTTTCTGGACAAATGACAATAACTTAAAATATTTTATAAAAGCAATACATGCTCATGGCCAGAAAACAGATACACACACAAGCACGTGCACACACACACACACACACACACATTTTGAGAACAGAGAAGATTCAAGAAAAAAAATAAAAGTCAGCCATAAACAACCTCTCCCATTTGTTATCTTTTGGTGGTATGACTTTAGAGATTTTTTTTTTTTTTGCATACAAATATCTACTTCCTTTTTTTTTTCTGAAGAAAATGCACTGAGACATTATGCCTTTATTTACAATCATATGCCACTGATTTCATGCTGGTAAATAGAGATGTTTATAATTTTTATGGTTTTAGTGTATTCCATACTTTAACAATTAATTTAAATAATTTTTTACTTCTTAACATTTATGTTGTTTGAAAAGTTTCCTTAATGGCAGCATGTGTCTGAAAACCCACTGTTCCACCAATCACTCCAACAGTCAGATCTGTGGTTGTACTTTGTAAAATTCCAGCCTGCTGCCTCCCAGGCTGAATTCTATGAAAGTCAAATCCTTTGACATGTAAATCTGAGAAACATGAATACCAAAGGAAGGCAGTCTTTATTACTCATGGATTCTTGAGGTTCCTAATATGGCAATCATTCTTGGGAATCTACACCAGAGGGATGTGGTAATCATCCTTTACCAACCTCATTTCCTCACGGAGCATTTTGAGGACCTAGTGTTCCATGGAAAAGACTTAAGTAACTGTTCTGATTCTGTGCAATCACCATTTTTATTCATTTCTATTTGGCTGTTCTGTTACCAATTGAAGATCAAACATTTTTTCCCAACAGATTTATCATTTGTATAATTATTTATTTATGACAAAAATTGAAATTCACAACAGTTAAGGAGATGTTTATTGTGTATCTACTATGTACCAGGTATTATATAAAGTCATAGGGATAAACATACCCATAGGAACCAAGCCTGTGAACTCCTTCATCATCAGGCCCAATGAATACCTAACAATTTTAGTATGCATGTAATGTTTTGCTGTCTACGATCTGGCCAATCAGAAAGTCATAATCTCCTAGGCATAGAGACTCAAAGCCAATTGAATGGAATCTGGGGCTGTTGTGACTGCTGAGAAATAAGTAGCAACTCCTTCCTCTGGATTTGGACTTGAGAGGAGTTGGTTATGGGGCTGCTGGCAGCCATTTTTGTCACAGCTCAAAGTCTGAGGATCAAACCAAACGGATAAGAGCTAAGCCAAAAGATAAAGGATAGACCCTGATGGGCTGAATCCAACTGTTCTTGATCCATGTGGAATTTAGTTACATGAGCCAATTTGGGTTGGGTTACATCCAAAAGGGTCCTCACTAATATAATATTGTATTTTTTCTCTTGTGGAAAATTATTTAAAACATGTTAGGAAACTTTATTGGCTGAGAATGGATATAATTTGGCATAAAATGAAATCCTTTTTAATGATTTAGAAAAATGTAACATGAATTCTAAAAGTTGTTTTTTAACTACATCTTTGATCTCAGCTTGTTTTCTTAAGATTGACCTATTTTTTCCTAAAAGTGGAAGCACAATGAATTGTGGTTAGTTGAAGATTTCATTTAGGTTTGGTTTTAGCTGACAAAGGTCTTACTGTATATAATCATCTCAGTAGATGATCAAAGAACCTAGGTAAGTTTAAGCAATATTTACCTATGTCTCTGAAATTGAGAGAATTATTGTTACATGATCCTACATGAGCTATGTTTCACTGAAGCCTGAAGGAGTCCATTTGAAAAATGGATTACACCAGAGAAGTCTCTGATTCTGAGCTTGCCTGATATTCTAGATTAAACTAGAGCCCTCCCCCCCACCGAAACCCTATCTTAACAGCATTTTCATTGGTTACTTATTCTACTCACCCACCCTGATGATCCTTCTGAGGACTCTCCACACCCCCTCACTCCCCCAGGCAGAATCTGCCAAATTTCTACCTCAGTTATTGATCCTATTTTAAATCTCATCTATAGAGTGAGTTTTTCTAAATCTCTCTGCTCAAATCTTAGATCCCTTGGCTATTTCTCTCCAAAGTTCAAAGTTAGGATCTCTAGCAATAGCATGCCATTTGTCCACGGAAGCTCAGACTGTTTTTTTGCAGACAGATTGGTCTAGAAGATTTATAAAAGTTCACAAGAATAAAAAAAAAATTCAGCTCATATGAAGCAGACCAACAAGTTTTAATGGTGTTATTCAAACAGCTGTTATAAATATATAATTATATTATATAAATCTGTAATACTAGCTGGATAGGTCAAATTATGGCATCTTTTAAAAATGACAGACAACAGCTGGAATATGCCTCCTTATGGCAAAGAGTTCTCTTCTGCAATGTGCCAGGAGAAGGCTCAGAATGCAAAGCATCTCTGCCATGAATTTCATTTAGGCTATAAGATTTGCCTTCAAGAGATGTAGATTTACAATACATAACTGAATTCCTCCCACTCCAGGTTCTTTTATCTTTCCTACTTCATGATGAAAACACCCTGTATTTCCGTCTCTGAGCCTTTAGCTTCATGACCCACTTTGATTCAATTTCCCAGCATGGAGAATCATGCTTTAATCTTTTTATCCCATTCACCGATTTGCAAAGAATATTGTGTAGGCTTCTGGTCTGAATGTGACTGTTTTCACAGGTATGTATACTTCATGTGCTCAGTGGTTCTGTGAAACCCGCATGCCAGAATTGGCAACGATGTGGCCAATGGCCTCTCTGGAACAATATAGAAAGAAAAAATTGGTGCCTTGATGGGCTATTCCTCTAAGATGGAATTTCCCAAAGTATACTCTATGGAATGTGAGCTTTTGGTTTGATCAAGAGTCAAAGAGAACAACAATACCTTTAAGATAGAGGACAACATACAACTTGCAATAAAATCATGACAGCGTAGCAAATGGAATACGAGAATATAAAAGGAGATGCTTAGGAGCCACTTAGGAAATTTTAACACTATCTTTTTTTTTCCCTTTAGAAATTTGACAGCACACTAATTGAGCCCAGTGAGAAGTCGTGGCCTTGTTGTTCCATTAAAGTTGTATTTGAGGAAAGAGTCAGACACGGTATGATTTCATAAGGTTGTAGAAACAGTCCTCATTAACATTGGGAGACTAATTTTTCCAACAATGTTTTGCCTATTTCCATTTTATTAACATAAAAAGTTGTACCTTGTATAAGCAGGGTGAAATCCTTAGGGGGAAAAAAAGAGTATAAACATGTTTGTCAATGTGATATTGTCTGTTTGTTTAAAGCAGATAGTAAACTAATATTACATGTTTATGTCATCACCAATTAACACTTTAATTGGCTCATTTGCAATGTCTGAGGCACTATTTGCTGAAATTAACAGGCTGACAAAGAGCAGAACTAATATACAATAGGTCCAGCCACTGACAATCCTGAATGAATACTGATCAATTCAATCAATACCCAAGAACCTGAAATTAAATTAAATTGAATTAGTAACTGTCTTCTTGGAATGGTTTATGTAAGTAGGTAGGTTTATTTGGAATTCATCGATGTCTTGTTTTTCAGGCAAATCATCAGCTTATCTTTAGTGTCTGTCCTCAGACCACTTAAGAGATGGAAGCTACCAAATGCATCAGGAGGCACCCAAGGAACATATGCATGGATAAGCAGTTAGAAGAAACTGTGTCCTCAATGCAGAGGGAAACACTTCAGGTGCTCGTCATGCCTTATGAGCCATCACAACCAGCATGATGCTGGTGTTGGAGTTCTGCTGGGGTAAAGTCAGGCACAGGTTTGATAGGCTTTCATTCAGTGAGCCTGCACAGCCATTCAGTGTGCTTGACTGTGCACAGATGACTTCCACTATTGGGCAGGGTGTGGACATGACTGTGGCTTCAGAAGCTGCATTGAAGCTTTCCTTGAACTTTGATATTATACCATTTCCCTCGAAACATGAACCCGATCTCCTTCTTTACCTTTGTGTTTAGAACCTCTTTCTTCTGATTAGGGATGAGACATATTTCCATTAGGAAGGCTGCTAGCTTCTTGTTAGTTACTGAGAAAATTAGCGTGTCAGTAGAAAAATCATGGGGTTTGTGGTTGTAAAAAAGTGAACAAACTTTTCAACTTGGGCAGGTCACTGGAGTTCAGGGGTCTTGGGCTAATTTTAAGCTAATAATAACATCCTTCCAGGTTTTGTACAGATCAAATTAAGTCATGCACTTGAAATTTCTTTGTAAACCAGGCAATGTTATGTATTTTTGTTATTATCAGTGAAAGCACTTTACTTGCTTATCATTCATATGTATTTACATATTGCATATTTCAAGATTAAACAATTTACCGGGAATGGCCAGCAATCCCTGTACGGACGGTTGAAAGAGTACTCTAAGCCTTGCCGTAAAAGAGAGAAGGCAAAGGGGTCAATGCTCAGAGGGGAAGACCCTTTGCTCTTCTTTGCTCCGGCTTTTATTGGTCCTTCAATTTAATCACAAATCCTTATCACTGTTTCTCAAGCACATGGTGTTGCCAAGGGGCCTTGCTGAAAATTGGGAGATCTGTTTATGGGAAAGATACAATATGCTAATTTGGGCGTGTTCTCCAAGTTCTTCTAAACAGAGCCTAAGGGACAATGCCTACATCTCTTAGATCACAGGGCAACTGGGCTAGAAAAGCTTTGGGAAGCCAACTCCCGAGGCATTCCAAGGGCAAAGTGGTCACGTAGGCCTTGTAGGCCTGGGCATTCCAAAGGACTACGCCCTTCTCTGAAACCTTCCCAGCCCTTAGCGGCTTTCGTGTTACGTTTTAGCAAGCCAGGTGTTACAGCTGATTTCACGCTCTACATTAACCCCAACAACAAGTTGCTGAAAATCAGCTAATGCAGTACTAAAATTGTGTTTAAATTTAGCCCCCAACGTCTCTAATACCTGAAATACATGATTGAATTACATGCTCTGAAGCAAGAGAAAGAATAAGTCTAGTGGTAAAGGGTGAGGCGGCTAGGATTCCTTTCTATTCTTAATAACGAAATAGTCACAAAATCCAAGAAGGCCAAATTAAGAGGAGTTTTCTGACTGTGAACACATTTTTGGAAAAGGCACGCAGAGCTCAGTATTTATAGTTTTATAAAAGTATAATTATTTAAAACTTTGCTGTAGTTAAAAAAACTGCCATATTTATAGGCTACTTCTGTGGCATTAAACCTGTTTCTTTTTTCCTCCCCCTGCAAACGAAGATATTTAGTGGTTTTTAAGAGGTTCCCCTGGTTGAAATCTTCTGTACAATACTTGCTTAATGAGCTGATTAACAACTGTTACTGAGAATTAATGAATCAAATCACAGTGGTAATCACCATATTGCAAATCACTGTGTTGTATTAGGTTATGATGGAGCCATACATTTTACAGTGACGACTCTTGTATAATGAAGGTATCTGAACAGATTGTATCCCAGGTCTCATTGAAGGAACTTCAATAATGTTTTGGATACAAGAAAGTCTTTTGGAATTCCCTAAACAGTAAGCAACAAAAGACTCTATTAGTAGAATATTATTCCATTAAGCACAAAAAGCATTTTGATTTTAAATGATTATTCAGAGTGCTTTTGAAACCTATTTTAGTCTTTACATACTTATAATCCAAACACACAGAAATCTTGCCATCTGATAAGGCATCTGCTTTAACATGATTTGCAGTGGAATGACAAGTAAAACGTAAATGGCTACGGCAAAGGGATTTGAGTTTTGAAAATTTGCTGCATTGCCAGAGATTTCTCAGTTCAGAATGTTTAATAAAATCATTTTTTGCATTTAAGATAGTTTTTGAAATCTTAGTCTTGAGTTTTGAATTCCACTAGAGAGTGCTTTCATAATGAATAGTTACCTCAATGAAGATGTTATCAAAATAAAGAATAGATATGCCTCTGTTATCTAAGCAGCAAATAATGTGTTGTTGTGGGCTAATATCGAAATGAGAGGCACAACTAATTGAGTTTGTGTAGTTGGTTTTCTAAATATTTAAAAACTAGAATTATGCAGCTTTCATTTTCCCTTTGCTGACATAGGTTATATTTTCCCTTTGCTGCATAGCCTCATGGGCCAAGCATTTAAAAACAAAAGAGTCATTAAAAATGACTTCTTGCTACTATATTGCCCAAAATGGCTGATTGTATTAAAATATCTTTCCTTAATGAATGTATTCAAACTATGTACTCAGGTCAAAAAGATAGTGTTATATAAAAGAAGCTTATCAAATTCAGAATATTTTAAATGAATTCAATATTTAACATTTATTCTAATAAACACATAAGATTATCTAATAAGAATTTCATAGAAGCCTGAATGCCAGGTTGGACTTACTGGAGAAGACCCATGTACAAAATAGGGTTTTCAACTGAAGGTCAGTTCATTTCAGTGGCTCAAAGTCCCATATACACCGATTTTTAAACAACTGTACTTTTTAAAATTTTATACAGACATTATTTCTAAGAATCTCCCTATCTTGTATTAACCTCAATTTAATTTAATGTGAATATATGTGAGTTTTTCTTTAACTTTACCCCAACACAAACCACTTGTCAATCAAATTAACCTCCTCACTGTCTTTTTTCTTTTTTTTCCCCAGGTTTTGGGCTCATTTATATATACACACAGTAATATTTGCTCTTGGTGTCCAGGGAGCATTTTGACGAATACACTGAGTCTTACAGCAACCACCAGAGTCAAGATCCAGAATAGTTCTACCACTCCAAAAAAAACTCCCTTGTGCTGTCGCTTTGTGGTTAAGTCCTCTCACCCACTTCCATCACTGTTCTTACGTGTATAATGTATCACGGTTTTCATCTGTCTGGTTTCAGCTTTCCACCATCTTTGGTTCTCAGCAGTTTGATTACAGTCCGTCTGGGCATCATTTTCTTGTGTGTTTTTCCTGTTTGGGTTTCACTGAGCTTATTGAATATGTAAATTTACATCTTTTAGTAAACTTGGGAAGTTTTCTGTCATGATTTCTTTGTATATATATATTTTTGTTATGTTCAGTTAGCCACTGTATAGTACATCATTAGTCTTTGATATAGTTTTCAATGATTCATTAATTGCATACAACACCCAGTGCTCATCACCACACGTACTGTCCTTAGTACCCATCATGCAGTTACCCCATCCCCCCACCCCCTCTTCTCTGAAACCCTCAGTTTGTTTCCCGGGGTCCATAGTCTCTCATGGTTCGTCTCCCTCTCTGATTTCTCCCCCTTCAGATGTCCTTGCCTTCCTATGGTCCTCCATGCTGTTGCTTATGTTCCACATATGAGTGAAACCATATGCTAATTGTCTTTCTCTGCTTGACTTATGTCACTTAGCATAATCCCCTCCAGTTCCATCCATGTCGAGGCAAATGGTGGGTATTCATCCTTTCTGATGGCTGAGTCATATTCCATTGTATATATGGACCACATCTTCTTGCCTTTTCATGGAAACCCCTTTCAGAAGGTATATGGTGTGTATGTAGGCTCTGGAGCCACATTTCCTGGATTCAAATGCCAGTTCTACCATCTACCAGCTGTGTGACCTGAGGCAGGTTACTTAATTTCTCTATGTCTCAGTTTCCCCATTTATAAAGAATTAGTATTTCTCTTACTAGGCTTTATGTAGATGAAATAAGCCAATGCAGATTTTCCGCTCGAACATTCCCAATGTTGAGTAAGCACCAGCTGTACCGAAAGGAACAAGAAGCTAGTCTCTGGCTTACTCTATTATTTCTAATTCTCTCAAGAAGCTTGTAACCTAGGAAGTATCCTATTCCCTTGATGCAGAAACTGAGATTCACTAAAGAAAATTTTTAAAAGTACAATTGATGGGTTTAGGAGGACATAAAAATGGAATCATGCAAAACACTCACTGAAAACCAGAGAAAGCAGAGGAGAGAGAAAAAAGAAACAAAGAACAAATGAGTGGGAAGTTGCAAGTATGGCAGATATGAATCCAACTGTATCCGTTATCACTCTTTTTTACTTTTAATTTTTTTAATTTTTTAAATGGTTTAAATACACTAAAAGAGATCGTTAGAGTGAATTAGGAAAACAAGCTCCAACTATGTGTTGCCAACTGGAAACGAGTTTCTCAGCCTCTCCTTCCTCCGGGTGACCTGGATAGGATTGAGAAGCACTGAGCAGACGTTTTTTGTGAGATGTCTCTGAATTTGGATTTGTCTGTTTTTCTCATGACGAGGCTGGGGTTATGTGTCTGGGGAAGGGAAATTCAAAGAAGTAAAGTAGCATCTTCATCACAGCTTATCAAAAGTACATTCTAAAAACGACTTACGGGGCGCCTGGGTGGCTTAGTCAGTTTTGGCTTAGGTCATGATCTCAGGGTTGTGAGATCAAGCTCCATATGGGGCTTGGTGCTCAGCGTGAGGTCTGCTTGAGACTCTCCCTCTCCCTCTGCCCCTCCTACTCGTGCTCTCTTGTGCTCTCTCTTTCTTTCAAATAAATAAACAAATCTTTAAAAAAATTAGAAAATAAAAACATGACTTATCATTGCAGAGGCCAACCTTGCTCACCTGGCTGATGGTACTGATTCCGGTAGACAGCCGGGGCCTACAATGTGCAGTCTCTCGTTTCCCAAGCAGTACTGAGCCTTTTCCTCTCACTCTCTTGGTTAGTCCAACCCTTCTTTCAAAAACCAGTTCAAAGTCTTCAAATTCTCAGAGATTTCTGTCACCTGCAGCCAGCTTCATGGGTGTGTGACCCATGCAGGCACACAGAGCTCCTCTTTTGGAAGGTCCCCATACTTGAGCAAGGACACCAGTGTCACTGTCTTGGAACAACGGTCCAGCAGATTATATAGGTGTCCCTGACTGCCAACGCCCAGCAGTGTTTCTCATCTTCGAACTCCTAGGCCATTCGTTTGCTCTCATCCCAGGTTTCTTTGTACCTTCCCCCTGGACTTTCTAGGTCTCTACTGTCTCTTCTAAATGAATCACAAAATCTTTAATATCTGTGTTCTTCTTCATTGTTGTATCCCATCAGTATTCATCCCAGAGCTCGACTCCGGTAGGTGCTCAACAAATGCCTGTTGACTGTGGTAAGGTTCTGCTAATATTTAACTCAATGGAAACACTGCCATGGGGTCATTCAGAGTAAAGGGCGCTGTAAATTACAATGTAAAAAAAAAATAGACAATCATGATGAAATATTAAAAACCTGGGAATTCCATATGTAATGATTAACACAGAAAGGCGATCATTGTGCAATCAAATCAGGGGATACACAAAAAAGTGAGTTACCAGATAACTTGCATTGAAGAATTTTAAACCTATTAATTGTGCAAAGAACTGGATAAGTGGTCCCTTCTCGCTGATGCTTTCCACCTGTCACTGTGGAGGAGGACTAGAGCTTGTCACAGCGCCTTCTCTGCCCACCTCCCCCACGCCCCTGCTGGAGTCTGCTCCACGGGTCTGTGGTTTCCCCCAAGTGGTATGGGGGAAGCAGGCGGAGAACGGGCCTCAGCTTTTCTTTATGTATCAGCATCGTAGCAACACCTGTACCCTGATTGGAGTTCTCATGAAATTATGATTCAATATATTTCAGAGGAATGGAGGGGGTCTGCACTTTAGCGAGTGGTTCACTAATTCTCATTATCAGGAAAAGTTGGAAAAACATCATGCCAACAGTAGGATTTAGTGAGTGAACAGGCTTGCTAGAACAAAATAGACCAGCTTGCTTCCTGAAGGGTCACCAGGTAGGGGAAGGGATTCTCAGATCATCATTTCTTTCTCTACTTTGCTGCCACAATCACTGGCCACAACCTTTCTGGTTGTTAGCTGGCAAGTAATTGGCCCCAAGCATCCACACGGCTACCCTGTTCTCACCTGCTGGACTGTTCTCATTCATGTTGGACCCTCGTGCTGTTACTTTTTCTGCAGATATGGTGAAAGACTGCATTCTGTCAATATCACTAGACTTTCTTCCAGAGCCTCCACGGGGCTGTGGGCCTGGGGTTTGAAAGTTTTGCCTGGACCTTCCTACCCTCTCTTATCTGGCTGTTGTTAATGGCATTAGAGGGCATGGGGCCTAAAATTTATCACATGCAGCTTGAAATACAATACATATTTATCAATGTCAGTATATATTTTTCATTGTAGATGTTTTATTTCAGTTTTACCCCGTTGCCTTCTTATAGGCTGACCAGAGGACTTAACCAATGTTTCTTTCTTTCTAAAAAAAAAAAAAAAATTGTTGAAGTTCAAGTGGATTTACAAATTAGCTTTCAAACAGGCCCTTTTTAAACTAGGAACTCTGTATTTACCAATTCAAATCTATGTGGAGAAGAAAGATCACGAAGTGCAAGAGGGGCTATGCAATCAGTAAATGAGAAAGCATATGCCTGGCCAACCCAGGTGTCCTCCAGGAGTCCACCCGCAGGAGCACTGGGGCTCGGCATGGAGGGGGGAAGAGTCCCTCAAGGTCAGATGGAGGCAGTCTGGGGAAGTATGGCACAGCTGTCATTAACCGGGAGGTGACAGAGCTGATAGGAGGTGCTGGAGCCCGGCAATCAGCCATAGGGTGACTTAGTTTCCACACAAAACTCACGCTGATCACGCAGCAGGAAGGCTAAACCATGAGTGGCTGGGAGTGGCAACAGCCCTTCACCGTAGCCTTGTAATGCACTAATCAGTGTGAGGGGCGCCGGGTCACCCAGCAATCATTTCAGAAACCATTCCTTTCATAGCAAGAAGTAACATCAGCCACTCGCTGGCTTCTCAATGTAGGAGATGACTTTATGCACTGTGATTTAAAAAAAAAAAAAAAGAAAAACACCTAGATAATTTAGGATCCACTGCCCCTTTTGTAGCTATGCAAGTTATAAATTACAGTGTTAAAAATGTCGCCGTTTTAGTTCCCAGTGGGTCTGGTTCTTTGTGTGTATATTTATCCAATTGTCTGATTCACTTAAGTTTGTAACCACAGGGTCTTGCTCTGGGTTTTAGAAATGAATAGCTCTGAAAAGTCAAAGCAACAATCATTTCTTTAAAACCCAGATTTGCCCTGCTTGGAGTCATATAAGGATAGCTGTGTGATTATCCAAAACAGCACTGACCTAGAGACAAACGAACTTGGTAACTCCCCATGGCAACGGGAGTTGTGACTTTTCTCTTTGCTTTGTGTGGGGCACTGTCAGCGGAGACTCGCTCCAGGTGACATTGATCTCCTCGGCCTTGTTCTAAAGTGAGATGGCCGGGGTCTATTTCGGATGATAAGTAGATAAGGACTATGAATTCACCTTGAGAATAAATAGAAATAGCTCAGCTGACCTTTTATTTATTTCTCTCTTACAATAAGAGGATGTTAACCTACTTAATGTGAAGGAATCATCTTCCCTGCTCAGGCGTTATGATGGCTTACAAACCTCAAAACCTGCTTTTTATCGGACTTTAATAATTTTTAAGCCACTAGAAGAATCACAGCTCTTATTTTTCTATTTCTCTAGTATCTGCCTCAGCCTATGCCAAGAATCATTACTGCAAATTTCTGAAAGAAAAGACAGTATACGCTTTGTAACTGGGACCCGACGGGTTATCTGCAGGGAAGCCCCCGTACCACCCACATTCGAAACACCTGCTATGGCGTTCGTTTGTGAATTTCAAGCCGCGAACATAAACTCAGTCTAACTTTTACAGACTGCACATAACAAATGTTTGCAAATTGGGGCTATGATAAAACAAGAATATTAAAAGTGGTTTGATTTTGATCATCCCCTGGTCACACAAAGTAGCCAGCTAGCTGGGTTGCTTGCCCCCTTCCGGCCGCATGTGTTTATCGGGCATCTGTTATGGGACAGTCACTTGCCAGGGTCTTGAATTATCTGAGAAAAGAACAGGCACCCTCCCTCTTTTCGCACAGGTCACCAGTCTACCTGAGGCCAGAGGGAAGCAGGCTGCAGCTGCAGTGCTGAGTTCAGGATGTTCCAGAAGCACAAAGAAAGGGCACCACTCTGCGCTGATCAGGGAAGGCCTCCCAAGCTGGCTGTGCTGTGGGAACTAGAAACAGGCCCACTCAACAGGAAGGACAACCACTCCCATGGCTACTGACTTAAATCTATTAAAAAGCAAATATGGTGAGGGAGACCTCTCGGTCCTACTTTTGCAAGTTTTTATGAATCTATAATTATTTCAAAATGAAAAGTTAAAAAAAAAAAAAACCAGCACCAAACATGTAACACTTTAGGAATCTTCTTGAAACAGTCTGGTGTCCAGGTCCAACTCTGTGGACATGTGACCTCTGCAGTCACACAGGGTCCCTGGTCAGAGGGCCTGCAAGCACAGAAGGAACTCAGCAAAGAGTCAACTAGGTGCCTAAAAGCGCATGGTTATTTCTGCTCACTTGTTGTGTCCAGGACAGATTGTTTCAACACAGACGTATTTGTAAGAGAGACTAGGAGAAACTATAAATGATTCTTAATGATACCTGTGGCTTGTTTTTCTAATACATATTTCAGTTTTATAAGCACCTGTAATGTTGTATGATACTCAGATTGTTAAATAGCCTGGTAACTATATTCTAATGTCCTGGCCATGCCACATAACCTTTGGGTATTTTGTGTGTTATGAAATGCAGGCAAGACTGAAAGGAATTACCTTTGAGAGATGAGAGGGATTTTCCATGAAGAAGGATGGGGGGTGGGAAAAGAAAGGGATGAGGGGGAAAGAGACAGGAGGAGACAGGGAGGGAGACGGAGTGGGAGGTAAGGTGGCTAAAGACAGCTTCTCAGGGGAGGTGACATTTGAGCAGAGACCTCAACGAGGTGAACAAGCGAGTCCCAAGCCCCTCGCCATAGAAGCTCAGGAGTCAGAGTGCCTGCAGCACAGTGGACCGGCGGGCGGGTGCTGGGGAACGAGGTCAGAAAGGTGTCACGTGGGACCCGGTGGACTCCAGTTCTATTCTAATGTGAGTGTGAAGACATGGGGTGATAGCTGTGTGCTTTTGAATGATCGGCTGCAGTAAGCTGAAAATGCTCCCCCAAGGTGTCGGGTGCTAATCCCCGGAATCAGTAGCGTTAACTCTTAAGAAAAAAGGGTCTCTGCAGATGTTATTAAAGGTCTGGAGATGGAGAGATTATCTCGGATTTTCTAGGTGGTCCCTAAAGGCCATCACAAGCGTTCTCGCAAGAGAAGCAGAAGATTTCCCACACGCAGAAGAGGGGGAGGCAGTGTGACCAGGGAGAGAGGGGCTGGAGTGACGGGTCCGCAAGCTAAGGAATGCCCGTGGCCCCTGAAGCTGGAAAGAGGCAAGGGAGAGATGCATTCTCCCCTACAGCCTCCAGAGGGAGCCCGGCCCTACCACCTCCTTGACTTCACCTCAGTGATTGATTTTGAACTTCTGGCCTTGGAAAGCGTGAGAGAATAAATTTCTGTTGCTTTAAGCTACTTACTCTGTGGTAATTTGTTACAGCAGGCCTAGGACACGGATACAGCAGCAGATGGCTCTTTAAGGACACGTCCCGGATGACATCACAAAACAGGAAGTGTAGCTAGAGAAGACGTGGGAAGGTGAGCGCGGAGACCTCCAACGTTTAGAAATGGGAAAGAAGGAACTGTAATGAATCGACACCCGTCTTCCATATATGTGTGACACCAGATGTCTGGAGTGGAAAAGTGGTCACACGGAACTAAAATACCTAAACAGAGGTGATCATAAAATCCTAACTATTCTGGGAATTTGCAGAGTTCTTAAGAAATGCACAGACTGTTCCCAAATTTGGGAGGATAAATGTAATCAGTCTCATGCATGTGCTAAAGGGCAGGTCGTTCTAACCGCCATCTGAGCGTCTGTCACACATGTGGTGATTATTTTATTTCTTTTTGGAACATACATGTGTATGTATGTGTGTAAATGTATTTAACACAAAATATTTGTATCAAGTTTGGGGGAAAAAAAGCACAAGTAAAATGATGCATTATGGTTTGTCTGATTGGAGCCTATAGAAAATGTTTTAAAATGTTGAGTTTAAGTCATAGCTTAAAAGGGGAATTAACATGGTGTTATTGATCTGACAGCCTTGTATATATCAAAATCATCTGATTTACGATTGAACAGACAGTAATCTCTGACAAATTTAATCCTCAAAAATGTGGGTCTTTTTGCCTGAGTCAGTGGAGACTTCCTCAAACTTGGATGATGCATCATGTCATTTTCAGTAATTTGCGTGGATATTTTCTTTGTGTGAAGTAAAATTAGATGGTGAAATATTCAGTCCTTATATGAAAGAATGTGGTTAGGAACAAAATACCATGAATAAAAATTGAATGAGTGGAAATCTCCTTACTAGGAGTCAAATTATTTCAGCTGAGGTAACAGGGATGGAGTGTTGGGGACCCTGGGTGTGTCCACATGAGCAAACCCCAATGTCTTGTGAACGTATTCGTTACCTTATGACGCAGGAGACCCATACAGATCATGGTGCCAAAAAGTCTCATTGAAACAGAGACAATGGGGAGCGGCCAGCTGGATCTGCGTAATGGTTTTGAATTAGTATTTTTTCCTTTTGCTTCCTTTCCTCCGTCTCACTCCTTCCCTCTGTTTCTTTCTCCAAAAAGATCCTGTTAGCGCAGACAAATGAGGCAAGTCAATAACACCCACCCAAACAGACAGGATATATTGAGCCAATTCAAAGCTGGGTGAACAGCAGCTGTGGTCTTGCCTGTGAAATTAGTTTAGAGGTGGCTTCTGCACAGTGAAGCATCAGAGCTCTTTCATTTATACTTTCCTATAAGCACTGAAAAATGTGCACTTAAGTAAAAACCTATTTGCTGAGATTTTACCATCTAAACTTGTGTGTAGACGTGTGCAAGAGAGAAGAAGAGAAAGAAAGGGGGACAGAAGACACTTTTCAGTCTATTCTAAAGATTTTTAAAGCAGGCAGCAACAAAACAGATTGACCTTTTATTACTTCTGAATTGAGGACAGCTTCCTCCCTTTAAAGCTTCAATTATACTGCAGGTTTTTATGATTTTGGAAGATACCATGGTAACTTAGGCAATGAACCCAGACCCGGCTGTTTGATGTGTTGAACTGTGTACCGTAAACCTCTGCAGTTTTACCAATCTGGCATCAGAAATTACCCAATTACGATGTTTTTAGCTTAATTTTCTAAATGCAATTAGAATACGTGGCTTGTAGGATGGTAAGAAAAAATAAATAAAACAGGGTATATGTAGATTATAGATTAATTCACTTGAAATTATGACTTTTAAATTTTGAAAGGAAAACTTCAGTTTTATCAGATACTGAATCATTTATAATTCCATTGGTGGTGTTTGCATTTCAGGAAGGATTTAGCAGTCTACAATTATGTTATGCTGTTGGTTGTGAAAAATTATTTAATGGCATGGAAAAGTGTTCATAATAAAGTTGGAGTGGAAAATAAGGTTATAAAAACAGTAGATGTTATGTGAATCCAGTTTTATTTATATGTACTTGTACAGTAGATTGATATTAATTAATATAATTAACATATTAACAGCTTAATATACTCTACAAGTATATATAATATACATACACTAAAAAGATCAATGGTTTTCTTTTTTATGATTTTCTGTTTGTTTTCCCAAAGTTTATAATATGAAAATTTTATCTGACAATATGAAATCTAATACACACACATCCCAACTCATTTTAAAAGAAAATAACTTCACATTCTAAGCACATTAAAAAAATAGACATAGGACTTATTTACCCTCTATTTAAAAATCTATAAAACTAGCGAACATATATGAAATTACTTTTAGGCAAAGCAAGGCTGTGATCTTTGAAAGAATGGAAACTCAGAATGTGTGCTCAACATTAATTTCAGCTTTCTGTCTAGGAGCTCTTTACAACCCTAGCATTGGGGACTGAGCCCAAATGGAGAGCAGTGGTCTCTCTGGGTAGAGCAAACAGAGACTGCCATGTATCAAGGCATGTTGGGGAGTTGGGAGACAGGTTCTCAGAAAGAAGGAATTTGTATAAAGAGGAACTCCAGAAAACTGCATGGGACCTCTTGAATCTTTGTCCAAATACTAAGCTGACCATGTGTGGAATGGTAAGATCTGGTAGAGAATAGCTACTTGGAGGCTAAAAACAACAGCAGCAAAACAAAACAAAAATAAAAACAAAGAACAAACAAACAAACAAAAGACATAGCATTTGACAGAGCTGGGATAAGCTTTCAAGTAGCCAGAGTGGTGGTTGAGGTCTCAAAAAGGCTCTTCCGTATGAGTAGGCCAATGATAGCCCTAGATACAAAATACCAAAGCTTCAAAACAAATGTCAACAGGAGAAAGCATTCCAGAACAAAAGACAATATTCCTTAAAGAAAGACAATGGAATACAGAAATTTAAATATGTGGCATTTAGCATATAATTAAAAAATTTAAGACTCATATAAAGAAGCAAAGAAAAAGAGACAATGAATAAACAAATAGGAAATACCAACCAAGAAATAAAAATGACAAAAAGGGAAATTTCAGCATTGCAAAATACAATATATGAAATGAATATTGTGCGGATGGATTCAACAACAAATTGAACACCAGCGAACAAAGACCAATACATTTGAAAACAGGGATATTGGTCTGGGTCTAGGAAAGAGACAGAAATCACACAGTGATTTAAAGAGGGAAGATAAATATAAAGAATGAAGCTATGATAAAAGACTATCAGATGTAAAATAATTCTAAAGTTGGGGCTGAGGAGGGGTGGACAAGGAAGGAGAAACTTAGAAGGCAGTCCACTCCTGAGGGTTGAGGTTGAGACCTTGTTGGAAAAGGTATAGTTGCAGCCTGCTGAATGGCAGAGCAGTTTTCTGGGTTTTGCAGGCCAAAGCTTGTCCACGGTCAGCAAGCAATCAGGAAGTAACTCTGGTGCAGGTAAGCCACAGTGGGTGAGCAGGTGCTCAGAGCAAATCTGGCGTCTGCACTGAGGGCTGCTGGAGAAACACCTGTAGGGGATAAGTGAGTTGCAACCAGTGAGCTGGTGCACAGGGAGAACTGGGCTGCTGCTAAAGGTGGGTGGTCTCGAGTGTGCAGCACCTGCACCACAAGGTCCAAGGAAGATGAGCCTCCAGGGTGGTGGGGCAGCGGGGAAGGCACACAGAAGGAGCCAGGCTGCGGCTGAATTTGGAAATGTTAGAACATGTTGGGAGGGTTATGAAAAAGTGGTCACCAGGCTGGGCCAGGATTGCAAGGTCACTGAGAGATTGCATATTCAGGGCACAAAGCTAGGGCAGAGTGCCACCAAATGTCCACGTATCTGTACCAGTGACCAACGATATAGCAGTCTGAACACCAAGAGAAGCCCCATTCCGAGTGTCCCTTCGGGGCTATCTACTGAGAAGCTTAATATCCTCCTCAGTGTAAAGGAGAAATTCTACAGGAATTCTCATCGTTACTGTAAAGCAGGTATTGAAATGTGAATTGGGAACTGGGAAGAAGTACACTGATAACTGTCACAATAGGGCAACAGAGATTATACAGACTGAAATGCAGGGAGAAAAAAACGACTAGAAATAATGAACAGAGACTCAGGGACCTGTAGGATATTATAAAGTGGTCTAACTTGTGTGAAACTAGAGTTCTGGAAACAATGACTGGAATGACAAAACATGTGGACAAATAACAGTCAAACGTTTCCAAATTCAAGTAAAGCCAAAAAGTTCCACAACCCCAGAAGCTTAGTGAACCCTAAACAGGAAATACACAAAGAAAATCACATTGAGGTACATCAAAATCAAATTTTTGAAACCTAAGATAAAGAGAAAAACTTAAAAACAGTCAGAGAAAACCACAATGTGCATATCAGAAAACAGGAATAAGAATAATGGCTAATTTTGCATCAGAAGCAATAGAAACCAGAAGACAATGTTTACAAAACAGGAAAAAAAGTACTATCAGTGAGAATTCCACAGGCAGCAAAAATATTTTTCAAAAACTGGAAATGCAATAAAGATACTTTAAAATAGACAAAAGTTGACTGAATTCAATCACAAATAGAACTACACTATGAGAAATGCAAATGAAAAATTTTCAGATTGGAAGGAAATGATACTAAATGGAAGCCCAGAACTACAGAAATAAATAAATAATACCAAGGAACAGTACATATCAAGATCAATATAAAATAATTCATTATTTTTACATTCTTGAAAGACTATTGATTGTCAAAATAGAAGCAATAACAGTGTATTATAAGATTTATAACATATGCGAAAGTAAAACATTAATATATGTGAAACAAAAGCACGCCAGATGGCAGGGGCATTCAATAAAATCACACAGTTATAAGGCTCTTACACAGGAATGAAGGAAATATCTTGCATAATTCATGAAGGAATATGATATTATTTGAAAAGAGAGCATCCAAGTTAAAGACGCATGTTGTGATTTCTAAGGAATCTTTAAAATAATTTTTAAAAACACAGAGTAAAAGGTAGAGCTAAAAGCCAACAGAGGAGATTAAATGTAATAATAAAAATATAGGAAACAAGCCAAAGAAGATAAGAATGGAGAAACAAAAAACAAAGACCAGATGGGATAAGTGAAAAACAACAACACGAAATATTTAAACATAAACATGTCAGTAATTATATTAAATGTAAATGTAATAAGCATACCAATATAAAGGCACCAATAATAAAACCGGATAAAAATAAGCAAAACCTAAATGCATGTTGTTTATAAAAGGAACATATTAAGATGAGTTGAAGTAAATAGATTGAAAAATAGCACAAATCATAAAAATACTGGAGTCTTTTTATTCTGATATCAGACAAATTAAATAGCAAAAATGTCATAGAAATATTTCATAGATAGCAAAGATAATAAAATAGAAAAATATTCTATAAATGTCAGAAATAAGGAGAAATACTTTGTAATGATACAAGGGTCAAATCAGCATAAAGACATAATAACCTTAAAATGTATATGTACTTAAAAACAGCTTCAAAACACACGAAGGAAAAAATGAGTTAAAAAAGTTAGCGTTAGAGAAATCTACAACTACAGAGAACTAACTTAATATTTCCTGATTAGTTAATGATAGAACAAATGAACAAAATTTTGAAAGAATATAAAAAATAACCTGAATAGCTTATAACCAGTTAACATAAATGACATATTTAGAACACTACACTCCAAAACTGCAGAATATATATTCTTTCCAAATACAAAAACACCAAACTATACCAAATCATAATCCATAACATTTCCCAATAAATTCCAAAGGATTGAAATGTTACCAAGTGTGTTCTCTGATCAGACCAAAATTAAATTAGAAATTAATAAAAAAAATACCAGGAAAATCACAAATAATTGGAAACTAAAAGTCACATTTTATAATAACCCATGAGATTAAGAATAAATTATAACAGAATTTGTAAAATATTTGTAACTGAAGTATAATTAAAACAGCATATTAAAATTTGTGGGATATAGTTGAAGCAATGATTAGGCAGCCTTGATAGCTTTAAAGGCTTATATTCCAAAAGCATAAAATTTTAAAGTCAATAATCTAAGTTATCAACATCATAAAGTAGAAAAAGAAAAAAAAAATCAAAGTAAGCACAGTAAGGAAATGATTAAGGGCAAAAATGAGTGAAATAGAAAGCAGACAAACAATAGAGAACATCAACAAAAATGAAAGTTGGTTCTTGAAAAAGACTTTTCAAAATGATAAACCCATAGCAAGACTGATCAAGAGAGTGGGGAGAGAAATAGATGGGATAGGAACAGAGATAGAACCATGAATTACGGTATCAGGAAGGAAAGAGTGTATATCTCTGCAGATCCTACCATTAAATATCATTAAGATGATATCTAGAGGAATATGAACAACTTTATACAAATAAATTTGACAGCTTAATTAAAATTGGCAAATGCCTTAGCAGTCAAAAATTACCAAAACTGACACAAGAAGAAAGAGAAAATTCGAATAGGCATATATTTTTTAAATGTTGAATTCATAATTAAAAACCTTTCATGTAGAGGGGCGCCTGGGTGGCACAGCGGTTAAGCGTCTGCCTTCGGCTCAGGGCGTGATCCCGGCGTTATGGGATCGAGCCCCACATCAGGCTCCTCCGCTATGAGCCTGCTTCTTCCTCTCCCACTCCCCCTGCTTGTGTTCCCTCTCTCGCTGGCTGTCTCTATCTCTGTCAAATAAATAAATAAAATCTTAAAAAAAAAAACAAAAACCTTTCATGTAGAAAATTCCAGGTCAAACATTTACAGTAGAAATAATCACAATCTTACACAAACTCTTTTAGAAAACAAGAATATGAAAGGTGAGACAAGTATTAAGCTGATAATAAAAATAGCCAAAATATTACAGGAAAACAAAAACCCCAATCCCATCATAAGCATGGATACAAAAATTCTTTAAAAATATGAATAAATCAAATCCAGTCATGTGAAAAGGACAATATATCATGTTCAATTGATATTTATCCCAGGAAAGCAAGATCACTCTAACTTTCAAAAAATCAATTGATAAGAATTCACCACATCAACAGAATAAAAAGTAGACTTCATAATATCTTGGATGATAAAGAAGCATTTGATAATAATTAACACTCATTTGTGATTTTAAGAAAAGCTCTTAGCAAATTTTAACAGAAGAGAACTTACTCAAACTAATTTAAAAAAAATCTATGAAAAACCTGCAAATGATATCATACATAATGGGCAAACACTGAATGTTTTCCCCAAGATTGGGAATAATGCAAAGATGAACAAGCCCATCAATTCTAACCAGCATTGTACTGGTGGTTCTTAACAGTGCAATGAAGGGGAAATAAGAATTAAAGGGGCTCTATATTGGAAAGGAAGAGGCAATACTCTTTGTTTGCAATCTCATTATGTGAGGAGAAAATCATAAGAAATGTGCAAAACATTTATTAGAACTAGAAAGTGAATTTATCAAGGTCACAAGACATAAAGCCTAAATGCAAATTCTCATGTATATCTACAGAACAGTTAATGAACAATTGGAAAATGAAATAAAGAATACCACTTGTAATAGCATGAAAAGTATAAAATAGATACATTCAATGTAAAGTGTGCAATACCTCTACACTAAAATTTAAAAAATAATGCTGAAATTTTAAGAGACGTAAACATGTGAAAATCTGTTTCATGTTCATCGGAAAGAAAACTCAATGTTAATACAATGTCAATTGATTTATTCAACACTATTCCATCTATCATTTCACAAGATTTTTCTTGTAAAAATTAAAAAGCTGATTCTAAAATTAATCTAGAAATGCAATCAAGAATAGCCAAATTATGCTGAAAAAGAATAGCAAGGTTCTACAATTTATACTACTTAATTTCAAGACGTGCTATAAATTTACAGTAATCTCGACAGTGTGCTTGTGGTGTGTGGATAGATAAATTGATTACTTGGTCAGAATGGGTCCAAGAGTAGACAGAGTGGAACATTTACTTTTTACTCACGAGGAATAATTAATTTTTGATCAAGGTGCAAAGGGAATTTAACAGAGAAAAATGGTCTTTTCAACAAATGGTGCTGGACAAACTAGATACAGATGGGCAAATAAATAAACTTCACCTGCTACTTCATTCCATATACAAAAATTAATTCTAGGTGAAATTCAAGAATATAGGAGCTTCTAAAGTAAGACATTAGAGAATTTGTTGGTAAGCTAGGAACGGGCAATAAATTCATAGAAATAACAGGAAAAAATCCATAAAAGAAAAAATAATAATGGGAGTTGATTACAATTAAAAACTTTGCTCATCATAAGACACTGTAAGGCAAATAGACAGGACCACAGCTAAACATTTGATGGTGACTAAATTTGCAGAGCATATATCTTTAGAAGGACCCATATCCAGAAAATAGAAAAAACTTTAAAAGCTCGATATTAAAAAGACAAAAACATTAAAAATGGGCAAAAGATTTAAACAGGCACTTTAAGGAGAAAGATATACGAATGTTCAGTAAACATATAAAAATGTGATCAAAATTATTAGTTTTCAGAGAAATGCTAATTGAAACCACACCCAGATACCACTAGAAACTCATTAGAATGGCTAAAATTAAAATACTACCTGTGTCGTACCCCAAGATAGCTCTGTGGTAGACGTTAGGGCCAGGGAGGGCTGTGGACTGTCCCAACGTTGTGTTCAGCATCTCCTAGACGAACTACCCAAGGTTGTGATTGCATATCCTGAATCAAGAGTCCTAGTCCTCATACCTGTGCATTTTCTTGGGAAATGATAGCATGAGGAGCAATTACTGGAAATTGTACTGATCACTTTCTTTTTTGGAGCAGAGAGTTTTACTCTGTTAAAACCAATTAGATAGAGAAAGTGAAGAAAAAAAATAAAAGCTTGCTATACAACAGACTAATTGGAAGGAAACACGTTGTTCCTTAAAAGCTTAACCATGTTAAAAGAGATATGATGTTCTAGAATCATCTTTAGAAAAGGCCAGATTTTGTAAAGAGTCAGCAAGGACAGCAAGGCTGGATACCACCAATGGAAACCCAAAGAGGTACAACTGTGTTATTCACAAGGAATAGATTTAAGAGAAAAAACATTTGAAAGGAGAAATCTAAATAACAGAACTAGATAAACTGATTTCTCACATTTCCAGAAGGATAAAGTCCCAAGAACAAAACTGAATATTCATCAAATTACCAGTGGCTTTTCCAAACAGAGCCTAGGGCAGAGCAGTCCCTGTAAGAAGCTTGTCCTAAGGGCTGCCTTTGTCTGAAAGGCAGATTCCTTCACTTCCTCCTCTAATTCAAGGTCCTTTGTTTCTGGTGGAACCAGGGGAACGTGTCTAAAGATGAGGGCTTTCTTTTCCTCCTACCCCTACAGAAAACAGGTACGGATCACCTTGAAAGTACTGTCTGTCAAGAAGAGTTCTACCACCTTATTCAGTAGTATAAAAAATTCCCATATTCCAAGGAGTGTTCCTGACTTCCCCCTTTATCAATATACTGGACTTACCCCCAAACCTGACAAAATGTAAATAATAGCGAGTGGCCTATAGGGTTGGTCCAGTTTCAAACCAACCTGTCAATGAACCAAAAAACTTGAGACTTTGTCTCTCTTCAAAAGTAATTTTTAGATTTTTCTCTCATTTTTAGCTCAGGGAAAGGCCATTTCGTGAAAGATTATGCTTTTACCTAATGCGAGCTTTACAGGTTTGTAACTCTTAGGATAGCGTTTTATAGACAAAATGTATACAAATATTTTTAAATGTAAATAATGACATCACATGGAAGAGTTGGTAAGACTGGTATCATTTTACTTGCATAGGATTTTTACAGGAATTTTTAAAGCGCACATGCAAAGGATACTCTGGGCAAGCCCCGTGTTTCCATGTGAATGGGGAAATGGCCTACTGGTTGTGGGGTGCCTGTGAGTGTGTGTGCGTGGGGGGGTGGTACAGGCAGGAAGAGTCCCTTTTGTTGTACATAATTGCTGTGGAAGAACTAGAGCTCCTGCTTGCGTGGCGTGTTGATTCACATATATGCTGCATTTGTGATTCATTTCCGAACACTTGTCAATGGAGATTTGAATCCCGTGGTGCTGGATCTGGGGAATAAAAAAGGACAAGTTAGCAAAGCTGACTCACTCACTTGTATGCAAGAGTCTATTAACCTATTTATTTGTAAGACAGAAGACAGTTGTCTTTCAAATGATGTCACTACAGTAGGCATTTCTGCATTTCTCTGTGTGTGTGTGTGTGTGTGAAAATCACATCATGATTTAGTTTTCCTTCATGAATTATCTTGCTTATCTTGGGTTTCCCCCAAAAGTTTATTATAAATTCAAATGGACTGACAAGCCGTACGTAAAATTTGGAAGGAGGATTAGATGAATTATATAAATTGCTCACTTAGGTAATCTTGTTGGAATGAGTACTTTAATATATTTACAATACAAGAAGATCTAGCACTTAATAATAAATTTAAATAACTTAGAGCCTCTCCAGGAAAAAGAAGGGCTCCATGAGTACAATTGTTTTATTTCTTGTGATTGTCAAAATTTCCCCCGGTTCTGAATTGGGGGTGGGAAGGAAACAACTTTAAATAAGGAAAAGCTTAGAAAAGATGCTAAAATATGTGCATAAAAAGAATCTTCGGAGGAGAAAAGAAGCAGATGGTAGAGAAGACAATGGTTAAGATAGTTCTGTGTGCCAGCCTTCAGGTGGCGCTACAATCCCTCCGGAACTAAGTTCCTGTCCTACTGGTGGCAAGTGAGCTGGAGGAGAGTCAGAGGAAGAAAGGAACAGGTGTGGCGAGAGGGATAGGTAGGAAGCATTCATCTGGGAAGAGGTATTAATAAATAGTCTGCAACTTAAGGGAGTGTCTGTAAACAGAAAGTGGATACATGTACATCCAAGGAAAGAGAAGGGTTCTATAAATTGTATTACTAAAATAGTCTCTTTCTGATGAAAGCAAAGTGGGTTGAGTTTTTGGAAAGAAAATTCTGGTGTTGTTTTTCTGATGTTTCACGTGTTTGATCTGGCAGAGAGAGCTCTGTGAGCAAAATACTGTACAATGAATTTATATGCTGACACATTTAAGTAACACTGACTAGCACGTCTCTCTCTGGCCTTGCATACGAGCCAATATTACAAACGAATTAATGTATAACTGCATAAACAGGCTCTTATTTCTCTATTGTCTTGGTGCCCATTTGCCTGTCCTGAAAGGAGGGATGGATCAGCCATTTTTAAAAATCCATTTCAGGAGAGATTATAACCATTACCTATCCAGTCGGTCTGTGTCATTAAGTATAAATGAGTCTGTGATGAGAAAAGTCAAAGCTCCATTTTATTAGTCTTAATTTTAGTTTTTATTTTTAGATACCTAATTTGCTTTCACATTTGATACCTTAGACAAAAGCAAAGTCAATTGCTGACCCCTCGGTTTTCCCTGCAGTGAGCGTAATTGGACACTCTTTAGCAGTGGGGCAAACTGTTTGCATAGAAACCACAAAACAGTGAAGACTGCTAGATTAAAAAGAAATCTTTTAATATATTTGTGATTAACTGGCAACTATTATAAGAAATTGCAGGGAAATAGAAATAAACAGAGAAGGTTAACAAGGTAGGACACAGGGGTGATTATCTGCATGGGAGGAAGAAAGGCAAAACACCATCCCAGCTTTCTCTCTGACTTCAACCTGTTTGATAAATAAGTAATGGGGAAAAAGAATTTCCGCCCTCAGATTTACACATTTTGTACTCTTTAGCTCTGACCTTTGTGCACGGCCACAAATCTGACGCTAAAGAGCAAGTCTATGAATTATGGAAGACGAGCGATGATTCGGAGGATTTGTGCTGGAAATATGTAGCTCTACTCTCTTTACCTCTGTTGAGGACACAGAGTTCTTCCTTAGAGACCTTTGTCCCCCCATAGAGTTCTGAAGCTATACATCTAATTTTTTTTTACAACTTTGCTTGCTTACTTATCATCTGAGAGATTGCCCCCAAAATTCTCCAAGATAGTCATTCTGCCTGAAAATAGCAGAGCTAATTGTTAGGATGCAAAATTATTGGTTTTGCTATCTACCACGGTTAACATAAACTGACCTATAGATTTGTATCTTTGAGGAAAAAGGCTGGATAAATGATAGTCTAAAACAACAATATGGTGGCTCATTTCCAAAGGTGACTGTCAAGAAAGTGGGCAGCTGGGAGATGTCATTCTTGACCAGGTGTTTAATTATCAGAAAGTGACAAGTGATTGGCTACAGCTATGTAATTTTGGTGGTGACCACAAAATGATTTCTGGTAGTTGATTTCAATTCTGTTAAGAGAAAAGATAAGAGATGGAGCCAAACTTAGCAAAAGGGTAATAACAGACATTGAAAGTAAGAAAATTAGCAAAGACTCACAACACAGATATTAATCCTGTGACATCCAAGTCCTCAAAGAAACTGCACAATCCACCTAAAAGAAGCTAAATACTCCTACTTTTGAGGAGGGAAAGTACATCAAGAAGGAGAGGTTTTGTTTTTGGGTTTTTTTTTTAAGATATATTTATTTATTTATTTGACAGAGAGAGAGCACAAGCAGGGGGAGCAGCAGGCAGAGGGAGAGAGAGAAGCAGGCTTCCCCCTGAGCAAGGAGCCCGATGTGGGGCTCGATCCCAGGACCCTGGGATCATGACCTGACCCAAAGGCAGACACTTAACGGACAGAGCCACCCAGGCGCCCCAGGAAGGTGAGTCTTCTTAAGCTTAACTCCCTGTTTCTTCAGTTACAATAGGATCGCCCCCACTTTCTTTTGAGCATTTAACAGGCCAAGTGCTACGTTATATATACATGAACTTTTTAAGAAATCAATTAATTTTTCAACTTTACTGAGTTATAATTAACAAACAAAATTATAAGGTATTTAAAGTATACAACATGAGGATTTGATATATGTACACATTTTAAAAGGATTCCCCCATTGAGTTCATCAGAATATTCATTAATTCACATATTTTTTACTGAGTCCAGATTTTTTTTTTTTTTTTAGATTCCAAATATAAATGCTACTCTGGGGTATTTATCTTTCAGTCTGGCTATTTCACTTAGCAAACTGCCCTCTAGAACCAATCATGCTATTGCAAATGACAGGATTTCCTTCTTTTTAAAGGCTGAATAATATTCCATTGACATCCGCACCACATTTTCTTCATTCATTCATCCATTCAGTGGATACATACATTGGTATTGTGAATAATGCTGCTAGGAGCAGGGAAGTACAGCTATCTCTTCAACATAATCATTTCATTCCCTTTGGATATATATCCAGGAGTGGGATTGCTCTACCACATGACGTTGTATTTTTAATTGCTTGAGGAAACTTCTTACTATTTTCCATAGTGGTTATATCAGTTCGTATTCTTACCACCAGTATACAGGAGTTCCCTTCCCTCCACATTCTTGCCAGCAATTGTTATCTTTTGTCTTTTTGAGAGTCCACATTTTAAGAAGTGTGAGGTGATATCTTATTGTGGTATACACATGATCTCATATAATCTGATAACCCTGCGAGAGGTAATCACAGATAAGGAATCTAAGCCATAAGGAATTAAAGCAAGTCCCTCAAAGTCAATTAGATGGAACTAGAATTCACAGTCAGGCCAAACCAGAACTCAGAACCAATGTTCCTCCACCATCTTCATATCTTGTGTGCCAGGATAGCTTGGGGTCGCAGTGTGGGCCCAAACACCTGCTTTTCCGTCATACACTCAGCCACGTTACAATTTAGAAAGAACAGCTTTTTAGGGTTCCAGGACTCCTTTATTTTCAGAATAATCCTAATAATATATTTTTTCTGTCACTGCAGAGTAGTTACTGCTCCCTCTCTTTCTTTGGGTTCTTCCCCTGAGACTTTTGTTATCAACATACTTACACGAGACAAACTGGAATTCAAATCCTCTCTGCATCAGGCTTTTATTATGTCTGAGACTCCTCATTGCTTCAGGCCCTCACCAGATAGAAAATATCTTCTTGCCTGCAAAGATACATGGATTTACACTCATTAATTCATGGCACTTTAAATGACCTGCCCATTTCTGTGGCCTTTGAAACATGGCTCCATTAGATCTGTGTGGGGGCCAAGCTTGATTAGTACCTTGAAAAAAGTCAAAATCTATAATTAGACTGAGATAAAACCTGGGGGTTTCTAAGTCTCTATGGAGAAAACCACAAATCTATTCAGTTGTTCCACTTAGTTTTGACTCAGCAGTAATATTTATAGAGAGGTCATTATGCTCACAAAGCTGTCTACCAGGAGCCTGAATCATGATTTGTAATAAAATGGGTTTCAACCTCTCCAAGACCTATGAGAACAATCAGGTGATTTCAAAACATTAAGAACCATTTATTAGAACAACAAAATGTTTGGGGAACATTGAGAATTTCTTTCCTATATATTAACATCAAGCTTTTATAGCATAGCCCCAAAAAATCAATGTGTGTTATATTATATTGAACTTTCTTCTTTGCTTGTATAATTATGAATTACCCGGAAAAACATAAATCATAAATTCCCCATTTGGATACTGGCTGTGAAACTGCAAAACTCACAGATTCAGCAATGCTCCCCGGGCCTTGGTTCCAAAGTTATGACCGGGTGGTCTTTTGGTCCAGCTCGATTTCAGTGTTACTACTTTAATCCTGAATGGAGTGCTTTAAATTGGTGTCTTGTAAACAAAAGATTGAGAGTAAAGATAATACTACAGGAAAAATATTTTGGAATTTCCGCCTAGTAAATGACCGTGGTCGACCACTCGATTATGTATACCCAGGTATGATTCAGTTTGGTCACCTGCACCACTCCACCAAAGGACTGGTAATTGTACAGAATCACAGTGTCTGGAAGCCAAGTTCTGCTCTTGTTTTCATCATCTTCTCCTTGAATTATATGACCAAACTGGTCATCTTCTGTGTGTAAGGATTCTAGACGAACAGCATAAAGTATTAATGAGCTTTAACTTCTAAATTGGGTTAATAATTAACATTAGTTAATGACTATGATCAAAACTATTGAGTTATGTTACGTTACATTATGTTACGTTACGTTATGTTATGACACACTGATGCTCAAAGGAGTAAAAAGACTTGCTGACGGAAACGTAAAACGTATTTGGATTAGCTTTACATCTCAGTCTGTATGTCTCTGAAACCTATGGTGGTTCCTCCACCATATCAAAAGCTTCAGGATAGTCTCATGTATTTTTTAAAAAATTATTTTACATGGGGTGCCTGGGTGGCTCAGTCATTAAGTGTCTGCTTTTGGCTCAGGGCGTGATCCCAGGGCCCTGGGATCGAGCCCCACATCAGGCTCCCTGCTCCGCTGGGAGCTTGCTTCTTCCTCTCCCACTCCCCCTGCTTGTGTTCCCTCCCTCGCTGGCTCTCTCTCTGTGTGTCAAATAAATAAATAAAAACTTTAAAAAGAATTATTTTACAATGTATGTGTCCATTGCTGAATTTTGAGCTTTTAAAAATAGTCCCATGCAGTATGGAAACTTCAGCAATTTGCCTTATTTCACTCAATATTATGTTTCCAAGATTCACACTGGTTGTTGCATACAGCTATCATTCACTGATTGTTCACTCCTGTTAAATATTCCATTGCATGCATATTTCACAATTTTATATTCTCATTTTGTTGCTGATATTTGCACTCCAATTTTTGCTATGAAGACCAGTGCTTCTAGAATATTCTTATAAATATCTATTTGAGTCATATGTGCATTCCTAGGTTATATACCTAGGAATGAAAGTGCTGGATCAGAAGGTATGCATCTCTGTAACTTTAGAAGATATACCAAATTGCTTTCCAAATGGGTGTACCGATGGATCATCATACCGGCTGAGTATAAGCATTCTAACTGCTCTATATCCTTGCTGACACTTGATATTTTTAAAAATTCTCAATTTTATTTCCTATTGTAAAAGGTGATTTCTTTTTCTGTGAAATGCCTATTCATATCATTTGCCTATTTTTCTATTGGGTTATCTTTTATTACTGTTTTTTTAAAGGACTTCTTTATATATTTGGGTCACACATCCTTAACAATTTGTGCTAGAGAATATCTTCTCCTAGTGTGTGGCTTGTCCCACACGCTTGTTCTCACATGTGTTAAGTTGCCTTCTGTTCATTGCAACTTCTTGGTCTTATGTCTTATTTTCTTCTTTATTTTTATGTCTCAAAGACATATTTTGTATTAGTTACTTGGCCAGCAGAAGATGAGCCTCAGCTTGCCTTCTCTCCTACGAATTCTACCACTACCTTCATACCAATTCATTTGATGGACTTCTGTGGTCCCACCTTCCTTCTGGTCCTCTCCATCCTGTGCGCTACAATTACGGCCTCAGATAGCACAGCCTCTTTCTCTGATTTGCCCCAGCTATCAGGAACCGATGACAAGATTGTCTGGCACTTCAAGAGAAGGTAGACAGCCACTTATAATTCCTATGATAATTGTCCCCTGGAGCACTATCCTCCAAGAACAGACGATACAATTTTTTTTTTTTCTGATGACTCAGAAAAAAACAAAACTGTCCCTCTTTTCTCAAGAAACAAAATGTTCAATAAGCAAAAGCTGCCTCAACCATAAAACTGCCGCCTTTCTGGACAAAATGTCGTTTTCAGCACTTTTACATCATTTAGCGCCTTCCTGCCTCATTGCATGCCAGTTACATCTGCGCTTGCCATCACTTGCCCCTGCTTCTGTACATACTTGCTCTGCTGCTTGAATGTCCTCGGAGTCGGTTTGTTTCAACATTTTCGATTTTTGAGCAGCCCGGGTTATATCCGTTTGACTCCCCTCACACATAAGACCTGAGAAAGCACCAAAGGGAGTTAAGCACTTAATAAATGCTTCTTCATAGTGTGAAAATGCACTGAAATATTTATCAGCATTAGGTTTTCATAGGTTCCAAAAGTCCTTTATGCGCCATGAATAAAATAACACCAATAATTAGGTCTAAAGAAATACTAGCTTTTTATAACACTGGTAAGACTAGCAGATCTGCATGCTCTCCACCGCTCTATACTTTTCTATTACCCAACAGGTCCTTTGTCCCTTTGGCAAAAAAGAAGTCAGTGTTAATTGCAGCCTCCATACCTCTGAGCTGAGGCCATTGGGATTCTACAGCTTTCCAGCAGAACGTCCTGACCGCAGACTTTGGCTGACACTTGGCCGTAGAGATGATGAGCCACTCTCCCTGTACATCACTGACCATCTCCCACCTGCTCTGGCTTCTCCCATTTGAGGTGGCACCACATTGGTGGAAGGGCTGGGTGGCTAAGGGAGCAGAAAGAGCTCCTGCATGAGAAGAGGCATGAGTGGAAAAGGCTGATAAGAGGCTCTTCCCCATCCTGAGAAAGCAATAGAGGAGTCTCTAATGCCCAAGCTCTGTCCCACTCTCCTGATCTTATCCTTGTCATAATTTGGACATTTACTTTGATGTAACATCAAAATTCTGGCAAAAGTCCTCAAAGTAGGCCTGCCGAGGTGCTGGGATAACTGGGTCTAATGACATTCTCCACTTCAAAAAGAGAAGGGAGGAGGGAGGAAGGGTGTGTGTGGGAGAGAGAGAGAGAGAGGAGAAGGAAGGGAGTAATGAAGGGGGAAGGAAGGGGAGGGAGAAAGGGAGGCAGGAGACAAAGAAACAAAGAAACAAAGAAACTGTAAGTCTCTTATCATGAAAGTAAGTGGATGCCTGGAATTGCAATTAGTGCTTAATCCCCTTAGTCTGAGATCCTGACTTGTTTAAGAATGAAAATGTCACATGTGGGTTGGGCAAATAACTCTTACTTTGTTGTCATATCCTTTGGACTTTAATAGGACAGAGGAATCAGAAAGGTGTGAGAAGAGGTGGGGAAGCAGCTGGAGGCACTGGGCAGCCCAAGGGTGAGCAGAGGACAAAAAGAGTGAAATGGACAAGCTGAGGCCCCCAAAGACTCACCCCAATCTGCAGGCTCAGTGTTATCGCAGGGCTGAATCTCCCCCTGCTCTTTCCCCAGGAGGCTCTTGCCACAACAGCGGCCCCCATCTGCAGCACTTCAGAATGTGACCCGCTTGCTTTTCTCTGTTCTTCAATCTCTCCTTTCCCTGCACATTTCTCACACCAACAGATTCCCTAGGACCATACTGCAGATGGGCGAAGGATCGTGGTGGCCTCTGGAGACTCATGTACCTGGATTTGAGTCACGGTTTGCCAAGTACTGGTTATTAAGACTTGGATTATTCACAGATTCCAAGCCCTAGTTTGCCCGTCTGTTTAACAGATGATGCTTGGGCCTGTCTCCCAGGGGGAGTTTCAGGAATTTAGGCACACAAAGTGCATAGCACAATGCTTGGCGCATAGAAAGCCCCCAGGACATGTTAGCTATTATTCGTATAATGCAGAATCAAAAAGTGAAATAAAGGTAGTGAATTAAAGAGGATTTTGCTTTCAGTAATCTGAACTAGATACTGCCCTGGAATCTAAGATGGCTCTTGGCCACTAGTCCGTCATGAACCTGGATAAGTCGTTTTCTTTTTGTGGGCCTCCTCTGATTCCTTATGTATAAAAAGAAGGTATTATACTGCAGAGATCTGGTCCACCTCTGATATCCTATCACACTCTGGCTCCACTTACTCCTTTCCCCTAGATACACACATCTGCTTCCAGATGACAAACTAAGGATGAAAAACAGTTGCACAATATGATAAAATGGTCAATATGTTTTCCACCTTAAGCCTCTTAGAATATAGACTCACACTGGAATGTAAGCTAGGGCAGGGATTTTTGTCTATCTGTCTATCTGTCCGTTAACAGATCCTCAACACCTAGGATAGTTCGTGGTATACAGGCAATGCTAAAAAATATGTGTTGAATGAAAAAAATTAATAACCTGTATAAAAGTAGGCATTTCACGAAGAAGGAAAGTGACTGCCAAATAACCATTTTCAAAGACTTTTGCATTTTAGTAATCAAAGAAATCCAGTTAAAACAATGGTATATGATTTGTCACCTGTTAAATTGGCAGATGTTAAAAAATAATAACACTCACATTACTGGTAAATGATAGAGAGATTATCACTATTATCCTGTTATAGTACAATAATTCTGGAATATTCACTGCGGCACTGTTTATAAAAAGGCTTGAAAATGTGCATATGCTTAGACCCAGCAATTCCATATCTAGAAATGAATCTCAAGAAAATAATTAAGTATATGCAAGGATTTAGCCATCAGAGTGCTTTTTACATTATCCAAATTTGGAAATAACCAAAATGTTAACTATAGGCAATTTGTTAAACAAAAGATGATGCAGTCTTTTAATGAAATACTAATTAGCCGTTAAACACATTGAGATTGAATATTTATTAACAAAAATACTCATAATAAATGTGGTGAAGGGAAAGATTATGAGATAGCATATACAGTATAATTCCAAATAGAAATCTACATGGATCTATAGAAAAGACACCCTTGGCTTACGTCAACAAAATTAACCTTGGTTATATATCTGGGTAGTGGAGTGGAGTTAAATGTTTCTGTAGTTTTCTCCTTTTTGCTAATTTTCTCATTTTTTTCTACAATGACCATAAATTGTTCTTATAATGAAATAATAAATCATATTAATTTAAAATTTTACATTTTAAAAAGGTAATTTTTAATAAATGTAGACTTTCAGGGAGTCTTCTTTCTTTTCTTTCTTTTCCTCTTCTCGTTCTCTTCCCCCTCCCCTCCCCTCCTCCTCCCCCTCTTCCTTCTTCTTCCTCCTCCTCTTCTTCTTCCTCTTCTTCTCCTTCTCCTCCTCCTCCTCCTCCTCCTCCTCCTCCTCCTCCTCCTCCTCCTTCTTCTTCTTCTTCTTCTTCTTCTTCTTCTTCTTCTTCTTGTTCTTCTTCTTCGTATCTGAACTGTGTTCTTTGCTCATCCAATCTTTCTTCTACTATCATTATCATGGCTAAATTAATCAGATTTTAAGCTCCTTAAGGGCAGGGTTTACATCTTTTCTTTATTCTTGAAAGTATCTTGCACTCCTTCTGGCCACTTAGTAAAAATTCACTACTCTGAATTGAGTCAAGTACAATTTCATTCTTGCTCTCATTAAAGGTCCCCTATAAATCAATTTCAAGAGTTCTAGTAATAAGAGTATCCCCCAAGGTTTCCTTTATACTGTATGCCAGTTCATCACAATCACTGACACTCAGGGACAGAGCCTTGTACACTCGGGCACATGTATAGAAGCAGGAAGATATTTATTTTGCGTTGCTCCAGGGCAGCTGAATTAAGTAACAGGAAGGTGGATTCAGCTCATCTAAAGATGAACTTTCTAGTGATTAAAGATGGGCATCAATAGAAAATGGCTGTGTAGTAAGTTTATGAACCCCCTTTCACTAGAGATACCCAAGCTGAGGAGAGAAAAAGTCCCTGCATGTGGGCTGACGTTGAGTTAAAGAGTGAATGAGGTGACCTTAGACAGTTTTCCCAATCTAAAAGCACCTTACTTCTCTTAGGCCTCACAAGCTGCTAAGAAATCAAGGGCTAGGGTACGATAAATGGTTGGTTTGGCTCAGAGCTCCACATGGCTTACCTTGGATCCCAGACCCAGAAATCCCTTCCCGAAAGCCCCACACCATCTCCCCGTCTGTTTTATAGATGCCTGCCCACCTCATGAGGAGCCTGTAAGGAGCACCTCCTCTTCCTTCCTCCAGCATCTGAGATGAACATGTGTTACCATTTATTGACTTTTTAAATTATTCTCTTCTGGCTGAGCATTATGGTGAGCTGGTAAGTACCTGATGTGAATTGCTTCACTTTATACTCCCAAAACAACCCTAGCAGGTAGGATGGTAGAGATCCGGAGACTGGGGCTAAAGAAGGATAAGTATTACATCGAACGTCAAACCACAACGAAAGCAAAGGCAGAATTTAAACCCAGTTTAGTCTGATTCAAATTGATGTACATAATAATACCCACTTCGGCCAATGAAATACTGTCAGGGTTTTCAGGAGCTGAGAAAGTTGCAGGCCACCTTTCCTTCTGCATCTCTGCTTCATGTGGGGCCCTTTCTTGACCCAGTGCTCATTCTCTTTCTCTCTAATGTTGACACGCCTTGTTCGAGTCCCCAGGGGACTCAAGGCATGTCTGTCCAAGGTGTTTCTTCTAATTCCCAGCCGCCAGAACCAACCACAGTATCTCTCAGATGCTTGGGAGCTCAGATTCATGGGCTGTGACCATGCACGTGGTGCTGCCTCGCTGTCCCTTCTGCCAGAGTGGCTTCTCTATTGCACAAGTCCCAACAAACCTCCAGACAAAGCCCGTCTCCCACAGATGCTTCCTGCTGGACTTGGGAGTCATCTCCACGTTCCCTGAGGCAGGAGCCCATCCCCACTAAGATATTCTGAAATTCACTCCTTTTTGAGGTGAAGGGCAGCTGTGAATAGAATTCCATTTGGTCCTCATGGTTCTCCTGTATCTCTTTCCCAGCCAAACACATTTTAGCCATCCCTTCCTTCCCCTCATTTCTACTGCCGCATGTTGCATTGCTGCCTGGAAAGTTCCTCAGTTTTCTGCCATGTGGGTGCTATGCATTCATCTGATCCCATTTTCTTCAGTGGCACTGCCCGGCTGAACTTCTGCCCTTTCTTTTACTCTGTATGCAGTTCCAGAATCCTGGCCACAGCACAGAAAGATATGCTGGTTTATCTACCACAGCCAGAGGAGCCCGGGGGACACTTATTTCATGGCTAATGTTGGGTGGATAAACTTGTTTATAAATATTGATGGATACCCGTTGTCTTGTTACTGGGTATTCTGAAAGAGACTGAATAACTTCCCTGTAGGGGTTGGTTGGTTGGTTTGTTTTTCACAGTGATATCATGAAATTAATGCAACAAATTTTCTTTAATATTACTTATATTCATACTGTAAACTATAAAGGAAAAAAAGTCCAAAGAACGCATTTAAGAAGCATGAAGCCAAAACGAAACTTGAGGAATTCGAATTCAGTTTGGCTACCACTTTACAGTATATAACGGGAAACCCTTCGTACTCTTATTTCCTTAGTTGGTATACTTTGCAGTGTTGTTTCTCCGTGTTCTTTATGGTTGTCCACACTTGTCATGGTATCTGAGGTCAGGCACGTCCTACACAACGATTTCTAGCACAATTTCATGTTCAAATACATGGGCAAGATTTTTTCTGTAATCTCAGTAGGTTAGCTGTTATCTTCTTGGTTTTGTGGCCGAGTGGTTAGTAAGTATGTCTTTTTACTAAATACCAGTACCTAACGCTGCATAATGCATCTAGATGCTCATTTGTTGATCATTTTCTCTTCCCGACTCACACTGGAGTGTAACTCTGTAAGGACAAAGCTGCTTACTGCCTTATTCGCTACTATAAACTTACTACCCAGGAAAGCAGACTATCATGAATAAGTCATGTTTATCACAATAGCATAAGGGTTGTTCCATACGGAAAGACCACATTAATGAATACAAGAGAAAACCTGTGTAATTAGCACTTTAAATGCGCGAAAAACACTAGGTAAAAGTTAACATCCATTCATGATGAAAATCTTCTAGAAAACCAGGATAGAAAGGAAGCTTCTTGACAGAGGGTATCTAAAAGAAAAAAGAAAAAAACAGCAAACATTATAAAACTTTACTTAAAGATAATAAGACATAAAGAAGTGGAGATAATCTTTGTTCCATTACTGAGGAATTCGGAATCATTGAGATGTCAATTGCGCTCAGTTGATACCTATAGTCAATGTAATCGCAGTCAAAATCCCAATGAGAGTTTTATGCTTCGAGAGCAGATCTAAAGTTTACAGAGAGGAGCAAAAGGATCAATAATAGCAACAACATTCTTTAAGAAGAAAAAGGTAACCGGATATCAAAACTTTACACAAAGTTTTGGTAATTAAAAAATAATGGGATATTTACACGGGGAAAACAGAACCACATATATAAGGAAACTCAGTATATAGTACAGAAGTGGTATTATAGACGAGTGGGAAAGGGTAGACCTTTCCATAAATGGTGCTGGGGCAATTAATTATTCATATGAAGACAAACACAACTTGATCTTTCTTTACAACATGCATAGAGTTAAATTTCAGGAAGATTAAATATCTATATATAAAAAACAAAATGTATGAAAATTTAAAATACAATACAGGAATGTATCTTTATATTCTTTTTTTTAAAAGATTTTATTTATTTATTTCAGCAAGAGACACAGAGAGTGTGAGAGAGAGAGAGCACAAGCCAGGGTGTGGGGAGTGCTGGCAGAGGGAGAGGCAGACTTGCCGCCTAGCGGGGAGCCTGATGCGGGGCTGGATCCCAGGACCCTGAGATCACGACCTGAGCTGAAGGCAGATATTTAACCGACTGAGCCACCCAGGTACCCCAGTATCTTTTGTATTCTTGAAGGGATTTCTTTAACAAAATGTAAAAAACAGTATCCATAGGAAAAAAGATTTGTAAATTCAATTTTGTTGAAGTTAAGAACTTCTCTACACCTATGTAACTGTCAAGCTTAGTATCCAAAATAAAGAATTTCTACAAGTTATTAGATAGATAGATAGATAGATATGTTTAAAATGGATGAAGTTCATTCAAAGCATTTTGGGGAGAGAAAATATAAACATTTAATTAGTTTATATGAGGATGCTCTCATTAGCAGCCAAAGAAACAATCTTTTTAAAAATACCATGTAATACCCACTGGATTGGCAAAATTTAAGACCCTGGCAATGCAATGGCATGTTGGGCAAAGGAAACCCTAATCCCCTGTTGATAGGATTTGTACTGGTACAACCACTTTATCATTGTTACACAAAGTTAAGCTTGTGTATACATCATGGAGCCCAGATTGTCAGGGCTCTCCCATTACCCCCGCAGCCAACCCTGGAAGTGAGCCACAGCTCAGGTGAACAGGCTCTATCCATGTCGATGGCTTTTAAAGCATCTGCCAGAAGCTTGCTCAGCCTACGCCTGCATCGAGCTGGAAATGCCAAGGTGTTCATTGCCCCCCCCCGCCCCTCCCCCGACCAACCTTGAGCAACGAGGGACAGGAAGTGGTGAATAAATAACCCAGCTTTCTTACCCCTTGATAGGACAATTCTGCGGTAAGTTTAACAGTCCCTTGAAGGTCCCCAGGGGAATTGTGTTCCAGTGTGACCATTCGTCAAAACACCACTTACAGACATTCCTTCTTTCCCTGCCTCATTCCCCTATTCCCTTCCTGTGCTTCCTGGAATAACAACTCAAAGAAACTCATGCATCCGAATCCTCATCTAAAGATCTGGATTTGGTGGAATTCAAACTAAACCACTCTATGATGTAGCAGATCCTCTCCTAGATAAATAACCTAGAAAAATGCTTACGTGCTTGCCTCGTTATATAATTATAATACTCTTTATAGCAGCATGGTTTGTGATCAGAGAAAAACGTAGTAACTAAATGCTCATTAATGGAAGGGCAGATAAATAAATTGTGATATAACCATTTAATGAAATACCATACATGAGTAAAAACTAGTGAACTATAGCTATATTAATTGACCTCAATAAATTTTGGACACATATTGTTGAGTGGAAAAAGATGCTGAGAATACATATATTTTTGTTAAATTCAAAAACAAACTGAACAATATACTGGCATAAATATATGTAGGGAAATTTTAAAGCAAAGCAGAAAAATGACAATAAACTTAAATCCAGTTCAACAGTTTACCCCTGAGAAGGAGGCCAAGGAGTGGGTAGAGGAAGGGGCCCATGAAGGCCACCAAGCATTGGGAGGTCATATTCCTTAGGTTGGGTGGTAGGTTCATGGGTGCTTGTTTTAATATTATGCTTCATGGCTCATACATGTATTAATAAAAAATTTTTAAAAACCTGACACATACCTCAGACATAATACGAACACTTATTAAATCTCATGTTTTATTTTGTGGAAAGCATGGGATACAATATACTAAAATACATCAATTAGTTGAGAGTTATGATTATTATACCAAAGGATTTATGTATTTTCAAGGCTTTCCAGTTCATGTTTTATATTTTGCAAAATCTGTAAGATTCATGAAGACTCTTTAATAGGGAAACTCTTCTTTAAACATTTCCACTCTTTCCTTAAGTTTCTTTGAGTAGAATTTTAATATGACAACTTAGATTTCTCAAATCAACAGCTGGCATGCTTCATAGGTGTTCTAATAAGCAATACTACGTCAAAGTTAGTGATAATACATTTGATTTCTTGTATTTTTTAGTTCTATATGATCCTAACCTACCTTTGCTATGCCTAAAATTTATATGACATTACACACTGCGGTACTAAAATCACGCAGAGCAAAAGAACTTATACACGAACGGTGCACCTTGGCAGTGAATTTTCTTTTTTCTTTCTTTCTTTCTTTCTTTCTTTCTTTCTTTCTTTCTTTCTTTCTTTTTTTCTTTCTTTCTTTTTTTCTTTCTTTCTTTTTTCTTCTTTCTTTCTTCTTTCTTTCTTTCTTTCTTTCCTTTTTTTCTTCTTTCTTTCTTTCTTTCTTTCTTTCTCTCTTTCCTTTCTTACAAGTATATGTTGTTAGAATAAGTATGTACTTTATATAGATAAAAATTTCTCTCTGTTTGTCAGGCTATACATTAGTGAGCCATATTTAATGAAAAAATATCTGGTTTAACTTTCTAAATTTAAATCAGTTCTAAAAATCTGTGATTTTACATAGTGAGAATGAAGCTGAACCCTGCACCCAAAAGCAAGTGGCTGAAGTTACAACAGCTTTATGTGGAAAAGGGAGATACAATGTAAAAGAAAGGCTACCTGTGTTATCCTCTTCCAAAATACTATTACCATTTATACAAAGCCATTCAGTGAGCCAATTAAATAAATTAAAACATGTTCTGAAAGTCTGTACCTTACAATGATAAGATAAAAATGCAGAAAATAAAGAGATGTACCTACCTAGAGAACCTACCTTGATACTTCCTTATTTCTTTAGATCTACAAATAATTAATTTAAAATGATTCAAGGCAAAACCACAGCTCTCTTCCCATGAGGCAGGAAGACCCTTTTACTGTCACTGGAGCCTCTGATGGTGAGCTACTGACACCAGGAATAAAATCTCACATATTTGTAGAGCTTTATAAAGTAACACTCTGCCCTTACGTTAGGAATGTGATAAAGAAGGTAGTATTATCTATGTGCTTCTAAAGGAGGAAGCTGAGAGGCTCTGCCCAAGTCCTCACTGCTGGTTTAGAGATAGAGTCAAAACTGACACAGATGTAATCTAACTCTAGAACCGCTTGCATTGGAAAAAAAATCACATCCAATGGGAGAAAAGGACCCCAAAGCCTTGAACTAGACCAAACATAACTTGCCTATTAGAATAGTTTGGGATTATTATATTTGAAAAGTGCATTTGTCTCAAATTAGGTGTATAGGGTTACTATAAGCATTTTGCTTTTTCTTCCCTTACAATGAAGATCAAATTCAAATTCCAAAAAATAAATAAATAAATAAATAAATAAATAAATAAATAAAATGAAATAAAATAAAATGATTCAGATTAATATGGATTGTGAATCCTGGATTTGTGATTTCAATAGTGATAATAGAGCCAAGAAAATTACCTAGAAAGCACAGATACCCTGCATTGATTTAATATAAGGTAATCAGGGCAAAACTGCCCTGATTTCTATAAAGATGGAAAATGAAAACATGACCAGTATTTGCAAACATAGAAGTTCCTATCCACTTCGAGAAGTGTACACATGGGGCTAAAGATGCCACTGGATGGATCACAGCACCTTTTCAATTTTTTTCTCTGTATTTCAGATACATACATTTTGATTTTTGTCTAAGGAGAGAGGGGAGATTTAGATTTGGTATTGCTTTTCTACCATATTTATGACCCTTCAAAAGGATATTTTTGATGTTAGAAAAGAAAGACAAAACAAAGAACAATTGCTTTGATGTAGGAAAATCCTTTGTTTGACATGCCATATCTTTACTAATAAGTGCCAAAAAGTTTGGAAAGAAATGGTGAGAAAGATGTCTTTTATTGTGTACTTATATTATGCCATGAACTGTAAGACAACTCAATTTCTTCTCTTTCTAAACCTTTTTTGTAAAAAAAAAATCTGAATTCTGAAGCAACACAACATTAATAAAAATGTCTCATATTCACATAAAGTTTTTGTAATTTATTAAGCACTTTTTCTTACCTAGGGAGAAGAGAACCAACGTTTATTGTAGACTCACTATGTGCAGTTCAGGAGGATGGATTTTATGCATAAAAAACGTACTACTTATGATATATTTAAGAGATGGATATTATTTATTCCGTATTTCAGATAAGAAAACAGATATTAGAAAATGTGAGTGGATTGTCCAAAGTCACAGCCAGCCAGTGTCGAAGCTGCACTTCCAACTCAGAACTCTTTCTGCTGGTAGCCTCTATTTCGCGTGGGCTGTCTCTAAGTCATGCGGTAGCTATTAAGATAAGCAACATCTGCAATTTATAAAAAGGCAACACTGCAGGGTTTTGTTGTCCAAGTCTCTGTGTTTGGCATCAGAAGCACTCAAAGACCTTGATCCATTCCATCCTATGCGTGCCTATAGCAAAGGCGCTCATAAAGATGAACTATGAGTTTTAAAAAGGAGAAACCCCTTATCTTCAATTGTTTTACAGATGAGATTTCTGTCTCTTTGGGAAATGACACTGGTTTATGATAGTTATTCCAAGCAGTTAAAAGCCCACACTGGTGGAAACAATCAGAGACTAGACCCAAAAGAGAAAACCCCATAAAAGGAGAAATAAACAGCCAGGGTCTATCACTGAAAATATTGAAGAATTTGAGACAAAGGGAACTTGCAGAGTTCCTACTAAATAACAATTGAAAATAAACGAGTCTAGAAAAGTAAAGGACAAGGCTTTGGTATGTCAGGGATTTTGCTCCCATCTTGATGGGGAATTCTTTTACAAATTCACACTGTGGCTCATAGAACCTCAAATATTAATTAGAATGGCTTTGAGAAGACTCCACTGCTTGTCCAACAAGTATCCTTACTCTACATAATTTGGCACAATTCAAAGACTATTTCCTGTACACAAGCAGAAAACAAGGGAAAAAAATCTCTTTTCATAGGACTCTACCACTGAAATGACATTGAGACATCCTGTCCTAGACAATATCCGTTTGTTCCTGGAATGCACTTAGTTTTCCCTGTTAGTAAGATTGATTCCTTTCTCCTTATCCATTTGGTTTTTCCTAATGTGGAAGTTTCTGGGAAGTAAACTGACTGTGATTCTAAAAATATTTCCTTTCACATTTCCCTGAATTTAACCTCGGGATACACAGGACTGCTCCATAAAACTCAAGTTCACATACGTCCTTAAATGTTATCTGCTCTGCCAAGTACATGCAACATTTTGAAAGAAACAAATGGTACATTTTTTTTCATTGCTCATATGTCTGATGAACCATACTTCAACTGGAGAAGATGGAGTGGGATGAAATGATGAAAGACAGGAACCACAGAGGCTGAAAAGTGACCTAGAAATCTTAATTTTAGCAATCATAGCTGTGGCCGAATTCAAGTTTACAGCAGCAGGGGGGAAATTATAGTACAAATTACCATGCTAGGCTAGAGAAATTATTCTCCGCTGCATGGTTATTAAGTGATAGATAAATAAATAACACTGTGGGACTGATTGACAAAATATAAGTGACCTAAAAGCTAAAAGGGGCACCATGCAAATAGTACTGTGCAATCACTGGGCATTTTCAAACTGAAATGAAATTTGTCACAGTAGAGAAATCTTAAAATGGTATCTCGAGCCATTGCTAAAGCCATTCACAGGAGTAATCCCAAGGAATTTGCAACTAACAAAACCAGCATGTATTGGTGTTTATTTTTATTTTTGAAGAAGACCACTGATGACCCATGGTGAATAGAGCCATGGGCCAGAATTGTTTTTGAAATACTGGAGTTTAGCAATTTGAAGAGGCTTTTCCTTCCCCATTTTGACATCTCTGATCTCCACAATATATAAGTGTATCAAATTAACATGTGATATGCTTTAAACTTACACAGTGTTGTATGTCCAGTGATCTCTTAGATTCCGTGAAATATGGTAGTAATGACGTTGTGCGTGTACTCCTCTCTTTGCTGTTAAAAGTATGGGAAACTCATTGGCATAAGAGGTACAATTTACTGCCACTGAACATAGTGTGCCCACACATTGCACCTGGCATTCAACCTCCACAGGCTTTGTTAGCCGACAGAGCTCCTTGGCCCCCAGATAACCTTGGAATGCAATGACATGACAAACGACAGTAGGAAATGGAACCCATGTTCACTTTTTAAAGTGTCATTCCACTGGGTTATAAGGATAACAAGTGGAAAAAGCACCCGGTTGATGCTATTGAGCAATTTATGTTTCCTTTTTAAATTTGCCAAGTCTTATTACTGTTCAATAATACTAAATCTTCTTTGTAGATGACATAGCATCTGAATTTAACCAATGTATCTTTTATTTAGTTTATTGCTAAACAGGTGTTTGAGTATCAAGAGATGTAATGTCTTCTACTATCGCTATTATCCCAAAGCTAAAGTCGGATAAGGACACAAGACAGATCCATATGTGTTCGAAATTGTACAACACTTCCAAAAGCACAATTAAGAAGCAATGGATCAAAGATTAGTCCTTTGGGTTGTAGAATGGATGCACTTAATAAAACAAACCTTCTGTAATGGCTTTCTTTGTGAGCTAAAAATCTTCACTTCTGGTGGAAATAACCATATGGCTTTGCCACTCCAGAATCAGGAACCATGGAAATATTCCATTAATTTGTCAAAAGGTGGAGGTTCCAAAAAGTCAAAATTACCAATTGTACCAACCATAACAAAGTATTAATTTTGGATTTGAAAAACAGCAAATATCTGAAGGACAAGGCATGGAATGAAATCATACTCGTTGAATCTTTTTCGTTAGCTAGAAAGTACAGATTATCTTCCGGAGTTCAGCCATTTTCCTTTCTCTGCCACAAGAAGACAAGCACATCTTCCAGCTGAGGGTGTGCTTGTCTGGTACAAGGGACATGCCCATGGTTATAGAGACGTGGCTTCCAGGAGAGCAGGGTTGGGACAGGGCTCCTGACCCCAGGTCCAGTACTTTTGATTATAACATCAAACTTTGAGATCTGGAAATGCGTATCAGTTTTGTCCACATGCAAAAAATGTAGACTATCTGAGCAATTTGAATACTTTCGGTGGCTTTGTGCTGCTTCTTATAGAATCAAGAACAGATTTTCAATAAATTATAACTTTTGGTCTTACTTTAAATCCTTGTGTTCTTTTCTATTACTTACCCGTAAGTTTTCTCAACAAAATGTTTAAATGCATTTTCTTGAGAAATTATAGCTCATTATTAGTGTCATCTTCCCCCCCTGCAAGGAAAATGTTCAATTTGCTACTGGGAATGACACAATTTACTGCAATTCAGGAAACCCATTATGATGGATAATGCTTCACAAGATGGCCCTGGTTCAGCTTCTTGCCCCTCACGGTGTTTCTATCTGATATTTGACACGCATGCTGGGCTGGACACATTTTGGGGTTTGCAACACTATACTTAACTTGCTTATTTAATATGAAAATAAGACATAAAATTGGTTTTGAATCAGCTGCTGAGAACAAGGTTTAGTAGAAATCAGAATCTAGTTGAAGATTGTCTTCCATTCTACCCGCTTCTACTTCAAGGTTTGAGCTCCCTTCCTTCTTGCCTTGCAGTAGCCACATTCCTCTCAAATGCTCAATGCCTCCTTTCTTTCTGTGATTAATCTAGTCTCCTACTTATCTGACCAAGGTTGTGCCCAGGCCCCATATCAATGTTTAGAAATCCCTTGCCTTGTTCTTTCAGAGTTCTGATTTCCTACTAGCTAATTGGACTAATTCATCAGTTATAATAGTATAACATCTATTCACACTTACTCTTTTATAGTATAGTTAACCAGTCTACAGCCATATTTTATGTTTGAGTCCACAGAGACAATACTTAGAAGATTCTTGGTTCATGTCAAGTGCAAACTGTTTCCCTGCAGATGATACTCTAGAAACAGGACATTTGCTTAAGATGTGGCTTTAATGTAGAATTGTCATGATATTTGTAAGTCTATAAGCATGACAGTGGGCTATGGAACATTCTGGAATCCTCCATCCTAGTATGTAGGCAGCCGAATAACCACCAGACTGGCAAATAAGACAAAGGGGGGCTGTTGTTATAGTAGAACCACAAAGATTCCAATTGCACCAGACTCAGTTCATGGGTTCCAGCAACTCTATTTTCTATACTTCCAAAATATTTTCTTTTCAAATATTTTGTTCGACCATCTCTATAAGCACATAAATGTCCCAGAAAATAGAACACTTTTCGCATTCCTCTACCAGTCCCAGGCTGGACCTTACATCTGGAAGTTTGTTTATTTACTTGTTTATGTGTGTATAGAAGCAACACATGCTTATAGTTTAAAAAGGAAGACAGAAAGAACACAGCACTAAAATCTTCTAACAAATGTTGAGTAAGCTCTGTCTCATCCTTCCCAATCTTAAATTCCACTCACTAAAGCACGTTTCTAATATTATTTTATAATTATTACTATTGACTTCTTGTTCTACAAAACATGGGGAAAAAGTCCTCTCTCCAGTTCCCTACATTCTTCATCTGAAAAGTTACATCACCATTTTTGGTTGAAACGTGTTAAAGATTTTGACTTTGAAACATTGTTTCCTGGTTAGCCAAGTAGCATACAGCTTTCTGTTCATGTATAGCTACTGCTACTTGTGCTTTTTTTCCCTGATCCTTTGGATCTCTATTTCTATATACTTTCTTCTCATCTTCCTTTTCCTCTTCCTCTTCCTTCTTCTTACCCTGCTGGAGGTAGCAATTACTTCTTAAAAGTTTTCCTTGTTTTCTATATACCAATAAGAATTATGGATGACTATTAATTTTTCTCTGAATATTACTTTTATCAGCTTTTTTCTCAATTAATTAATATGGCCTTCTTTCTACTCCAATATTAATGAGTGTATTTGAAATTTTCTTCTACTCCCTGGATTGTCTCTGTTTCTTGAGTCTGTTTTATAGTGTTTGCTTATTTTGGTCTCTGTCTTTCAGGGTGAAGCCTTTCTTATAATCTATGATGATCTTGGCTGCCATTTATATTAAAGAATAGGCCATAAGAAGATAACTGAAGCCTGTACTAACATCATACTCAACGATGAAAAAACTGAGAGCTTTTCTTCTAAGATCAAGAACAAGACAAGAATGTTTACTTTCACCACCTGTATTCAATATAGGACTCGAAGTCCTAGCCACAGCAATGAAGCAAGAAAAAGAAACAAAAGGCATCCAAATTGGTAGGGAAGAAGTAAAACTTTCACTATTTGCAGGTGACATGATTCTATGTACAGAAACCCCTAAAACTTCACCCAAAAAAACCCTACTTGAATGGATAAATGAATTCAGTAAAGTCACAGGATACAAAATTAATATACAGAAATCCATTGAATTCCTTTACATTAATAATGAAGCAGCAAAAAGAGAAATTAGGAAAGCAATCCCACTTACAATTGCACCAAAGAGAATAGAGTACCTTCATGGAAAAAAAAGAAGATAATTGGAAAAGTCTATTTACATGAACAGAGCTTGTTATCAGTGAGCTATGTTCTAGGGTGATAAAAAATATAGGCTGGTAGTTTCATGGAGTATGTAAATGTCAAGTTTTGTGGGTCTACTCTGGGGCAAATCAGTTTTTCCATAGAAGAATCCTGGTTACCATTATGAAAACTCGAACCACCCCTGGACTAATATCCTCAAATCCAGGATCTCACTAGGTCAATTTTTCCAGAACACAAAGTTACAGTATGCTGCAGTGTTTAGGGCTGGTTTGTAACTGCTTGTGTGGAGGTGGAGAGGAATCTGAGTATCTAACCATTCCTTATATCGATGTCCGGTCGGTCCCTCTAGATACTACCTTGAGGGTCCTGCCCCTTTCCAGTTCACCCAGTTCTTCCTACACCAGAGCCTTTTGATGGCTCTGTGGGGTGGATCGCCCTGATTTTTTCTGTGCAGAAATGTGGAGTTTCGTGTATTTTATTCTGCTATATAAGTTATTAATCTTTAGTATCTTCTCAACATTTGGTGATATCTCTTAATAACGCTTGTCTCCTCATCCATGCTCTTTGTTCCTGAGAGTTTGTTCTTGTTAAAAAATTCTCTACTTACGACTTTCATGGAATTCCGTGAAGGAGTAATACGAAGACATGTGCTCAACTGACCACTTCTTACTGGCAGCTCCAGCACATAGTTTTAATTGCCAAGAGAGGCTTGAGTTGTATCTAGTTATTGCCTGATCTTACAGTAACTTGATCATGACGAAACTTGTAAAACTATGGTGTCTTATATGATAGTAAGCAACTGATAACTTACTGTTTCATGAAAATATCAAATTATTACGATTATAAACTGTGCTTTAAGTTAGGGATGTTTCTGTCTGATTTTTATATTTATAATAAGGACTAAAGTAGCAGTGAGAAATTTTTAGTGATTCAATTTTGAAGCGAAGTTTTTAAATTGCTCATATTTTAGATTTTGGAGTCATTTTTATTTAAGGATACTATGAAACCACAAGGCGTCTCTTTAAAAGGAAAAAAAGTGTTAACCAGTTATAACTGATTGAGATGGGTAACATTTCTAGTAGAGTGAAACAAAAAAAAAAATAACACAGAAACAAACAGGAAATAGGATAAAAATAAAATTTATTCATAAATAAAGGAAGTAAAGGAGGATTTTGTGGAAAGTATAATATGACTACCAACTTTAATAATCAATTTCAAAGTTTGGATTTGTCAGTCTCATTGTTCTCACATTGATTTTACAAATAGAAAATGTTATAAATTTGAACTTAAAAATACATAAAATAGCACCCTAATCTTTTTTTATGAGTTTCTACATGAACACTGTGATTAGGAAAAAAAAAATATATTTCTTGGCCAATAAAAAAAAAGAGAAAAAGGGAAAAAATTGAGAACTACATAATGATCTATAAATTCCATTCTAATCTTACTGGTTTTTTCAATTACTCTGTTTCGCCTCATCCATAAAATTGTAATAATAATACCTGCTCTCACAGAATTATGAGTATCAAATTAGGTACTGTATGAGGAACTCTAAATTCCTTTAGATATGTAATTTATTATTAATAATCAAATCTGTGGAAATGATAAGAAAAGTAAAAAGTCCATGACATTATCACATACCTTGCAAATTTCTCCTTCCACTACCAACATTTCTATAGAGTCATGCCTATGTGTCTTCTTATAGTTTTTAATTCCAGCCCAAATAGTAGTGTAGCACTAGTCATGTGGTCAAATCACATTTGCTGCCAAAGGCTGCCTTCTATGGGAGCTCATGAGATATAATTATGCAGTTGTTACATTTCTAACAGTGGTGCCATTCCTTTGCCAGAAGATTTCAGAGAAAACTGAACCCAGAAGCTAGAAGTCTTCTGTTGTTTCAGCTGAGCTCCTTAATATCATCTATGTAGGCAAATGCTAAGAATACAAGTATGTAATTCTTGCAAAATGTTTGTGAAACACAGCTTCCAATATTACTCCAATCTACTTTTTCAGCTAACATGTGTAACCTCAAAACTCCCTTTATATGAGTGTGGAGATCAGAGATATTCATTCAGTGAGATGTGTTGGTTTTTTAAAAAATTTTCATAATGGTCTTTAATAAATCTGCCAAAATTTCTGAACATATATAAATTCATTTCATATTTTCTTTGTTAGCTTCCTATGCAAAGAAAAGTGGTGATAGAACATCTCCTTTTGGTCCATTTGAGTCTAAAGATGATTTGCTAGAGGAAGAAAAACCTGTAGAGATAATCTTATCTGCACTTCTTGAAGTCTATTAAAAGCTCATACACATATATGCGAGTTATTGTTTTTCCATTATAAATATAAGCACATATAACAACAACAAAAATAACGATGCCCAGTGTAAAAAGAGTCCAAAATCTGCTATCTGGTTTTGCGAAAGTGTCCCATATGGTGTCTTTATTATTGGTAGTAGATGCTTATACTAAGGAGCAGCTCTGTCATGGTAAGAGATCCCCTGGATCCGATTCTAGCCAAGCATTATTTTGCTCTTCCTTTCTGCCCTCAGTTTCAAAGTATGTTTATTCTGTGACGTCTAATGACAGGCAGATTGGATCTCTCCCTAATTGCTGGTGATTTGTCAAGTACAAGAAATGAGTGAGCAATCTTCACTGAACTGTAACCCTTAGAAGCCCATGAAACTATCTGTTTATAATGGGAATATATAAAATGAATGCAGTAACTGTAGTTGGCAGTTTTTTAAAAGACAATGAAATTTCTGACTACTGTGATCTGCCTTCTTTTCAGAAAACTAGGTAGGAGAAATCCCAGCACAAGTGACATGTATCACTAGATAAGAATACTATGCTCCATGAGTAGGCTCTTACTATCTCTTTTACATGACAAGTATGCATTGACTTCAGAAGCCCAATCGTAAATTTTAAAGACATTACTGAAAAGGCTTTCACTGTTGAGCCCAGAACAGAAAAGAGAAGATTTTGATAAGCAGTTTAATATTTAGGAAAAAATGCTTTTGCTTTTCATACACAAAAGGAAATCATCGACAATCATGAAGAAGTCTTAATTCTGACATGTAATTCTATAAACTTTATTTTATTTAACACAGTAGTTGAAGAAGAACTCTTAGGTTAATAGCAATTTACTGTTTCACCAATTTTTAGTTAAATAGAATATTAAAAAGTGCTTGAAACCACACTAGATATTTTATTTTGAGGTTTGTTTTTTGGTTTTGTGTTTCAAAAGGTATATTGGGTTCTTTCCATGCTTATTATAGACATCATTATGATTTACAAGTCTGTGAAGGTACCCATCACAAGGATCAGACAAACTTAATTCTAGAAAATTAAATGACATTTATGTATATTATTACCCTCCACAGGAAATCATTAAAAAAAAAAAAGAGTGTTCATTTAATATACTTTTAAGTTCCTTAAAGTGAGTCTCAGCCTTAACTGATGGACAAGTGGACACATATTCTCTATCCAGTGTTTGAACTGCCTTGAAAATGCATCTGACAATTGGCCGCATGGGTTCTGTTATAGTGATGAACATCCTGTTAACTCTCCACACGCCAGAAGTCAATAACAAGAAGATACTTTCTTAAGTAATCTATGGATTATTTAGAGGTCTGTTTTTAATTTACAAGTGCTTAGAGACTTCCTGTTATCTTTTTGTTATTGACTTCTAGGCTATTTTCATCAAGATCTAATAACTTACTTTTATGATTTTGATTATTTCACATGTTAAAATGTTTTTTCCTCCTAGGATATGGCCTATCTTGGCGAACGTTCCAAGTGCATTTGAGAAAAATGTATATTCTTTCCTTTGTTGGGTGAAGTATTCTATAAATGTCACTCATATGTGGAATTTAAGAAACAGAACAAAGAAACAAAGTAAAAAAAAAAAATGACAGTGAAACAAGCCATGAACAGACTTTAAATTGTTGAGAACCAACTGATGTTTACCAGAGGTGAAGTGGGTAGAAGGTTGGGTGAAATAGGTGATGAGGACTAAGGAGTGCACTTGTCAGGATGAGCATTGGATGATGTATGGATTTGTACAACTGTGTTATACACCTGACGCTAATATATCACTGTATGTTAACCATACTGGAATTAAAATGTTCAAAAAGTGAAAAAAATCCAACAACAAAAAAGAAAATATTTTGAGTGTTCAATAATGGTTGAAAGATCTGCTTTCAAATTCATTCATGTGGTTGTTGGCAGGCCTTGGCTCATTATGGGCTGTTGGAGAGAGGTCTACTTGTCTGTCAATTAAGGCAGAGACTCATTTTCAAGACAACATATTAAAATTTGTGTGATGGGGCTAAAAAGCAGTGCTTAGAGGGAAATTCATGGCGGTAAGTACTTATATTAGAAAAGAAAAAGTCTTAATCAATATAAATTACTATTTTAAAAAAGTAGAAAAATAAAAGCAAATAAACCCAGAGCAAATGAGGGGAAAGAAACAATAAAGATTAGAACAGAAATGAATGAAATGGAAATGCAAAACCAATAGGGAAAATCAATGAAAAGTAAGAGTTAGTTCTTTGAAAAGATCAATAAAATTTATAACATTTAGCAATGCTGACAAAGAATAAAAGAGACAAGAGATAAATTACCAAAATCAGGAATAAAAGAAAAGATACCAGTACACTCTGAAGCCATTAAAATGATACTAAAAGAATACCACAAATTTAGGTAAAATGGATCAAATCCTTGAAAATCACTAACTACCAAAACTCACCTAAGTTGAAAGAGATAACTTGAATGGCATTATAAATATCAAAGAAATTGAATTCATAGTTCAAAAAATTTCCAAAAAAGGAATTACCGGGTCTAGATGGTTTTCTGGTTAACCCTGTCAAACATTTAGCAAATAAATAAAACAAATTTTGCATAATCTTTTCAAGAAACTAGAAAAGGAGGAAATATTTAATAATTCATTTCATGAAAGCAGCATTACCCTGATAACAAATCAGACAAAGACATCATAAGAAAAAAAAATTACAGACCATCATCTGCATGGACATAGATGCCAGCATTATTAACAAAAATTTAGCTGTGTTCAGCATTATATAAGAAAAAATTATACATCATGACTAATTGAGGTTCATTGCAGGGATGCAGGAGTGGTTTGATGTTTGAAAATCAATTAATGTTATCCACCATATTAGCAGCCTAAAGAAGCAAAACCTATGAGCACATCAATTGATGTGAAAAAAAAAAAAAACCTGACAAAACCAAACATCCATTCATGATATAAAAACATTCAGCAAAGCAGAAATAGAAGGGAACTTCCTCAACCTGGTGATGGGCATTTGCCAAAATCCACAGTTAACATCATACTTACTAGTGAAAGACTGAATAGTTTCCCCTTAAAGTCGAGAGTCAGGCAAGGATGTTCACTCTCACAACTTCCAGTAAAAGTTGTAACCTAAGCCCAAGCTAGTGCAATAAAGCAAGAAATAAAAGGCATCCATACTGAAGACCAGTAAATAAAATATTCTTATTTGCAGGCATCATGATTGTCAAATTAAGTTAGTTAAGTAAGGACACAGGCTACAAGGTCAACACAAAAAATCAATAATATATCTGTATAGTAGCAATGGACAATTGGTAATTAATATTTAAAAAAAAAACATTTACCACAATTCCCAAACAAATGCAAGATTTTAGTATATAAACCCCAGAAAACTTGTATAGGATCTGTAGGCTGAAAGCACAACTCTTATGAAAGCAACCAGAAAAGAATAAATAAAGGAAGAGGCAGATCTTTTTTTTTTATGGAATGGAAGACTCAACACAGTAAGGATCTTCATTCTTTCCAGATTAATTTACAGATGTGATGTAATTCCCAGTAGGATTTTTTTGTGTGTGTGATGTTGAAAAGTTGCTTCTAAAATTTATGTGTAAAGCGAAAGAACCAAAATAGCTAAAGCAATTTTGAAAAAGGAAAATAAAGTTGGAAGAATCAGATTACTCTTTTAAGACTTACAATAAAGTGAAGCAAATAAGACAGTGGGATATTGGCAAAGGCATAGACCCATAGATCAATGGAACAGAATGGATAGTCTAGATATAGACCCAAACCAACATGGCCAATTGATTTTTGACAAAAAATGCAAAGGTTATTCAACGGAGAAGGACAGTCTTCTATACAAATTAAATAGGAAAATTGGACATCAAAATCAGTAGGCAAATTAGTATGAAAAACAATGAACCTCCATTTAAACCTCATACTTTCTGCAAAAGTTAACTTAAAATCGATCATAGATCAACATAGAAAGCCTAGTACTGTAACGTGTTGAGAAGAAAACATAGGAAAAATCATGATCTAAAGTTAGACAAAAGCATTCTTAGACACGACACAAAAAACACAAGCCATAATATAATTGTTAAATTGGGCTGCACCAAAATTAAATATTCTTGCTATGTGGAAGCAACTACTGAAAAAAAAATCTACAAACTGAGAGAAAATATTTACAAATTATATATCTGACAAAGGGCTTGTATCCAGAATATATAAGGAACTCTCAAAACTCAGTAAGAAACAAACAACCCAATTTAAAACTGGGCAAAAGAATTTGCAAAGATGTGAGTGGAGCTAGAGAGTATCGTGCTGAGTGAAATAAATCAGTCAGAGAAAGACAAATACCATATGATTTCACTCATATGTGGAATTTAAGAAACAAAACAGATGAACATGGGGGGGGGAGAGAAAGAGGCAAACCAAAAAACAGATTCTTACCTATAGAGAAAAAACTGAGGGCTGCTGGAGTCGAGTGGACAGGGGATGGGGTAAATGAGTGGTTGGGGATTAAGGAGGACACTCGTGATGAGCGCTGGGTGTTATATGTAAGTGATGAATCACTGAAATATACACCTGAAACTAATATTACACTGTATGTTAGCAACTAGAATTTAAATAAAAACTTGAAACTATAAAAAATAAATAAAATAAACATGTTGTAAGAAAAAAATAAAAATAAATTTTTAAAAATGGACAAAAGACTTGAACACATTACACCAAGAAGACATAAGGAAGACATAAGCTGTCGGTGTCCGTAAATGCCATTATCAGGCCTACAAAAAGATGGTCAACATCATTGGCTGTTAGGAAAATACAAAGTTAAATCATGATAAAATACCACTGCACACCTATGAGAATGGCTAAAATTAAAATAATAATAATAATAATGACAACACCAAGCGCTGATAATGAAACCAAGCAATGGGAACTCTCACATCACTGGTAAGAATGCAAGATGGCGCACTGAAATGGGAAAGACAGTTTGCCAGTGTCTCCTAAATTTAAATATATATTTACCATATGACTTTGCAATCCTGTGCCTAGGCACTTACCCTAAACAAATAAAAAATAATGTTCATGCAAAGACCTATACACCAGTGTTTATGGCAGTCCCATTCATAATTTCCCAAACTGAAAACAAAATGACCTTCAATAGATGAATGGATAAAAAAACTGTGTCACATCAATACGGTGAAATATTACTACACAATGAAAGGGAACCAACTATTGATGCTAGAAACATCTTGAGTATCGAAAGCATTTGCTGAGTGGAAGAAGCCAGGCTCGCAACATTACAGGCAGTATGCTTCTATTATTGGTGTGCTTGAAAAGGCTGTAGGAATAGAAGGAAGACGTTGCCCAGGTTTGGGGCTGCAAGACGATGTGATGAGAAGAAAGCAGCAAGGGGACACAGAAATGAATATTGAGGCTCATGGAACCATTCTGTAACCTGACTGTGTGGTGGATCTATGCCTGTGTTAAAAATACACAGAACTGTACACTTAAAGTTTTGTTTTTTGTTTTTTTTTACTGTAAATTAGTTTTTAAAATAAAATTAAAGGAAAAAGTTTTCATAAAGAGTGAAATAACATATATATTAGAAAGGAATAAGTATTAGCCACGGTGTCAAATAATAGTGTTACAATACCCAGAAACATTTAAAATAAATCTTTGTTGAAAATTAGGGAGTTTGAGGCATTTGAGACTCTTTCATGAGTAAACACCGTTGAATCCCAATGCTTATTTCGGGACTTACCTGACACTGTGGACATTCTCAGCGTCTCTCCTCCTGGCAGGAGAGCAGTGACAGGCTGACAGAATGGAGTCAAGTCTGAAGCAAAGCCATGCGAGTGTGTGACAGGGCAGCTCACGGGGAGGAGACAGTCTGCAGCCCGGGATGGTTGCCTCTGCAGGGCACTGGGACCACAGTGGAGACGGGACGCTCTCAGCAGAACTGATCAAAATCACCCGCTTGTGGTCATCCTCTTTAAAATTAGGAAGCACTTGTGGAAAATGTCCCGCTTACCTAATCTATTGACGGAGAAGGGCTGGGAAGAGATCTAAGAACAGCCTAAAGCTTTTATGTAGGACGGACGTGTTTTTAAAATAGGTAATGAAATGAGAGCAAGTCTAGACTGTGTTATTAAGTGAAAAAAAAGTTCCAAACAGCATGGTGAGCATGATCTCATTTAGCAAAAAGCAAATAAAACTCCAGAAAAGTATTTTTAGATGGAGTACATAACTTGGAGGACCACCTTTGTGTAGAAAATATATGCAGCCATTTAAACACATGGATAGCTCTTTGGGTACCGGCATGATTTTGCCCAAGAGTTTCATAGTGTCTGAAGAGCATGTTGTTCTGAATGTATCACTTCCTGTTAAAAAATAACTTCGTGGAAATTTATGTATAATAAATATAGTAATATAGAGATAAGGATGATATAGAGGGGTGTGTGTGTGTGTGTGTGTAAGCATAGGAAAAATAAGAACTATTAATAGGGTTATCTCCAAGGTGGACATCCTTGTAGGGGACAAATAATGGGGAAAGAGAGTCATTTCGCTTTTTATAATTTAAGAAAATACTTCCCATCCCTAATCTAAATACGCACACTTATTTACTTTAACATGAAAGAAAAGACAAAAGTAGGACCATAAATGTTAACATTGGTTCTCTTGGTCTGATAAAATGAGATATAGACTTTATCTTCTTTTGTGCTTTCCTGTGTTACCAAAATCTCTACAGTAAATGAGTCTTTCGAAAACAGTAAAATGTTATTAAAATTACCATTGAATAGAACAGACCATATTTGTGTCACAATACCCTTAATTATATAACCCCTTCACTACTATTAAGAATTAAGTATATCTTGCAAGTTCCACCCCAAACATATTCTTAACCCAAGCTTTTTTTAATTAGATAAACCTAATCTCCTAAGAGATCAAAAAGGCTTACAGAAAGGTTAGAGATATGTTCCAAACTTGAAACAGGGTAGAAATGTCTTCCTAATGTTAAATTAAAAAATCGCATTTACCTTTCCATTCCCCACTGATACATATGAATCCACCCACCTCCCCAACACTCAATTATTTATGGTTCACAGTTACACAGTTAAACTGTGGTCACACAGTCAGAAATGCTGAACTAGGGCTTTACAATGAGCGACTTCCAATCTCAGTAGTTTAAAAGAACACATGAGTGTTTCTTATTCACACTACATGCCCATCTATGGTTTCCTGGAACTCTGCCCTAACTTGTCTTAACTCGGGAACCCAGGCTGGGGAGCGCTCTCCCTCTGTACATTTGCTGGGAAAAGGAAGAGTGATGAATCACATTACTGAGTTTTAAATACTCCTCCAGAAGTGACATGAGTCACTTCCTCTCACATTTTGAGAGCCAAAGGAAGTCAAATGGCCATACCTAACCACAAAGGGGTGGAAAAATCAAATCCTACCATTTGCTCCAAAGGAGAAAAGCCAAAACCATTTGATGAGCAGAACTAATGTCAGCCATAGTCAGAATTGCAAGATAAACAACAACTGACATCAGTAAGAATCCAATGGATTTAGCCCATTACACTTAACATTTTTCACATAACAGATTTGTTTTAAGTTGCATGGTGAAAAAACTTTACACTTTTTCTAGTGCCCTAAAACTGTTGTTCTTAAAAAAGGAACTTGACAAATATTCTTTCATTTTTCTCTAAAGAAAACAAAATAAAATAAAAACAAAACCTTAAGCCAATTGGCCATTTTCAGATATCAGACATTACCACGTGAGAGTAGAAAAATAAGAGAAAAAAAGATTTTCATTAGGCTTAACCAGACTACCATCATTAGTAAGATTTTTTAATATTTTAATTTATTTGGTTTATTTATCTAGCTATGTTTAATTATTTTGCCAAAGTATTTTTGAATGCCTGGATTTTGCCAGGCAAAGACCATCAACCCTTTGAACTCTTGTGATCAGTGCTAATATTTAAACATCATGAGTAAATGAGATGTTATCTAACTCTAAATCTGCTTGGAATTGTGCATAAGCTCACTTCTAGGTTACATTAGCAAAGACTCCATGCCTGTGGAAGATGGTGTATGACTGGATACCGCATTGAGGTTATCGTTGGCACTTGCCTTAGAAATTAAAAATTCAGAACCAATATTTATGAAAATGCATGTGCTCACAGAAGTTAAGGAGCTATGGTTCTTGACCTTGGGGTAAATTCTATCTTTTCATAAAATATTGATGACAAATCCTCATGCATTCCCTTCTTCCTGCCCATGCCACCACTCCCCACTGCCTTACAATCTCTATACAGAGTCCTTGTGGTCACACCTGACAGTCTCTCAAGAAGAGACCGCCAGTTTCAGATGTGAGAAAGCTGTTTTCCAATCCCCAAAGACATGAAAGATCAGAGCTCTTCCCTTACATCGAAGAACTGGGTGTGCTCTATATTCACACATATCAGAGTAACCACTGCTTAAAAGGTTCAAGTTTTAAGTAGCAGGCACTGGCTGTTTACAGCCAGGGTATTTTAGGTTCAATTAGATCACTTCTGAAAATGTGTCATGGTCCAGTTTTAACATCGATCATTAATATAATAGTTAAATCCTGGCATTTGGAGGATTATTTTTCTTTAAAAAAAAGATCATCCATTGAATTAAAAAAAGATATAATGGGGAATAATGTGTATCTAATTATTAATGTACTATAGAAATTAGCTTTTATGTTGCAATTTATATTGCAATTATCTTCTTTGTGTTATAAAGCAGAACAATACAGAAGAACTTCTTTATTAATGCCTAATAGCATGGTAATTTAAAATATTCAAGTTTCTTTAATAAGGTAGTGTATGAAATGTTACTTAATTTGACAAGATTAATTATACAATTAATTTAAGACTGCTCTCAATTAAATTAGTAAAAATTCTTAAGCTTGCTGCTTTTGAAAAGAGCGTTGGAACTTAGCACGAAGTGAGATACCTATTAAACATGATATTAATTAGACGAAGATAGAATAATGCATGTTTTGTTAATAGAAAAGGCATTGTCAAAGAGTTGGTAAAGAGGCATTATTTCATTACTTTAATAATAATAATACCTCAGCCCTCTAAACAATTTAGAGGGGTCTCCAACAATACTGGAAAATACAGTGGTTTGGGCATACTGAGAAGTACTCAAGACAACGATGACAGTAAAACTCCTATCTTGCCGGTCCTGACTTCATATATTTGGGGGTTCTGTTCAAATTGACTGTTGAAATACCTCTAAGGTGACATTCTCTTGGTGAATTCGCCACGGTCCGGGGTCTAATCTTCAGCTTTTCAGGTCCAAAGACAAACTTGTCAGAGTCCCAGGGTTACTCAGATCCAAGTCAACTGAGAGAGATGAATTAAATTCATAATTCAGTGGAGTATAATCACAAAATCCTCATTTATGTATTCACAGTGGAGAAATCTAACTTTTGGGGGACCAGAAAGCACAATTTCTGTATTTACAGTGAGCCTTTTCATGGTATCAGAGTATCTGGAAAACCGTTTTAGTGATATAAAGTTTGTTTGGCATACAAAGAACTGTTGAACATAAATCATCCTGGAGAGCCAAAACATGATTCCTAGTCCTATTCCTATTCTACCACATAAAACACCTCTCCAGTGACTAGAATATTCTTATTCCTCGTGTTTTCTATATATCTCTCCCTGCATCCCCAAACTCTCTGCCCTTCTCCATGGGGCTGGACTCTGTGCTAATTCTATGGCTGGGAGACAGAAGGATGGGGGTTAAGTCGCAGGTTTTAGTGTTTGGTTGACCATATCGAACAAGCCAACTAGGAAAGAGGGCAAAGAAACTGAAGGGAAGATACCATTGATCTGGATACAGTTAAGTCTTATCCCAGGCTGAGAATCTTTCTGAATATTTCATGTAACTTTGCATGCTTTGCCTGGTAAGTGTTGCATTTCTTAATTCAAGTGTCATACTTCTAAGGGAGAGAGAAGCACCTAGCCTATTAAATTAAATCTCCCACAAGAGTTTGAGTGAATCATGTGGTAGTGCGGCTTCCAAATGCAGATTGACTCCACTTTATAAACAATAGGAAGGAATTTTGGGTAAATACAACTATAGAGATAACTTTTCCCAAACTAAGCATTTTCAGAAGAAAAAAGAAATTGCCATGCAAGTCAAGCTCACACAGTTAATGGGAAAGTTGGAGCTCAAATCTAGGTTATTTGGCCTTTAACACAATGTATTTTACATTATACTTTGTCATTAGGTAATTCTTATAAAGTTGCGTATAAGTAATTGTAAATAGAAAATCTTCCAAATTGCAAAACCACCGAAAAATGTTCTATTAAAAGATTATTTTAAAATATGCATATAATGCATGCCCAATGAGTAGTTGTCCCAAGGTGATAGTCATTATGGAAACAATAGCTTGCATTCGTTGAGTGCTGTGTGCCTGGCATCATTCTAAAGACAGATCATGTTCCCATTGACTTCCACTAAAAATTAGGGGCTCTGTTTTATGCAAAACAAGTGATGGTTCTAAGTCGTCTAAAATAAAATTAAGAATCTTAATATATAGTAGACAAAGCATCATGTTAGTATTTGCAATCTACATACACTAAACTTCTATCCATCCACTTTACAAGTATTTCAAACTGAACTGATTAAAATGCACCACACAGGCATTAAAATTTCCGTCTTACAGAGAGTTCTTTGTGACTCCACCAGAGAGGAATGCTTAAGTAGACACAATATAACCACCCTCAATTAGAATTTAATAAGAAACAGCCAGGTAGTGTAATGGAGTTGCTCTGCTATCATCTATCTATATCTATCATCTATCTATCTATCTATCTATCTATCTATCTATCTATCTATCTATCTATCATCTACCTCTATCATCTATCCATCCATCTATGGATAAATGTCTGTTGAAGTTAGTGTTTTACACACACACACACACACGCGCGCGCGCACGCACACACACTCACTCACTTCTGATCAAACCAGTCATGACCTCAAGTCTCCCGTGGGCAGTCCTTTCTGAGAATAACGGGTTACCTATAGGGACATTAAGTATTGAGCAGCAACCCACTAAGCTATTGCTGCCCAGCGATGTTTAATAGAGTTACACAGGAAGTGCCATGGTGTTACGTTAAGTTCAGAATTTGTTTTCAGGAAGCAAAGCAAGAAGTTACTCTTTCTACTGAAAGCCACGTAGAGTCTTCACATTGCCATAAGTTAGAGAAGGGCTATGCTTACTCGGGACAATGCCACCTCCAAGGAAAGGAAAAATTGGTGTCTAATATAAGACTCACTGTATATCTTTCGTAATTTAATGTATTAATTTATTGTATGAATAATAGGGCTCTTATATTCATAATGGATGCCTCTTCACAGGATTAGAAAATCCCCTAAGTTTCAAACACTACTGAAAAGTGTTCTTTTAATTCATATAATACATAATCAATGGGTATTTGTTCCAAGGTGATGATCACTAGGGAAACAATAGCACGTATTTGCTTACTGTGTGCCTGGCATCGTTCATTCTAAGCACTTTTTGTATATTTCACTTAATTCCCACAACAACCCTGCGTGGTAGGTAGAATAATTACCACCCCCTCCTTTTATGGGAGGAAATTCTACAGAAGGGAGGTGCCCAAGACCATACAGCTAGGAAGTGGTGGATCCAGTTTCAAATCCAGATAGCCTGTGGAGGACACAAATTCCTTTAATATAGGGAAAAGAGATGAGCATTCATATGGCATCCAGAGGCATACTCCCAAGTTCAGAAGCAAACTTCTTTCACCCTCAACTTCCCAGAAGCGTCCTATAAGGGTAATAATCTTATTGGTTCTTTAAGAAGCCCCAGCCCACCTACTACCTCTAGGATCTTCAAACCCTTCTGCCAACCGATAATTCTTTTGGAGATTCTGCTAACAGCTTGCCTGTCCACCAGGTACAATTAGCTGGTAACGACTCCAGTATATTCTTGAGATTAACCAAAGCTTGCTTTCTTTTCTTTTTTTTTCTTTTACTTAAAGTAGCTTTATTGCGGTGTAGTTAATATACAATAAACAGCATGTAACTAAAGTGATGATTTCATAAGTTTTGCGTATGGTATCCACCCATGAAACCACCACAATAATCTAGAGAATACCATATCCATCGACCTACAAAATGTTGTCCTGCTCCTCTGTAATACCTCCCTCCGGCTTCTCCCCCGTGCTGACCTTTTCTATAGCTCTGCAGTCTCTAGGCCATACTGGTCTGTTTTCTGTCACTGTAGATCAGCTTGGATTTTCTAGAGTTGCACATGAATGGAATTCTACAATATGTAATCCTTTCTGTTGGACTTCTTTCACTCAGCAGAATTGTTTTGAGATTCCTTCAAATTGTTGCATGCATTAATAGTTCAGAGCAGTATTTACCACAATTTAACTTTTTCCTGCCGGCTAAATATTTGTTTTTCCCCCATGTTTTGGTTATTGCACATAAAGCTGCTATAAACGTTCACGGGTAAATGCTGTATGGACGTGTTTATTTCTCTTGAGTGAATATAAAAGAATAGAATCACTGGATCATGTGGTAGGTGTACGCTAAATTTTATAGACACTGCCAAATGTTTTACAAAGTGACTGTGCTATTTTACATTAAAAACAATAACATGTAAGAGTTCTAGTTCCTCTACATCCTGCCGATATTTGGATGGTCACCCTTAATTTTATACATCCTAATAGGTGTTCAGTGTTATCTCATGTGGCTGTAATCTGCATTTCCCAAATGACCAGTGATGTCAATAATATTTTCATGGGCTTATCTGGCAAGCATCTCTTCTTTGGTAAAGTATACATTCCAATATTTACCCATTTTTGAAATTGGGCTGTTTGGTTTCTCCTTATTGAGTTTATAAGAATTTTTTATATATTCTGGATGCTAGTCCCTTATTAGATATATGGTATGCAAATATTTTCTCCCTGCCTTTATGCTATTGTTGCCATACATTTCACTATTACATATGTTATAAACCTTAGATTATGTATTATTTTGCTTAAACAGTGAATTATCCTTTAAAGAGTTATTATTTATTAAAAAATCAATATAAAAACACTCGTTAACCGTGGAGTTACCATTTCTAGTGTTCTTTGTTCTTTTTTTGTAGATCCACGTTTCTATCTGGTATTTTCTCTCTGTCCTAAAAACTTCTTTTAACATTTCTTGTAGCGTGTTCTTTTGGAGATGAATTCTGAAATTCTACCTGAAAAAAAAAAAAAAGTTGTTTCTCTTGGGTTTTGAATAACATTTTAGCCAAATATAAAATTCTGGGTTGATGGTTTTTGCCCACAATATTATAAATATGTTCCCCACTGTCTGCTTGCTTGCATTGTTTCAGATGAGAAATCTGGTCTCAGCCTTTTCTTTGCTCCTCTGCATATAATGTGCCTCTTTTCTTTGGCTGCTTTTAAGATGTTTTCTTTGTCACTGGTTTTGTGCAGGATGGTTATAATGTACATTGTAGTTTTCTTTGTGCTTCATGTTCTTGGGGTTCACTGAGCTTCTAGGATCTGCAGGTTTATAATTGTTGTCAACTTTGAAAACTGTGTATCAATTATTTCTTCAACTATTGTTTCTGAATCTTTCTCTCCTCTCTCCTTCAGGGACTCCAATTACGTGTGTATTAGTTGGCTTGAAGTTGTATCACTGGTCACTTAATATTTATTTAATTTTCTCTCTGCATATTTCATTGGTATAGTTTCTATTGCTATGTTTTCACATTTATTAACTTCTTTCTCTGCAAAATCGAATTTGCCATTAATCCCATCCAGTGTATTTTAAATATAAATCATTGACATTTTTATCTCTAGAAGTTCAATCTGGATCTTTTTTGTATTTTTTATGCCTTCCATTAAGTTTTTAAACCTATGATGGAACACAGTTAAAATATCTTTAAGTCATTGATGGCTAATTTTAAGATCGTTTTCATTTTTGTGTCAGTCTCAATTGCACTATCTGTGACAGATTATATTTTCTTACTGCTTTGCGTGACTGGTTACTTGATTAAGTGCCAGAAATAGTGACTTTTAGCTTTTTGGGTGCTTGATATCTTTGCATTCTTACCAATATTCTCAAGCTTCACTCTGGGGTGCAGTTACTTGGAAACAGCTTGATCCTTTGGGTCTTGCTTTTTAAGATTATTAGGCAGAGCTAGATTAGTGTTTATTTTAAAGCTAATTATTCCCAAATACTGAGGCAAGATCCTTCAGGACACTGTAATGTCCTGTAATTAGGATGTTCTGCAAACTAGGTGGTGGGAACAGGTTTGGGTGTACATTAAACACTGTTGACTCTAATCCTTTAGATGGTTCTTTCCCAGACTTACACGGTGTTTCCCACATTCATGTGCTGATCAGTACTCTATTGAATACCTGGAGGAGGAGCCCCTGTAGATATCCAGGGTTCTCTCTTTGCAAAGATTTCTCTTCTTACATACTCTGCACTAAACTCTCAAGCTACCTAGGTTTTCCTGGGTTCACAGCTCTCTTTCATAGACTCAAGAAGTCTGTTTCTGCCTATTTCCTCCCTCCTGAGGCAGTAGGCTTGGGCGATCATGTCTGTCAAAGACTGATATCCAGTGTCTTGAAAGCATTGCTTTATATATTTTGTCCAGTTTTTTAGTTGTTTAAGGGGAAGGTAAATCCAGTCCTTTTTCCTCTAATTTGGCCAGAAGCCCTCTACTATGCAGTTTAGCCTATTAAAAAATTAAAGCCCCCCAAAAAGGCAGTCTCTGAAAACTTGTAAAAAACTGAAATAAATGAGCATAATGAACATCAGGTTAATGTCACAGAAAACTATACCAAGTCATTTTAGAGCACACAACTTTGTAAATCTCTATTCGTAAGTATTTTAAGGATTCACGTAGATACAAAAAAGATTTAGATTCTATGTAGAAGTGCAATTGTTAAAATAATGGTGGTAATATTATTTTAATCTACATACATTCATATATTAGAGGATAACGTAAAAAAGAAGTTAATGTGGTTAGGAATCAAAATCTTTAGAATAGGAAAAAAGATCTAATTATGAAAAAGGTAAATGTTTGTAATATTTACCCAGAGATGGAAATATTAATATAAACTCATGATTTACTTTAACAATGCTGTCCGTTGAGAGGCCTAGAAAAAAATGACAGCATGGTAGTAATTAACATACCAACAACTTGGATTTTGGACTCTAAATACTATTTCCTACTAAAAGAACCAGGGCTTCTTGAAAGAATGGCTGGTCCCATCAGGTTTGGGCAGGTAAAATACAAGATGAGCGTGGAACGTTTTATGCATACCAAAAACAAAGAGGCTTTTCAGGAGTAATGGTCATGGGAAAAAGAAATTTGAGGCCTATAGTTGGCCATGATGGGGCAGTTTGAGCATTAATAAGAATAATGAATACAATTGCTTGAAACACAGTAACTACACAAAAACCTATGAGTTCATATGTAAAAGAGAGCCAAAAAACATACACACAGCTTGATTGTTGTATGTTTATTGGTATATAACCAATAAGCCATAAATGGAGCAACAACTCTTTACTATGGACACTAGCACTTAGAAGGAAAGAATTATGCATTTACCCTACTTTTTTTTTCTATATAAGCTATATTTCTCAATAACTAAAAGAATGTAAGATCTTCTCCATAGAAATCTTCCAACTAACTCTTAATCTTACACCTGCTGAAGCCAGAGAGTATAAATGCAAATTAGGATTATGCTACCCTTTATCAAGGGCATAAAAGTAAATGTGGATTGAATAAAACTAAATGAGCTTTTTACCTGATTATTCTCGTATAAATGCCATATACCATTTGTCAAGAGGAAAATACAACTATGACAAGTAGGCAAGGCATTTTAAATCTATGAATCTGATTTCTCTTTCTATGTTGTAGTAACTGTTTATGGATAATTATAATAGCTATCTCTGTTTTATCAGCACATCAGTGGACAAGAAAGATGATGGTGTACTTTATCACATTAAAAAAAAAAAAAACTTATTTGTAGCTACTGAGCAGATCTGTACTTTTTTGCCATGGGTTTAGAGTGACTATGCTCCCAGCCAGGGGTTGTAACCAAGAAACATGCGTGTGGGTGCATTTGGCATAAGTAGGATAAAAATGAGAGAATAAAGAGTGAAAATATATTTTGAAAATAGCTCAACCATATTTTGAGAAATTGTAGTAACAATGTTCTAAATGAAATAAAAATCAGACATGGAAAAAGTTAATGAGAGAAAACTTTTAAAAGACTAGGAGGTGAAAAACAGCAAACACAAAATGTTTTCTAGAGACTTCCTTAAGATAAGGGAATATATTAGTGTTTTTGAGCAAAGGAATTTTGGGAAGCCAACTATGAACTACCTTTGTGACTAATTTGGGCAAGTTGCTTAAGTTTTCTGAGCATCATTTCTCTCTCATCAGTAATATATGGGCCATTAATGCACCTACAACATGGGTTGTCAAGATGATTAAATGAGTTGACGTATATAAGTGTTTAAAATAAAGACTGCCCATATTAAATTTGGAAAATGTTATCTGGGATTATTTCTTTGGCTTAAGGTTTTGCATAAACCTCCTCCCCTATTTGTTGTCTGGAGTATAACTGACTGCAAGATTTCATGTTAACTATTTGGAATCATGGAATTTCTTCCAAAAATGACAGCTGACACATGATAGGTATCATTAATCTTAATGATGACCTTAATAGAGAGAGCTTTGATAGTTCTGAACAAGAAATTATTGAACAAAAATGATAGTTTATAGATTGAGGGGGCAGGCAACCAGGTTGGTCTAGATAAGAACAGATGGTAGATTATTGAGGTAGACATGATCAATCCTGTCTCCAGTTCCTGATGACTTGCCACCGAGGAACTCTAAGGATTAGTGAAAGTCATCCTAAACCTAATGGCTGCCATTTTAAAGAATTGCTAGTGATATGTCTTATGCCAAGAAGGAGATACTGTAATCTATATTTCTTTTTCTTTTAAATAAAAGAAAGAGAACCAAGAGAATTATTGGCTAATAATTTCTAGACTGTATAATGAATCATCCAAAAAATCAATTTGAAAACATCTACAGAAGAATAGGCCACTGGCATTTTTATGAACAGTTCTAGACTGATATAATCTTCTGTGACAGAATGGCAGGGCTACTGGATGGAGGAGAAACGACGGACATAATCTATCTTGACTTCAGCAAGGTATAGATCCTGGTTCCTATAACATACCAACTAATAATGTTGGCATGATATTCTCCATCAGTGTTCACCTCACCGTGCTCTGACACGTTTGGTCCTGTTTGATCCTCTATATAGTTTATTCCTATGTTCACGAGGCCAGACATCGGGGCCTATAGTGTCTTACATTTAATCAAGCTGTGCCTTCTGCAGGAATGTCCTGTTCTACTTCACTTTCTCAGCAGAGATATTTTACTTACATTTCCAAGCTTCAACACGAAATTCACCAAGTCTTCTTTTTCTGAATCATCCACTATTTCCTATGTGGTCCTCCAACTTTGTTAGATTCTCTACTCAATTAGAGACCCAAATTCTCTTGACTGTATCAACTGTTAAAAAATCATGCCATCTGTAGGGAGATAATTAATGTGTCAGTTTTGGTTACTGGCTTTGTATTGGTGGATGAACTCTGTGTATATGGTGTAATAAGAAGATCCCAAAATGTTTTAGATGGTGTGGAAGCAAATTAACAAGAGATGAAAACTTAATGGCTCATTGAATTACATCAAATAGAGGCAGCACAGATTTATAATGGTTAAGAATATAGACTCTGGACCTTACTTGTTTGGGTTTGAATCCCTATACTACCTTACTAGCTTTGTGTCCTTGGGTAACTTAGTTAACCTCTCTGTGCTACAGTTTCCTTATCCACACCCTTGTTTTTAATGGCATGCCTTTTTTCTTTGTTTAATCCACAAGCCCCTTGAACAAGGACTATGTCCATCTCACCCAATAAACCTTGAATGAATGAATGGGTGGGTGGATAAATGAACAAAAACTATAAGCATCAGTCTAAGTTGGGCCACCCCATTATAAAATGTTTACATGGGTTGCGTTTGACAGTCCTATTATGTTATGAAATACTCAAACTTTATACATTAATGTTGAAAATTAACATCATTGTAAAATTATTTCAATAAAAATTTTTTGAAGAAATTCTCAGAACTCTATTTGTTTCTAAGTTTGAGAATGTCATCGTAAGGTACAACAAATTCTCAATGAGATTATAAGGTCAACCTAAAGCAGAGACAAATGCACACTGAGGGAATCTGGTTTGGGCTTTTCTTTCCATTTACAATTAAAGGCTTTTTCACTAAGTAACCTGTCCTAGTTTGCCCATTTTTAAGTCTCTTCTTCCTGGTAGACAAGAAGTACTGCTTTAATAAATGTGAAACGAGGTATACTCCTATAGGTTTGAAATAAAGAAGACTAGGGTGGATTGAAGAATTTGTGTGCGTCTTGTGGTTACAACCTTGGTAAGGGGCTCTGACTTTGCACCTACCATTGCTTCACTCTGATGGAAAGGACCAACTCTGCATAAAAATAACTTTTTCTTAATGTAGTAGAATATGACCCCATCTAGTTAGCATTAGGGTCCTAACGCGCAGGAGTGAGAACATCTTGATGTTAGGAAGATCCAAAGAGCATGGTCAGAGGTTTCTTCTCTCTGGTTTGGTACCTCCTTCTCCTCTCACATTGTTATTTAGGTGTGCTTCTTTTCTATGATTTTGCATGGTGCTCCAAAGAGACATTAGCAAATACATTTTTACGTAGACTCAAGTATTTCTAGTACTCAAGTACTTCTTGAGTAATAGCTACAGAGAGTACTAGAAGTATCATAGAAAAGTGAGTCCTCAGGATTCTCAAGCAAAAGTTTTAAGAATCAGAACAAGGACAGATTGGAATCAGCATCTGGAAATGTAAGAACATTTTTCTTAAATTAACTTAAACCTCGTATTCAGCATTCTCTCAGGCATGGAGGAGGGAATCCAGCCTCCCTAGGGAGGTCTCCCTGGTTAGAAGGAGCACCACATGCACGTGAAAATCAAGAAGACTAAAAGTTAAAGGGACCGTGGTTGGGAGCTTATGGGTTACCTAGACTGATCAGAAGGTCAGGGGTGAGGTCCTAGCCTGAAGCAGAGGCAAAAGCAGGAAGCAAGGCTGAGACATAGTGGATTTGAGTGGAATTGCTAAACCATGGTCAAGGTCAGAGAGAAAAGTAAGAGGATCCTGGGATGTACTTTAAGGGCTAGAGGGTGAGAGGGGCAGCCTTCCAACAAAGAGGCTGTGCCCAAAGATCTTAAGGATTTATGGTCCCACCCCTCCCACCTTTGTTCTGACTACAGGGCTTTCTAACATTATCATCCATATTCATTTTTAATTTTGAGAACTAATACATAAGCTTGAGAAAAACTTATTCTGCAAATACGTCAGCAGGAAGTGGTATATATAAAATTCTAGTGAATCTGGTTTTTCAACGACATCTTAATACGATAATGAGAATGCCAAACGTACAAATGTACCCTTTGGTAAGCTTTTATTGGTCAGCTTAGAATTCAGCTACAATCTTCACACTAAACCAGAGGAGGTCTGTTGCTGTTTACCACGGGTGATGCACACACAGGGTTTGAAGTCCCGTAGATGAGCTGTGGGAGAATTTCAGACTAACCCCACTGTGTCCTTTTAGCTCCCTCTGTCGGCCCCCATGAAGCCAAGGAGACTCATTAGGAACCCAGGGAAATAGTACAGTAAGTTTTCAAAACTTATAATAACTCTTTAAAGCAATTAGCTAAGGGTAGAAAGCAGAGTACAATGGTTACATGGGAAAGACTCACTGCAGACTAGTTATGTGGCATTAGGAAGATACTTGATCTGTCAGTGCCTCAGGACAACAAATGTGCAATAGGGATAAGCCAGTAAGGTTCTCACAGAGTGGCTGTGAGGATTGAATGAGATAAGCCTATCAAGTGCTTAACACAGCGTTTTCCATGTAGTACGTTTTCAATAAACAGTATTTTTAGTAAGAGTTGAAGATCATTTGAAGGTTGAATATGTTGTATATATTTATGTGTTTTATTATATTATACATAATCATATGTATTTACATATATATAAAATAAAGCAATTTAACAACCTGTAGTGTTTTCTTTCTTTTTTTTTTTTTTAAGATTTTTTATTTATTTATTTGACAGAGAGAGACACAGCCAGTGAGAGAGGGAACAGAAGCAGGGGGAGTGGGAGAGGAAGCAGCAGGCTTCCCAGCGGAGCAGGGAGCCCGATGCGGGGCTCGATCCCAGGACCCTGGGATCACACCCCCAGCCGAAGGCAGATGCTTAACGACTGAGCCACCCAGGCGCCCCTGTGTAGTGTTTTCCAAATAGCATATGATGTAATAGAGGAAGAAGGAGGGAAGAAATAAATGTTTTCCATGAGAACTTTTAACATTTGCACCCTCAAAAAAGAGAAATTGAAGACTATGACTTTTGGTCAATCGTAAATTGAAAGGCCTGAGGTCTATGGAAATTTAAAAATAGACATACCTTTCTGAATAAGTGAACTAACACTTTTCTAACTTTCAAGAGAGTTTCATGAGACATGTTGAAGAGAAAAAAAATTTTCAAAGTAACCTAGCTAGTGAAGATTTCATAAGTTCTTCAAATTCTGTAGAAGAAAAATGATGTATCATTAAAATTTCCCATCTAGAGGAAGAACTATTTTTTTTTCAGAAAAAAAAGAATGAACAAACCATTTTTACATTAGTCAATTAACAATGGAAAAAACAGTTGAAATGTCTAACCCTTCTCTTTGAAGTATTTTATTTTTGCAGCATAGAATTAGAATGTTGGAACAGATTTCCTCTGCTGTGTCAGGAGGGTTCTTACAGCAGAAGGTTATTGCAAAACAATTTTCCTCTTTCGAAAGCACTTACTTTTCTTCCATTGATGCTTGTAATGGCCTATTATTTAGTCATGGATGAAATAAAAGATTTAAAGGAATGAAACAAGTTGAATATGTGCATGTTAAAAAGTTTTATTTATGCATTTATTTTTTAACTTTTTATTTTGCAATAATTATAGATTGGCATGAAGTTGCAAAGATAGTAGAAGGAGGTCCAGCTTCCGACTTTCTCCCAGTGGTTACATCTGATCTGACTACAGTACAATAGCAAAATAATAGTTCAATTTAAATGAAACTTCCTTAGAGAAATTTCAAGATACTTCCCACTTACACACATGGGCACACGCACGCATGTGCCACACACAGAACGTCTATTTCATCTAAGAGTTTCAGCCTGGAGGCAACTTCAATCAATACAGCCTACTCACAGGAAAGGAAGGAGGCTGGGAAGCCTCTAATAGTGACAGCCCTCCTGCTTGAAAATCAGGTCAAGCCCAGAAGGCTTGAAACAAATGGAAAAATAATCTGGAGTCACAACCAAGACCCCTGTGTCAAAGCCTCTACTGCCAAGACCAAACAAAACAACCTGACAGATTGGAAGAACATTTATATGTTATATAGATTTGTATCCATTATTCCTTTTCATTCTCCCTGAGAAAAAGGCATAATACTAAGCACTATAGATCTTAAGAGGTTGTGGTCCTGAAATTCCATCAGAAAATACAATACAGACCTAGTGCTCCTTAGTCAACTTGTATTATATCTGTATTATCTTTAATATGGGTACTCTGTGAATTGGAAATATTTTTTAGGTCATGCTTTTAAAAGTGTAATGTATTAATAAAAGTAATCTGGAGCCACAGTTGACTGGAGGTAATGGGATGGCATGTAGCATAGATAGTACGCTTCCTGATGCTTCTCCCTCCAGAGGCTTTGCCAGGCATCACTAATCAAGTATGGCATCATGTCCCATTGGGCCAAGATACCATTGTTCACATGGAGTTTCAGACAGCCAATACCAGCTGATGATACTTGGCATTAGAAACGGAACCTAATCTGGGGTGACTGGTGATAGGGCGAAGCTTCCCTAAGAAGTCAGTTTTGAAAGCAATTTGACAGAATCGAAGGAAGGAGATTAGACAAAAGAGAAGAATCAAACATTTCATGACCAGATTACACTTTTATTAGTAAAATGTTAAAATGTTTGCTTATAGCTGTATCACTAGGACCTAACAGCATGTGTCATGCAGCTGGTATTCAATGCATTTTTTTTTTTTTTTTTTTTGCTGAATTAAAGAGTGGTTTGTTTTTCTTATTTCAGCTATCAAAGGATGATAACAGAGAGGGACACCACCTGTCTCTTCGAAGCAGATTTCCATAGGAGAGTAGCCCCTTAAGGGATAGGTGTAGTTTGGGCTTGGTTCTTAGCTCTCTATGTCCAGAAACATAATTCTATTGTTCCCTATTTCAAGAACTGTTGTTCTCTGAGTCACAACACTTTGGACTAGGTTTTGATACTAGGTTTTCCTTTACAATAAGTCTTATTTTTATTATTTAATGTTAAATACATCTTCCTGCACTGGAACTGTACCACATAATGTCTTAATTGTTACACAAGCATATTAAATTTTCAATGGGTTTAATTTTCTCTACTGAAAAGTATTCTATGTTCTATCAATAGATGAACAATATACAACCAACTTGTTTTCTTTTACTATTACAAAAGTCTTTTAGGTATCATAGAAAATTTGGAGTAATTATGTGAAAAAAAAGACAATATAAAACCATTCTTAATCCCGTCAACCAGAATTGACCAGTGTTAGCATTTCTTATTTGCTAATATACTGTTTTCCTTTCTCAAAAATTTTCTCATGTTATGCATATGCTTTTGTAACATGCTTTACCCTATTTAAAATATATTAAGTATTTTCCATAATGTTTTGTTTGGTAACATTATTGTCTGAATGGTATTTCATTTCATGGATAGTGAATAACTTATTAACCATTCATTTACTGATAGACATTTCCCTTTAATGAACAGAAATACTGCTGTCATAATATAATAATGAGTAAATTATCCAAAAAGTTCCATAGAATAATTTCTAAAAGATTATTTCCATAATTTAAAGAGATGAAAAAATTTAAGATTTTCAATATACACTGCCATAGTGCCTGGCAGAGAAATCATATCAACTAAACTCCCACAAGCAAAGTGTAGAGAATTGCCACTTCAACAGATAAATCAAATAACAGATTAGATACAGCTGAAGAAAGAACTGGTGAACTAAAAGATAAATCTGAGATAATTATCCAGAATATGAATACAAGTGAAAATATAGAAAATACTGAAGAGGGGTTAAGATGTGGAAGATGTAATTAAAAGTTCACAACCTAACAAGACTTTATAAGGAGACAGTAACAAAAATTTGGGAGGAACAATATTCAAAGATACAGTGGCGAAAAATGTTCCAGAATTAATGAAAGATATGAATCATCAGATTAAAAAATGAAAACAAGGTCCTCAACAGGGTAAATAAAGATGAATCTCAAAACAGTGAAAGAGAAAATATTAAAAAATAGCCAGAGATAAGGCAATTCATCTCCAGTGGAAAAGAAATTAGAGTATCAGTAGACTTATCAACAAAAACATCATAGAAAAAATTTAATAAAATTATAGCATCAAAGCTTGAAAGAAACTGGATTCTATACTCAGCAAAACCATTATTCAAATGTAAGTTTAGAATTTTTAAAAAGTGACAGATTTTACTGCCTAAAATTCTTCACCAAGAGTAAAGAAATGAGGAATAAAACAGTCATATTCCAGAAGAAATACTGAACTTAGAAAATTGGTATGTATGTGGGTAAATATACATATATAGAGTGATGAACGTAATAATAATGATAATGATTATCTTCAGGAGTTGAAAAGCAGGATGGAAATAAAATATCAGATGATAGCATTTTAAAATGCAGAAGAATATTTGGAATTAAAACATTCTGAAGTCTGGGGCGCCTGGGTGGCATAGCGGTTAAGCGTCTGCCTTCGGCTCAGGGCGTGATCCCGGCGTTATGGGATCGAGCCCCACGTCAGGCTCCTCCGCTATGAGCCTGTTTCTTCCTCTCCCACTCCCCCTGCTTGTGTTCCTTCTCTCGCTGGCTGTCTCTATCTCTGTCGAATAAATAAATAAAATCTTTAAAAAAAAAAAAAAATTCTGAAGTCTTTTTATTGTTCAGAAGGATGGTAGATGGAGTGTTTAAATTAAACTTTGTTAATTCAAGTTGACAGGTTAAAAATTTCCGTGAAGCTTCTAGAGTAAATGAAATAGAAGACAACTTAGGAAAGAAATAGTTTAAGATTATGAATAAAACAAGAGGAACACAGTTAAGTTAAATGGATGCATATTTTAGGGCTAGGCAATTCTACCCTAGAAGACTTAGATGTAAACAAGAATGAAAGAAAAAAAAAACATGAATGAATGAATGAATGAATGAAAGAGTGAACCAATACACGATTTTCATTACAACATTGTTCCAGTGAATATTAAGTGGATAAATAGGCTTTGGTTTATTCATGAGATGAAATACTACACACAATTAAAATTAACTATATCTACATATGTCAAGATGGCTAAATACCCAGAATATTGAGTATAAAAGTAAGTTGTAAAGATAATGCAGAGTATGACGCTCTTGTAAAATTTTCAAATGGAAGAGTACTCTCTCCTACACATGGTGTACAAAAAGTAAAGTACAAAGTATGCAGGAAATGTACTTTCCAGTTTCAGAATACTAGTTCCCTCTGAGAATGGAGTAAAAGAATTGGATGGAGCTTTGGGTCTATAAAACACTTCATTTCTTTAAGAAATACCAGCTTGAAGGAAATATGGTAACATCTGCTACATCTGATTCGGTTGATGCTGGACATCATGTCTTATTTTCTGTACTTTGCTGTCTACTTGAATCAATTCAGACTTAAAAATAACACTCTAAAGAAAATATTTTACATATCCAAATTACATAAATTAGGTAAATGTTTTTTAACAGGTTGCTTCTAACAGTTTGCTACTCAAACAATACTCAGGCGAAACATACATAGCTAAAGCAAAAACCATCCTTTGTAAAGTGTTTTGGCTAAAGACTAAACACTCCTTCCAGTGATGCTCCAATGGTTCCAAAACAATTTTAGAGTCCATCTTTTGTAATTTCCTAAAGCGGTTTTCTGTTTCAAGTTACCATGAAAACAATATTGTTTTGTATTCAAATCTGGTGTATTACTTCATGGGCCTTAATCATCCAATCGCTATTTCTGAGATGTGAGTTGGGGTCAGGCAACGTACAGAACACTTGGTACTCAATGCCAGGCAATGACACAGTCCCTGCCCTCGTGGGGCTTTTCATCTAGGAGCCTCCAAATAAATCTTGACTGTTCTGCACATACAATCTACCCTAGAAAGGGAACTACAAGCCATTGGGGGAAATAGTATGATTTCATGCAAGAGGAAAGAGCAAGAACAACAACAAAGGGTGTAAAACATGAAACAGCCCAAAAGTCCAAAGAATAATAGGAAAGAAATTCCAAGGTATGTGAAGATAATAAAAGTAGCATGAAATGAAAACAAAACACACCAAAACAAAAACTGCATTATGAAAGGCTTAGGATTCAGAAAGAGACTTGAAGAGAGCCGGACAAAGACATACAGAGATATTGTCCTGCAGACAGATACTAAGTGAAATAGAAACTAGCGTTCCATACAGAAGGAAACAAAATGTCAAGTGCTTTTAAAGGCCATCTCAAAGAAAAGAAGCCGCGAGAATGAGAAAGACCAAAAAGAAAGATGATCTGCCATGATAGGCTCCAAATTCCACCTCGATGAAATGGCAGATACATAACCCAGCGATTGTAAATGCCATTTACTTTGTAGCACAGCCACCCTTCTAATTCCAATTAAGTATGCTGACTTCTTTGACACATGCAGAGCTCAAAAGGACAAATTTCCAACACTCTCTTAAGAGAATTCATTAGAACTTTATCTTGCAGATCGGGCTGCAAGAAACCTTGAAAGCCTAGCACTTGATTGAGTGTCCTTCATAAGGAAGACGACCATTTTTAACTCGGTGTCTGGGAGTCTGTTCCGAAACAAGATGGAAATCGCCTCCTGAAAGCTCCAGTTAAAACAGTGTAATGAATGTTACAGCAGATTTCAAATATTGTAATTTGTCACATGTTTATCCCCTAAAGAAATCTGCAATAAAATCTCAGGGTGTGCAAGATAAATGCGCTGAGTGCAGAGAGCAGTGATTAAGAGCATGGGCTTACAACTCAAACAGGGCTGGGCTTAAATCCTGTTTTCAGCAGTTTAGCAGGGAGGCAGCCCTGAGCTCACGTTGCACTCTGAGCCTCAGTGTCCCCATCTGGTAAATATGGTAAACAATGGCTACTTGTATAGGTGAGTTTTGGGGAAATACATTGGGGAGGTAAAACATTTGGTGCTGTCCAGCTAGCTTTAGCACCCATCCGCTACTCACAGGGGTCTCACGATGGAGGTACTCATGATCACTATTACGGTTATCCTGTACAGCGAACTTTGCTGTGACAGCCCGGCTCCCTGCCGATCACTTTCACAGGGAAGGTTTCCCCGAACTTCAGCGTACATCTGGTCCCTCTGCCATGAGCTCGCATTGAAGCTTTATTTTATATTTGTATTTGGCTCAGGCTGGCTCCTCACTGTGGCTAAGTGCCCTTGCACTTAGCACCTAGAGCTGAAGCTGACAAAATTATCATCTGGTAAGAGCGTCTTTCAGGAAAACACCGAATCATAGATTACTCAGTGATAAATGAACAGTAATTACTAACGATGGTTTAAACTTATAATTGGCTCCAAAAAACCTCATGCATCTGTTTCTGCCACAGGGACATGCCCAGCAGCGGAACAAGGGCGCGCTCTCCTTAGTAGTTGAATTCAGTTGTTAGCCAAATCGTTCATTCTCCTCTGTTGGATGAACGTCTCTGATTTCATCCAGTTTGTGTTCGTCACACAGAAAGCGGTCTGATTTCCCTAATAAAAAGAGAATTGTTGAGAAAAAAAATACTGGAACATGTAGCAAATATATAGTTCTAGAAAGATGGAAAGAGAAGCGTAACTTCTCATTTATCCAGATGCCAGCCCTCTGCACACCTACAGCTGAACCTTATTTTTTATGTCACAATTGTATTCCTTAAAATAAGATGGTAAATTGCTGTTACTACAGCAACTGTGAGAAAGAACAGGACGCAAGATATACCACGCAGGCAACAATGTCCGGTTGTGACCACAGATTACACAGGGAGCAAATAGCAGCAATGAATCATCTAAGCAGAATGGGTCTATACCCACTTTGCCTCCCACCCTCCACTTTCCAGTTTCCTGAATTTAATACATTGAAGCGAAGATCTGAATGCTAAATGCTCTACTATCATAAAAAGAAATCACCCCATATTAAACAAAAGTGCAGAAAACCAGCTCTATATGGTGGAGGGTGAGAACTAGCCTCGAGTGCTTCTGAAAACCATCCTACACCTGAGGTTCACCCCAGAAGTTTCTGACCTGAGTGATTCTAGGGACAGTGAGCGTTCAGAACCATGACAAACCATTAATTAGTACCAATGGACTGATTCATGAAAAAACAGATAACTTTTCTCAGTAAGTTATGAAAAGAGATTTTCCTCTTTTAATATATTAAAGTTCTCTGCAACAAGGAAAAGAAAAGATTATATATTCACCAATCAAGAAAGACAAAGAAGACAAATTTCACTTTTTTTTTTTGGGTAAACAAATACGTGGTGGTGGACGAGAGGGCGGGAGTTGTCACATTAGAACCTCCTACAGAGGTTTTTCGAAGTGGAAATTTATGGCATTGTTCTCTCCCCAGAACTTCCTGGCAGTGCCAGCGGATGCATGACCGCGAACCTCAGCCCCCTCACTAGCTCCAGGTCCTCTTGTGCTCCTGGCAGCTGACTGGGGTCTTGTGCAGATCTTCCCGGGGATTCTGAAGTCCCGGTGTAAATGACAGAAACCATGTGGTGGTTGCCACCCTGGCGGACAGCTGGTCACCCATCCCATTCGCTCTGCGGTTCAACTCACTCTCCACCTCACGGGGAATCCACAGCGGCTGCGTCTGCACTATCCTGCTGCCCATGGAGTCTTGACAGGACACCGAGGGGGCTGAGGGCCCCTGACATTTCAGAAGTGCTGGGTCTAAGCACACGAATTCGTCTTTTACTGATATTTCCTGGGCTTCAGGGCGATACCTGTACCCCCAAATGCTGTATTGATTTCTTAAATGGATCACGAGGCAATCCAATGATTCAGCAATGAGGCCTTGCGCTCTTCACTGAGTGGAGTTGAAGAGAACTCTCATTCTGTGCTAAGTTTATCTGCTAGAGGAGATAAAGCCTGTTCTTCCCATACTCGTTGCAGACCTCCTGAAATCTCATTTCTTAAATTTTATGGGGCTCCTCTACCTCTCCTGAAGGGCGTGTGATGTCTTTCCTGGACTCAAAACAACTACCCACTGCTTGGCCGTTTGCCTTTGCAGGTGAGATGATTTTCTTCATCGTTAATAATACCACTCATGTTGTTCTAATTCCTTTTTGAGGGTTCACAGAGATGAGGTGAATGAGTGCAAGCAGATCTTTAACAAAATGCCCCACAAATGCTCCTTATGTAATCAGCTAGGGAAATACGATGCCTGTGTTAGGTTTTTAATCTATCAACATGTTATAGTTTATTTGATGAAAGACTGTTCCATGCTGGATTACCAATAAAATATGAATTATACGTAATCATCTCATCAGAGTGAAGTTCTTTATGTTTTAAAAATACGAATCCTACCTTAAGGAAAGCTTCTATTTTCAAAGAGGAGTCTTTTCTGATTACTCTTGCAACTACAGTTATTCTCAAATGCCCTAGGGAAAACAAACAGCTGTTGAATCCTACGCAGAACTATGGGTTCAAAATCAGTACTTAGACTTTTCATTTTAGCCCAGCAGGGCCACCCAAGTGACATTTCCGGGGAATAGAATCAACATCCAGTAAATTAGCAAACTTACACCACAAATGGAAATATTCAATTGAATATTTATAAGAAATAAAAAATTGAAGGTATATTGAAAAGAGAATAGCTTTCATTGTTGAAATGCCTAATGCTTCAAGTTAATAGTTTAAACTAAAAATCAGGATGTTGTTGGGAGGGGGGAGTAATTAACATTTTATGAGTAACCGTGCAATAGTATTGGTTATTATTAAAGGAAAAAGAAAAGAGAATACTTCCCAAGTGCGCTTTGTTCATTTTGATTTCCAGTGACAGAGCTTTTTGTGTTGTTGGGTAATGTTACGTACGGTTAGAGCACAGAATGAGGAGTCAGGAATCCTGAGTTTGGCCAGCGGCCTCTTGGCCTATGATTTCCTTCTGTGTAAAATGAGAAAGAGGGACTGGGCCAGATGTTTCTCACATATCATAGGCCAAGCCTCTTCTGCAATGATTCTGATTCAGTAGGTCTGGGAGAGCCACTTTGAGCCTTCTGGGATTGGACCTCACAAGGGCAGTGTTCTGCTCAGATAAAACTAAGGTGTGGGTCACAACATTCAAGAGCTAGCAGTGCTTCCAAGAAAGAAAGATCAAGTACAAGAAAGAAAAGGAGAGAGAGCAGCTGAAAACCATGAGAACTAAGATGTCCTGTTCAGGGCTGAGGTTCGGGACTGAGCCTAAGTCACGTAAAACACAGGTGTCAAAATTGTGCGTTTCTGAAAGAGAGATACATCATAATTTGAAGGGGTCTGACATGATTCAAGGATGTCTACCAGCTGTTGGGGCTCTGACTTCCCTTTTCAACCAGGGCATTTTGGCTCAAATTTAAATGTCACAGTTCACTGGCGAAAACATATTTGAGAACATACTTTAATTACATATTCTAACTCCACGTGTTAGAACCTGGTGAATCTGTATTTGCTCCCGCTTTCTGTATCTGTTCTTGCCACTGCCATCCTCCTTGTCACCCAGTTTCCAAAGCCCATGTCTGGTCACGACCTAGCTTGTCAATTCCTTTATATTTCATTTCTCACTTATCGCTGTCACTCATCTCCCGTAATCGCTTCCCGATCACGGGCATCTAAGTAACGGCAATGGGCTTTTCTCTGGGCTCCTGGCCTCCAGTCCCTTTCTTCTTCAATCCGTTCTGCATTGCTGGCCAAATGGACCTTTCTGCTCCATGGTTCTCATCCTGTTATTTGCCTTTCCCAAATCATACTTTTGATTACTTATTTCTACGTAATGATGTCAAAATTCCTTAGCCAAAGTTAAAAGGCTCCTATGATTTGAACTCAACATAGCATTGCAAATGATCTTGTTCTGTTGTCTGTTCGTGTCTTATGATTGAGCCAAACTAGAATTGTTTCCATATCACATACCTGGGCCCACGATTTTATCTGATTTGGCATACTCTTTTACATAGGCTATCTTATCTCTGGCCATGTTTTTTACTGAAAGACAAGAGAAGAGATAAAAGTACACAATCTTATTTTCCTAACACAATTATTTCAACTTTTATATAGTCCTTTCTCTTTTACTTTTACATATGCATACGTATTTTCATAAATAGAGTCAACTTTACATATAGATTTGCATTCTAGTTATAATCCTTTTCCACTTGGCCACATAATCTTCATAGCTTTCATTTTAAAAGTTGCATAATTTTCCATTCAGCAGATGTGCTGTAATTCAGTTAACCATTCTTCTATCTATAGTTAGACATTTGGTTGTTCCTAATTTTTAGCTATTATAAATAATGTTGCAATTTTTAGCTGTTATAAATAATGGTGCAATTAATAACTCCATGTATAACATTCTCCCTGGGGTTTATTACGTTTGGATAACTTTCCAGGAGTGAATTAGGCCAAAGATATAAAATTTTTATGTTTTTTTGGTGTATATTGACAAATTGTTTTCCAAAAAGGTTATACCAATTTATACTGCCACCAATAATATACAACTACATTATTTTTACTACAAATTTGCTGGCTCAATAAAAATAACTATACCTTATTACTATATTAATTTTTGTATTTTCATTACTAGGAAATATAATTTTTTCATATTTTGTTTAATTACAGCATTTTCTTCTTTCGTAAAATGCCGATTTTATTGGCTGGCTATGTTTGTAAATTTCAGAAGGTCACAGACATGCCAGTCTTATTTTCCACTCTCTACTAGAGCTCAGCTCTGGTCCTGGTGCATAGAGAGCAGTCAATATCTATTTGTGCCGTAAATAAAGACTTATTTATTTTTTGAGGTCTCATATGTTTTTACCAATTCATATAAATTTTTATAGACTATGGGTATTAACTTTTTTTCATAGATACTTTTTCTTTTAGTTTAATATTACTTTGGAAGACAAAAAATTATAATAGAAGAAATTGCTGTCTCCTTTCTGCATCTTTATATTACCTTAAAACCTAAAAGTTATACTCAATCGAGACGAGAACATACAAATTGAATTTTTTGTTTATTTTTAAATTTTTTGTTCAAGTTTCTTTTTGCAGATAAAATCTTGCTATTTTTCAAGGCCTATCCTCAATACACCTTTTCCCAAGTTCTGCCTGGGTGTTAGGCCATTTATCTATAATAATGGCCACCCATGACTTAAAACTGAAGTGTTTGGTGTAGAGTGTTAGGGAACCTCAGCTTTGCACCTGTGTGGAGGACGATTTTTACCCAGGCAGAGGGATTTAAATTAATCCAGCCAACACTTAAAGATTCCTGATTAAGTCAACATTGCTGCTATTTTAGCCATAAAGCTTTATTCCAGCTATAACAACAGAGCTTCTACTACGGTCCCATGCTGAGGCACCTGATATTTTAATATGATTATTTTGATAGAGGGACATTTTGATAGGGATATGTTGATATGGCCTTGAAAAACAAATCATGAAAATTTAAGTACAACTCAATTACCAAGAAAGAGCGTGCAGCAGGTACTCTCATCCCATCCATAAGCCCCATTCTACCTGTCACCTCGCCAATCCCTTACGCTCCCCATTCCTGGGCACCACGGAAAAATCAATATAATGATCACATCAAAAAACCCGGCTTGTCATTGTCTATCTAACTCTTTGTATCTGAATTTCTGCTTCATGTTTTCATCTTCAAAGTCTTTATCATAACCCACCTCAGTCTAGAAAGGATCTTCTGATTCTTGTCAGTGTCCCTTCCCTCAGGATTACCTGGTGCCACTGCCCGCCTTCAGCTGCAAGCAGCACGCTCCCGAGTTGCTGTCACAGGGATTGACCAATGCAGTTCTCCATCACCTTGGATATTTCGATCCATCTTCTTGGATGTTTCTGCCTGGCATGTTCAGCTTCTCTGCGTGGACCTCACCTGCTACTTCTTCCATAGCGTAAGCCCATTGTCATGTCTCATTCTTCCATAGCATAAGTCCACTGTCATGTCTCATTCTCTCTGATCCTCCTGGATTGCTTTGTTTTGGTCAAATCCATCCTGAGATATGGCTGCCTCTTCCTTGAAGCTTTTCGTAAAACTGGTCCTTTACATGATTTCACCCTTAGCCTGTCCTCCAGGGAGCCTCAAATATCATTTAGTTCCCATTCTTCTCAACCTTCACAGCACTGACCTAATTTAGGTGATATTATTTTTATTATGGCTTAGCTCATCTCTAATAGACTGCAAAGTTCCAGAAAATAGGAGGCATGTTATTTCATATTTCTATTCTCCTGAATTCCATCAACTCTCACATGCTTTCACATGAAAGAATGCTTTGAAATAAAACATTAACTTTGTCCCACCATCCTTTTACCTTTCTCTTTGTACCTCGAAACCCTTCTACTTCAGTCTACTTCAGTACTTAAGTAGCACTTGAGTACTACTGAATCTCAGTGTGTACTGCTTCTCCAACAGGGAGAGAAACACCAAAACAACAAATAAAAGCAGCCTCCTTTCTACTTCTGTAAATCAGGTGGTTCCCTCCAGGCATCTTACAGCTCACTTCAAGACGCATTTTCGCACCTAACGTACAGCGGCTACCCCACTGGACATCTCCTCTTCTCCTCACCCGTTGGGGCTTTATGGATCAGCCAGTCCTCCTTTTGTCCCTTTGCTCTCTGAACAGAGTAGATGTGGGTGGATGCAAGAAAAGAAACTTCATAAAGGTAATGCTGATGAGCTAGGTTTTGAGTACCTTTTGGTTTTTTGAATTTTTGTTTATTCGTTTGTTTTGCTTTTAGTGGTGAGATAAATTTGCATTGATCTATTTACACTGCCTCATACTGCTTCCCTAGTTAGTGAATTCGCAAAATAGCTCAGTAGAAGTAAGATTACATGGTTTGCTCATTGGCTACGATAAATCAGTTGACCTGTGGGAAAACAAAAAATAAATAATGTTCCTTCATTATCCCTAAGTTGGCAAAGCCGTCACATCTACCAAGAAAAATTCTTACCCATTAGCATCTCTTTTATGTATTTCAGAGAGGAGCCTTAATAACAAACAAGGGACAACCGTTTCATTTGATTTCTGTGCATACACCTAACAGGGATTCAGATATATAAGAATCTTATGTTTATTGGGCTCATGTAAGGTGTTCGCAAGCATTAGATATTATTATTTGTCCTTCATAAATGTTAGTGCTGCTGATTTAGTTACTATCGGTGATATTACCAAGGCTGTTTGGATCACAACAAACATCACATTTTTTTTTCATGCTGTGTGACCGGCCCACACAGCAAGGAAATGGGGACTTACGAAATGTAGGGATATTTTTCTAGAACTTCTACCCACATTGGACAAATGTTCATTAAAATCCTTTAGAAGTGACAGGATTAAACTCCCAGTGCTATCAAAATGAGATAACGCCTTTGCAGTGAAACAAAAATTCAGATAGATAAGAGAAGCAAAAACTGAACTGCAGAGTCAAAATGGAGATTTAGTTTGACCAAAATATTCACCCTGGGTCTCAAGTGATGTGTTTCAAGGGAAACGGCAATTCTGCACTGTCCTCTTACTCCTGAAACGGCTGTGTGGACTTGAACTGTTTATTGCATCTCGCTGAGGGGAAGGTTTAATGTCAATAGGAAGGCTAGCACCAACCCCAGGGAATGAGGGCCAACTGCAGAGGACAGCTTGAATAAAGAACTCCGTGCCAAATCTCTATACACATCAAATTCTTCCCTAGAAATAAAACCTTCATCCATCTGATATTTTTAAATTCTCTTGTTTGCTATGTATTATGGCCTGTTATATATTTGTTAAACAGCTCATAGTTTATTATAAAGACTTTCAAGTATCTTTATCTCATTTGCTTTCTCAAATACACTATAAAATAAGCTGATTGCATCATCAGCGTTGCTTGGAGAGAGAGGGAACTGAGACTATGAATGTTGGAGCAACAAGGACAGATCAGTGGGAAGTGGCAGAGGTGAAATGCAAATCCACAGCTCTGACTCCCTGCCTCCTCTTCTTCCAGGTTCTACTGCACTGCTTTGTGCTGGATACATGCAGAAACAGTTTGACCCAGCCGGCTCTGAAAACTGAACTCAACATGGAGATTTTGACGTATCCCCCATCTTGCAGCAATGGTGTCTTCTTTTGCTGAATGAGTTTCCTGAGGAATTAATATTTATATCCTCCCAATAAGACACTCCAGGGTGCATATTATGGACGAGCAATGATATGCCTTTGCAGTTAATGGCACTCAGTCAAAACTACCAGGGCATGTCATTATTAGGTCATAATACCCACCCTGGAGTGTCTTACAGCTTAATTGTTCCCTCTTCCATCCCAGAAACCAGCAAAAGACATATTTTACTAATGTTTCTGCTTTGTTAATGAGTTCAGAATGGATGAACACATGTGTTCTGCCTGTTCTGCCCATCAAACACGTATCCAGAAATAAATACAGGTCTCGTAATCCCCAACTCCAGCTTGCATATTTTGCTACAAAATGTTTGGCATGGCTCTGATACTTCTGAAAGTGAAGATTTAGTATGCAATGTCTGCCTAAATATTCAGACCCTGAAAACTGTGGAGACGTCCCCTTCTGCCAATGTCCTTAGCATTTATCTCCCCACCGTCATCTGTTTTTCTGCTGAAAATTTCCATCAAGTGAGTTATAGTTTAATCTGGACTAGAATTCACAAAAGACTATTCCCGATCTTTTGAATATAAAGCTAGTTGTGTCTTAACGAGTATTTAAGCTTAGGGTTTTTTCTTACCCACATTCACCAAAAAGCTCCAATTGGAATACAGTATTCATTGTGCACCTTTAGGCTCTGACTCTTCTATCATAAAGTCATACTTTGTTTACAAGTACATTTTAAATAACAAGCAAAAGGCTGAGGAGTTATGGGGAGAAGTAGCAGACCCAGATGTGTGTGATTCTGAAGTATGTCTGCCTAGCAATAGAGGACATTGACTGTTCAGATACATATGGCATCAGAACCCATTATAAGATGTTTCTTTTCAAGTTCTCTCGTGACTGTATGTAGTAGAGACCATGGGGCTGAGCCTCACCGACTGCTTAGGAAGTACTTGGTGAAAGTAGTAGAAATTTGAGCCTCCAGATCAATGAGAGAGATGTAGCTGAGGGTCTGTCTAAGGGAAATATCTCCTGTAAAATTTGTGGTGGAAAGAAATTGATTTTGGATAGAGTTGTATAGTCTTGGTTCGTACTTCCAGAATAATACATAATAACATTTAACAAGTAAAGAAATTGACTTAATAATTTTAAAACTTCCCACAAAAGCCTAGTTCCCAGATGGCTTCACCAGTGAAGTTTATCAAACATTTAAAGAAGAATTAACACCAATTCTTCACAAGCTCTCCCAAAATATACAAATGGAGGGAATGCTTCTCAACTCATTCTATGAGGCATGTATTAATTACCTTGATGCTAAAACCAGGCAAAGACATTACAAAAATAAAGAGAACTACAGATCAATATCCCTTAGGAGCATAGATGCAATATCTTCATCAAAGTATTACCAAACCAAAGCCAGCGACATATGAAAAAGATTATACAACATGACCAAGTGGAATTTATCCCAGATAAGTTGCAAAATTGGATTACCATCTAAAAACCAATTATGTAATATATTATATTAGTAAATTAAAGGACAGAAACCTCATGATCATCTTGATAGACATAGAAAAATTATGTGACAAAATTGGACACCTTTACATTATAAAGCCACCAAAGAAACTAAGAATTGAAGGGAATTTAGTCAGTCTGATAAGAGCCACCTACAAGAAACCCACAGTTAATATTATACATAACAGTGAAAGACTGAATGGTTTTCCCATAAGATCAAGGATAAGACAAGGATATCTGCCCTCACCATTTGTACTTAACATTATACTAGAAGTTCTATCCAAGGCAATTAGGCAAGAAAAAGAAATAAAAGACATCTTAATTGAAAAGAAAAGATGTAAAAGTATATTTATATTCGATCACGTACATAGGATATCCTAAGGAATACACTAAACACCTACTAGAAGTAATAAGTTCAGCAAAGTTGCAGGATGCAAGGTCATTATACAAAAAATTATTTGTGCTTCATACATTGGCAGTAAACTACCCAAAAATGGAATTAAGAAAACAATTTCATTTACAATAGAACCAAAAGGGAAAAAAATACTTAAGAATAAATTTAACAATAAAAAAGTGCAATACTTATAGTTTTGAAAACTATAATTGAAGATCTAAATAAAAGACATCTCATATTTATAGACTTGAAGACAATATCAAATTAATCTACAGTTTTAACACAATTTATATCAAAATACCAGCTGGCTCTTTTTTTTTTTCTTTTGCAGAAATTGACAAGCTAATCCTGAAATGCATATGGAAATGCAAGGGAGCCAGAATATCCAAGACAATCTTGAAAAGAAGAACAAAGTTGGAGGACTCCTATTTTCCAATCCCAAAACGTACTAGAAAGTTGTAGTAATCAAGACACTGGAGCACTGACATAAGGTTAGAGTTACAAATCAATGAAATATGATTGGGAGTCCAGAAATAAACATTTACATTTATGGTCAACTGATTCTCAACAGGTGTGCCGAGATAATTCAATAGGGGAAAAATAATCCTTCTAACAAATTACACTGGGTCAAGTGGATATCCACATGCAAGACAATGAAGTTGGACCTCTATTGCACACCATAAACAAAAATTACCTCTAAATTAGTTAGAAACCTAAATCTAAAAGCTAAAACTGTAAAACACTTGGAAGAAAGCAAACAAATCAATCTTTGCGATCTTGGGTTAGACACTAACTTCTCAGCTATAATGCCAGAACACAAGAAACCAAAGAAAAAAAAAGCAGATAAATTGGACTTCAACAAAATTTAAAACTTACGTAATTCAAAGGACACTATTAAAAAAATGAAAGGACAACACAGAGAGTGGGAGGAAATGCTTGAAATTCAGCTGACAAGAGACTTGTATCCAGAATATATGAAGAATTCTTACAACTCAGAAATAAAAAAATTAAAATATGGACAAAGCACCTGATATTTTTTCAAAGAAAAAGTACAAATAATAAGTACATGAAAATACGATCAACGTCATTAGTCATTAGGGAAATAGAAATCAAAACCACAAGAGATGCCACTTCACACCTTCTTGGATGGCTAAAATCAAAAAGACAGACAATAACAAGAGTCCGCTAAGATGTGGAGAAATTGGAACCATACTTTGTTGGTGGGAATATAACATGATGCAGTCACTTTGGGAAATAGTTTGCCAGTTTCTCAAGATGGTTAAACATAGAGTCACCATTTAACCCAGCAATGCAACTCCTAGGCATATACCTCAGAAAAAAGATATACCCACATAAAAACTTGTATATGAATATTCAAAACATCATTCGTAATGAGAGGCCAGAAGTAGAAAAAAACTTAAATGTCCATCAGCTGATGAATGAGTCTAAACAATAAGTGAATATCCACACAGTGGAGTATTATTCAACAACAAGAAGAAATGAAGTCCTAAGACCGACTACGACATGGATGAACCTTCACGACATATGTTAAACGAAAGAAGCGGTCACAAAAGGTCACACCATACACGATCCCATTTATATGAAATGTCCAGAATTGGTAGACCTGCTGAGACAGGAAACAGATGTGAGATTGTCTGGGGCTGGAGATTGCAGGGCATGGAAGGGCCTTACTAGTGGATACAGAGCTTTTTTGGGGGGGAGGGGGTGACAAAATATTCTAATATTAGATTTTGGTGATGGTGCATGAGGGGTGTATACCTGTGAATATGCTAATAATCACTGAGTTGTGTCCTTTATTTAAATGGATGAATATTGTGGCGTATGAGTTTTATCTCAGTGAAGTTGTTTTTAAAAAAAGTAAAACTAAAGATTGCATTGAAAGGAAATCACAGACTATCAGTCATGTAGAGGCCTAGAGATAATCAAGTCAAGTGAGAAGAGGAAGTAAGAACTGATATATAAAAAAGAGTGGGAATAAATGCTTCAACAGACTCCAATCTGAAATATCTTTGTGGTTTGGCAAAAAGGCATATAATTCTTTGGTAAACTTGGAAGAAATGGGAGATGATTCAAAGCCCAAGGGAAACAAATAGCTGTAGATAAAAGATAATGATCAAAATATGTAGAAAACTAAAATTTGTCATTACTTTAAGTAATTACCAAATATGGGGAAAGATAGTCCATTGAACCTCGTTGCTTGGAATATTTTTATTCACATGGCTAAGACTAATAGCCTAGGATTTTAGCAGTTTCCTGTAAGTGACCTAGAATACAATAAATTATATTTGTATTTTATCAAAGCTTTGTAAATTATATTAGTTTCCAGTTTATAGAATTAATCCATAGATGAGGCACAGAATAACTTACATGTAAAGGTTAAATGTGAATGTATAAAATTTGACACCATGGGCATTACTTTCCTCTTTGTCTTACATAGTAGAGACTGACAAGGTTCAGGGCAAGTGTCCCCCAAATATACCACGTTGGCATGAGGATTATTTTGAGCTAAAGGCAATCAAAACCCAGCAGGTTCAGGAAAAGCTCTTTACCTCCCCCTCAACTACTTAGGTTTACAATGGAAAAGGGGGCCTGCGTGAGAAAGGGAGCTATGCCCAGAGATACCTTTTTACCTAAAAAACTTACCAGCGGGGAACCTGGGTGGCTCAGTTGGTTAGGCACCTGCCTTCAGCTCAGGTCATGAGCCTGGAGTCCTGGGATCAAGCCCCACATGGAGCCCCACATTGGGCTCCCTGCTCAGCAGGGAGTGTGCTTCTTCCTCTGCCCCTCACCCCACTCAGGCTCTCTCTCTCTCTTTCTCAAATAAATAAATAAACTCTTAAAAAACAAACAATCAAACATTTACCAGCATAACAGGGCACCTTTGGTTTTTCAAACACCTCCCTGTCTTTCTGTGAATGGCCTTCCTTCCCTTTGTATTCCCAGATCCTCTACCCCTTTCCTTAGCTCAGAATGTTGGATAAGCCTCAGTGACGTGGCTGTTTTTCAGCTCTCCTATTTTTATGGGGCTCCTGTTGTATGTAGTTAAATTTGTTTTTCTCCTATTAATCTGTTTCGTGTCATCGTAGTAGCTTGCCTAGACAAACAACCTAGAAAGGAAGAAGGGAGAAGTTTTCCCGTCCCTACAAGATCAAGAGACTCTGTATTAAGTTTACAGATGAGGAATCAGGAGAATAATTATATTATATTAAAATTTACAAGTAAACAAAAGACGAACTGCAACTGATTTTTTTTTTTTTTAAATTTACAAATGTAAGAAGGGAGTTTGAAAGAGGGGGGATTTACTTGTTCCCTAAAGTATAAAACAAGAAATATAGGTTAGAACATATCATTTAAGATTATAAGGTCTAAAAGAATACACACCAACTTTTGCCTCTGGAAAGTTGGGATGATCGGTGAGTAATTACACTTTCCTCTAATGAGTTGATGTAAAATTAGAGAATCTCAGGATCATGAGCATGTGTTACTTTTAGGAAAGTAAAAGTATCAGCAACAATATGAAATTGAAATCTTCAAAAAAGAAAAAAAAACCTAGGAAATCATAAGGAATTATTTAAAAACAAACAAGCAAATCAGACCTCATTAGAAAGCTTTCTTCAGTTAGCTGGTCTTCCACACTTTGCTTTTATAATTGACTTCTAAGGATTTCAATCTCTCAGTAGGAATGCACAGAAAAAGGTATCATCTGGGGTGGCTGAAGGTCTCAATAGAGCATTTTCTTAGGACAGAGCCACTTAGCCACGAGGTTCCAAGGCCCAGGCTTTGGGCAATGCGGGCTGCACAAGGCAATAAGCAGTATGAAGAGGCTGGGCTCACAGGGCCCCAGGCGCTCTCCTTACTCAGCCCGCAAGGAGAATTCCCCTTTCATTGAGATTCTCCTCTCATCAAAGGTTCTCAGTCCAGCAGTCAATCGCACTGAACCCTTTTATCAGCCCCACTTGGTAATTATAAAATATTTGCAATTATACAATATGCTAATTCTTAGACATCTACAAACAGCTTAATCAATTGAGTGCGTTTTATTATTTCTAGTCTAAACATTATGGACTCACATGAAGTCTCTGAGATCAGTAAATTATTCTAGATTGTTAAACTGCTGCCAAACCAATCAGAAGTTGTATTTGAATTTATTAGGCTTGCTACATTATTTAGCCAGCAAGATTGAGAAAAACAACAGAAACAAAGAGGCATCCTGGAGTCACACTGTGAAGCTTGATCGGTTCCCAAGAATTGCAGAGCGGGGGAGCCATCTAAATTCAGGAGGAACCAGATTCACCGGAAACCTTCACTGTCAAGCTGAAATTAATGTGAAGCCAGGTTCTGGAGGCACCTGGACTTCTCAGAAACATTATTTCCCCTGTCATAGCATGTTTGGTTGTGTGTGTGTGTGTGTCTGTGTGTGTGTGTGTGTGTGTGCGTGTGTTGTAAGTGGCTAGACATCTATGTTATACAGGTACTAATTCGCATAGACAGTAGATAGGTCTCCGGCTACTTTATTGCAAGAAAGGTTCTTTTTTTTCCATGCCCATCAGGACCCTCAGGGATAAACCACATTTGAACATCCCGAAATAGAGCAAGAGAGGAAGAGATCTGCCAGTATTTATATTTAAATGTGTTCAACAACAACCATACATTCTAAACATAAGGCACGGCTTTTACCCGTTTCCAAATTAATGTTCCTCATATTCAAATCTCTACAGTCTTTTACACTCCTGGGTATTACCACCCCAACCCACCCCACCCATGACTTGATTTTTTTTTTTTAAAGACTTTATTTATTTGACAGAAAGAGAGCCAGCGAGAGAGGGAACACAAGCAGGGGGAGTGGGAGAGGAAGAAGCAGGCTCCTAGTGGAGGAGCCCGATGTGGGGCTCAATCCCAGAACGCCGGGATCACGCCCTGAGCCGAAGGCAGACGCTTAACGACTGCGCCACCCAGGTGCCCCCATGACTTGATTTTTTAACAACCGAGTAATCCTTTGAGAAAACATACTCCCTCGAAACCTCATCAAACAATGCTTGTTTTGGGTGCTTATGAAGATCACCTGATTAAATGGGCTTAAAACATTAAAAAAGATAAACATAATACAGATTTAGCAATTATTCTTGGAGGTATAATTTCCTAGCTTCTAGGGCTGGATGCTGTTTTAATAAGTCAATTAAACTGTATTTTAAAAAGCAAGCTACTCAGTGGTTATGTTGTGTGGATCGTGAAAATGTTCTTAGAGCACAAAGTGGAAAATTTTTCCTCATGTTCCAGTGAAGGTATTTGCAACCGAAGATAAAACTTCTGTCAACACACACCCGGACGAAGGAAATGTTCTATTTTAAAAATTGTGCTTAGACATGGAGATGATATGCTCTCCAGCCACGCCTCTCAAACTTTACCGGGTGTGTTTATCTGGGGATCTTGTTCAAAATGGAGACCCTGATTCAGGGCCTGGGATGCTTCAGGCCAACACAGGACCCCACTTTGAACAGCCAGACCCCAGAAGACTTTGTTAGGTCATCCAAACATCAACACTACTGAAGGCGAAGACAATGATCACTGATGTCGACCATGCAGATGAAAAACTAGGGAGATTGTTTTAATGTAACATGGAAGTGAAAGAAGCAGTACACACACACACACACACACACACACACACACACTCACCCCCTTAATGTAAATTTTCAATGCGTTAGTGTAATTAGCCATAAATCAAACAATTTAAGAAGACATTTAATAAGTTAATAAAAAAAGAAGACATTTGATTCTTCAATCCATATTTCTAAATGTTTATATATATTGAAGTTGTCTGGATTATTTTTGTGTGGGATACAGGCAGACTGCTTTCTATTCATGGTCATGTGGTTGGCATTGCTCCCAAAAATTTCCTGCTCTGCTTAACAGATCTGAGAGACATAGCCAAATTAGAATTTTTTTGAAAATTGGTTATTTGAACTGGAATAAAATGGGAATGTTTAGATTTCTTCTGGTCAATGGTTAACTAGGATATTATGCTGAATTGATTCATTCCTGCTACAGAATGAAAGTGGTATAAATGTAAACAAAAAATAAATGCCTAGATAATATGTACTCGGCCAGATTTTAAAGACAGTTGCACATAGTTGAAGAGAAAGAAGCAACTCCTACTGATAAGTTGTATAAACCTTAGAACCAGAACTCAAATAGGAGATGGGTATGTGCCTCAGAAGAGAAGGCTATCACAACAAAGGCGTTTTTTAAAGGACACAAATAAATAAGAAAATAACAGACCAGTTAAAGCTAAATGAAAGTAAAGTCTTCCAAGTACGTTTTCAGTTAAGTTCAAAGCATTTTTAGAAAAATATTTCAACTCTGTGCTTCCACAAGCACAGACACAGAGTTAGGCTGCCCTCAGAAGTTTCTGTCCACACTGGGTCTCTATTTTTGTGGGAGAGAGGTTTTCCAAGAGTAAATTCTTGCCATCTATTCTAAAAATGTTCACATGGCAGAATAGAATACGGGATTGCTATAGTAACTGTCCTAGAATGTAACTGTGCATTTACATGCAAAAAGTAAGAAAGATGTGTAAACGGTATTAGCTAAAATTACTTTTGCTTCAATTGCAAACCAGGTTAATAGGACCAGTCATAGAAATGAAATAATTAATGTATTTATAATATTGTATTTTGTTTCAGCAATGAAATCATTCCTCTGTTTCAGAAAGGATCCAAAGCCCTATAACTCTGGTTTTGTATTTTTAACACTGAAATATATTTCTATAAAAATTTAAGTGTCTAGAATGCTTAAATTAGAGTAGAAGAAGAGTTGCCTAAAAACAAATATAATTGTACTGCTTGAAAAAAAAAGCAGAATGATAACAAACCAATTAGATGGGGAAGGGAGTGAGGAAATGAACATTAGCAAAAATTGTCTTTAAAAATAGTGACATCACAGTTGGTATTGTAAAGTGTCTTTAGTTTATTATCACTCCATTGTTGTTCTTAATACAACTCCATTCTAGAGATATAATCAGTTGACCTTATACAACTGGATAATGTAACCCACAAATAAATGGTTAGCAGCAAACCAGTAGGCAGATTTTCTGTGGGTCCTGCCATATTGTGGGATATTATTTGTGATTAATTGCTTATAGAATCATATTTAAGTATATGGTTTTCATTCTATAGTATAGGATGGGATCTCGATCTTTTTATTGTCATAAAATCCTAAATTTAAATGCCTATTAATGCACGTACACTTAATTGACTCCAAGAGATAATTACTATGAATATGTTAGTGCCCAAAAGGGTATAAACAGATCATTATAGAAGAGAAAATACAGAGAACTAATAAATCTGAAAACTATCATCCTCACTGTTAATGAAGAGTAATATTAAAAACAAAAATGAAATAGGCTTGAAGTGGGGCACTCTTAGGCACCGTGGGTAGGAGTACAAGTTGGTTTAAGCTTTGTGGAACCATTTGGCAGTATGTGTGAAGAATCTTAATGATGGATGCACCCTTTGGCACAATAATGGTGTTTCCAGGAATTTATTTTAATAAAATAATTGAAAATGTAAATAAAATTTACGGATAAATATATTTACACAGGATTGGAGCTAACTCAAATGTCCAACAGGTATGGTCCATCTATAAGGTAGGCTACTTTATATTGATTATACTTTTGAAAAATTTTAAGGACATAAGAGAGTGACAAAAAGAAAACTGCTTTTAAGCTAAATACTGCATTTATGAATATATGTGTATTAATAATCTTGTAGAAAGGAAGGTATTATACATAGAAAAAAAGGCTGAATGAAAAATTATCGATTTTTTGTTCTTCTTCATTCTATTTTGTGATTTGCCCATTCCTTCTCCAACACCACTTAAAAGATGTAGTATTTTTACTGTCAGAAGAAAACCCAACAACAAAATGTAAGTGTACATCATAGCTTCCAGAGAAGCCAAAGGAATTGAAATAGACCCATTATAGGATGGGTCCTAACTTCTACCGGGTTGGGTGTGTCCCACAGTGAACTACTGTATCAACACTTTTCAATAAGGCTTTCTTTTTACTGGACCTTCTTTTTTGGTAACTTTTCAAACCTAGTTCTCAAAAAAAAATTCCTTCAGCTGTTAAGTAACAGATACTGACTTCATGGATGACGCATTTATATCTCTTTACCAGCAATATTAAAATCACCAGCCTATCATGGGGGAGGGCCCTGTGAGAAGACACCTGGTTTGAATATTTCTCCTTCAGGTTTTGCATCCTGATTTTACAGAGCTCCTGTAATGCTCCCCGTGACTCACCGTTACCTTCAGGTCTGGCTCTGTTGCTGAGTGCTTCCAAAAGTCCTGCAGCTAAGAAGAGACCCTAGAGAAACATTCCAGTCATGTAGGCACCCTAACTTAAAGCCATTTCTGAGGACTTGGCTTCAAATCAAACTTTCTGGTTTGGCTTATAACAAGGTGCTTGCATCGTAATGCCATTGCTTTCATAAAAGATGGCGAAAGTACTATTAGTGACACTAATTAAGATGTGTGAATATCATTTAGATACTCCTTGTTGCTTTCCAAGTACAAGCTATGTTACCTAACACATTAATTGGTAATGATACAAGCGCATATCTTTCAACTACAAGGTCAGTTTTTAAAGCAGGGCTTTTATTATTAATGCGTTTTAAGTTCCTACACAGCCCACGTAGAGATTCCATTAACAAACCTAACTGTGCTGCTCTTTAACCCCATCACAGCCATACCCCCTCTCACCCCCCTGAGAATTATGGTATTGTGGGTTAGAGCATTTCAAATCTTTATCCAGCTTTAAATATAATGCCTAAAGCATTGTATATACACCCAGGACCTATTCGTTTATTGTTAGCATTTTAAAGTAAGTCCATTCCCTGGCTTTTTGACCAGGCATATAAAGTCAGAATGCTATTTCTTTGAAGCCCACTACTCACTTATCTAGCATGACTGCCTAGAGTGTGTTTTGTGTCTCTTAAGTAATACCTAGCATGGGAAGCAATGAAATATTAAAGTATAGTCCTTACTAATATAATGCCCTGCTTCTTTCCATAGAACTCTAAACGACATAGACCAGTAGAGTTAGAAGAAAGCTCCACTAATCCAGGTTACAGGAGAGAAAGTGCAGGGTCAGAAAGTGGGCCTCAGGGAGAGCACACAAATGCCCCATGCCCACTGTGAGATGACTCGTTGCCGCACTGTGTCTCTCTCAGATTCAGCAAAGATTAAGGAGAGCCTATTACATGCCAGATTCCTCATATGCCTGCTTCCTAATTTAATCTTAGTAAACATCTGTGATTGTCATGCAGGCAATAGGAGACTCCCTTTATGCAGAACTTGGTAGCAATCAAGTGTTCTTGCATTCATGACTTTATATAATTCTCACAACGGTTATGTGACGTTCCCCTATTCTATAATTGCCTATCTAAGAAGTCCCTCTTGAAACACTACCTCCTTAGGTATACAACTCTTGAGTCTTTTATCCCCTCCCACATCTCTGGAGTAATTCCTTTGTTGTTATCTGGCAGAAGAGAAATCTGAGGCCACCTGATATATTCCTTTAGTAATGACCTTCCTTCTCTTCCATGTGAGATGCTTTTAGGACATTTTGGTTATCTTCACATTTAAATATGTCATCATATGTCTAGAAGGCAAATCTATTTTTATTTTATTTATTTATTTATTTATTTATTTATTTATTTATTTATTTATTATGTAGGCTTTGTGCCCAGGGTGGAGCCCAGTGTGGAGCCCAGTGTGGAGCCAGAACTCACGACCCTGAGATTGAGACCTGAGCTGAGATCAAGAGTCCAATGCTTAACTGACTGAGTCACCCAGTGCTCCAAGGCAAATCTATTTTTATCCATTCCTGCTTGGGTTCATTGGATCTGAAGACATAGCCCTTCAATCCAAGAAAGTTATCATTGCTAAAAGTTTATTATTGCTTTGGCTAAGTTTTGTCTTGTCTTTTCTTCAAGTACATTAGTTCTACCTAGCATAGCTCTTTTTTCTTTATATTCCATATCTATCATCTTTTCTCATGATTTTGTTTCTTTTTTTTTTTTTTTCTGCATTCTGGGAAAGCTTCGCAAAATTATGGTCCTTATTAGGTTTCCCATTTTCCACAGCATCAGCTGTTACCTCCTGCTCCCGACACTGAGTCCAACTTTACGCTTGCTACTCTCTCTTTACTCATCTAGCTCTTGCTTTCAACACAGTCTCTTATTATCCTGTGTTTTCCTCATTCATGGAGCTCATAATTTCTCTCTAATATCAAAGATACAAAGGAATTTACTACATTTAAAAACTCCATGGGAAGTCATTTCCAGAGGTATTCTTTGGGATGATGTACCAATTACTCCAATGTATTTTTCTCTTTCTTTTTTCTAAAATGAGGGAATGTGTCTGCAGTCCTTGTGTGTGTTGCTGGACAGAGCATCTAATTTATTCTTGCTCTTCCTCCTTGTTGTCCAGGAAAATTTAGTAGGAGGATAACAGTATAATTCCAAGGAGGCTGATAGAATCTTCCTTGTCCCAGATCTAAACCTAGAGGACAGAGTGATAAGGTCCGGGCTTAGCCCTATTTTTAGTGGCTAGGTCCGTGTCGTATTCGAACAGTGTAGATGGGGGTCAAGTGCATATAGAGTTTGGGAGGGGATGCGTTGTTTGAATAAAGCATATTTCATATGGTCGTTGCTTTTTATGCTCAAAACTAAATTCTATAAATCTTGACAAAATCATGGTTAGGGGGAGATACCCAGAAATTGAGTCAAAATACATTTAAAGTGGCAGAGACTAAATCATGTTGAAACACTGGGATTGCAGTTGTTGAGCTAGAGAACATGGAAACCTTGAGTGACTTTATGGGTCTCCCTCCATCTGCTCTGCTTTCCTAATTGCAGCTAAGCTGCCATGGATCCAGAAAACACAGCCCTTCTTCTTCCCCTCTTATTTTTTCTCTTGAAGTCTAAGAAATGACTTAAAATAATATTCCTAATGGAGGGTGGGTACAGATAGTATTCAGCTCACCTCAAACAGTGGCCCCTGTGCCATTCTGAGGTTGATACTTCCGACTGAGAATGCAGAGCCAAGAAGTAGGCAGTGGGGAGAAATGAAGCTCCCCTCGCTCTTCTTGTGGGGGCAGATTTGTTCCTCCATGCAGCAAAAGCTGGGAGAGCTTCTGAATATATTTCTCTGTTCCTCTCCATAGGTTTTGTGGTTGGTGGAATTTTCTCCAAACTTCTGGCAGTTAATGGAATGTCAGTCTTGGTGTTCCATTTTCTTGGAGAATTTTCATTCTTTCTGAGTCTTCAGAAGTATTTTGGAAAGAGTGAGAAGAAGCTGCCTCAGGAACTGTGAGCCACATGCCGTGTTGGTTCTAATTTTAGTCCCGAATCACTTAATTCAGTTGTGCAGATAAATGAATTGTCACAAACTATTTACAGAACCAAATTGAGAACAATCCGCTCTTATCCTTACCTTACTATTCTGAATCAAATCTGCTCGGGAACAAATCTGGTATTAGTTGTTTCTTCTTCAGCATAAAATCATGTCAATATGTTAACTCTCCACATATATTAATCTAAAGCTTACTTCTAATTAAGCAATAGCTACAAATTAAAGGAATTCAAAGCCTCACTGCACAGGCAGGGGTTTCTTCTAAGCTGGCGACCCTGTGGGAATCATGACCCAGACTACGTAATAGGCAGCCTAGCTTTCCCGTAAGAAACTGGCTCTGCCATGTTAATGAATTTGATCATTTTATCCACACGTCTGCATTTTAAATTCTCCTTCATTCTGAAAACACATAACAAAATAAATATATAACAAACCCATAAGCCATGTTGGAAAAACCAGATCTCGACAATTATCCCAGGGTCAATTCGATGAGTTTATGCCAATGGTGTCAGCCATAAGCAAGTTAGTAGTCACCCCTGCCGAGGACGCCAGCAGCAGCTGGAGGATTCTAGAGATGGTAGCTCAGGAGGCACTGCTTTTCAAGTTGTTGGACACAATACCATTGGGCGGAAGGGGGGACTTTAAATGACAGTGATAATCTTCACGTCTTCACAGATGAAATCCAAACAGTTAAATATCAACTGCCTGCTGGAGGACTGTATAGAAGAGACACGACTGCACAACATTACATGGTCAAGTGGCTGGGGGATGAATGGCTGCAGTTGCACTACATGTTGATATGTTCTGTGATTGGCACCCAGGTGGGATAAGAGACATGTCTGGCGTCTTGGATAAAGAAGGTGACAGACTCATTCTATTCTTCCTGGCTCAAATCTCAGCAGGAATGCTGGGCTCTCCCCCAGGTGTTATTCAGAGCAGTAAGGAATCCTGGTGGGTCACCAGTAAGTAAGACCCTAGAAACTGGCATGGTGAGGAATGGGTGAACGTCCAGTCATATTTGGAAGCCATTTATAGAGGATGGAACTGAGCCGATGCATGTTGTGAAGGGGGCTGAATGAAATAGCCTGTATGATTCCTTTAAGCTCTAAAATTCTAAGACTTTAGAATTATCGTATTGATTCAATAGTTTTTCTTCACTCTGTTCTCTACCAAGTAGGTTTTTCTGAAGAGATAACATAACAGTAAAAATGTCCAGACAGTATTTCTCAAACTACAGTCATTCCCGCAAAGTTGTCAAACTAGAGTAGGATAAGAAAAACATAACAAATGTTTCAGAATTTCCTGGTTACAAAATTGCTAACTGTGGAAGACTATATTTATTTGTTTGTCTGTTTTCCAGGAAGGAAGCTTTTATGTGTTCAGGCCATTTCATAAATAGAAAGAACCATATATCCCTCAACTTCTCTCCTCCTTTTTTCTTGTCACAGAAATGAAGAACGAGCCCCAAATCAGAGAGTATTTTGTGGGTGATGCACATTTTCAACATCCCCACAACCCAAAAAGCTGTTGCTATCAATATTTTAAATGCAAAAAAGGCTGAGAACTGCCAAAAAGAAACCCCTGCTCCATGGCATCTTTCTCTTTATGTGAAAAAATATTTTGTGTATCTATTATATTAGAATTTCTTCTGATAATATAGTACCTGGAATTCAGGTTGTGTTCAATTATTTTTTTTTCACAGAGGCAACAATCTTGTAAGATTTCTATATCTACAATGATCTCAAAGTATCATCTATGCTGTCTTTATCTTTAACCTTACACATTTTTGACTGATGAGAAGCTCTTGTTACAGATCTTCAATCATGCCCCACCAAGCTCAAATATTGGGACATTTCTTATTAAAGAATAAAGCCAGATCATTCATGCTTCCATTTGAAACCAATTCTACTTTTTAAGTCCCCCTAAGATGGGGGCCTACAGATGGTGAAGCCCCATGCAAACAAATGTTCACATACTCACTTGACTGGAGAAGAACACTCCGCCCGGGGAAGGCACGGGACAGTTGCAGTTCCCCGCCATAGGTGCTCAGGTCTGAAGTTATCTTTAAGTTTACCTAAGATTATTATACTTTACCCATGTGGTAAGCAGAATAATGCCCCCCAAAAGATGTCCACGGCCTAATCCCCAGAACCTATGACTTCGTAACCTTACACGGCCAAAGAGACTTTGCAGATTGTGATCAAGGGTAGGGCCTTGTGATAAAGAAATGTTTCTGTGCTGTTCAGATAGCCCCATCTAATCACATCCATCCTTAAATACAGAGAACTTTTCTGGCTGTGGTTAGAGAAAGAGATGTGCTAACAGAAACGAGGTTAGAAAAATGCTATGTTGCTAGCTTTGAAGACAGAGGAAGGCGAACACAAAGCAAGGAATGTGAACTTCTAGAAGCTGGAGAGGCCACCAGAAGGTATATGGCCCTGTTGCCATCTTGATTTTAAACCAATGAGACCCGTGGCAGACTTCTGACCTATTTAACTGTAAGATAACAAATTAGCGTAGATTTAAGCCACTAAGTTTTTGGTACTTTGTTATGACTGCAGTAGAACCCATCTATTACAAACAGTAGAACCCATATATTAAACTATACAGCCTAAGGAATTTCCCCTGATAGTGTCAGCCTGGAGCTTGAACTCCTACCTTTTAACTCCCATTCCGGTTATGTTTTCCACTGTGCGATTCTGCTCCTATTTTTTCAATATTTAGAATAGAATAATCAACTTTTACTTTTCCTTGTTTAATTATCCTAGCTGAAATTGATTTTCAAGGCATAATTATATGCATAATTTCCTTCTACTGACAAAAAAAGGGACTGTATGGTTTGCGGAATAAAGTATCACTCTAAGTTAGCCATGGCTTTCTTTACTCTGAAAAATAGAGCTTAGTACTGGTTACTCATCACTTTGCCTTACTCTCTGCTGTTTCACCTGTTCTTTTCAAACTACTGGTTTGTAGACCTCTCCCCTTCACTGTGCCACAAATTCTTAGAGGAAGCATCAACACTATTTTATCTTTCTACTCCCAGGGTCTAGAATAATTTCTGACGTACCTAACTACTTAATAAATGTTTGTTAAATAAATCATCAGGTGTAACATTTATTTATTTAGACAACACTTATTTAGTGATCCCCCCACACTTATATAATGGGCATACGTAATGTAAAAATAACTTTAAAATACTCACTATTTATCAAGAAAACATAGTCCAGTGGGTGAGAAAGATGTTTTATCAGACAATCAAAGTGACACATGTTTAATCTGTTGTGGAGATCAGAAAATTGCTGTGAAACACAGAGGTGGGAATGAAGGGTTTCTTTATGATCCAGGATAACCCTGGAATAAGCAGCTAACTTTTTTTTTTTTAAAGGTTTTATTTGTTTGAGAGAGAGAGTGAGCTTGGGAGTGGGCAGGGCAGAGGGAGAAGCAGACTCTCCGCTGATCCTGGCACCCAAGGCGAGGCTAGATCTCAGGTCCCTGAGATCCTGACCTGAGCCAAAGGCAGACCTTTAACCAACTGAGCCGCCCAGCCATCCCAGCAGTTAACTCTTAAATGCCATCCCACTAGCACTGCCCAAGAAGTCTTTGTTCCGAGAATCACTTATTTGCTGTTGGTTTGGTCGGAGTCCTAATTAGCATCAATCATGGGAAACTGTTCAAGTTGTCTCCTACGAGCTCCATCAAGTCAAGCAAGGGAACCATCAAAGGAGCCATAGAAATGCTGCACGTTAGTATCCAGATACTCTTCTGGTTCCTTCCAACAGCTGCTGGCAAACTTAAGTGGATCAAAATGTAACTCACCATTTTCAGCTGGGGATTTACCTTTGCTCTGCATTTTTACCATCTTGCAATGAACTTACTTTCAAAGACCATGGTCTCAACCAGAGGGGATGGGGCAGGGATGTGTGTGTGTGTGTGTGTGTGTGTGTGTGTGTGTTTAGATTTTGACCCCCATGGGACATTTGGCGATGTCTAGAGACATTTTTGACTGTCGCAACTCGGAAGCTCTACTGGCATCTAGTGGCATTTAGTGGGTCGAGGCTGAGATGCTGCCACACATCGTGGAGTCCACAGGACAGCCCCCCAAAACAAAGAATTATCCACCCAAAATGTCAGTAGTGCCGATACTAAGAAGCCCTTTCCTAAGGCTTACACACTACTAGAGAAACAGAATAATATTAGCATTTTTGTTCATACACATATTTATTTAATTATATTTATTTACAAAACTGATGTTGCAATTTAAAGGAAATTGCCTTTCAGGTCAGTCTATGGGGTTTTCAATGAACGGCCAAGGACGTGGAATGGCTTGTGTTCTCTGTTATTCTAGTATTACCGATGTGGGAGACCTTATTACCAGGGGCCTAACTTTGAAGGTGTTAAGACCAAGTACAGGACAATTTATTGAACGTGCTTTACAAAGTGGTTATAGATGCCCTGGAGGCAGAAGGCTTATTGACATTAAACCTTAACTCCTCTTCACAATATTCGACTTGTGACATTTGCCAACTTCTAGGAGCTTCTGGAAAAATATTCTGCTAAAGCAAAATTTGTATTACTAGCTCTGCATTGAGGGCTGAGCTAATGAGAGGGGAGGGTGAGGTACTAAGGGTCTCTCTTTTTTTAATGACACACACTTAGTAACAAGGGAGCTTCATTCCAGAATAAAATGTCAAACCCAAAGTGAAATACTATCTATAATAAATGAGGCTCCTCGTGATGACTGTGTAGCACATTTTCCCAGGTAATAAAGTCATTGTGTTCTGCATGGCTTTATTCTTTTAGGCAGAGGGAAAGGGAGGGGGAGGTTGTTGGTATTTTGTGCTTCCTTTTTTTTTTTTTTTTTGATGGGTTTCTTTCCATTCTTCTTGTGCCAATTGTAATGTTTTATGATTATTCATGACTTAGACAATGGTGCTTTAGGCAGTCAATAGCAATTATGCTTGTTGAGAAGAACATATAATTCAAATTAGACCAATATAGATTTTTCCCCTTTACTTTAATGTTTAGTTACCCAGTCAGTTTTAAACTGAGTATACAACATTTAATAAATGATTTCCACTAAAACCTAACTGACATTTAAAAGTAGCCCGGTTTTTTTGTTCTTATTGTTAATACAGAAGAGTGAGACAAATATTATTTCATTTAAAAGGTATATCATATCGGTTAAAATTAAATGCATAATATATTATTCATTATGTAATGTGTTTATGCATATGGCCTGAAAATGATCACTCTGTACACTAACCAGAGAGTATGCAAAAATCAGCAAGTGGTAAGTATCTGGTTTGTCTTAATGAACAATAAATTCACACACGGCTTAGATTTGTCTCTCAAATTTAACAATATTCAGAATGCAATTTTGAATATATATTATATATTATTCAGAAATTAAAAACTGGAATAAGTAACACCACAAAAGTCAAATGAAAGACTACGGTAGGTGTTATAGACTGAATCATATCCCCCCTCCCCCATTCATATGTTGAGGCCCTAACCCTCAATGTGACTGTATTTGGAGATAAAGTTAAATGAGGTCCTAAGAGGCCCAATTCCCACATGACTGGTGACCTTATAAGAAAATGAAGGTACACACCAGAGACCTCTCTCTCCACGTACTCACAGAGGAAAGACACAGTGAGAAGACAGCTGTCTGTAAGCCAGGAAGAGAGGTTTCACCAGAAACCAACCCTTGCTCTTGGACTTCAGCTTTCAAAACTGTGAGAAACTGTCCTTTTAAGCCACCCAGTCCGTGTGGTACTAGTATGGCAGCTTGAATAGACTAGTAGAGTAGGGTTTTTAAATATCTGAAGATGTCTTATCAGCTGGTCATCATTGCGATCCACCAAGTTGATCTTTTCACTGGGTTTCAGACTTTCTTAACTCTGGATGAGTGACCAGAGCTTTCAGAGAGCCGTTAGGTATATTTTCCCAGTAATAAGGACAACGGTGACCTACTGAAGCCCAAAGTTCTGCCCAGTGGTGCTCATTATGAAAAATTATCTCTGTTTTCACCAAATGCACATGAAACCTTTAACCAAGCACCAGGAACCATCCAAACTCAGGTAACTTTAAAATTAGCAAGGATTCAAATTATCCATTTCAACTCCCTGCTCAATGCCTGGGAGAGGCATAATCTGGTGGAAAGACCATGGGTTTCCATGCCAGACAAACCTGAATATGAACCCTGTTTCATCATGCAGAAGCTGGGTGGCATGAGGCTGGCAACTTAGATCCTTGAATCTCAGTGCTTCTTCTTTGAAAGGGAATAATAACAATCCTAATCATGTTGACCATTAATAACAATAATATTTTGATCATTGGGATCTTGCAGAAATCTGAGATAACGACACAAAGTACCCACAGAGTGTCCAGCAACATAAAAATCGTTCAAGGGAAATAGAGTCTGTTGCTATTGGAATGATGTCGAAGGTGATACGTGAACATATCTGCACCTAACAAGACCAGAGTCTACAAAATTGCAGGGTCAACGCAAATGAGATCCCCAAAATACATAATGGGTATTTATATTTAAACAGCCTAAATACATAATGGATAATTGAGAAAAATTTGAAGAGCTGAGAGGCTTGGTTATACCACAACAGATACCTTTCAAAATTTGTACTCCCCTGATCTGAATGTATCTGTTGCAACTATGCGTTCATGGGGTTTGGGAGCAGGGTGGGGTTGTTCTTTCATTTGGTTCTTTGGTTTTGGCCTCACAATGGATTTTTCCCTCAGACACGTGGTTCAGACCAAGATAGTCAAAGTGTGGGCAAATGGTTGGATCCTGGATTTATTGGAAAGCAAATTCAATTGGATTTGTAGACAACAGGATATAAGATGGTGAGAAAAACAAGCAGTCAAGGATGACTCCACACATTTTGGCCAGAGAATTTGCAAGGAGGTTATAAAAAACTGTGATGGGGAGAGTAGATCACAGGTGCTCTTGCCACACACACACACACACACACACACACACACACACACGGTAACTAAATGAGGGGATGGATGTGTTAATTAAACTGATTGTGGGAATCGTTTCACACCACACCTGTTTATTAAGTCATCAAATTATACACCTTAAAAATCACATTGTGCAACTTAAATATATACATAATGTTTAAATATCTATTTATTTATTATACAATTATACCTCTACAAAACTAGAAAAAAATTAACTACAATAACGAAAATTTGGGGAGGAATATCTGGGTTTCAGCTTTAGACGTGGTAAGTTGAAATCATGTTTAAAAATCACAAATGGTAGGGGTGCCTAGGTGGCTCAGTTGGTTAAGCACCCTTTCAGCTCAGGTAGTGATCTCAGGGTTGTGAGATCAAGCCTAGGGCTCTGTGCTTAGCCGAAGTCTGCTTGAGATTTTACCCTCGTCCCCCTGCCCCACTCTTGCACCCTCTCTTTCTCTCTCTCTCAAATAAATAAATAAATCTTTTGAAAACATTACAAATGGTAAATGTAAAAAAGTGGGGGGCACCCAGGTGGGTCACTGGGTGGGGCTTTTGACTCTTGACCTCAGCTCAGGCCTTGATCTCAGGATCCTGAGTTCAGGCCCTCATGCTGGCTCTGGAGTCTACTTAAAAAAAAATTACAAATGATTTGGTCCTTCTGCAACAGCGTGTAAACAGAGGAAGGACAGACACACTGAAGAGATGAGCGGGAGGTCCAAGCAGGTTGGGCTCTGCGGGAAACTCAGACATAGCCCTGTAAGCAAAGCTAAGGCAATTGGGGCTTGCGTTAAGGCAGAACTAGACGCTTAGGGGATGTACACTGATATTTACACTGATATTTTCTTGGAGAGCAGACCATGGTATGCTCTTTCTTTTTTCCCATGGTATTTTCTTTTTTTTATTATTATTTTAATGTTTTTTTATTATATTATGTTAGTCACCATACAGTACATCCCTGGTTTCCGATGTAAAGTTCGATGATTCATTAGTTGCGTATAACACCCAGTGCACCATGCAGTACGTGCCCTCCTTACTACCCACCACCAGTCTATCCATTAGCTTTTTGATGGCTTCTGTGTTTGTTGTTGTTGTTTGTTGTTGTATTTTGTTTGATGATCTCTAGGAAAGAGTTTTGCCCACTGTTCTCACTTAACAATGTCTATTAGAAAATAAATTTATTGACATCCCTTTTTTTTTTTTTGCCTGCTCAAACTACATTACTTTTTTACATTTCCTCACTCAAAGGACAGCACACATTATCTCAGAGGGATATGGTAAGAATTAAATTTCTCAATTTTATAACTTCATCTAATATTATGAGTGCATTTTAAAATACTAAATGACAATAATTCCACCAAAATATCTGACCTAGTTATAGGTTAGGATCATGTGAAACTGTGAAAGAAATTGAAGAGTTATCGAAGGAGGCGATGGGGTGGGGATGAAGAGGATTAAATTGATCAGGACAGACACAGGGTGCAGACACAACCTCCCTTAACCTGACATTCCAGATACAGCTGATACGTTTTCACTCCTCTTGGGATAATGGTGGGAATTCAAGAGAAATTCTGATGATATTTTCTCACTCCCTTGGAGGGATTCTAATGCATTTTGAAGAAATCAAGTAATAATAGTTTATTAGTTCAGTAAAGGTCATGCCCTTTCAGCTGACATGCTTGGATCTTGGTCCTAGATGATACCTCTCTTTCCCACCTATTGCGAAAATATAAATTTCACAGTCGTTAGTGAGAAATTGAGCAACAGTCTGTTTATGTAGTGAAATAACTGACATTTCCATCTAATAACATATTTCCACATATGCACATTAAAATGGATAATAAACAAATTGGGGTCATTAACAGTATCGTATCACATCATCAAAATAAAGATAGGGCATTGAAGAAGTTTGGCTAAATAATAAAATTAGTAGTATGATTTAGCTTACAAAATAAAAGATACCAAGGTTTCGTCTTTACTGCCTCCCTTGCCTTCTGACTTCGGAGAAGTTAACAAATGCTTACCATTCTAATATCTCTCTGCAATATCTTCTCTGTGTACAAAAAACTGACTCTTATAAGAGTAAGAATTCTCCAGAGAAACAGAACCAATAGGTTACACATCTATCTATCTATCTGCAGATCTATATCTGTAAAGTGATTTATTTTAAGAAATTGGCTCACGCAGTTGTGGGGACTGGCAAGTCAAAAACTTATAGAGCAGACCAGCAGGCTGGAAATTCAGACAGAATTTTTATGCTGCAGACTTGAAACAGAATTTCTTCTTCTATGAGAATCCTTACTTTTTGTTCTTAAGGCCTTCAACTGAGTAGATGATCAAGGATAATCTCCCTAAAGTCAGATGATTGTAGATGTTAACCACATTTACAAAACAACCTCACAGCAAAACCTAGATTACTGTTTAAATAATAATCCACGAAAGCCTAGCCAATTTGACACATTAAACTAACCATCGCACCTCTACTTCACCGAACGGTCACTTCCCATTGATTCTAAAAGTAAATTTAATCTTTAGAACATATTACTCAAGGACTTTGATTCCACCACGTATGTTCTTTTCAGTTTCATCTTCCCAAATGACTCATCATTTTTTCTGCCCATAGGAAGTACTTTCTCAACTCCACACTTTTACTCATACTGAAGTGTAAGCTCCCTGAAGGTAGCAATTCTATCTCAAGCTAACTTCTTAAAATAGAACGGTGGGGTAGATTATAAGATTTCTTTAGAATGTAGCTGGCCATCTCTACCAAGCCCATCCTAGACACCACATTTGACTACACACTTGCTTTGGCCAATGGGATGAGAGCAGAAGCAATGTAGACCAGAAGCTATAGGACAGGTTGTGTGGTTCCTGGGTCCTCAATTACTCTCACCCCACTGCCCTGAGACTGATAAGTCCCAGGGAGAGACTGCCTTGTCAGCTTGGATCCCAAAGTGAAGAGCAAGGCTACAGCAAAGTTAGAAAAAGAAAGAGAGAGAAAGAGAGAAACAGTGTGGGGGAGATTGAGAGGGACATGTACTATGAGTAAGAAACACATCTATTTTCTTATAACCCACTAAGTTCTGGTATTAGTTGTTACCTCAGAATAATCTAGTGAAAGTTGACTGAAACAAGCAGGTATTCTCACATTTAATGAATGAAAACATAAATGAATGGATGAAGTTGACGTTCACTTCTCCTGAAATGCCCTTTCCTGACATTTTCTGCCTGTTGAAATTCCTTTCATCCTTCAAGGAAGAGCTCAATAGCCATCTATCTCCTGTTATTTCCAGCTATAATTGATGTCTCTCTGTTCAAAATCTTTTCTGCATTTAAGATTCTTTCCTTCTGGTAGACATTCAGAAACAAAATTGCTGGTCAAATAGAGGCATTACTGTTTGTGTTTCTCAATATTTATTTAATTCATGTTTAATTTCCAGTGACTTGTTTGCTTCCAAGTGAGTTGTTAGCCCCTCAAACAAGCCTTTATCGTATCTCCCACTCAACAATCATAGGGGCTCAGTAAACATATGTTGTTGATGAAGTCAGAATATTTTCAAGAAATAACATGATGATGGTATCCAGGTATACTTTAGTGAACAAACCAAGAGGCTTGGATTAAATTCAAAAAGAAACATATGAGAATAGTACTGCAGTGGATTGCAGAACAATTCTGAAGTCAAACCCAAGGGTCAAAAATGTGGGTGCACTTCTCTTGATGAGAAAGCGTAGACATGGCTATGAGCAAAGTCTTTATTGAATACGTACTAAGTGTCAGGCACTTTACCTCGTGCCATGTTCCTATACGCCATCTTCCGATACCGCATGCCGTATTCTAACAAACCATTTTTACGTATGAGGAAAGTGATGCTTACAGAGGTGAAATTATTTCCCATGATCACACTTCTAGAAAGTAGCAGAGCCAAGAATCAAGCCCAGGTGCCCCTCAGTCCAGAGCTCAAACTTTAATCATACTGCCTTCTCCAATAGAAGGTCAAGAACAATTTTTTTTTGAGCTAGAGCCCGAACCCAGGTAATCGGCAAAGTACCCGAAGGCCCTGCCCTTGCCGTAAGCATTTTACTAGAGAGCAGGATGTGAAGAAATGGTCCCCAGGATGATGTTGAGAAAAGGTGACTCTGTTGAGACAGAAAGTAGATTAGTGTTTACCTGGGCTGGTGTAGGAGTGGAGAGCAACTGTAAATAGGCACGAGGGATCTTTTTAGGGTGATAAAAAAAAGTTATAAAATCGGATTGTGATGATGTTGCAAAACTCTGGAAATTTACTAAAAATCATTGGATTATACACTTAAAATGGGTAAATTTTATGATATGTAAGTTATAGTGTCATAAAGTTGTTAGAAAAAAATACACTCCCTAACACATATTAGGTGTTCTCTCCCTCTCTCTCTCTCTATATATATATATATAATATAAAGCACATCAGTATAACACATTGATGTATAAACACATCAATAAGCAAAGATTACATGCTTTTTAAAAACATCCTCTGAGCAGCAGCCTTTTTAGTAATAAATATGATAATCACAAATTATTTGTATTCAGTTCAAGTTGCACAAGCAAACATCTCCCTTGTCCTACTGTGTAGTTAATAAAGCTGACTTTTTCTAAATGTTCTCCCTCAGACTTTTTGCCAGGTCAAACTGCGTTTCTCTAATTTAAGACAATGAATAAGTTTATTTTTCTGCAATACAGAATCACGAATGCTGTTTCAATTATCTATGCTTATGGAAGGTGCAAGCAAACTGAGCACTTTATACCCATGCCTAATTTCCAGCTCCCACTTTAGACAGTAAAAGTGCTGCCCTACTGAGAGAGTGCTTACAGAGAATCCATTCTACTTTTGTCTTGGACTCAACTGTCTGCTATTCAAATCTCATGACCAGAAAAATATTATATGCTTCACATGTTGACCTTCCACCTAAATTTTTCCAGTGACATTTTTTTAACATTTCTCCTAACAATGCAGTAAAATAAAAAATAAAAAAATATAAAAAAATAAGAAAGACAAATGTGTCTCTCTCTAGCCAGAGCCAGTGTGAACCCTGTGAAACTCATAGGCAAGCAGTTAATGGAGTGCTTCTTAAATGATATTCTGTAAGTATTCTTTCAACAGTTAGTTAGAAGAAAGGCTGAGAGCTGCACAGGGAAAGTGAAAAGAATGAGGGAATTCTTCACTTCACCACTGTTTTCTTGGCTCTTTAGGTCAGACTTACATACCCCACTCAGCACAAACATATATTTAATATTTTAAAAGTCTTTGCAGCTAATCTAACCATGCTTCCTTAAATGCAGTTAAGTGATCCATACTGACGCGGAGTCTACCCATGAGAAAGTCACACTCAACCATCAGTGGTTCAGTAACGTCTTCTTTCCCCCGCTACTAGTCCCTGGGGGAAGATGTCAGTTTCCTCACCTTGTACATTTCCAAGTACAGCACCCCCTGTGGGTGGGTATCCTTATTTGCTCTCCATGGATCGGGCTTTTATTTCGCTCCAATTCTATAAGACTTGAGCTCCTTACAAACCAATTCCATGTAAATCAAGTCTAATGAAAACGGAAAGGTGAGCCGAAATGTTATAACAACCCACTGCCAAATTCCCATAAATCCTGCCCTGATTTCTCATTTCCATGAGTTTGCTGAGCAGTAAAAATTGCCGAAAGGCAACGAAAAGGAACAGAAAGAAAAGCAGAGGATCTGGGAAGATAACCTGTCGTCCGATGATTAAATACTCTTTTGATGGTAATGTAATGTTTTCCTGCTGCAAGTATTTTGTGTTTACATATCTACTGGATTACCATGCTCCCCACAGGCTGCGGGCCAAGTGCATAGATTGAAGCCAGGACTGCATACCTGACAATTATGAATGAAAACGACTTTTGAAGAAAACTGCCGAATCACGCTATTAGATTGTCTGTCACATTCTGATATATTTATCTGCCTTATCCACGAATATGACATCAGCCGGTTCGTTTTAAATACCATCCACTTGTGACAAAACTGAAAGGTTTGCGTTTTGTAGCATTTTTCTTTCCTCGTTATTTCAAGTGCCGTGTGGGGTTTCATGTTTAATAATATGTTGTAACAGATGCCAATATGATCCAGAACTGAAATAATACTCGGTTCCAAATCATTTAGCCTGCTTCTCGCAGTTTCAGGTTGACCTAATCGAACAGTTTTTCAGATCAACTTGACTGCCTCGTAGCCTCTGAAAAGCTGACCCACTTATTTCTGTAAAAGGGAAAGTTTACAACCTGAGAACATGTAATACTCTGCTAAGTGAAATTAGAAAGAGTGGGTTTTCTTCAATAGTGAATGCATTTGAGGTCTTTCCACTGGTTTCACATTTCAGGTTGTAATTCTGAGTTTGTACGCATTACTATGGAACAGATTTCTCTCAGCTGCCTGTCCAGCGTTGAGCTACGTGGAAAGGCGATACGAAGGATAAACTTTGGGTTGTGAAAGCTATTATGCCTCCCTCCTTTTTATTTTAAGGGTGAATGTGAGGAACGAGAAAAAAAAAATCCTGGAAATAATTTGTTTTTGTTTGGAGGTAACATGTTCATGTATTTAGAAAATGTTCTTTACTGTTCGACATAAGGATTCTGATTCGCTACTTCGAAAAGCTACAAAAGGGTGAGAATTTGCAAAATCTATTCTGTGTGTTGATCCCAACTGTAAAGAATGGTTTTATAATAAAATTCCCATTAGCATCATCTCATTTAAAAAATAATTTCAAAAATCTAGTAATCCGTCTATTTAGAAAAAGGCAATTAATAGCACAAAAGCGGAAGCTCGATGCCAGAGTTGTAAGAGCTATCCACTTAAACATTTCCGAAAACAAATCTGTTCATGTATTTCTCAACTTACAAAAGTCTGAACTTTTTAAGCAATACGATGAGAGAAAAGCAGGAAGTATATATTAGGACTCCCAGGTCTTTGGAACACGCCATTTAAAGCACTTCTTTCGAGCAATCATTTTCTTTAATTGCTTGCTGAGCGATCTGGGGTAAGCCTCACTCTGCTTAGATACTGTTTTTATGTCTTTAGATAACAAAGATCTCTTTCCTCAGCATATTTTAGAATGCCCGAAGTGGGGTTGTATAATTTTAAGTACTTCTTCTGTATCTGACTCCAAGACAGTGATTAGATGGTGATGTTTTTGAAATGCAGGTCAATTCAGTGTTGAAAAATAAACGTTTTCCAAAAGGAAAAAAATGAACCTCTGTGATGTTGACAAATAATGTGGTGAGATTGGAGAATGCAGGTGAGTCAGCATCTTCTCCATTACTTAGTCCTGATATAAAATGATAAACAGATTTCCTTTTAAAAATTGCATGTCACATCCTAATATTCTCCAAGGGCTGGTGGTGCACCAGACACTCCAGAAGGAGCATAAGGAAAATAAAAAAATTTACCCAATACAAAATAGGGCTCTTATCACACAAAAAATTAAATCTTAAAAGAAACCCATAAACAAACTAAAAATGGGAGGAAAACATTTGCAAAATATATCATTTCTCACCAATTGAGTATCCTTTCACTTTTGCATTTGTTTGTTTAGAAATTTTTATAATAAATTAAAAAATGACAAAGAGTAGAATCCACAATATACAAATATCTCACACAGACTAATAAAAACCAAATATTCTGAGAGAAAAAAAATGACAATAAAAGGCATGGAAAGACAATTCCAGAATATAAGAAATTGAAATAGGCAATAAGCAAATAAAAATATTACACCTCACTGGTAACCAAATTAATGTAAATTAAATAACTTTTTTTTTCTCTTGATTGGCAAACAAAGAAGTAAATTTTATATAATATTTATTGTTATATATGTGGGCAAATACAAATTTGCATGCATTACTAGAGAAATATAAACCTTAAAATTTGTTTCAAGGGAATTTTGTGATATTTATCAAACAGATTTATGTTTATTTTTTCCATCCCAACAAGTCGGTTTCTAGATACTTATTCTAAGGTTATAGCTGTCCAAGCGTGCAAATATATGGGAAGACGTGTGTTTATCACCCCTTTCTTTGTTTATAGATAAGTCAAGACAATTTGAATGTCCCATAATAAGTTACATAAAGCTATGACGAAAATGTTTATCTCTTAATTTGAAAGACATGATATATTAATAAATGAGAATAACAGGTTCGAGCACTGTATATAAACTATTAGTATATTTCTCTTAAATATAGGTATGTGTGTAAATATACATAATATGCACATATGTATACGTGTATATATGTTTCTCTGTGTGCAGAGAGTGATATATACCTATATATAGAGAGAGAAAATATGCCTAAATGGCAAAACGGAAAAAGTGGATGGAGATCTCTGGCTAGTTGGTTTGTGGTCATATTTCTATTTTTAAAGTATCCTACAATAGCCCAGATTACATGTGTAACAAATTATGATAATAAATAAAAGTGAAACTTTCTCACCTTACAAATTTGATCATCTACCCTAACAATACTGGTTACACCCTGCGGCGTTTCTGGCGGACCCTGAAGTGTGTCACAGCCCGGCAGACACAGGAAGACCTGGTACCAACTGCTTACCACACAGGAGGATGATATAAAAATGGTGCTACTTATTCTCTGATTTTAGGAAACATGTACCTTTTCAGTTCTTTTTTATTCCCCCCGATGGAACTGATAGCTTTCTTTATGTCATCTGCTTATTATTTCCAGTCTTACAATCTACCTATTTCCAATCAGTATAGATTAGGAAATTATACTAGATTTTCTTCATTTACTTTAGATCCTAGGGCTAAACAGATAATATTGGAGATTTCATCTGTGTCTACTGAACTAAACGGCACAAACTTAAAAGAAATAATTGCCTTGAACCAGTGAGAAAGAAACTGTTTACTTTTCTTTCTTTCTTTCTTTCTTTCTTTCTTTCTTTCTTTCTTTCTTTCTTTCTTTCTTTCTTTCTTTCTTTTTCTTTCTTTCTTTCTTTCTTTCTTTCTTTCTTTCTTTCTTTCTTTCTTTCTTTCTCTTTCTTTCTTTCTTTCTTTCTTTCTTTCTTTCTTTTTAGATTTATCTATTTATTTGAGAGAAAGAGAGAGCACGGTGAGGGGGGAGGGGCCAGAGGGAGAGAGAATCCCAAGCAGACTCAGCACCAAGCACAGAGCCTGATGTGGGGCTCCATTCCAAGACCCTGTAATCATGACCTGACCCGAAACCAAGAGTCTGACATGCAACCGACTTGGCCACCCAGGTACCCCTCGCCAGTTTTTCTATTAGGAGGCCGTTAGGGAACAAATGTTTGTGTCTCCCCCAAACTCAAACGAGGAAGCCCTACCCCCCCAGCATGATGGTATTTGCAGATGGGACTTTGGGGAGATAATTAGGGTTCAGCGATATTATGGATGGGGGCGAGGGGAGTTTCCAATGGGATTAGTACCCTTCCAAGAGACAACAGAGAGCTTGCTCTCTCTCCATGCAGACACACAAAGGAGAGGTCTTGTGAGCACATGGTGAGATGGCAGCCACCTGCAAGCCAGCAGAGGGTGCACAATGAAATCTTCCTTGTCAGCACCTTGACCTTGGACATCCCAGCCTCCATAACTGTGAGAAGTGCATGTCTGTTGTTGAGGCACCCAGCCCCCGGTACTTTATGGCAGCCTGAACTGACCAAGCCAGGGACACACTCACCTTCAGACAGCGGGGTAGGGGAATAGAAACCAGGAGAGCTGTGTGGAAAAGAGAAGGAGACAGAGCCAGGGAGAAGGTCACCCACCTTGCTCTTTTTCTCCACAGGAGACACTTGTACATGGTGTAGTTCATGTTCTGATCTGAAGCAGCAACTGAAAAGAGAGTTTGCTTATCATTTTGCTCCTTTGTAGACCTGACCCAAAATCAGACTTCCTTCTGTGTTTCACAGGAGTCATAGAGAAAATATTGATCAGGATAGAAATTAAGAATTAAGCCAATATATTTCTTTCTTTCTTTTTTTTTTTTTTTAAGATTTTATTTATTTATTTGACAGAGAGAGAGGCAGCCAGCGAGAGAAGGAACACCAGCAGGGGGAGTGGGAGAGGAAGAAGCAGGCTTCCAGCGGAGGAGCCTGATTTGGGGCTCGATCCCAGGACCCTGGGATCACGCCCTGGGCCGAAGGCAGATGCTTAACGACTAAGCCACCCAGGCGCCCCCAAGCCAATATATTTCAAACATCATAAGAGACTTGTCCTGGCCATCTGGCAGACTGTCACTTGCTGTCGGATATACCTCATGCCGCTATATGGGACTTGATCCAAGGACGCTTTCTTGTGGTTTGCAGGACGGGACCGTACTTAGAAATACTGCAGACACTCATTCACAAAACTTCTTCAGGGTATAATCCAAAACAATGAACTACTTTCTGAAAATGTGATTTTTAAAAATAAGAACCAAAACCGTTAACGGAAACGCTATGTGAGTGCTGCTGAGACCGGAAGCCTGGAGCAGAGATCTGATAACCCACACTGGCCTTTAAAGGCAAGCCTCGAGATGCGCAGTAAGGTACTAACACTGTGGCCATGTCCTGCTGGTTGCTCCGAAGAAAGTTCCTGCCTGGGGACATGTCTTGGGAGCACGTGTTTGACTCTGGAGCCTTGCATGGCTCCGCTACACGGCACTTCTCCAGCAACTGGATCGAATTGGCTGCTACAAACTGTCTGAGCTCAGCTGCCACCCTGACATCTGCCCATCGGCAGCCAATAAAAGGCAGAAGGGGTGAGAAGATGCTAAAAAGAGTCAGAGAGCAGATTCCGCGGCAGCCTTTGAAAGAGCCTGTTGAAAGGACACAGCAGAGGGTGACCTCATGTGCTTGTGTCCGTGAAACAGCCCCACGTGAACTTCCCTCTCTGCTTCTGGGTTTCCTTCCTATCAAGACTCCATTCAAGAGGTCCCCGTCCTTTTCAGTCTGTCCTGTGGGAATTTGCTCCTATTTCTTTGTTTCCTTCCTCCGTTGCTGGTCAGACTGCTGCAGGGAACTCGAGTTCTCCGCCTCCGTCTGAGGCCCATGCTGATTGACTTCTCAATGGAAGGGGGACAAGTTGCCCCTCCCGACTGCATGAAGTAGTTTCAGCTCACTCATAAGGTGATTACTTCCTGCCATCTGTAGGGGGCATGAAATGCCAGGGACATGTGCATTTACTCTATGGACATTAATAACATTTAAGCCAATGCCTGTAGATATTGGTAATATGTTTCCACCGGAATTAAGCGATTTTCGAGCACACCTTTTTATTAAATAACAGTGACCCTTTTTTCATACCATGAAATGCTTGACTAATGTTAGTTAAAACTGGATGAACCTTCATTCACTCTTCAGAGTAGTAGTGAGAGGGGGTCAAAAAGAGCTGATTTGCCTCGTGGGTCTAACGTCTGGATAGTGGGTTTTAAATGTGTTTTGCTTTTTAAAATATTGTCACGGATGCTTAAAAAACCAGATGATTCCATTGCATCTTATTTCTTGCATACTTACTAGAAATATACAGAATTTGGACTGATCAGGAATGAAGTAATTTATAAACTGACCTGAGTGTCGAGACAGTACTTCCAATAGCATTTCTGTAACACAGTTTAAAATAAAAAAATGGGGCACCTGGGTCGCTCAGTTGTTGCGTGTCTGCTTTCAACTCAGGTCATGATCCCAGAGTCCTGGGATCGGGCCCTGCATTGGGCTCCCTGCTCGGTGGGAAGCCTGCTTCTCCTTCTCCCACTCCCCCTGCTGTGTTCTCTTTTTCTCACTGTCTCTGTCAAATAAATAAATAAAAATCTTAAAAAAAAAAAATAAAATGCAATACAAAATTTCCCAAAAGGGTTTTAGATTATTCTCTAGCAAGAAGAATGACCATAAGATGGTTTAATTCTCATATAATTATTTTACTTACATCTACATATTCTGTTTCATCAACTCTTTCAAGGCAGGAATCCTACGCTACAATTGGATCCGTAACCCACACTGTCTAACGAGAGTTATTTATAGGAATATGTTAAATGTAGAAAGTTCAAAATATTTACTGCAGTGTATCAATTCCTTTTCTCTCTTTTTGCACCCTTCCTCAAAATCAGTATCCGATAATAAAAAAAATCTTAATGTTTAGCCAAGTTTCTTGTACTAACTTATAAAAATAGAGCGAAAAGAAATATTCACGGAAGTGATAAGAGACCAAGGAAATGGACGCCTACTGTCTTCCCTGTAGTCATAAGGTTTATTTTTTACATTTCATTTAAACTCTTCCCTTTCCTGAATTTTTCTAATTCAATCTCTTTTCTCTTGTTTGTTTTTTAACTGAATCTTCAGCCATGAGCTTTGTCTTCCTTTGCCTGCTCGAGAGCGGCCCTGCCCGTCTTCACTGCACGAGAGAAGCACTTCCTGCCTTAGAGAGGTCCATGTGCCCACTTGGGACCTGGCTGAAGCAGAAAGAAAGTGAGCCCCTCGAGTGGGCTCAGTCCACCCTTCAGCCGGATTACCTACTTATAGAAAAATGTGTACAACTCCTCCAATTTGGAAATGCCTCACATGACCCATGGGGAGGTAGGTGGGGATGAGGGAAGTTTTCTCAAAAGGAATTAGGGCATAAACAATGCGATGATAATGATGACTTTCCCTGCCTTTTTGCACAAATTACCCTAAAGGGAGAAAAGTAGAAGGAGATGAAAAGAGTATGTCTTTAAAGTCAAATGCCCACTGTCTATAACTGAGTTGAATCATAACTGTTGTTTTCCCAGAGTAACTAGGTTAGTCTCAAACCCTTCTCTTTATTTCGTTAACCACACGAATGAAATAACCCACGCATTCAAAAGTCTGAAAAATTTAAGAATGTAAGTGTGTTCCTTTAAAAACATATGTCTTTCTCCTTGACGAAAGGGAGGGGGAGGAAGCAGCGTAAGAATTATAAAAATGACTCCAAAGCGAACCAGTGAGGTAAAGCAGGAGACTGGAAAATGTTGAGATTCTATTTCTATGGGCTTCTAATGCTACTTTTGGCAAATCCCCTAAAGCCTCCGCCTCAGTTTTATCATTTAAAACGTGAGGATAATGATCTTTCTCAGAAGGTGATAGATGATTTATCCAGTCTTCATTAATACTAGTCAAGCACTCCATGGCCAAAAAAAAAAAAAAAAAAAAAAAAAAAAAAGCCAGTATTATTTAACAGTAAATGGTGTTCAAAATTGCTGAAGTCTATTGGAAATATTCTGCTGGAATCTCTAAGCATTTAACTGAATATTATTTGAGGCCCATAGGACAAGCACATAAGTTTTAGCCCTTCATCCCCCCTAGAGATGGCAAAACATAATTACCTTAAGACTAAACTAAAACCTAACACACCCCAAAGACTTTAGATCAAACTGGGGCCGGGGAGAGGGGGCATTGATGTCTATAACTAAGTTTTGTGTGAAAAATTTAAATGTACTTGGTGACTAACGTAACATAATAAAAAAAATTCTAAAAAATCACACACACAAAAGAAATACAGCATTAAAAAAAAAAGAAAACAGAATATTAAGAAAGAGGAGTATTTTGGTCCTGGGGCCATTGGCTGGTTTTATTCTGATACTCTTTTACTTTGCCACCCTTCAAAAAAAGAAAGCAAAAAATAAAGGGAAGAATCTATAAAACTGATGCAACCACAAGGCATTTCCTTTCAAATCTCAAGTCTACTTTTCCAAAAAAAAAAAAAAAAGGTACTGATATGGTCTGAATTTTGTGTCCCCCTCAGAATTCATATGCTGGAATCTTAATGCCAGGGGAATTAGTACTAGAAAGGGGGGCTCTCTGGGAGGCGCTTGGGACATGAGGGTAGAGCCCTCTTGAATGGGATTAGTGCCCTTATAAAAGGCCCTGCAGGCTTCCTCTGTCCACGATGTGAGGACCCACAGAGAAGTTGGCCCTTTGCATCCTAGGAGAGAGGCCTCACCTGACCACCTGAGACCATCCTGAACTCAGTCTTTCAGCCTCCAGAACAGTGAGGAAGAAACTTCTGTTGCTTGTAAGTTACTCAGTCTGTGGCATTGTGTTCTAGCATTCCCAAATGGACTTAAACAGGTATTTATATGAAATAGGACATTTCACAGCAAATCAATTGCTGATAATCAATTCTGCTCTGTAGATTGGTAACTTTGATAATATCTTGGCTAAAAAAGAGCTAGTGAGCAATTTTATTCTGAAATTTCTCTTTGGGCTGTAATCCTTTCTTAAGAAAAGCCGTTTTATGGTTTTAGGCAGCCACGATGGCGGTTCCCCAGATATGATCATAAGGGTGCAGTTTTTTCATTGCTATAACTTTTGGAGCATGAAGCAGTTATCACACAGCTCAGAAATATACCAGCAACAAATACTGAAGCGTCTACCACCTCATGCTGTGTCATATTTTAAAAAGTCTCAAACCATGAAAAACAATTGTATTTAACAATTCCCTTGAGAATCTGTTGAAGAGGTGGTGGGTAATACACCAGCAGCTTCCAAATACACCAGCAGCTCAGAACTACAGGGATTTTTCTGCAGCCCTCTCTTTGGAATCTCAATGGAGAAAGTGAATTCTTGTTATCAATTAGAACTTTAAAAAGCCTGTGGCATTTTTCAAATTTTTTTTCAAATTTTTCATAGGTTTGATAATGTATAAGTTGAATCAAATCCTTATTATTTTTTAGAACTCTGGTCTCCAAAGTAGGGGGTAAATAAGAAGTATAGAAGGTAGATAAGCATATAGGAAGAAAAATGAAAACTTCTGTTTATATTTGTTTTTATATCGTTCTTTTTATTTTTTAATTTTTATTTATTTATTTTTTTAAGGATTTTATTTATTTATTTGACAGAGAGAGAGACAGCCAGCGAGAGAGGGAACACAAGCAGGGGGAGTAGGAGAGGAAGAAACAGGCTCATAGCAGAGGAGCCTGATGTGGGGCTCGATCCCAGAATTCCGGGATCACGCCCTGAGCCAAAGACAGACGCTTAACGACTGAGCCACCCAGGCGCCCCTATATCGTTCTTTTTAAATGCCACCTTTTTGTATGTTTTTGATGTCTAGAATGTAATTGTGTATTTAAATTCTTTAATGTGCAGAGTACATTTTTTTGAGAATTATAGATATATGATTGAGATATAAACATTCACATGTCATAGATTTTTTTTTTAATGGAACTATTTCTATCTTAGTTTTGGCTGACACTTCAAATGATTTTTAAAAATAAAGAAATCCAAACAACAAAATTTGAAGGGCAAGTAATCTCATACTCACATATGTAGAATTGCTAACTTGCTATCCAATCTTTAGCTCAAGGTTATTGAAGGGTTGATGACAGGTGAGAGGCAGAAGTTGATGGTCTGTAGTGGCATTTTTCTCCCCACCTCCATGGGGAAGAAGTAGGATTTTCTTCCCTCTCACTTGAAGCTGGACAAAAGGAGTTTCAAAGAGACCGCTTTGCATTCTGGATTTTTACCCACTCTGAATTGGAAGACACAATGGATTGATGTCTCTTTCATGCCTGTAAAAAATGTTCAAGACTGATACTTGACAAATATGATGTACCAAATATCTTGACACTCTGTCAAAAAATGCTCTGTAATATATTACAAAAGAATCCATGCTACAGATGAATTCAGATCTAATTTACCCTGAGGAATCTTCTGAGCTCCCAGTTCTCAGGTGCCTCCACATACCAGGCCACGTAGGTTCGGTTTGAGGGATCCTGTTAGACTGTCCTGCTATGTTAACGCTTCCCTTGGTTCCCGGAAGGGTAATGGATGGTTCTTTCAGTCCAATACAGGATTTCTCTATCAGACTGAAACAAACAGTTCCTCCGTGTGTCTGCTCATGCATTTGCCAAAGTTCACAGACTTTCTCAGAGGATTCTAGAAGTCCTGCAGCTTTGTCTCTAAATTAGATTCTCCTTGCCTTATGGTCCCTTTGTCCAAGTCTGGATGTTTCCAGGGACAGCCTTCTCTAGGCAACTCAACCAGAAACCACACAAAGTCCGGAGTCACTGCGAGGCAAAGCTAAGGGTTTGAATTTCAGCTGGAATGTGTCCTCCATTGTTCATAGAGTGTGCTGATGGTAGGGGAACGGTTACTGGGGAGTATTGTTCATAGAGTGTGCTGATGGTAGGGGAACAGTTACTGGGGGAGTATTGTTCATAGAGTGTGCTCATGGTAGGGGAACGGTTACTGGGGAGTATTGTTCATAGAGTGTGCTGATGGTAGGGGAACAGTTACTGGGGGAGTATTGTTCATAGAGTGTGCTGATGGTAGGGGAACGGTTACTGGGGGAGTATTGTTCGTAGAGTGTGCTGATGGTAGGGGAACGGTTACTGGGGGAGTATTGTTCGTAGAGTGTGCTGATGGTAGGGGAACGGTTACTGGGGAGTATTGTTCATAGAGTGTGCTGATGGTAGGGGAACGGTTACTGGGGAGTATTGTTCATAGAGTGTGCTGATGGTAGGGGAACGGTTACTGGGGGAGTATTGTTCATAGAGTGTGCTGATGGTAGGGGAACGGTTACTGGGGGAGTATTGTTCATAGAGTGTGCTGATGGTAGGGGAACGGTTACTGGGGGAGTATTGTTCATAGAGTGTGCTGATGGCAGGGGAACGGTTACTGGGGGAGTATTAACAACAACAAAAACAGTCATTATAAATAGATGCTCTTAAAACTGATAAGGACATTAAAAAAGAAATCATCAGAATTAAAAATGTATAATCATTAAAAATAAAATCCAAAGGAAAGGTTTAATAGCAGATTGCATAAGGCTAAAGGGAGAATGAGTGAATTATATTATGTGTGTGAAGAAATTATCCAGAATGCAGCAGAGAGACAAAGAAATGGAAAGTATGAGCCAAGAGTTTAAGAGACCTGGAGGATAGAAATTTCCAACAGTTACTTACCAGGCATTTCAGAGAAAAGAATCTGAAAAAATGGGAAGGGAAAGGGGATATTAAAATGTATTCTGTATTTAATATACATAAAATGTACATTAAAATGATAATTTTCAAGAATTGTTCAAAGACAAATCTCAATTTCAGGAAACTCAGTGGATTTCAAGCAGAATAAATATAAAAGAAATTGACCTATATATACAGTAGTGAAATGCACACTACCCAAAACAAAGAGACGATATTGACAGTAGATTTTTTTAAACAAGCACACTCAAAAGTATAACAGTTGAACTGAAAAACAAATGATTTCTCAACAGTAACACTGGAAGCCAATAGAGTAAATTAGTATCTTCAAAGTGCAGAGAGTAAATACAAATCCAGAATCTTATACTCATAAAAACTTTTAAGAGCAAGGATAGTATACATTTTCAGATCAACAAGAACAGAGGGATCACCACCAAAATGTCTTTACCCAAAAAAACGTTTAAAGGACACACTTCCAGAATAGGTGAAATGAATGCAGAGAGGAGCCCAGAGATGGGAGATGTCACAGTGACTAAAATAAAGGAAAAACTGCTTGTAAATCTAAACATTGTTGCCATGAAACAAAAATAGTAACATCAAATCGGTGGCTAAAAAATCAGATGGAAGGTGGAATGAAAATGGCACACAGTGTCGGATACATGTCAAGGGCAGGACTAGTGATACGCGTCCTAAGAACTGTTCATTTCAAGAAAAGGGGGACATAGTGCACTTTTACTTTAGCATTTATTTAACTAAATATGTTAAATTTAAATAAAGAGTATATCATCTTACTTGGGAGAGAAAAAAAGAAAAGAATGAGGAAGAAAACAGAGAAAAACTTCAATTGAGAATTTAGAAAGGGCAGAAAAAAGGAAAAACAATTAAAGAAGCAGGGTAAATAAAGTGGTAGAAATAAATACAAATAAGTCATATTTATTTTTGTTAAAAGGTACAGACTCTCAGAATGGACAAGAAGGAGGAAGGAAGGATTAGGAATACTTGTGGGGGGAAAAAAAAAGAGGAACATTCCCTAACATTCTATAAGACTAGTTTACTCTTCTTTATTTTTTTAAGACTTTTATTGAAATATAATTCACATATCATATAATTCACCCATTTAAAGTATACAGTTCAATGGTTTCTAGTATATTTACAGGGATGTGCACCCATCATCACAGTTAATTTTAAAATATTTTTTAATTATCTCAAAAAGGAGTCCCCATAGGTACAGAAAACAGATTGGTAGTTGCCACAGGTGGTGGAGGGGTGTCAAAACTTTGTATCAAAAGATACAAACTTCCAGTTATTAAATAAATAATTCCTGGGGATGTAATGCACAGCATGGTGACTATAGGTAATATAGTGTATTGCATATTTGGAAGTTGCTAAGAATACACCTTAAATATTCTTATCATAAGAAAAAAAATTGCCACTATTTATAGTAATGAATGTTAACTAGATTAATTGTGATGATCATTTTGAAATATATAAATAAGTCATTATGCTGTACAGCTGAAACTCATATAATATTGTGTGTAAATTACATCTCAATTATGGATATATTTATTATATACTTATATCTCAATTGTATATATATAAATTTACAAATATATAAATTATATATAAATATATAAATTGCATATAAATATATATATATATATGTATATATATTATATATAAATTCTTTCCTTTCAAGAATGTTTGGGCTATTTTAGATTCCTCGAGTTTTCACATAAATGTTAGAATTAGCTTGTCAATTTCCTTGAAAAATGCTGATAGGCCTTGATTTGAAATTATGACAAATCTATAGATAATTTGGGAAGAGCAGTTATCTTAAAAATATTGAGTCCTCCGTGCTATTTCTTATGTTCCACATATGAGTGAAAGCATATGATGATTGTTTTTCTCTGCTTGACTTATTTCACTTAGCATAATCCCCTCCAGTTCCATCCATGTCAGTGCAAATAGTAGGTATGGGAAGAAATCAGAGAGGAAGACAAACCGTGAGAGACTCTGGACTCTGGGAAACAAACTGAGGGTTACAGAAGGGAGGGGGGTGGGGAATGAGGTAACTGGGTGATGGGTATTGAGGAGGGCACGTGCTGTGATATGCACTGGGTGTTATTCACAACTAATGAATCATTGAATATTACATCAAAAACTAATGATGTACTATATGTTGGCTAACTGAACATAATAAAAAAATATATTGAGTCTTCCACACGTCTCCAAAGGCAAGGGAAACAAAGGCAAAAATAAACTATTGGGACTTCATCAAGATAAAAAGCTTTTGCACAGCAAAGGAAATAGTCGACAAAACCAAAAGACAACTGACAGAATGGGAGAAGGTATTTGCAAATGTCTTATCAGATACAGGGCCAGTATCCAAAATCTATAAAGACCTTATCAAACTCAACACCCAAAGAACAAATAATCCAGTCAAGAAATGGGCAGAAGACACGAATAGACATTTCTCCAAAGAAGACATACAAATGGCCAACAGACATATGATGAAATGCTCAACATCCCTCGGCATCAGGGAAATACAAATCAAAACCACGAGATACCACCTCACACCTGTTAGAATGGCTAAAATTAACAAGTCAGGAAATGACAAATGATGATGAGGATGCAGAGAAAGGGGAACCCTCCTACACTGTTGGTGGGAACGTTAAGCTGGTACAGCCACTCTGGAAAACAGTATGGAGGTTCCTCAAAAAGTTAAAAATAGAGCTATCATATGACCCACCAATTGCTCTAATAGGTATTTACCACAAAGATACAAATGTAGTAATCTGAAGGGGCACCTGCAGTCCAGTCTTTATAGCAACTATGTCCACAATAGGCAAACCATGGAAAGAGCCCAGATGTCCATCCACAGATGAATGGATAAAAAAGATGTGGTGTATATATATATATATATACAATAGAATATTACTCAGCCATCAAAAAAAAAAGAAATCCTGCTATTTGCAACAATGTTGATGGAACTAGAGGGTATTATGCTAAGCGAAATAAATCAATCAGAGAAAGACAATTATCGTATGATTTCCACTCATGTGAAATTCAAGAGACAAAAAAGAGGATCATAGGGAAAGGGGAGGGAAAAATAAACGACAAAATCAGAGAGGGAGACAAACCATAAGAGACTCTTAATCATAGGAAACAAACTGATAGTTGCTGGAGGAGGGGGCTGGGGTAACTGGGTGATGGACATTAAGGAGAGTACGTGATATAATGAGCACTGGGTGTTACAAAGACTGGTGAATCACTGAACTTTACCTCTGAAACTAATAATACACTATATGTTAGTTAATTGAATTTAAATTAAAAAAAAAGTTTTGCAAAAAAAAAAATATTGAGTCTTCCAATCAGTGATATACTGGTGAATGTTTAACAATGGATTCTCTGGGATGGGACAGGGCATTGATTCACAGCAATTCATAATTTCTATAGAGAAAATATTTCCATCATGGTTGATATCAAGCTACCAAGATAATGTCATTGAATTTGGCATCAGGAATAGCTGTTCACATTTGTGTATTTTGAGTCATCATGAGCCCTCTCCAGCTTAACATGACTTTTAATCCATGAGCATGGTGTTTCTTTTCATTTATTTATATCTGTAATTTCTCTAAAAAATACTTTGTAGTTCTTCTTGTTGTTTTGTAATTCTTTCATTGGATTTATTTCTAAGTAACTGATATGTTTATGCTATTATAAGTGGCAGGATTATTACTATTATTTTACCTTTTCTGATGGCATAAAGAAATAAAATGAATGTTTGTAGAAGTTGAGGATTGAAACAACTGGAACTTTGGTATAGTGCTCATGGTTGTGTTCAATGAGAGAACCACTTTGGAGAACAATTGGCAGTGTCTTATAAGTTTATGTCTATCCTACAAAATAACAATTACACTCTAAATATTACCCAAGACAAATGAAACATATGTTCACAAGAAATACTTCCTCAAGAATATTTATAGATTTTTCCATAGTAGCAAACTCTGGATGCAATCTAAATATGCCTCAATAAAAAATGGATGAGCAATTTATGGTTTATGCATACAATGGAATCCTCCCAAATAAGGAAAGAATGAGCCCCTGTCCTGATACACTAAACAATATGACTCAATCTCAAAAACAAAAGACACAAAAGGCACTCTGTGATTTTATTTACTTTTAATTCAACAATAGGCAAAATTAATCTCTGGTGCTAGTAATCAGAAGCATTTGCCTTTGGGTGGCAGGCTGGATTTGACTGAAAAATGCAAATGAGGACTTTCCCTATTGGAAAGATTTCATAATTGTTTTGTGTGAAGGTTACATGGGTGTATACATTTGTTAAAACTAACCAAAGGGAGTCTTTTAATCTGTGCTTTTTATTGTGTGTAAATTGTACCTCATCAGATCATTGTTAGATGGTTCATTAAAAAAAAAAAGTTCCTTAATGTAATGAGAAACCGAAAAGCAAATGATGGATAGACAAGCAAGTAAGGAATCCTGAAAAGCAAATGTGATGGTTAATTTTATGTGTAAACTTGGTAAGGCCATGGTATCCAGATGTCAGTGAAATATTATTCTAGATGCTTCTGTGAAGATTTTTTTTTTAGATGAGATTCACATTTAAATCAGCAGACTTTGAATAAACAGATTATTCTCCATAACATAGATGGGCCTTATCCAATTTGTAAAGGCCTTAACAGAAAAAGACTGACCTCCCCAGAAGAGGCCGTTCTACCAGCAGAAAGCCATTGGATCAAACTAAAACTCTTCCATTGGCTTCCAGCCTGCTGTCCTACCCTGTAGATTGAGGACTCGGTAAGCCTCCACATTCGTGGGAGCCAATTCCCTAAATAAATCTCACTCTGTATATATACACATCTTGTTGGTTCTGTTTCTCTGAAGAATCCTGACTGATACATCAAGTAATACCAAGAACCCAAAAAGGAGGTGGCACTCTAAATCCAGTTTTTGTTTTAGGTTACTTGGTAAAGGAACTGTGTTTATGTGGTCCCTTTAGTGTAAATGTTTTATATGGCTCAGGAGAAAAGAAACAAAGTCCAGGGCCTGCCCAAAGTGACGAGTCTAATAGGAGTCTTCTCTACATCATCTGGGGCTCCAAAAGTCTGCATCCCTAGTATAAAAGTATATATTAGAATTAAAGTGACCTCCACGCCACGGGCACTATCAGGGAAATTGCCTCAAACATTGCCATTTAGAACGGAGGGGGAAAACATCTGCCCTGAGAATTTGTAAACAGCTAGCCCTCATGGGGGTTGCAACCTGAATTCTTAATATTTGGATGATCTGAATGAAACCCTCAAGCTAAGAATTTAGTATAAAGTGATTCCAGGCTGGTAGGATTCCCAGGGTATCTGGCAAAAACACAAATCATTTTGGAAGAACTCACTTCAACACAGACCTCAAAGAAATTGCATTATTAAAAGCCCCTAAAATTTGGTCATAAAAAAAAGGAAGAAGAAACAAAAACTAAAGCAAACAAACTACACAGAACAAGCCACAGCCAAAGAGAATCAGCAACAACAGACATCAGAGTCAAATGCAAAAAAAAAATTATGATAATGGAATTATCAGACACAGAACATAAAATGAATAAGCTTAATATTTTTGAAGAAATAAGAGACTGAAAATATAAGTAAAGTAAGAGGCTCTAAGAAGATCAAACAGATTTAAGGATAAACTTCTGGAAATGAAAAAAAAATCATTTAAATTAAAAAGTGAAATGAAAAGAAAATTAGTAAACTTGGGGAATTAGCATGTTACAGGCTGAACGTTTCTGTTCTACCATAATTTCTGTGTTGCAACCCAACCCCCCAGTGTGAGGAGGTGTGGCCTTTGGGAGGTGGTTAGGACCAAATAAGGTCATGAGGGTGGAGTCATTGATGGGACTGGTGTCTTTGTAAGAGTGAAGAGAGACCTTGCTTCCCCTCTGCCCTCTGCCCTGTGAGGATGCAAGAGAAAACTGCATATACTACCCAGGAGAGGACTCTCACCAGCACCCAAACTCACTGGCACCAGGATCCAGGACTTCTAGCCTCAAGAAACGTGAGAAATAAATTTCTATTGTTTATGAACACCCAGGCTATGGTATTCTGTTATAGCAGCCCGGATAGACTAAGACAATAGAAAAACAATATGAACACTGATCAGAGTTCCCTAAGAAGATAAAAGGAGAATGAAATAGAAGCATTATATATTCTTTTATTTACTTAGGACTTTTGATGCTAACAATGAGTCCATCTGATTCCTGGTAGAGATTCATAATAATGTTGAAATTTGGTTTTAGAAAGAAAACATGCTTCTTTCTCAAAGTCAATAATAACTGACCACATTTATTTTCAACAATCAAATAAAAGTGACTATTAGCATGCATAGATTCAGAACTCAAAATTTCAAGGAAATTTCAAAGCAGCTTTCATCATATACTAATACTTGTAAGAGTTTTTATTTACCACATCTTTATTTTTTAAATTTATGAATGAAATTTATTTTAAAATAGTCTCTGAAACGTAGACGACATTAAATAAACAATTTGAAATTTAAATTTGCTGGAATTTGTAAGTCCCCAAGCTTCCTGTAAGCTATGTTGAGATTTATTGGATTTCTTTTCTTTACGTCATGATGAGAAACTTTCTTGTTAAAGTTGTAAAGACTCAGATTCACAAGGAAAAAAAGTAAATCAGACACTCAAATTTCGAGTCCTGTGTCCCACTAATTCTTTTTTTCTTCAGCCTAAATGTCTTATTTACATGGAAAAATTATGAAATGAAGCAAGGATAACAATAAACGACACCAGCGTTTTACTAGAAAACATTGCTCTTATACACACAAAGCAATTAGACTTCTACAAGTGTCCTCATACTCCATATTAAGAACTAGATTTTTTGCTTGTTTATTTGTTTGTTTTTAAGATTTTATTTAGTATAGAGATAGTGTGAGTGGGGGGAGAGAGAGAATCTAAGCAGACGCCCTGTTGAGCACAAAGCCCTATGCGGGGCTCCATTCCAGGACCCTTGGATCACCCTGAGTTGAAACCAAGAGTTGACGCTTAACTGACTGAGCCACCCCATGGGGAACTAATTTTGAGACAGTTTAATTAATAGCTGAAGATCACAAACAAGATGAAATCAGAGAGGGAGACAAACCATAAGAGACTCTTTATCATAGGAAATTAACTGAGGGTTGCCGAAGGGGAGGTGGGTGGGGGGGTGTGGTAACTGGGTGATGGGCATTAAGGAGGGCACGTGATGTAATGAGCACTGGGTATTATATAAAACTGTGAATCACTGAGCTCTACCTCGGAAACTAATAATACATTATATGTTAATTAATTGAATTAAACAAAAATAAATAAATAAAATAGCTAAAGATCACAAAATGCCTCACCCAGTTTTAAAGTCACTCCTTTAACCACCTGTATAGAAATTATCACTACCAGTGAAGCAGAGGAAATGGGAAAGGGACCACTACTGCATTACTGTTCATAGATTCATTGCTAACATGCTTGACACAACCGCGATCCAGAAATTTAAAAAAGCAAAATGGCTGTAATGCAGAAGCATGAATCTGCAGACATTATTAAGAGTGCTCAGTTAAGAGTACTCATTAGAAGTCCTCCAGAGAAACGCTTTCTAGGACGTTATTAGTTCTGCAAAGCCACGCCAAAACAAATCACTAAGTGTGAAATATTGAAAGTAATAAATGAATACTTTGAAACGAGGTATGAAACAAATACTGTGTATATTTTGTATTGATGATACAGCTGAAAAGACAGGAAGATACAAAGGCTTTGTTTCAAAATGCTTTGGGAGGGGTGCCCGGGTAGCTCAGTGGGTTGTGTTCAGCTCTTGATTTCAGCTCTGGTCATGATCTCTGGGGACTTGGGATCAAGCCCTGCATGGAGTCCCACGTTGGACTCCACGCTCAAGGTAGAGTCTGCTTGAGATTTTCTCACCCTCTGCCCTTCCTGCTCAATAAATAAATGAATCTTTGAAAAAAAAAATGCTTTGGGAGCCCTGAGAGCCAACATTGTTGCACTGACCATTTCTACATGTAAAAACTTGTGTTACCAAAATGGTGAGTCTAATAAGTTAATATACTCTAGATTGTAAACCAACTGAGTAGAAAGGTTTCTGGATGTCCTTTGAGAATGCTTGGTGTTAAATAGAAGACACTTTTGGGTTGTCTGAGTCTGTGGAAGTCCATACCTTTCACCTCTTTTGCAAGTTTGTAGAGATAAGAGTTACTTGTAGAGGGCTGACAGTGATGAAGATGTTTCTGGTGAAAGGTAATGCAAATAGTTCTGTTCCTACAGATGCAAATAAGCTTTATTTCTTGGAGATATAATACATTTCTTCCCATATGGAAGAGATTATTTCAAATGTTCCATGTTATTGTCCTTTGCCTCTTGATCAGTTCGCATCTATGAGTACATTGATTTCAGCATTCCTGATTACCTATGCATGAGTCTGTCCTTTGGATTCCACTCTGGACCTGTTTTAACATTGTACTAGTTCCCTCATTAATTAGTATATAAATAAAATCTTGGGCATAAATTCATTTTATAGTTTCATGAGAGTCACAATTTTACCTTTTTTTAAAAAAATGAAAAAAAAAATTTACCTGTATTCTGTTACATTAATTAAACAATGAGACCATTGCCCTGAGGTGCTTCTAATTCCTCAGCACCTACATAAGCAAACCAAAACCTAAGACCTTAAGAAATCAAAACCTAGGGACAACCTATCACAAACAGCCAACTAGGCTTGCCCAGAAAATGCATCAGCTGTAACCAATTAAATAATTTCCTTGACTTGCTTCTTTTTTTTTTTTTAAAGATTTTATTTATTTATTCGACAGAGATAGAGACAGCCAGTGAGAGAGGGAACACAAGCAGGGGAGTGGGAGAGGAAGAAGCAGGCTCCCAGCGGAGGAGCCCGATGTGGGGCTCAATCCCAGAATGCCAGGATCACGCCCTGAGCCGAAGGCAGACGCTTAACCGCTGTGCCACCCAGGCGCCCCCCTTGACTTGCTTCTGCATCTTTTCTATGAAAGTCTTTCTCCTAGCTCCTGAGGGCAAAGCACTCCTAACCACTCCTGGTTTGGCTCTGCCCGATTAGAACTTAGTTTGCTTAAATGAACTCTCAAAATTTCTAGTCTGCCTATGTTTATCTTTTAACATTCCAATATTGAATAGCTTCCATAATATTTGTCTTTTGCCTTTATCATGTTTATAAGATAACACAGAAATATAATGGAATTTGTTTCACTAAGCCCCATAGACAAAGGGTGACCTTATAATTTTTTGGTTCAAACTAGAATATTTTGAAAGTGCAACAGTCACTGTTAATAATTACACTGGCACAAGAGGTTGAACTGGGAAGAGATACTGGACAAACCAGAACTGTCCTGGACAAAGCAGAATACAAAGGACCCTGAATCGCTTCTAGGTTAGAGCAGCATGCCATACAAATGTTATTTTGTATGTGTGCCATGATGTGAAAAATCGGGGAAGTACCGCTGTATAACTTTACAGTATACGAACATGCTATATTTATTTTTCTGTTGGCAGGGATTTAAATTGTTCTCATATTTTTACATCACAAAGAATCCTGCTAAGCAGATTTTTGTACATGTGTCCTTGTATGCACATGGGAGAGTTTCCCGAGGGCATATACTGAGGAGTGTCATTACTTGATGAAAAGTATGACCATGTTCAACTTTTCAAGCAGCCTCCAATTTGTTTTCCAAAATAGTTGCATTTAGAGTCACACATCAGTGTTAGAAATGTTGTTTTTCCACATCTTTGCCAACACCTAATACTATTAGACATGTTAATCTTTGTTGCTTTGATGAGTGTGAAATTTTATCTCACGATTTTTATATGCGTTTCCGTAACCATAGTGAGCTTACGTATTTTTCAAGTATGTGTTGCCCATTCCTGTTCCTTATGTGAAATACCTATTTATTTGTTTGGGTTCTTTTCTTCTGGCTTATTTTGCTTATCTTTTTCTTATTCCTTTGTAGAATTTGTTCAAATATTCTTAGTAGTAAAAATTTTAAGTCCTTTTTGTTGTGAATATCTTACCCCAGCTTAAAATCTCCCTCTATTTATGGATTTTTGGATAAGAAGAAGGTTTTAGGTTTGATGTTATCAAATTTATCAGTTTTTTCATCATCGTTTGTGCTTTTTGTATCTTGTTAAGAAATGCTCTCATACCCTGAAGTAATAAAAAGTATTGTCTTATGTTTTCTTTGAAATTTTTCAGAATTTGTTTTCATATTTTAGGTCTTTAAACAACCTGGAATTTATTTTTATTCAGGAGTAAGATGCGATACTAATTGCAGTCCTTTTCCCTCACATAATAACCAGCTATCCCATTTTCACTTATTTTTTTGCTCATCTTTTCCCCACTGATTTCGAAGGTCAATTTTGCTACAAATCAATTTTCTAGGTGTACGTATTTATACCCGTGTTCTCTGTTCCACTAGTGTATTTGTCTTCCCTTAAGGCAGTTATACCTGGTCTTAAATAGTTTTATATAGTACTTTGATATCTGGAAGGACAAGCCCCTCCATCTGTTTCTCCATCAACATCTTGGTAAGTATTCTCAAATCTTTGATTATCCATATAAATTTTAGGACACCTTTGTCAGGTTCCTTGCAAAATAGTTCTGAGATGTTGCAGGAAATTCCATCAAATTTATAGCTCAGTATGGGATAAATTGATATATTTAGGATATTAACACTTTTTATTTTAATGAACCTGGCATATTGCTCCATTTATTTTGACATTTTTAATTATATTTCAATAAAACTCTATCCTTTCTTCCAAAAAGGTTATGCATGCATTTTATAGCATTAATTCCCAGTTACCTTATATTTTTTGTGCCATTGTACATGCTATCACTTTCGTAAAATTACATTTCCTAATTCTCATTTGCGATGTTAGAATCACAATTGACCCTTGTATGTTGATCATATGTCTAGTAATCTGGCTGAACTCATAAAGTCCAAAGGCGAGAGAGATAGAAACTGTTATTTTCTCCCTTGTAGGGAGGATTAGGATGTGATATGCACACGTTAGACTTGAAACGCGGACCCGACATATCATTTGAAGGTCACATGTCTAGTGTTGTTGCCATTTGGGCTGGCGAACAGTTATGAAGGCAAGGGTTTTCTGCAGCAGATAGAGTTCCCAGAATCTGAACCCTGGATTCGTGGGTATGACAGGCATTTTGCGGGTGCAGATCACGGTAGAAGTAGCATGACTCTGGAACCAACAAAAGTCAGTGCAGCCTTTGATTCAGCAAGTGACGTCTTGATTGCTAAAAAAGATGACTTGTCAATGTGTCTTAAGAAAACAATGCTAAATTTTAAGTCCTAAGACATTAAATAGAATCAATGGATTACAATGCACCCCCTCCGACAAGAAATAACCTAGGAACCAACAATTCTGCATGCTAATTTGTCGAACACACAGGAAAGAAAAAATGATAATTCTAATCATGGGTAGATGTTTCCAGTCAAAAAGAAAAGTACAGCTTCCAGTTCATTTCGTGATACCAGTACAAGGCTAATATTGAAACCATCAAGGGTAGCATGAGTAAGGAAAAATCAGTCACTGTTAGTTTTGCCCATAACCTTGCCGTATAGACATGCGCATGTGGAGGAGGTCAGCGTTGAACAAGTTAGACAGCCAAGCTTCCTTTATCAGTTGGTAGATTTTTCTGTCTCACCAGTTCATAGAAAGTGTGGCCTTTCAAGAAATCCCAGCTTAACGTGAAATTTTCAGTTCCATCTCCCATCTCGTATAAGACCAAACGTGGCCTCCCGTGCTTTCTTCTGCTGTTAAAACAACACGAAAACTAACCAAAGAACCAACCAACAAATAAAATTGGCAAAGTTCTCAGGATAACTGTGCCATTCAGATTCATTTAACAGTTTATGTTTATGACCCTTAAAGACATCACTTAAAAAAACAAAGCAAAACAAAAAAACTGACTCTTGAGTTCTACTCAAAGCCAATTAAGTATGTTGGGGTGAACCCAAGCACCCCTTTATTTTAAAATCCTATCAGGCTACTTTAATGGGCAGCTAGGGTTGAAAGTTTTAGGGTGACCAATGCAGGGAGAAACATTGCTTCTCTGGAGGTTATGCTGTCAAAAACAGCAACTGTGAAAGGTGGTTAGCAATGTGGGAGAATCAGGAAGCATGAACCAAGTGACAACATCACCCTGGGATTTATAATAATCAAGATAAACTAGGGCCTCATTTCAAACCAATTGAATCAGAATTTTGTGGTGTGGGGTGATATTTATCAACATATTCTCAGGTAAGTCTAACATGCAACCAGGACCCTAATGTACAACACAGATCTAACAAAACCAACACAGGAATATTGCTGTCTGGGATTTTTAAAATGTCTTTCAGACAATGAGATTATCTTTTGGGTCTACAGTCTCTAGAAGGTAAGGGCCTTCCCTTGATGGCTAGAAACATACCTCCATTCAATCGATATTAGAATAGGTTCATCTTGGGAGAAGTAAAATGAAGATTTAAGGAGGCAAACCTTGGCCCAAAGCAAGATTTTCCTCTTCTCCTTGAGGTCCAAGATAATTAGCTTCCACTCCAAGGCATGAGGACGTCTGAGCACCCCTGGCATGGACAGCAAACTGGAAAATTAATATTGTTAAGAAATCCTGCAATCGGATTTGGACGTGGGTTCTGAAAGTAATCATCCTGGCAGCGTACAGAGTAGGGACTATCCAACTCTCCCACGTTCGAGCCAAACAAACAGGTTTTAATTAGGATTATTTACTTGTTTTTCCATGAAAAACAATCATGAATAATCCTAGCATGCCTTAGATCACTCTGTACCTTCTTACCCCAAGGCCAGACAGTCACCAAAATGTAAATCTGAGTGTGTGGCAATGAATGAACACAACCCCTGCCCCTGCAATGTGACTGACTTCTGAATTAATCTGCAACGGTTTATAGAGCCTTCAAAACACTCCATTCTGCCTGTAACTTTCATACCTTCCTTCTCCAAACACATTTTCCCTCTTCAGATCTCTTTTTTCCTTCCTTCCCCCTCCTTTTCTTTCTTTCTTTTCTTTTCTTTTTTCTTCTTTTCTTTTCTTTTCTTTTCTTTTCTTTTCCTTTCTTTCTTCTCTCTCTCTTTTAATGGGCCCAAGAAATAACTGGCTTCAAAATAAGTTCAACAGGAAAAGGTTGCAGATGGTACGACTGAATGTAAAAGTTCATTTAAATGTGGTTTGAAGTTTACTTTGGCTTTTATGCCTACACAAAAATAAATACATTTGATTTAATAAATTTGGAAATATGAATTTTCTGTAGCACTCTGATGGAGGTAGGTCGGGCCGGGTCAGTTCTATTTGTAGGTCAATAATTGGGGCTAATTTTGGCTTGGCTCAGCACAATCGCAGCCCTAGAGAGTTCAGAAATGCTCCACATTTCTGTTTAGGGGTCAGAGTTAAAAGAAAACATGTGCCCAGCTTGAATTCTACATTGCAGAATCATAACGTCAGAGCACCCAGACGCTGAACTATAAATGGAAAAAGAGAAGGGGGTGGGGGAGAAGAATGAGATTGAGTTTGGAAGGCAGTTTTAAAAAGGCTGGTCTTTCCTTTGCTCCAGTTTTTTAAAATGCTTAATTCTCATAATTTCAAAATGCATCCCCTGAAGAAATAGACATTAAGATAACCTAAAATCTAAAAAGAGAGAGAGAGGGACAGAGAGAGAGAGGGACAGAGAGGTTGGGATCTAAGATTAGCTTTGCATTAAGAAGTTGAGTTGGTTAAGATCAATACTCAAAACTTGATTTTTGACATATCAATTTTTTATGGAATTAGTGATTTTTAGTATGCCATCAGTTGGTTTATTTGTTTAGTTTATTCACTTATTTTTTTATTCTGTATTTATGGAGTACCTACTGTGATAGGCATTCCAAAAGCTAAAAAGCTTGTCTGGGATCCCAGTGGCCAACCATTTGTTTTGGGAGCCTCCTGTGTCCATGGCAGTCTTCCCAAAGCCAGTCTCCTTTCTGTCACTTTCTGATTACTTCTGAAGCTAAACTTGAGACAGTCCTCAAATATCAGCCCCGATCTGGATGCTGACTACAGCTGTGGCTTGGTGCTTTACTTCCTGGCCTTCTCACTTTCCCAAGTAATTAAGTTCCTTAATGATAACGAAGCATCATTACAATAATATTGATACCTGCTGTAATCACTGGCATCCTGGCTTTTCAATTTCCAGTATTTGCCTTGGATCAAGTAGCCGTGCGCTAACGCAACAGAAGGTCACCCGATGAAGGGGCTGATAGCGAGGAGGACAGCCCCACTTAGCATGCACGGGGGATCACGCTCTTCTGGCGCCCGCGAGAGCTAATCTTTCAAGTTGTCCTTTTTTGACTTTCTCCGTTTAATCAGTTTAATCTCATTCTTCCCTCTTTTCTGATTACAAGGATTTTCTGTAGAAACCTTGCCTCCACAATAAAGACCATGTGGCAATTTATTCTCCTATTGATTTCAACATTTCTGTTCCTCTACCAATGAGCCGATAATGGGGGGAGGATGGGGAAGGGGTGAGGAGGTTGGAGAAAGAAGAGCCAGAAGAAGGAGGAGGTGAGGGGCGAGAAAGTGAAAGCCCCTCCAGACTTTTGTTAGCAGCAAAGCCACAGGCTCTAGTTCTTCCAAATACATCCTACATGCACTGGGAGCAGATGTGACAGCCAAACTGGGACGTTTCTATGATGATGAGCGTTCATTTAAGGCAGCGAGTGCAACAAGGGCTGACTTCCCATTTCTACCCTGGAGAAAGAGGCAGAGGGAAAGACACACCAGGCACACACACGTGCGGGCGCGCGCGCGCGCGCACACACACACACACACACACACACACACACACACACCCTTTCTGACCTCAGAGACATTGCCTGTATACCCGAAGATGAATCGCACAACCAGAACCTTCCTCACGGATCTTGTGGGGCCCCTGCTCTCTTCCCCTGCCAGTCCAGCGGGAGGAGCGGGCGATGTCTTCCTGGGTCCTGACCACACAGCGGACAAGGAGCCATTTGCAAGGGAGGGGAAAAGGGGGGTCGGGAGGAACGTATCTGTGGGATGGTAGGAGCCACCTGCGGCTACGAGGGCTGGGGGCGCGCGTGGGGTCTGGCGGGGCGGCCCTCGCAGAGGCCAGGTGGGAACCCCTGATGTGCGGGAGGGGTGGTGAATGGATGGATTTCAAAAACGGTTGTGCTCTTCAGGCCAAACTTAAATACTACATATCAAACTGGTAAGAATTAGCCGTGTCATTTTCAAAGATTTGGGAAACTGTGGAAGACTGGTCAGCTTTAGTCTTTGGCCAGCCGTTTGCTCAATCACACCATGCCCACCGGAAAACCGCACGTCACAGAAATGCAGGAAGTTGTTTTTCTTTTTTTCTTCAATAATGAAAGAGCTAAATATCTTTTTAGGTGTTAAATATGTTTGTGGTCAAATGAAACCGCCAGAAAATGAGGAAGAAAGAGAAAAAGAAAGAAAGAAGAAAGAAAGAAAGAAAGAAAGAAAGAAAGAAAGAAAGAAAGAAAGAAAGAAAGAAGAAAGAGAGGAAGGAAGGAAGGAAGGAGGGAGGAAGGAAGAAGGGAGGGAGGAAGGAAAGGAGAGAGACGTTTTTACAGGAACACACATGCTGGAGACCCAAATGAATTGCTTCTTCTTAAACTCTCAACCTTTTTCTGTTTGTTCTGATACAAACTACAACAACGGGTAAATGTTTTGTGAATGCCGCAAACAGCTCGATTCTGCAATAGTTACACTAGGTTCTAAATATGATAAGGCTGTAAATTTAAAACGGATTAAATCACTGGCCCAAATACTTGTCTCCAAAAACGGGCACTGGTGGGTAGGGTGGGGGCGGGGGGGGGTGTACAAAGCCAAGTATTTTGCACAGAAAATACGCTGCATTTCCACTATCCCTAGTGAATCTTTGTACTTTCTCTTCGGGGTTCCTGGAGATAATGATATACCATAGCCAGCCGAAATGAACATCTGTTTTAGGAACTGTGAACTTACAGGAGCCATTTGTCTGTCTGATCTGTTCCCATTATTTTCCTTCCCATTTTGCACCTTTGTGTTTTTCCATTGATCAAATCTATACAAAATAAAGGGATTGAGAAAACACTAAACAGCCATAATTTCTTCTCTCTTCAAAAGGTTATCCACCACCTTTCCTGTTAAATAATTCTGCTTGATATAAAACACCCAACTTTTTTTTGTAAGCATGTGTTTCCCTTTCCCTTTGAATGGAAGTCTTTGGATCACTAGGGCTTACTGCTTAATGACAATGTGGTGGAGTTAGCCCAAGAGAACAATGCATCCATTAATCTGCCTCATGCTTAATTGGTAACTACTGTATGGGCTGGCATTTCAAACACAGATTGCAAATGTACTTGAATTAGTTACTGTTTAATTGATACAACTGGCACTCAGCCTAGAACCAACATGCAGCTACTGTAAAAAGAGAAAGGCTTTAAAGGAGAGAGAGAAAAAAATACAAGGTATGACTGTGATTCTTCCTTTATATGTTTATATCAATTATTGGTGTAATATAATTACACAGTTTTTCATATTGCTTTAACAAGCCATCCACCAAAACAGGCTGCTAAAAACGTACCTGTAACGCTCGCTGACATAAAGAGTAGCGGGCATGATTCCCAACCCCCTCTTTTTCTTGAGTCTGTCCTTACCCTTGTGAGAATAGTTGTGTGCATACAGCCGAGGTTGGGGAATGCGGTATTTATAACAGGATGAAAAATGCCTAAGAGGATAATTTTGACAATGACTCCAGAATAGCAGGATTTCAAGGAAATAGATAGTATCATGGCAATAATTCAACTTTATTGCCATTCCTACCAGTGTTACTGTGAACATATTTGCAACAGAAAAAAATACTAATTTCTTGAGATTAATCCCCAAATAATTTTACGTAGGCACATCATGCAGCGACCTGGGTCCCACAACCTGCCTTTGAATGGAGAACATTTTAATTCCAGAAATATCGTAATAATACTGACGCTTATCATTCATTGAACATCTTCTACCTACCCAGAATCACACGACCCAATTCAATATATAATTTCTCACGTAACCCTCCCATCATGCTTTCCTCCCCAGTTCGAATCTTTACTTCATTGATTAAATCCAGGTAAAATAAAATAATTAGACTGAGAAAAGCACTAAACTGAACTTTTTGACTTTTAAAAAATTAACCCACTTTGAGGCTTCTGTTATTTTGCTTGATATGAAGCACCCGATCACTATCTTGATTTCATTTTGCCAGTCTGCAGTGAAAATCCTGTCATTGGCTCAGTAAGCAGTTATCAAGAATCTACCCGATATCCAGTTTGGTCTTTACATTGTGTGAGACAGTACATAAAACTGATCTGCCAAAATCGAAGGGACAGTTTCTATTCCATTTTTTTAAGTTTTGTTTATTTAAGTAATCTCTACACCCCACATGGGATTTGAACTCACGATCCCAAGATCAAGAGTTGCACGCCTTTCCAACTGAGCCAGACAAGCACCCCTCTATTCTAAAAAAAATAAAAAATAAAAAAAATAATTTGTTGTTTACCTTTGTTTTAGTATTACATGACTTTTTTTGGTTGAGTTTTTGTCGTATTTGACGTTTTTCTCGGTTTCCCTGATATAAAGCCCTCCTGGTTTTCTTCCTGCCCCTCTGTCCGTGTCTCAATGGCCTCTGGAGGAACCTCTTTCTCCACCCAGCATTTAAATACGGAAGGCCAATGTCTCAGACCTCTCTTACTCTTCACACTTTCTCTGTGCAATTTCATTTTATGCTACTGAGTCTACCTATCCACCACAGGGACCTACCCTACATAGCAATTCCAGATAATTTTTTCCCTGCAAAATAGTATATATATCTTTTAAAGTTTGCTGCCAGTAATCTCATATAGAAATTCCCATTCTTGTTTTACCCTCATATTTCTCTAGTGCTGTCCGGATACACAGCACTAATGGACACCTCTTCTAGGTTCCTAGTAACGGCTCACAAACACGTTTAGCAATGGACTCACCACCTTTCTTGCAAGCTTGTTTTTTTGCCATTTGTCCTGTCTTGTGCAGTGATCTATGTATTGAGTCACCCAAGCTATCAGCCTGAGAGTCATTCTCTACTTTTCCCTGTCCTCCATTACTCCCTGCCTCCGCCAACCTGATTTGATCACAAGTACTACAGATTTAAATGCTCATTTATGTACTTTTCAAAAATATTTCTTCCCTGTCTTCATTGCCACGGTGTTGCTCGGATCCTTCTTACTCCTCGCCTCAGCTCTTGCAACAGCCAACTACTTGTTTTCCTGCCTCTCTATCATACCATCGCCTCTTCTCCAACCCATTCCGTAGAGATGATTCCGAAGCAAGAAAATGGACCCTTTCTTGCTGAATATTCTTAAGAACTCCCATAGGTTGCAGGAAAGGGCCTGTTGCATTCTGATCCCTGCCTATTTCTCCTGTTTTCTTTTTCCTGTTATCCCAATTATCCCAGCCTTTTCCATCTGGCTAATTCCCACTTTTTCTTCAAGGTTCAAATTAATTATCATTAATCTGTGAAGCTATCTCTAGCCTTTCTTGGCTAAGGGAGGCATCTTTCCTCCCTTCCCTGAGTTCCCCATGCATACTTCTTTTACAGACTTGGTCACATTGCACTGAAACTGTAAAGCCACTGTGGGGGGCCTGGTGGCTCAGTCGGTTAGGTGTCTGCCTTCAGCTCAGGTCATGATCCCAGCATCCTGAAATGGAGCCCAGTATCAGGCTCCTGCTCAGTGGGGAGTCTGCTTCTCCCTCTGCCACTCCCCTCTGTCCCTCCCCTCCCTCTCCCTCCCTTCCCCTCAAAAATATAAGTAAAATCTTTAATAGAAAAAAACCTATTAGGTACTCCTGTGGTTTTCTTATTAGACTCTCATCATATTTCACTTGTTTTGAAAAAAAGGAAAAGAAAATCATATTTTTTATTTGTTTAACTGTTAATTTGCTATATATATTAACAAATACTTTCCTGGTCTCTTAGAAGAGATATAAGACATAATATTGGGCTCAGTTTTATATACTGAATATATGATAATACATGTTCACTAGTTTCTTTTATTTGCCACTAACTAGCTGAGTGACATGGGGCAAATCACTTAGCCTCTCAAAGCTTTGGCTTCGTCATCTGTAAAATTATCTCTAAGATCTTTGTGACCCTAATCTTCATAATTACTTGGTTCTTTCCACATTATTTTGCATAATTAGTCATTTTAAAAAAGTTATAGTTGTTTACTATTATTGAATAAAAATGATCCGAAAGGTTCTGGTTCAAAGCGTTCTTACACTTCAATTTTTGTCCCTACGCTCAATGCAGACCCATGGAACTTAGTTTATTTTTGTCTATCATGATTCTATCATGATTTAAGGGGGTTTACAACAAGACTATATCCCCCAGATGGTGAAAAAGAAGAGAAGGAAGAAGAAGGAGAAGGAAAAGGACAGAAAGAATGATGATGGAGAATGTGTCTAAGAGGAGAATAATGGTGCAAGTCAAAAGTAGAAGCAAATGAAAATAGATGTCTCCACCGTAACGGTTACACATAACTGTAACAGGTCATTTTCGAATTTGATTTTAAGCTCCCTGGCATCCAAAATGAAAAGATCAATAGTTTCAGGTACAAAAATGACCACAGGAAAAGCAAGGTTTTTCCAGCAAAAATTTCTAAATTACGTTTTTCCACACTCGGCATCATGTACCAAGCACCAAATCACCGGACAATGCCGCAACAAAATTCCTCAATAGACTATAAGGGCAGACTGAACTGATAACAGTCCTCAAGAAAAGTACGGCCAACATTTTAAAAATCTATCAGGACAATTCCATGAATGGCCAAAATATAACTGATTAACATCAGCCCAAAAAATGCTTTTCTTCCTGAGAACATTATGGATCACGTATTTGCAGGTTGGTTAAGCTATTGCTAACTTGTGGTATTGATTTCTTCGGTGATGCAATTCTTCATTTAGTCAGAGACATAGCTGAATAATAGCTATTTTTAAAATTCATATACATCAAGCTATGTTTGTGACCGATCTTTATCATTTTTAAATAAACTTGCTGTCTTGCAAGATGTAATTATCTGCTGGAATAATGAAAAAAGACTCTGCATATGAACCTGAAAACTTGGGTAGTTGTTAAATGTTCATTCTTGTTTCAGATTTCTGATTCTAAAAATTCCAGCTTAGTTTGAGGTTAAATATTCTTTCAGATCAAGGAAAACAAATGAATAAAAATCTGTATGTGCAATACTACTTCTCTCTGATGTATAGTTCTTATTTCCCTAAATTTCTTAACTCTAAAGAGAATTGATGTTTTCCCATTTAGCTTTCAGTTTCCTTTGATGTTCCTAAAATTTCAGGCTAATCAATCCCCAGATGGCTCCATTTCAAGTGTTACCCTTTTGCAGCAAATAGTATCTCTCTGAGTTTTAGACCTAATTTTGCCGGAAGTATTCTCACCTCATTTAAGATGACAGCACAACTTCTTATTATTGGTTCGTACCTCATTATGCCATCTTTATCTCTCATCAAAATGGCGAGCATTGACCTCCATCAGAAGCTCATTGAGTATCTCTGGTCCTTTCTCCACAGTTCTCCTCACTCTTCCCAAGGAGGAGTCAGGGTCCTGCACCCTACCCCCAAGGAGAAGGAGTTGCGTTCTGAATAGCTCAAACCCTAGGACTTTATATTGGTACAACTTTCAAAGAGATAAAAGGGGTGGGTCCTAAGTGTGGCTTTTCCCTCTCTGGTCTCTGTTTCTTCCATGAAAATAAAGTGATAACAAGGACCAGAGCCATTTCCCCTCAGGGAATTCCCAACCACCTTTCTTCAACTTTAGTTTTCTCTGTCTCCCACTCTGGACTCTATTCTGCCCCTTGAGGTAGCCCTGGATCACAGGTATGAAGGACCAGGTTTGCTAAGGCTCACAGCAGAGACTTCATATTGGGGCAAACATCTTCCCCCTGCCTTCCCTTTCTCTCTACCTCTCTTCACTTATTTTTCTCACCAGCTGGGAGGTCTACTTCAGTTCTGCCACCTGACCGGTAACATTAGCCTCAGGATTGGGTTTCAGTAATAGCCACGTGGTTCAGGGAGGAAGAAGGCTCCAAGAGCAGTGGAGTAGCTGGAGGTTTGTGTTAGGTTGGAGGCCAGACCCCAAGCAACAAAGATGTGAGGCAATGAGCAGCTTTGCCAGTCTTTCTCTTGTGACCATATTTCTCTTGGAAGCTCACCCCAAGAGGTAGCTATGGCAGGGCAAGACTCAGTTACTTCTGGGTTCTTTTGCCAAATAACACCACATGATAGCATTTTAATTGCAATTCAATTAACAGAGATACCATTTGGTATAGTTGATTTTAATTTATTCCATTATTTTCAATAGGAATTAGACAGGTTGTAGCTGGCTCCTTTCTGTACTATTAGCTTTTTATGGTCAGTGGGAGTGGGAGGGTTCCTCCTTTAAAATCTCTGCTTCTTTCCCATCCACAATGCAGATGTAGCAGAATCAATTAGGAAACAACGGATATATTTTTTAAAAGTTGTATATCTCAGTAACAAAACCTTGCTAATTTAGGACTTCTTGCAGATTTGTTCTAATCTTGTTCTTTCAAAACTTTTAAATATTTTTTTCTTAATTACTTCCCAATGAAACCATCTTCTAAACTTTTTTTCATGCTTGTAATTCCCTATGTAATATGTTCTCTTCATTGACAAAATAAAACTTTGGGGTATAGAGACCATAACCTATAATTATTGTCTTTACCCTCTATTTTGCAAAGCATGTAATAGGTATACAATAAGTATTGGTTAGAAAAATTAGTAAAAATCACAGAAAAATTGTAAAAGAAATACCAATGACCTTGGGTTGCCTAGGGGGCTCAGTCAGTTAAGCATCTGCCTTCGGTTCAGGTCATGATCCTGGGGTCCTGGGATTGAGTCCAGCATCAATTTCTTTGCTTGGAGCAGGGAGCCTGCCTCTCCCTCTGCCTGCTGCTCCCCCTACTTGTGCTCTCCCTCTCTCTGACAAATTAATAAATAAAATCTTAAAAAATAAATAAAAACTAAAAAAAGAAATACAAATGGCCAGTAAATGTTAAAAAATTCATTCTTCCTAGTAATTATGGAGATGCACATTAGAATGATCAAATTAGTAATGATATGAATATATTTTAATATTTGATTGATGTTATGTTATAAAAGATATCGTAGACTTGCTGAAAGACAAAAATTTTTCTGGGAAACAATTTGGCACTATGTATTAAACACCTTTAACATTCCTGTTGTCAAAGAATAATGACATAGAACAATTCTTGGGATTAATGCTAATTTTATTATTATTCCACAAAAATTTCTTAGTGGCCCACCATGTGCCTGGCAATGCTCTAAGTAAGCAAAGTAAAGCCCTCGTCTTCCAGGAACTTACGTAAAAAGCAAAGTCAGTTAGTATGCGCTGTGAATAGTATGACCGTCTGCCTCTGTCTGGGATAGTCGCCATAATTATTAGTAATAGAGTACTACACTAGAGTGATGGGGAGGGTGTTATTTTAGGCAGGGCAGTCAGGAAAGCTCTCTTGGAGAAGGTGACTTTTGGGCAGAGGGCTGAATGTAGGAAGGAGTGAACCCTGTGACTCTCTGGGGGAAATCATTCAGCAGAGGAAAGGCATGTTTGAAGAGCTGCAAGAGGTGAGTGTTGGTAGAATGGAGGAAGCAAGGGGGAGAGTGGAAGGACGTGGGCTCTGATAAGATTCAGTCATTCAAAAACCTTACTTGAACATTCATCCCAATTTTCTGGAAATGTTGAAAAAATTTCATATGGGCTCAACATTTTTTTCTGACAAAGCTGTTAATAATAAGCCCTGGTCAGCAGAATTTGTTACCATAATTTATACAGAAAATGCCATGATCAGAGCACCTTCTGTTCGAAATGAGATGTTGTTTTCTTCTCTACAAAGAGTAAATCAGATGTTGACAATTATAGGAGAAGTGTGGGCCACGAGTCACAAGGGAGCAAGAGTTCCCTGGCCAATATCTGATGTCAAAACTTTTCTCTTTGGCACAATGCTTATTTGCTTTTGTTCTTGCTACTACGTTTGAAAACATTTGGAGGTCAACATAAGCTTCTGATATATAGACTAATTGGCCAAAGTCATTATTTATAGTCTAAAGAATGATAAATTTTGAAGGGAATTTATTTTTCTATTTTTAAATTAAACACAGAGAAGCATATGAGCTCTGCAGGAGGTGGCAACAGGGCCGTCACTTCTGTTCTCGTCACCAAGACCAGTGGACCAGATTCTTTATCAAGAGGAAATTAGCCAAGAATTACACTCCATCTGTACAGGATTTTGAAAAGATAACATCAGTGGTTTACACCTTCTGTTAATTATTGCTTTAGATTTAATCTATCTCAAACATTTATTGAGCACCAACAAAGTGCAGAGGGCACAAACAGAGTGCCCTGTTTTATAGGGCAGTTGTTTTCAACTTTCTCAGCTCACAGCCCCCTGAAGAATTTGGAAAACGTAGGTCCACCGTCACACATTTTTTTTACGTTGATATCTACCTTTTTAATCATAAACTCAAATCATTGAAAATGGTTCATTTCTGGTAATTGTTAACTATTGACATTTTCAAGTAACATGATTGTACCACTCTTTGTAACGTATCAGGTTGACTATAAATACCAGAGCAATCTGCTATCCATCTTCGTCAATCAAAAATATTAACAAGCTCTACATGGGTCAACAATTTTACATTGTTCCTCTTTCTTCTTGAACTATTTCCACTATACTTAATCATTCATCTCTGCCACTCAAATACGTATGTAAATTAAAATTCACTTACTTATTTATGTTTCACCTGGCCATCAGGACCCATGTACTAACGTATTCTGCACTGACTTATTGTTAACATTATCATGGGACAAATCTTGATAAGTAATTATTAAAAAATAAAAGTTAAATTCTGTAAATGTTTTCGTTATTGCTAGAATGAGATACTGTCAGCATTAAACCCATTTTCTATTTCATTTGTGCAGTGGCAAGGCTGCAAACATTGGTTGATATAAATCAGTAGAGGAGGATGGAAGTTCTGTTACTCGATCTCATGACCTCTGAGCGGGCTATGATCAAACATTTTCATGATAAGCTGAGACCTTGTTTAGGATCTCCTTCAGTTCTGTGGGAAAAGAAATATTAGAAAACATATGACTTGCAAAAGCATATTTTACCTTTTCCCAGACACTAAACACATTCTTTTTCAGTTTCCAGGACGGAAACGTAAAGGCTTTACCAAGACTTATCAAATGATTATTAAATATCTGTTACTTTTTCACTTGGAAGCATATTGTACTAAATATGCTGATATTTATGCACAATAGACTAGGAAAGATTTGTTTTAAACAGAGCAGTGTTTCATTTCGAAAGTCCTCTGCTAACACAATAAAATATTTTTAGCTTATGAGATGCTTTAAAAATGGTTTTTTTTGCCAATATTTGGAGATTCGGGTTTAGCTCAGTGAGTTTAGGAGAATGTCCATTATATAAAGTAAGGGAAAACATGTCTTTTTGTCAAAGGTACCAATCAGTTTGGACTCCCCTTCTGTTTGAAAATACATGATTTCACTTTTCAATTTAAAGGAATGTCTTAATATATATTCCATGACCACCATCTCCCTGTTGTATTCTAATTACAAAATAGAGAGAAAGATCCAATGGTGGGTAGACAGATAGATATAGCAAAGAGCCTGGCCATGATTTGTCACTTTATGAAACAAGAAACAACCGCTTTCAAGGGACTCTGTATTTTGGGGGCAGGGAGGGATGGATGGTAAAGTGATGTGATTACGTGAAAATACTCAAACTGTCCTTTTCTTTGATACTCAGGAGATTTTTACATCTGAAGGCAATGAATTATAGTGAGAGTCAGGAAGGGTGAGAATAACACTTTGTTGAGTAAAGTAGGAGAAGGCAGTTAAGATAGAAGAGATGGGACAGCCTCACCAGAAGGGCACCTCCATCGCCTACGTGCTTTCTCAGTATGGGGAGCGAATACAAATGGAAGTTGAGGATTTGGACATTAGTTCCTAGTAAGCCCTTCTTGCCTGTTTTCATGCTCAGAAGAATCCTACCCTTGTCTGAATACTGATGTAGAAGAAGCAAAGAAGAGTGGGATACCCACCCTCAAGGAATTTACAACCTAAAATAGGATGCATGCCTTTGTCAATTTGTTCAGTGAGAACTCATTTGGGACCTTACAGATCTGAGAGACCAGGGAAGGCACTGTCCAGTGGGCAGAGTACCTATAGAAATGCTGTGGGTTTTGACTGTGCCCTCGGGGATCATGAAGTCCAGTCATGTGAAGAAAAGAGGCAGAGGCGGAGGATATGTGAGTTCAGGGATGGGGAACTCATCTCCCTGTGGGCCTCAACAAAGGAGGTTATGTAGAATTTGGCCATGAAGAGATGGAGCAAGAATATTCCATGATATGGATATAATATTAAGAAATTCAGGGGTTGTCAAAAACAAACAAATATATATTGTAGATGTCAAGTGGACTTACAGGAGAGGGGCTGGACTAGGACATTGAAGGATCTGATGTTTATTCTAAAGACATTAGTATTTCAAAAAGTTGTAGGGGTACCTGCATGGCTCAGTTGGTTAAGCATCCACCTTTGGCTCGGGTCATGATCTCAGGGTCCTGGGATCAAGCCCCATATTGGGCTCTCTGCTCAGTGGCGAGTCTTCTTCTCCGTCACCCTCTGTGATCTCTCTCACTTTCACTTTCTCTCAAATAAATAAATAAAATATTTTAAAAAATTGTAAAGTTGTTGTTAGAAGTAATGTGTATCCATTGTAGAAAACCTGAAAATTATTTTTAACACCTAGAAGTCTTCACCATTACTAATATTTTCTGTATATTCTTCTAAACTTTCTATGCATGCTATATTTCCAATACCTACAGTAGTATCCTGGTACATAGTAGGCACTCAGTAAATAGTTCTTGAGTCAATACATTTTAAACTAAGAATTTTTTACATGCCATTTTGTAAATTTTTTTCACTTAAATCTATATTATAAAATATTTTCATGTTGATAAATGTATTTGTTCACCATCCTTTTAGTGGCCGCACGGTATTCCATATTGTGTGGGTATGTGCTACTTTCCTACAGTCAGAATTGTTACCAAGATTCGGCTAGCATAAACATTAATGCACTAATAAATGACTATAATTACTAAAATTTAATTGATTGAAATTATGCATGTGTGATTTAGTAGGATTTCTGAAAGGTTGTACCAATTTATATAACCCACTGCTTATCAAATGCATTTATGTAGCCTTAAACACAAGTATTTTGGTATTTTTTTTTTAACTGCACCAACAAGAAAAGTGAAAAAATAGATTTCACTGTAAGTTATTTTTCTTTGCTTTCTAGGAAGGTTGAATAATTTTACATGTATATTGTTGAGCCATTTGTTGAGTTTCTTTTTTGAGAATGTCTGTTCTTTGCAGACAAAAGTTTTCTGCAAGGGAGGGAAGGAACAGTGAGAACTACGCTGAAAAAGAAGTAATTAGCAGAGGGATTTAGAATGAATTGAAGGGAGAACAGTCAGGCCAATGTACCAGAGGGCTTAGCTGCAGAAAGGTGCAGAACCCTCTTTGCAGGGCATTATGGGTTGAGGTCCTGATTGGCACAGAGAGTGAGGAGGTGAGGCATGAATGCAGCACAGTTCTTCACTTGTCCTAACAGCGCCCAGGAAAGGAAGGCAGCGAGAAGCTGTGTTAGGGTTGGGGACACCTGCGCGTGTTTATAGGCTGAGGATCTGAGCTCCATCAAGAGGGAGATCAAGGGAAAGGGGACTGCGGTGGAGGCCGACTTCAGAGGAGGCTGGAGAGGACAGAACTGGAGGCACAAGAGGAGGGTTTAGTTCTCTGAGAGACAGAGGGTAGAAATCCAGAGAACCGTAAATGGGGCATCAGTTAAATAAATACAGATTTGAATGTGCTAATTTCAAGCAAGGCAGCATGTGAAAAGTCTGATAAATAGCATGCCCAATGCTGCGGTGGCCGGGCGGGCAGAGGCTCCTCCCCGCAGGGCGCGTGGGTGGTGGCCCCAGGACCTTAATAGGTGAGTTTCTGGAGGGCATGGGGCATTCTTGTACTGAGGAAGAATGTCAGTAAAGGCTCTGAGACAGTAAAGCAAGTCAAGGAGGGTTTGGAGAATGGGAAACAGGGAACTTCAAAGGTGGAGTGGGCATGAGGGGCAGAGGGAGGGAATTCAGGGCAGGTGTCTGGAGACCAGGCGTTCTGAGGTTTCCTGTAGCCTTGCCTGACAAGCGGACCTACACTCGGAATTCTCCGTGTGTGGCCACACACGATGGCATTCATGCCCCTCCCTGTCCCTATGATGGTTATCCTTACTTCCCAGGTGAGAAGCCTGAGGCCCAGAAAGCGGCACATCTTGCCTACGATCACTGAGGGTAAAGGAAAGAACCAGTACCAGATCGTGGGTCTTCTGACTCCTGGTACAACGAGGGTTTTTTTGATTTTTTTTTTTTCAGTTCACCCTAATGTCTTTTATTTGACTCTGAGACAGTGAGAATCCTCTGAAGATTTCAGAGTGGCGTGATCAGAGCTCACAGATGATATTATAAAACCAAATATATTAGTCACTTTCAGTCCTTTGAAAGTTCTCAAAGAACAGAGTAGAACTTCGCCATGACTGGCATATTTTTATCTAGTTCAAAGGTTCATCAAAGTCCTTTACAGATTAATGAGGTAAAGTTTGCTTGCGAATGCGTAGGTAAACGGAACAACCTAATTATGTCCTTGGCACATCAAATACGGCAGCTCACTTTGCCTAAATCTAATTTAGATATTTATACACTTTCTAAAAATAGAAAATTGAGAATTATCCATTATCCAGAACTAGTCATTCAATTAACGAGGAGATAAATACTAAAGAGCCTGATCCCAATCATGGGGAAATGAGGGCACCGTGAGATCAAGGACATGAAAGCCGTCTCTGTCTTTGTACACCTTGGCAAGAGAGGACTCTGCTCCCCTGGGGTAGCTGGCGTTTTGTCAGCCGCACTCCATGCTGGGCCCACTACGCTTTTAGTCTTTTCCCATTTGTTGGGCGGTCACCGTCATCCTTTGTAGATCGTAAACTGAGGCTGTCAACAGATCATAATTTGCCCAAAGAGGCGAGGGGCTGAGTCACACCTGGACCTGTCCCAATGCTACTTGAATATCCATTCCATTGAATACCCCATTCCGGTCCCCTAAAAAGGGTTCCAGGGTTCCCTTTAGTGTGGCGTGGCACTGGTTTACGTTATTTGAGGACATATCAAAAGCAGAGGCTGTTCCTAGCCATTCAACTTTATTAGCTAATGGCCGAAACGGAAAGTTTTTACCCTCAGAATACAAATACAGAGCATCCACAGAGTTCAAAATAAGACATTAAAGACAGACTGGAGGATTCGTATCCTACTTTTTCGTTTTTGCAAATTACAAAAGAGGATTTAGTTATATCAGTAAAATTGGGTGGATTCTTTTAGGCATTCTTTTCTTCTTGTGTTTTCTAGACTTGCCATATGATTGGGTAGAAGCTGGAATGGACAGATGAGGAAATGTAAATGTAATCAGTAGCTATGTAAATGTGGTACTTATATTAAGTGCGTGTTAACACACCCTCTGATTTCTCCCCAGGGCTCCCTTCCTGCTCAGAGCCAGAGTCCTATCACCGCATGTTTCAGTGCTGATCGATCAAGAGATAAGCACTTGTAGTCAGGGCCATGGTAAGTAACAACAGGACTCACTTCACTGACTTGCTGCAACTAAGAAGGCTTTCATAAAGTTACCTCAACTCTTGGGGAACTTAGAAGCGATAGGACATAGAGAAAAGTAACCAAAGGCAGATTTTCGAGCTAGACAAAATGCCAGCTTTGCCATATACTGGTTGCATGATTTGAGGTCCATTATTTAACCGGTCTGAGGCTCAGTCTTTTCATCTGCAAAATGGGAAGAACAGGATTGGGTTTCCAGAGAAGTGGTGGGATTTCTATGGAGTAATTTATAAAAAGCACTAAGCTCATTGCCTAACAGGTAGTAAAGGCGTAAGAAAGGGAAACATCCCTTAATGTCTTGGGAGAGATCAAGTGAAGAAAAGGATTTCAGCTGATTTACAATATCTCTGAAAATATTCTTGCATCTCGTAGGGGGTGGGGAGGAATATAAAGTAGTGACCAACTGATATAATCATGTTTAATAGCAAGTAATATAAAGAAACTATAGAAATATTTTTACTCCCATATAAATCATATATAAAGTTCCAGTTACAGATTCTGTAGGTAATAGTACAAGATACATTTTACCACGGTTTATTTGAAAAACTTACTCTTGTATTCCATATCAGTTTGAAAGTACAGTATTTTATAATAGTTTAGCTCCTTTAAAATATAACTGCTCTCAGCAGCAAACATTTCTTAACATACCAAAGTCTTCAGTTTCAGTAAACACTTCCCATTAGACGTTAAATTTTACCTCCTACTGAAAAAGCAATGATGGTAGGTGACTTTCGGCACCTGTAATATCAGAAGATCAAAAAACATTCTGGAAAGGCACGAAGACCTAAATTTCCACTTCCTACTTCTCAGGCGGGAGCCACACTGACAGGATCAATAGAAAATAGATCTGGAAATCAATTAATATAAGAAAAAGACTGGACTCGAGCTGTAAGCCTAAATTAAGGTAGATTGCCAGCTATAAAACATGGAAAGGGATAACAGATTTCTCAGAATAACCTGTCATACTTTTAAATTTCTTGCTTTGAATTGAAATATCATTACTCATATCCTTCTCATAGAGCAGTTGTTTTCTTTTTGATCCTAATTCTTTAATGAAAGGATAGTTTGTTAAGAAAGTACACATTTCTGAAGTGTTTGCTTCTTATCCTCTAGAAAGACTTTGATCAGGACTCTTAAACACTTGGAACAAAAGGGTAACAATATCATCACTACATATACAGAGATGGTCTCAGCAAATCACATCAGGGTTAATCTGGACCATTCAAAATCTGCTTTAGTATCAGCAAAATATATATATCATAGATATATAAATATAATATATATTAAATAAACAATATATAAAATATATAATACATAGCTTAAATATATTTTATATAAATATTGATATAAAATATATATACATGTACTGCGTACAGGCTAGAAGGGAGACAATTGTGGTGACTGAGTCAGATATTTTTTTAATGGCTTTTTAACCCCTTCGACAGCATATCAGACTTTGAGGTAAATGTGCTCCTGTGGAACCCCACTCTATAAATTTAAGAAATTTCTCATTTATTCTTCTAACAACTTAAATAGGAAAAAAAATTCAAAACATTGTGTGAACATGCTGTTTTTCTGCAAGGACAGTGAATTTATGTGTAGATGTGTTAAAAGTTCAAAAGTTCAAAAGTACACGAAGTGAGAAAAGCATATACATTTATTCTGCAGACATTTATAGAAACTTACTGTCTTTTAAGAGGACGAGGAGGATTTGGAGCCTGTAGTGAATGGATAAAGGCATGTGATCTCTTAAAGATCATGACTCTTCCAACAACATATGGAAAGCAACTCACAAACCTGACCCCGAACTCGAGGCCACTAACATTCTTCCAGGCAAGTCGGATGCCTGCTCTGGAAGCATCCAGGTTTGGAGAAGCCTCAGGCACGGAACCGAGGCTCTGCTGCCAGCTGGGTGGCCGTAGGAAAATAATAGCCATTCTGGGCCTCAGTGTCCTCATATGTAAAAATGAACACAAGAATTCCTAACTTCGAAAGGTTATTATGGAGAGTCAGTACCATGCATTAAATAAATGGGATTGTAAACTGTAGAGCATTCTAATAATGCATTTTTAAAAATATTTACAGCTGAGCCCCACTAGGCACCATTTACTCAGTAACTCTATTGGTGATGTTGGGCGAGAAGGAAGCATGAACAGCATGACCCCGACATAAATCTCCAGTTTTACCTCAGATTGTATAATTCTGAGTATCAGGACATATAGCAGAGACACCTATGGTTTCAGAGTTATCAGCCCAGCCTCCGATTTCTCAACTAAATTTTAAATATTGTTTTGTTTTGTTAACTCAGTAATCTCTCCTCGTGGGTTCCAAACCTGTCACAGTGGTGAATCTTTTGTTTATGCCTCCTTGTTTAAAGAGTTTAACATCATTTTGTGACATGTAAAAATCAAAACAACAAATCTTAAAAAGAAGATATATAATGTAAAACCCGTTCAGTGACTAACTCTAATACTTGAAATTATGTCGAAAAAATGAGAGACTAAGGAAGAGGATGAAAGTTACCTGAATTTATCGTCCTACAAAGGGAGACACTAAAGATTCTTTTTTTCTTAATTTTAATGATTAAAGAGTTAGTTCCATTTTTTTAAACTTAAGATTAGAAAGGGAGAAGAGAATATATAGCTTGTAAATAACCAGAAATAAATATGTAAAGAAAAAAATCTGGAAGGAAATGGACCAACATGTTAATGTTGTAAGTAGGATTGTTAATGAGTAGTCAAATTTTTTTGTCACTTGGCTTTTCTACATTTCTTGAATTTCCCATAATAGGTACACTTCAGTTTCATAAACAGAAAAAAATTTACGTTTAGTCTGCAAGGGACAGCCTAAGTACATGTTCTGTTGTGCAGACTGTGCACTGCACAAGTTTAGGAGCCACCCTTTGCATCAGAGTCTCTGAGCAGGGCCCATTCGAGCTGCGAAGAGCACACCTGGCAGCCCAGCTCAGAGTCAGTGCAGGAAGGTAGCTTGGGCATGGTCACACATGTTAGATAATATAAAGTTCCGATTATGGTAGAAAGTGGTCTCCAGACAGCTTGCTGCCACTCCTCGGGAAATCCTATTTGCTAGTTCCTACCTGGCTTAAAGCAGGTGTGGATAAGGGGCCTGTTGTTGATCAAGCTCCCGCTCTGAAGAGTGGTCCTGCAAAATTAATTCATGTTCTTTCTTCACTCTCCACAACAACTCTGTGATGGAGATGTCACCCTTACCCTACAAGTGTGGAGGAAGTGAGGGTCGGTGACTCCCCGAAGGCAGAAGAGTTACAGAAGGACCCTGGCAGCAGAAGCAGACCTGGTTGGCAGGCCTTCGTGTCTCTGCCCACCCCCACGGAACCCTTCCTTCTCTGCCTCCTCCCAGGGAGTATGTTCTCTATTCCCCCGACCTCTAGATTTTATCCTTGATCACTTTAGATCCTCCATCTTACATCAGATATCCCCTATCCACATTTCCTGCAGAAGACAGTTGCTTTATACTGGAGTCCTTACAGAACCGATCAGATCACAGGGTGCTGTCAGTGACTGAACAAAATGGTCCTTCTAACAACGGCCCTAATAGAGTCCAAATAATTATTTTTTTCCTTTTCCTCTGTGTACCGTTCATCTTCCTTTGAGTTAGCAATCGGCCATCAAGCCTACAGCGTCTCTGCTAATGGAGGCAGCTTGATGTAGATGCCACCAAGTCCAACCCTGAGGTCCGTACAACAGGTGACAAGGGCTGCTGGGTGACACGCAGGTTCCCTAGGACCCAAGGTGTGTGCAGCTTTTCTTGAGCCCAACTCCAGGGAAAGCGCCCATTTCTGGACGGTGTCTACTCCTTAGAAATGCTGTTTAGATACTTAATTAGGTCCACCCTCCCCTTCCGGTTAACTTGACAGCCTGCTGCCAGAGTTAATAATTAACAAGGTGTCACAATACCTCCAACAGTCGCTCAATTCTTTGCTCACCTGCCTCCCTGTCTCTTCCTGCTGCTTCTGAATTGCTTAAACTCCCCTGGGATACAAGGTCCCTATAATAAATCATGGCACAAAGGCACAGACTCTTGTGGCTCTAACTGAAATTCACAATTGGGCAAGCCCAGGAGGCAATCACCTGGCCGTTGCCCTAACCCACATGCATCCTCTGTGCTGCTTGAGCACAGGTGAGCATGAAGTTTTAATGAGGCCTTAGCTGCAAATGCATTGTGCAATTACTGTGAAGACGGGCGCACATTTGGCCCGGAAAGAATTGCATTTTAAGCAATAGGGTTTCCCTATTAGCTGTTCCCAGCTATTAATTCAACCAGTTTGTTTATACATTTTGACAATTGTTCATGTGAAAGAGACCTGGGGATTTTATTTGACCACAATTTCATTATAAGCTAACAGTATGATATGGCTGCTAATAAAAGTTCATGCAAGTTTAGGCTACGTTAAGTGAATAGTCCAAAGAAAGAAAGGCAATATCGCCACTATACTTTACTCTTATAGGTGGACGGATCTTATTTTTTCAACCCCAAATTTGGCAAGTGAAATCATGCGTGCAGAGACTCTGGCGTAAAACATTTGAACACATAACTGTCCTTAAGTCCAGGAGGTGTGCCTGGTATACATAAAGCACAAGCATTCATTCGTTCCTTCATTTCTTTCTTTGTTGGAGCAAACATCGATTGAGACACATTCTTTGGTGGGCTTTCTTCTAAACACAAGCGTAGGGAAGACTCACTCTCTGTTTCTAAGAGTTTTCGTTCTCGTGGGAGGTTCTGAGGCCCTTTGGAGATGGTGAGATAAGGACCAGCTATGGGGTAAGTAGAGTCACTATGAACAATGCTCATTGAAGGAGCATCTACTACTGTCTTGCAGGGTTCGGGGAGGCTGACCCAAGGCAGGGACGACTAAGGGGGAGGCTAACAGTTGAGAGCAAAGGACGGAGGTGTGGACAAAGGGTGGGGGAAGGATGAGCATGGAAGAGTGACCAGGCAGAGAGAACAGGATTCAATAGAACCACAGCAGCCGGGGTGTGAGAGCAAAACCAAGGCCAGAGACGCTCAATTGGAAAAGCAAATCAATGAGCAAATACATAACTAAAACAAATATTTAAACTACGTCAAGTGCAATCAAGAGGATGCACGTACTAAGTGCTACACGAACATAGAGGAGTCAGCGACTCGCTGCCTGGAAAAAGTCACAAAGAAGGTGATGTTAGAATAATGTTTTGAAGGCAAGAGAAACAAAAGATAAAATGAACTTGTGGGACTACAGCAAGATAAAAAGCTTCTGCACAGCCAAGGAAACAGTCAAAAAAACTAAGAGGCAGCCCACGGAATGGGAGAATATATTTGCAAATGATGCTACAGATAAAAGACTGGTATCCAAGATCTACAAAGAACTTCTCAAACTCAATACACGAGAAACAAATAAATCATAAAATGGGCAGAAGATATGAACAGACACTTTTCCAATGAAGACATACAAATGGCTAACAGACACATGAAAAAATGTTCAAAATCATTAGCCATCAGGGAAATTCAAATCAAAACCACACTAAGATACCACCTTACGCCAGTTAGAATGGCAAAAATTGACAAGGCAAGAAACAACAATTGTTGGAGAGGATGTTGAGAAAGGGGATCCCTCCTACATTGTTGGTGGGAATGCAAGTTGGTACAGCCACTCTGGAAAACAGTTGGAGGTCCCTTAAAAAGTTAAAAATTGAGCTACCCTATGACCCAGCCATTGCACTACTGGGTCCCCAAAGATACAGACGTAGTGAAGAGAAGGGCCATATGCACCCCAATGTTCATAGCAGCATTGTCCACAATAGCTAAATCGTGGAAGGAACCGAGATGCCCTTCAACAGATGACTGGATTAAGAAGCTGTGGTCCATATATACAATGGAATATTACTCAGCTATCAGAAAGAATGAGTTCTCAACATTTGCTGCAACATGGACGGCACTGGAGGAGATAATGCTAAGTGAAATAAGTCAAGCAGAGAAAGACAATTATCATATGATTTCTCTCATCTATGGAACATAAGAACTAGGAAGATTGGTAGGGGAAGAAAGGGATAAAGAAAGGGGGGGTAATCAGAAGGGGGAGTGAAGCATGAGAGACTATGGACTCTGAGAAACAAACTGAGGGCTTCAGAGGGGAGGGGGATGGGGGAATGAGATAGGCTGGTGATGGGTAGTAAGGAGGGCACGTATTACATGTTGCACTGGGTGTTATACGCAACTAATGAATTATCGAGCTTTACATCGGAAACCGGGGATGTACTGTGTGGTGACTAACATAACATAATTTTTAAAAAAACATTAAAAAAAAAAAAGAATAATGTTTTGAAAGGTGCGTGGTGGACCGCAGGAGAGAGGCAGGGTGCCCTTCGTGCGGAGGACGCAGCCCATTGGCGCCACAAGGAGCCGCGTGTGGTTGGTGGAGCCGGTGCTCACTGAGGCATGAGCTGACGTGCCACGCCAAAGTCGGCTTGTGTCCTGATGTGAAAGGCTGGCAAGACATGGGAAGGAATGTTAACTTCACCGGGAGGAAATCAGAAACCGACAAAGGATTCTAAGTTTACATGTGATGTTTCAGTTTTCAAGGACTGCATAACAAAGCTCTTCACAATTTCATAGCTAAATATAACAGGAGTTGATAATTTGTAATGGTTCTGGGGGGTCTGTGGGCCAGTTCTCCGTGTGGGTCAGGGGGTGTCCCCCAGGCAGCTGCACGTGGCTGGGAGCTCAGCTGGGCCTGAAATCCGAGGCTCCTTACTCATGTCTAGGGTCCTGGTGCTGACTGCTGGTTGCAGTGCCTCCTTCCCTGTGATGTGGCCCTTCTTCTGCCAATGGCCAGTTCTAGACCATCCTTCTCACTGCATGGTGACTGGATTTAAGAGGAGAGACTTCTAGAGGACAATCCCTGATATACCAGCACTTATCAAGTCTCCAATTGCTGATATTGATCAGTCAAAGCAATCCACATGGCCAACCCCCAAATCAGGGTAGGTCATGACCACTGGAAGGCCTGGATACTGGAGGCATACTCATTGGGAGCCATCAACATGGCCGTCTACTGCAAATATGAGGAAGACTCCTTTCCACAGTATGGAGAATGGTGTAGAAGGGTGAAAAAGAGTATCATTTAAAAGCTTATTATATTCTAGGGGCGCCTGGGTGGCACAGCGGTTAAGTGCCTGCCTTCGGCTCAGGGCGTGATCCCGGCGTTCCGGGATCGAGCCCCACATCAGGCTCCTCCGCTATGAGCCTGCTTCTTCCTCTCCCACTCCCCCTGCTTGTGTTCCCTCTCTCGCTGGCTGTCTCTATCTCTGTCAAATAAATAAATAAAATCTTTAAAAAAAAAAATAAAAAATAAAAAAAAATAAAAGCTTATTATATTCTAGGCAAAGATAAAGAGGAACCATATTCAATCATAAAGAATAAAATTAAGGCAAGACCCTTGCGAGAGTAGAATAAATAAAACCTGGTGATGTATTTGACATGAGGGGTTAGGGAGACGGAGAGAAAATTGAGAATAAGTAGCTTAGTTGTAGACCTCTAGTAGAGAGATGTACATATTAGTCTGGGGGCATTTAAAAAATAGGGATAGTGTTTTGGGAATGACAACTAAAGCCAACGAAATATATTAGATCATGGAAAAGAAAGGAAAAAAGAAGTCACCATACAGAGAGATTAAGGTTAATAGTTAGAAACAGAAGCCAAAGAGAAGAGTCTTACTGGGGAACTCAGGATAAAAATCAAAGAAGAGTAAGATCAATATTGTCATATTTGAAGTCAAGTAAAATAAAGATGTAAATTTGTCATTGTGATTGGTAATTAGGAGGCCAGTGATATCCTTTGGGGTTGACAGTTGAGAACTTGGGGATGGTAAAAATAGTGGACTAGGATGAATGGATTCAAGGAAGCAGAGACCCCAACTGTAGCTTCGACTTTTCCTGTGATCCCTGATCATGTAGTTTCCCAACAAAGGCACTCTCTCAGAGAAAATCTGGTGCCGGCCCTAAGTGCATTTCTATTGCATAGAGAATACTATCTGTTCAAAGTCTGGTGATCAGATGGTTGAGATTTTTCCAGGACAATTTTAAATTTTGTGCAATATTATCATTTTCATTAAAAGTGATTCATTCTAGGTAGGAAAAAATAATTAATGTTCTACCCTTCTATAACATTCCATAAATAATTATAGACATATATATAAATTCAGAACCTTGAAAAAATAGTTGATCAGATCATGTGCTTAGTTTTTATTGTTTGAAAAACAGGGTCGTTGAATTGATAGTAACCGTGGCTAGAAAAGGTGGAGAAAACAGATTGGAAGCCTATACCATTACTTATGTCCATGCTGATTCTTGCAAAAAAAAGGAAGATGCGGATATAGTATTTCTACAGCTAATAACTGTGGCCTACCTAGTGCCCAAGGGCCTACCCACCTAAGAGCAACAAAGAATTAATCCTGTTTCGAAAGCTTAGGGAAGCCTTCTGATGCAAACTCCAGAGTTCTGAAGTCGATATTATTGTACTTGTTTCACACAGGAAGATACAGAATCTCAGAAAAAATCTCAAAGACCATTCTCACTCTCCACAATTTCTAGAATAACAGTGCAGTACATGGCTCTGGAATGAAAAGGTGACGTCAAATGTTGACTCCAGCATTTATACCAAGTCTAAGTTTGCACAAAGTAGTTACCTTCCCCTGTGCTCCAGTGTTTGCATCCGGGGCATAAAAACATAATCCACCCGCTAGGCTCATTCTGAGTTTTAAACGAGTTCATACAAGTAAAGCTCCTGGGACAATGTTTGATATCACGAGCACTTGCTAAAATCCATCTCTTCTACTTATTTTCAGACGAAGATTAAGGGGACATTTGGAAAGGGACTTCTCATAGTAGAAGTTTAGGTATGTGTCTATAGAGTAACATATCCAATTATCATTTTATCATTTCTTTGATATTTTGTTTATTATTTACTGACAGCTGCACAGAGAGCTGCAGGATCCCCAAAGTCTCAACTCCACATGGCCCCCGAGGTCTCTGTCCCAACACTGCTGGTCCCTTCTCAGGCTCCCAGACCCCAAGGAGGACAGATCCCTGCAGCTTTAGCAGAGCTCAGGTCTGTGCAAAGGACATTGGTCACCTGATCACCAAAGGGTAAGTCGGGTTGAAGGGTTTTGTTGAAATTTCTGTTTGGAGCCTCGAAATTCAAGCTCATTTGACATTTTAAGCCATTTAGAGAAATTCGTCAGTGTTTTTTTTTCTTATTCAACAAAATACTATATTTAGAATAAACCAATTCTCTACCAATTTTAATAGCCGATAATTGATACAGTTCAATACGATGAATTCTTCTTTCCTAAAATGTACTAGTGTATCATGTGTTGGGATTTTATTTTCTCTCCTGGTCTTGTTTTTAATTCATTTTACATAGCACTTGATAGTTATAAAATATAACTTATGATGTTCAGCAAAACTGAAAAAGATAAAAATGATCAAACCGGGGCAGCTGGGTGGCACAGTGAGTTAAGCCGAGTCAGTTAACTCTTGGTTCCGGCTCAGGTCTTGTTCTCAGGGTTGTAAGATCAAGCCCCGCATCAGGCTCTGCACTCAGCACGGAGTCTGCTTGGGATTCTGTCTCCCTCTGCCCCTCCCCCTGCTTGCACACACTGTCTCTCTCTCAAATAAATAAATAAATCTTTAAAAAACCATGACCTAACCACTGGAAGATAATACCATTAATGTTTACTATAGCCGCCCAGTCTTATTTTTCTTACCAACCACACTTGGGAATTTATACCTTTACAGGTATGTAATTATATATAAAAATATAATTTTGTAACAGGATCTCTTACCATCTCTCCATGGTCACAAATGGGGGTGCATTATCCTTTTTTGCTGTATATTCTGACTTAAAAAACAAATCCTTTATTGATATAGCATGGACAATTATAGAAACTGCTAACTTATTTCTTTGAATTTAGTTACCAAAAATAAATAAAAGGAAAGGAGACACAGAAATTGACTGAAAAATATGAGCTCTCATGTCATGTTCAGTTTTGCCCCTAGAATTGCATATGTGAGTGTGTCTGTTGCTTTATGTGCAAAATTACACTGGAATTACAAGTGGGATCCTCAGTCAGCCAGTTTACTTAAGCCCTCAGTTCTCGCCAAGCCTTGAGCTCTGTAAACTCTCTATACTTACGTGGTTCCTTTTCATAGTTTAATCATTTAACATTTGGGAAGTTTCATTGCAGTTTATTATCAGTGTCTCCATGACTCCCTCACCCAAATTCTAATGTATCTCCAGCCATAATTTTTGGCTGTAAATTGAAACCACCTGGAATGTACCCAGCTTGGGTACCACCTCCAAAACCCACATTTCACTGGCCATGTCAGCATGGAATACTGTTCACCAGTTACAAACAACTGTGACCCAAGAGGTTATTGGGACCTTTATGATGAAAAGGGTTGCATGTGTAAAATAACTTATTTTTAGCTCTGTCAAAAAAAAATGTATACACACACACATTTATACACATACTATATGTCTACATATACATTATGTATATTACATGTATACATTACATAGACACATTATATTTATACATATTATATTAAAATACTATATGCACACACACACACACACATATATATACATATGTATACACAAACTGAAACCCTAAACTTCTAACAATCTTCCCCATTCTTTTCATAATTATCTGTTGGGAGCTTTAACTAAAATTTATCAAAGGAACATAGCCTAGAACAACAATTTCTTTTGTTGAAACTCAACTAATAATAGCTCATGCTTACTGCAGCAGCTTCCCCCAGAAGGATCCCCAAGAACTCAGCAGAATACATACATAGAATTAGCATCACTCACCAAGCGGAGGGAGGCATGCGGAATCCAATAGCCATTCTTCACCTGCCATGTTACAAAGCCCAGCGCAGTAGGATTTAAGAGTATGATCAAAGAGTAACTTTTCTAACTGAATCTCCAGGGGAATATAGGGTAACAGTATAATTACCCCAGTTAGAATTTAGCCAGCCACAGAATTAACACTACCTCTACTCTTATAGGAACAGAGAGACAGGAGAGGACCCGAAGGTCTTTAATGGCCAAAAGAGGTCAAGCCCTCAGTTTTATATCTCACCCCAGAGACACATGAGATATTTCCCCCCTGACCAGAATGCCATCCAAGGCTGTCCCTTCTATTTTTTAACTAGACTGAAGAAAATAGCCATTATTTTAATAGTGTATTGCACTTATGTTGCCAAGGCTACCTAGAGACCCCAAGGCCTACAGCCTAGGCAGGTAATCACAGTGGAAAAGACAGCTTGGTCCCTCCTGCCACGGTCATGGAAAGAGAAATGCCTTCATCTTTCATCATGTTTCAAGGAAGAAGGAAGAAGACATGAGGGATAAAGAGATCCCCTTAAAAGTGAAGATTTTATTTATCTGGTTATACTGACATGAATTTAAAACCCTTGACATTGAGGGGCGCCTGGGTGGTGCAGTCCTTAAGCGTCTGCCTTCGGCTCAGGGCGTGATCCCGGCGTTCTGGGATCGAGCCCCACATCAGGCTCCTCCCTTAGGAGCCTGCTTCTTCCTCTCCCACTCCCCCTGCTGTGTTCCCTCTCTCACTGCTGTCTCTCTGTCAAATAAATAAATAAAAATAAAATCTTTAAAAATAAATAAATAAAACTAAAACCCTTGACATTGAAAGCCTTGGCATATTTTGAGGTGGAATGGTCCCTAAGATTTTCCTTATTCTCACCTCCAATGGCAGCAGAAACTAGAGGCCAGGCCAGGAACTTCTCTCTCCTCCTCACATGCTTGTCCTTTGTGTTCATCCCCGTCTCAGGGTCCGTCAAGGTCACTGTGAGGCTCCGAAGGCCAGAGACGCTGTGGATTCAGCCCCGTGCTTCCCCGGGTTTCGTAGCTCTGCACACACACAGAGAGAAGCACACAGCTTTCCCAGAACTCTCTTGTAGGCTGTTTTATGAAAGTTGATCAGAAGTTTTCAAGTGTTCGTTCACCCTTAATTAGCAGCATCCTGGGTCCTTCACCAAGATGCAGGAGGCACCCATGCCCTCAAGAAAAGCGGGCTGGATCTGGGCATTTTCTGCCTTTATACTAGGAAGGTTTGAAGAATAATTTTACAATTAGGTAACATTAAGAATGATGAAAGCTAGAGAGCGGAAAGCAGCCAGAATTAATTACTTACTTGAGGGTCTGCTCAGGCCTCTTTGGCAGTGTTCATGCTGATTTTATTACGGCAGATTAACCCTTGGTATTCAACGTCGGGGCGCAGTGCAGCCGCTGACTTCGGGGCCTCTGTTCCTCCCCATCACCTCTTCCTCTGGTCCAGCTCTGCTCCCGAGCAGCTTCCATTCCTCGGCGTTTTCTCTCTCTTATCTGTTTCATCCGTCCGATCACTGCGAGGACATGCTAGTTCTCGAAATAAAACTGCGTTTGGAGAACATTACGGTTGTCCCTTCCAGCTGTCTGCCTGTCTTCAGCTCCCTGAAAGCCGTTCACATAGATCTGCCCCAGACTGTGTAAGTGGCCGCCCAAAAGGATGTCTGGTGTCCAAAAGTCAGTAATGCCTGCTACTCCTTCACCCAACACTTCTTCAAGAAACCTCTATTAAATACTTTCCTAGGCACAGGGAGTTCTTTTAGGGTTATGAGAAACATAAAGATGTTTAAGACTTGGCTCCTGCATCAAAATCTTATCTATAAAGAGAGATTAATTCAAAAAGAATGCGTTCATATGGTGTTTTAGAAAAAATGCTAAACTTTTATAAAGGCATAAAACTATGTATTATATTGAGACATGCTGCTCTAAGTAGAAAAGATTGTTTATTCGAGGTAAAAAGTAATTATTTAGAGAAACACAGGAAAATAATGACTTTAGTGCCCATGTTTTTGTATAAAGGTCACCTTGAACTATTCCAAGAAGACCAAAAGCATTCTACCAACGTCAGGGCGCTAATGAAATTTCTAGCATTCCCTTGCGTTGGGTTAGAAGCAGCATTATTCATATTGGAATATGAAGAAACTGAGATATATGCCATTTACTTGAAACTGATTAATTACAAGCTGGTGCACAGTAAAGCCAAAGACACTTAACCGAAAACCAGAAAAACATGTAGGAGAGTGAACACACCACAAAAATCTAGAATAACATAATTTCCCTCCTTGAGCATTAAATTCAGCACTGAAATTCCTCTGTCCAAAGCAAAATTGGACATATTATGAGAATATAATTCCCATTTCATAGTGAAAATCTCATACTAGTTACAGTGAAGAGGTAAATATTCCTTAGACAAGAAACTATATTTGAAGAATATAAGGAATATAATCTCAACAACAATTTTTTCATGTAATTGCTCTTACACTGAGTCTCAATAAGCATTGAGAGTAAGGAGACAAACAACTCAATAAAAAATGGGCAAAATATACAAATAGACATTTCATGAAAGAATATATACAAATAGTCAATAAGCACATGAGAGATAAATGTTCTAGAGCATGAGTCATCAAGGAAATGCAAATCAAAACCACAATCGAATACTGCTACAGACCCATTTGAATGGTTAAAATCAAGAAGATTGGAATTCCAAGGGTTGGCAAGGACGTGGAGCAACTTGAACTCATCTATTGCTAGTGGGGTTGTGAAATGTTAGAATAACTTTAGAAAACAATTTGGTAGTTTCCTATAAATTTAAATACTCTTTCTAAGTGGTAGAGCAATGCCATTCTCAATGATTTACCCAAGAAGAAGAAAAACATCCAGCTACATAAAGACCTGCACATAAATATTCTTAACAGCTTTGTAACACAACCCCAAACTGAGTAAAATCCCCAAATCCATTAACGGTTGAGTGGATAAATAAATGGTTAATATCTATACAATAGAAGATTACTTATAAACAGTCAACAAAAAGGAGTCCCTAGTCTCAAGGAGTTTATATTCTCATGAAGGAGACAAATAAGTAAACATATATATATATATATATATATATATATATATATATATATATATATATATATATGAAGAAGGACAGGTAGCAAACAGTATTATAAAGAAAAATGAAGGGGATCATAGGCTAGAAAGGAAAGGGATGTGGGCATGTTAAGAGTTGCTATTTTTGAGCATTTTAGGGTGGGTGGTCAAGGAAGCCCTACTGATTAAGTACTGAGCAGAGATATGAAGGAAAGGAAGGAATAATCCATGAAAATATCTGGGTGTATCTGGGCAGAGGAAACAGAATGCTAAAGACCCCAAAGAGGGAGGCAGTATGGTGTGTGTGAAGAACAGGAAGACATCCTGTGGAGTGGGTGGAGGGAGGGAACTACAGGAAGCCGAAGCAAGAGAGTACCACGTTGATAGACACAAAGTTATTTTCTATTTAGTGTGTTACGAATCTCATCTTCACGTCTTAGATCAATGGCACTAGAGCTCCTGACAGTCATTTACATTTGGAACGGTTTTCTGGCAAAGTACTTTTGGTTTCCCCCCAAGGGGACAAAATTCCACAGCAGTTTTAGCGCTATGTGTATAGTTTGTTATTAGCATTAAGCAATTGGTTAAGCAAAATTAGAAGACAGCATATATTTTTTGAATCCCCAAGAAAACTTTTAAACTGGCTACCACATCTGTAGCAAGTTGGAGATTTTACATAAGATGTATAGTTGCTGTGGCAACATTAACACCACTCCCTCTAGCAACTGCAAGAGCAAGGTGTTTTTACCATCTTCTGATGTAAGGAGGAATCCAGGGAGATGTTATCTCAAGTAATTGTCACTTATTCTTGGGAAAACATCCTCGGAGGAATTGCAGCTCCTAAATCAGTCCTTCGTTTTCTCTTACTTGAAGAACTTAACAACTATTTCAAGTCCCCAACCAAGATCTGTGACCCGCTTCCTCCCATTCTCTCCCTCCCTCCCTCCTTCTTTCCTTCTCTCCCTCCCTCCCTCCCTCCTTCCTTCCTTCCTTCCAGTATTAATTCCATAATTATTTATTGACCACTTACTATGTGTTAGACACTATTCTAAGTGCTGGAGATATTATGGTGGATAAAGCAGACAAAGCCGCTGATTTATGGAGTTTACATTCTAATAATAAGAAAGACAGGTAATAGGGGTGCCTTGGTGGCTTGGTCGGTTAAGATTTTGGCTCAGGTCATGATCTCTGGGTCATGAGACTGAACCCCACATCAGGCTCAGCGCTTGGTGGGAAGTCTGCTTGAAATTCTTTCCCTCTGCTCCTCTTCCCACTTTCTTTCTCTCTCTCATAAATAAATCTTCCAAAAAAAAAGAGATTATAAATATAAGTGAATAAAAACATAATAATCACTATAAATAGTGATAAGTATTATGAAAAAAATATTTAATAGGCAGAGAGGGTGTAGGTCAGTGTGGTATTTATAGGGGCTCATCAAAGAGGTCTGTCTAAGGATTGATATTGAAGTAGGGACCTGAAGGAATTGGGGGAGTGATGGAAAGAGGAACAATTGCAAGGAAACCGGTGTTAGAACACACTTAGATTATTCACAGAACTGTAAGCACGCCAAGGGAGAAGGGAGAGGGAGAGTGGTAGGGGATGGCATGGCAAGGCTCCAGTTATAGAGGGCACTGTCATACTTAGAAGGACACTGGGTTTTATTTTAAGCATGATTATGGGAAGTTCTTGGGTGATTGGATTGCTGACCAGAGAATGAGAAGACCTTGTATATATTTTTCGAGTCTCACTCTGGCTGCAGAGTAGATAACATAGAGCAGGAATGTTGTTGGAAAGAGTGGAAGCAGGAGAAATTAGGAGGTTACTTTACTATTCCATGTAGATTTAGACTATGGTGGTTGCTTTCATAATTTATGTAGCATTTAAATTTAGCCTTGCAGGACGATGTGTCAGGATTTTATCTGTCTAAATGTAGAAACCCGATTTCAATGACAACCAAATAAAGAATTCAGTTTTTCTTCTATGAAATAAAAAGTCTGTATATATGCAGCTCAGAACAGGTGCAGCTACTCAAGGAAGTCCCCCCAAACCACAGGTTCCTTTGTGCTTTCTTTTCCACCATCCTTAATATATACCTCTCTTCCTCCTGGTTGCAAGATGGCTGCTTCGTCTCCAGGCATGGCAGCCACATTCCAAGCAGAAGGGAGGGAACAATTAGGCAAAAGGAACAGTGCTTATTATATTAAGAAAGCAAAAGCTTCACAAGTGCCCATCATAAGCTTTTGCTCCTGCTGTGTCAGCCGGAACTTGATGACAAGATGAATACAGAAGGCAGAAGAGACTCTGAGAACGGAAATATTTTTAACAAGGCTCATTTCTACACAAACAGTTGGGGCTCTATTGGTAAGAAAGAAAAGAAAGCCAATATTTGGTGAAAAAAGTATTTGGTGAGCAACCAGCAGTGTCTACCCATGGATGGGTTGGACTGCCCAGGTGAGGATGGAAGGAAGGCGAAAAAAGACCATTTAAGAGAAAGGAGTAGCAGAAGACATGCATGAGAGGTAAGATAAAACAAACGAACAAACAACGAACAAAAAACAAAACCATGGGTAACCGAACGGAAATATAGGGAAGTCAGAGTCTTTGTCATTCAGTGGCTCTGTCCTAGAGGTAGTAACTGTTAGATAAATCTAGAAGGTTAGTTGATGTGAACCCATGGGGGTGTTAAAGGTATTTGGACTTTATGCAGTAAGCAAAAGGACACCACAGCAAATTCAGGAAAATTAAAAGAAAATCAAAAGATTGTCTGCACAATAACAATCCTTCACCCTTGGGGCACTAGCAAAGACACACTCAGATCATTTGTGTGAAGAGTTTAGCCCAGTTCTTGGCACGTAGACGCTAAGACCATTATTATATGATACACCAAAATGGACAAGGACCACAGGTAGGGAGCGCAATGAGAGAATGAGAACGGGAGGAAGGCTGGATCAAAGAAAGTCTTCACTATCTTACAAGAAACGTGTAAGAGCCACACCGGAAAAGTAGAAGAAAGAGTGTAGCTGTTTCTCATGTATTGGGAGGAAGGGGGAAAGAGTCAAAGATGTTCATTTTGATCCTTACAATAGAGAAATGGTGATGTCAATATGGCAGAAAATTTTATTAATATATTAATTCATGCAGAAGTCAATGAGAGGTATTCCCCCCACTCCCATACCAAGAATTCTTTGTGTTCTGAGCTTGGGCTCTCTGAATGAACGTGGTCACTGTCAGCTTTTTATTGTAGAGCTAAAAAGAGAGACTGAAAACACCACAAGGTGATTGCTCTGACTTGGGGAGTTCAGATCTATCAAGGAAAGCTTGACATAGAAGGGCTACAAGGCCAAAAAGAAGAGACACAGGGTTGGTTTCCCCAAGACTAACAAGGGACTGGTCGTTCCAGGAGGAATGGGCTCCTCTATCTTCTTCTCAAAGTTCAAAAGCTGAAGAGTTCTCTTTGGGGTGGACACAAGATTGGGAAGATGGGGGTTACCAAAACTGGTAGCTAGGATGCAGTGCACAGAAAGGCAAGGCAGCAGGCAGAGAGGGTGTGCTGCGGAGCCATGGGGCAAAGGGACCCAAATGACAGACCCCAGGGGATGGGCTGGTCCATTCCCCTATGGGAGCCCTGGGCTGGCCTGGGGACAGGTACCACCACCCTACACAGCCGCAACATCCAGGCCACAGCACATCTGCCTCACCAGAAGCTGGGAATGCCCCCGTCACAGAAATATTTTCCTACCCCCCTCCCTCAATCTAAAGATGGACAAAGCACTGTCTGTAATATATTTTGGATGCTTAGGAAAAACCCTGTAGCCTACCACCGTCTGAAGAATACGGGGTCTAACAAAATGGAACGCTGCATTTTAAAGGTTCAGTGACTCCTTACCTCCAGCAAAATTGAGAAATTAACCATACTAGCTCCTCACCCTGTGACCCCTCCAAACTTTAAAGAGGACAAGTGTGAATGGCCACTCTACTTTAGGGGTTTGCGGGTCGGGTCTGCTTCAATCAACTAAAACAGACCCATGTTATGGAGTCCAGATTTAAAATGTCATTTTAAGGTTTTATGGTCGGACCATAAAACAAAACAGATTTATGATATAAATAAAATATAGCTCCTTTTCTTAGAGCTTGGTCACAAAAGCTCTCTCTCTCTCTCTCTCTCTTTTTTTTTTTACTCCTGGGTACTATACTCCTCTTTGGGGCCATGCCCTTTGTCTGAAAGGAAACCGTGTCAACCACCTACCCTTTGGGAGAAGAGCGATAGCCTGCTTGCTGGCTCCTCTTTTTTCTATTGGGGTCATCTTAATTGGTCCCAAGCTGATTTGGAGAGAGAAAGGCTGGGATTCTTACCTGGAGAACTGACTTCCATTATGATTGAAGAGCTGGGAAATGCTCGGGGGAGGGAAAATGCCTCCCCTCACTGCAGGGGAACAACACTCCTTTCACACACTCACCCAGTGCAAGGACCACGTGCTGGAGCAAGACATTTCTCGTGCAAATCAAAGAATAGAAGCTGCTACCAGCTGCCCCTTCACTTTGCTCAATCCATTTTTGGTGAACTAATTGAATTTCCCTTTTATATGCTCCATCCTCGTTTCAGGCTGGCAGACAGCAGTGCCATCGGCGGCACTGTTCCACGTATGAATTGGCTGCCAGACCCGCTACAGTCAACTCCTTCTTGAACTCTCTGTGTGCTAGTTCAGAGAGCACTCTTCTACCATCATCCCACCATGGCACTTCCAAATGGCTGGATATAATTGGGTTCAGAGGAGTTCAAAGCCATGCTCCAGCATCCTTGTATCAAAGCTCATTGAACAACAGGGGAACCGTGCACTGAAATGCAGGCATGGGGTGAGGAGAGTTATTAGTGGAATACATTCAAATCTGTCACGCTAGATTCCTGGGTACACAACTGGGTTTTGGTTCAGCTTTTAAGAGTTCAGGTGTGGTCCCCAGGAGATGGCTCCTATAATCGCTGTAAAAATATCTCATTTGTACTAATGTACTTTGCCTATTTCATAGCAGATCCTTGTGAGACTAATTTACATTTTTTTTAAATGTCAAGGCTTTCTCCAGAGATTGTTCATTCATTATATTTATTTTCTTGGACATGATTTTAACAAACCTTCCCCTGAAGAGCTTGCGGCTATTAACTTTGCTGAACGGTGGCTCAAAGGAGAGTTAAAAGCAAATGGTCTAAGGGAAAGGATTGGGCCACAGCACCTCAAGGGTATTTATCTGCCCCTGAACTCATTTCATTGATTCTTCATTCACAGGCCATGAGCAAGAAGAGCAAGAGGAAAAGCCTTCTATCATTCAATGGGATGGTAGATGCCAACTACCGCTAAATGCGAAATTCTGCCACATTCTGGTTTTAGTGGGAGGTACTTTGGGACTCCAAGAACAGAAATCGTGTTCAAAGAGTGATATCTAGGGATTCAGGAAAGGCATGATGGGGAGCAGGAATTATATGGGTGTCAGATGGCTGCATGGTATTCCTCTTTTAATTAGAGTATCTTCTCAAACTCTATCAGAGTAATACCCCTGGCCACTATCTTGGGGAATTTCGTACTTTCCAGAATGCATATTGCCCATTTCCCACATTTAGGACCAGGGACTCATATAATTAAAGTGATCCTAAATGTCTCCTTGAAAAAGATCTTGTTCAATGGAGGAACAGCTTCCTTTACACAACTGACAGAGTTATCCCCGTTCGAGTACTTTCAAGGTCCAGAAGTCATCCTTCTCTTAAGGCAACTGAGTTCTCTTTGTAACGATCTGGATTATTATAAAATTCTCCCTTCATGGTGCTGAATCTGCACCCAGGATTTTCAACGTTATGGTGGGTCTTTTAGAACAATAGACAATTATTTACTCCCATTCTCACAGAAACAGCTCTTCCGTGTAGAAAAATAAATTTTTATTGCTCATTCAACATTCACATATTTCACAAATATTTATTGGGTCCATACAGCATGCCAGGTCTGGGCTAGATGCTGGGGGCACGATGGTGCCCTTTTTCCCCCAGCACTCAGCCTCTGGTGAGGAGAATTACAACTGAGCTAAATGCTATCTTTTCCTTAATTCACTTCTCTCTAGATAAAATGCTTCATGTCAGTTTTCCTTTCTAAATAAAGCAGCGTCCTCCCATTCACCCTCTGGCGCCTCTTATCATGACGTCATTGGCATGCGCTACCTAGAAATGAACACAGATCTTCACATTTTGTCCCACTGTTGTCTGTTCTAGTGTTTTAGCCCAATCCAAATTTCATGGGACACCCTGTTGTCTAAGGTTTGATTTATGTTAACAAAAACCCATTCTATCTTGCTCTGAAACACTAGGACCAGAGAGGGTAGGGTGAGGGTAAGAGAGGATGGCTAAACTTAATTGATACAATCAATCCATCCCCCTTTTAACAAGATTAGTGAAGGGAGTCTAAACTCAGCCCCCAAACAATTTTGGTGAGACGCCTTTCAGAATATCATTCCCCACATGGCCCAGACAGGCCACTTTGATCTCCCAGACAATGTGGGGATACTTGGAAGTCATGACAGTTGTGGTTTTTCCCAGGCACCTAATGAGAGCACATTTTCATTAATAATTAATCATTCTTGAAACATTTACCTAAGTAGTTTCAAAGCAGGCTTAGTAAGAAAGGAAATAATACAAGTCATAGAATTATCTGGGACTCCTTTCTTGCTCCCCCTCCTCCTGGAGTCCATACTCATTGGGCCCCTCAGTTAAGGTCATACAGTCAACTTCTCCATCTTCCCTGATCTCTTCAGAATCTTTTCTGTTGTCACTTCAGAGGGACCTTCCCTGACCACTTCATCCAATGCAGTGCGCACCTATGCTTAGCATCTACTCTCTTACTTTGCTTCCTTTTCCCCTGGTACTAGTAACTAACCAAAATTGTATTATTTAGCACTTGTTTGTTTATCTGTTTATTCCATTTCCTCCAACTGAGCTTAGCTCGAGGAGGCCAGCAACTCGGTTTTGCTCAACACTTAATGTCCCATACCTAAGAGATGGTCTTATATTGTATATTGGGTCCTACAGGATGTTTGCCAAATGACTGAATGAACGCATGAGCACGTTAAGTGCAGGAAGAAACACCTGCACAGTCTCATCCCAGCACACAGAGGGCTGGGCCTCATGACACCCAGCTGTCTGCCCAGCTCTGTGTTTTACGTGGAGATGGAATACTATTTTACGACTGCTGTGCCTCAGAATATCAGGGAAGATTGCAACAAACCCTCACTCTAAATTTGTGGGGGAAAGCAATGTCCATTTTAAGATTCCACAGATTCTCAGGCCCACCCCTCGCTCGAAGCTCTTTCGTCCACTGAGTCAGGGTAGTGCTTCAATCATCTCAGCCCTGGAATTCAATTTTCTCACAGTTTCACAGAAAGCTAGTCACATGCAGTACCACGGAAAGGTTGGAGAAGCCAAATAGGCAAACAAAACAAAACACTAAAAAAAAAAAAAAAAAAAAAAAAAAAACAGTAAAAACCCTCAAATACAATATGAAATACCTGATTCCTCAATTTTCCTGCCATGTGACTTAGCTCCTGTCTTCCTCTCCATCCAGTTCTCGTTTTACAACTCTCCCCTGCCCTCTCAGGAGCAAATAAAGAATTCTGCTTTCTGATGCAGAACAACTGGGCAGTTTCTACTGTCAGCCTCCAAACTTAGCTTCAGCCCTCTCCTTGTATATGAAAGACCAGTCAAAGGTGAGTCATTGATCCACATTACCTCGTCCTCACCGTGGCAGGCAGAATTCTAAAGATGCCCTCCCCAAGATTCCTGTCCCCTGGTTATTAAAACAAGAACAGATGGAATTACTTCTGGGAAAATTTTGCAGATCATAGAAGCCCCCCAGTCAATTGATCTTAAAATACAGAGATTTTTCTGGGTGGGCCTGACCCTATCAGGTGACCCTTTTAAAAGCAGAGAGTTTTCTCTGGCTAGTAGCAGGAGAGGAAGTCAAAGAATTCCAAAGCACACAGTGTTGCTGGCTTGAAGATGGAATCACCCACATGAGAAGGAATCCCAGTGACCTGGAGCTGAGAGAGGTACTCCATCTATCAGCAAGCAGGGAATCAGAGCGCCTCTGTCTTTCATCCACAGAAAACAAAATTTGCCCAAAACCTGATTGAGGTTGAAAACAGGTTCTTCTCTAGAGACTCCAGAAAAAAGCCCAGGCCAGCCAACACCTTGACTTCAGCCTGGTAAAACCTTATGCAGAAAATGCATAGGAGCCGTGCCAGATTTATGACCCATAGCACTGTGAGTAATAAATCAGTGTTGCCTGAAGTTGTTACACGTGTGGTAATTTGTTACACAGCAATAGTAAACTGACAAAATCACCATCATTTTCATCTCTTATTACATTCCAGGCCCTTTGCTAAGCACTTTACATAATTATCTCATCTAATCCTGGCACCAACCACTACCGGTGTGATACAAATATCCTTACTTTATAGGCCACAAAGGCCGTTAGAGCGCTAGAATGTAGACGTACGTGTAGTAAGTGGTAGAACCATAATTCACATCCAGGCAGCCAACGCTCTTAACCAATATGGCTTTCTGCCTCCTTAAATTACCATGTCACAGTTTCCACCCTATGACTTATACATAAAGCTCTTCCTCCTTCCCAGATTCTAACTGGGGGTATTCTTTCTTTCTTCCATTTACCTAATTGGATCATGACCTTCTTCAGCTGAACTGTTGCCTCGCTCCTCAACCCCCAAGAAGTTTGCTCGCAGTGAACAAAAGTCCGTATGTCTTGAGAAGGGCAACATCACTTGAGAAGTGACACATGTTTCCACGCACTACAAAAATGCCAGCTTTCATGTCTGCTGTCTTGCAAGGAGGACCTCATCACAAGGATTTGGACATCCTGGCACATTGCAGTGATATTCAGATCATGGGCTCAAATACCTGATGGACCACTAGAAATTTGACCCTCGAAGTGCAGCCCAGACCTCAGGATGAGTTGCCCACATGACAACCCAGAACACCAGCTCTTGAGAAAGTGTGCATGTGTGTCTGTGCGTGCGTATGCACATGTGTGTGCATGCATGTGTGCTCAGTAGGCAGACACTATTGCTTCCTACAAGTTTTCTGTTATCCTGAGTGTCACAATTTGCACATGCCCTTTATGTCGGGCTTCGAGATCTTAATCTGATGCTAACCAGAGAGGCCAAGTCCAAAGAGAATTTAGAAGATACCCTCTGCATTGTCCCATGAGAATAATAAGTCCCTCGGCTTTTAGAGTGAGGGACCCAGAAAGGAAAATACTCTCCAGAAAATATGTAAGATTTTAAGATTATAGCAGAATTTTTCACAGAGAAATTTTTAATAGTATAAATAAAATACCCTTTTAACTTTAGATATTCCTTACTCTCCCTTGATTCAAACAAACAAAAAGTCACCTTGCTTCTTGGAGGCAAGATGACCCTCTGAGCAGAGATATTGCAAATACAAATAAATTTGTGCTTGGGTGATAATTTGGCAAAGGGAACTCTAGGCCACCCCTGCCATTGTCATGCTTTCTATCAGGGGTAAATATGGAGTTAATGTCTTCCAGAAGTAGTGCTTATGAAAGAGAAACATATTTTCCTCTGGACATTGGTGGAATTACTTCTATTACTTCAGGAACATTCCCAACTTAAGTGAACTACTTTAGTAGGTTCACTGGTCCAAATTTAGATCTGATCCTCAAGAATATTATAAATCCTGCAGCTGAAAGAAAAATATTTGGGGGGGGGGTAGATAGAGGAGGATCACTATAGTTATACAAGATAAGAACTATCCACCAGTGATGGGGACAACAGTTGATGCTGTCAAAGGTGTATGTATGAGTGAGAAATTCTGGGAGAAGGTGCTAGGTCAAGGCCAAGCAGCTGAAAGAAAAAAGTCTAAGAGGAAAAGTTTGTGGCAGAAATTGAGGCACAAATGATTTTGCAGAAGACTGTGGGACTCTCCAGCCTGGATTTCCAAACCCAGATTACATTTGATTCTTTTATAACCCCCAACTTGAAGAAGTACTGCAAATAGTTTGAATAACCAGTAATTCCTTTCTTAGAAACCAGGATAAGTTACATGGAGGGAAATACAACATAACGTGAAAAGCAGGGCTGCAATATCAGCTACAGCAGGATTCAAAGTTTGGCTTCACCATATTATGTAAATTAGCACAAGTCATTTAACTATTACGCATCTGCTTGTCTGTTTTCTATATATGGAAATAAGAATGATGTAAGGCTGGGGGCGCCTGGGCGGCACAGCGGTTAAGCGTCTGCCTTCGGCTCAGGGCGTGATCCCGGCGTTATGGGATCGAGCCCCACATCAGGCTCCTCCGCTATGAGCCTGCTTCTTCCTCTCCCACTCCCCCTGCTTGTGTTCCCTCTCTCGCTGGCTGTCTCTATCTCTGTCAAATAAATAAGTAAAATCTTTAAAAAAAATGATGTAAGGCTGAAATGAGATCACCTATATAATATGATGCTTGGTGGGGTGGTCCCACTTAGAAGAAACTGAATAAATATTGGCTATTATTAAGTAAAAACAGAATAGTCTTTGACAGCAAGAAAATATGTAGAGAACTGGCAAGACTTGTATGGATCACATACAGGTAGCACGTTACAAGTGAATAAAAAAGATGAAATGATCATTAGGCTGTGAAGAGATGAGGGAAATATGATAGACAGAAAGGATCAGGGGAATGAGAAAAAGAAAGAAAGAGTCATCTTCAAGATCTTGAGCAAGATCTTCCATCCATGTCCAAGTTCCCCTTTCCCGATTTCCAAGAAGTAAGAAAGAGACCGCAGGTTGGGCACCCCTGCTTTCATTTGCAGCCATGGCTGGTCATGAGCAACAGTACTAAGTGCTGGGCCACCGAAGCTCAGTTCCCTTTCGCAATGACATTGACTCCTAACCCCCTCCTATTTTTTTTTTTCAGGACTAGGAACCAGGTAGGAGTTGTGGAGAGAAAACCTACGCCCGAGTATCCAAGTATATGCCAGAAACTATGTTAATATTAGAAACAGGGATCTAGAACAGTCTCCCCTGCAGGCAACACTGGGTAGAGAGAAACAATGGATTAAAACCAAAACGGGCAACAAAAACCAGGAAGAGGCAAATTGAAAGACTAGGAATGTAGAAAGATGAAAACTTTTGGTTGTCACACATGTGAAAAAGCAACACAGCGTAACTTTGGCAATCAAGACATTAACACGAACCAAAGACACAAAGCAAGATCATGCAGAGAAAGGGTTGCTGGATTCAGCAAATAAAAATACAGGATGCTCAGTTAAATTTAAAGAACCAAAAATAATTTCTTACTATAACTGTCCTGTGCAAAGTTTGGGACGTACTAATACTCAAAAGAGATGTGTGATTTATCTGGAATTCAAATGGAACTGGTGTCCTTTGTTTTCCTGGCAACCCCATACAAAGAACTCTTGAACTCATAGGCCATTAGGTAGCATGTGGTGAAACTGGTCAATATCAGTGAAATGTTAGAAAAGGCGATGGATTGGCAGAAAATTGCAGGGATGAGGAGGGAAAGTAATAACAGTTATGGCTGGAGATACCAACAGCACGATAGAGTAGACACCAGCATCAGAGTTGTGAATTAAGTAAAAACCAAGAGCCAATAAAGGAATAGAAAGAGCAGAGGATGCTTCTCAAAAAGAGAAGTAGTGGCTCAATCCTAAGCCAGTCACAAGGGTCTTGTGTCATTGGTTTCCTTGTAAAATTCCAGGGCTTTCTACCCTGCTTCTTAATAGATCTCTCCTCTCCTTTCCTCCTAACAGGAAACAGACCTTAATATTTAGATAAAGAGTTATCCCAACCAGTAAGCTTTTATACTTCCCCCTGGGCAAGGTAGTCTTTTCTGGTATGGATAGGCTAGGCCACCACTTATGCATTAATTCAATAAAGATGATTGAATGCCTTCTTTGTATCAGTCACTATTCCTGGTGCCAATCATGTTAATCAAGTGTATTTTCATCTCAGCCCAAGTGCCTCAAATTCACCAGGGATGCTTCTTAATAACGCAGATTCCTGGGCCCCTCACCAGCTATCGTCACCTCCAAAGGAGTCTGGGGATCTGTATTTTCATAATCTTAGGATCACTGACCTACCAACTGGTTAATATAAACAGGTGTGCCAGTGCCTTTGACTCGGGAGAAATATGTAGAGAATCACCAAGTGCAGATGCTGATATCTGGAAAATGAGAGGTAGTTAGGCTGGTACCAGGTGATGTAAAAGGGCTTGTCCAAGCCACGTGGCTTGTAAATGTCTGCAAAGTGATTCCCGTCAAAGCGTTCCATTGCAAAGTATAGCTCTTGCTCCACGGTGATATGCGACATTCTAGACCCCAGGACTCAGAGTAGGACTTTATCTCTATGCTCTCAAACCACGGCCATGACCCAGTATTATAGCAACAGGCTTGAACAGTGACCGGAGGAAGGGACGTTTATTCCACCTTATGGTTCATTCAAGTCAGTAAGCACTTGTTCTCTGTCCTCAATCTCCTGTAAGTTTGCTTCGGTGCTGACATGTACCTCTACTGTTAAGGCTCATGAGACTTAGTTGCCAACAGAAGGTGCTCTTGATTCACAGAGAGAACCTCTGTTCTGAAGAGTGCGTCGTAGAGCCACTCTGACACGCCCCCGTGCAGAACCTGGCAGCAAATCATGCTCCGTCCCTTAACACCTGCATCCTGGGACTCTTAAAGCTCTTAGCCGGCAAGAGTCACTTATTCCCACAGTGCCTCTGTGAAATAAGAAGAGGGGAGATGGTTTCATTCCCATTTTACAGGTAGAAAAGTCAGTGGGAAATTTCTTTTCAAGGCTCGAAAGGTAAAATCAGACAAAAGCTGAGGACAAACACCGGCCTCGCTTGCTAACTCCAACAGGTGATCTGGAATTCTTTCCTCGTTTCCATCTGTCTGCTTCCTATATGGAATATACTCCAGCTCCGGGTCTTTCCCATCACAGCTCCCAGATCAAGATGGCAGAAGAGTAGAAGCCTACAGCTCAAAGATGCAGAAGGAGGTTAGCATGAAGAATGTTCTCATATCCATTCAATGCTCTACAGCTTTCAGGGACCAAATAGAAACACTACCTATGAGTCACCTAATCTCAGGAGTAGCCTTACAGAAGAACTATCTCAGGTAACTCCTGTCCCATTTTGTGAAAGAAGAAATGGAGACTTGGAGAGGTAGGGGATGAGTATGAGATACAGCAGGTGTAAGTGGCAGGGCCGAAGAGGACCAAATCACCTCCTTGATCCTGGCCGCAGAGCTCCTACCACTGAAATGAACTTTATAAGTGGGTCTGCTGAGAGTTTGAAAGACCTTCTCTGTTTCATGTCTTTTTTACATGGATATGATGCTTCTTTTCTAAAAGAACATTTGCCCCAAACCCACCGAAAGCAGTGCGTTGGTGGGGGGGAGGTTAAAATTAAAAATGTACCAAGTCTGACAGCTATGAATAAGTAGAAGTACAAGGGTCATAGCTGAATGAGAAAATGAAAAATAGCATACCAGAGACGCGTAGATTATTATAAACTTAGATTATTATAGCTTCCTCAGGTTTTTTATAAGTAGAGTCTTTTTTAAATCTTAAGAAATATTCATATATATATATATATATATATATGTATATATATATATATAGACACTCCCTCATAATAAACACAGAAGCACACTGTTCCCAGAATCTTTGGCTTGGCTAAAATATGATGATATTCTTAGTTCTTAGTATGGGGGAAAAAGCCTCTGAACACTCCAGGCTTTTTATAGCTCTGGCTCAGGGGCAGCATTTGCTGCAATAGTAGCCCTGGATAGCAAAGGAGCCAAATAATGCTAATGGGGCAAACAGAATGTAATTGCTTATGTGTGCTGGTTATATCCTGAAACAAATTGTTTCTTAATGCTGAGGTCAGACAGGGTTTAATTAGGAGAAATACAATTGGTGTAAAATTTTGCAGCAGGCTGCTTGTTTGGTGTCATGCCAAGTCAACATCTAGTCTCTCCAAATGGAAATTTTCATTAGAGGCCATTGGCAGCCCTAGTTAGGCTGAGTTTCAACTTTTCCAAGTCTCCTGGTAATGTAAACCTGAAACTCAGCATATCTACGGCCTAATAAAGGGCTGTCCCCCTGCATTTACAAACCCTAGAACATGTGCGCACTCTCTTTCACACACCCAGCTGCCCCAGCTCCCCCACTAGCAAAATACGCATATCCCAGGGGAGCTGGATGAATTAAAGCAGTCCTCCTCTTTTCTTGACCATGTTTCCTCCTTCCATAGCCGCACATTAACAACAATCTTCGATCGGCAGATTATTACTTGAAAAATATTTTCATATGCATCAACTCATCTAACTTGACCAATAAAACTCAGAGGAGAGCAGTTTTTATATTTATAGGTAGGAAATGCATGGAAGGTCACATTTATGATTGGCTAAGAATAGATGTCAAACCTCCTGATTTGGGTCGAGGGCTTAACTAAGCCACAGAATTCTGTGTGTGCGCACACGTGCACACACACACACACACACACACACACACACACAGAATAGAAGATATACTGAAAAATCTGCATTAGTTCACATTAAGGAAGCACGTGAAAAACTACCTGTTTGTAAGTTTCTCTTTGCTTCATTTTCTGTAGTATCAGTGAAGAAGCCAGAGTGAATGATGTTATTATTCAAAGCTGCACAAATTTCCCCAAGATTTTGCAAACACTCTTTATTGGATGTGACCCTTTCTTTTGTTGCCCCTCCTTCCATACCTGTCTTTTCATACTCTCAAAGATCTCCATTGATGCCTGCAGCGGTAATACTGCTATTTACATTAATTTTAAGAGCCTCAATCTTCACACCTTCAAGGATAAGGTTTTATCGGTGTTTCTAATATAAATCCCATGTCTCAAAAGTGTTTAATTTATTTGGAAAATTCTGCTTCTAGGCTGCTATTGTTTCTCTCTCTTCCTCTTTTTATTCCGTCCAGCTGAAGGCAGTTTTCATTACGGTGACAAAGACCCCACTATGTTAAAGAAAATTGCACAGAGAGACCCCAAAAATCCATCTACCCAACAAAAATCTAAGTCATTTTCCCCTGCAGTATCATATCAGCAGTAACCGTCATGGGTTTAAAGACATATGGGACCAAGTCTTCATTTTTATATGTGGTTCTTATTTGCTGAGACACGGGCTCCTTGAGAGTTGAGCTACATTTCATTTAGGTGCTGGGCCTCTGGGCCCGTGCTAATGTGCCCGGGTAGGGTCAAGGTAAAGCTCTGCACAGGGCAAGCAATTACTAAGCAATCCTTACTCCTCAGCCCTGCTGGGGCCAGAAGGCCATGGGCGATCCCATTGGAAGGGGAATTTTCTCGGCTGCCCAGGACTCGGTCCTAGAGGCGGTTAGAGATTGGAAGTGATTGAAACTCTTCCACCGTGTGAGGTCTCGCGCAGATTTCTCACTAATCTCCCTTTCCATAAACTGAAGTCCTGCTTAAGCTGCATTCGGCTTTTGCTCACGAACCCCCTCTTTTATACCCAGCTTACACCAGGGATTCAAAGTCCTCTTTTGCTTTCTACACAATTTACATTTCTAGTATTTTTTAAATTTTCCTATATTAGTATTAATACAGTCCGTTTCCCCATAATACTTATTCTGAAATTGTACATTTGTTTGGGTTCAATTGACATACTAGGAAACAGTCGGATCATACGGTGAATTTTGCATTTGCTGCTGCTCAGTTTTGTCCCCAAGAAACAGAAAACTGCATGCAGCTGAACTGAGCTGTGTAAGAATCCGTATGCACACACCTCAAACACCTACCAACCAGCCTGGTTCACCGTATTACTCCACAAGACTACATGCTGTCATTCTTTTTATCTGTGAACTTTTCTATTCACACACACTGACACACACACACACACACACACACACAACAAAAACAAACACTCATTCAACATCCCAAGCCTGTCTGTGTGCCCTGGTTCAAAATGCCAAGCAGCCCATGTAAAAAGGAAAACGCTATCTGTATACAAAGACTTGAAGTGAAAATTGCCAAATCCTGCAGAAGTAGCCCCTTTGGATGCTCGTACTGGCTGGTTTTGTGATTTCAAACATTGCTAACAATTTCAAATCCAAAAAAGAATTTCCAGGAAATACAGAAGTTAAGTAAAGAAGAAGGATCTACACTGCATCACATTTTCAGTTCTGATGAAACAGGGACCTGTTATAAATATATGCCTTGAAGGACCTTCATCTTAAAAGCAGGAGAATATGCCCCAGGATGTAAGGCTGCAGAAGTCGCTTCTCTGGGCTGTTCACGGCCGGCACTGAACCACACCCACGTCCACACCAGCCTCGCCACTTTCCATGCGATTTTCGGTAAGTCTCCTTTCACTGAGTCACAGTTAATCACACACTGCAACCCTTCCAAAGCCCACTTATCAACCTTCCAGTTCTTTTCAGGGCAAAGCGCCATATTTATCTCAAGCATGAAACACATGGGAAACTGTGCCCTTTTGTTTTTGATGTATCACTAAAAAAGGTTTCGAATGTTATAACTCCAACCCTATTTTTCCCGTAATCCCTACAGTTTTTATTGTGCAAATTTGCATGGCAAGACGAGTAAACGTGACTATACTTGATTCTTATCTGGGCATGGCGATTGTCTTCTAATATTTGAAATATCATGGGTTAGGGATTTCAGATTATTTCTTCATATTCCCTGTCGCCCACAGCTCTTCTCATCTAAGTTAAGAGCCGGCTCCATCCTTTCGCTGGCCCAGACTAAAACCTCAAGAGTTATTTTTGAATCCTCCCTTCATCTAAGCCCACATCCATTGGTTTTATTTTCAGGATGTATCGCTTGTCAACATCCCCACTGCTCCTAAGTCACTAGATTATTCTGATGGCCCCTAAATTTGTCTCCTTCCTCCACTCTTGCCTCTCCCGAATCCCTCAACCAATGTACTCTAAAGCCCAGAGCCAAAGTGCTCCTTACACATAAGTCAGGTCATATCACTTCTCCACGACTGTCCGGTGGCTTCACATCTTCGCCCACGCAGGAGCCAGAGGGGCACTGCCCACCCGCCCCACCCAGGTCTTTCCTCCCCAGGATCCTCTCCTCCTGTGCTTTCTCTAGCTCACACTGCCCCAACTGAACTGCTGGGACATTCGCCACTCCTTTGCATGGCAGGTACACCCTGTCTCAAAGTTTGTGCTCTGGCCGTGCCCTCTGCCTCAAATGGGATTCGCTCGCCTACCTATACGGCTGGCTCACCCACTCACTTACTTCAGGTCTTTGCTCAAATGTCAACACATCATTTAAGCCAGAAGGTCCTGCTCCAACATCAATTCCCCTTTCTCTGCCTTATTTTTCTTAATAGCATTATCATGTCTATCTTCCCACCTAAGTTCCTTGTTTTGTTTACCATCTTCTTCTGGAATGGAAGTCCCCTGAAGACAGAGATTTTGTCTTCTTCCCACACTGCTGTATCCCCAGCCCCCAGAACAATGCCTGGCACGTAGTTGATGCTCAGTAAATACTTGCTGAATAAATGAAATAATGAATTGGTGTCTCTCTGTGAGGTACACAGAGGAACAGTGAAGACCAATGAGCCAAATTTACCAGGGTGCTCAATCTAAGAAATCATATTTCAACTACCCAGTGTGTTAAGAGATCAGCCCAGAAAGGCCCCTGATACTCAAAGTGTCTATGGTGGGGAGGGTCCACCACACCAGGAACGGGCCAGGTGGCGAGGGGATTGGTGCCTCACGTGGCATCTGAGAATAAATGGTACCCGAGGTTCCTCTCTGCAGTAAGGGCCTCTGATTCCTGCTATTTGCGTTGAATTCCCCACTATTTGCATTTGCTTCTCAGAAAAGGCTTGTACAATCTCAATCTTCTCTTAATCAGTGACGAGTAGAGGAAGGAGGTTATGTTATAATGAAAAATACACTCCATGACAGATGAGTTCCAAATAATCCGCTTCTAGCCTGCCTGTCCCACCTGCCTCAAAGGGCTATGGTAACCAGTAAATAAGACTTTCGAAAAATAACCTCCTCAACAAAATGTAACCTAGACAGGGCCACAAGAGATCTACACGACATTCAAGTGTGCTCCCAGTCTAACATCTGCTTTTGAAATGTACAGTTTCTGCACATCAACACCGCAATATGAGGTCTCCTTCTCAGGTGGTTAGGCATAGTTATGAATTGTTTCCATACAAAAGCTACGATGGAAAAAAAAATTCATTATTTGTTGAAAGAGAAAGCTGTGTTCCGTGGGATAAGCAAACTTTGCAATGGTAATCTGTTGCCATAAACAATATCCCAGGGGATATAATGCCTCTCAATCAATTCCAATATAATATCAATACCGATCTTGATAAAGTTTACCAAGACTTCCAAACTTACCTCCATCCCAAGGGAAAATGTGCATTTTTTCCCCCAAGAAATAAACAGCAGGGAGGCACAAAAGATGAAATGCTCAGAGGTACGTGCAACCAAATGTAACCAAATCGGGGAAGCTCCACTCTCTAAGAAAGCACAGAATTGTTCGTTCCCCTTTCCCTTGGCCTGCAGGGTTAAGAAACCCCTTTGCTACTTTCCATTGTTCTTGTCGTGTTTATGGTCTTTCCTGTCTACTGTCAGCAGTCCCAGGTACACGTGACCCACCCAGAGGCACAGAAAATCCCCAAGTCCTTCGGCTACTTCTAAGTGACTTTGAGATGGGGAGATGTCTATCAGGGAAGCGGCACAAAGAAAGGAATGAAATAAAATTAAGTACTTAGGAATAATGGGAATTTTCAACCTCACTTTCCTAATTTTCTAAGATACAAACCATTCTCCGGGTGTCGGTCTGCGGGTTGATCAACAGTCGGGGTATGTGGGGGGCTGGCTGCCACCCTCAGTCTTTCCTGGGAAAGGAAATAGGCTTCCTTTTCGGAGATGAAGCTGAGCTGGTGAGCCAGGGTGCTGTCAAGGCACCACTGGCTCGCAGCGAGCACGGACGAGCCGGCTGCCTGCACCTGCCTGCACGTGGGGCTTCCTCCAAGAAGCAGAGGCTGGAGGCCGGGCTCTGGGGACAGCCTGGTGGTCACCCGTGGACCAGCATCTGAGGAATGAGGGCCCTTCAAAAGCCTTCCCCAAAGCACTGGTTTTCCAGGGCCGAGATGATCCCGAGGAGCCGGGGGGAGCGATGAAGCTCTGAGAACGCTCCTATTTGCATGCAGTTCAGGGAAGTGAGAAGCTGTTTAAAGGCAAAGATTTTAGCTGCACGGGGAGCTTTGGCCTTTTCAGTGGAGAGACCCAAGAGACTGCCTGTCAAAACAGAAGTCTCTTGCTGAAACTACCTAGCTTAGACAGCATGGGTAGTCAGGAGGGGCTGGAGGCAGAGGAAGGGGGAGACATGGGGAGGTCAGCTCTGCACAGTCGGCGTGGGGGTAATGTGCAGAGAAAAGGAAGGGGGATGAGGGCACATGGGGAGAAATACAGGAATAGATGCGTGGCTGTACGGGTCTCCAAGTGTATTCCCTCTGGACAGCACGCTGCAGCAACGAATGCTTTAAAAAATTCATTAATTCAGTTTTACAAATAGAAAGTGGGTTTCTTTGCGTCTCCCCTGATTATTTCTTCCCCGTTCCCTGTTCTACCTGATTCTCTCCAAAGTGATTCCCACTGAGAGACTGACATGGTGGAGCAGAGCTGAGAAACTGTAGGATATTCTGCAATTTCTTTGCTCTCTTTCCTTTTTAAAAATCGTGTCAAAGCCCCTTTCCTTCAGTAATCCTTGATATTCCCTCAGGAGCTGAGTTAAGATTTAATTGTGAAATTTGCATAGTAACTCAGCAAATAAATTCTCCCGTCTCTCATAGACCTTTCACTGCAGAGGGCCATTTTAGTTATAAATCACTTATTTCGAGACGTCAACTGCATCAGCATTTTGTACCCCTGAGGAAAGTGATAAGGGGGAGAGAAATCCAATGGCCTGTGGAGTTAGTGTTTGGCTTTCATGTCTGTGTGTAGGGCAGGGTAGAAGCAGAGGCCGGATGGGGACTGACTAACGACTGCTGTCTTCTCACCTGCCACTTTGCCAAGGAAAATGGGTGTGGTAATGGCCTGGCGCCATGACGATTCCCAGGAAACTTCACACGCCTCCTCCCCTGTCAGCGCATGTCATCCTGGGAAATCCAGAGAAGTAAGCAGATCCTGACACAGGTGCGACAGTTCACACAGAAATCCCTGAAAATATGAGAGCATGTGGGGAAAGAATCCAGCAAGGTAATCCAGGAAAGTTGTACTGCTGTGGCAATGTCAAGGTCCCAGAGAAGATGGGTCCCCAGCCTAGTTCAAGTCCCGCTAGGTCTTGGGCTCCATTTGGGACTCAACTTAGAAAGGTGTGTTTTGTTTTGTGTTCCTCCCTCTTTCCCCAGGCTAAAAATAATCTCAATTCTGGACCATTTCCAGAATGCAATAAATATCTTTTTTTTTTTTTTTTTTTGGTTAAGCCAAATAAAACCAACTTCACCAGAGCCCAGAAAGCTAAGATTTTTCTGTAATATCTTTGTATGCTTTATTTTAGCATCACAACTAGCTTCCCCTTTCGAGGTCAGGTCCAACGTGAGCATGACTTAGGTCATGAAGGGCTGTCATAGAATGTTGTATGGCTAGGAGAAGAGACGAAATAAAGAAGTGTCATCACAGGAAACCAAGGAAGAATATGAGAAGGTCTAAAGAAAGGGGGAAAAGAAGTATATTGGGTTATTCACCCTGCCATATCTCTGCCTGGAAATACCAAAATGTAAGTGGTACCGAGCAGAGGTCCCTGCTTGACCTGCCTCGCATCTCTTGGTCCCTTAAAACTTCCGGGTCTCCAGGAAGGAAAGCCTAGCAACCCCTTGAAACCCCCTACTTATCTGGATAATTAGGGGTTAAATTGCTAACAAACCAAGGTTTGATAATCTTGGTTTAAAGAATATTGTCATTCTTTAAGAAAAAAATTTACAAAGAACAAACAAGGAATTTTATACAGATAACTTACATTCACCTAAAAATTTGAAGAGTGCTGATCAAACGCAAGCCCTGTAGTCATATTTCTTTCAAGCAACTGATTTTAGTTCCTTATTTATTCTGTAGCCGATCAAAACATGGTGCCCTAATTTTCAAGTTATGCTTGTCAGCCCCAGGAGATCAGTGAAAATTTGAATTCCACAGATGAATCAACAAGTCAGCATATCTCTCCCAGATGCCTATCTCTCCACGGATACATGCCAAGTGGTCCTTCAGTATGAGCATTTCTTTTCCTTCTCCTCGCTAGATCTCCCATTTGAGTCAACACAGGTTTCTAGAAGTCCATTGAAGCTGCTTTTTTCTCCCAACTCTATAACTAAGACAATAATAATTTTCCTAAGAAAATGTTACATCGTATAATGTAGATACTGGCTAGATCGAAAATACCCAGTTGAAACCAGCATCGGGATTATGAGTGAAACACTAGTAATGTTGTATTTAAATCAGGAATAAGAAAAGGTGTTCACTCTACCATATTGGTCAGTATTGCTTTGGAAATGCTGGCTAATGAAAAGAAATAGAAAAAAAGAAATTCACCAAATATGTATGAGTGTCGTCAAAGAAATATTCTTATATATTGTATGGTATATGCCTAGAAATCCAAAAGAATTCATTAAAGATCAATTAGGATCAATATCAAGATAATGCAAAAAGTGTGATTTTTTTTTAAAAAAGTATTTCAAACACTATAGCAATAAAAGTAAAATTACAGGGAAAAAAAAAAAGAAAGAAAAGAAAATAGTAGGCCAGAGCAGCAGAGAGAGCTTTCTGGCAAAGCCCTGGAGAGTCTCCGTTCCAAACCATCCCAAACACCAAGAACAGAAGTGGGGACTAAAAATGAAGCTGGAGCACAGGAAGATGAATTAAGAGTCAGAATACATAACAATGAATCATCTTATCCCTCACTCCTATTCTGGTAAGTAGAATGTCTGACAGCCAAGCGTTGAGAACCACCATCTCTTTGTAAAATGATGACTCCTCATTAAATAAAAAGAAGGAAATACATGGGTGTTGGTTCCAAAGCCAAATCCACCCTGACTGGTGATCTCAAAGCTCAATTGCCATTTCCTTGCTTCATCTAAAGCTACCAGTCCACGTACAGGGCAAGGACTGCAGGAAACATCGCAGTTGCTCAATCTAATATACCAACAAGAAACTTGAGGAAAGAATGGAACTTGAAGAAGAAAGACAAGAGAAGCAACATAGAACATAACATGAAGGGACTTTAAAGGACTGGTAGCCTCTCATTAGTAACCTCAATGAAATTAAGAAGGCATAAATTTGCAAAACAACAATAAGATATTATTAAAAAGAAACAGAAACAAATATATAGGAAAACCAGAAAGGTGTCTTGGCAGGAAAACTAGTTTGATGAAACAAAGGCTCTCACAGAATGGTTATAAGATAAAACCATTCTCACACCAAGGAAAATTAAAAGAGAAATTAAAAAATAGGAGGTAAAAGATAAATGACAAAGTTGATCCCTTCAGGAGGTAAAGTAACTAAGAGGAATTTCCCAAAGAGAACAGAGAAAGCAAAAAGGGGGGTATGAAAGAAATGACGTAATAAAGGTTTCTCAGAGCTGTGGAAAGACATGAGGGCCAAGATGAAAAGACCCAGGAGAAACCCCAACATAATGAGGATCAATAGATTCACACATAGCGTCATCAGAACACCGGATATAAAAAGACCATTCTAAGAGCTTCTGGGGGAAAAAAGCAGGTCACAAAAATAGAAAATAGATCAGTATCTGTCTAACCAGGAACACTATATACAAGGATATAATGGAGCTTAGCCTATAATATACTAAAGGAATTATATTGAACATGGAATTCTATATGCAGCCGGTCACCCCTCCACCCTGGCAGAGGACTCTGCAAGAGATACTCTTACAAAAGCCAAACACAATGCTTTCTCTAGACTCAAGAACACTAGGCACTTCTTGGTCCAGGGTGGGGAGCATCTCAGAAGCGGGGTTTGAGTGGAAAACTGCACACGAACAAGGAGGGTCCCAGCTGCTTCCACAGGTCCCAGCTGCTTCCCAGAGTAGTAGCAGAGAAGTTTATATTCTGCAGGTGAAAGACTGAAGGAATCTTGTCTGAGGGACTTATGAGCCCAGAAAAAGAGTCAGGGATTAACATTCAGGGTACTGCCAGTGGAGCAGCTGTGTTCCAGTTCCATCTCCCTAGAGTGAGAGACACTCACCAGCAATCACACATTTTTCAGTGCCCCGTGTTTATATATGAATGGACACACAGGCATCAACAGCTACTTGAAGGAAGCTGCAACATGAAAAAAAGACAAAGAGAGACAAAAACAAACAAGTTAAAAGGGATTTGGCATAAACAGACACTACCAATGCAGACGGCAGCAGGGAAAACTACTTCCAAAAATATTTTCCGTGAGATGAAAGCACACTGCTAATCAATGAAATAAGAACAGTAAGCTATAAAAACAATATTCAGTGAATAAGAAAGTGGCCTTAGAAATTAAATTACAATGCCAGGAATTTAGAGAATCTTTCAATAGAAGGTACGAAAAATACGCCTAGAAAATCTCCCAGAAAGGGGAGCCTGGGTGGCTCAGTCAGTTAAGCGTCAGACTCTTGGCTTTGGCTCAGGCTATGATCTCAGGGTCATGAGATTTAACCCCACATCAGCCTCCGAGCTCATTGCAGAATCTGCTTCCTTCCCCTTCTGCTCCTTCCCCTGCCTGTGCTCTCTCTCTCACACACATAAATAAATAAATTAAATATTTTTTTAAAAATCTACCAGAAAGTAGGGGGAAAAAGTCAGATATGGCCAACATAAAAGGGTATAAAATTAGAAGATCAACCCAGAGTGTCAATATCCAAATATTGGGATTTCAGAAAGAAAGAACAGAGAAAAAAGATGGAAGTTATAATAAAATGTCTTGGATATTCAATCCTACCTTGACAAATACCATCAAGTGTCCAGCTCATTAAATAAAAACATCCTCACCAGTTCATAGAATTTTAAAATTATTTGGAAATATACACTGGGAAAAGAGAAAATATACTAGAAATTTCCAGAAGAAAAAAAACAACAGACCACATATAAAAAGATCAGGAATATGAAAAACAATTGACAGCTCAAAAGCAGCACTGGAAGCTGAAACACAATGAAAGAATTCCTTCAAGATTCTATAGAAAATTATTTCTAACCCAGAACTCTAATTCATCCAAATTATTCAAGTGTGAGTATAGCATAAAGATATTTTCAGATGGTATGAAAATATTCATACAATCTTAGCAAGCTACTAGAAGCTGTCCTTCACCAAAACAAGAAATAAACCAGAAGAGAGGAAAACACAGGGTTCAGTGAACAATGGAGAGAGGCACAGAGAAGTTCCTGGATGAAAATCCAGGGAAGACTCAAAAGGACACCTGTACATCAGGACCAGAGAACCATCGGTCCACACGGGCACAGGAAGACTCTGAGATAAACAATTGAACAGATAGATTCCCTGAGAGAATGAGAAGAGCTTATAGTTGTGTGATTCACTAAGAAGTTTACTGAAAAATACAAGAAACCAACACAAAACTAGAGGGAATAAGTGACTCCAAGGGAAGCAGAAATTCAGCAGAGATTTTTTAACTCTCTGTGACTGAATGGTGAACTATGTTTTCTATGAACTCTGCTGTCTTCTAGAGCCAAAGTCCTGAGTTGCAAATCCATCAAAATCTGGTAAAAGATGTTGGATAGAAGGGGAATAGATGTCCAGAAACTGCCTAGATTTCAAGTATAGGAAGATGACCTCCGCATTCAGGAACTAGGAAGGCACCGGGATGAGGGACCTGGTTAGCCCTTTGGTAAAAATGGAGAAAAGGGCCACTTTTGGTGGTGGGACTATAGGAACTTCTCAACACATGTACCTCTAATTTGTAAACTGAGTGACTATAAATTAAGAGTGGTCCATATCTGTTTTGCAGGTGTCTTCTCAAGTATCCCTGATAACCCTTACAAAATAGCAACCCCCATCACTCCCCATGCCTCTTATTCTGCTTTATTTGACTCCTACTTACCACCACCTAATACCTGATACACTTTCTTGATTCATTGTCTCAGTTCCTCCATCCCAATTAGAATGTAAATGAGACTTTGGAGAACAGAGACTTCACTTCCACGTCTGCTTCAATTACCAGCACCTGGGGTAGCACCTGACATGAAGTTTGTGCTGAATAAATAGTTGTTAAGTAAAGAATATCAAATTTCACTCTACATTAGACTCAAATGTATACTTCATACATTATTACATAAAATTACATATCAAATTTTTTATTTCTATAGCACATTTTTCCCCTCTAAAGCCAGAAGTGGAAATGTCAAACTGCAATTTGACATACTTTGAGCAGCTGCATGACATGGAAGAAAAGCCATATCCTTCAAGATCTCACAGGACTCTACTATCATGAGATGTCTGCTTTTCTAACAAAAACAATTCAGTGTGTAGACATTTAGAAAATGCTAAAGCTTTACTCAAAACTAAAAAATTTCTATTCTGAATGAAAATCATTTAATAAATGATGTCCAAGGGCAAAAGAAATTGAGAACAAGAATTACTCATATCTTCTGATGTCAGATTTGTATGTATCATTTATTAAATCTATGAGGCCATAGCTTTTGCCTTAAAGACCAAACTAAGGTAACAAACAAATGAACTTTGACAAAAGCATCGTGGAATGATGTAGGGGAAAAAGATAACACCCAAGATAGCACATATCTGATCCGCTAACCAAGGTGGCACGAGAACTACTTGCATATTTCTTGAGGAGGACAATTATTTTTGAAGTAATTTTCACCCAGATCCTGAAACAAATTAAGAGTAGAAAGGCTGGGTCAGAATGCATGCAAATTCGGGGTGCACATTTGATTATGAACGTGAGATTGGTTGACTTAAGCAATTCTGCTTTAATATTTCACTAATTAGGTAGGGGACAGCTCTGATTGTGATGAGATTGTCCCACTCTATCTCGGATTTCCTAGGAGACACATTAATTAAAGCAATTCTCCTTTCTCATGAACTGCAACTTTACAGAGACGAAGTGTGCCTCCCCCACCCTCATTCTGTCACAAACCCAACTCTGTGCCTCCCCCTTGAGAAAAAGAGTGACAGCAAAAACATAAGAAACAGCAAGAGCATTGCAACCCTGGTAAGGTTGTCTGAACAGTTTTAGAAAATTCTAAACAATACAGACATAATAAATCACCAATGGCTCAGAAAGACATGACATGACAGATCTTGCTATAACCGCAGGGAGAGAAAAACCATCAAACAAAAACTTTCTAAATGTAAATGTGTAAAACCATACACAAATGCATGAACAAAAGTACCCTATGACAGACAAGTGGAAGACTTAAAACTAGATGTGTCATCTCTACATGTACTAAGACCATCATCTGAGATAAGGTTCCCTACTATATGTTCAGGAAGCACAGCAACAAGCGTGAAAGAAATCCACATGACACCTGGTTGGGAGTGTAATGTAGAAAAGGACACAGGACACTTGATGTGTCTCCTGTCATCATGGGCCACGTCATGGGGAAACCATAGAACCGGGAAGAACTACTCTTTCTTCTCTTTCACTGTCCCCCTTTCCCACCATTATCGTCATCACAATGCACACCTGAGGTGTTGGGATTTGACAAATAGAGACAGAAGAACAACATGGGAAGAGCTCAGGCTCTGGAATGAAACCAGTCTAGGCTTGAATCTCATTCCTGTGACTTCTTATTTGTAATTCCTTAAGCAGTTTCCAACCACGATTCTTCATAGTTGAAATGTAAATAATAATATAAACCTTGCAGTTTTTAAGCCAATGTAATAGTGTAAAATTCTCTACATTAATTTTATTGTCCTTAAAACAGCACTCACTAAATAGTAGCCCTTTACTACTATCAACATAAATAAAAAATGCACCCTTTCCTCGGTCCACCCTGTATATTTGAGGAATGAGAAGGTATAGAGAATAAGCAGAGAAAAGGGGATCAGAAAATTCCACATATACTTACTAAGCAAACTAAATCAATGTCTTTTTTCATTGAATTAACAAATATTTATTGTCAACTATATGCCAGAAATCATCTCCATTCGTCAAATTTCTAATCTTATCTAACAAAACTATCATAACAGCGGGCAGATGCTTTGCAGGATTAGCCATAATTTGTATTAGTTAATGTGCTTATTAACTATATATACTGGATTTGTGTCCATTAGTTGCATAATTAGAGAGAGAAAGAGCGTGAGAGCACCCTTTCTATTTAGGGATCTTGAAGTCAAGGCAGCAATGGTTATTTCTCCCTGAAATGTATCCCCGAGTCCCTAAGAATGTATCTGATTATTAAAAATGAATATACACAGCCCATAATATAGCCAAAAGGGAGTGCTGAATGATGAAAGCTCAGATAAGGACTTGTAAAAAAATCTTTTTGTTGGAAATCGTGCACATAAGAAAAGAAATAAAGTAGATACTAGAGCCTCACCACCCACTTCAGAAATGAGATTCGTATAGATTTTACTGAAGATCTCTGTCTTAGTCAGCTCAGGCTTCCCTAATACCAATACCACGGTTTCGGTGGCTTAAACGGCAATTAGTTCTCAGAGTTCCAGGGGCTCGGAAGTCCAAGATCAAGGCACTGGAAGGTGTGTGTGGTGAGAGCATCCTCCCTGGTTTGCAGACAGTTGTCTTCCCATTATATTCTTACAGGGCAGAGAGAAAGAACACCAGTCCCTTAATCCCCTTATAATCTCATCTCATTCAGGAGGGCTCCACCTTCGTGACCTAACAACCTCCAAAGGCTCCACCCCCAAATACCAGCCCACTGGGGATTTAGGCTTCACCTTATGGATTTTGAGGGGAGCACAATTATTCAGTCCACAGCAATCTCCATGAGTCTTTCAGTCATTTATCTGAAACCTCAATACCCTGTATGAATTCTGAATTATTCCGGTTCTAGAACTGTCACAGACTAGAGACACACTCACAACAAACAGCTTTTGAAGGAAACCCTGGAACACCCATGTGGTAGATTACTATAACTCAACTTAGAAGCCATGGTTCTACTCTTCACTGTATTTCTGCAGTGACTTGTAGAATAAATTCCTCCATCTTCCTACACCTACTTTATTTTCTTAATAAGGTAAAATTAATGGTTTTCATATTCATGCCTCAGAGAAAGTCATGAGCATAGCCAGAGCAATTTTATAAAGAGGTTTCAGTAGATCAGGAGGAATAAAGATGGCCGGGCTAACAAGAGCACAGCATTGGTTGTACTGCCGTCCCATCTGCTAGAGATGAGTATTGCACAGGTAAGCCACAGACCACTCCTAAACCTTTAGGTCCTGTGAAGAGCGGCACATACCAGCTCTGTAATGCCCTGTACTAAAACCAGGGTTAAGAATTCAGGGCCAACACACAGAGCTGACAAATGAGAGGTGAACTGTTCTATCAGGATTGTTGTGAGGCTCTGTGGGTTGGAGGAAATGGGAATCAGAATGGTTGGGTTTTCTTGGCATGCCCCTAAATAAGAGGTGTGGAAAGTTCCTTTTGTCCAATTCTCTCAGAAACCAGGGAGAAGAAGGATTCAAGGGAACGCCTTGATAGAAGGTCTAAGAGTTCCTTATTTCATCTAAAGCAATTTTCCCATCGCTGCTGTTTACCAAGATCAGCAAGCCACACATTTGTATCTGTCCCTGTGTTGATCTCATGCTGGAAATGTCTTTTGGCTCCAGTTCAAATTCATTTGGGTGCCTAGAAAGAGATATTACTAGTTATAAAGCCATGCCAAGATTGTTCCCAGCCTAAACACTTCCTTTTCTAAGCCCAGAGCCCCATGTTTGGGATGTCTTTAGATGAAAAGTGACAAAGATTAAAGAATACAGACATGAGGCTGCATAATTTACAATTATACAGACATGATTTTTCCAGAAACCCTTTTTTTAAGGTATAGTAAATCCAACTTTCTAAATGCCAAACTCAGCCAAACTCTAGGCTGAGTTTATCTCTAAGTATCTTTGGGGAAAGTGCGATGTCTATTAATCCACTCTTCTGCTTCCTTAGCTCAGGAATACATCAGCTACCCCCTTGCCAGCCTATTACAAGATAGCCCTTCCCTCCCTTTGCCTCGGCTTCTTCAGCAACTGCGGATGGGCTAGGAATGTAGGGCTAATCACTGGGATGCTATCAGGTACCTGCAAAGAATCGGTTCTCTATAATAAAGACACACGTATTCCTGTAGTGAGGAGATTGTGACTGTTTAGGTCAGAGAATTTCCTAAAGGCGTCTTTTAAAATAAGGTAGATACGGGGGGGGGGAATGAATGCACAAAATACATTTGGGCTTTCAAAAAATTTTAGTGACTTTTTGGGGGAAACCTGGTAAATACTTAAGGCAAAATATAAAATCCCATTATGGATTTTTAGAGCTGGCTAAGAAAAAGAACCTAAAGAGCAGTGATCAGTGGTCATTCCTCAGTCTCAGACAGAGTTAATAGTTGCTGCCTTAAGAATCTGATTACAGTTAATCCTCTGGTGCTAATTTTCTCCCATATATTTATTAACAACATGGAAGTGTAAAATGTGCTGATAAAAAATAATTACACAGTCTGTCAAGGCTAGGAGAAATTGTGAGGAAGGCAGAAATAAGTCACAGAGATGGCCAAGGAAAGAAATTTCGGCTTAGATAAGGAAAAGTGACACTGTCCTGGAAATCACTTCCAATAATCTTCCCCAAATCCCTCAAAGTGAATATGAGATGTTCGCGTGATGCCATTCTGGGTAGCGAAAGCACAGCCCCCCTTGATTCTAAGCACCGAGATCAGTTTTAGCCAGGTCAGTTCAAATAAGACACAGCAGAATTCAGAATTAGCCTGACAAGGATGACCAAGTAATAATAGGGAAAAAAAAAAAAAAGCCTGAACATGCTGTTTTGGGGAAAGACGTGAACACATAGTAAGTTCAACACGGTCTGCAGTGATTCCAAGAACTAGTGAAGAGTTGGAAATAATTTGCTAAGCCTTAGCCGTACCTTGGATGGTTCATGATTCACCATAAGTATAGCTGCTCTGAAATATTATCTCCCTAAATTGCACCTTCAGAATGGGTCCATTATTCAAAGACTCTCCATTAGTAATCGTAAAAGTCTCTTATCTATTAATAACTACTCACCGACAGGAGGGGGAAAGGGTTGAAACCTTACTTTGCAGAGTCCTCTCATCCTCCCTCTGTTCTTCCCACTTCTGGGGACCCACAGGATCTGTCTCTGTTTTGCTACCAGCCAAATATTGTTTAACTCCTTAAAAATGGAGTTTTTGACCCTCTGACTTTTCAATGAAGAGGACTGGGTTGTTTTTGCTTTTAGAAAACAGAGAGAAAACTCGTCACCTTGTGGCACATTTGTAGGGTCTATGTAATCACTCAGAGAATTTTGTGGGCTTAGACTATGCCGCAGCAGGATGGCATCCCCTGCTGAGGGTACATTTCTGATTTGTCTCTTCATGTGCAATCAGTCAGATGATATGTATTCTGGGAATACAACCTTGGCTATCCTATAAATCTAAGCCAAGTATTACAAAGAGAATAAAAAGCCACCAAGGAAATAGTCATCCTAAAATGCCCATCTTCTTGGTCTTGTTGAAAGATTTTCCAGAAGCAACTTTCCATTTAAAAATCTGTCATGGGGAGGCAGTTACAAGATGACAAAGTAAAGACAATGCTGACTCTTTCTTTTCCCTTATATAAACCAAAAACAAGGGCAGGGGGTGGGGACACAAAAGAAATACCATGTTTTCCATTCAAATAGAATCACCTAGAATCCAAGTCAAAATATATATCTAAAAAAAACACTCACCAAGTGCAATGAAAGTTGCACGAGAGTGAGGGAGGACACCAAGAAAGGATGCCTACTCCCGTGGATCTAAAAGGATTTTCCCAAAGGAGTCTGCAAAAGCCTGCCGAGGGGGGAAGCCCTGGTAAGTGGTCCCATATGTAGGGTTGGGGCCCAATGGGCTATAGCGCAGAGGAGCCATAAGGATGGCAGCCATTGCATGGATTTGAAATGACTGCATAGCCTGAAATGACTGCATGGTTACTCTAACTCCTAAAATTGGAGTAACATGATTGTATCCGTCGGCTAGGGCTGCCCTAACAAACTGAGTGGCTTAAACACCAGGAATTTCTGGAGGTTTGAAGTCCAGAATTAACATGTCAGAAGGATTAGATCCTTCTGAAGGTACTAGGGAAGGACCCATTCCATGCCTCTCTCTTAGCTTCTGCTAGTGGTTGGCAATCCTTGGAATCTGTGATGTATCCTTGGCTTGTATCATAATCCTTGGCTTGTGATGTATCATCTAACCTCTGCTTCCATATTCATGGTGTTCTCCTCTATGTGTGTTTGTTTCTGTGTCTCTTCTCTTCTTATAAGGGCACCAGTCCTATTGGACTAAGGGCCCACCTGCTACAACACAACCTCATCTTAACTAATTACATCTGCAATGACCCTATTTCCTAATAGAGTCACATTCTAAGGTTCCAGAAAGGACCTGAATTTGAGGGGAACACAATTCGGCCTAATACTGTGACCCAGGATATGGCTGGTACCCTCAGGCTTCTGGCACAAGCTGCAGAAAATTGAAGGAAAATGTGATTATCCCATGCCTTATATTATTACTTATATTGAACAGGAAACCATGATCTAGCAGCAGTTGATACAAAGCGAATTGAGTTCCTAAGCTACAAATAAGAGAAAAAGATTCTTTTATCTTCCTTTAGTATATGCAAGCTAAACAAAAAAACAAACAAAATAATCAGGAACCCATGAGAGATTAAAAAAAAAAAAGAAAGAAAAAGAAAATTAGCTTCGGACTTCAGAGTCTCTGAATTACTGTGGCATTCAGAGCAAGGCATATAATAAGTTCATGGGGAAAAGAGCATGGCCCAAGAATGTATACTTTGCTATATTATTACTTAGAAATAAAGACAATTAGGCTATAATGCCCATAACACTTTGAAAAGAGCTAACAGAGGATTGGAATGCAATTTTGCAAAATCAAATCAACTTAAACATGCTCATACCCTTTGACCCTTTTGAATCCACTCTTAAGCATATAAATTAGAGAGACCGTTACACACATAGACAGTGAGAAACTTACAAATGTTCAAGGATACACTATTCATACAGGCTCCATGTTGGAAACAACCTAAATATCCACCAATAGGAGATGGTATTGTAGTCCAGGAGTTGACAGACCATTTTCATAAAGGGCCAGACAGTAAATATTTTCAGCTTTGCAGGTCATATTGGTCTGCTTCAACCACCCAGCTCTGCTGTTGTAAAAATCAGCCACAAACCACTCATAAATGAGCAGGCACAATGGTGTTCCAATAAAACTTTATTTACAAAATCAGATGGAAGGCCAGGTTTGGGGAACTTCTGGTGTATAAGGAGATAACAAAAAATAAATTGAAGAATGCACAAAAAATAAATTGGAAGGATGTGCACAAAAAACTAGAGGACACCTTGAAGGAAAAGAGATGACTAAAGAAGCAATAGTAAAACGATTGTTGAAAATAATTTTAAGTCGGTGAATTTCTTTCAAATTCAGATGCAGAAATCAGGCCAGACAATTGGCTACTCGTAGGGACACATGCAGTCATGAATTTTCCTATAGATCGAACCTAAAGTCAATACATACACTTCGAAGGAAGCATCAAAATAACACTGACAGCACTATATCCACCAGAAACATAACTTTTGATTTTCCAAATATTCCATATTCTCTATAAAAATGTATTTCTTTTTTAAGAAAATAATTTTCCACTTGTGAAAATAATTTTAAACTAAAATAATTTATTTTCTAAAAACATTTGAATAAATCTTAAAACAAATAGCCAAAGCGAATAGAATTTCAGTTGCAAAAAAAAAAAAAAAAAAAAGGAAATTGTCAGCAATTTTCTATTACATTAAAAAATAAACAGTCAATGTTTTCTCTCAAGAGCCCATCCTCACAAAGCCAATCTCTTGCTCTTTCTCCAACAGACCTTCCACATGCTCCATTCGCAGCCCCGGAAAGCACTCGGCAGTGTGTGTAGAAGCTAATGAGAAATCCCTTATTTATCAACTCCCAGAAAATTAGGTTCAAGCTTTATGCATGAATAAGTTTTTCTGAGTACCTGTCTGGTTTGCCAGTCAACGGCTAAGGATGAGAAATACTTAACTACAAATGGCAAAAAATATATGTATGTGGCCAAGTGTTTGGTGATCAGAAATGAAGGAGGAGGTAAAGAAATTACCAGACATTGTGTTATTAAAAACAACAATAACAATAGGAATTGAGCCATTATAGATGCAAACACAGACTCACAGGTGCCAAGGAATTTATTCAAGGGTCACACACACAAATGTGGTGGATCCAGGACTCAAATCGAAGTTGGTCAACCTCAAAATGAGTGTTTACACATAAGTAATTAGAGTTTGCCGTATTGTAGCAAGCTGGGGCACTATCTTCATGAGAACCCTGCTCTAGGTCATGAAAATATAATGGCTATGTATTTCCTGAACCACAAAGGAAAGAACTGGATGATTCAAGAACAACCAGCCATCACTCTACGACTATCTATTATGAGGTTAGCCCTGTATTGTCTTGGGCAGAAACAGCAAATCCAAGAGAAAAATCGCTGATAATCAAGCACATTGTACACGAAACAGCTGTGATCACCAAATATTTGTCGAATTAATGGGTGTGTGACTGAGTGAATGCGTAAGTCAATATTGTGACCCTTAGACTCTAAGTTTGGTAAAATATTTACATCTATATGGTGGAATCAGAACTGCCGTTATGGAAGAAGCAATTCCCAAAGTGTTTCCTAGAAGATCTCTCTCTCTCCCCCTTTCTCGATCTCTCTCTCTCTTTCTCTCTCTCTCTCTCTCTCTCTCACACACACACACATACACGCACACCCAGGAAGGTGCTCATTGACTCCTCTAGACACAAGTCCTGTCCCAGACCTGGCAAAGTGCCTTTTCTGCCCAACCCACAGGATTGAGCATCTCAAGGGAAGCGGAAAAGAAGGGCTGAAATGAAGCCATATCTGTGCGCAAACGCCGAGAGATGAAAAGAAGAGAGGGAGTGCAAGCACAATTAGAGAGTATTAAATACAAAGTGTTATCAGACAGAGGCGGAATAACATCGAGCTACAACCTGTCAGCCATGCGAACAAATTCCAGGTGTTCGGCACTTCTCGCTCTTCCCGCTCCCCTCCCCCTCTGCTAGACTAACAAGGCTGAGGAGACACCCTCCAGATCTTTGAAATGTGTTTGGGTGGGATTATTTCCCAACCCTGACAGCCGCCCATTGTACTAACGCTCCAGCACTGTCGTGAGGCAAGGTGGGGAAGTCTCAAATTCACTCCTCCTCACTCTGCTGGCCTTGGCTGCAATCATTTTTTCCTACAATGTAACATCAACCTAGAGAGCAAGAGAATGATGCTTTCTCAGTCAGGGCAAGAAAAATCCTCTCTGGGGGAAAGGGGCAAGGGGCATGCTCAAGGTGGCAGGGAGAAATGTCATACGTATCCTGGAAAGGCATTCCGTTGTCCAATGTTGACCAGGAAAGAGAGGAATAAAAAGATGTGGAAAGAAAAGGGAATATAGACTTTCCTTGTGCTGTAGGCTCTGTGAGGCCGAGGAGAGTATGCCTTCCACCACCAGAAGATTCAGGAGGAAAGCCTTCTTAGAATTCTGCAGCCCAGTGCTGACAGCCCTTGGCATATTTTCAGCATGAGGTACATTAACAAATAAGGAAAAGCGTCCCCCTGGGCTTCTAATAACATTTATTTCATGCATCATTTCCTCCAAGGAATAGTAGGCTGTGTATTTTTATTCCTGGTGTGCCCTGTCTAAGAAATAATGGCCAAGCTCACCTGTTTACTTCTGTGTATTTCACAGCCCTGCTGAAGCTTTGTTTGTCTTCCTCCAGTTCTTCGTCTTCCTCCTCTGTACTCCACACTACTCAGGTCTAAATAAAAGGGACACAAATGCTAATAGACAAGCTAGATTTACTGAATCTGTGGTGTCTCGGGCAAGATATCTCAAATCTTTTACGGAAGGAAGCAGAGTAAGAATCCAAAATAAATAAGCCAAATGGCCTATGCAATGTAAACTAAAATTGGGACAAAGAAGCAAATACTAGAGTGAGTCCCAAGCTTCCATCAGCTCCTCAGCGCCCACTAGGTCCTCTTGGCTTCTCTGTTGTCCAGATTTAGCCTGAGTCTGAAATACACGTCCCATACCCAGCTGCACAGAGTGTCCGCCACAGACATTCTTCTTGGCCTTCTGGTGAGGCTACTATGCTCTGGAGGCCCCTGTCTGGTGATTAACAGAGTCATTCCCAGCTCTTACTTTCCTTTTGTTCACTTCCTCTCCAAATCCGTGGACTAAAATCGCCATGAACGCCCCCAGGGCCTATTCTGGAAAGCAAATGGAAAAATTGATCTTTCCTTGCAATCTCAAGGGCCCTCCTCGGCGAACCCTCAGCCCTCGTGGTAAAATAAGCCCGCACCAAGCACTCAGCCTGAGGGCAGTGGGAAAGCCTGGCCATGCCCCAGCCCAGGCCTCAGCCAGCCCTGTCTGACCGTCCTCCGGGGCCGCAAGAAAGCTCGTGGCGACAGACGGTCCGGGCCGCAAAGCTGTGAGCTACAGCAATGGCCCAGAGAAATAGTTGCGATAAAATGTTAAATGTAAAACAGAGTATGGAGCTCTGTCTACATTACAGTTACAACCACATAAAGATGTACTCATTTGGTAAGAGAACACAGAACATGAAGAGATGGAAATGGCCATTTCTCGCCATGGTGAGTCACAGGCAAAATTTTTCTTCCATTTCGCTCGTCATGAACCTATTCTGTGATTTGCGTGACATGGAAAATCAATGAAATGTCTGGTCCCTTCGAGCTGCAGGCTCCCGTTAGCGCAGTTGGATGCTGACCTTGCACTTCACCTCCCTCGAGTGTGCAAGCGTGCTGGAAATGCCACCAGCTCGCCTCACAGAGGCCCTGCGACGGGCCGCAGAGGGGACAGACTTGAACCCTCCCATCTCATCCCTCCGTCCTCCTGTCCCATCAGGCTGCTCTGAGGGCTTGGGTCAGCTGCTGAGCAGTCTGGGGGATAGACCACCAAATAAATCCAAAATTTATACTGCAACGAGGGCATCTGTCTTCTGCTGCCTTTTCAACCCACCCGACAAATGTCAAGCTTTTCACGAGTGTGTGGGTATCAAGCCCATCCTCATTTCTTAATTGCCCAGTTTTCTCTAATGGTCTGTTAAGTTCTATACAGATAACTTTAAATCAGTGCAAGAAACACTTGAATACCACATGTTCAGAATGGCCCCAGGGACCTTGAGAGGACCTGAAGGAAAGAAAAGGAACAAGGTCCCAGCCCCTGGCAACATCAGCAAGAGAGGCTCACAGTGAGTGTGGGGGCCCGTGGTCACACAAGACTGCAAGGAGCAAGCTATGGCCCACGAGGCACGTTGTTTCCCGCATTCTGCCTGTGTAAACGGAGTCGCTTTTGTGGCTTGAGAATCACTCTCTTAAATGTCATCATTTTTAGGGACCACAGAGCCATGCTGTAAATCGCTTGCTGGGTACATATCGCAGGGTAAAGAAGGGGAAGGGTAGGCAGGAAGTAGATACAGAATAACCTTCAGGAAAGGGAGAGAAAAATAAGCAAAATAGAAAGTGAGTAATCCGGTGAAGAATTAATGCGAAGACCGTCTGGGAAAGATTTACAGCGGAATGCCCCATTTCCTTCCCCACCGAGGGCTACCTTTATTACTTTTCTCAGTAGGATGCGTATTTTTACAAATTTTTGTCTACTAACCACACAACGTTTATTGCTTGCTGATTAATTTGCTTCATCATTTGTGTTCACCGACGACATGCAGAATTGCCAATTGGAGCTTTTAATCATCACAGACTAACTTATATTATCAGTATAACGGATTTAAAATGATTCCCTCCCCCCCCAAAATGGTGACTTCATGAATAATCACAGCCTCACTGCAGAAAACCACTGATTTTTGAAATATTGAAAATAGCCCAAGAGTCCAATTATTATTTCAGAATGCTGAGGGGTGCGAGGACCCCAGATTAGAAACCATTGTGGTGAGGTCTGGAACAGCCAAGAATACCAGAGAGCATGGAGAACAGACTCAGCCAGCAGGCAGCTGGGCTTGAACATGGTAAATTTGCTCAGGGGAAGATGCTTACGAGTCCCCTGGAACGCCTCACAGTCGCTAGGGGCCACCGGCCAATGCTGCGAGGCTGAGAAAGTCTGGGGAGAGGCAGATGGCTGCCCTACGTGGACTTGGGTTCCAGTTCCCAATTTCTCCCCAAATCTATCTTTCATTACCTTTCCTGGGGTTACTTGGCTAACCACATTTTTAAGAATTGTGTTTGTTTGGGTTTTAAAGGCACAGTAGATTATCACTATTTCTCTGGAGACTGGAAGTATATGAAATTGCCATTATTATTTTCAAATTTGGACTCTCTGTGTTCTTACTCCGGACTCCATTGTACCCTGTATACTACAAAGGGAAAAAAGAAGGAAGAAAATCTTGTTTGCCTTTCTACCCACAGCAGCTTCACGAGCTGGACTCGAAGTGAAGCACAGAGTCTGGCATGAAGAGGACTGAAGCCTGTACTTGGCCGGTGGCCATCACGGGCCAGCAGTGCTTGCGGGCAGCACCCGTAGAAGGGGGGCCGCTTGAGCAGAAGGAGAAGGGCAGGCCTTCTCTAGGTAAAGCCTGCGTGTACAGAAGCTTCCAGACAAGGAATTGGGTTTAATCTACAATTAAATCACCACTTCAGCAGGCATTTCCCGAGGAGTATCTCATAACAGTTAGAGGAGAGGCCTCCTGGTAAAGGACTAGCATTCTTTCACTTTGTTTAAGCCAGCAATTCTCAAGGTAATTTAACCACAGAAATCTTCTGTGCAACATGTATTAAGACCCCTCACATCCTATTAACTCAATGGAAACAGTGAGCAGAAGGTTTAGAATGTGGAAAATCCTCAGGCTGGCTAAGTGGCAATTGCAAAGCTGAGACCAGAAATACTGATTTACAAACTTGCAGGAATCACAGAAGGAGATACAAATACTCAAGAAAAGAATTCAGAAGATCAGGAGTTTACATTCTCTATGTTATTCAGATAGGCTAAAAAGAGGGGTGGGGGTGGAGAGAAGGGGGAAGGCAGACAAGAAACCGTCAGAGTGTATTAGCTTCCTGCGGCTGCTGTAACGACTTACCACAAACCGGGTGGTTTACACCAACGGAGATGTAGTCACTCAGTCGTGCAGGCCGGAGGCTCCAGATCAGTACCACGGGGCGACAGCAAGGTGGCAGCAGGGCTACATTCCCTCTGGGGGCTCTAAGAATCCCTTCCTTGTCTCTTCCAACCTCTGGCCGCCACTGACATTCATCGGTTTGTGAGTGCATCATCCCAATCTCAAGACCAGTATTTTCAAATATCTCTTTGCTCCGTTTTCACAGCACTTTATCCTCTGTGTGTCTGTGTCCAATCTTCCTTTGCTTCTCTTATAAGGATGCTTGTGAATGTATTTTAAGCCCCATGTGGATCATCCGGGATAATCTATCTTAAGATTTTAACTTAGTCACATCTGCAAAAATTCTTGTATTTTTTGTTTTTACTATGTATATAGTGTGTGTATATATATATATGTATTTATGCATATATGTATACATTTTTGTCATATAAGGCCGCATTCACATGTTCTAGGAATTAGGAAGTAGATAACTTTCTAGGGCCATTTCTCAGCTGACCACAGAGGGTAAGGAAATAATTTGGAAGTCAAGGAGGAAGAAATTTTTAAGAAAGAGTTTGATCAAGGTTAACAATGGTGCAGACTTAAGAAGAAAAAGGGGAATTTAAAGAAAAGCTTGGATTAGGGGGTCATTGCACATGTCTTCTGCTGTCTTTTCAAGCCACCCAGATATATGTCACTCTTTTCATGAGTGAGCTTGTGAGTATCAAGCCACACCTCATCATCGACTCATTGCCCAGGCTATTTTTAATGGTATGCTAAGTTCTATACAGACAATGGTGGCCAGAACCCATCCAGCCACATGACAGAGAAGAGAGAAGAATGGGAGACCAAGAAGTATAAACACAGAGACCCTCTTTCATTTTCCCCTTTCAACTTAATCACAACCCATAGCTAAATTATGATTTATAAATGTACCTATGCTGGTATAAGTTTTCAGGTAGTATTTTTTAATAGGACAAGAAAATAGTTCATTGGAGTTCATATTTTGCTTTTTTACACTTGTGCATATCTCTTGAATAATATTTTCCCGATGCCTATTGCCCTCAATAAGGAAGAAAGTTTTCCATGTCCTCGAATTTGTGTTATTTTTCTCAGTGTACATTTCTCCTTCCTTCCTCCTTGTTTTCCTCTTCATACCATTCTGTGTTCCCCAACTCAACCTGGCCTTCTTTGTCCATCTCCCAACAAGGAACTCTGGAGCCTGGAAGGTCCAGCCCTCATCTAAGCACAGTTAAGAAGAGTCATGAGCACAGCAGAAAGGAAAGGCCATGCAAGAATAAGAAAGATTTCATTATATTTATGTTGGAAAAACTAAAATCAGTGAGGAATAGGAAGGAAATAATTTTAAAAACAGTTGGCACCAATCCCATATATGCATGCATCATCGAGCATGTAGAGAAATGACAGAATTAGCTATAAAATAATAATGTCGATAATAAAAATAATATTTTTACAGGTTTCAAGAACTCATGTTTTTGTGTTTTGTTTTCTACAACATGGCTTCGATATTGATTCTTACAGGGAAATGAGGGTCCAATGATATCCTAATGTCCAATGTATCTTAGCTCAGAAATATCTTATGAAACCTGAAAGGTTAGGACTTTGGAACCCCAAATCTTCTGGAATAGAGAAAAGGAGAGTTTACAGAGAAATCTGCAATTGTGTGCCTTTAAGTGTTTATAGCAGCTTTATTCACAATGACCCAAATTGGAAACACTGATACACACAACACAGGATGAGCTCAGAATATTACGCTGAGTGAAAGAAGCCTGATTCCAAAGCATATATTTGGTATGATTTCACTTGTAGACTGGGTAGGAAAAATAAATGTAATCTATACTGACAGGAAACATATCAGTGGTTGCCTGCGGCCAGAGATTTGGAAGCACTGACCAGGAAGAACTTTTTCAGAACGATGAAAATGTCTTATATCTTGATGTGTTTGGTGGTTACATGCATGTATAAGTTTGTCAAGGCACATTAAGAACAATTAAAATGGGTGTATTTTATTATGTGCCAATCATACCTCAACAATATTGAATTTTAGGGTGTGTCTTCTATCTTTGGATATTAATATTACTTAGAATATTATTAATGGTGTTCCTTTGTTTTGGAAAAGGTAAGGCAGGTTGACTACCCTAAGTCTGAGCTAAAAGAGCAAATACTGCGCCCCCAGGGACCTGAGGAAGGTAGAACAATCCAAATAACACTCTTCCTGGGGCTGAAAGATTTTTGCTGACTGAGGGACCAGTGCGTCCAAAAATCACCACAAGTGGCAAAGATAGAGGCAAGAACTGAACACATTCACGAAATAGGGAAAGAAGAATCAGCAAGTTGTTATTTTCACAGGAATTACAATAATGATCATTAATGACAACAAGAACAAAATACTGAGTAGTCCCCTCTGAAATCCTTGTGCCAATCTGTTCTGACATTGCAGTGATCTGTACAATTTTAAAAACCCCTGTTGCTACAATACATCTAGAAATAATTATTTCAACATAGAAAGCATTCCTTTAATGCAAAGCTGAATTTATGAAACAATAAGAAAAATTCTCAGGGGCAAATAAGAAATGAGAAGTGGAAGATGAGTGGTGGTTGGCCTCAATATGACAGCTTTATTGCCTAAGCAAGGATAGAAGATGAGGACTTGTGACTGTATGATGTGGGGAGTGTAACCAGAGACACCTGCATTAACCCAGGACCCCATATGGATGGCATGATCAGTGGACGAGGGCTTGTCCATTGACAGGTTGCTCAGATTATGAGAGTTTATGAGAGCTTAGCATGTGGGATGCTTTCTTAGGGAGTGCTCCTGGAATCAACACTGTAAGATGAGGGACAGAAGCAGGATAGCATGAGGGAACCTGTGGTAATGGTACAGAAAGTATCTTGACTGTGGTGTCATTACATGAAGCTATACACATGATAAAAATGGAAGGAGAGAAAGAAACGAGTGCATGTAGATGTGGAGAAATCTGAATAAACTTTGCTGTTTGTACTGACAGTAAATTCCCTGGTATCTGTACTATATTATCACTATGCAAGATGTTCCCATTGGGGGAAGTTGGGCAAAAAGGGTGAATGGAAACTTCCTGTACTATCTTTGCAACTTCCTGAAAATCTATAATTATTTAAATTGCAAAGATAGCAAAAAAAAAAAGAAAAAAGGTGAATAATGGAATACTTCGAACTGAAAACTTAATTTATTTACCATTAGCACCCTCACTGAAGGAATCTCTAGGAGATAAGTTTCAAGAAAGAGGAAAATTGTCTCAGAAGGGAGAAAAGGAATTGTGAATGAGGAAATTTCACAATTCACATTTCAACAAGAATTGGCTATTTAAAAGGATAACAGTAACACTATCTAATTTTAAGTAGTAAAATAAGGTAGAAATAAACCACTATAATATGTAAGTTGGGAAAAGATTTATCCAAAATAAAATGCTTCAGTTCCACATCACTCAGGAGAAGCGCAAGTTAATAATTGATTTTAGACTTTGTTAGCTCAATTTATGTCTGTTAATATTGTAGGGAAATGTGAACAAATCAAAAAAAGATAGAAAAAGAGGGAAAACGAAGAGTAAAAAAAAATAAGTCAATAGAAACAAATCCAAAAATTCACAATGAATGTAAATGGAATAAATTTTCCAGCTAAAGATTGGAGAGCATTAGATCAAATTATTGTAAAAAACAAAAATAAGAAAATAAACTCCAGCTATTTTCTATTTATTGAAGTCTCAACTGAAAAATAAAAGACCCAGAAAGTTTGAAAAAAAAGGAAAATATTAACCAAAATAAAACACCCATGTTAATATTAGACAATAGAGATTTTAAGGCAAGTCTTAAAACAATCGATGTTGTTTGTGAAAAATTTTAAGCAACCAAAATGTTCATTGATAAGAAGATAAATAAATTGTGTTGGATTTATTTAATGGAATACTATACAATCACTAAAACCAACGAACCAGTACGATATATATTAGTGCAAATAAATCTCAAAAACAAAATGGTGGGGAAGAATGATAGCAAACTGCATTAAAACAAATTTAAGCTCAGGTCATGATCTCAGGATCTTGAGATGGAGCTCTGCATTGGGCTCTGAGCTCAGAGAGGAGTCTTGCTGGAGTTTCTCTCTCCCTCTGCCCTTCCCCATGCTCGTATTCTCTTTCTCTCTCTCTCAAATAAATAAATAAATCTTTAAAAATAAATACATAAATTTAAGTATGACATTTTTAATATAAAGTTTAAAAGCAAGTAACAATGATTTTTTCCAGCTTGCTACATTTCCAACGGTGTTTGGCTTCCCTGTAACTTCATGCCCATGGCAAATGTGAAACTGACTAATGCCGTAATCCAGATCTCTCCCAGGATGGGGGCAAAAGTCTTTGAATAGTCCATGGCTGGACCACTAAATGGTCAGAGTGGTGAGGGCTGGAACATCACAACAGTGAATAAAACTGCTCACATTTTAAGTGGACAGTGTCGCTTGGAATAAGGGTTCCTTGGGAGCCATTTCAGCAAGCATTTGTGCCTGAAGAGAAGCAATCAGGAAAAAATAATAATAATTCTTTTGGGAAAGACAGTGTCTGAGAAGCAAGGTCCCAAGCAGCAAGTTCAGCAAATAACAGAAAAGACATTTTCAAATTTTTTAGTGAACTCTTTCGCCAGCATTGGACCATCTATAGGCATTTCCACGGATAAAATCACTATAGCTTATGAAATAGTCTACGAATTAAAAAAAGACATGTTACAGAAGATAAAGACTTAAGGATTTCTTTTAAATTAGGGAATGAGTATAAAACCTGGAGTAGTATGGACACATGTCCTCAGTTACTTCTACCTGTTAAAGCATCTTCCTTAGAACCCACTGCACTTGTGCACTATGCCATTTACCACCCCCTTTCTTTGAATCACCATCTGTGAGTCCGGAATGGTCATTCACATTTCACTGAAAAATGCTGAAAACTGGCTACCCAGAGATATGGCCAGTTTGAGGCAAATGTGAAAGCAAGACCATAAATCTTCCAATTGTTACAAAAGGAAACAGAATCTTGGTTCCCAGGACCTGGACAAATAGTTCTCTATTCCGGGCTCCCGCACGGCAGCCAGGAGCTTCTCATTCGGTTCCCGGTTTCATGAACCCTTTTTGCCATTAGAGATGATCTCGCCCTCGCCAGAGAGGCTGACGGCTGCATTTGATCCAGTGCACAGGGGACATCAGATCTTTCAGGATGATTCATATGCCAGGGGCTTGTCTCTTTGCCGTGGGTAATTCCAGCCTGTTTCACATTTGAATATGACAACTCCATCCCGTAATTAGAAGGAGAGATTAGAGTGAATCAAGTAGTTATGATTAATAATAACTCTATTGAAGATCTTAGGTCTTTATTTTCTTTGGCTGTCAATAAAATATGTTTAAGTGAAAAAGGCTCTGGACGAGGCTCTCCCTTCTCCACACCCCACCCCTCCTATCTACACATTCTATATCCTGCTTTAAACGTAACTGTGGGAAAAAAATCTTATACACAAGTCTATTGTGGAATGTAGGTTCTACAAGGAATCTCCCCCAACTCCTGTCTTTTAGGGAAGATTAAGTAATGGCTTTATTTAACCGGTAGCCTGCTGGACACAGGAACCTCAAAATCAACAAGTGAGTCAGATTCATTTATTTCTGCTTTCCACCAGGGTCCAGCTCCTCCTTCCGCACTCCCATCTTCAGGTGATGCCTCCACTACCCACTCCCGCTCTCAGATCAGGTCTGGCTGTCACCTAGACCCTCCCCATCCCTCCCATCCCATTCCCAATCCACCTCCCAGCACCAAGTATCTTGCCTCTTCTGACCCCTCCCTCCTCCCCAGCCCCACTTCATTTCCTCCTCTGCCTTCTAAACCATTACAAAAAGCCTCTTCAGTGTCTTCTCTCTTTTAGTGTCGTCTTAAATCCTAATTCTATATGACTAGGAGTAGACTATCAATGATGAAAGTCTACCTGTGACACTTTCCTTGTAAAATCCTTCCGTGGTCTTTGTAATCTGGCCCAGGCAGTGACTCCAGCCCCATTCCAGACCTTGCCTTTTCTACCTTTTCAAAAACCAAATCGTTCATAATGGTACCACTATAACTGGGACCTTGTCCACTCTCGACCCTCTCCCCAAAATGCTCCTTCACGTGGGTGGTTCTCCTGAGTCTCTCATCTTTCAAGACAAGACTCAGGCCTCTTGGCCTCCAGGAATATGACCATCTGGGCTGGTGAAAGGCTTGCCTCCCATCTCCACAGCGTGTAGGGGATGCACATGGAGCCCCAGAAATGCCATATTAGTCTAGTGAAATGATAACCCAGAGTGTAAGTTCTTCATCTCATTCAACCCAGTGACTAGCCTGATTAGGAAGAATAACAGGTTTTAAATAAATACATGACTGGCACCCTTTGCAGCCATTAGTGTATATTTTCTTATTTGCTCAAAAAGCGAATTACCTGCCGATCAGGTACTTCCATTCCAGGTGTAGGAAGAACTCCTAGGAATCGGGTTCTTCCCACTGAAGGCGAAAATGGGTCCTCAGCCCCCTCCTCCCCAGTGCCTCTCACATTTCAGTATCTCAAAGCAGGTTGAGGTGCAGAAGGGAAGAAAACAGTCGAAATGAAAATGGTTAAGTTAATTAATTGCGAGCTTGCTTGTAGGACCAGCACGTTTATTTAATCAGTTGCCTAGTAACCCTGCCTGTGTATGATGTGAATCTGATCAGCCTGCCCTGGAGCAAACGACTGGCCATTCTTTCTACCAGCGCTCTCTCGTCCTGCTTTCATGCGTTCTGGGGTTTGGAAACCCCAAATTCCTGTCCTGCTCCAGAGCAGGGAGGTTGGGAGGTGGGAACACGTGTTTATCATCTTCTCCTTTGTCCTCTCGGTGTCTCTCCACAGACTTCACAGCCCAGGGACGAAAGTCTTTGCTCGAACATGACCTTTCCACTGGTGAATCATACAAGAAAAATGGCTGACACTCACCTTCCTTCTGGAGTGACCTACACAGAAGGACCCCTGGAAGAGCTGGGGACCTCTCAAAACTGTCGCCATTTCTGTACCCCCTTTGGTAAACAAGCACTGTTCCACACGACACTGCAGGTTAGGGCCTCTGCCCCAGGCAGAATAGAGAGGATGAGACAAAGAAGGGACTCTGGGCTGTTGGTTGTGTCACGTGAGCCTTCCTGAGTGACCTTAAATGGGGAGCGAGAATAGATGCCGAGTTTAATCACGTAAGACCAGCTCAAGACAAACTGTGCAGTTTTGTTTCCTGTCTGAAAAAAAAAATAACTCATGTACTGACAGGCAACTGAGCGCTTAGCACTCCTTTGCTGCTAGATTTATTGGAGGATTTGACGGCAAGAATTTGCTTGTAGTTTTTCACCTCCCTTGTGCTCTTCTCCGGGCTGGTCGTTTTGAACACCCCTCCCCCATCCTTATCCCCTACCATCCCTGTTCTTAAGCCAAATAAAAAGGAAACATCAATGAAACAAAGACCCATGTTTCTGCTTTGACACACTATGACCACGTTTTTATACTATTATGAGGTGGGTTTTTTTTTTTTTTCGTCTATTTGTCAGTCTCTGTGGATAAAAGACTCCATCTTCCATAAAGAATTCCCACCAGAAATCTTTATAAACCCTCCATCAGAGAGACACTCTGCCATCGTGCTGTGCATAGGCTAATCTAATTAAGACAGGATCTGCTAAATTTAATAGCCTGCTATGAATTTTTACAGACATCTGGTAGCTGGAAGTTGGAGCAGCTCTAACATATAAAACTCACATTGTCCAGATGACCAATATCAGGGTTAAATATTTTCCTTCTTTTGGGATCTCGTATTGTTTTGGTGCAGACACTGTTTTCAAGCCACGATATCCAACAGGTAAATGCACTGGAAAAGAGATCGAGAACTGAAATTTCTAAAGCTCAGCCTCCATCTGCAAAATGAAAGCAGCGATGCTTCCATCCTGGGATGGTTTCATGGGTAAATTTGAAAATGAACACACAGGGCCAGCCTCATGGGTGTGCAACCCACTGAGTCACACAGCAGCCTGTTAGCACACCCCCTGCTTGGTATAATGCTCTTCCGTCCTGTCTTAAATGCTTAATTTTTGAGCAAGGGGAATCTGAAGTTTATATTTTACGTTGGACCCTACAAATTATGTAGTTGGGTCTGCATATGTAAAATTCTTTGCATGAGGCCTATTGCATAGTAGACACCATTATTCATATTGTAAAATAATTATTACAAGCTTCTCCTCCCCAACCTAGCCTCTAGTATAAAATTATGAAATTTAAGCTGGTAGGTTTTCTCCTGCTTCCAAGGAAGGTAACTTCTTGACCTGTAGTCCTAAGAACCCCTACCACCACCATCCCCAACGAGGTCCATATCTATTTGTAGGACATGGAAAACACTCTAAGACAAAAGTTAATACATACCTGTATCTTCACAAATTACCATTATACAGAATTCATAACTAATAACACGATTTTCTCTGCGATAGAGAAATGCTAATAGGGATTGGTTTTTGGAGGGGGACCTAATTTCCACGTCATTTTGTCTTTCTTGTTTTTGTTTTGTTTTGTTTTATCATACGTAAGTTGTGCCCTAAAAATAACAAAACCCAATTTTGTTTTACCTAGATCTCAACAACCCTATCTATACATGTATAAGAATATACATTCAACTCTTAACTTTTACTGTCTGAAAAGATACATCTGGGTAAGACATAACTTCCTCAGCATCCAACCAATTGTCCAGCATTACAGAGCCATGAGCTCCATTCCAGACCAAGCCAATAGTTGATTCTTGATGAGGGGAAGAGGGTTTTCCTCTCTTAACCTTGTGGCCCATAGCCCACTCCCAGGGCGGAAACGACAAGGATGGCACTGTTCTTCCCTGGAGACTTTACCCCCCATTCTCCTGGGCCCCAGAAAACATGCACGTGCTCTCACAGGCAACTTTCTGTACCACAGGAAAACAAAGAGAAGTATAGCAACCCATTAAAAAACGTATGTTCTGACAATATTTTGCTCTGGGGCTGCTGAGAAACATAGTATCCAACAGGCTTTGAAGTGAGAGGTAGAATCCTTGTGAAATGAGATTTTTCCCAAAGTATTTGAATGAAGTAGCTGTTGTTTTTCCTCCACAGGAGCACAGGATGAATGACCTTGGGCAATGACAAACAGCATAACACACACACAGTATTAGCCTGGATAATTACCATCTTAATAATGAAGCATGTGGTCTGGATTTGTGTTCAGCATTTGTGTTCTGCTGAATTCGGTGGGGCACCCAGGGGTGACTTGAGGGCAAAGGTCAAGCTGACTAGCCAATTCTCAGAATTCTAGTGAAAGGAATTCCCCACCGCTTTTCGAACAGAGTTCCAGTCTCCCACAATAAAACCCAAGATATCCTAAATGGAGAAACAAAATTCCTCCAGCATCACTGCACTCCACATTCCTCTGGGGCAGCCAGCTCTATAAAGCAAACACCAAGAAAACAAACAAACAGAGAAGAAGAGACCGTCTCCTCACCTTGTTGTGTAAGTGTCATGAATTATCTGCCTTTTCGGACAAAAATGTGACATAAGCTATTTGACTCTTTTTCTGCTCGGTCTCTTGCTGCTTCTCTGCTCTGGTCGGTGGGGCACCAGAACACAATTTTTGTGCCCTAGAAAACAGTCACACGAGGGTGGAAAGGCACCTACAAGGATGGTGCTCCCATGGCAGTTGGTGGATATTAAAAAATAAAGATGGAGGTCACCTCCTGCCTTTCCCAACTCTCCACCCCAGCCCCAGCCCCTTCGCAATTCCAGTTTAAAAAAAAAAAAAAAATCCTATCCGGGCGTAGACTATATGTGTTGTTCTAGCTGACAGGTTCTGGAATTCAGTTGAGCTCACATGAAGTTGATTGTTTGTGTGTCTGAGGTGACACCTGGCAGTCTGTAACTGTTCTGTGCTTCATTTGGCTTAACGTTTGCTTTTCCTTTCCAGCAGTGCCTGGGAAAGGGGATAATAGGTATTTCTTAAATGAATAAATCAAGAGGAACATTGGTTTTGTTCCCCTGTGTTCTAAGAGGCCTAAGGTACTTTTAACTCCATGCCTCATCTGTTCCAGCGTGGCCCTTCCTGGAGCTTGTCAGAAAAGGTGTTAACTACTTTCTTAGCTTCTTCCTAAAGAGAAATGTTTTAGTAGGTTTGGGCCGTAGTGGGGAGGGGCGGTGTAGTGTAACAGTGAAGGGCATGGATACTAAGCCAGATTCCCTGCAGTAGTATCCCTACTGACCACGTACGAGGTGTATGACCTTGCATAAGTTACTAACACTTTCTGTGCCACAACTTCCTCATCTGTGAAATGGAGCTAATACAAGTTCTGACAAAACATACAATCGTAATAAAGATAAAGTTGTTGATATTTTAAAATGCTTAGAATGAAGCTAACACATAATAAGTGTCATATAAATGTTTACTAAGGAAATAAGATAAAATACTATTTTTTTTTAAAGATTTTATTTATTTATTTGACAGAGAGGGAGACAGCCAGAGAGAGAGGGAACACAAGCAGGGGGAGTGGGAGAGGAAGAAGCAGGCTCCCAGCATAGGAGCCTGACATGGGGCTCGATCCCAGAATGCCGGGATCACGCCCTGAGCCAAAGGCAGACGCTTAACGACTGAACCACCCAGGTGCCCCAATAAAATACTATTTCTAAGAAAGGATACTACTAATTCATGGAGGGCAAATAAATTTCAGCATTAGAGTGAACTTGTATTTATTGGTAGAAGATATCTGAAACTGATAGGAAGGAGTTCAAAGCCATGTTTCGGCTCATGTGAAAGTAGAACCCTGGTGATCAATGATGTCTGCCCTGGACTCCGATAGAGGAAGTGACAAGACATGTGTTCCATTTCTGCCATCCCTGATGTGCATGAGATATTTGCTACCTCACACATTCCAAGGACCCAACAACATTAGAAAGCTTGACTAAATATTTTTGAGAATCATTCTGTGCAAATGTTATGCTAAGTGTTAAAACAGAAAGATGAGTGAGACAGCCACTGCTTTCAAGATTTAAAGGCCAGAAGGAGACTGGGGCCTATAAGTTAAAATACAGTGTGAAGTTAGAGTGTAAAGGCAGAGCTTTGAGAGCACAAAGGGGTAGCAACTAAGACACCCCAACATGGGAGGGAGACATGAGAATTTAGGGGGAAGTCCACTTCCTATAAAAAATCATGTGCTACTCAAATTGCCCTCTTGTCATAAACAATGGAAAAAATCATATGAAACCATGGTTTTCAGACCTCGGACAACAGTCATCATTGGACCTTGACTCCAGAGAGAAGTAAGGTGAGCCCTGCGCTGCATTAGCTCCATAACTAGAAGCGGATCCAGGTCAAAACATTGGGAGGAGCAGCCTAGCAGGGGCTGTGGTGGTGGCTGAGTGGAGATGATAAAGGTAATTTATGCCGCTTCACAACAGGGTGAGCAGACGTTCTCTTTTTCTCTTTGTTTGTTTTCTTGGAGTTTGCTTTATAGAGCTGGCTGCCCCAGAGGAATGTGGAGTGCAGTGATGCTGGAGGAATTTTGTTTCTCCACTTAGGATGATATCCTGGGTTTTATTTTGGGAGACTGGAACTCTGGACAAAAAGAGGTGGGGATTTCTTTCACTCTGGGGGCTACCACTGAACACCAGAAAGAAGGCAGTTCCCTAGAGACAAAGTTGCAGAGATCTCTAAGGCCAATTACTCTGCTTACAAATCATAAAATATGTTCAAGGATGAAAAAAAAAAAAAACATGAACATGAGGAAGAGAAAAGTGGAAGAGATAGAAAGAAATTGAAATTCTAAAAATAAAGTAAAACATTTGAATTAAAAATTACTCAGGATTGATCTATAATATACATCTTCAACTTACCAGTGTTTACCTTCAACTTACATTTCACCCCTTCACATGTAGTCTAAGAATCTTACGATATACTTCTATCCTCCAACACTGTGAATTGTTATTACACAATTTACATCTTCTAGATTATAAAACCTACAATAAAAGCTTATTGGTTTTTCTTTTAATGATCAATTACCTTCTAAAGAAATTTTAAAATAAGGGAAGAGATGCCTTCTACATTTGCACACGTGTTTACAACTTGGAGTACTAACCATTCTTTTTTGTAGGTCCTGATATCCATCTGCCATAATTTTTTTTTTTATGCTTGGATAAACTCTTTTAATATTTCTTTTAGTAGATGTCTTCAGTGATGAATTCTCCTAGCTGTTGTTGGTCCTAAAGTATTATTTTGCATGCATTTTTAAAAGGTACTTTTGTTGGACATAAAATTGTGGGCTGGCTTGGGGGCGCCTGGGTGGCACAGCGGTTAAGCGTCTGCCTTCGGCTCAGGGCGTGATCCCGGCGTTATGGGATCGAGCCCCACATCAGGCTCCTCCGCTAGGAGCCTGCTTCTTCCTCTCCCACTCCCCTGCTTGTGTTCCCTCTCTCGCTGGCTGTCTCTATCTCTGTCAAATAAATAAATAAAATCTTTAAAAAAAAAAAAATTGTGGGCTGGCAGATCTTATCCCCAACATTTCGAATATGTCCTTCCATTGTCTGAATGCCTGCATGGCTTCTGATGAGAAGTATGCTGCTAATCTTTTCTTTGTTTCTCTATACAGAATGCATGTTTTATCTCTGGCTGCTTTTAAAAATTGTCTCATTATCACATATTTTCAAAAAATTTGATTATGTTATGGGTTTTGTGTGTGTGTTTTTCCCGTTTCTTCTGTTTAGGATCCACTGAACTTCTTGGCTATGTGTGTTTTTGGTTTTCATCAACTAGAAAATTTGGGGGGCATTATTTTTTCAAAATTTTCTTTGCCCCCTAAGTTTTTCCCCACTTCTTTCGTCTTTTTTCCCTCTGACTGTTCATTTTTAATAGATTCTATTGTTATGCCTTCAAAGTCTCTGATCTTCTTTTCTCCAATGTCTAATTTTTTCAGTAATTGATAGAACAATTAAACAAAAGATTAATAAGGATTTAAAGTACTTGAACAAGATAGCAAAAAGAGTTGTGTCCTACAAATTGACACAAAACAAGACAGCAAAAAAAACTGACATTTGTAAGACACTCCACCCAACAACAGCAGAAAACACATTCTTTTCAACTGCATGTAAAACACTCACCAAGATAGGACCACATTCTTGACTATAAAACAAACTCAATTACGTCATCTGATCATAATGAAAATAAACTAGCAATCAATATAAAAATGGATTTCTGAAAAATTCCCAAATATTATGTTTTTTTTAAATCCATAAAGAAAACTAAAAAACTATTTTTTTAATGAAGACAAAAAGACAGCATATCAAAATCTGGGGGGAATCAGCTAAAGAAGTATATATAGAGAAAATTTATTGCATTAAAGTCTTCTATTAGAAAATTTACAAATATAGGACTCAATTATTTAAGTTTATATGTAAAGGCATTAGAAAAAGAATGGAAAATTAAACTCAAATTAAGCAGAAGAAAGAACATAATAAAAATAAGAATAGGAGGCAATAAAATAGAAAACAGAAAAATTATAGGCAAAATATCAGTAAAATAAAAGCTGTTTTATTGAGAAAGATCAATAAAATTGATAAACCTTTAACAGTGATTAAGAGAAAAAAAGACAAAAATCAATACCGAATGAAAGAAAGAATACTGCTACAGTTTCTACATGCTCTAAAAGTATAATAAGAGAGTGTCATGAATAATTTAATGCCAATAAATTTGACAAGCTGATAAAAATTCCCAAAGGACACAAACTAACAAAAATAGATAAATAATAGTTCTGTATCTACTGAGGAAATTGAATTTGTGATTAAAAACCTTCCCACAAAGAAAACTCCAGATCCACGTCTAGATGACTTAATGGCGGGTTCAAGCAAACAAAGGAGCAAAAATGCAATTCTACACAAACTCCTCTGGAGAATAAAAGAGACCAGAATACCTTCCACACTATTTTGGAAGCTAGCACAGCCTGGGTATCAAAACTGGATTAAGATACTACAGGAAAAGAAACTACAGGCCAACATTGTAACAAATATAATGGCAAAAATATTTAACAAATTCCAGAAAATTGGATTTAGTAATAAATCAAAAATCAATACAGCATGACCAATTGGGATTTATTTGAAAAGTCAACAATTGGGTTAACATTAGAAAAACCTATTTTATTTATCATATTGACAGACTAACTAGAGAAAAAAAATATATGTTCATTTCAATAGAGGCAACAAAAGAATTTGACAGAATTCAATATCCATTCATAATGAAAAACTCTCAGCAAACTAGAAACAGAAGGGAATTTCATCAACCTGAAAAACGGCATTTATGACAATTCTACACCTAACATCATACTTAATGGTGAAAAGCTGAATGAGTTCCTTTTAAGGTTAGGAACAGGGTAAGACTGTTCTTACCCCTTGTATTCAACATTGTATTAGAGGACCTAGTCAGTGCAATATGGTAAGAAAAAGAAATAAAAGGCATATACGTTGGGAAGGAAGAAATGAAACTGTCTTTACTCACAGGCATTAAGGTTGTATTTATACAAAATCCTAAAGAACCTAAGGAAAAAATATCTACAAAGAAGCTAGGAGAACTAGTAAGTGGGATTACTAAGGTCGTAAGATGCCAATAAATAAATTCAATCATATTTCCATATGCTGGCAGCAGTGTTGGAAATTGAAATGAAGAAAAATCTGTAATAGTGTCAAAAAAACATAAAATACTTCGGGATATTCTTAAAGTATGAGCAAAGACCTTAACCTGCAGATTACAAAGCATTGCTATGAGACATTAAAAAATATCTAAACAAATGTAGAAATGTATCCTGTTTATGGATGAAAATTCTCAGTAATGTTTAGATGTCTATTCTCAAATTGATCTATAAGTTCAATACACTCTCAATCAAAGTCCCAATAGGCTTTTTTTTTTTTTTTAGGATTTTATTTATTTATTTGAGAGAGAGAGAACACAAGCCAGGCGGAGGAGCAGAGGGAGAAGCAGACTCCCCACTGAGCAGGGATTCCAACACAGGGCTCAATCCCAGGACTGTGAGATCATTGACCTGAGCAGAAGACAGACGCTTAACTGACTGAGCCACCCAGGCACCCCCCCAATATGTGGGTTTTTTTTAAATGACTAGCTGATTCTAAAATATATATAGAAATGCAAAGAACCTAAACTAACTCCTAAAATGAGAAGAAAGCTGTAGGCCTTACACTAGCTTATTTCATAAATTCTTTTAAGACAGTGTAGAATTGGCATAGTTTAGAAATACAGATTCATGTTTCAGAATAGAAAGTCCAGTAATAAGCCTACACATCCATGGCTAATTAATTGTCATAAGGGTGACAATGTAGTTCAATAGGGACAATATCGTTTTCTCCAACAAACAGTGTTGGAACAATTAGATGTCTGTGCATCATCCAGCCTCCAAGATGACCCCAGTAATCTTGCCCTACAGTATCATGTCTTTCCACAGTTGCCTTCATTGAATCTGAGCTAGCTTATGTGACCAATGGAAGATGGTGGACGTGAGAGAGACCGACTTCTAAGCTGGAGTGAACTTCACAGTATGGAAATCAGGTCATTTGATTTCTCTGCTCAAAACATTCAAAAAGCTTTCTGTCTCACTCAGAATAAAATCCAAAGCTCTTACCTTGACTTGCTAATATTTTTGATGACTACCTCTCTGACCTCATTTTCTACTCCTCTCTCCTTTACTTTGTGGGCACGTTGACTTCACAGTTCCTCAACTCTGCCTTGATCTTGAAATGGCTTACTCCCTCACTTCACTACAGTCTGATTAAATGTCACTACAGAGTCCAGCCTGACTGCTCCTTTAAAATAACCCGGTCTCCATAACACTTTCTCTGCTTATCTTTGTAGCACAAATCACCAAGTGACATATCAGATTTTTACATGTTTGGGTGTCTCCTTGACTGCTGTCTCCTCCCCTATCCCATGCATATTGGCATGTAAACTCTATGAAAGTGGGGACTTGGTTCTGTTCAATGTCAAATCCCCAATGCCTAGATAAACAGCAAGCCTGTGGTAGGTGCTCATTACACATATTAAATGAACAAATAAACCTCTGTACTTTATCAGACTTGTAGTGGTACAAGAAGTTAAAATGAGGCAGAAATTCAAAGAGAAAAAATAAAAAACAATGGAAGTAAAAAAATAAGAGTTTATCACATGATCATATCAGTTCCAAAGAGTGTTCAACAGTATCTGGGGCAGCTAATGGTGAGAAATAAAATACTATCTGAGAAGTTAGGCCACATTGGAAAGTCTGGAGCTATCGAAGCAGCTCAACTTGCAGGTATATGCCCCTGTTGAGAGGACCCCAAAACAGAGAACAAAGAAATAGGCTAGTTGGGTTTTGGTAGTAACTTCTAGAACAAGAAGTACCCTGAAACTGACCAATTTCTGGGTTATTGTGAAGAGCCAGTGAGTAGCCTGAAAGAAAAAGTTATCTTCATGGAACAGGCAATTTGGGGGCAGGTTATGATCAGATTCTGATAAATACTATGAAAACCAGAACCTTAAATCCAGAACTTCAAGAACCATTCTCAGCTCTGCTTTCTTCACCCCCTTTCTTCCCGAAGCTCCAGCTATTCCTGTCCCATGAAAGTGGAGGGCAGAGCCACTAGGGAGGTCCCCTGGTTGAGGGAGAGACAGTTGTCTCTCAATATCCATTTTCCCTTCCATTTCACCTCAGCCCCTGGCCCCCCAGGCAGACACTACAGTGCCTCACTTGCATTGATGCGTGGGGATGTTCAGGCTGGTGGGATTCAAGTGGAACGGATACGTGCAAATCCTCGGTCACCATCTTGGGCACACTTGCAATGGAGGACTTGCTTCTTCCCGGGGGCTGGGGCACAGCAAGCCACATGGCCAGCCTGGTCCTTGGATGACTTGTGGATGAAAATCTCTGGGCCACACTGGTCTGCTTCATAAGAGAGAAATGAACTTCCTTCTTACGTCTCTTTGTCACGGCTCTATAGCCAGTATCGCAAATACAGTAATGGGGTAGTGGTGCAGTAGAAAAGACATCATCTAGAGTCAGAAAAGCCCAAGTTCAGAGCCCACATCTTCCACTCACCAGGCTACGTGTTCCCAAATTTTCTTTCCTCAAAGTAAAACAAAAACTGCCCGGCAAGAGGTTGCATGTCTACAACTTGAAAAGCACGTATAGTCTCTAATCCTTGGTATTTACTCAGTAAAGTGTTGTGCTTATTATGGACTTCATTGGCCAGACAGAAATGCCTACCAGAAGCCCAAGCAGTGGCGCATGTCGGGAAGGAAAGGGTCATGTGAAGAGAGATGCACCAAGATCCTTGAGCCCTCATCCATGTTCTTGTTTCTCTGGGAGTAGCGTTCAACACCAAGTATTTCATGCCAAACAGTGAGGACGGTCCTCACAAGTCAGGGCAGAAAGTGTCCATGCTCTGGGTTTCTTAATCTTACTTAAGTAAAGGTATTTCCCCTCCCCCAAATCCATTACTTCACAGAAGCCTTGATGACAATACAGTGTGTCCTGCTCTCAAATCATGTTCTTTCCCTGAGCTCAAAAAGCTAAAAACTGAAGACAAGGCAATACCTCCATGATCCCCCAAATAGGATTTCTGTGATTTTAAACCCCTCAATGAGGAAATGCCTGAAAATAACTTGTCAACTAGAACAAGACCAAGGCTGTGCAAGTCCTTCGAAAATCCCTGGGGAGGGTGCCCATCCCCCTTTCTGGAACTTTCCTCTCGAAAGAAAGCTGCAACTTTCACATCAACTGCAGAATCTCAGACAAAGAAAAAAAAAATTCTTTCCAAATATGATGTACTGTAATGTTTACCATTTTAAAGGAGTCACTTCTTAGCCTGCTACACAGTAACTAACCCATTTGTTTCACTCAAATCACTTCACATAATAAAGGGCTCGTGTACATTCAGCAGGAGTTCTGTCATCCCGAGGTGACGAGTTGGCATTGGAGGATTTATCTCTACCATCCACCAGTATGAAAGCTGGTGCTGCGCTTTTTTAACACGGCAAAAACAGTGAGAAAGTTGCAGTTCTGGCTTGTGAATTCATCAAGAGCTGACTTCATGAAATCTTAATGAACAGACTCAAGCTAGGGCTGGGGATAAGTCATTCAGGCAAACAAAAATGCGTTAATGCAACATTAAACCAAAAAAGTATAAACCTATAAAGCTTGAAAATGTAGTCACTGCAGGTAAAATAAATAGGACCCTTTTGTATACGTGTATTTATACATTTGTATGTGTGTGCACATATATACATATAAATACATGTATATATGTAGAGAGAGAGACAGAGACAAAGAGAGACAGCATATGTATTAAACAACCATAACTCAGGATACTATGATCTAACATTATACAATGAAACTTTCAATAATGATGGATTAATAACCTCGGGTCAAAACCTGCCCTTGGACTTGCCCTGAAAATTGCTTTCAGCAAGGGAGAATTTGACCTAGCATTTTAGAGAGGATCCCTGAAAGCATAATTTACTCCAATATATGGAAGTATAGATATGTAACAGATTGGAGGTGCCCAGTTTGTGTTTTTTCACGGACAGAGCTGCTCTGTCTATGCTAACAGAACTAACACCACCACCTTTCTCCGCCACGGCCTCTGAGCTGTGCTCTACAGCCGCCAGCATCTTCGAGGTGTTCCAGGCGGCCCCCACACTCATCTGAAACACGAAGCCAGGATAGGCTGAAATCTGGGTGAGGTTTCCAGCAAAAGCGGGGCGGGGAGCATTGTAAGGGCACATTTATACCAAAGACCAATAAGACAGTGAAACAATGGCTGACTCTGAGGTCCAGCAAATATTCATGGGACACTTTCTCAGATGACAGACAGTCACACCCTCGCCGTAGCCCTGTGGAGGGCAGTGGCAGTCTCCTTGGAGATGCGGTGTTTGCTCCTACTTCGCCAGCCATGTGGTGAACCAGGGCATAAACCCGTGCTTTCTACCGCTGGACCTCCTGCTTGTTCACTAGTCCATGTTGCATCGTGGGTTCTGGTCCAATTCTGTTGCCCCCCCTCGCCAAGGACATGCTGCTCCTTCTCTCACAATCATCTGCAAAGTGGCAAAGGCCTAGGGCAGAGAGTGCAATGGAAAGGCGCCATCCCCAAGGGCCTCATCTGAATTGCAAGGGAGATTGGGCTAGGGCCGGTTGTGTTCCCGCATCCATATGCATCGGGCTGGCTCGCTCCCCTTCTTCATGCTGCTCACATACTCAATTGAAGTCAGTCGAAGCAGCTAGCTAGCACAACCTTCTTTTTAAATAAAAGTGCTTCCCACCCAGCACATCTCAGAGTGATAGAAAATAGACACAGAGCCAGAGAGATAGCAATTGGACTATTTGAGCTAATGGTAGTTTTATCTCCCTATAAACATTTTATTATTAATTCTTTAAGTGGTTAAACCCCTTATAATACCTTCATCTGGGAGGACTTGGTGAAATCATCTCCCTGTCAGGTATATAACTGGAAGAATTGTAATACAAATATAAGGATCGTATTTTGGTCACATGTGGTTAATTTTTCTTAGATAAACCATTGAGGAGCCCAATATGGAAATGTCAAAATTGCCTCAGAGTGAGCAGCTCAATTTGAATATTTATGTAAGTGCTCCAAGTTGAGGTAATCCAGCAAACTGTTTAATAAAGACAAAAGGATTGTGCTGTTTGTGCATTTTAATTTGCAAAACAAAGAACATCCCACAAATGTGATTTAGTTATATTATTACACACTTTATTATTCATGCCTCTTATTTGCTGTAACCAAAACAGCAAGACATGTGGTGCAAAATATCAACGTCGCCACAATTCATACTCACAGTCGAACTTGGTTAACTGGTGCACAGTCGAGCTGGGAACCCAACTGCAAGGGTGTGTGTGTATATATATGTGTGGGGGGGAAAGGGAGAGGAGATATTTTTATCACTAAAAATAAAAATAAATGAAATAGGTCACAATGTAAAAAATATCTAACTTTCTCAGCACAGTGCTGCTACCAGCTATGTTTTTGTTTAATATGCATATTTATCATCTCTGCCCCTACTTCCCATTACTCCGTCTTCCCAGCACCTGGCAGCCCCCATTCACCCCCATGCTACTTCTGTCTCTGTGATTTTGGCTAAGCAAGGCACCTCATATAAGTGGAATCACACAGCATTTGTCCTTTTGTGACGGGCTTATTTCATTTAACATAATGTCCTCCAAGATCGTCCATCCTGGAGCACGTGTCAGAATTTTTTTCCTTTTTAAGGCCAAATAACATTGCATTGTAGGAATACACTACATTTTGTTTATCCATTGATGAGTCGATGGACATTTGGGTCATATTTGGGTGTGGTTTTTTTTTTTAAGATTTATTTATTCATTTATTTGAGAGAGAGAGGGCATGACCAGGGGGAGGGGCAGAAGGAGAAGGAATGGAAGAAGCAGGCTCCCTGCTCTGCACAGAGCCCAGTGCCTGGCTCCATCCCAGGACGTTGAGGTCATGACCTGAGCCAAACTGAAGTAAGACCCTTAACCAACTGAGCCACCCAGGCACCCCAATATTTGGTTTCGATGGTATTTTCTGTCTGGGGCTTGTTTGTTTTATTTTGTTTAATTCATCTTGAATGTCTTAGATAGGGCATGTCTTCTCCAATTCTTCAGCCCTACACTGATTTCTCTACTCCTGACAGCTTTACCATTTACCCCATCTTAAGGTTAAATTGTGATGACTATATTCCACTTGCTAAAATGAAGATAGAAATAATCCATATTACAAATCAAGAATTAAACCAGAGAAGGAATTTCTACCTAACCTCTAGTTAATTTGGTAAAAATTTAAGAAAAACATCCACTCCTTGAGAATTCCAGGTTCTAATTGGTAGAAATCTAAGGGGCATTCTCCTCTGATTGTTAAATCCTGAATTATTCTGTACAACTCTGATGGGGTCAAACTAGCATATTTGTGCAGAGGGTATACGCTGGCAGAAATTAGGTAGGCTGCCAGAACTCCTCTTCATTCATTCGGCACACTTGTATTGAGTGCTTATAATTTGTAAGGCTTTGTACTAGCTTTGTGGATACAAGCATTAGCAAAACCAATATAGCTTTGGCCCTTGTGATGTTCATTCTCTCTAGAGAAGCCAATATTAAGCAAATAGTTCCCAAAGTAATATAAAATTTCAACATGAACAAGTGCCAGGTGAGATCAAAACAGTGTAAGAAGTATAATGCTGTAATAGCAAAGAGTAGGAGAAGCTGACATAGTCTCATGTATGGTGTGTGTTTGGGGGAGTGAACAGGGGAGAGAGTGCTCTTCTCAAATGGAGACAATTAGTATTATGTCTTACAAGGAATGTGAAGTATCATATTGAGGGGTGATGGTTAGGAGTCTTCATTTCCCTTCCTTTCCATGAATTCATTCAGAGAGTCCATCAAGGTCAGTTAGACAAAATTTAATTAAGCACCTACTATGTGCGTTGCATAATGTCAGGTGCTAGATAGAGACAGAATGATAAACCAGACAAGCAGGTCTTTATGCATGTAGACTTGCGTTCTATGGGGGGAAACATACAAAACCCAAGTAAAGTAACAGACAAAATGAAGACAAATACTGTGTGTGCAGTGAAGGGACCCAAACATGGATAACATAGAGAGTAACGTGGTAGCATGTCCAGGTGAGGATTCCTTGAGAAGATAAGGATTAAGAGGAGTCCAGAAAAATGAGAAAGGGCTCACTGTACAATGAAATGGAGGGAAGAGCATTGTGGCTCATAGGAACAGCATAAGCAAAGCCAGTAGTGAGTTTGGCAAATCAAAGCATTTGGAAGACCACTGTGGTTGGAGAACAGCTTGGTTGGAAGCTGAGGTTCGAAATGGGCAGAAGCTTCTAAGTTTCGGCACTAATTTTAGTTTTTTTTTGTTTTCTTTCTTTCTTTCTTTCTTTCTTTCTTTCTTTCTTTCTTTCTTTCTTTCTTCTCATCAGAGAAGTGACAACGTCTAATTTCTATCTCAGGAAGATTGTTCTTGCTACTGTGTGGAATCTAGATGAAGGATGGCATTTAAAAGCAGCCCAGGCAAGAATAGCTGTGCCCTGGACTCGTATTTTCATCCTTCTGTTGTCTTTAGATGCCCCTCCCACTAGAAGGTAAGCCCCACAAGGGAAGTGCTTCCGTCTGCCTTTATTCGCTGCCACACCCTCAGAGGCTGACAGTGCCTGGAATTCAAGAGTTGGTACAAATTTGTGTTGTTATTATTACGGAAGATCATCAATCCCGTGAATAATGCTCTTGAAATATTTACTTTAATACATCAAGATAATAACCAGGATAAATTTACTGAAACAATATCTATGATAGGGATGCTTATCATTTCTACTTGGCCTAGGAATTCCCCGTGAACGTGCCAGCCTCACTGTACTTGCAAGCGAAGATTTAATATCTGGAAGCAGCAGTGAGATTGCAGATAACTAAGGCTTCATTCCCTTTACAAAACAGACTACAGGGCATTTACTCGTGTGCTCTGAAATATTATCATAAAACTAAACCTCACTTGTCAAAACAAACAAGCAAAGTAAATTCCGTGAGGCATTATAGGCTCAATAGCAATTGCATTATTTTTACAAGCTAATTCATAAAACCAGATAATGCAAACGGCACACCCCTTCATAAATGCGAATGGGTGAGATTCTATAGCATTAATACATCAGTGCAGATGTGTAAATAACTACACTGATCCCTCAATAAAAGTGTTTTATTCTCATCGCGATCGGATAAATATGCCATCTGAATAATTCACTTCTTTCCCCTTCTGAAGTAGTATTTCTAAGGGCACAGATTCCGAGTCGTGAAATTAAGAAAAACTACATTTGATTACAGCCTTTCAAACTTCAAAAGATGAAGATGAATTATTATAACTAATAATGATAATAGTAATAATAATAAAGCCTTCAGTATGGAAATCTCACTACTTCACATACTTCAGCCAATTAGTCACCCAAACATTTCCAATTATTCACATATTTTGGCTTTGTGCAAATAAAACATCAGAATGGATGACTGAATTTTTCTGTTCTCATTCAAATGGTTTTACTCCGTTATTGCAACTTTTAAGGAGTGGGAGTGCTTTTAAAGGTACTTATGCAAAAGGGGACTTGATTTGATTTATTGTCACAGTAAAAAAAAAAATTATCAGTTATTTAACTAATCTCTCTCTACCTCACATGCACAGAGAATAAATAAACCCCACAGATACTAATATAAAATAATACTTAATATACATATGATCATTTCTCTTCCAAATCCCTTTCGTATTCCAATTTGGAGTAAATACAGGAAGAGCCAAACTAGTTTGGAATCCAGCTGGAGTCTGCTGGAGAATCATACGAGATATATATATATATATATACACACACATCTCATATGTGGAGAAGTAAACTCATCCTAAAACATAAAAATTCATATCCTGATTGTTGCTCAGGGCTCACAGCATCACATTTCCAGTTTTAGTTGACCACAAGCACTTACCTGAAGTCATTCGCTGGAATTACAACAACTTCTATATTTGAAGCTTCTACTTTATACTAATAGCAGCTCTGTTTCCAAGATCTAATCCCTACTGCATGTCTGAATCCAGTAGACACAATAGGCCTTATTTCTTGATCCTCGGGCAACATTGGCATCATTTGGAATGAATTTGGTATTTCCAGTTAAAATGTTTATTTGCTTATCAAGAGCTCTTTCAGGCTAGTATCTATGGGGAAACTTTTGACTAGCCTAAAATTCACTACAGTGTGTACGGAGGTGCGGGGTGAAGGGAGTCTTGAAAAGCTGACAGATAATTGAATTGAATTGTGAAAAGAAGAAACAGGATTTAAAATAGATGAAATGGGAAGAAATGAGCAATATCTGCAAGCACTCTCAAAATAAGTAAGACTATAATATAATACAAATGTTCTTGAAAATACCTTGACTTGAAAGCTTTTGAAATTCTTTGTTGGAAATTGCTATATGAGCACAAAGCATTAACATTATTAGTAATTGTTGTTATAAAACATTAGTTGAAAATAGCAACACAGGAATTTGCAGTAAGTTTCGTAAGTGTAAACATCACATACCCTGCTAACATTTCGGCAAGAAAAATAAATAAAGAAATGAATATATACACGGATCATTATTTTTCCTCTTTCCACACCTGGAAAATAAACATTATAACTGGATGAGTAAAACTAGCAAATGTATCAACTGGCATTTGATTGCCTAGAAATAGGATTCTTAAAAGAACGAGTGGGTTTTTTTCCTAATGTGATTTCATTTAACTCACATCCTTTATTCAGCAATCCCATTTTGAGCACTGACTACCTTCCAGGCACAGTGCTAGGAACCACACATCAGACCAACAGAGCACCTAAGAGAGGTCCCATCTTCAAGATGCTAAGAGCTCGGGGGAATTAACTGGTTTTATCATTGTTATTGTAATATGAATAGAATCATTATTAATATTTGATTGAACCTCAACTCAATAAGGGTGAAAACACTAAATGTTTAATTTCTGTGCTTGACATGCAGCCAAAGAAACATACAGGTTCCTTTGGATGATTGGGCAGGTGTTGGGGATGGTTCTCCATCTTCTTTCCAAATACAGTGCATCTATTTATCTTTAGGTCTTGATGTAACAAACTACTTCAAAGGGCCTCTTACCTTTAACAATCTGCTCTAGACCAACATCTGGCCTCAGTACATTTTGTAGGTGTGTCCCAAGCCCCAGGAAAAGCAAATACAGTAAAAAGTCAATTAAGATTTAAGATTTACCACTTTATGGATTAGAAATCCACAGGAGAGGTTCCTAACCCAATCCCAGGGACTTAAGGGAGGTTGAGGTCTGAATCAGCTTGCAGGATAATGAATCCACAATGAAAACTAGTATTTAACCTACTATTTCCCCCGTCTATCTTATGCATTGTTCAAATCGGGGAGTTTCCCTCGGATCTCAGTATTTATCCTGTGTCTTTCACAAATTTTAATCCCAATTTTTGTTATGTTGGACGTTTAAAGGGGTGAGGAATATTTCCAGAAAGGAGAATTTGCCTTATTTCTGCCCGGGGAGTCAATTATCCTGCGAGCAAAGGAAGAACCCTGGTGTCAGAGCTCTGTCTACAAATGCAATATTGGAATGGCTGGTGGAGTAAAATACTGTTTGGCGGGGGGATGGGAATCAAGTGAGCAGCAGCGCCATGAGGTATAAACCAGGGTAGAGACTGTGGACACCACAAGTTAATCAGGGCGTCTCCTACTTAGATGATGATGTTGGGGCTTTGCACTGAAACAAAGTGTAGAGAACGTGGAAAGTGTCCAGAGGAATGCAGTACCTGTGTTGGAAAGTCTAGAAGAACTGGGGAAATTACTCTGCCAGGAGAAAGAGAAGGAATGGTTTTATGTCTGTGTCAACATAATAAAGAGGGGCAAAGGCAGGGCGAGTGGACAAGTTGAAAGCGTCAGACAGCAGCAGGGGGATTCAGGTCACGTCCATTCCAGAAATAATCACTTGTTCACGTGCTTGGGGGAGGCCATCAACCAGATATAGGTGATTTGATTACTGCCTGGGCAGAGGAGGTCAAGACCCCTAAAACCAGAGAGAGCTGCCCAACCCCCTCGGGAACCACTTGTCCACACGTCACAGTCCCATAGGACAGAAACCACATTCCCTCTGCTCTGCTTACCCCGCCCCACCCCAACCCTTGGCCAATCACCCACATCAATAGCAATGATCCAGAGCGCAGAAGAGAAAAAACACAGACTTTCAGGAAATGATGGGTGCAAGGCAGGTGATTAGTGAGTTTCCGTTGTTTTTCTTTCTTTCTTTTTTTCTTTTCTCCTTAGGAAAAATTTAAGGGTTCTGCTTCTTTGCATTTTTTTAATAATAAAAGAAACACAAAAATATAATAAAATAATTCAAAACAAAGCAGAGGTACAGAAAATATAGAACTACACTATCCAAAGTGATAGGCACTGGCCACAGGGGACTCTTGAGCGTGTGGAATATGGCTGCTCCAAACTGAGATGTGCTGTCAATCTAAAATACACCTGGATTTCAAAGACGTTGGATGAAAACCAGATTGTAAAATATTACATTAAAAGAACTTTATACTGATTATATGCTCAAGTGATAATATTTTGGAGAGATTAGATTAAAAAATATGCTATTAGAGATAATGCCACATGTTTTTGGGTTTTTTTACTTTTTTAATGTGGCTACTAGAAAATTTTAAATTAAATGCGTGGTTCACTTACTTGCTTTCCTTTATATTTCTGTTGAAGAGTGACGAAATGGAAGATAAAATGAGAATTCAACTTCACTCCCTGCATTCCTGTCCCCAGAAAAAGCACTTGAAACATTTTATGTATTCTTCAAGACCTCATTTGATACATAGAAAGTTAAAAACAAAATGAGCCATTTTACATGCATTTTCCTGAAATTGTCTTCGTTTTCCCCCTCACAGCAGATCTAGGAGATTGTTCATTGATGGTACGTGTGCATGTCCTTCATTCTTTGTTATCGCTACGTGCACGCTGTAGGAAGTCCCCCAACATTTATTTAATGTCCTTGTTTATGGAAATTTAAGTTGTTTTTTCACATTTCTATTTTCATAATAACATTGTAGCAATATGTAGACTTGGAGTCTCTGGGTCAAAAGGAAGGAGAATTTTTCATTTTGATAAAGACAACCAAATTATGTTCCAAAAAATATCCATCAAATTTTATTACCACCTAGTACAAAAATATCAATTTTCCCACACTTTTGCCAAGCCTGTAAAATTTTATCCAATTTGATGGATGAAGTATATATCATTTTAATTTAGTTTGCCCTAGCCGTGGCTGAGTGTGAGTATTTTTCACATGTTTATGACGAGTACGTGGACTAAGCAGAGAACAGCTTTATTCATTCTTACAACTTCCTGTTCCAAGCCCAACCTCGGATTCAGACTTTTTCACTTTTTCTTCCTCTTCCTCATTTTTTCTGTGAAATCTCAGCCAAATTCTTCTGTGTTTCCAGTGACTGACAGAGAGTAAAAGTCTTCCCATTTCTTCTAATCGTAAGAGCAATCTTGTTTCCGGAACTGAAGTGTCCAGTACAGGCTCATAAACACATTGTTCTTTTTTTTTTTTTTTTTTAGATTTTATTTCTTTATTTGACAGAGAAAGAGAGATTACAAGCAGGAGGAGCAGAAGGCAGAGGTCTTCTGCTCCCCAATGTGGGGCTCCATCCCAGGACCCTGGGATCATGACCTGACCCGAAGGCAGATGCTTAACTGACTGAGCCACACAGGCACCCCAAGCACGATGTTCTTTACTTCATTCAACTTGAAGCTGTTCTGTCCTCCAGTTCTTTCTCTTTAAACTGGAACCCCTCCGTACCCCCCACTTTCATCCCCAATTCTCACCTCCTCCTCAGTGAACCCCCCCCATATTCACTTTAAGTTATTAATTGTGTTTTCTTTTTCTTGATGTTTATAGAAGCTCTCTACATATTCTGGATATTAATTCTTTGTCTGATATATATTCTGCAACTATTTTCTCCCAGCCTGTTACTTCTTTTTTTTTTTTACTTTATCGTATCTTTTACCAAATATAGATTTTGAATGTTGATTTATCAATCTGTTCATTTAACTTCTGCAGTTTGTATGCTTAGCAAAGTCTTATATACTTCAAGATTACAGAAATAGATTCATTTTTATTTTTGTCAAAGCATCATTGAGCTATAATTCACATACGTGACAACTTGTCCATTAAAGTGTACAATTCGGTAGTTTTTAATACATTCACAGAGTTGTGCCATCATCAACATGATCAACTTTAGAACATTTGTATCACCTTAAAAAGGAATCCTGTACTCTTTAGCTTATCACCCACCCTCCATCCTCCCATCCCCAGCAGCCCCAGGGAACTACTAGTCTACTTCCTGTTTCTAATTAATTTGCTTCCTGTGGGCACTTTATACAAATGGAATCATTCAATATTTGGTCTTTTGTAACTGGCTTCTTTGGCTTAGCATATGTTTTCAAGGTTTATCCACGTTATAACATCTATAAGCTCTTTATTCCTTTTTATGACAGAATTATGCATTCATCAGTTGATGGACATTTGGCTTGTTTCCACCTTTTGATTCCTTTGAATAATATTGTTATGAACATTTATGTACAAGTTTTTGCATGGACATAATGCTTTTAATTTTCTTGGGTCTATACCTAGACTGGAATTTTTGAGTCAAATAATAGCTGTGTTTAACTTTTTGACAGTCAGGCTGTTTTGCAAAATGGCTGCACCATTTTATATTCCCCCAGCAGTGTATGAGGGTTTCAAATGCTTCATATCCTCACCAACACTTATTATTATCTGATTTTTTTATTCTAGCCATCCTAGTGGGTGCAAAGTGGTATCTCATTGTAGTTTCAATACGCATTTCCATGAGTAATGATATTAACCATTTTTATGTGCTTACTGATCATTTGTGTATCTTCTTTAAAGAAATGTCTGTTTGAATCCTTTGCCCATTTTTAAATTGTGTTGTCTTTTTGTTATTGAGTTGTAAGAGTTATTTATATATACTAGATACAGATCCCTTATCAAACATATGCTTAATAAATGTTTTCTCCCCTTCACTAGTCATTTTCTCACTTTCTTGCTAGTGTCCTTTGATGCACAAAGGTTTTTATTTTTGATGAAACCCAAGCTTCCCTTTTTTTTTTCTTTTGAAACTTGTGCTTTTGGCATTGTATTTAAGAACTCATCACTAGATCCAAAGTCATAAAAATGTAATCCTATGCTTTCCTTTAAAAGTTTTACAGTTTTAGCTCTTACATTTAGGTCTCTGATCCATTTTGAGTTAATTCTTGTACATGCTTTGAGATAGGGGTCCAGATTCATTCTTTTGCATGTAGATACTCAGTTGTCTCAGCACCATTTCTTGAAAAGATTATTCTTACCCTGTAAAATTATTTCAGCACAGTTGTTGAAATTAATTGACAGTAAATGTGAGACAAGACTCCCATAATATTACTCTCATGTTTTTATAGATTTGGGCTTTTTTTTTTAAAGATTTTATTTATTTATTTGGCAGAGAGAGACAGCCAGTGAGAGAGGGAACACAAGCGAGGGAGTGGGAGAGGAAGAAGCAGGCTCCCAGCGGAGGAGCCTGATGTGGGGCTCGATCCCAGAACACTGGGCCCAGGCCCTGAGCCAAAGGCAGACACTTGATGACTGCACCACCCAGGCGCCCCAGATTTGGCTTTTTAAAATTTATTTCACCTACAATTATTTTCAGGTATGATGAGAGCTAGAGGTCTGACTATTATTTTCCAAACTGATGGCTAATTGTGACAATATCATATTCGAATAATAGCTTTTCTTTACTAACTTGAAAATTCACTTTACCTTCTGCCATATTCTGCTATGTACATAGACCCATTTAAGAACTTTTCATTATGAAAATTTCATGTCTAGGTGTTTGTTTCGGTAACATCATCCTCATTAGTCCTTGGTAAGAACTTGTTTCTTTTGTTCAGCAATAGCATTTTCTTCTCTCATTTTGCAATTTCCCTCCCCTGTTGTCTCTATTCTCTTCTTCTGGGAAGGATGGGTACCTTTAGATCCATTCCTTATGCCTTGTTTCATGTTTTCTAGTTCTTTGTCCTTTTTTATTATTCTCTGGATGAATTCTTCAATTTAAACTTTACACTAATTTACTCTTCATTCTTGTGTGTGTGTGTGTGTGTGTGTGTGTGTCTGCTATTTCCAAATCCTCTACTTAATTTTTTTTTTACAAGCAAGTGAATGCAATTTCTTCTCACATCTTTCTGAGAATATTAATTTATTGCAGACGTTGTGGGTTTGCCACTGTAGTGGGCTCTGTCTCAGTGGCCCATATGCATATCTCCTCATTCTTAACACAAATGTGCTCACAAGCCGGTGGCCAGCACCTGTATTTTTTTGCCTGCGGGCTTTCTCTTGCCTTTGAAACCCACATTGCTGCCAAAATTGCAGGCTGGAGGAATTAAGGAATTAAACCCCAAGAGCAGCCCTCAACCAACGACTGTTGAAAGTTGGTATATAATTACCTGAACTCTCTCACCCTCAGGTTGGATCACTGACCCGTGTGTTTGACACTGGATCCAGTTTCCCCAGTGGAATTGAGTTCTCCCTGCCATAGTGCTTACTGGTTTGATGTCATTCCCTTTATTTTCTGCCTTTCTGTTTCACTTCCTCTCTCTCTCTTCCTGTTCTTTCCTTCACCTTCCAATGAATTACTTGCACTTGAATCCTTGTCTCTGGTCTGCCTCTGGGGAAACCCAAATTAAGACATCCTCTCACAATTTACCCTATTTCTCTGGACTTCAGTTCTTCTCTATTTTGTCATTTATGCTTCTACTTTTGGTGGCTGGTGATTTTTATTTGTTTGCTTATCTTTGTATTTGAGATTCCCTGCTACCTTTTCTGTTTACACTGAGAAGCTTGCCTTAGAGGAAGTCATTGTTAGCATTTCCTTTATAATTTCGTCTCTCCTGCAGCCACACCCCAGGTCCCTAGTTTGAGTTTCTGACATATTCCTGGTTGGGGTGGGAGAGGTGAAGATAGAGAGTAAAGATAAGAAACAAATATAGTCTGGAGATGGTGTTCTTAAATACGGTATATTCCCAATGTGAGTTTGTAATACATAGGCACTTTACTGAGTTTTTCTGAGACTCCCCACTGGAAACTTCTAGAAGCAAATCCTTTGATACAGAGTGACACTGAGACTCTGGGGGCCTCCACACAGGCTTTCTTTATTGGGACCATTGCTTGCTCCCAGGGCAACTTCCTCTCCCCACTCTCACCATAGACTTTTTATAGACATAAATCAAACACCATTCCCTTATGTTCCCATAAAATTCCACAGCAAACATGTCAGATGATCCAAGAGCCTCCCTTAACTCCTCCCGCCCAAACACATACAATTTGACTCGAAGAGAGAAAGAGATATCTCTTTTCAGGGAAGATAGGACAATGTCCTATCTGTCCTGTCCCAATGGAGAGCCTTTCTTCCTGTGTCCCATCTCCTACCTCAACCATTTTATAACCTAAGCTTTCCTTTTTGGCATAGGTTTGGGAATTTTCTTTAAGAAATCTTTTCCTACTCCAACGTCATAACAATATTCTCTTTTTACTTTCTCTAAAAAGTTTTAAAGTTTTGTTTTTGATATTTAGATCCTTAATAAAGCAGTGCACTCTTCAGTCTACTGAAAATCATCATGCCTGCGGTTCCCCGTTGGGGAACTCCAACTAGAACAAAGTGGCCAGCACTAGCTTTGGCTTCAAATGAGATTTTTCTGTTAAGTACAAAATGAGATCTCTGTTTTGGGAACTAGTATTTGTGATTACGAGAGAAATGGTGTCTGGATTCCAAAATCTCTCTTTTGCACATCAAGAGGATGCATAACCCATGTGGATGATAAGTTGGAAGTTTCCATCCCACCTTAGAGAAAATGAAGTTTTCCTAACCTTTGATGTAGAAAAGGGAGAGAAGAGGAAGAGCTGTTGAAGAGGTTGGAGATCAATATGGAGTTTCTCCCTCCACTCACAGCACTGTGTGGCTGTTGTGGGAATCTCAATGGCTTCACCTAATAATTTCACAGACTGTGAAAATATTAAGTTGCCTTATATAATTACCGTATCCAACATGGCACTAACCACACAGTAGGTCAGAAATGACTAAGGGAAGGAATAAAAAACATCCAAATAGGCAAAGAAGACAAACTTTCATTCTTCGCAGATGGCATAATACTCTACGTAGAAAACTCGAAAAATTCCACCAAAAATTGCTAGAACTGATACAGGAATTCAGCAAAGTCACAGGATATAAAATCAATGCACAGAAAGCTGTTACATTTCTATACACTCACCATGAAGCAGCAGAAAGAGAAATTAAGAAATCAATCCCATTTACAATTGCACCAAAAACCATAAGATACCTAGGAGTAAACCTAATCAAAGAGTAACAGACCTGTACTCTGAAAACTATAGAACACTTATGAAAGAAATTGAGGAAGACACAAATAAATGGAAAAACATTCCAGGTTCATGGATAGGAAGGACAAATATTGTTAAAATGTCTATACTACCCAAAAATATTTATACTACATTCAGCGCAATCCCTATCAAAATGCCACCAACATTTTTCAGAGAGCTTGAATAAACAATTCTAAAATTTGTATGAAACCAGAAGAGACCACTAGTAGCTAAAGTAATGTTGAAAAAAGAAAACCAAAGCTGGAGGCATCACAATTTTGGACTTCAAGCTGTATTACAAAGCTGTAATTACGAAGACAGCATGGTACTGGCACAAAAACAGACACATAAATCAATGGTCAGAGTAGTGAACCCAGAAATGGATCCTCAACTCTATGGTCAACTGATCTTCAACAGAGCAGGAAAGTATATCCAATGGAAAAAAGACACTCTCTTCAACAAATGGTGCTGGGAAAATTGGACAGCACATGCAGAAGAATGAAACTGGACCACTTTCTTACACCATACACAAAAATAAACTCAAAATGGATGAAAGACCTAAATGTGAGACAGGAATCCATCAAAATCCTAGAGGAAAACACAGACAGCAACCTTCTTGACCTTGGCCACAGCAGCTTCTTGCGAGACACATCTCCAGAAGCAAGGGAAACAAACACAAAATGAACTATCGGGACTCCATCAGGATAAAAAGCTTTTGCACAGCAAAGGCAATAATCAACAGAACTAAAAGGCAACCTATGGAATGGGAGAATATATTTGCAAATGGCATATCAGATAAAGGGCTAGTATCCAAAATCTATATAGAACTTAGCAAACTCAACACCCAAAAAACCAAAAAATCCAGTCAAGAAATGGGAAGATGACATGAACAGACATTTCTCCAAAGAAGACATACAAATGGCCAACAGACACATGAAAAAATGCTTAACATTACTCAACATCAGGGAAATATAAATCAAAACCACAATGAGATACCACTTCACACAGGTCAGAATGGCTAAAATTAAAAACTCAGGAAACAACAGATGCTGGCAAAAAGGGAACTCTTTTATACTGTTAGCGGGAACGCAAACTGGTGCAGCCACTCTGGAAAACAGTATGGAAGTTCCTCAAAAATTTAAAAATAGAGCTACCCTATGGCTCAGCAATTGCACTACTAGGTATTTATCCAAAGGATACAAACACAGTGACTTGAAGGGGCACCTGCACCCCAATGTTTATAGCAGCAATGTCCACAACAGCCAAACTACTATGGAAAGAGCCCAGATGTCCATTGACAGATGAATGGATAAAGAAGATGTGAGACTACACACACACACACACACACACACACACACACACACACAAGGGAATACTACTCAGCCATCCAAAAGAATGAAATCTTGCCATTTACAATGATATGGATAGAACTAGAGGGTATTATGCTAAGCGAAATGAGTCAGTCAGAGAGAGACAAATACCATATGATTTCACTCATGTGGAATTTAAAAAAACAGATGAACACAGGGGAAAGGAAGGAAAAATAAAATAAGATAAAAACAGGAGAGGCAAACCATAAGAGACTCTTAACTCTAGGGAACAAACTGAGGGAGGGGCTGTAGGTAGGGGGATGGGGTAACTGGGTGATGGGCATTAAGGAGGGCACGTGATATAATGAGCACTGGGTGTTATATGCAACTGATGAATCACTAAAATCTACCCCTGAAGCTAATAATACACTGTATGTTAACTAAATTGAATTTAAATTTAAAAAAATATCTCATGATAGGAAGGACTAGAGACAGTATCCTGTGTATCTCCCAGCTCTCATGTAGAATAGAGGATTTTTTGCTTTAGGCCAAAGACACTTGCCATGTTTTTACAGTAGTTGCATAGGCCAGGCCTCAATAATCCTGTTTCCCTAGGACTTGGGGTATAAACCATGAATCTAAGCACATCCCATGCTCCCAGTGTGCAGCTTTAAATCGGCACATACTAAGACATGTATGTCTCTCTAGGAAGGGTCCTAGGTTTGAAATCCTTGTTGTGGACTTAAAGTTTCAGTTCAAAATTCTCATCATCCTTCTTTCTCCAACTCTACTGCCAATTTTAGTGAAATTCCTGAGAGTTTCCAGGGGGAGAGAAAAATGTTTGCAGAGTTGAGGGGCAGTGAACCTGCCAGGATGAAGCCTGCTGGTCAGTGAAGTCTCCTTGTAAGAGAAGCTGTAGGGAGGTCAGCTGTCCTAGGTATTAGATAGAACACATGGCTGAGATTCAGGGGAAAGACATCCAATGCCAAAGTCAAGGGTGTTGGTCAAGCTGAAGGAAGTTTTGTATTCCCCCCCAGTGAGGATGCCAGTGTGGACCCTACTCTGTGGCAAGGTTAGAAAGATCCCGCACCTCTGGCCAGTGGGAACCAGAGGAGGACACTATGGTATGAGGGCATGTGGTCTTCTCCCTATCTCTGGATACCACCCAGGCAAGGAGAAGGCAAAGAGAAGCCCTGAAAGTCTAAACATTTACCCAAGACAAACTAGATTAACCTCAAAGATATCCCTTTACAGGAAAGGAATCACTTTACCCTTCATGGGCAGTTTTTCCTCTATTCACAAAAGAATGGGGTCTCAAGCATAAGATGAAATGAATTATAGAAAATTAAAGAAAACTACATTTTCTTTTGAGGTGAAAACTCATTTCAGTGTGACTTCAGCCCCATGGCATATAATCTGTGACAAAATTAGACGGTAGATGGCTTTGGTCTGATATTTTTTTTAAGAAAAGTTTAAATGCTCGATTTTATTAACAATATTGGCAATGATACATT